>NC_138176.1:196616032-197950199 GCF_964165515.1 Mesoplodon bidens
ATATTTTAAAGAGATATAGAAATCGAAAAAATATTTTATTTTCATCCACATATTTACCATTTCCTCTGCTCTTTATTCCATTGTGTAGATCAAGATTCCATCTGATATCATTTTCCTTTTGCCTGAAGGACTTCTTTTAACATTTTAATTTATTATAGTTAATGTCTACTGGTGACAAATTTGTTCAACTTTTATATATCCGGAAAAGTCAGTTTGGGGGCATTCATTTCCTAAAGATATTTTTGCTGGATATAGAATTCTAGTCTGACAGTTTGGGTTTTGTTCTTGGGTTGTTTTTTTCTTCCCCCTTTAAGAACTTTAATGACTCTGTGCTACTATTTCTGACTCACATGGTTTCCAACAGAAAGTTCTGCCATTCTTTGCTCCTCTGTACCTAATTTTCTCTTTTCACTGAAGGCTTTTAAGTTTTTCTTTTAATCACTGTTTTAAGCCATTTAATTATGATGTTCCTTGAGATAGTTTCTTTCATGTTTCTTGTACTTAGTACTTTGAACTTCTTAGATCTGCATTTCTATAGTTTTCATTAAATTTGGAAAATGATCTGTCCTTATTTCTGCTCCCCACCTATCTCCTCTCCTCTGGGGACTCCAACTAAATATATTTTAGACCAAGTATATTTTCATCTCTCATATTGTTTTTTCCTCTCTAGAAGTTCTATAAGGGTGTTTTTTTGTGGGTTTTAAAAATGTTTTTGGTTTCTCTTCAACATGTTTCCTCTACCTTCCTGAATATATGAAATAGAATTATAAGTTTACATCTACTAATTCCATCATCTGGGCATTTGTCAGTTTATTTATTTATTTATTTATTTTGCGGTACGCAGGCCTCTCACTGTTGTGGCCTCTCCCGTTGCAGAGCGCAGGCTCCGGACACACAGGCTCAGCGGCCATGGCTCATGGACCCAGCCAATCCGTGGCATGTGGGATCTTCCTGGACTGGGGCATGAACCTGTGTCCCCTGCATTGGCAGGTGGACTCTCAACCACTGTGCCACCAGGGAAGCCCCAGTTTATTTTTACTGATAGATTTTTGTCTTAGCTATGGATCTTATTTTTCTGTTACTTTGTATGTCTCTCACTTTTTTGGTGCCAAAAATTATTATTGATACTATTTTCTGTGCTAGATATTTTTGTATTTCTATCAATATTCTGGAGATGTGTTCTGCAGTGCAGATAAGGTCCTCCAAAACAATTTTAAACTTTCAGTTTTCTTACTTGGGCCCAGAGTAGCCTATAGTCTAAGGCTAATTTATCTTAGTATTGAGGCAATCCTCTCCTAAGTAACATACCCTGTGGATGAAAAAGCCTCTCTGCTCTGGCAGCTGAGAACACAAGCTCTTCTCAGCAATTTGGGAGCTCTGAGGGTCAGAAGTGGTTATTTCCCCGTATCCAGTAAAGCCTTCAAGTGCATTACCTGATGAATATTCAGCCAAAAATGAGAAGGAGACGCCTCCAGCCTCTGTAATTCTCACTCCTTCCAAGGCATCCCCAGGTGCCCGCCTGTCTGCCCAACCCAGGGAGACCACAGGACCCTCTCCTTCTTCCAGAAATCACTCCCTGTGCTGCCTGATCTTAGCCTCTGATTGCCAGTATTTCATATATTCTCTTCTGTGTATTGGTCATTTCTGGTGGGAGAGTAAATCTGGACCATCTTATTTCAATTTGGCTGGACCATGTATGGTTTTCAGAGTGTGTTTTTAACACTTTGAAGTAATCTCTCCATATTTCACTTTATCCGACCTCTATAAGGTGTTTAAAGGGAGTATAATTATATTCACATTTAACCTTTGAGGAAATCCATACTATCTATGATCACCCCACTCCTTTGGTGGAAATTCCTGCTCTAGAACCCAGCTCCCTGCATCCAACCACATGTTTTCTCTAGACAACCATGTCAAAAAATAGCACTTGTACTTTGAAAGTAAATAACTTCGGATTAAAAAAAAATCACTTATATATGAGGTGATTATATGCATAACCTTGTCCTTAATGCTTTTGTTAAATTATTTCTTCTAAACACTGTTCCCATTTTCTTTTCACATCAAAGATTGAATCGTATTCATCTGGAGCTAAAAATTTCCAAATGAGTTGGAAGATATATGAATATAGAATTGACAGTATGTTATTAATGTCATCTTATCAAACACACCTTTCACTCTGAACTTTCTGCAGCTATTTTTTGGATTTTTGGTGTATAAATTTACTGCTATGGTTGATGTACAAAAATCAGACAAAATTTCCAAGGTCAATTTTAAAGGAGCAATTGAACAGTAAGTTTGCCAAAATATTATCCTCAGTAATGTTTCAGGAAAAGCAAGTGATTTTTTTCAACAAAATAAAAAAATATATTATTATAAATACAATGCATCTTGTTAAAAAGATTAGAAAATACAAAATAAAAAGGAGAAAAGACTAAAATTACCCATAATTTCAGAATCAGAAAACTATCACTAACATTTTGGTAAATTTCCTTCCAGTCTTTATTTTTCTCTATCATATAGGTCTTTGTATATGTACTTTTATTATAAAATAATGTAATTAAATTGTACATATTTTGTAAACTTTCTTTTTTGTTTTAATTCAGTTAACAGGCTTCTAATAGCTTCGATTCTCCCTTTTTATAATTTAATATCAAAGTTATGCTTGCATAAACATCTTTTCTGTTTAAAAGCTAGATGTTTAACACTGACAAATATTACTAAGCCTAACACTGAAAGGAACAAGTCAAAAGTTTATAAATAGAAAAGTAATTTTTATTTATAAAGAAAGGAACAGACACACTCAATATCCAAAATTTTAGTCTGCATTCCAAATAAAACATTCTGGATGAATATTTACCTTTGGTTAGTTATTTCTGGAACCTCTTTGTGGTGGACAATTTTTCTAAAGCTTTGTTTCAGGAACTTGCCCTTTTGGGTTTTTCACAAGGGGCTGGTAAATGTGTTAGGCCTGCCAGAGCCCTAGGAGATGTCACTCATAATGACAGCTCTCACTGTGCGTGCCAAGTGTCACAAGGGCTGAGGCAGGATCCAGGTGGCAGCAAAGCCTGTCAGAGCCCATAAGTGTCCCGACTTTACAAGAGTGAAGAAAACTCCTGTTACTCAGTGATGCATGAAAGAAGACAGTATTCACGACACGCTTTCCAGCACAGATGGAGAATGAAGTATTCTCATAAAGAGAAACACACATTTTTTTGCTTCTGTGTTTCCCAATCAGCCTGACCTAAGCAGTCAGCTGGGGCCCTTGTTAAAAATCCAGATCCTTCTCTGTAATCCAGAACCACTGAATCAAATGCTCCAGGGAAGATCCTACCTTTAACAAATTCTTCCCCAGGCAATTCTAAAGATGTGGCCAGTTTTTTTGGGGGGTGGGGGGTGGGGGAAGCAGCACTCTATATGAATTTGCTTTTCTCAAAGTATTAAACTTCAGCAAATAATGTCATCCTAGAGCTGTACTGAATGCATGCACCTCTGCTGGTCCAGAAAAGGCATTTCACAAACCTGCTGGATTCCTAAGAGCAGCATTAAGAATACACATTACAAAACTGTTGCAAGAATGTGTTTTATGTTACGTGTCTTTTGGCCACAATAAAAAGAAGAACATACATTATGATGGAATTTTGTAGGTTATAAGAAATAGAGTGTCCTGTTCACCAGATAATTTTTAATAGAAATTCCATGTAAAAATGCTGTTCAGGTGACTTCAGGGTGTCCTGTAGCTGTCACACTTGACTTGATGGTGAGCAAAACACGGTTGTTACCAAACTCTAAGTTAGCTTGTGTAAATTTATTTGCAGCAGTGACGTGAATCATGCCTTTTGTTTTACCATCTCAATTATTCCTGCCATTTCTTATGAAATAACTCATTACTTTCTTGCTGACTGGAGTCAAAACTCCTTCAGGGAAAAGCCAGTTTCTCTATCAAATAAGGAAGCCCCTGAAGAGAGCACCATAATCAGATTTACCAAGGGATGGAGACAGTGGGAGGTAAAGTAAAAAGGGTTTGCCCATCAGAGTAAGGGAAAGGTACAGAAATACCTGTTGTGAGATAAACACCTCACAATAGTGAAGATGTACGATAAGAACACAGGGAAAAAAGTTCTCTCTCAGGAGAAATTTATCTTCTTCTAAGGCTCCCAAATGGTGGCCTTGGAATATCGTGCCCTGGCAGCCCAGAAATCTGGACCAACTTGTTGCTAGGTTGCCTGGTTACTAACAATTCAGGCAAGCCCAGTAATTCCCGATTGCAATTCACTACTTTTCCTGTTTGAGGATTTTTGGGGTTTCTTTGACCCTTTGATAACCTTACCTATTCCTACGTTTTCATCCTTTCATAAGATTGTTTTCCATTCCAGCCCTTTTAATAATTATATGTCGCTATACAATATAGTAATTAATAAGTAATTAGTAATAAGGGATTGGTAATGTTTTTGTTAAAATTTGCTCCCGTTTATTTTTTAAAGTGCATTTTACTTCGTAATACAAAGAGAGAAGAGCGTAGCCGATTTTTCTTCCAGCAAGGAAGTAGCCGTGTGGATCACAGCATTGGAGCAGGGCAGAGTCTAATCTGTGTAATGTGACATGAGTTGCCAAATTTGGGGACACACGCTTTGAGCTTTCCTTCCTTTAATCAGTAAATTGACTAAAAGCAAGCTGCATATATGGTCCTTGAGATAAGGCTTTGAAACACTGCAAAAGAACAAGGAAGACAAATTCATTAAATGTCATTCCTTGCAGTCTGGCAGACAGATGATAAGACTTCTGTTTTCATGAATTATAGAGCATGTGTCCTGCTCTTGGTTTTGGGGGCCTGAAACAGTCAAAGCTGCCTCTCCATGACATTTTATCCTCATCCTTAAATAACCATAGTTATTTTCATTACCTGTTTACTTTCTTTCATCAATGCTTTCAGTGTAATAGCATCAATGACCTCAGCAGCTGTTTTATATATATGCTACACCAGTACTTGTTACATTGTTATATTGATACTTAGTATATACACTGGTACATGGTCCATTCTCTCCCATTGCTTCGGGGTATATATTTGTGATATTGTGACTTATAAGGGGAAATATATATTTAGTATTTTGTCACAAAACCTTTGGGATTTCCTAAGTGGTAAGGGCAACAAAGTTGTCTTTTATTTGTTGATGAGGTGGGTTTTGGACCGACCTTAGGTAACCTAAGTGTGAGGACTGGTGGCCAAGAGAGCCCACCTTGTGCTTCGAGGGCTGGAACTTTCAGTCCTACACCCTGGCCTCCAGGGAGGAGGGAGGGCCCGGAGGTGGAGGGCACCAACAGCCAATGACCTAATCCATCAAATCTATCTGACAAAGCCTCCTAAAAACTCAGAAGGACGGAGTTCAGAGAGCTTCCAGGCCAGTGAACACGTGGAGATTCCAGGAGAGTGCATGCCTGGAGGGGTGTGGAAGCCCCATGCCCTTTCCTCGCGCCTCGTCCTGTGCCTCTCTCGCATTGGTTGTCCTAGGCTGTATCCGTTTACAACAAACCGGTAATCTAGTAAATTAAATGTTTCTCTGAGCTCTGTGAGCTGCTTTAGCAAATTAATTAAACCCCTGGAAAGCTCTAAGTTATAGACAGTCGGTCAGAAGTACAGGTAACAACCTGGGCTTGCAGCTGGCAACCTGAGTTGGATGGGGTTGTGGGAACCTCCAGTCTGTAGCCAGTTGGTCAGAAAACAGGTGATGATCTGGGCTTGCAGTTGATGTCTGAACTTTGTGTGTTTTGGGGGTGGGAGGCCTTGTAGGACTGAACCCTTAACCTGTGGAATTCAATGTTCTCTCTGGGTAGATAGGGCCTGAATTGAGCTGAATTGTAGGACACCCAGCTGATGTCCAGACCATTGCTTGTTGGAAGTTCCCCCTCACCCACATGTTGGAATTTGGGTGCAGAACCAATTTTAGTATTAGATTGTGCTCAAGTTTTCAAGGAATTCTTATCTTGTCAGGTATAAGACAAACCCTCATATATCATTGTGACGGCACATTTTCTGTCAGGAAAGGACTACACAGGCATTGAATCCATTATTTCTACAAAGCTATTTTGCAGTATTATGCATCATAAATTTTGACAAAAAGTAACTTGCCAAACTCAAATGAAACTAACCACATTATTGACCCATACTGGTCCCCAAAGCCTTCCATTAGTGTGACTGGTGGCCAGGGTGGGGGTGAGAGAAGTGAGAGCAGGGAGGGCTGGGTTCATACAGGATGAACTGTGAAAGGACCACTAGTTACGAATTCACCAGCAGACCCTGACAAATACCGCCTCACCTGCGAAAGAAAACTCATTCTGAGAGATAGCGATCATTCCCACTTTACTGATAGAGTTTCCAAGGGTAAGCGAAGTCAGAAGACATGGCAGTGCAGGTAACTCTTCTGTGAGAGGG
Source organism: Mesoplodon bidens (assembly GCF_964165515.1). Classification (NCBI taxonomy): domain Eukaryota; kingdom Metazoa; phylum Chordata; class Mammalia; order Artiodactyla; family Ziphiidae; genus Mesoplodon; species Mesoplodon bidens. The sequence continues at coordinate 196,622,460 of NC_138176.1, forward strand.
ACTGGATCACAAAACTCTCTGCCTTGCACTTACTTATTTTACCAGATCACACTTAGGTCATTAAGAAACACTGTTTTCTTATCAAGCCACGGTTATTAATATCCAATACTGTCCTTCAGTCTACATTATGAAATATGGCCATTACCATTTAACTCTCAAAATGTAGGCTCATTAATTTACTTAATTAGGAAAGGGACTCATCCTATCATATCACGAATTACAAAACCACAAATTGGAGTTGGATTTGACATCTCCAGTAGCAGAAGTTGATACGGCCTGCCATGTTTTAAATAAAAAATAAATTAATAATAATATTATATTCACTTCTCTATGTAAAACCAGTATTGTTACCTAGCGGACATTCACATTCAGTGGCATAGTAGAATTACATTATATTACGAATTGAAGTTTGTAATTTATTTCTATTAGGAATTTTTAGGCAGTAGCCTTTTACCAAAAGCATCCAGGTTAAAAAAAAAAAAAAAGACTGCCTTGAATATAACTCTGATTTTCTTTACATGAATCATCCTTAAATAAAAGGCACTAGGGTGAATTTTGGATGTAAGTCTTCTGAAAAGTCAACCTAACAGTGTATCACAGTATTGGAATTCTAGGACTGTTTTTGAAGATATTCCTGGTGAACTTTCCTCCAGATTTAAAGAAGCGACTTCTACCCTGGCTCAACTCACAGCTCCTGGAGGGGCCATCTCAAACACATCTGACCTAGCCCACCATGACCGCGGACCCTCCGTACCCCTCTCCTACTGTTGTCTCCATGTTACCAGGCTTCAGCCAGGGTTGGCCTTTTCCCTCTCCCACCTCCTTCTTCCTCAGAGCCTTTTCACAGGCTGTTTTCTCCGCCTCTAAGGCTCTCCCCAGGATCTCGGTAAGGCCGGCCCCATCTTGCCATGTGCACCTTGACATCACCTCCTCAGCAAAGCCATCCCTGACCGCAAGCCAGAGAATCTCACCATTATTTATATTACATTGCCCAGTTTTTTTCCTTCATCACACCTGACTTCTTAACAACCCTTTACGGCAATTTTTCACAATATTTCCCAGGAGTAGCAAAAGGTCATAACAGTGTCACAAAATGTAAGAGTTGGAAGACATTATCTATGTCAAAGACCTCAGTGTCAGGTCACGAATCTTAAAGTCCTAGATGCAGAAGTAAGTAGGTAATCAAACCTCACTTTGTTGGTCAGTGTCAGTGTCAGACCAGCAACCAGCCTGCTGCCTTGCCTTCGTAAAGAAAGAGCCAAAGAAACTGCAGCTGCCACCTAAAGGGAGAAAAGGAGAAACAGCCTCTGATGTAAACTCTGCTTTTTCTTCGGTGGTTGAGCACTTAGAACACCCACCCAAAACCCATCAGACCCTACTTATCCTAATAGGAATCCTCTAACCTGTACAACTAGGGGAAAGGGAGAGATTAAAACCCTCAGGAGTGTTAAAAACTGCAGATCATGCAAATGATATTAAAGAAAATATGAAAACTGGAAAACAACCAGCTGCTCCAGATCTGAGTGCTCACAGGCTTCAGGAGTTACAGAGATCTGTCAATGTCAGACCGAAAGAGGAAGGAGAGGGTCAGGACCTAGAGAGAGGGGAGAAGTTTCCTTCCTTGTCAATAACCAACCCAATACTATTTCTAATCAATAGAGTTATCAGGTCATGGAAAAAAGTATATTTTCAAATGTATATTGTGTTTACAAGGTATATTGAGTATCACAATCACAAGTACAGCTTCAACCTTTCATGAAAATAAAAATAAAACTCAGAAGTAGTGCACCTGCTGATTCCTGTCATTCAAGACTTTTCTGTCTAATTAGGCTACATTGGAATCACTGGACCAGAGTCCACTCTCATGCTTTCGTCAGTTGGGTGATGGATGAACAGACAGGTGATTCGAGGGGCAATGGGTGACTAAAAAGGAGCAGCTCAGGCCGAGGTAAAATGGGAGGTCCAGGTCCCAGGTCCAGGAGGTGCAGAAGGGCCAGACAGGAGGGCGTGAGCATGGAAGCTGTGTTTGGACTCCCTCCTGGGTGGAGGTGCAGAGGGGTGGGAAAGTCCTGAGCCCCCCGTTCTCCAGTGCTTGCTACCTGCCATGGTTATTCTAAGTGCTTTACAGTTCTCTCTCACTTATCCTCACAGCAACGCAGAGAAATAGAAAACTCAAGCTCAGAAGGCTTCAGTCTCCTGTGTGAAATCCCCCAGGCTGAAAGTGATGGAGCTGGTGTTCCAATCCAGTGGGTGTTCCAAGCTGGTCTTGTGCTTCTCTATTCAACACTGTCTCTCAAGAAAGGAACAAAGAGAGGAGGTTGGATTTTCATGTCCTCAGTGCGGACGCCAACATGGTCTCAGTCAGCAGCCACTAGAAGAGGAAGGAAGGAAGGAAGGAAGGAGGGATGGACGAGGACTTGCAGCGAGGAGAGTTAGGGAGAGCCTGGGAGAGCCATTCGGGCAGCACAACCCAAGACAGGGCCACACGCAGGCCCGTCCGGACATAGCTGCTTTCTCATGATCAGGACTTCTCGTCTGGGCCTTAGCTTGCAGATATTTGTTGTTTCTTGCAACACTTATTTCATTACAAGTCTCAAACTCGTGATTTTCTAAGTATCTCATTCTTTTCACAATGATTAGTTGGAATACTTTAAAAAAAAAAAAAAGCAAACCATCAACTGGGACTATTTGGTAACTGAAACCTTTTGAAGGGGAAAAGCAGAAAAAGCTTAGAATTTCGTGCTTCCCAGGTGACTGGCCTGGGGCAGTGGGTGCTTCCTGGGTGCTTTGACTAAGAAGACCCCTATGGCCACCACTTCAGGGAAGCCACTGCAGCCCACCCAGCAGCCCCAGGGAGTCACATCTCTGACTCAAGGCTTTGTGTTGTTAGAACACAAGCCACAGAAGCTGGACGTACCCCTAAATACGCCTGAGGTTTTGAGGCATGGCGGGAGGCGCCGTAACTTTGTGTAAAGCAGGCAGAATAGAGAATTATGGATTCGGCAAAGGCTATAGAAGAGCTGAGTAAACAGAGAGGGCTTAAACATGCTCACCTCCCCATGAGCCGCCCACATTCTGTGACACATTCATCAGAGGAGCCCCGCACTCTGGTGGCCCCTTGGGAGGGCACCTCAGTCTAACCCTGAAGCCCAAATGGGACCCAGTGATGGGTATGATTTCTCCTTCTCCAAAATCTCCATGCCGACGGAGATGGGAAATGCAGGCCTCCCCTCATCTGTGGAAATACACTTCCATCATGCCTTAGCCCCAGCTGTCGGGAAAAGTGAGACTCTTTTTGTCCTAACAGGACCCAGCGTCTCTTTCTGACGCAATCCCTGTCATTTATAACCACCAATTCACACGGACCTGGAACACCGTTTACGAGATGACGGCATTCTTTTCTGAGTAGCGCTTCCAACAGGAGAGAACGTAAATCCAACATCTCGCCACTGACGTTAGAGTCCTTAAGTCACGCCCTGCTCCCCCACCCGACTCTCACCGTCTACCTCTGTGTCCATCGCTGGCTATTTTGAAATAATGAACTTAATCCAATGGATCTGTTCTCAGAGGTGACACTTCTGGCCAGAGATGATACTTCTGGCCAGAGATGATTTTGAACATAGCTTCTGTGTCCTTGTATTAATAAAAAAAATAAGCAATTCACAATATTTAAATATCATCCTAAGCTTTTAATTTGAATACAAATTTCAGATGTGGAATCATTAATAATCAAAAGAATGTGGGCTTCCCTGGTGGCGCAGTGGTTGAGAGTCCGCCTGCCGATGCAGGGGACAGGGGTTCGTGCCCCAGTCCGGGAAGATCCCACATGCCGCGGAGCGGCTGGGCCCATGAGCCATGGCCGTTGAGCCTGCGCGTCCGGAGCCTGTGCTCCGTGGCGGGAGAGGCCGCGGCAGTGAGAGGCCCGCGTACCACAAAAAAAAAAAAAAAAAAAAAAAAAAAAAAAGAATGTACAGGGATATATTTTTGGTGAACCATCCATCTGAATTTTTAGAAACTCCATGCACAATTTAAGGACCTAATCCAAAATCATGGAGCAATTGTGGTTCATAGACGTTTATGTTATTTAACATCTTTAGTTCTCAGTTTCCTCACTTTTAAGATAAAGAAAGAGAATCCTTATTTCCCATGTAACCATGACTCTGTGATCCTCCTGCTTTTATGAAAAGCTTATCAGAAGCTGCATTTTGTATCTGAGCTTAGATGACTATCGTGAAGGAAATGTGAGGTATCCGTTTATGTGGTCTGTTCTCAGAATTAACGGGGAAGACTGAAGGTGCTCACGTTATTCGTTGGAAAGCAAAGGACACTTGGCCTCACTTTTCTGTGCTTGTAAGTCCATGCAGGAAAGAGGGCTGGTGCTTGCAGTACAGCGTATGCAGAAAGGACAAGAAGGCAGATCAGCACCTGTCAGTAAAAGGATTTGAAGGGAAATGAGTTTGGGAAGATTTGTAAGTCTTGGTAAACACCATATAGTTTAGGAGACACAAACAAAATTCATCCTAATATGAGTTGTCCATGAAATCCAGACGGCTATGCTTACGTGGGTGGTCGTCAATGTCTTGCTGAAGTTTGAACACGGGCACACACCGAATTCAACAGCTGCCATGCATATGAGCTGTTACCTTTTTCCTTTTTTAAATGTTATTTAATTTTATTTTTTTATTGATGTATAGTTGATTTGCAATGTTGTGTTAGTGTTAGGTGTACAGCAAAGAAATTCAGTTTTATATATATATAGATAGATAGATAGATAGATTTTAGTTCATATTCTTTAAAAATGTACATGTTTACTTTTCCACATATTATTTGCTTAAGATTTATTAATTTAAAAAAGGCCCCATGTAATGACTATAATTTAATGTCATTAAAAAATTTTTTTCCTCGCAAGAACTAATTACTGTGAGAAACTTTTGTTAATGCTTATCAGTAAATCAGACTAGAAGAGAATGTCATTTTTTTTGCTCGCCAGTGCCAAAATTCCAGATCGTAGATACATGACAACCGTTATGTTCTTATGCCAGAGTTTGAAAATATTCTGTTTATTTTGTTTTCCCAGACTGATCAAGGCCAAGTTCTTCACACAAGAATAAAAGCAACTTGCCGATGATGAGTTTGGGATCTAATGTGTTTTCCTAAATTTGGAAAGACCTTTTACGGACACTGCAATGCCTACAGCATAGAAGTATAGATTATGGATATCCATAAGTGTGTTTTTAGTTCTTTACTGTTAAATCCTTTTAAGATGATTATGAATATTACGCAAACCACAGTGGAAATGAGATACCTTTGCTGCTCGTTTGCAATTGCCTTCTCCTCTCCTTTTTTCCGGAAAGGGACACCTGACATGTGAGGGCAGACGGGAGGGCTCAGGTCTCAGCTCGCGCTCTCCTTGGCCATAAGAGAGGTTTCCCTCTCAGTCCAGCAAGCTTCCTGGCGACAGAGCACAATCTTTTAGCAGTGCTACAGCATACCTGTTCAGCTTGAAACATGCCTGTGAGGTAGGCGCCCAGACTTCAGGGCCCAGGACAGAAGGCCCCTGGGGAGGCAGCAGAGACAGAGACACCCAGTGGGCCAGGGAGCAGCCATGTCATCACAGGAAAGGACTGGCTCCCGGGGGAAAGAGTACAGCGTCAGCCCACAGACAGCTAACCGCTGGCATCTAACCTCTGCTTCTTTATGCTTCTTCTTTCTTACCTTTCTTTTTCTCCTTTCCTTTCTTCTTCTATGCATTTTCTTCTTTCGTTTCCCTTCCCTTTCTCCTGAGTACTCTTCCCTTTTCTCTGGCACATCTCCTGAGCTCTTCTTCTCTTTTTCTACTCCTGCTCCAGCTTATTTTCCTTCCTCACAGCCAATTTTCCCTTTCCTTTTCTTCTCTTCTCACTTCACCCACTGTGGAGAAGCTTATGCCTTTCCAGAGACCTGTGGCTCCTCCCAGCAGGTGCAACATGCCCAAAAGACATGCTTAGGGTGTCCTAATGTTTCAGTGTGGTTACTGAAAGTTAAAGGTAGATGTCAGAGGATGTAAAGGGTAGGATTCTAACTGCTATGTTCTGCTAGGAATTTGCTTAGTTCTTTTTTTTTTTAACATCTTTATTGGAGTGTAATTGCTTTACAATGGTGTGTTAGTTTCTGCTGTATAACAAAGTGAATCAGCTATACGTATACATATATCCCCATATCCCCTCCCTCTTGCGTCTCCCTCCCACCCTCCCTATCCCACCCCTCTAGGTAGTCACAAAGCACCGAGCTGATCTCCCTGTGTTATGTCCTTCTTACTCCATTAGGATACTAAAGTTTTCTCCACCTGATGCTGTGGAACCTTCACCTCAGAAGCAAACCTGAAGGACATGGGCCATGACTGTTTCTGAGGGACTCTAGGTTTTCCAGCAATAGGCAAGTCCTAGAGACCCATCCGTCAAAAGAAGAACTGACGAGGTCTGTTAACTTTAAATTATACATTGTCATTGATACCTTTGCTTAACAAGTCAAGGTATTTCCAACAACAATGCACTGAAAAATTAAACTACCATTCATCCTTGAGCAACATGGGCTTGAACTGCAGGAGCCCGCTTATATGTGGATTTTTTTAAGTAAAACAGATCTTTATATTAACCAAGGAGGGGGGGAGTTTGCATCTGATGAGAGATCACAGTATGTGGAATCAAAAGAACTAGGGTTTGAGTCCTGATTCTATCCAAACCGTTTCAGCTTCTTGCCCTGGGGAGAGTCCTTTATCAATTCCTTTGCTTTTGAGGCAGACGCAGAAGTTTGCACATTTGCACCTGTGAGGGGTCAGAGCCCCTCATCCCCCGTGTGTTCAAGGGGCATCTGTATGGTAGTTCCATCTGGCACTGACATTGGAAGAGGATCGGTGTGTATGGTCAGAAATGAGATTCAGAGACTGCAAGTTCAAAGCTACTAAGTGAATAGTTTCCTTTACCTGCTTCTGTGTATTCAAGAAGGACAAGATAACAGCTTCATGTTTGTCTCAAATTTTCCATTTAAGGTACATCCTGTTTTAGCACTGTCACCTGCCTCAATATAACACCTACTCTGTGTTGTTATAAAGTTTTTTGGTTAAAGTTAATGTTCTTTAACTCTTTCTTGGCAAAGATTTTAATGAGGAATAGATATTACTCAGGTGGCAAAGAGTAGTTTATACTTCCTTCTAAAGAAATTATATTTTTCACAAGAACGAAGTAAGAATGCAAACCATATAGACTGATTTAATTTTCTTTGACTATCATTCAAAGTACACTTTGCCTTCTGAGGCTTAAATTCCTATACTGACTGAGGATTATTATTTCTTTCTATCTTTACAAAAATGACAAAATTAGACGTCAATTATCTTTTAAACCCTATGTATGAAGTGCATATAAATGAATTGTACAAAATCAACACACAAAAAGGAAATTGTCAGTCAGATTCTCTTATGAGTTTCACACCTGCTAGAAGAAGCAGCATTCTCGTTTTAGAATCAAAACAGTCCCACCTTCTGTACTTTTCTACTTGATAAGAGAAAAACAGATTCCAGACAGTTAACTACAGAATTCACCACATTACTTTTCTTCTCTCCACCTAACTAAAATTTTGTTTCTTCCATTTCTCTTAATTGAAGTTATTAATTTCATCTAAAAACATCTTTATACCAGAGTCAATTAGTCCAACCTGAAACTGCGTTGTATGTATTTGAGGCTAATACATATTATAAAAATTCAGATCTTTTTGCACCTTTTCCAGAGCAGTGACATGTGAAGCCAAAATTAAACATACTAAAGGAAGATTTTTAGTACGAAAGTGCCTGGCGTGTTCATTTGCATTAAATTGTTGACCTAGGGTCTAGTCGCAGCTCCACACTCACTGATATTTCTGTTTCCTAACTCATGGAGAACAAATGACAGGCACCCGTGCTTAGCAAGGAAAGAAAACATATCCAATCCTTTCCAGAAACATCCTGAACTTACTAAAGTAGGCTGAATGGTCCATGGGGAAAATTTATTTGCTCTTGGTCAAAGGAACAATTAATCCAAAACAGATTTAAATCAGGGCAGCTGTAAGGCATTGGGTTGGAAAGAGGAAAAGGAAAAGAAAAAATTGTTTTATGTTTCAAGAGAGTTTAGGAGATTTCTTTCGAGTCTAAATATCACAACCCAAAGAACACAAAGCTTAACCAAAAATAACAGCACTACAATTCTTGGCAAAGAATCAAGACTTTTTTCAATAAAATAATCAGTACATCTGAGTCATCTACTATACCAACAATCCAATAATATCTATATTGATGTTGCAATATGGAACAGTGTATATACTGGACCAAAGTTGTGCTAAAACGAGGCAACACAGCACATGTCTGACCACAGACAAGTTATTTTACAGTGAAAGCTTCCATTAATAACAACATTCATGCATATCATCAAACTGACCCTCGAAGTAGATGGAGCAATCGTTCCCACAGTTTGGTTTCAATAATTTCATATTAAGTGGTTCCATTTTAAGTCAATTTCCTACTACACAAAACTATCAAATTAATGTAATTTCATATTTCAAGTAGAGAACATATTACATATTTTATTTTATTTTTGAATCGTCTCTAAAGATTCAATGAAACCATGATATCGTGCATGTATAAAAATGCATTAGGGGATTTCCCTAGTGGTCCAGTGGTTAGGACTTCGCCTTCCAATGCAGGGGGTGAGGGTTCGACCCCTGGTCAGGGAGCTAAGATCCTACATGTCTCCACGCCAAAAAAAACAAAACATAAAACAGAAGCAATATTGTAACAAATTCAGTAAAGACTTTAAAAATGGTCCACGTCAGAAAAAAAATCTTTAAAAAAATGCATTAGGGGCTCTTTGTGTAATGGATATCTTACGTTTTATCTGAAAAATATGATGTCTATAAAAACCATACAAATGTTTGCAAAAATACCTTCTAATATTAACCTTTTTTACTTTGTAAATATCTAAACCATTTGTAAGAAAGAAAAAACTTCTTTGTGCTTTGATAATTATCTATATCAGAATTTCCAAATTAATAGAACAAAATAGGAGAAAAGAACTTGAAGCCATAAGTTATATTTAGTTATTCGTCAAGAAGCCAGATTCCATTGGTTTTGAATATCTGACCCTTTGGCATCTTCCCACATAATCAACCCTTTAACCTAGACTTGGAGTAAAGGGAATAACAGTATTTTTTTCCCTTCTCTGTTTAACTTGGCTTAACTTTCTGTAGAAACTCCTCTTTCCCACAGCCTAATTCCAAACAAATTGTAATGTTCACAATACCCTTACCGTGGTTATTTCTGTCATTTTGCCAGTTAACCTGATGAAAGGCCAACATTACATCATTTCCTTTTTAGGTGAGAAAGTAATTGGGAATTTCAACCTACGATTGACTTGTATTCTTATTACTGAATTTCCTTTTTTTTCTTTCATTGCTTTTGAGCAAAAATTTCCAGTCATGGAGAGATCCTAACAAAAATAACATGAGGGAGATAATATCAAATGATCTACAAAAATATACCTTTCCCTTCCCGAGTAACCAATAAGTAATAGAATGCTAGAAAATGGGCCACAGACAAACCTTTGAAATGGTCATTTTTCCAGGGTAAATTTGAGAGGGTCAAATGTCGTGTTGCTTTTTTGGTAGACTTTAGAGAGAAAATATACAGATTTGAGAAATAATTGTTTTCTAAATCAGGAGAGAACAAAGTAAAAAAAAAATCTGTGATGCTTTTGATAGAAATTAAATAGCTGGGGGCTGAAGAGTAAGCCAGTTTCACCCTATGTGAGGGGGTGGACGTGACTATAGGGACAGATTATTTCAGCTTTGTTCATTTGACAGAAAAGCAGAAACGAGGACATATGAAGAAAGTCTCCCTTGGGCTTCCCTGGTGGCGCAGTGGTTGAGAGTCTGCCTGCTGATGCAGGGGACACAGGTTCGTGTCCCGGTCCGGGAAGATCCCGCATGCCGTGGAGCAACTAAGCCCGTGAGCCATGGCCGCTGAGCCCGCGCATCCGGAGCCTGTGCTCCGCAACGGGAGAGGCCAAAACAGTGAGAGGCCCGCGTACTGCAAAAAAAGAAAAAAAAAAAAAGTCCCCCTTCACGGGGCAAATTGGGGTCCAGGGGCTGCAGAGCTGCTGCACACGACACTGGGCCAGCAGCTGGCTGCTCTGCATCCACGTTTTCTAGGCCAGGGGTCAGTGGGGCACTACAGCCCCGGCAAGCACTTACGTGATGGCCACAGTGGTAGGGACGGAAGGTCGGGGTAGCAGCGTTAGTGATTACATATGATTTAGAAATTCGACTAATGCATTCATGGTTTGAACATTTAGTGTTAAATAAATGCTTTAACTTTATCTAATACAGTGCTGCCCACCTTGATTTCAGTAAAGAACTTTCCCTTCTGTCCCTCGCAACACACACACACACACACACACACACACATACACGCACGCACACACATCATCTTTCACAAACCAGAGGACATAGGTGTCCTAAAAAAGTGCGTTTTAGTCAACGATGGTCTTCGCTGTTACCAGTTGTCTGAACAGAGGGTTGGGCATATTGGTGAAGGATGTTGGAAAATACCAAGGACTTTGGAACTCCCAGGACATATATTCAGCCCTCCTTGTCCATGGATTCCTTGTCCTCAGATTCAACCAACCATGGATAGGAAATATTTGGGGAAAAAAAATTCCAGAAAGTTCCAAAAAGCAAAACTTGAATTCACCTTGCACCTGGCAACTATTTACATAGCATTTACATTGTATTTGGTATTACAGGTAATTAGAGATGATTTAACGTGTATGGAGGTTGTGTGTAGGTCACATGCAAATACTACACTGTTTTATAGGAGGGACTTGAGCATCCATGGATTTGGGTATTTGATGGGGGGGCCTGAAGTCAATTCCCTGTGTACGCCGAGGGAAGACTGTATTCAGTGGTCTAACACTTGATGAAGGCTAAGCTCAAAGGACTGAAAAATGAGTCACGTCGGAGCTCCATATTCAATCATTTCGAGTAGTCTGTGCTGACCAGCAGGAAAATGAAATCTTTTTCTTCATTCTGTGTATCTAAAATAGGCATCTACCATTCTTACTCAAGGTTGAGTAGACATGGGGACCAGTCTTTAAAGACTTTTCTTCCTTCCTTTGTTTTTATAGTTAATTGACTTAAAGATCTCCTCAGGCATTAGATACTTTCTAGAACTGTAGTTCCCCTCCTTTCCCATAGAAAATTAATTTTTCTCATTTAGATAGGATCATAAGAGCAAATACTACCTAACACTTATTTCAGTCATGAATATTCTTGAATGCAATTGATGTAAGTGGCATTTTTTGTTTAATAGAGGACATAAAAATGAAAACCCGGCCCTAGAAAGATTTATTGGATAAACCTTGCCTCTTCCTACACACTGTAGGAGGAATAAATGTCTGAAGAAGGAAGAATTGGAAAGATATTGAAGATATTATGATGTAAGGAAAAGTGTAACCCATGAAATCTTTTGAAGGACTCCTCTGACTTGGAATTAAAATATTTTATTGCTCAATCCTGTAGCTTCCAACAGTTATGAAATAGCACACTCATAAGCTATTGTTTGGGGTCATTTTATTTTTTATGTGATCCCTATACTCTGAAGATCTGCAATGTGTCTAGGAAATAGATGACCCTTTTACTAGTAACAAAAATATCCACTCTCTATTGGTGTTGGGGGAAACCAGGGGAAACATACTTAATGTCTTTCTGCACTTAGTATGATGACCTGAATACAGCAGTCACTTAATGATACTGTTATGATTGTATTCATGTCAAATTTAGGAGAATCCTCACCCCCATTGCTGGAAGGTGCTAGGAGGCTACACAGCATAAAAGAAGAAAATAAGGTGCATATAACGAACATTTATTTAGCAGGACTCTGAGTATTAGCCCCTGATTTGTTTCTTTATTAATTCTGTAACTGATATCGGGTCAATTAATCCTTCTGACCTTCTGACATTTTCTTTCTGGACTAGAGATAATATCTCCCATCTTAGGACATGTGGTCTGTGGAAATTTCATCATGATGAAACATATTTTGAAAAATGCAAGTTTCTATATTTCTTAAGATAGTATTAAATCATGGCTCTTCCACAAGTTTAGAACCACACAAAATGGCACTTTTTCCTTTTCCTCCATTTTTCTCCACTATATCTCTTGACTTAGTTTGGTCAAATGATAGCACAATTTTAAAAATATTCAGTTCTCAGAACATAAAATCTTTTAAAGGATGTAAAGAAATGTGTTCAGTCTCAAAATCTTCAAAGTCACACATTTCTTTAGGTATAGCGTCCTGGGTCATTAAATGGTAATTGTCATGTACAAAAACAAGTTGCTATTATAAAAATTAGGCTTATTCTAAGATAAGCCTTGCTTTTTTGTGTGTGTGTGTGGTACACGGGCCTCTCACTGTTGTGGCCTCTCCCGTTGCAGAGCACAGGCTCCGGACGCACAGTCTCAGCGGCCATGGCTCATGGGCCCAGCCGCTCCGCGGCATGTGGGATCTTCCCAGACCGGGGCACGAACCCATGTCCCCTGCATCAGCAGGCGGACTCTCAACCACTGTGCCACCAGGGAAGCCCTGAGATAAGCCTTTCTTAATCTAAAAAAAAAAAAAAAGCATGGCTAATTTTATTAAGAGCCTACAAGACACTTAAGCAAGTTTTTTTTAGCTTCAAATATATTTACAACAATTGTGTGTGTGTGATACTATATATATATATATATATATATATGCACTAATGCCCAAAGCATCCTGCTAAAAGATTAGCAATCCATGCTAGATGCAAAGATTCTTAATGTTAGTCTGTTTGGTAAACAAATTTCACAGTTTTGTAGAGATAAAGAGATCATACTTATTCCATCCCTGGAATTTTTGTATAATGAGTTGAAAATACAGAAAAGAGGGCTTCCCTGGTGGTGCAGTGGTTAAGAATCTGCCTGCCAATGCAGGGGACACGGGTTCAAGCCCTTGTCCAAGAACATCCCACATGCCGCGGAGCAACTAAGCCTGTACACCGCAACTACTGAGCCTGCGCTCTAGAGCCCGCGAGCTACAACTACTGAGCCCATGTGCCACAACTACTGAAGCCCACACGCCTAGAGCCAGTGCTCTGAAACAAGAGAAGCCACCGCAATGAGAAGCCCGTGCACCACAATTAGAGAAAGCCCGTGTGCAGCAACGAAGAGCCAACACAGCCAAAAATAAATAAATAAAATAAATTTTAAAAAATACATTAAAAAAATTATAGAAACTAATTACATATGTCATGTAATGAAGCTATTTTCTAAAGCTACCATCCACCCATTCATTTATTCACTTACTCACCAATATTTATTGAGTATTTCACGTGTGCTGAGGACAGAATGGTGAGCCTTTCAGAAAGACTAAGGCTCCACAAAGTCATGGAATCCACTCTCTGTCTATGTCCACATGTGTTAACCTTTCTTGTCCAGAAATTAGCTAAAAGAATTAATGTCCCCTTTTCGGATTTGCTTTCTTGTAGACTCTACATTTGATAACTTAATTTTTTATCCTTGGACTTTAGAGTGTCCTTACTTCAAATTAATTCAAACTATATTTGAAACGTAAAAGCGAGCAAGGCTCTTCATGGAATAGCTAACAGCAATGTTTCACAGATTTGTTGAAAACTGAAGTTTGCTCAAGATCCCACACACAATATGGCTGATTTAGCTGTGGTAACAGCAAAGGAAGAAGCTTAAAGCTATTCTATATGTAATCATATTGCCTCGAATGCTATATGTGACTAAAATATGATTTCTGATGGAAAAATAAATGAGGTCTGCTAAAATGTCAAGAAACCTAATCATTGCATTAAATAATGATTTTCATACACTAGATGGGCATATTTCCCTAATACCAGACAGGGGGTTTTCAGATGTCAAAAGTGTTTGTTTCACAATTTAGATATCTGGAAGAACTGGTAAAAATTACCCTCTTAAACAATAATTATCCTGCTTTCATTGATGTTTGTGTTATATCAAAAATAGGTTAATGGGAGCAATTAGTTGGCTTTTTTTCTGGTGTAATGTAATTTATCTCAGTTGTGGTATTGGTACAAATGAGGACGATGATAGTAAAACCCATCACATTAAAATTTAATATGTGTAACTTATTCTATTTGCTTCAGTGGCTATAATGCTTCTCTCTCCACCTTTGGTCACCCCACTCCCACCAACACACTTTGTTACGTGTTTGGTTGATTTACCCCAACTCCGCCGTGTTTGATTTTCTCACAGTGATGTTTGAACCCCACCACTCATACAAGCACACCCTCTCCATAACCAAATTTGAAGACAATGATAATTTCAGACTTCTCAAACTCATCTGTATTATGGCCTCCTTTAATTCACCAGCTACTCATTCCCTGACCCCTACAATGTAACATCTAACCTTCCACATACCATTGAGTCTGACCCCCTTAAGATGTTCAAAGACCTCTTCATCTTTAAATATATCCCCTCCTCCATCCTTGCCACCCCCAGTGCTAATGGCAGAAACCATACCTCTCTAGGCTCCCGGAAATAACAGGAAGTCACCTTGTGTGTCAGACAAGGTGCTTTGTTGCAACAAACTGGTGCCGGCCATCTTCAATAGGACAGAGAGGTCGTGCACCATGATCAAGTGAGATTCATCCCAGAGATGCTGGGGTGGGTTGACATCTGCAAAGTAGTCCATGTGATGCACTACATTAACAAAACAGAGTGTAAAAATCATACGATCATCACAAGAGATGCAGAAAAAGCATTTAACAAAATTGAGCATACATTGATGATAAAAACCCTTAATAAAGCAGGTGTAGAGAGCAGGTACCTCCACATCATAGAGGCCATGGCATGGCCAGGCCACTCACAAGGGCTGCTCTCTTGTTCTCTGTGCATCCCCTGCCCAACTAGTCCCTGCCTGATCCACACCCACTCACATGCCTCACCCTCCATCTTAATCATAGACCCCAATCAGTAACTGCCTGTATGCTCCCCCTGCTTCCTCCCAGCTAGTTATTGATCCACTGTGATAATCTATCAAAGGGAAAATATCTGCCTATGTTGGTCCTTAGTGTGAGGGCTATGAGGGACATTTCCCTCTGCTGGTTTCCCTGGAAACACATGAGCCAACCTGATGTCAATTTCCCTTATAACTGGTAACCTCCCTCTCCCCCCAGTAGCAAAGACTGCTGCTATGTCCTGTCCTGCCAGCCCGTCCGCAGCACACTGGGGGGTGTCGCTCCAGGACCTTGCTTCATATGTGTAAGATTCCCTGTCCAATAAACCATTGATGTTTCTGTCGCTGACTCTGGACTCTTTCATTGGTCTCAAAGCTGTGCTTGCAGGCCTGCGGAGTGCAACCCAACTGTCATAAGTGACAAGTCCACCATTAACATCATTGAAAACTAAGTATCAGAGAAAAAAAGAAAACAATCCTCTTTACATTTACATCCAAAAAACAAAGCAAAATACCTACGAATAATTTTAAACAAGGAGGTGAAAGACATTTATATTGAAAACTAAAAGACATTAATAAAAGAAATTGAAGAAGACACAAATAAATGGAAAGATATTTCATGCTCATGGGTTGGAAGAATTAACATTGTTAAAATGTCCATACTACCCAAAGCAATCTACAGATTCAATACAATCCTTATCAAAATTCCAACGTTGCATTTTTAATGGAAAAAGAAGAAATAATTGGAAAAATTTGTATGAAACCAAAAAAAAAAAAACCCCAAATATCCAAATATCTAGTAACTTACATAGTATGTTACTGGCATAAAAAAAGACACATAGATCAATGGAACAGAAAGAGATCCCCGAAATAAACCCACTCATATGTGGTCAATTAATTTACAACAAAGAAGCCAGGAATATACAATGGAGAAAGGACAGTCTCTTCAATAAACTTTATTGGGAAAACTGGACAGCCACATGCAAAAGTATGGAATTTGACCACTATCTTATGCTATATATAAAAATTAACTCAAAATAGATTAAAGACTTGAATATAAGCCCTGAAACCATAAATCTCCTAGAAGAAAACATAGGTGATAAACTGCTTGACATAGGTCTTGAAATAATTCTTTTAATCTGATAGTAAAAGCAAAAGCAATAAGAGCAAAAATAAACAAGTGGGACTACATCAAACTAAAAAGCTTCTGCACAGCAAAGGAAACAATCAAAAAAATGAAAAGGCAACCTACTGAATGGAGAAGATATATAAAGAACACATACAACTCAATAGCAAAAAAACAAACAATTTGATTTTAAAATGGGCAGGAGATACAAATAGACCTTTTTCCAAAGACCAACATACAGATGGCCAACAGGTACATGAAAAGATGCTCAACATCGTCAATCATCAGAGAAATGCAAATCAAAAGCACAATGAGATATAACCTCACACCTGTTAGAATGGCTCTTGTCAAAAAGACAAAAATAGGGCTTCCCTGGTGGCGCAGTGGTTGAGAGTCTGCCTGCCGATGCAGGGGACACGGGTTCATGCCCCGGTCTGGGAAGATCCCACATGCCACGGAGCGGCTGGGCCCGTGAGCCATGGCTGCTGAGCCTGCGCGTCCGGAGCCTGTTGCTCCGCAACGGGAGAGGCCACAACAGTGAGAGGTCCGCGTACCACAAAAAAAAAAAAAAAAAAAGACAAAAAATAACAAGTGTTGGCCAGGATGTGGAGAAAAGAGAACCCTCATGCACTGTTGGTGGGAATGTGAATTGGTGCAGCAACTGTGGAAAACAGTATGGAGCCTCTGCAAACAATTACAAATAGAACTGCTGTGTGATTCAGCAAATCCACTTCTGGGTATTTATCTGAAGAAAATGAAAATACTAATTTGAAAAGATCTATGCACCCAATGTTCACTGTAACACTATTTATAATATCCAACATATGGAAACAACCTAAGTGCCATTTGATGGATAAATGGATAAAGACGAGGTGTATATAGATATAATGAAATATTATTCAGACATAAAAAAGAATGAAAGCTTGCTATTTGTGACAACATGGATGAACATGGAGAACATTCTGCTAAGTGAAATAAACCAGACAGAGAGAGACAAACACCAATATCGTTAAGATCTCTCTTACATGTGGAATTTAAACCAAACAACACCAACAACAAACCCAGGGTCCTAGATACAGAGGACAGATTGGGGGCTGCCAGAGGTTGGGATGGGGATGGGAGAAGTAGGTGAAGGGGTTCAAAAGCTTATAAAAAAGTAATAATGATAAGATCAGGTAAAATAAACAGATAAATCATTCATATACATTACTTGTAATCTGCCTTAGAAGTTACGGAGACACACCAGAATATTAAGTCCTACAGAAGTAAATAGAGAACTATTTAATACAAAACTCAGATTATTATCAGTCTTATCCTAAGGAAAAAAAGTCAATTTTTAGCAGACGGGGGCCTCGTAGGCAATGGGAAGCTGATGAGCACGAGTCCTTGTGGCTAGAGCTGCTCTCATACTGCAGACACTGTGCACAGTTCCACCTCCAATCTTCTGCAGGAACACAGCAAAGTCTTCCTTCTTCAAATAAGAGCGAACCTCTCCCAGTCTACATCTTTTATCAATGTGGACATTTCTTCTTCTTCTCATCTTTTTTTTTTTTTAAATCTCCACTGCTTGACAGATATTTCCACTTGGATGAATTACTGTCATCCCAAATTCAATATCTTTAAACCGAAATGCATACTCTTCCCTCTCCTCTTTCCTAAAAATCCTTAATGCCACATTATCCCAGGCACATCTGTACTGTCAGCCTTTTACCAGGCTGAAAACCTTGAGTTATTTTTAATTCTCAGTAAACTCCTACTCTGGTTCCTATGTTCCCATCCAACTTGTCCATCTGAAATATCAGTTTATTTAATTTATTCTCCACTAGTGACCCCATGTGCAGAAAGCCCGGGCTTTGCAACAGGTCCCCTGCTAGGCTTCACTTAAAATGTCAACAGCAGTAAGTCCAATGGGGCTCAGAAACTATATGAGAAATAGTCACTGTTAATAGAAAGAACAGAAGGAGGAGGGAAGGAAGGAAGGAAGAGAAGAAAAGAAAAGATGAGATGGTGTAAATAATAGAGCACTCAATAAAAACTTAGGAGACCTGGGTTCTACTTGCACACTTTCCACTAATTAGCTCCAGTAAACCAGTAAACCATTAAACATGCCTTGGTTTTCAGAGTCTTCATCTATGAGATGAGGTATTTGTGTGGCATGAGATCTTTCCTACTCCTGACACTTTATGACTTTTCTTCAGAAATCCCTGTTTTCCAGGTTGTAACATTCAAGCTAAACTATCAGAAAGCCCTGGAGTCAAGTAGAGATCCCAGCAGGACTCCAGAGGTGCTCAAGGCTCCTGGAGGGGAGCCATGAGCATGTGATTCTCCAATTTCCCCTCCTAAGAAATCAGGACCTGAAATGTTGAGCCAGGTCCAGGTGCAGTATCTGGGGGCCTGATTCAAGTACAGTACAGGACATCTCTCACTTGTGGACTACAAGGTGTGGTACAGAAGAATAACCCAAGACATCATCTTAGGAAGACTAAATCAAAGCTGACTAGACTGCCCAACAAATCAACAATCTAAAGGGCTTAGGCACCAAGACATGGAAACAGCCTAAGTGTCTATGAATGGACAGAGAAGATGTGGTACATATATACAATGGAATACTACTCAGCCATAAAAAAAGAATGAAATAATGTCATTTGCAGCAACGTGGATGGACCTAGAGATTATCATACTAAGTGAAGTTAGTCTGACAGAGAAAGACAAATATTGCATGATATCCCTTATATGTGGAATCTAAAAAAATGATACAAATGAGCTTATTTACAAAACAGACTCTCAGACATAGAAAACAAACTTATGGTTACCAAAGCGGGTGGGGAAAGGTTGGACTGGAAGTTTGGTGTTAGCAGATGCAAACTATTATATATAGGATAGATAAACAACAAGGTCTTACTGTATGGCACAGAGAACCATATTCAATACTCTGTGATAAACCATGATGGAAAAAAATATAAAAAAGGATGTATATATATATATATATGGCTGAATCACTTTGCTGTACAGCAGAAGTTAACACTACATTGTAAATCAACTATACTTCAATTTAAAAAAATAAAGGGCTTATGCAGACAAGAGAAAAATATATATGAGGCAGAGAGAGATTCTAGGAAATTTCTCTTAATAGAATTTTGTCATGGGATGATCATGACCTCATGTTAAAACTGTGACCTGGCTGTATGTGTGTGTGTGTGTGTGTGTGTATCTGTCTCTGTGTGTCTGTGTGTGAGTGTCAGTTTGAATGGAGTATGAAAGGTAAAAGATAAAAAAAAAAACAATGGGCTAAAATGTGAATGAGATATTAGAGAATGAATGTAAACATATGTAAATTATGCTGTTAATGCTTTTAAGACATTTGATAGGGTGAAGGAAAAATATAAGCAATAGCCAGATGAGAGTATAGACTGAAAATAAATATTTGTTGTGAACCTACTGCATGTATGTCACTAAAGAATCAGCAACATATAACACATAAAAGGACCTCAAGCTATGCAGTGGTTTTAATGTAAAACTAAAATTATCACAATTCTAGACTAAAATTATACTGTCTAAAATTATCCATCTTGGATAAAAACACACATGATGAAGAAGGAAGTGTGTCCATCAGCCAAGGTAAGGAAGACTGATTTGCCGAGCCTCCTTGCGAAGCTCCTGCAGGTCTGCCTTGGCATTTGTGCTGGAGGATAAACTGCCCTCCGAGGCCGTGGGGTCATCACGGGCGTGACTGCAACAATGACATCGAGCACATTCAGGGGATTCATGGGACAAAAGCGTAGCTGAGCTATAATCTACGAATAAAACTTTCCTCCCAGCTCTGTACTCTGCAAATGTGTGAGAACAGAGAGAGAGGCTAGTGCAGGTGAGAGGTCAGTTATGACAGATTTTCTTTCAGCGTTCTATCTGTTACTGCAGCAAAAATCCCCAAGTATCACTGCTGCTCAGGCAGCTCTGAAGCTGATTTGCATGTGAGAACCAGTTTACTCTTTTTTTGTTGTTTTGGGTTTTTTTTTTTTTTTGAAGTATAGTCGATTTACAATATTGTGTTAGTTTCAGGTGTACAGCAAAGTGATTCAGTTATACATACATATATATCTATTTTTTTCAGATTCTTTTCCTTTATAGGTTATTACAAAATAGTAAGCAGAGTTCCCTTGGCTACACAGTAGGTCCTTGTTGGTTATCTATTTTATATTTAGTAGAGTGTATGTGTTAAACCCAAACTCCTAATTTATCCCTCCCCCCTCTCCCTTTGGTAACCATAATGATACCAATGAACTTATATACAAAACAGAAATAGATCCACAGAACTGGTTTCCTCTTGGCTACTTTTCCTCCATTTATTTATTTCTCATTCATTCATACAACATAGCTATTGTGGAACACTTATGCACTAGGTACTAAGAGATAGAAATAAAGTGGTGAAGAGCAAGAAGGGAGCTGTTCCCACAAAGAGGCTAGTGGGAAGTAGCCACATAGCACAGGGAGATCAGCTCGGTGTTTTGTGACCACCTAGAGGGGTGGGATAAGGAGGGTGGGAGGGAGACACAAGAGGGAGGAGATATGGGGATATATGTAAATGTATAGCTGATTCACTTTGTTATACAGCAGAAACCAACACACCATTGTAATGCAATTATACTCCAATAAAGATGTGACAAAAAAGGAGTCCACCATCTAGGAGCAGATACAAACAATGACCGAATAACTGCAACGCAGTGAGTGTTATTGTTATGGGGAGTATGGAGTGCTATGGAAACACAAAAGCTGTACCCCATCAGGACTTAGAAGTAGATTTGAAGAGAATGACATTTCACATGAGACGGTGAATGGGGGGAGTTAGCTGAGCCAAAAGGAAGAAGACTCTTGCAGATACATGCATCAGTCAAGGAGGCTAAATCATGCTGAAATAACAGAAAAGACCTCCAGGTCTCTGGGGTTTATGTGTCCATCATGGGTTGGCTGTAGCTCTGAGATAGGCTGGGACCTGGGACTTGGGACCCTTTGCTGCAGTGCTGGCACCTGGACACACCTCTCCTGGAGCAACAAAACACAAAGAAACCATAAGGGACTAAAAACAACTGCGTGCATGTGCACTTGGGGCAAATTATGGACAACAAGATACAAAAAGATCAAAAACCCAACGGCCACTTCTGAAGAGCCAGGAGCAAAAACAGGGCACTGCACACACACCCCTGCACTCAACA
Source organism: Mesoplodon bidens (assembly GCF_964165515.1). Lineage (NCBI taxonomy): Eukaryota > Metazoa > Chordata > Mammalia > Artiodactyla > Ziphiidae > Mesoplodon > Mesoplodon bidens. Next base: position 196,643,818 of record NC_138176.1, read on the forward strand.
CCACCTAAGGGTTTGCTGGACCACCTAAGCTCCGCCTTCGGCCCAACCCCTGGACACGCCCCTGCCCTCACCCCACGTAAGGAAGCAGCTTGCCCCGCCTTAAGGAGTGAGCAAGGGCCCCTGTTGCTTGTTCTCGCTCCCCACTCCTGCAGCAAGGGCCCCAATGAAGCCTTGCCTGAATTTCTTGTCTGGCCTCTAGTCAATTTCCTTCTTTCTTTTTTTTTTTTGCTTAATTAGAGTATAATTATTTTACAATGTTGTGTTAGTTTCTGCTGTTCGGTGAAGTGAATCACCTTTACATATACCTATATCCCCTCCCTCCTGTGTCTCCTTCCCTCCCCCCATCCCACCCCTCCTCCCATCCATCTAGGTCACCACAGAGCACAGACCTGAGCTCCACGCACTCTACAGCAGGTGCCCACTAGCTATTTGTTTTACACATGGCAGTGCACAGCTAGTCCATTTCTATTGATTAAGGAGGCCAAGTACCCCATTCGGTATCAGCTCTGCTGTGCTCCCTGCCTTCTTTTCTCCAGGACACAAGTTGACAGGTCATTCTTCATCTGGGACATCGCCTGTCTTGTGGCAGAAGGCGAACATCGTGTTGAAGCACAGAGCTGTCATCCCAAAGTGACACGTGCCACTTCTACTTACATATCACCAGGCAAAGTAAACCATACGGCCAAGTCCACCAGGCAAGGGTGTGTAATTTCCAAAGGGCAGGGAGGGACACCACATTGTGAACTGGGCTTGGTAGCAGAAGAGTGAGACCACCCATCATTGTTGTAAACAAAGCAATAGAATGAGGATAGAAGTTGGAACAGCCTCAGACTTACACTGATTGCAGTGTTGAGTGATGTCATGTGGTGAAACAAAGGGACAAGGATGAAGCCAGGTCACGTAGACTCTACAGGCCACTTTAAGGAGGGAGAAATTCATCACAGATGCGCCGGGTAAGATTTGCTGGGTGATTACAGTGTGGAAACTGGATTGGGGAGAAGCCAGATTGAAGGAAGTGTGGACATTAATCCAGGTGAAAATTTATGAGACCTAAATAAAGGCAGGAGGAAAAAGACAATAGAATTTAAGAGGTGTCTGGAAGATTGAATCAGCAGTGGTTGGAGAATTCTTGTATATGAGGGATTAACAGGGAAAGATGTAAAGATGCAGCCAAGTTTTGGGGTTTTTTATAATATTTATTTATTTAGCTGCACTGGGTCTTTGTTGCTGCATGTGGGATTTTTCGTTGTGGTACGGGCTTCTCTCTAGTTGTGGCGTGTGGGTGTTCTCTCCTCTAATTGTGATTTGGGCTCCACAGCTCGTAGGCTCAGTATTTTGCAGCACTTGGGCTCTCCAGTTGAGGTGCATGAGCTCAGTAGTTGTGGCACGTGGGCTTAGTTTCCCTGAGGCATGAACGATTTTAGTTCCCCGACCAGGGACTGAACCCGCGTCCCCTGCATTGGAAGGCGGATTCTTTACCCCTGGACCGCCAGGGAAGTCCCCCAAGTTTTGTTTAGTTCCGAGAAGAAAGGTGTCAATCCCAACCTAGAAATACAGAGCGGGGTCAGGTTGGGGAACAAGATGGTAAATTCCATCTGGGGAATTTTGAGTCTGACTCTCCTGAAAGCCATTCCAGCAGAGGCATCCAGTAGGTGAGTATATACTTAGGTCTAAAGTTATGAAGGAAGGGAAATCTGACCTAAAGTTGTATGTCTGGGACTTATCAGGATGTAGGTGCAGACTGAGCTGAACGAGTGATGTCAACTGGGCGATGTGTGAAAGAAGAGGGGAAAGGGTGAAAAGATAAGGCAGCACAACAGAACCATTTTTCCCACTGAGATTTTCTTCAGCCTTTATTCAGCGCATACCTCCCTATATTTTTATTACTCTGTCCTAGAGGAAGGGCAATCGTTCCCGAGGAAGAATCACAGGTTTTCCCACCACCCTCAACATAACATGGTGAGAAGAACAATTAAATCATGAGTCAGGCAGCTTGGGTTTCAATTTCCACCTTCACTCCTAGCAACCATGTGTCTGTGGAAAACCTCTTAATCAGCCGTGTCTTAACTTTCTCACCCTGAAACAGGGGTGCTAACACCTTGACTCCCTCCCTTAGGAGATTGTCAGGGCTGGGAAAGCTGCATGCTATGGGTGAAAGCTCTTTGAAAACTGAAAGTATCTTTTAAACACAAGTTGGTATTACAGTGTTCACCCTAGGAGGGGAAATTCCAAAATCTATTTTGAGATCTCATAAAATATGAAGAAAATAGAAAGCCCTTTGCCAAATCTCATAAAAGCAAAATTGACAACATTTTTGACATGACTCATTCTTCCTTTGAAAACCAGCTATCAGATAAGGGTCAGCTCCTTTCAAAAAGAAACTTAAGGAAAATAGAACTTGTTGGAGTGAGACTGTTGTTTTTCACATTGATCATTTTCAAGGTGTCTATCATTATTAACATACGAGTTAGCCTGTGGCCTTAACTCTAACCCTAATACATGTATTTTTCCCTTCAGGCAGATACATTTAAATGGTGGAAAAATAGTTAAATTTTCCAATTGGATTTCAGTGATCTTTTTTATGGAGCTCTCGGTGTTAACCAAAAGTTCTGAACATCCACATACTTACAAGAACATTAATTCTAGAAGATTTGTCTAGAGGTGAGAAGCCAGGAATCAGAGCGTTTACACTTCCAATGGTCCAGTGACTCTGTTTTCTATACCTTACAATTTCAGACAGTAATTATGATCCCCTTTCAAACAGTTTTTACTTATTTAAGATCAGAGCCAAACTTCATTGTCACTGCTTATGTGCATTGTTCTTGTAAACTCCAATTTAAAATCACTCTAGTGCCCTCTATCCCAGCAGATTATGGGAAATTTTGGATTATTGGTTGTAGGTCAAGTGTTATTGTAAATACTTTGTCAAGAGTGGGGCTTGTGCTTTCAGCTTTACTACGTTTGTTTCATTTTATCTTCCCAACCAAAAGGTGCCCCAAACATGAAAACGTTATAAAATTCATCATATACCACAGAAAGTACCAACTATGATTTAGAGATTAAAAGAACTTAAACCTTCACTGCACATTTAATAAATTTCTTTAAGTTTAAATGTTCAATATATGTTCAGAGATATATAAGTAATAAAATTAGTTTTGTCCTTGAATTAATTTCTAAGCTATACAACCTCTAGGGGTAATAACTATTAGGTATATGGGCCATCAATCACCACACTCACCCCAAGCATCACTATCATTATATACTTTCTCAGTCAGTCCTCAGAATCTTTCTCAACACAACGCCCCAGGAAGCCCCTTCAAATCACTTACTTATTTGCCACCCTGAGGCCAGCAGTCTACATAGGTGATAAATACCAATAATAAAATGTATTTCATCCTACTTTATCTAAAGTAGATGTATCTTGTCCATAAATTTTATCTTTGAATGTAAAAAATCTTCCTCAGAACTTAATTTGTGCTATAAGCACTAAAGCTATAGGCAACAACCTATTTTTTTACAGGTATTAACACTGCTTATGGAAAGGTAAATTATTATTGTCCTACCAGTACTCTCTCTGTCACCCTTCACTACCATCCAAGAATAATGAAGTGTTTGTTAATTGTTAATCACTAAATGCTTTTTTAGCAATTATTCCTACACTCATTTCAAGTAAACTGTTAATTTAGGGAGGAAAGAGTAAGCTGATTTTAAATCTTATGCAAACTTTGTTTTATCACTTCCATGACTACAGCCTATTTTCTCATATCTCAGCTAATCTTTTCATCACTGTTTGTAAAGCAGTAATAAAATGGACATTTATTGTGCACTAATGTGGAAAGTTATCATTATTCTTCTAGAACACATCTTTTGCCTCTTACTGAAAGGCATTTTCCTCTTTTTCACATTCTTTTGGACTCTTCCAAATGAAACTTCACTAATTGTATCGTAAAATCGTACCATGTAGCTTTTGAGATCATGCAGATGTGTGTTGACAAAATAGCTATTTCAAACTTTGTACATGGCCTTGAAAAAAGTATTTTAATGACTAGGAAAGGAGATTTGTTCAAGTCAACAAGTTGACAGTAAGCAGCTGTTTCTGTTTTATACATTCCATCTGTTGGACCACATTTTATATCTGTCCGCTTTTCAAATCAAATTTTCAACAGATTCATCTTAGTTATCATTTAATAGTCAGTGTCTGGTCGGCTACATTTCTGATACTTGTGATAAGCTGGTTGGTGAGTATTACACTGTATCCCCTGGCTGGGAGCATTTGGCAGCTTTACTGTAGTGCACAGTTCTTAGCAAACATCATGAAATCGATTTCCAACTGCCATGGAAAAATGCAGTAATGTCTCATTGTCTATAGCACTACAATGTGAGATCTTAAAACTACAGCTCCGGTGAAAACACATCTGAAGGACTTCTCTGGTGGTGCAGTGGTTAAGAATCCGCCTGCCAGTGCAGGGGACACGGGTTCGAGCCCTGGTCTGGGAAGATCCCACATGCCGCAGAGCAACTGAGCCTGTGTGCCACGATTACTGAGCCTGCTCTCTAGAGCCCGTGAGCCACAACTGCTGAGCCCACGTGCCACAACTACTGAAGCCTGCGTGCCTAGAGCCCATGCTCGGCAACAAGAGAAGCCACCACAATGAGAAGCCCGTGCACCGGAACGAAGAGTAGCCCCCGCTCGCCGCAACTAGAGAAAGCCTGTGCGCAGCAATGAAGACCCAAAGCAGCCAAGTAAAATAAATAAATAAACAAACAAATAAATTTATTTATTTAAAAAAAAACCCATCTGAAAATATTGGCTTCAGAAATGTGTTTGGTACCAGCACATAATATGTCTCTTTGCAGAGAGTCCACACTTAAAACTCACTTTGAATCAAGTTAATAAGTCTTTGATGGCTAATTATAAGTCTCTTTATGTTAAAAAAAAAACAAAACTAGCCTAAATTGTTATTTGTTGATTTTGTATTGTACATGTGGTATAATTGTGACTGTATAGTCATTAAAATATATTTAGACTACACAAATCACTGCTTACACACCTTGAATAACCTTGTAGTTTCTACCATAGAAAATCTTCTGCTGGCCCAGAAAGGCTCCCAGGTCACGGGCTAGATCATAGCACTGTCAATCTCTCCTGAATAACCACATATTTCAAATGAGAATTAAAATGACTTATGCTATAACTGTGTGGCCTTGCTGACCACTGGAGAGCTTAAGAGGTCTAACTTCTGTGACTGAAGCACACTGGTCAGGGAGAATGAGAGTTCTGCTCCTGGAACCAGAAATCAATGATTTGAGGTTTTCTAAATTAATTATATGACATGCTGTTAAGATTTTACTAGATAACAATAGAACTATTAAAATGTCACTCCACAGCAATCATTTAAACAAGGAACTATTTAAAATTTAAAAGTTTTAATATGTTCACAGATATATACAGGTAGACCATAGCTGACAATCTGATTTCCTCTCAATATTGTCATCAAAAGACCATAGGAAACTAATCTAATGAATGGACTTAGAAACATCTGGAATGCACTGTTGGTAAAGCAGTGATCAGTAACTTGGTATTGACACATCACATACTCCCCTAGGAAGAAGCCACAGAGACCCTGCAACCCTGAGTTAAACCGTACAGTTGAAGGTTACGTGTGACTGGGGTTCTGGAGCTGTGCAGGGTGCAACTCTCACGATGCTTGGAGCCCTGAGAGCCTGTAAAGGACTTAATATCAATCTTTGGATCAGTAGTTTTGAAGATAGAAAATGCAATAGTATGACTATGATATGACTCTCAATTTTATGTCAAGATTGTCCCTCAGTTTGTTAAGAGAAGATTTACTCAGTCTCATTCAGAGAACTTCTAAGTCACGGCTTGTCAAGATCAGCTTTTTATTTTTTTAAAAAATTTAAAGACATTTATTGTATTGAAGTATAGTTGATTGACAAAGTTGTGTTAATTTCTTCTGTACAGCCAAGTGATTCACTTATACATATATATACACATTCCTTTTCATATTCTTTTCCATGATGGTTTATCACAGGATATTGACTATAGTTCCCTGTGCTCTACAGTAGGACCTTGCTGTTTATCCATCCTATAGGTAATAGTTAGTTTGCATGTGAAGATCAGTCTTGAAGTGTGTTCAAAATTTTACTTTTTAGCAAAGCACTCAAGTATGTGCAAGATTTGCTTGAAAAATAAGTGACAGTAGATCCAAGAGTCAAGATTCTCCCTACAGCGGTGTCCCTTAATCCGCATGGCAGTGTTGCCTTGAGCGGGAGATGAGGAATGACAGCAGCGTGAGCACCATAAGGCTCTGTGAACCGGCGCCCTCTCTGGTCTGAACCTCATCCCTACTAGACCATGAGTGTGTGGCTTGGGGCACGTCATTCTCCGTGTGGGGCAGACAAGGAAAAGCATCTCTACTCCGAAGAAGAAATTCGACGCTCAAATTCAGACCAGTCAAAGGGAGCTCAGACCTCAAAGAACCTGTAGTCAAGTAGTGCAGACAGGGGTAAACAAAATGCTGCAATAAAGCATCTAAGTCCTAAAAACTCATATGAGCAAAACAGACAAGACGCAGGCTCAACTTGTGTTCAGGTTTTGGGCGTCGAAAGGGAAGACCTCACACATGAGAGGAAGTGAGAGCGGGCGAGGTAGCTGGGATCCAGGACGGTGTCAACACCACTCTTGGTCTGTCTGATCTCTGGAGGGTGAGAAGAAACCTCCATGGAAGGGTCTGCAAGGTGCTGCGACTGGGGCTGCTCACAACACATCCAGGAGGTGGAGATGCCTTCTGGGGAGAAGTACAGATGTATAAGAGAATGGAGTACAAGCAGGGTCCAAAACAGGTGTGGGAACAACAGAACGTGGTCTCTGACTTCTCCCTGGACCACAGATCAAAGTCAGAGGATGTTGTTCTTGTGCATTGCCTAGGCCACCATTTCTCCATTTGGTCTTTTGTCTCTATTCTTTACTCCGTGCTAGTCTCGGTTCTTTATTCCTTTCAGCCTCCACACCAGCTACATTCATCTGTTTTCAGTTCTCTGATATGCTGCACTTCCTGTCGTCAGGGCGCTCGCATATACTTTTCCCTCTGTCAGAAACATTCTTCCTTCCCCGACACTCTGTTCGGTTCCCACACACCCTCCATATCTCAGCTCCAGCTTCACCCCCTCTGACCACTACTCCACCTTCCACCTGCACCTGCAAAGATCAGGTTCTCCTTTTCTCATATTTCTCTGCACTTTTTTTCCATAGCACTTGGGCTGTTTTTAATTGTATGGCTGTTGCTTCCCATCTCACTAACTATGGAGCAATCAGCAAAGTATTAAACTTTTGCTCACCACTGTATTTTGTTAATGTGTATCTGGTCTCGACTTTATTTAATAAATAAAAATTATCACTGACTCAACCTGAAAAAGTTATCTTTGACACACTCTTCCCCTGTGTCTCCTGTGATATTCCCAGTTTCCGAATCTCAGCATGGAGTGCTCAAACCAGATGTTTTAGTCCTTTTCCATTGCACCCTCTGTTCTATAATCGCAAATACCCAAAGGGAAACGATCTTGGCTTTTTCAAGAGCAAGACTTAAGGGAAAAATCCTTAGTGTCCACTTTTTCATCTTTGCTGTTCTTTTGATGTATCTAACTTGACAGTGATGACAAAAATTTTCTTCTGAGAAAGAAAAGCGCTCTGAACCGCAGGCCTTTCTAATGTGGGGCATAGGAAATGTCTGTCATAAACAGAGGAAGTCAGATGTTTCCTTTTCCATAACTTCTAAGAAAATTATTATTGTTAACATCTATTCTCACCTAGGAATAAAAGTAACTTAATACAAATCCAAGAAAATTCCTCATCACAGAAATTGGTTGGCTCCATCTAGAGAAGCAGATGTTAAACCACAGTCTCATCAGCTTGATGGGGATATTTGCAGTTTGCACACAAGACAGACAAGCATAATTTACTTATTGACAAGACTATGCCATTTTCTGATAACCCAAGGACATGATTTTATATTTATCAAATATTTGGATCTTGTAATGATAATAGATAGTGAGTCTCTGTAGATGAAATGAAGGCATTAAAGTCAAACACTTTTCCAGGGCTTTGTAACTGTAGGTGCTTGAGTCTTCTCATATAACTTATAGTCCAAACCAAGCAGTTTTGAAAGTGCAAGAGGATACTAAAAATAACTGAAATTATATAACTTTTGAAATGTTTGTTTTTTTCTAATAAGACAACTTTTGTATATTATGGAGATATGTATTTTTTCAAAATATGTTTATTTTCAAAACATTTTCTTCTTAAATTAAAAGTAACATATCTGGACAAACTAAATAAGAATGGTATTTTTTTCTTTTGTATATTGACTTATCTTAACTATAACATAAGCAGAACTTTCAGTCTCAGTTCTGACAGCTCTAAAGAACTTAGAAGTTACCACTCCCATCTTTTCAAGAAGAAAAAGCTGAACTGGACCAGGGTGAGTCCATGGTCTTCAAAGGATACCCAGGCTTTTGTGGATTTCACATCTAGGAATCCTGTGAAGTTCTAAGCGAAATGCCCTCCCAGCTGTGGTTGTGAAACATGTCTTCTCCAGGGAAAAGGGTTCACCTGATCCTTATCTTATCTGGAGGAAGGGCATTCCTCTGACTTCAACCTTCCTGCATAACCCAAGGGAGCAAACAAAAGCTGTACTACTGGAGACGCACTTGTGCAAGTCCCGTCCCACTACATGGCTGAGATTTCACCCTGAGATTATAGAACACTTCTCCTCTCCCCCACTTCACCACCACACCAACAGGGCTCTTGTACAGCAAGAGTGGATGACAGTTGAAATTTGCTGCAAAATGCAGCCCAGAATCAAGAGGAGATAAAAACAAGAATGCTCAAGGAATTTGAAGACTCTGGCACCTACAGCTAAAGCAAACACCAGGAAAACCCAATACTTCTCATAACATAAATCCTCACACTAAATGCCTATTATCTTCTGTTTCTATTACTCAGTATAACATGTCCAGCTTTCTCCAAAAAATTACAAGCCATGCCAAGGTCAAGAAAAAAGTCTGAAGAAACAAATGAAGTATGAGAAGCAGACTCAGATATGACACAGATGTTGGAGTCATCAGAGCAGGAATTTAAAATAACTAAAATTAGTACATTTAGTTGTCTAATGAAGAGGGGACAACATGTAAGAACAGGCGGGTAATGTAATCAGAGAAGTGGGAACTCTAAGAAAGAGTCAAACAGGGTACAAATGAACTTATCTATAAAACAGAAATAGAGTCACAGATGAAGCAAACAATCTTATGGTTACAAGGGGGAAAGATGGTGGGGAGGGATAAACTGGGAGATTGGGATGGACATATGCACACTACTACATATAAAATAGATAACTAATAAGGACCTACTGTAGAGCACAGGGAACTCTACTCAATACTCTGCGATAACCCTATATGGGTAAAGAATCTAAAAAAGAGTGGATATATATGTAAGTATAACTGATTCATTTTGTTGTACACCTGAATCTAACACAACATTGTAAATCAACTATGCTCCAATAAAAATTTTAATGAAAGGAAATTATAGAAATCAAAAAGAGTGTACCAGAAATGAAGAATGCTTTTGACTGATTTATTAGTAGGATATGACTCAGCCAAGGAAAGAATCAGGGAATGTGAAGATTAGGTCAGTGGGATCTTTACAATGTAAAGGCAAAGAAAGAATGAACAAAAAGAATAGAACTTTTAAGAACTGTGGGGAAATTTCAAAATGTGTAACGTATGTATAATTGGAACGCCAGAAGGAGAAGAAAGAGAGAACAGAGCAGAAGAAATATATGAAGTCATAATGGTGAAGAACATTCCAAAATTAATGACAGACACCAAATCACTGATACAGGAAGTTTGGAGAGCACCAAGTAGAATAAATTTCAAAAAACCGACACCCCGGGGCTTCCCTGGTGGCGCAGTGGTTGAGAGTTCACCTGCCGATGCAGGGGACACGGGTTCGTGCCCCGGTCCGGGATGATCCCACATGTCGCGGAGCGGCTGGGCCCATGAGCCATGGCTGCTGAGCCTGTGCGTCTGGAGCCTGTGCTCCGCAATGGGAGAGGCCACAACAGTGAGAGGCCCGCATACCAAAAAAATAAAAAAATAAGGTGAACATATGTGCATGGGTTTACCTCTGGGCTTTCTATCCTGTTCCATTTATCTATATTTCTATTTTTGTGCCAGTGTCTTGATTACTGTAGCATTGTAGTATAGTCTGAAGTCTGGGAGCCTGATTCCTCCAGCTCCATTTTTCTTTCTCAAGATTGCTTTGGCTATTCGGGGTCTTTTGTGTTTCCACACAAATTGTGAATCTTTTTGTTCTAGTTCTGTGAAAAATGCCATTGGTAGTTTGAAAGGGATTGCATTGAATCTGTAGATTGCTTTGAGTAGCATAGTCATTATCACAATGTTGATTCTTCCAATCCAAGAACATGGTATATATCTCCATCTGTTTGTATCATCTTTAATTTCTTTCATCAGTGTCTTATAGTTTCCTGGAGATAGGTCTTTTGTCTCCTTAGGTAGGTTTATTCCTAGGTATTTTATTCTTTTTGTTGCAATGGTAAATGAGAGTGTTTCCTTAATTTCTCTTTCAGATTTTTCTTCATTAGTGTATAGGAATGCAAGTGATTTCTGTGCATTAATTTTGTGTCCTGCTAGTTTACCAAATTCATTGATTAGCTCTAGAAGTTTTCTGGTAGCATCTTTAGGATTCTTTATGTATAGTATCATGTAATCTACAAACAGTGACAGTTTTACTTCTTCTTTCCCAATTTGGATTCCTTTTATTTCTTTTTCTTCTCTGATTCATGTGGCTAAAACTTCCAAAACTATGTTGAATAATAAGGGTGAGTGTGGGCAACCTTGTCTTGTTCCTGATCTTAGAGAAAATGGCTTCAGTTTTTCACCATTGAGAACAATGTTGGCTGTGGGTTTGTCATATATGGCCTTTATTATGTTGAGGTAAGTTCCCTCTATGCCTACTTTCTGCAGAGTTTTTTTTATCATAAATGGGTGTTGAATTTTGTCAAAAGCTTTTTCTGCATCTATTGAGATGATCTTATGGTTTTTCCTCCTTCAATTTGTTAATATGGTTTATCACATTGATTGATTTGCATGTATTGAAGAATCCTTGCATTCCTGGGATAAACCCCACCTGATCATGGTTTATGATCCTTTTATGTGCTGTTGGATTCTGTTTGCTAGTATTTTGTTGAGGATTTTTGCCTCTGTGTTCATCAGTGATATTGGCCTGTAATTTTCTTTCTCTGTGACATCTTTGTCTGGTTTTGGTATTAGGGTGATGGTGGCCTCATAGAATGAGTTGGGGAGTGTTCCTCCCTCTGTTGTATTCTGGAAGAGTTTGAGAAGGATAGGTGTTAGCTCTTCTCTAAATGTTTGATAGAATTCGCCTGTGAAGCCATGTGGTGTTGGGCTTTTGTTTGTTGGAAGATTTTTAATCACAGTCTCAATTTCAGTGCTTGTGATTGGTGTGTTTATATTTTCTCTTTCTTCCTGGTTCAGTCTCAGAAGGTTGTGCTTTTCTATGAATTTGTCCATTTCTTCCAGGTTGTCCATTTTATTGGCATAGAGTTACTTGTAGTAATCTCTCATGATCCTTTGCATTTCTTCAGTGTCAGCTGTTACTTCTTCTTTTTCATTTCTAATTCTATTGATTTGAGTCTTCTTTTTTTTCTTGATGAGTCTGGCTAATGGTTTATCGATTTTGTTTATCTTCTCAAAGAACCAGCTTTTAGTTTTATTGATCTTTGCTATTCTTTCCTTCATTTCTTTTTCAATTATTTCTGATCTGATCTTTATGATTTCTTTCCTTCTGCTAACTTTGGGGTATTTTTGCTCTTCTTTCTCTAATTGCTTTAGATGTAAGGTTAGGTTGTTTACTTGAGACGTTTCTTGTTTCTTGAGGTAGGATTGTATTGCTATAAACTTCCCTCTTAGAAATGCTTTTGCTGCATCCCATAGGATTTGGGTTCTCATGTTTTCATTGTCATTTGTTTGTAGGTATTTTTTTGATTTCCTGTTTGATTTCTGCAGTGATCTCTTGGTTATTTAGTAGTGTATTGTTTAGCCTCCATATATTTGTATTTTTTACAGATTTTTTCCTGTAATTGATATCTCGTCTCATAGCGTTGTGGTCGGAAAAGATACCTGATACGATTTCAATTTCCTTAAATTTACCAAGGCTTGATTTGTGACCCAAGATATGATGTATCCTGGAGAGTATTCCATGAGCACTTGAGAAGAAAGTGTATTCTGTTGTTTTTGGATGGAATATCCTATAAATATCAATTAAGTCCGTCTTGTTTAATGTATCATTTAAAGCTTGTGTTTCTTTTTTTATTTTCATTTTGGATGATCTGTCCATTGGTGAAAGTGGGGTGTTAAAGTCCCCTACTATAATTGTGTTACTGTTGATTTCCCCTTTTATGGCTGTTAGCATTTGCCTTATGTAATGAGGTGCTCCTATGTTGGGTGCATAAATATTTACAATTGTTCTATCTTCTACTTGGATTGATCCCTTGATCATTACGTAGTGTCCTTCCTTGTCTCTTGTAATAGTCTTTATTTTGAAGTCTATTTTGTCTGATATGAGAATTGTTACTCCAGCCTTCTTTCGATTTCAATTTGCATGGAATATCTTTTTCCATCCCCACATTTTCAGTCTGTATGCTTCCCTAGGTCTGAAATGGGTCTCTTGTAGACATCATATATGTGGGTCTTGTTTTTTTATCCATTCAGCCAGTCTATGTCTTTTTCTTGGAGCATTTAATCCATTTACATTTGAGGTAATTATCCATATGTACATTCCTATTACCATTTTCTTAATTGTTTGGGGTTTGTTATTGTAGGTCTTTTCCTTCTCTTGTGTTTCCTTCCTAGAGAAGTTCCTTTAGCATTTGTTGTAAAGTGGATTTGGTGGTACTGAATTCTCTTAGCTTTTGCTTGTAAAGGTTTTAATTTCTCTGTTGAATCTGAATGAGACCCTTTCTGGGTAGAGTAATCTTGGTTATAGGTTTTTCCCTTTCATCACTTTAAATATGTCCAGCCACTCCCTTTTGGCTAGCAGAGTTTCTGCTGAAAGATTAGTTGTTAATCTTATGGGGATTCCCTTGTATGTTATCTGTTGCTTTTCCCTTGTTGCTTTTAATAGTTTTTCTTGGTATTTAATTTTTGATAGTTTGATTAGTATGTGTCTCGGAGTGTTTCTCCTTGCATTTATCTTGTATGGGACTCTCTGCACTTCCTGAACTTGATTGACTATTTCCTTTCCCATATTAGGGAAGTTTTCAACTATACTCTCTTCAAATACTTTTTTCAGTCCCTTTCTTTTTCTCTTCTTCTTCTGGGACCCCTATAATTTGAATGTTGGTGTGTTTAATATTGTCCCAGAGGTGTGACTGTCTTCAATTCTTTTCATTCTTTTTTCTTTATTCTGCTCTGCAGTAGTTATTTCCACTATTTTATCTTCCAGGTCATTTATCCGTTCTTCTGCCTCAGTTATTCTGCTATTGATTCCTTCTAGAGAATGCTTAATTTCATGTATTGTGTTTTTCATCATTGTTTGTTTGCTCTGTAGTTTTCTAGGTCCTTGTTAAACGTTTCTTGTATTTTCTCCATTCTGTTTCCAAGATTTTGGATCATCTTTACTATCATTACTCTGAATTCTTTTTCAGGTAGACTGCCTATTTCCTCTTCATTTGTTTGGTCTAATAGGTTTTTACCTTGTTCCTTTATCTGCTGTGTGTTTCTCTGTCTTCTCATTTTGCTTAACTTACTGTGTTTGGGGTCTCCTTTTCACAGGCTGCAGGTTCGTAGTTCCTGTTGTTTTTGGTGTCGCCCACAGTGGCTAAGGTTGATTCAGTGGGTTTTGTAGGCTTCCTGGTGGAGGGCATTGGTGCCTGTGTTCTGGTGGATGAGGCTGTATCTTGTCTTTCTGGTGGGCAGGTCCATTTCTGGTGGTGTGTTTTTGGGTGTCTGTGAACTTATTATGATTTTAGGCAGCCTCTCTGCTAATGGGTGTGGTTGTGTTCCTGTCTTTCTAGTTGTTTGGCACAGGGTGTCCAGCACTGGAGCTTGCTGGTTGTTGAGTGGAGCTGGGTCTTAGCGTTGAGATGGAGATCTCTGGGAGAGCTCTCACCATTTGATATTACATGGAGCCGGGAGGTCTCTGGTGGACCAATGTCCTGAACTCAACTCTCCCACCTCCGAGGCTCAGGCCTGACAATCGGCCGGAGCACCAAGACCCTGTCAGCCACACGGAGGTTCCTGTTTTTTCCCAGCTCTCCCAGGAATCATGAAGTCTGAGAAAGCCAGTTATGTAGAGCTGTGATCAAAATTAACAAGTAAAGCAGTGCCATTCGAATTGAGCTCCAGATACAAATGCTGGTCCAGGAACCGTTTGATTCTGGTCTTTAGATGGCTTGCATGAAATAGATTTTTGGTCAGTTACAATAAGGCAGAATGGAGGAGACTCCTTGCCTGACAGCAGTTTTCCAACAGCTACATGGAGAAACACATAAGGTGGGGTCCTGAACGAAAGATCTCCTGTCCTAGTGGAGTTTGGGGACCTGCCCAATGGACCTAGGTAACACTTCGTAAAATTCACAGCAGTTAGGTTACTAGGCAACTAATACAATTTTATTGAATCAAGTGAAATAAGAATTAATTTGTTAATTAATGGAAGCATTAGCGTTAAATGGCATTAGTTGGTCTCATGAAATGGTAGAATAAATGTTTAAATGTGTGAACTTAATTAATTAATATGAAATGTAATTGATTGAACTAATGTTTCTATCACCCTTGATGCCTTGAGATTTCCTCATCTACCACCAGTCCATAACGGGACACCCCCTGGCAGAGCTGCTTTTCCTCTCAGCCACCTCCCCACAGTGTTCTTCTCCAACCTGGTCTTTTCCTAATCCCGTCTCTCTGTGGCCAAACGTCTATTTAATTAACCCCAAACTGGTGGCTTTATTTACAACTTAGATGAGGAAATTTAATATCCTATAAAAAATAATATTGTATTTGGGAATGGGCCAAAACATACTTGTGCAGTACTTGCAATAGTGTTTCAAGCTTGGCTCTGTGCCAGATGGTCTGTCATCACCTGGGCATCAGCCCCGCCCCTTGCTATGGGCTCTTCCACACCACAAGCAGGGAGCATGGAAACTACGGTTCCCAGAATCCTTCACCAACAGGGCTGAGACCGGCCTGTGGTCTCACTGAGGCTTAGATGGCAGAGAGAAGAAGCAGGCATCTGGCGTCACTGACATCTTCCTCCCATCACTACACTCCTCGTCAAGGCCTTCCAACAGCTCTGTTTAAAATGCATCAAGGGTCAAGTGATGTCTGTTTTCCTGCAGAAACACAATCTGACATAGGGGTCATAATAAGACTGAGATATTAAAACAACATCCACGACTTATTGGTTAGAGTTGGTTAACTCCCTCCCCTCCCACCTTCCCACCCCCGGCCCATCATCCTTCTCTGCTGTATTTTTCTCACATCCCATACCACCATCCGATGTCTTATAGTTTTGTTTGTTCATATTTTTAGTTGTCTGCCATAGTGGAAGCACCATGAAAACAAAAGTCTTTGTTTTACACACTGTTAAGTCTCCAGTTTCTAGAACAGTGCCTGCTGTGTGATTGGTATTCAATAAAAATATTTTAATGAATGAGTGATTCTAAGGGAACGTTATTTTTTTCTGGTGAGAATTTGTGTTTGCTTCTGCCAGGCTCCTGCAGTGCTCCCAACACAGGACCACTTTAAACTCAGGGTTCTGCCTGCAGAGTTTCAAGCCACTGAATGTCTGTGCGTTTCTGAGCCAAAACTATGCATGTGCAGGAATACTTGGGAGAGACTGTGTTCTCCCCATTCTGAGTCAACACTGAAGAGAGAAAACATGCCTGCAGGAATTCTATTGTGGTATCATCTCCTGTTCCTGCTGGTTCTCTCTTGTCCCCTTGTACCTGCTTCCACTGGCCCAGTCCTCTGTCCACCAGCTACAGGTGATGACAGCCGAGGAATTCCAGCTACTCTGCTTCCTACCAGTGAAGCCTTTTTTCCTCTTTATTCCTTGCTGCAGCTTGTTACCCTTTCTGGACATCCGGCCTGCTTAAGCCCTAAATTCGTGCTTAAATTTTATCCAGCACTGCCAGGTGTTCTGTACTAGGGAGGGTTTCTCTGTACATCTCCTGATGTGTTGGAAAGGGAAGCCCCTTTTATCACTTGCATCACTTTTATAATGAGACCAAAGTAGATCCTCTGGAAAGGAAGAAGAATTTGGTAAGACACTACTTCCCCTAGGTCATATTGTCGACCGTTTAAACACAGTATTTTATAAATATAAGAGAAGCACCCATAACTGTCATTTTCAGAAAGTGAGATTTCAACAAGTCTGCCTCTGCAAAATTTGCCTTTCCTTTAGGTCAAAACAGAGTTCTCTTTACATGGAAACTTGAGTCCGTTTCTTGTTTTGAACCAGGGCTCAGGATATGGTTTTGGGCCCCGTCTGGCAAGGTGATCCCTTAAGACCATCTTAGTCTCCTTGGCACTTTTGAGGTCTATGTGCTTCATGTTTGCCAGAAGGAGAAGCAAACCTGGAACACTTATGAGCAAGGATCAAAGGAAACATCTTGTCTTTGGAAGTAAAGAGAAAAACAAAAGCGACAGTGGCACCCATTGGTTAGATGTTTCTGGCACAGACTCTGGCTCACTAGTACAGCACATCATCAGGGCAAGGGAACAATGGAAATTATCAGGCCTTCCTCCCAGGGGACTGCTCAGTGAGAGGCATATTATTTTTCTCATACCATATTTTGCAGCTTTAAATTATGCAATATTATATCAGAAGCAGAAAAATGTTTATCTGTTAACAATATTTGAAAGGAGAGAGGGCACTTTATTGACTAGAGTATACCTTTCGTTCCTTTCACTGGTATCTGAAAAGTTGCAAACATGTCTTTCTACACAGCTGGCTCTTTCCCGTAGGTCAGTAGGTCGTGTGGCTTTGGAATGCTTCTCTTAAAACTTAAGGGCTCATAGATTTTCCCATATTTGTATTCACATATAAAAACTCTCCTCATTTGGATTAAATGCATTCTTCTAAACGTGATATTCTTTTAAGGCTGTGATTTTTTTCACTCTGTTTCAATTCATCTAATGCAGGACCCCCCTGAAATAGGAGACTCGCACCAGGAGACTCGCATCCTGGCGAGGAAGATGCTTGGGAGCTTCACCTGCAGGAGCTCTGGGGTTACTTCCAAGTCCACTGACCAGACATGGCAGGTGCTAAGGGATTTTCAGCTCTTTGTAAAAGGCATACACATAATGGATGCTTATTTTCTAATATGCTTTGCCATGAAGGGAAGCAGGGACCTGTCAAGCTTTATGACATTTGAAGAATTGGGATAAGTTTACCTGAGTGTGATTTACTTAATATTTTCTTTTATAAGCAGCTTTACGAATATACTTCCAATGCTTTGCCTACCTGCTTCAAGAGTCTTCCTTCGCCCTTTCCTTCCTCTCTTCCTTCCTTCCTTCCTTCCCTCTCTCTGCCTCAGTCTCTCCCTCTCTTTCATTCTATAAATGCATAAATAAATGGAAATGCACTACGGCAATTTAGTTAACCTTGACATTAGGAAATAAAGCTCTTGAAACTCATGTTCTCCACTGCTCACATGTAGCTTAAACTAAAGTCAGACAAGGAAATTAAAGGAGTATATAAACAGTTTGAAGTGCCAATGTTGAAAATCCTATTGCATAATGGTGTCGGGAATGTGTCCCCGCCCAGGGACTTCTTCACTAAGACAGCTTTACTACCAAGATATATTTAGTGTTTCTGATCATGATCCTCAAATATCAGAATGATCTACAGATGCTTGTTAAAATGTAAGTTCCTGGGACCTGCCAGTACCCAAAGAATCTGATTTAATCAGCCTGAGCTGGGGCTTTTTGTTTTGCATAATTAGCAAGCTCTTTGCAGAATGACCAGAGGCATTCTTCACACCCAGGGTTCCGAACCAGGCCACCTGAGTCTGAGCCCTGCTTTTGCTACTTGCTAGCTGTGTGATGTGGGGGAAATTGCCTAATTTCCCTATAGCTCAATTTTCTTGTATGTAAAGCCAGATGTAGTAATAGTGCTCAGCTCAAAGGATTATTGGAGGAAAGGAGTGACCAAACACATACAGTGCTTGGAATAGTGTCTGATACATAATTACATCTTGCAGTGCTAACTACTATGGTTCTTTCCTGACAATTAACATTTTAGAACCCCAGAAAAGAATTCATTCATCCTTCTCTTAATAACTTTGCTTGTTGTTTTCAGCTCTCATTTTAATTTTTTTTGTGTGTGTGTGGTGAGTGGGCCTCTCACTGTTGTGGCCTCTCACGCTGCGGAGCACAGGCTCCGGACGCGCAGGCTCAGCGGCCATGGCTCACGGGCCCAGCCGCTCCGCGGCATGTGGGACCTTCCCGGACAGGGGCACGAACCCGTGTCCCCTGCATCGGCAGGCGGACTCTCAACCCCTGCGCCACCAGGGAAGCCCTCAGCTCTCATTTTAAAGCCAACTTTATTGAGATACACGTACGTACGATAAAACATACACATTTTAGGTGTAAAATTTGATGAGTTTCGATAAATGCATACACCCTCATTGCACCTACCACAATCATAATGTGGAACATTCTCAGCACCAAGAAAGTCCCTTCTATCCCCACCCTGGGTCCAGGCAACCAGGGGTCTGCCCTCTGTCACTACCAGATTGGTCTTACCCTTTCTAGAATTTCATGTAAATGCAAACATTCCATATGTACTCTTTTGTGTCTGTTTTTTTTTCCCCTCAGCACAATGTCTCTGAGATTCATCTGTGTTGCTCTGTGGGTTAGTAGTTTCTTCTTTTCCTCTGCTGAGTTCTATTTCATTGTATGGATGTACCATAATTTGCTCAGCTACTCATTTGTTGCTGGATATTTGAGTTGCTTCCAATTTGGAGTTATTATAAATAACTCAGATAACTTCTGTGTTGGCAGCTAGTTTAGTTTTTCTATTTAAGAAAGAGTAAAGTCAAGGACTCAGAAAACAGAATCTGTCTTCATATGATCAATTTTGGAAAGCCTAGAAGTCTTGCAAGAGCAAGATGCAGGGGAAGAAAAAGCAACATTGAAAACTACGTGTATTTTTTAACTAAGTTAGAATGAGCGCTTAACCTTAGCTGTGGACTTTTTTTTTTCTTCTCTCTTCGCAGAAAACATATCTTTGTGTGGCTGAACTGTTTTTTTTAAGCTTGGCAGTTTTGCTCGTGTGAAATATCTTTTACTGGATAAACATAGTTACACTCAATAAATAACTTTGAACTAGTTTGTCAGATCTTTATTTTGCAGTATCCATTAACCCATTCATCTTCGGAACTTTTCATGTCACTGTTTCTACCTTATGCTTTCCTTTCAATTTCCTCTAATCAATGCAGTTGTAAGTTATTCCTATGGGGGGAGCACTTTAAAAGCAGCATTAAATATATTGAGGTCTATAGGATACCATTTTGGCTTCCTTTTTAAAAAAATTTTGTTTATTTATTTTTGGCTGCGTTGGGTGTTCGTTGTGGTGTGCGGGCTTCTCGTTACGGTGGCTTCTTTTGTTGTGGAGCAAGGGCTTTAGGCGCGCAGGCTCAGTAGTTGTGGCTCACGGGCTTCAGTAGTTGTGGCTCATGGGCTCAGTAGTTGTGAACACGGGCTCAGTAGTTGTGGCTCGCGGGCTCTAGAGCACAGGCTCAGTAGTTGTGGTGCACGGGCTTAGTTGCTCTGTGGCAAGTGGGATCTTCCCGGACCAGGGCTCGAACCTGTGTCCCCTGCATTGGCAGGCGGATTCTTAACCACTGCATCACCAGGGAAGCCCCTTGGCCTCCTTTTGAAGCACAATTTATGAATACCAGGGTTATGTAATGATATCAGGGCCAAAAGAGTCACTATAATTATTACTCTAGGACATCAAATTAAAATATGGGGATCTGTTGAGTCAATATATTTAACAGATTTTTCAAATATGAGAATTAACAAAACCTCTCAGGATCGCCAAAGCACAAGGAGGTTATGTTTACCCAGAAAAGGGTGGTACACCATGCTTAAGCATTCAGATAAGCTGAGGATTTCCCAACTCACCAAGTCCTGGTTCCTTTTTGCTTCCTATCTCTTCCTTCAAGCTATCTCTGTCCTCTCACCTTTTACAATAAGCAGCAAGAGGAAACCAGCCTGTGTCTTCAACACATTGCTTAGAACTTGTCTCTGGTAAATATCTAAATATTCCCTGTTCCCGCATACCTGCGGACTACAGTTCTGCTGAGTTTCTGCCACTGTATAAGGATCTCCTTTCCCCCGTTTTCCAATAACGGGTTCATTTCCAGCTGTGCCTTCACTGGCAGTGCTTTTACCACCTCTGCTTCTGCCAGCTGACCACTTGTGACCTGTTAGGGATTCTCTAAGATGATGGAGGTTTTCTCTGCCGTGCTTCTGACTCGTTGAGGGCAGAGTGAACAGCCGTATGTTTACTAACAGTACACTCAAAGCAACCTAGGCTTTCTAAAAAATCATGCTCCACGAGATTCTTCCAGCCTGCCCCCTCCAAAGCTACTTTCACATTTTAAGGTATTTTTTAGAGCAACACCCCACTTCCCAGGACCAAAATCGGTATTAATTTCCTATCGCTGCTGTAACAAATTGCCCAAATCTAGTTACTTAAAACAACGTATGTGTATTGCTTCACATTTCTGGGAGTCAGAGGTCTGAAACGGGTCTCGCTGGACCAGAAGCAAAGTGCTCACGTGGCTGCCTCTCCTCTGGAGGCTCAGGAAGTAGGGCTTTCTAGCCTCACCCTTGTCCAGAGGCTGCGCACATCCCCGGCTACTCACCCCTGTCCACCTTCAAGCCAGTAATCGCTGGGCAAGTCTTCCTTACACTGCATCCCTGTGACTCTCTCTGTCTCGGACCCGGACTTTCTTGCCTTCATCTTTCATTTATAAGGACCCTGTGGTTGCGCCCACACAGGTAATATGGGGTAATCTTCCCACCTCAAGGTCCATCGGTTACAATCCTAATTCTGTGTGCAACCTTAACTGCCGCTCGCCATGTGCCACGAAACATAAGCTATTCACAGGTTTCAGGGATCGGGACATGGCATCTTGGGGCCGGGGTGGAGGGCGTGAGGGCATTATTCTAACAACCACCCTACTGAACGCTGACAAACACCATCTGTTTTGAGAAAATATAATGAACTCTATTTCCGTCCCCACTGGAATCTCTTAAAGCCCACGTTGCTTTGTGAACGTGTATATCAGGACCAGAAATTTAGGGACTCCGACCTCCTACGTTCTGCTTTCCTTAATTAAAACCTCACATTCCAAAAGAGACGTGGAATGCTAATGTGGTCCCAGTGATTGATCACAGGTTACCAGGGCAAAAGACATCTAACTAGGTGCGGTTCAAACAAATTGAATGTAAATGACCTTAAGGAGGAAAAAATAATAATAAAGAGAAAAACAAAGATAATGAAGTTTGACAAGTTACCTTGATGTGATAAACAGTATGGGCAATTGTTTGTTTGCTAATAAGTAAAAAGAAGTTCTACCTCTGACATATTTTTAAAAAGCACATGTACACTAGCGTACAATTTCCTCACATTTCTTCCCTCCCACCCTCTCCCTTTTCTAAATTCCCTTGGTTTGTGAACTTGTGTTTTTTTGTTTATGAACTAGACCAAGAAGCCAAAAGAATGAATCCATTAGTCCCATTAGTTGATTTGAACTGATATGGTAATAACATCCCAGAAAAAAAGAAAGAACCTTGCTCTAAAAATCCCCAGGTTTAAACAGATTCATAAAACCCATTTCCAGGTGGAGCATGCTTAATGAGCCGACTGCAGGCCAGTGGTTCCAAAACTGTAATATGCATACGAGTTAACCAGGATTTTGTTAAATCAAGTTCTGATTCGGTAGGTTTGGGGTGAGGCCTGAGGCCTGTATTTCTGACAAGATCACAGGTCATGCTGTTGCTGCAGATACACAGGCCACACTCTGAGTAGCAAGGAGTTAGATCGCACCTCTGATTGCCATTGTCATCGGCAAATGTGAAAAGAATACACAGCTGAATGACGAATGCTTGTGTGCTGTTGCCAATTGTGCATACAGGAAAAACAAAGCATCTTGAGAAGAAAAACTTGAGCTTTTCTGCCTGAGAGACAAAGTTACAGAAAGTCACTTTAAACTGAATACTTGTCCTTGTTAACATTTTGATGAAGTTGTCATGACAACTTTCCTATTCTCAACAAAGTGGAGGCAAGTAGTTTTATTTATTTATTTTTTTTGCGGTACGCGGGCCTCTCACCGTCGGGGCCTCTCCCGTTGCGTTGCGGAGCACAGTCTCCGGACACGCAGGCTCAGCGGCCATGGCTCAGGGGGCCCAGCTGCTCCGCGGCATGTGGGATCTTCGCTGACCGGGGCACGAACCCATGTCCCCTGCATCGGCAGGCGGACTCTCAACCACTGCGCCACCAGGGAAGCGCGAGGCAAGTAAGTTTTAACCTACACATCATCTGTAAGACAGAACAGATCTCAAAGATGATGAAATATTCAGGTGTTCATTTATCCATTCAATGATTTTACCGAATCCCTCTACTGTGATCCACGTTCATCACTAAGCACTTAGGCTGGAAAGATTACTTCCCAACATCAAGGAACTCTTAGTAATTTTTCAGGGCATATCAATCATCCAGATTAGAGAATGTCTCTCACAATCACGCTTTGGTGGTTCCTGTACCCCAGGCTGGTTGCTTTTCCTACACACCCTATAGAGAACAGGGGAGGACCACAGGCAGACCTCTTTTTAGTACCTCCCTTTATTGCGTTTTTTTTACAAATTGAAGGTTTGTGACAATCCTGCATCGAGCAAGTCTATCTGTGCCATTTTTCCCACAGCATTTGCTCACTTCATGCCTCTGTGTCACATTTTGGTAATTCTCACAATATTTCAAACGTTTTCATTATTATTGTATTTCGTTATGGTGACCTGTGATCAGTAATCTTTGACTTACTGCTAAGACTCGCTGAAGGCTCATTGATGGTTAGGATTTTTTAGCCACAAAGTATTTTTTTAGTCAAGGCAGATACATTGTTTTATAGACATAATGCTATTGCATACTTCATAGATGACAGTGTAGTGTAAACGTAACTTTTACATGCACTAGGAACAAAAAATTTGTGTGACTCGCTTTTTTGTGATATGTGCTTTATTTTGGTGGCCCGGAACTGAACTCACTATGTCTCTGAGGAGTTGCCTGCACAGGACACTCTCTACCTGAGAGCTACCCTTGGTGAAACTGGGTAGGTCCTGGGGGAAAGTACTGAGGTTAAATGTACTGCTTACCAAGGAGTCTGTGTGCCTTAGAATTTGAGGCTGGTAAAGGCAAGAATGAATGCGTCTAGCAAGTCATGATCCAGGGCGGAGGGTATGTTGACAAGAGTCATGACAGTACAGAAAAACAAAAAACAAAAAAACAGGTTTTATATGAGGCTGCAATGCATGACAACTAGAAGGCGGGCAGATGAGGCCATCTGGACTCAACTTACCTTTCTACCTCATCTGCTTATACTTTTTTTGGTGTACTTTGCAAAAGACTCCTTTTTAAATTTATTTTATTGAAGTATAGTTGGTTTACAATATTGTGTGAATTTCTGCTATAAAGAAAAGTGATTCAGTTATGTATATACATATACATTCTTTCTTATATTCTTTTCCATGATGGTTTATCACAGGATATTGAATATAGTTCCCTGTGCTGTACAGTAGGACCTTGTTGTTTATCCATCCTGTATATAATAGTTTACATCTGCTAACCCCAAACTCCCAATTCATCCCTCTCCCACTCTCCTCCCCCTTGGCAGCCACAAGTCTGTTCTCTATGTCTGTGAGTCTGTTTCTCTTTCATAGATAAGTTCATTTGTGTCATATTTTAGATTCCATATCACATGTGATATCACATGGTATCTGTCTTTTTCTTTCTGACTTACTCTTAGTATGATAATCTCTAGGTCCATCCACTGTTGCTGCAAATGCCATTACTTAATTCTTTTTGATGGCTGAGTAGTATTCTGCTGTGTACATGCACCACATCTTCATTATTCATTCATCCGTTGAGGGACATTTAAGTTGCTTCCATGTCTTGGCTATTATAAATAGTGCTGCTACAAACATAGGGGAGCATGTATCTTTTCGAATTATAGTTCACTCCGGATATATGCTCAGGAGTGGAATTGCTGGATCATATGGTAGTTCTATCAATATTTTTACTTTTTTAAGGAACCTCCATACTGTTCTCCACAGTGGCTGCACCAGTTTATATTCCCACCAACAGTGGAGGAGTGTCCCCTTCTCTCTACACCCCCTCAAGCGTCTGTTATTTGCAGACTTGATACTGATGGCCTTTCTGACCCCTGTGATCACCACTCCCTTTTTGAACATCAGGGTCCTGCCTTCCCACCTCCAAGCCTTTGCTCACAAGTTTGCCTCTGCCTGAAAAACACAGAAGACAAAAACTTCCTCTATTTTATCTTTTCCCAGATATGATCTGTGCTTTAAGGCCTGACTCTACTGCTATCCTGATATGAAATAGTCTCCAGTCAGACAGTATCTGTGCTTCCTCTGAGCTTTCAAATCATTAGCTTTATCTTTCTTAAAATACTATGAAATCCTCTTTCAACTATGCGATACCGGGTACTTCTTATTTGTTTCCTCTTAGGACTTAAATTCTCTGAAGACAAAAGCCCTTTTGACCTAAGAGATTATCATGCATCGGGTGTAGAGAAACAGATGGTTTCAGAGATGGCAGATCTGGACCAGTTGCCGGATACTAAGGCAAATTTTAGTTAAACGCCCCTTTTCTTATTTAAATGTCTTTTTTCTTATTTAAATGTCTGTTTATTCTGACTGATGTTTGCCTTGAAGACAGCATAGTTGTCAAGGCTGCGAGATGAGTCTAAAATGGAGAGATTATGTGGGTAACTGGGGAGAAATATACGAATTGGAGGTAACCACGAACAATGTATCTCAGAGTTCCTGGGTTTGAAGAAAGATCGCATAATTATCATGACTAATTATGAATTCAAAATGAAACAGCATAATGAGATTTTCTGAGGTCGGAAAGGTGACTCAAAACACTTATATAAGAACTTATTTTTCTGTTCTGGAATACACACACACACACACACTCACACACACACACACCGCACATCCAACAAACAGAACGAAATGTACCGAACCAAGCAGAATCAGGACCTTACTGGAAAGATGTAAATGCTCTGCAGCCATAGAACTGCATTTGCAAATGAGCAGATTGGCTTTAACCTGAGAACCAGGGCATGAAAACCTGAAAACCATCCATGCAGAGACATCAATTTCCCAGCAGAAATGCTGGAGTTTCTAACTACGGAGAACTGAGGTTTTTCCGGCCCAGTGCATAGTGGAAAACATTGTTTTTTAAGTCGGCCAAATTTTCCTTGCGTTCCCTCCCTCCTTCTCCTTTCTCTTCCTTTGTCCCTGTTCCCTGGTCTCCGTCTCCACACAGGAACTGCTGGGAAGGCGACTGGGCGGCTGGAGTACTCAGTACCCCTGCCCTAGTATGGTCGCAGTGGGTGACACTCAGCCCCAACTGGCTTTCCAGGAGCAGATTTCGGTGCAGTTTCCCTACAGTTTGGCTGCTAGAGTCCACGCAGAAAGCAGGGAGCCGCCGTGGGAGCCCCCCGCCCCCCAGGCGACCGACACTTGCGGGGAGGGCGCGCCGCGAGCGGACTGGGGCCCGGCGTAACCTCACCATGGTGCGTTTCAGCCGCTGCTTTTTCTCAGTCTTTTGGTGCAGGGAAGGGGAGGGGTTCCGAAAAGACCGCAGGGAGAGGCGCTGCGAGGGATCCTTGGGGCTGAGAGCGGGGGGAGGAGAGAGGGAGGGAGAGAGGGAGAGAGAGAGCTGCAGCCCGGGGCCGGAGCTGCCTGAGCGTGGGCGCCGCGCGGGAACCGGGTTTGCTGCGCGCCGCGCCCGCCCCGCCTGTTGAGCGGCAGCCGGGAAGAAGCGCGGCTGCCGCCGGCGGTGGGGACACCGGTGCAGGGACCGGCAGGTGCCGCCGCCGGGCCCCCCTCTGCCGCCCGCCGCCCACTCTCCTCCTGCGCGGGCGGCGCGGATCTGCGAGGCGCGCCCCGGAGCTGCCGGCGAGCCGGAAACGCAGCCCGAGGTCGGGACGCCCCCGAGTAAGTGGTCGCCGCGCGCCCTCGCCGGCCTCGGTTCCCGGGGAGCGGCCCTCTCCGCGGCCCCCCGTCCGGGCCCTCGCGTGCCCCCCCGGAAGCCCTCCTGTGCTCCCGGGGCCGGGCCCGGTTCCCACGCCGGGGGCAGCTCCGCGCCCCGGGGCCCCGCGGCGGCCGAGGGCGGAGGGCCCGCGGGGAGTGAGGCCGCGCGGGCGTCACCGCAGCCTCGTCCGGCCGCGCTGCTCGTGAGCGGTTCGCGCTCCTGGGGGCCGGGCGGCTGCAACCCCGGGATCGCTCAGAGGGGCCGCCGCGAACTTCCAGGGGGGCTGCCGGGCTCCGCCGGGGAGTGTGCGTGTGTGTGCGTGTGCGTGTGTGTGCGCGTGCGTGTGTGCCTGTGCGCGCGTGTCTCTGTGTGTGTGTGTGCGTGCGCGCGCGCGTGTCTGTGCGTGTGTGTGTGTGCGCGCGCGTGTTAATTACTGCTTGGGGATCTGATGCCCACTGTGACCGCGGCGGCCTGGGGAGCGGTGGGCGTCGGGCCGGTGCCCGCAGCCTGTCCTGGGTGGGCCGAGCAGCCTCGCGGTGGCACTTGTGTGGACGCTCCGCTGCGAGTGGTCATGTGATTTGAGGTTATGCATTCCGTGCGTCTTTCCTTTGCTCCCTCGTTTCCCAGGGTTGCGCCTTCATTTTGCACTTGGTGAACAGTGTGTATCTTCTGAAGTAAGCCAGAAGGTTGAACGTGTCGCTTAATTGTGACTGGGGCGTCTTGGTTTCCAACACACTGAAACCCCCTGGAATTTTAAGTAGAACAGGTCATATATATACAGTTTTAAATTAGAGCTTGATTTACATACCAGGGTCAGTCCTGTGATAGTGATTTCATCAAATGCTTACCTCCTAACCAGAACTGCTCTTGGGAGGAATATCGCTGACCCTCTGATGACACGTGGATAAGCGTTAGAGCCTTCAGTGATGGATGTAGATTTTTATACCTTGGTTCCTAGTGTGGAACTAATCTGTTGCTTTTCCTGAAACGGCTGTGTTTTTTGTTTTCTTTGGGAGTTGTCATTTCAGGTACTATATTATGAAGAGTGACAAAAATCAATAATAACAGCAATTAACAGAAATATGATGTCTAAAATTTCGAAGCAAATCTTAATTTGTCAAAAAGCCATGTTGGCAGTGTTATGCTTTTGGTGAAGTTTGCCGGTGTAGTCTGTGCTCTCTGTTCAGTTATTACACAGCTCGGTCTGTGAATTGCTTCCGGAGATCCTGAAATTGTATTTAAACGTTTGAGTCTCTGCATTTTTAGGGAGATAATCCAGAGTCCTCAGATATCTAAAGGGATCTATGACCCAACAGAAAAATAAGAAGCACGGAGTTAAAATAAATAAGCTATACTTTTCACGTCAAAACAGTAGGCTCTTTACATCAAGCCTGTAGACATAAAGTAGTAGGAAAAATTCTAGAATAATTATTGGTACAGTAATTAAACATCTCATATAAAACAGACCCACTTGTATGTTTTTAAATGTATCAGCGAGGAAACTTAAGTAGCTGAAGTTTATTTAATAGAAATTTGTAATGAATAGATGGGTATTCTGTTTTTTCTTGTGCTGTAGGATCTTTTTTCTAATGTATGACAGAGAAAATAAGAATTTTATTTTTCTCTCTTTGAGACCCAACACAAATAGAAAGTACTTATGCTTGGTGTGGTGTTTCATAGTGTATGACTATAAAAAGCCCCTTTAAGTCCCCCTACTAGGTATCTGGGTATAAAATAACATGTCCAAGATACTATTTTGTCATTTTTTTGTCGTTCTTGAGAATGTAGAAGGAGACGTAGCTTCCCAAGGTTTGGTCCTCAAATCTCATATAACTATGGTTTATAAAATGATCTTGTGTTAAAGCATTATTTTAAAAAACTTTTAAAATTAATATTGGACTAAAGACTAAAGAAGTAAGTGATAACTCAAATTGTTATTTCCATTATGAATGTTAGATTTTCCAGGAAGTTGCTTAGCTTTCCTTTTATTTGCTAGGATATATAACTTTTGTATCATTGATTTTTATACCACTTAATTATAAATATTTACCCAAGCAACTCTTCTGAAACATTACAGTTTATTACTTTTCTGCATATTTGTAGAAACAGTTGCTTTTCTTTCTAAAATATCAATAATTTCACTGGTTTTTAGTCTCTGGGCCATCTAGATGTTTTCAGTAAATATTCGTTAGGTGCCTGTGCAGCAGTTTTGGTTGGGGCTCTCCATCTTAATACAAGAAAATCTTTTGGCAAGTTTTAGGTCTTTAGATGAACCAATTTAGCCGCTCATAGATGAGTTGACTCATTCGGCATTGGAGTGATTTTGTGGCTATCCTGACTCACATTTGCTTCTTTTGTTTCTCTCAAACAGTTTGGAAGTGTCTGACCTAGTTCATCTATTTCTCGCTCCCCTGAGTGCAGGCCCACAGGCTTGTTCTTCCTGCAGCCTTCAGGCTTACAGGGTCTGAACAGAATTATTTGCCAGGAGTGGGGAGCTTTAGGCCAGTCCCCGCCCAGCAGCAGTAGAAGAGTGACTGCCTTATGAACCCTGAGGGGCTTTGGGCCATGATCCTCCCTCCCCCAGGCCCAGCCACAGAAATGTGATTATCAACTGCGTGTAGTTGCTTGCCTGGAATCCTTTCTGGCCGTTAATAATCTTTTTATTAAAAATAAACTCTCCCTTTCAGAAAATCAAAGGCAGCTTAAGTTAATTCACTTGGGTACCACTTCTTCCTTCTCACCACAGTAGGAATTAGCAAGAAGCCAACAGAAGACAGTGGCTTTGGGAGTGAACACCCCAGGAAAGGCACCCCCAGGAAAGCTTCTTAATCCTGAAGTTTTTCCAGGTCTGACATAACTATGTGTCCCCTTTCACTCTGCTACCTTACATTAAAAATACCTTTTTAGGGACTTCCCTGGTGGTCCAGTGGTTAAGACTCCACGCTCCCAATGCAAGGGGCATGGGTTTGATCCCTGGTCAGGGAACCAAGATACTAATGCCGTGCAGTGTGGCCAAAAAAATAAATTAATTAAAAATATAAATAAAAATACCAGTTCAGACAGGGAAGCCAGAGAAAGACTATTATATCATACGGTATCACTTGCATGTGGAATTGGAAAAAAAAAGATACAAATGAACTTATTTACAAAACAGAAACAGACTCACAGACATAGAAAACAAACTTATGGTTACCAAGGGGAAAGGGACGGGGAGGGATAAATTAGGAGTTTGGGATTAACAGATACACACTGCTGTATATAAAGCAGATCATCATCAAGGACCTACTTTATAGCACAGGGAATATCTTGTAATAACCTATAAGGGAAAAGAATCTGAAAAGGTATATATATATATATGTGTGTGTGTGTATATATATATATATATGTATATATATATATATATGAATCACTTTGCTGTACACCTGAAGCTAACACAACATTGTAAATCAACATACTTAAGTTGAAAAAGAAACACCTGTTCAGATGTCTGTATTGCTACCAAACTCAGATATCCCTCAGGATATTCATCCTTGGATTCGCAGTACCTGGCACATAGTGGGTGTCTTCCTAATTATTGATTTAAGTTTTTTGATGCCTTGATGCTGTAGGTATTCTGTTCGACAGTACCATCTCAGGAGTAGTATCTGTTTTTCAAGGAGGCTACATGGACTGTTGTGGTCTTGGTCCAACACACATGCCTGTGCTTTTCTCCCATGGGGCCTGCAGGCTGTTCAGAGCTGCTTCTAACTGTTAATTCTTTCACCATCGCCCAGCTACCCTTGGTCTTTCTAAATTTACACCGTTCACGGGTGTTACCCTCTCCCTGTGACCAGTGCTTATTGACTTCCTGAATATTCCACTTCCCTTGGGAATCTACGCTAACAGAGGATCTGCTTCCTACACTTTGATCAGCTCTCATTGCTCAGAAGTTCATTCAGCATCTACGCGCTGGATCCACAGGACCTCAGCCTGCGCTGCTTCGCTTTGGGAATCCACTGGTGTTCACCCCCCGCCCTCCGGACCTTCCCATCACTCAGGGCTGCCCAGCTGAAAAAGCTGAGCCTTCCATATTCTCTTTCTGACCCCACCTCCTGTCCTTCCAGTAAGCCCCTCACTCGGCACCACGCACACCCTCCTGTCCTGTGACTGCTCCTTGGCCAGTCCCGATCTTCTCCGGTTTTCCTCTTTGCTCAGTGCACTGACATTGGACAGCCATGTCAGCTGTGCTCCATTCCTTAATCTCTTGCCACTAGCCCTACCAGCACCTGATTCACTCCACCTTCAGCTTCAGGGATGGTTAACATTGCTCGGAAGTTATTCTATTCTTTCCTGGATAATTCCTATCAAATTCCCCATAAGACATGTTCCAGAGTCCTCCAGGTTCTCCAGTTCAAATTATCTTTATTTTTTCACTTGTAGCAGATGATCTTATTTCCAAATTCAAGGAGAATATGAAGATCAATTTAGGCGAGCTATTGATCAAGATTCATCTTGAAATTCAAGGAGAATATGAAGATCAATTTAGGTGAGCTATCAATCAAGATTCATCTTGAACGCGGGAGGCGTTCCTTTATTTGACCTGCTCTGAGCCTAAGAACTCTTTCCTTATAGTGAACTGTACTATTTGCCTCTGTAATATTCATATGCCAATTTTTACCTCTTAGAGTACTTATACAGAAACCTTTTCTACATAACAGAGATATAATATGTCTATGATCTCTATGGTAATATTCATTTCCTTCGACTTGTCCTTAATTGGCATAGGTCGAGAATCCCATTATCATCAAGGAATTTCTCCTTCGGATGAATTCCTGTTTTTCTGAAAGTGTGGTCCTGAGAGCTGGGCAGACAGGAACGGACTAACATCAGTGGACTTGTCTGGCTATCTCCTCTGGGTACCACATGGTAAATCATCCTAAAGTCAAATTTGTCCTCTCCCCTTCTATATTTTTGGCATCCATACTGCACTGTCTAATTAGGCCTCTTTTTGCATACTTCTCTGCAAGTATACTTCTTTTCGTCAATTTGTACATTTGGCTACTAGATTTGGGACTTAAAAAAATACTTATTGCAATTAAATTTAACCTTTACCTTTCATTAGCCTGTTGTTCCAGAAGGTCAGGATATTTTTGGATGCTGATTCCATGATACAGATTAGCTATTCTTCCCCATTTAGAGACATGAGCAGATGTGATCAGGATGCAGTTAATATCTTCATCCAATAACTATGCCGAGTGGAGAACGGGCAGCACGTTTGTTCCTAGACGCCTTCCCTTGCTTTGCAGGAGCCCATGAATTAGTGGTCTTTATAAGGCCATTCGGGCAGCGTTATAGTCAAGTGATTCTCCTTCCTCAGCATTTACATTACTTCATGTGGGCGGGGCGCATGCATTCTGTGACAGACGCAGTCAGGTTCCTTGCTGGACTGCATTTCCACTTTCTGCAAAATAGCTATGAAGTAACCCTGTAAAAACAAAAGGAAATAGCCCTGGGCTCCTTTGTAATGATGGGTTCCTTTGACCTCTCCCTAGCTGGTAGGTAACAACACTGCACATTTTGGGCGCTTACAGATGGTAATGTTAAGAATCTCGTGGGAGGTGTGCCTGGAATCAGTGTCAAGCTCTCAAGGCTAAAGTTGGAATCTACCTTCTTTGTTTTGAAAATTGAGACCGTGGCTGGCTTCTTTGCTCCCTGTCACCCCTCCCTTCACACAATATTTTAAAAGATGATTGTATCTGTTCCCTTAACACATCCACACGTGCTTTCAGTACTTTGTGATGAAATTTTTCCAAATTAATGGATTTAAACTCATTTAGAATATTGAACATCATACTATGGCTTGGGCCTTAAACTTGTTACTTGATTTTTATCTTGCTTTTGCCAGTATAATGATATTTTCTCGAGGAACTGAGATGGAAGCAAACCAGAATCGGGTAGTTATGCTGGTCCAGTCAGTCACCTTCGTCTGAATTTCTTTACCCCCAGCAGTTAGTGTGCTCTTCCTATAGCTAATAAACGCTGTTAGCACCACTGTGCCTGGCAATAATAACACAAATTTTTTTTTTGAATTTGTAGTCTTTGAAAGCTTCAGCTTATGTTATATTTTATGACACACTTTTCAGAGGTTAGTCACTTTTTTGTACCTCTCAAGATGAAGTGTTATTATGGATTATGCGTGTTACTGAGGAAGATGCAAAGTTTATGACATTGCTGCCTGAAGGGGCTTAAAGTCTGTGTGTGGAGATAACCACCCAGAAGCAGCCTTGGAATTACACATGTCAGCACTTTACCAGGAGCTTAATATTTGTGCTGCAGTTTTAGAAACTTCTCAAGAACTTGAAAAGCCAGAGTCCCACAGGAGGGTAATGCTGAAGAAGGCTTTCTAGGGAAGGTCTGGCGCTGAGCAGAGATTCTACAACAGGATGAGGATGCTGGACTTTGCAGGACCTGTGGGATTTAAAGAGTGGGAAGAGCGGAGTGTGAGTGTGTGTGTGAGGGTGTGTGAGGTTGTCAGTGCCTGTGTGTGAGTGTGAGGGTGTGTGTGAGGGTGTCTGTGTGAGGGTGTGAGTGTGAGTGTGTGAGTGTGTGTGAGAATGTGAGGTCAGTGTATGTGTGAGTGTATGAGAGTGTGCGTAGGAGAGTGTGTGAGTATGAGGGTGTGTGGGGTTGTCAGTGCGTGTGTGTGAGTGTGAGGGGTGTGTGAAGGTGGGTGTGAGTGTGTCTGTGAGTGTGTGTGTATGAGGGTGTGTGTGAAGGTGGGTGTGTGAGTTGTGTGAGTGTGAGGGTGTGTGAGGGTGTGTGAGGGTGAGGTCAGTGTATGTGTGAGTGTGTGTGAGTGTGTGTGTGTGTGTGTGTGAGCGTGTGTGAGACAAACCTATGGATGGAGAACCGGCAATGCCACTTCTCACCCCATACTCTGCAGCATCCCTTTGTGGGAAACACTGTGACCTCCCCTCCTCTTCTGGATTCCCTGGCCCCTTGCTGGGTCTTTGAGCGGCCCGTGCCTACTCAACCTTTACATCTCAAACTAGGCTCTACTTCCTAGAAACTTACCCTGCTCTTCCAGGTCTGAATCGAGGGCATTGTTATGTTTCCTTGCACCTCCCTGTTCATCCCCTGTGCTATTATTTATCCTTGGCTATAATTTTTTTATTGAAGTATAGTTGACTTACAGTGTCATGTTAGTTTCAGGTGTCCAGCAAAATGATTCACTTATATATATATATGCATATATATATATATATATATATATATATATTCTTTCTGAGATTCTTTTCCATTACATGTTATTAAAAGATATTGAGTAGAGTTCCCTGTGCTATACAGTGGTCCTTGTTGATTGTCTGTTTTATATACAGTAGTGTGTATCTGTGAATCCCAAACTCCTAATTTATCCCTCCCCCATTTCCCCTTTGGTAACCATAAGTTTGCTCTCTGTGTCTGTGCGTCTGTTTCTGTTTTGTAGACAAGCTCATTTCTATCACTTTTCTAGATTCCCCTCTAAGCGATGTCATATGGTACTTGTCTTTCTCCATCTTATCCTCCGCTGTAATCACTTGCTGAATTGACTATTCTCCCCAGTGGGAGGAGATGCCATTTCAGTTTAGTTCCCATTCTGTTCACAGACACGTAATAAAAGTACTCCAGAGATCACGAGCGTTTGGTCAGAATGTGTGATGTGAAATGGGCATGTCAGAGCAGTGAGTGCTAGGAAATACCGACAAAAAGAGTTAAGGTTAAAAGGGGTTAGGTTACAACTAGACCAGGATGTCCACTGAACCTTTCTTTGTTAGGTTTTGCGGAACCATTTTGTTGTTCAGAGTTTTGGGGAAAGGATGTGTGGCATATGCATTACTTTTCAGTAGACCTTCATAGTCAATTCCAACCCTTCAGAGTTTTAGATGCATCTCTAGACTTAGGGAGATTGTTTGAGTCCTCACATTGCATCAGGTGTTTCCATTCATGAGGTTGACAAACCCTAGAACTTTAATAATGCGTATTTTTATTAGAGGAGTCTGGTTATGTTACTAGTCTAATTTTATATGAATGCACTGAAATTGCTAGCTGCTTCTTCTCATTCATTTTGCAGCTTCAGATATCCTCTATTACAAGTAGTTAAATGATACATGGCTCATAGGATTAACTTAATTAAACACAGGACAAATAATTTCAACATTTCACTAGTATAATATGAATTTTTAATTTGTGTATTGGTGAATATAAAACTGAATCAGTATGGGTTAATTCGGAATTTAGAGGATTACAAATGTAATGTGGAAGATACTTGGATAAACACAGTCACATAGTCGAGACTTGATAGGTCAAGATTTGAGGCAAGAGATTCTTACCCTGGATCAACACTGTACATTTCCAAATGTGCTTAGCAACAGGCAATCCTCCCAGTGAAAACTCGGGGTAAAATTTCATTTTTCAATGTCTTAAAATATTTGCAGTCACTAATGACTAATGACTCACATTCTTCTTTGTTCGTCTCTACTCCAAGTAACAATATGCCACAGCCTCTATTTGTGGATCTTTTCTGTGGGGACGGTTTAGAGTAATATTCTTAAGCTCTTGTTGTGTCATCTTATGCTGAAAAGTGTTCCCCTGGTGGTGTGTGTGAGAGCTGTGATGTTTCTTGACAGAGCCTGTTGCATAGCAGGCTGTCCTAAGTGAAGTTGCTGTCTTCTGGTCCTCCTCTTTCCCTGCTCCCTCTGAAGCTCTAAGAGTTTATCCTGACTTAGGCTGGGTTGTCACCTGCAACTCACCTGCTGGCTCGGCCAGGAGCAAGAAGGTTGTGTATCACAGGTATCGTGAGGCCACATCCCACAAAGGTTTCACTCCCATCGGCCCTGCCCTGTGGCCAGCTCATTTGGATTGATGCGGTCCTGTGGAGTGTATCTCTGGAGGCCACAGGGAACTGTTTTACCCAGAAAAGCAGCACAAGCTTGTTTGTCCAAGAACAGAAGTCACTTTTATTATGTTGCCTTCTGCCATCAATCAAGACCATGGTTTCTTGAGTATAGTCTTTCAAAGTCAAGAGAAAAAGGAAAGCGGTAGACGTCGCATGTGGGGCTTAAGAAAGGCAGGTGAGTCGGGTGCCTTGGGCAGCAGGGCGCTTAAGCAGCGAGGAGGAGACCCGGGGAAGCCCTGGGAAGAGCTCTTTGTTCACATGTTTTCTTCCCTGTTAGTCTTCTTTGTCGCTGATGAAGAACCATCCCCTTAACTGGGGATGGTTAGAACATTTTTGCTCACCAGCCTTGATCATCCGTCTAAATCCAACTGGAGTAAAATCTGTTTAGTTATTCCTGTCTTAATACTGGCTCTGTTTCAGTGCACAGTGGATGTTGGGAGCTGTGTGCCGTCAGTCTGTTTTACGCACAGTGAAATGGTGTTTGGCTGTGGTTGCCTGCATTAGCTGTCTTTGACAAATAAGCGTTGGTCACTGCTTGAGTACCGAGAAGTGGTGCTGCATGCTGCATGTCACACGCCGTGTAAAGTGGTGTAGAAACGGCGCAGTGCTCACAGCTTCCACTGGGTGATCTGACGGCCGCACTTCACCTCTAACTCTGCTCCCATGTCTCAGTCACCCTCCTACTAGAATATTGTGTCACAGCCATGTTGTCATAGCTGCAGTTTGTCACCAAACTTTTTCTTGTTTTCTCTTTCTCTTTTGCGCATACTTTTCTGCTCCTTGGAATACCTTTTCTTGTTTGTTATGCCTTGTTATTTCTTACTCATTCAACAAGGCTCAGCTTAAGAGTCATTCATTTGAGAAAGCACTTACCAATGTACCGTGTCAGCGTTTGATGCAGATTTTCTGTGTCCCCATCACAACATGTCATGGTAGTTCACACTTCACTGAATTTGTGTGTTTTTATCCTGTTCACCCACCAGCCCCTACGTGAGACCCTCCTTTAGGGTTTAATGTTGGCTTCTTTGTATTTGTTTGTTTTTGTTTTTAATTCATGAAACCTTATCCCTTAGAATGTAGTAATAGGTGCTTAATAAATAATTTGCAGGATGTATGAACAAATGAATAAACGAATGGTTGGATGGATGGGTAAATTCAGGAATTCAGGTAGACAGAAAGATGAAAGATTTTACATAGGTAGAATAATTAGAAAGAAGGGTCTTGAAGAAAGCATTTGTGATGGAGTCCAGAGCAGAATATCAGCTTTGAAGGAGAAAGCTATGGTCTTGTCCGGCATTGGAGAGAAGCATGCGTTGCCGGATGGAGAGTAGTGTGATGTGAAGGTAAAGTGGTGGTGTGTCCACACGGTTAGTGAGGTTGAAACTTAAAGTTTAATATCTGTGAGCAGTAACTATGCATTTGGTAAAAGAACCCACAGTCAATATACAATCGTTTGAAGTGAAAAGGAATATGTTTTCTATATTTAACACATTCAGGTTGCTCTAGTGGAAGTATGAAAAAACCCAGCCCTACACTGATGCATAGTGGAAAAGGGAGGAGGGGTTTAATATGTTTTAAGACAACTGTACATATTCTTTTGGTGTTAAAAATTCAAAATTTGAGAAGTGATCATTTCATAAAGGTTACTTGCCACATGGGTTCTGAAACCATGAAAATCCATTGTTCTGTGAATGGAGCCTTTATTCCTTCATGAATTTGGAACACCATGGTCACTGGAAAATACTGGTTCCCCTTGTTTTGCAGGTCTTCCAAATGTTGACAAACTTTACCTTTTATATTATACAGTATCAAAATAATCACATTAATTAACATCACCACTGATCTCATCAGTACTGGGAAGCTGTCCGGCTACCATGGCAGATGTACATGGTGCAGCTGTGGATTGAGGACATTTTCCAGTTCCCTCTTTCTAAGCAAAAAAAATCTGTCTTTAAGTAGAGGAAAAGTATAAATAAATTTTTCTTTACATTCGAATAAGTATTATTGAATTCTAAAATAATAACTGTTAAAATAAAAATTTTAAATTTGGAA
This sequence comes from Mesoplodon bidens, assembly GCF_964165515.1. Classification (NCBI taxonomy): domain Eukaryota; kingdom Metazoa; phylum Chordata; class Mammalia; order Artiodactyla; family Ziphiidae; genus Mesoplodon; species Mesoplodon bidens. Next base: position 196,681,194 of record NC_138176.1, read on the forward strand.
AAGCTAATATAATTTAATATCATTGCAAGACAAAACCCCAAAGTGTAGTTACTTCTTGTGTTTACATGTAGATGTAAGAAGAACTTGGGAATTTCAAAATAATGATTTTTTGGACAATAATGAGGTTACAGAGATCAGAGCAAGTATAATGAATGAAAGGTAGAAGGAGCACAGTGGAAGTTCGGAGAACAAATGGAGTTAATACCTGAATATACACATTCATACCCTAAACCTACTATGGTAGAAAAATGTACAGGGGCATGCATTTCATTAGCTGCAAAATGATGACCTTGTAGATGTCATGTTAACTTCCAGAAAGCTGCACTGTGTACTTGAGAGAGAATGACAATGGAAAGGACACCTGGTATCCAAGTGCTGTTATGAAAGCAGTTCTGACCTTGCACCTTCTAGGAGAGGCTCTCAGGGCACCCCAGGGTGTGCAGAACTTGGAGCCCTTTGACAACTACTGCTTTGTTAACCAAGCCTTGAACAAAGTAGCATCAAGGGGCTAATGTAAACCTAATTTCAGGTCATAATAGTCAACATTCATTAAGTACATACTATATTCCAAGCATTGTTAAAACGCAATTACCTTTCTTGAAACCCTTCAGAGTGTTCTACCCTTATCATTTAATTTAAGATGAGGAAACAAAGTCAAGAGTAGAAAACTAATTTGCCTAAATGTCATACACTGAATTAGTGGTGGAACCAGTCTTTTTAGCCAGGCAGGGTCCATCCTCTAAAAACTATGCTTTAGGACTTCCTTGGTGGCTCAGTGGTTAAGAATCTGCCTGCCAATGCAGGGGACACGGGTTCAAGCACTGGTCCAGGAAGATCCCACATGCCGCGGAGCAACTAAGCCCGTGAGCCACAGATGCTAAGCCTGAACTCTAGAGCCTGCAAGCCACAACTATTGAGACTGCGCTCTAGAGCCCACAAGCCACAACTACTGAGCCCACGTGCCACAACTACTGAAGCCCATGAGCCTAGAGCCTGTGCTCCACAACAAGAGAAACCACTGCAATGAGAAGCCCACGCACCACAACGAAGAGTAGCCCTCGCTTGCCACAACTAGAGAAAGCCGGCGTGCAGCAGTGAAGACCCAATGCAGCAAAAATAAATTAATAAAAATAAATTAATTAATTTAAAAAAACTATGCTTTACCACCTTAATGGCTTACATATAAGTTTTTCTGTTGGTTTGTATATGATCTTACATATAATCAGTAGCATTTGTTTTTAAAATAGATTAGAGTCTATAGCATTATGAGCTTTAGAGTTAGGTTTTGATGATCTATGAACTTCCAAATAAAACACATAAAACCAGAAAAAAATTAAGACATTTAATACAAATGATAGAAATTCAGTTAAAGTATCTTTAAATTCTCCACCAAAGTTATGACTGTAATGTTTAGGAAACTTCTTTTTTTTCATATTAACTCGAAGAATATTTTGTTGGATTTATAATTTAAGGTAAAGAGGGTTTTTTTCTTCTTTCAGCCCATACATTTTTTTGCATTATCTGCTATTCTCTATTCTGGTGAAAAGTAAGTAAAAATCATTTACTCTCTCTTTATTATATTTCTTTTTTTCACCTCTGGATGTTTTTTAAAAGTTTTCTTTTTATCTTTGAATTTCAGAGGTTTGATAACATTATGCCTAGGTGTAGTTTTCTTTGTATTTATCATGTGTGGGGTTAAATGAACTTCTTGGATCTGTGTTAGATGCTATCATCAAATATGGAATATTCCCAGACATTATTTGTTTCAATGTTTTTCTGCTTCCATTTCCTCTCTTTTTTTCCCTGGACTCTAGATACATGTATGTTAGACCTTTAGATATTGTTCTACAGATTTCAGATGCTTTTCTATTTTATCACTCTTTATTCTCTTTGTGTTTTTGTTGGGGTTATTTCTGTTAACCTGACTGCATGTTCACTGATCCTTTCCTCTAATGTTAAATGGAACTCTTTATTTCCCTTGCTGTGATTTTTCATTTTTAACATTTTCGATTGCTTCTTTTTCTTTATGTTCTGTTTCTTAATGGAAACTCCCTATTTATGCCTGCTATTCAACTAGGCCACTGGATTCTTTAATATATTTATCACGGGTGTTTTAAAGTTCCTGTCTGGTAACAACATCTGGGCCATTTCTTGGTCTCTTTCTGGTGACAGTTTTCTCTTGACCGTGGGTCACTTTTTTCTTCCTCTTCTCATGTCATCTATCAGGTCTGTGTGTCATGTACCACATACACATATTAGGCTGTGAGTGTGGAGGACCAGCCCATCTTAGCTTCGGGGTCCTTGGTGATCTAATCTCTCCTCCAGCAGCTAAAAGTCTGATAGACATTTAACCAGCCACTCTTGACCCCGGCCTGTGGGAGATTCTGCCACCTTCCACCACTTGATCTGAGATGAAAATAGCCCAGGTCTCATCTCTTCCATGGCTTCTTATTTATTTATTTTGGAATTTAGTTCATTTAGGTTCTTTTAGTCCTCCACTGAGTTGGGGTTTTTGTTTGTTTGTTTGTTTGTTTTAATGACCTGGCTAAGGTATGACACTTACAATAAACCTCAAATACAAAAAATATACAATTGGGTAAGATTTGACAGGTGTATACACCTTTAACCCGTCACCACAATCAAGGTAGAAGTCGTTTCCGTCACCCCTAAACAATTTCTTGTGTCCTTTTCCAGTCAGCACCCCTCCTCTGTCTCCAGGCAATCGTTGATCTGCTGTCCGTAAGTCCGGGTTTGCTTGCAGTGTCTTGGTTTTATACAAAGTACTATGACAGCGTGGACCCTTGTATGTGCAGTCCCATCACTCAGATAATGATTTTGAGACTTACCTTCTTTCTTTCATGTTTCTGCTGGATAATAGTCCTTTTCACATATGGCTATACAACATCTTTTTCATTCATTCACGTGATCGAAGACATTTCAATTGTTTCCAGTTTTTGATTGTTACAAGTAAACCTGCTTCATGAATGTCTGTGTTCAAGTCTTTGTTTGTATATGTATTTACCTTTCTCATGAGTAAATACCTAGAAATGGAATAGCTGGGTGGTATGATAGGGTGTGTTCAACCTTTTAAGAAACCACCAAACTGCTTTCCGAAGTAGTTTGCTCCTTTTTACTTTCCCACCAGCAGTTTACGAAAAATTCCCGTTATTCTGCATCAGCATCAAGTCTTGGCATTGTCAGACTTCTAAATTTTAGACATTCTAATGGTTTTTTGTCTCACGACTAATATTACTGAACATAAGGAGATGTTTATTGGCTAGTATTAGGTTTAGGTGCGGGTGGGAGTGTTGCCGAGTCCAAGCTCGCTCCGCTTGCCACACAGCAGGACGATATATCGAAAGACGCAGTGTTGACGCAGGCAATAGGGACTTTATTCGCAAAGCCGGCAGACCGAGAAGATGGTGGACTAGGGTCCCGAAGAAGCATCTTAACCAGGTTTGGATGCTAGTTTCTTTTATAGAACAAGGAGAGGGAGGTGAGGAGGTAAAGTACAATTAAAAAGGTAATAAGTTGTAGCAGATATTTCCGGTTCCGCCCAGACTCCAGAGGGGATGTACGAATTTCTTCCTTCCTGCAGACGTTCACAGGTGGGCCTGGTCAGGGTGTTTCCTGTGAGCTGAACAAAGGTATTTTAGCTTCATGCTCATGACCTGGGAGGCCGGGTTCCCAGAGATGGGCCATTATGGATAATTTAAGCTTATAGGCAACTTGATTATAGTGATTAACTTGTAGCAAAAAGCAACAGAACACAAAGGTTAAAGTAAAAGAAGCAGCTCCAACGCGGAGTCAGATTTGTTCTTCCCTGTTACAGGACCTCATGATGGGATTAAGTGCCCTTTTAAGAAGAGATACCTGAGAACTTTTGCGTCTCTCCCTCTCTCTCTCTCTTCTCTCTCTTCTCTCTTGCCCCCCTCCATGTGACAAGGTAGGCATCTGCAAGCCACAAAGCCAGCTTTCACCAAAACTCATCCATGCTAACACCCTGCCATTGACTCCCAGCCTGAAGAACCTGAGAAGACATGTTAAGGTTGTCGCGGGCACCCAGCTACCCAGTTTGTGGTGCTGAGTTACAGCAGGCCTGGCTGACCACCACACCCCCGACCCTCTTCGGTCTCCCAACAAACCCCTCCGTTTGAACGTGTGTCCTCTTCTTTTTCATTCTCAGCATACTTTTCTGATCTCTGCTTCTGCATCTGAGTCATAACATCCTTCTTCAATTCTTAAGTACGAATATTCCCCAGAGTCATCCATTTGGCCATCTTCTCTCTCTTTTGCGGCCCTTTGACATTGAACAGTTTGACTTAAAGTCCTGATTTAAATGGCTTCCTCTATCTAGAGGACCACGGATTCATATCTCTAATCTGTTTTACACTCCTTAATTAAAGACTTTAATTTTCAGGTGCATCTCTACCTAGATGTCTCGCTAAGAATTCAAGATCCATGTGTACAAAACACAGCTGACCATCCCTTTGTCAAACTGGCTTCTGGGGCCTCTTTCTATTAATGGCCCAACATCCTTCCAGACAGAACCTGAGTCATCCCGCTCCTCAGACCTAGTCATTGGCCACTGATGCCAACTTTTAATTTTGTAGTATCTCTAGCACCACCCTTTCCTGCCTTTCCCACAGCTTCCTGCATTCCCCCCACCCCGTTCACCTCGCTGTACTTCCTCCATGCGTGCCCTTTTGCTCATGACTTCATGTCCAATCTCTTGTCATTTTCAAATGAGCTTAGTGAATTTCATGCATTTCTATGTGTAGTGAGATTCTTCCTTTCCAAAAAAGGTAAACATTAAATAATAAAATAATGAAAGTGATAAAAAAGAAAAGGAAAATAATTGGACAAAAATAGTAAAAACGAATAGGACGGCTCATACAAAATAATAAGATAGAAAAGGGAAATACATAGGAAAACTTTTTGAAAATGATTTCTTCTCCAGTTGTGTGTTGCTTACATATGTGTATTTGTGCTGCAAGTACAAAAGGATCCAGGGAAAATAAAGGGAAAAGACTGAGTGAACCATATAATAAGGACTTAATATATCTGTATCCCATCCATGTTTATACCAGATGACTCCAAGTTGGTAGTCCTGTCTTTTAATTCCAGCATAAAATTAACTTACTAGGAGCGTAAAGTTAGATAAATTGTGACCTACATTGGCTAGTTAGATTAAGGCTGGAAACATACTTAACTTTCAATTAAGTGGCAAAGACAGGGTAATGAGTAAGTCAGGCTATTTAGAAAATATGTTTAGAGAATTAAAAAAGGACTAAAGATAGCTTCTTGAGAAAGTGCAAAAGGTGATGAGAAAATCGTGAAAAAGAGCCTGGGGAAATGTTTCAGAAACTGTAGACAGCCAAGCCAGTTTTGCAGCATGTATTGATGCTGGTGCGAGGTGAAGAGGAAGGGTGACCCTCCAACCGGACCAAAATGGAGCATGTGTGGTAACTCTCAGATCAACAGGTGTGGGACTTGAACTCAGAGGACGGAGCGTGGAAATGTTCTCGAAGCATCACAGCCATTGCGGGGCCTCCATGGATGGAGGGGGCTTCTCTGCCTTTCAGTTGAGGAGGTGACCAGAGTGTGTGGAGTGATCACGTGGCCTCAGCTGCTGAGCGAGCTCTGTCCCTCAGGAGCTTTGGGGTTTGGGCCAAGTCACGAGAATCTGGATTTCTGTTCCGCCGTCTGCTAGTGGGAAGGACTGCAGTTAACAGCCTCTAAGGTCTCCTCAAGTTCTGAACTTGTATCATGTAAGTGCCTGTGTCCTTATGTTGACTTTTGTGTAAAAGATACTGAAACACAGGAGACACATTGTTTGTGTTCGCTGTGAACAGGAAGGTTTCTTTGGACCCTCCCTGTTTTCAGTTAGTCAGAGATGAGAAGGCCTTAAAACAATGTAGTTGTGGTTTTGGGTTTAATGGGAAAGAACTTGCTCTCTCAACATGCCCCTTGGGGTGTCCAGACACACACCTGCAAATCCGTGTTCAGAAGCCAGGTGTCATTTTTGGTAATGATTCCTTCTGAACTGATCCTAATGTAGAAACTCAGAAAGAAGTGAATTTCTGTTGGAATTTGCTGCATTTCTTCGGCTGGCCTGATTCCAGCATAAGCTTCAAGGACCGTGTCTCAGTGTCAGTGACAGAAGGCCATTTTCTGTCTCAAGAATCAGAAAGAGCTGAATGGAAAAGGCCCGTGACTGCCCGGCAGCCTCTAACCAGTCAGTGACCTGTGTACCCCACTCCCCCGGAGCTGCCGGAGAAACCTCTCTCCCCCCGCCCGAGGTCTCCAGCACAGGAGCCTTGGGTGAATCACAGAAGAGGGAAGATCTAACTCAAAAAATCTAACTCTCTTCTGTGTCAACATTACTCTAATCCAGCTCTGGTTTTTTTTCACCTTTATTAGCCTTTTCCCTAGGATTTTAAAGGAAAATTTCTCAGAAAAATATGCTTTCCCATAATTTATTCCTCTCCTTTACAGTAAAGATGCTTTAAGTGTGTCAGAGGCAACCACAGCCTTTCTAGTTGTCTTTTTTTTTTATAAATTTATTTTTGGCTGCGTTGGGTCTTCATTACGGTGCGCGGGCTTCTCATCGCGGTGGCTTCTCTTGTTGCGGAGCACAGGCTCTAGGCGCGTGGGCTTCAGTAGTTGTGGCTCACAGGTTCTAGAGTGCAGGCTCAGAAGTTGTGGCGCATGGGCTTGGTTGCTCCGTGGCACGTGGGATCTTCTCAGACCAGGGCTCGAACCCGTGTTCCCTGCATTGGCAGGCAGATTCTTAACCACTGCGCCACCAGGGAAGCCCCTCTAGTTATCTTCTGATTCTACTTTGATTCCTAAAACCAAAGAGGCTCAAAGTGACATTTTGCACAATGGGGTCTCCTTAGAGTTCACGGGGGTCCCGAGAGGGCCCCTCCCACCTGTGTTTCCGGGATGTCTTCATTCCCTCGGTCCCAGGCCCAAAAGTCTGACCTTCCATTTTAGCAGATAAATTTAACCTTTGTTTTCCCCGACTGTATGTACTGCCAGAACAATTTGAGTAATAATCACTATGGTATATAAAAGTCCCCCATTTTTCAAAGTCACCCCAGAGCATTGGCTTTATAACCAGATGGGCCTGGGTTTACCTCCTGTTTCTGCCACGACCAAGGACAAGTTCCTTAATCTACATTTTAGATTCTTGTTGTGTAACATAGACACACTCGCTCCCCATCAGATGGTTGTGAAGATTCAATGAGATAATGTATATGATGTCTATAAGGTCAGCAGACTGAACCTATAAAGGACCAGACAGTAAATATTTTAGGCTTTGCTGGCCTTGGGGTCTCTGTTGCAATTACTCAGCTCTGCCACTGTTGTTCCAAAGCAGCAGCCTTAGGCCACAGGTAAATGGATGAGCTTGTAAACATTGAAAAGCCCTGTCTTCCTCCTTTCATCAGTACTTCACTTCCGACAGCAACTGTGTGTGTTTCCTCCCCAAGAAATTCCCGACACCAGCTGGGCGTCCTACAGTTTCATTCAGTTCTGAGACCGTATCCCATGGATTAAGGGCTCAGCCCCACAAGGCCGCCCCAACTTCAGAGCCTAATCACAAATTCATGCCCACAACCAGCTCTAAATGGAAGCTTCCCACGGCCCACCCCTTGGGTTCCATATTATGCTAGAGGAGATCACAGAATTCAGGAAACAGCTTGCTTACTGTATTACCTGTTGATTATAAACGGATACAATTCAAGAGCGGCCAGATGGAAGAGACGCACAGGGCAGGTGTGGGGAAGGACCCGGAGCTTCCATGAGCTCTGGGTGCATCATCCTTCTACACCTCCACGTGTTCCCCAGCCCAGAGCTCACCCCTGCGCTTGGGGTTTTCTGTGGAGGCTTCGTTATGTAGGCATGATTGTTTAACTCATTGCCCATTAGTGATTAACTCAACCTCCAACCCCCCTGCCCGCCCCGGAGAGATCTGGGAGGGATGCAAAGTTCCAACCTTCTAATCTCAGGTTGGCTTCCCTGGCAAGGAGGCTCCGTCCTAGGCTGCCCAGGGGCCTCTAGCCACCAGCTACCTGGTTTGCATAAAATACACCATCACTCTGGAGATTCCAAGGGTTTGGGGAGCTGGGTGCCAGGAAACAGAAAAGGGTGAGAGTGGGCAGAGACCAGCTATATGTTTCTTATTATGGCACAACATGGCTGTGTTCCAGTGAAGCTGTATTTGTGGACACTGCAATTTGAATTTCATTTCTTGCTTGTTTATCATGAGACATTCTTTTGGCTTGCCTCCATTACATAATGTGAAGACCATTCTCAGCACAAAGGCTGGACGAAACTGGGCAGTAGGCTGGACCTGACCCACAGGCCAACCCCGTGAGTGCCCAGTGGCCTGCTCAGGGCTGGCTTAGCTTCGTCTGACCCTCCCGTTGGCTCACCACCCACGCCTCCATTGCCATGCATTTCTTTGGGTCTCCTTGGTTTTCTCTTTGTTGGTGCCTGTGTGGCCAGGCGTACGCATCTTGATTGATTTGTTCTTGGTGAGGCTGGGAAGGTTCTCTCTCCAGCAATGCTCACAGATCTTAAATTTTTATGACTCTGTTAGTTTGTGGTCTTTCTTCTCAAGGATCTTGGGAAAAGTTCCAAGGGCTGGATTAGAAGAATCCAGAGTCATTGTTGTGTCTTCTTCCATAATCTTCCTTCCAAATATGACAGGTTAGAGCCCAGATGATTTGACTTTCTTCCACCATAGAGTGAATTCTGTGCTCGTAAGGTCACCCTTCCTTCCCATCAAGGAGAAGCCACCTTAATGCCTCCTCGTTGTTCAAAATGTTAAGTCAGATGCTCCACAGATATGACAGTCAATCCCAGAATGTACTATACTCTTGTCACAAACCCTGTTTTAGTCAGTCGCTGGGTGAGGTACCTTGATTTCACAAATATCTTAAAATTAACATTCCAATAAGTGTCTCACCTCTCCCTCCTCATCACCTAAACCTTTCTACAAAGTAAGTCAACTTTGAGAAGGTAAGTAGATAAAAGGGTTAACACCGAATCAATTTTGAGAACAGGTAACTTATCAAAGTAATGATAAGAGAAAAAATATTTTTATAACAAATACGAATCATTTGTCAATCTAGTGTTCTAGGAAAAGAAAATCAGATACCATGGAATTTCTATTTTACCTTGGTTGTTATGAGTTTATTTTGTTTAAAAAATTTCCAGGGCTTCCCTGGTGGCGCAGTGGTTGAGAGTCTGCCTGCCGGTGCGGGGGACATGGGTTCGTGCCCCGGTCTGGGAAGATCCCACATGCCGCAGAGCAGCTGGGTCCATACCGCAAAAAAAAAAAAAAAAAAAAAAAAAAAAAAAATTTCCACATTGGGAATAATGTGTATTTATTGAAAATAATATGCACTCCAATGACATAATATTTGCTCGATTGATATAACGAGTTTGGTTTAATGAGTAGAAAAAGAGATTTAAAATCTAGCATAGTTCTTCAATGTTTATTCTAATATTTTATGAAAGAAATTTGGCATGCAACTTATTAGCTAATAGAATTACATAAGATGAAACCAAAATAGCATCTTAGTGCCCTGGGCTGTGCTGTAAACTCTATTATTTTGTAATTCAATAAAAGGAGCCCTAACTATTGACATAGATAACAACTTTCTTGGTATGCAGTAGTGTTCTTCAAGTGGAGAATGATTTTTATATTTGTGGGACACCAAGCACCTGATATAAATCAGAGTTCCCTTAGCTTTGAAAAGTGAAGAGAAAAAATATCATAGCTTGAAAATATTACCTGTCTTTCTGAGAAGATAGAATACACTTGTCAATCATTTATTTAGTGACCTTCTGTGTGATCGTTCTGTGGAAGGCCTTTGCATATATTTTCTCTGATCCTTCGTATATCCCTGTTTCATACCATTTTACCAGTGAGGTAACAGAAGCTCAGTGAAGTTAAAAAAATGGTTCAGTGTCACACTACTGCTGAGAAGGAAATGTGCTGGTTGACATTTATTCAGCACATACTGTGCTAGGTGCTTTCCTAAGTACTTTATATGTATCGATGTTTCCCTTCACAACACATGGATGAAATCGTTGTTATTAGGATCCCTATTTCCACATGGAGAAAGTGGAGGTGAAGTTAGGCTAAGAATTTGACTCAAGTCACAGAGCTGGTAGAGGGTAGAGGAAGAGGCAAAGGCAGAGCCTCTGGTCCCGGAGCCTCACTCAACTCCTCACGTGGGGTCCATTTGGAAAGATTCATCAGGGTATACTACCTAAGTCATAACGAGATCTGTAGAGTCTTAGAGAATGTGACTTTTTTGGGTTTTCTCCCATGTAGTTAACTGGGCTTTTCAATTTACCTGTTATTTATTTATTTATTTATTTTTTGGCTGCACAGCTTGGGGGATCTTAGTTTCCCAACCAGGGGTTGAATCTGGGCCCTGGGCAGTGAAAGTGCCGAGTTCTACCCACTGGACCACCAGGGAATTCCTGCCTTACTTGTAAATTTCAATCAAACATTGTTGAGAATACAGGCACTTCTTATACAACATAACTTCCTAAAAAACTGTGTGTTGCAAAACTACACACTAAAAATAAAAGGATTTATGGGAAGAAAATATGTTGGGGTGAAACCAGTCAGCACTTATGGACCCTAACAAAAGGTATAACAGTCCTAACAAATATACAAGCTTAGTTAAAAAGACAAGCTGAATTCTAATGAATACCGGGCTACAGTAGTTATAGGACTGATTTAAGGGAAAAAAAGGTAGCTTGATTGGAAGGGACTATATTATAGGAAAGCACAGAGCCTGCTGAGCTATAGAGACAAGGAACCCATGAAGGAAACTCTATAGCAGGTTTTTCCAAGACAGGGCGTGTGTTCAGACTGAGCTGAGGGGACCTGCAGGGGTGGGTGGGTGTCTTCAAATGTGACCGCTACTTTACGCTGACATTATTCCCCTATTTATTAGTATGAGCCAAACCACAATGCAGAAATACACAGTGTTTATCTGCAAGTAGATGAAAACAAGATGGCTTTTTATAGAGTAAAAAGGCCTTACTCGTCTCCCTTAACCCTTTTCATAATAATAATCACTATATTTTCTGTAAATGTTTTTATTTTTATTTAATTTTATTTATTTTTGGCCTCATTGGGTCTTCGTTGCTCTGCGCGGGCTTCTCATTGCGGTGGCTTCTCTTGTTGCTCTAGAGTGCAGGCTCAGTAGTTGTGGCACGCAGGCTCAGTAGCTGTGGCTCACAGGCTCTAGAGTGCAGGCTCAGTAGTGGTGGCTCATGGGCTTAGTTGTTCCGTGGCATGTGGTATCGTCCCAGACCAGGGCTCGAACCCGTGTACCTTGCATTGGCAGGCGGATTCTTAACCACTGCGCCACCAGGGAAGCCCCTGTAAATGTATTTTTAAATGACTATGTCTTTGTAAGGAACTATTTGAGCAGTATAACTATGATAGGGATTAGAGGAATAGCTGGAGATTATTTCATGTGTTTGAGGAACAAAATATCGAAAGGTTTATCTGATTTCCTCATGACCTGCCATAAGTGGGAATGATATTTAATTTGAAGAGATAGTAACTGTACGCATTCAGATTTCAGTGGTGATTGTTAAAAGCACAGATATTTAGGATTTATAGTCCCAAAGGTTTTACTCTTTAATTAGTTATAAAGCATCCTGCAGACACTTTGCTGTAACAATTGAGAGTCAAAAAATGATCATTCTTAGAGTTAAAAACCTCCCTACTCTAGAGTGCACTGAACTTCGCTCTTACTTCAAACTTGTCACTGAATTGCCTGCTGAATGCAATAAGAAAGGTATGGATCACAGCCACCCTATTTTCAAGAAAGGATTAATGTAGTGTGTTAGACATAAGTTATGTCCCATAGTGTAGCTTTAGTGAGGCAGTTGTTTCCAGCAGGGGATGCTGGTATTTTGGGTCCCCAGAAATGAGGTTGCCGTGGACTCTAGAGTTGACCTCTTAGTTTTGGGGAAGGTGACCAGTACTGGCTTTTAGGAACAAAAATATTTAAGAAAAGCACCCTCCACTCTTGCAGAGAGCTAGAGACGCCTTGCACCGGGAGGGTGAGTCCCTGGCCTGGAATCTGAACAGCAGTCAGCTTGCCCACGTCTGGGCTTTTGAAGAAGGAAGAATTGCTTCCCTAAAGGGGGTTTCAGTAGGAGAGTTGAAGCATCCAGCTCCCACGAGGGGTTTTGCAATATTGAAAACTGCACATCTGGGCTTAGTGATGGCCTAATGACCAAATCCTGGGAAGTGAACTGCAGACCATTTTGGTGGCCGTCCTTGGACCCTGGTCTCCCCTCCGCGGGGCTGGGGTATTGAGAAGGTGAGTCCGGGGCCTGTGGGCTCCCTTTCCTTCATCGCCACGTCCCCCCAGGAGACACAGCCTGTGGGTTCTCTCTCTGAAACACTGCAGGGGTTAATCCACTTTTTATCCTCAGGGTGTCTCGGTAATCCCACCCAGATCGGCCGCCTGTCCAACTCTGACCCATCCTTCATCCTGCATTTCAGATAACCTTTTAAAAATATCCCGGGCTTCCCTGGTGGCGCGGTGGTTGAGAGTCTGCCTGCCGATGCAGGGGACACGGGTTCGTGCCCCGGTCTGGGAAGATCCCACATGCCGCGGAGCGGCTGGGCCCATGAGCCATGGCCGCTGAGACTGTGCGTCCGGAGCCTGTGCTCTGCAACGGGAGAGGCCGCAACAGTGAGAGGCCCGCGTACCACAAAAAAAAAAAAAAAAAAAAAAAAAAAGATCCCGATTTCACCTCTTAGTCACTCGGCTGATTGCCCTCAGAAGAGAGGGGTGGCTTACGCAGTGTGGATTACACGCTTGCGTCTGGGCCGTCCTGGCCTCCCCGGGAGCTCCCCGACTGCTTGCTCCAGCCGGGCCGGGATTGGTTCAGTTACTGGAACGTGACTGGGTCCGTCCTGGCCTCCAAGCGCGCTGTTCTCTCTGGGGCTCTCTTCACCTGGCTCGTGGCCACTGTTCAGCTCGCTGTCTCTTCCTGCTGGGACTGGGTTTGGATCCCTCGTGTCCCTCCTGGATCGCAGTGTGCTTGTCCTTTAATAGCACACATCACACTGGGAACTGTCGTGTCAGGAGGAGTTTTCCTAAAGGAAGCCCTCCTACGCTGCTGGTGGGAGTGTAAGTCGGTGCAGCCACTGTGGAGAACGGTATGGAGGTGCCTTTAAAACTAAAAATAGAGTTGCTGTTATGACCCAACAATCCCACTCCTGGGCAACTATCCGGGGAAAACCATAATTCAAAAAGACACATGCACCCCAGTGTTTGCAGCAGCACTATTTATGGTAACCGGGTCATGGAAGCAACCTAGTTATCCATCGACAGAGGAATGGATAAAGAAGATGTGGTACGAATATGCAGTGGGATATTACTCAGCCATAAAAAAAGAACGGAATGATGCCATTTGCAGCAACATGGATGGACCTAGAGATTATCATACTGAGTGAAGTAAGTCAGACAGAGAAAGACAAATGCTATGTGATATTGCTAATATGTGGAATCGAAAATATGGTACAAATGAACTTATTTACAAAGCAGATACAGACTCACAGACATAGAGAACAGACTTGGGTGACCAAAGGAGAAAAGGGGTGGGGGAGGGATAAATTAGGAGTTACAAAAAAAAAAAAATAGTTTTTCTACTGGATTGTAAGCTCCATGTGGCTGTGATGTCTTTTGTGTGTGGCTCTGCCCTTGCGTCTGGAAGAAGATCCCACACAGGTCATCCATAAACGCTTGTTGAACAGAATGAAAGTGAACAAATGAAGGAATGAAGTAATGAAGCAGGAAGCAATCCAGGGCATCAAAGAATCCATGGGAGTGGAGGTTATGAAAAGCAAAATGCCAGCGGCAGGGGGAAGTCAGGTGTGTGCAGAGCTTTAACAGGAGCTCATGGTTGAATTTAGCAAGGAGGTTTGGGTGACGTCGTAGAAGCAAAGCCAGGGCCTTGTAGGCACATGAATAAATCTCGTCTGAGGGGGTGAGCACAGCCCAGGGGCTGTGACCAGAAGGGGAAGCAGAGTGGACTGGGGAGCTGGGAGCAGGGCCTTCGCTGGCCCTCCCTCCGCCCAGCGCTGCACAAACTTGGAAGTTCTCACCAGCTTTTCTACTACTTTGTCCTGCTGTCCTGATCTATTGCAGGGGAAAGTTCTATAAATATTGCTTACTGCCAGGTGAAAAGAAACACATTTTAAAGGCCTGATTTTTGGATTTTTATTTAATAATTTTTCAGCTTTTAAGGAATGAAAACATTGGATTTTCTGACCATGAAGCTGTCTTCTTGACGTTTATTTATGAAAATGGTTGCTACAGCTTGGGCCGGGGTTGGCACATTTTATCCTTACTGAGGGAGTTTGTTTTGAAGTTCTCTCTTCTTTCAGCTACTCTTCAAAATCTGGACTTTGGAATTTAATCTTAAAACACTTATATTTCTTGAATCACAGGTTTCAGCATGGCTGGGCGCTAAGTCTGGCATTTGACCTGCTGTTGGAAAACAGGCTTTCTGTGTGAGAGAATATGCATAGGGTGCTTTCTTCAGGTTTTTTTTTTTTCATGTGGTAACAAGGGTTTTGTGCTTCATTCTCTGCTAGAGGTTCATGATGGAGAATCCCATTACCTGCACAGCAAGGCATCCTCATTACTTTTTAAAATTTTTATTGGAGTCTAGTTGCTTTACCATGCTGTGTTAGTTTTAGGTGCACAGCACAGTGAATCAGTCATACACACACATAGATCCACTTTTTCTGCCTCCTGATTATTAATTTGAGGCCAGTACATGGGTCTTTATTCTCACCCTAGTGGAGTTAATCACTTACCGGTAAAGGGAGAGAGCAGTCAATGGATTTGGAGGCCGTTTAATCATCAACCCTGGGGATGGCAAGTACCTCTCCGAGTTTCTGAGAATCTCTCTCCCACTGCTTGCCAAGGCCTTGTCACCAAATTTATCACTTTGATTCACTTGTTTTTTCCTTCCCCTGTCATTGCCATCTCTAAACCCAGCTCTGTACTGGATTCAGGAACTGACCCAACTGTTTCTGAAGTTGCTGCTAATGTTACACGTAAAAATCGTCATTCGTTCTGTTGAAGAACGTAGTCTGTCTTCCTGGCAAATGCAAGACAGACACGGGTTTCCAAGGTATCAGCACTGGGTGCATCTGTTCATAGTGTAATCTCATCAGCTGAGCAGATGATGGATGCTAATTGCTTGTTGATACATATGTGATTTAATGAGACTAAACACTTAACTGATCTTGAAGTATGCACAACTTGTTTCCTGTCGCTGTTTTTAGTTTTTTTTTTTTTTTTTTTTAAAAAAAAAAAACCATGTTAGTCACATTGGCTGGAAATTAGAGCATTGTGCCATCTCGGAGAAGAAAGAATTTCCAGGAACGTTGACTGGTCAGTTGTATCCTGCTCTAGTGAGATTGAAGAGAAGATGAGGGTAAAATATCAGGTTTGGGGACAGGGGTTGAAATCCAATTTAAATGAGAAGATTAAGCATAATGGAAGAATTTTCATAAACTACATTATGTCAAACTCCTAGGTCCAATACTAAAATTATAATAGGTACCAGGATAACTTACTTGAGGAAGAAATTCCAGACCTGCATCAGCTCCAACATATAATCTTGTATTTTTTGTGGCCTTCTTTTTTTTTTTGAGTGACCTCTTTTCTAGTTATTGTATTATATGTTTACATAACTGAAACCATGGCATTCAATTAATACTGTTCTTCCTAAAAATTCATATAAAATAATGGTATTATTATTTTTATGAATGAATATTTATTTAATATTATCTACTATACTCTCCTTTATTATCTTCAAGTTCCACAGAACTGGATCCACAGAGGTTCTTTATTTTAGGGGTAGGATGGGGAAAAGAGGTGAGGAAGTAACTCTGACCCTATAGTCAAAATTATATTTGGATTAAAATGCTTCAGTTAATTTGCTCAGCTTTTTGCAAACAGCAGTCAGCACACTATGGCCTGTGGGCCCAGTGCAGCCTGTTTTTATGGGAACACGTCCATGCCCGGACCTCTGTGTATCTGCTGTGGCTGCTTTCCTGCCAGCAATGGCAGAATGGAGTCACTGACTGCAAAGCTGAAGTGACCTATGGCCCTTTACAGGAAGGTTTGACCCTGATCTACAGTGTGTGTGAGGACAGGAATTAGTAAACAGTAACAGTTATGTTGAGATACATTAAAGACTGAGAAACAGACACTTGTAGAATTGAATCTTAAACAAAGCCTGGTTGAGAGCCCTAGACCTGTAGGTTTTTCAGAATCCAAGTAACTGTTCCTGCATCACCAGATTACCTTTGGGCCACTCAGCAGCCCGCTGACAGAGACGGTGCCCTCTTCTCTGCCCGCAGAATAAAGTTTCTGCTCCTGAATGAGGAGGATCGTCCTTGGAACCTTCTGAAGATGAGTAAATGACGTGTGATCACAGACTTGGGGCTTGACTTTAAGAAACGGAGAGTCACTTATATGTGGAATCTTAAAAAATGATACAAATGAACTTATTTACAAAACAGAAACAGACTCACAGACATAGAAAACAAACTTATGGTTATCAGAGGGGAAAGACGGGGGGCAGGGATAAATTAGGAGTTTGGGATTAACATACACACACTACTATAGAGATAACCAACAAGGATCAACTGTATAGCACAGAGAACTCTACTCAATATTTTGTAACAACCTATAAGGGGAAATCATCTGAAAAAATAGGTATATATGTGTATAACTGAGTCACTTTGCTGAAACTAACACAACATTGTAAATCAACTATAGTCCAATATAACATAAAAAATTTTAAAAAGAAAAAAGAAAAAGAAGCAGAGAGTCCTGGCAACTTCTTCTGGCCAGTCAGCATCCATCATCTTCCTCAAACCTGATAACCCAGCAACACCCCAGGGGCTGTCAGATGTGAATTTAGCTTCCTTATTTGTTCCAGTTTAGGAAGTGAATTGTCCATTGTTGTAAGCTTGTTAGTAACTTATCTATGACAAGTTACAAGCTGATGCTTATACATATTAGGAACATATTGAGAGCACTGAGGGGCATAGAAAAGACAAAAAAATAATCAAACTCCAGTTCCAAAGATTTTTTTTTTTAGCATCTTTATTGGAGTATGATTGCTTCACAATGGTGTGCTAGTTTCTGCTCTGTACAAAGTGAATCAGCTATACATACACATGCCATAAGATTTGATCCCGGATGATTCAAGTACCACCAGCCAGTGAGCAGGAGAATTATGCTCTTGTTTGCTTTCTAATGTAAACTTAAAAACCATATCTTTAAGATAAACTAATCCTACTATATAAACTAAGCCTCATTATTTAGAAGCTAGTCTCACTTGGTAAAATATGAGTTTGGGTTCATCTCGAAGGCATTGGCTGTGGTGGAGTCAGATGGACCTACATTTGAACCCTAGTTCTGGCACTTTCTAGCATTTCAAATGGAATGACCTAAACTTTGAGCCTCTGGCCCATTGGAGATAATAGTATCTATTCCCAATGGTTGCTGTGTGGCTTAAATGTAAATACAGAGTTCCCAGCCCTGTACCAGGCACTTAGTGGTGTTAAGTAACCATGGGTTCTTTTTCACTCTTTTTTTGTGCTTTTTGATTTTCCAAGTATGGAAATAGTTGGTGGACCCAAGGTAATCAAGATCATTGTATTGGTTTTTTTTTGTTTTTGTTTTTAATAAATTTATTTTCTTTATTTTTATTTTTGGCTGTGTTGGGTCTTCGTTGCTGCTCACGGGCTTTCTCTAGTTGCGGCGAGTAGGGGCTACTCTTCATTGTGGTGCACGGGCTTCTCATTGCGGTGGCTTCTCTTGTTGCAGAGCATGGGCTCTAGGCGTGCGGGCTCAGTAGTTGTGGCACACGAACTCAGTAGTTGAGGCTCACGGGCTCGGTATCTGTGGCTTGCGAGCTCTAGAGAGCAGGCTCAGTAGTTGTGGCTCATGGGCTTAGTTGCTCCACGGCATGTGGGATCTTACTGGACCAGAGCTTGAACCCGTGTCCCCTGCATTGGCAGGTGGATTCTTAACCACTGCACCACCAGGGAAGCCCGAGATCATTGTACTGTCGATAAGCTGAATTTACAACCACACGGTTCCACTGAAAGGTAACTAATGAGACGTGGGTTGTGAATTGTGTGGAGACTCAGTCAGAGCATCAACAAAAACAAAAGTAAGAGGGAAAGTCGGCCAGAAGGGCCATGCGTGTGACTTCAGGGACCCCTAGGAAGAGAGGCTTTCTTGGTTTACCCCGGTGTTGTCTGGATTCGGATCCAGAGACCCTTGCAAATCCAATGGCATGGACTTAGAAATCAGGAGTTCTTTGAAAAACTATTACGTGTTTTGCATTTTGGTGATATTTTTATGTTATTTTACTATTTATAGAGACAAGTATCTTCTTTGCCAGTAATCATTTCAATTAATTTTTTTCATGTAAAAGTCAGTGTTTCAGATCTAATCACATATACTTGGGCCTCATTATATACATTTTTTTCTTTAGGTATGTTTAGGAGACATTAGACATGCTATTCTGATTTTTCAGAAAAGACAGCACAATGAGAATGTAGCAGTACCAGCAGTGACATGACATAGACTGAGACTCAGCCTCTGCCATAAAACCCTTGTGTTTCACTCTTGTGGCATCACACAGGACCAAATGGGCTATACAAATGAGAATCAGTAGTTTGTGCTAAAGACATTTTGGAGAAAATTGCATTCCGTTTGAAAAATATTAAAATACTAAAAGGTAGTACTAGTATACTAGGATGCATACATATTAAATAAAGATCTTTACCAGATGTTCCATCCATTAATTGACATTTGCACCAGAATTTTTTTTTTTTACTTGAAAATGACATAGCACTGTATGGTCTTTGCTTTTTCACACCTGCCTTTCTCTGTTTCCGTAGGAATCCAGAGTCGCCCGTCTTTCTGTTGTGACCTTCTGCTGCCCCTGGACGCTCCAGTCACCAGTGTCGCTGGTCCCGTAGTGGCTTCTGTGGCTCGGTCCCCGTAAGAGCAGCCGCCAGGAGGTGACCACCATGTTTTGTGCGAAGCTGAAGGACCTGCAGATCACGGGCGACTGCCCCTTCTCGCTGCTGGCCCCGGGCCAGGTCCCCAACGAGCCTGCGGGCGAGGCGGCAGGGGGCGGGCCCTCAGCTCCGCCCGAAGGGCAGGGCCTCTGTCCCGGCGACCCCGGGAAGAAGCCGCCCGGAGGGCTTCCTCAGAGAAAGAGCAGCCGCAGCCGCGTCTACCTGCACACTTTGGCAGAGAGTATTTGCAAACTGATTTTCCCGGAGGTGAGTGCCTGGCCTTTTGAGATTTTACTGATTTTGAAAATGGCAAAAGGATGTTTTCCTAAGGAAATGTGAACACTTGCTTTCTCACTTTCAAGGCTACAGTCGATGTAGACTATTTTCTGGAAAGATTTTAAAACATTTTTTTAAAGCAGTCATTTTCTTGGGCTTCCCTGGTGGCGCAGTGGTTGGGAGTCCACCTGCCGATGCAGGGGACACAGGTTCGTGCCCCGGTCAGGGAAGATTCCACATGCCACGGAGCGGCTGGGCCCGTGAGCCATGGCCGCTGAGCCTGCGCGTCCGGAGCCTGTGGTCCGCAACGGGAGAGGCCACAACAGTGAGAGGCCCGCGTACCCCCCCACCCCAAAAAAAGCAGTCATTTTCTTAAATTGTGTTTAATCTGAAAATGTTTAAAGTCTTTCATGCTTTTCCAAAGCATCCTGCACTCTGACAAGCTTTACGATTTGGGGCCGCTGCTTCACCCTTTGGCCTCAGCATCCATACCTGAAAATGGAAATGCTCACACATAGAGTCTGCATGGGCATTAGGTGAAATAATCCACAGCTCTTGCCACCCACAAGGACCCATTTTCTACTTATGGATGCCAAGCTAGTTTTTATGGATTCATTAGCTATATTTTTAGAACTGAATTCCTTGAAGAATAACTCATTCCCTGCTGGGTTTTCCTAAGAGCATCATCTGTTCCCTGGCAACTTGCTGAGCTGGGAAGACCGCCACATCCTGCTGGTTGAGTCTGATGTCTCCACTCACCCCAGGCCTGACCTGCTTCCTTGAGTCAGGGTCACGGGCCTGCCCGTGACACCCACCTGCCCTCAGCTCAGACACATCTTGGTGTAGCTCTGTGAGCTGGGCTGCACAGCCTGATGCCGTTTTGAGATGTGGAGCGCAGCCCTTAAGGGAATTCTGGAAAGACCGATGCTGTAAGGTCTCACTTATATGTGGAATCTTAAGAACAAGAAGAACAACTCATAGAAAGTACAGACTGGCAGTTATAAGATAAATGAGTGCTAGGGTGTCACATGCAGCACCATCACTGGACCTGGCACTGCTGTGTGATGTGTAGGAAAGTCGTTAGGCAAATCCTCTGAGTTCTCATCACATGGAGACTTTGTTTTTCTTTTTTCTTTCTGTTCTTTTTACTGTATCTATACGAGAAGGTGGATGTTAGCTGAACCTATTGTGGTAATTATTTCACACTCTATGTAAATCAAGCCGTCATGCTGTGCCCCGTAAACTTAGACAGTGATGTATGTCAATTTGTTCTCAATAAAACGGGGGGAAAAAGAACTCTGGGGACAGAGCATAGACCAGGTAAAATATCTTTGGAATGGATGGGGCGTGTGGAGGGTTCCTTGCCCCTTGGGGTCAAAGAGAAGAGCTACTGAAAGGCTTCATGGTGTGTCTTCCTCCCTCTGTCGGTGTTCACGGTTTTATATAAATTCGCATCAACTGGAAGACTGGGGATTGATGTGGTGAAGCTCCAGCTCTCATCATCCATGGATGATTTTTAATTGACTCCACACCACCCTTGTGCCTGTGTGAAGCACTGAAGACTGGTGACTTTTAGGACTGGAAGGGACGTCAGAGAGAAACTTGTTTCACTCCCAAGAGGGACTAGAGAGGCTAAGTGACTTGACCAAAGTCACACAGCTTTGGAAGGATAGAGCAGTTACTGCTGTCAACCATATGGACTCGAGTGACAAAGAAGAGACTTGAATTGAAGCTTGAAGGATGGATACATTCGAATTAGCAGGAAGTGGAGGGAACTTAACATCAAATATAAAAAAAACACAGTAGTACTTTGGTTCGTGGCCTTTGAGATGGAAATATTTAATTATTCTCTCCCTGCTCCAGTCACTAGCCAGCCAGCTTTGGCTGGGGTGAGGGATGTAGCCCTTCTCAGGCAGGTGGCTGGCATCACAGTCTGGGAAGCGGTTGGTACTCTCATTTCCAAGGACAGAGCGGGAGGCACAGGGATGAACAGATGGTGAGGTTGGACAGCTGGAGACCTTCCATGCTTTCCCTGGGTCTTGTCATTACCATGTTGGCTTCATTATTCTGTTTGATACATTTTGAGTTCCTACAATAGAAGTCATACACATGTTGGAACCTCTTTTAAAAACATTCTGAACACCAAACATATATGTTCCTGTTTTCCTTTTCTTTACTTAGAAGGATCTGTGTTGTTTGTTCATGAGCTCACAGGAATAATCATCAAGGTTTGACTGCGCTGTCATGTAGCAGGGAAGGCGAGGATGTAGGCCTTCCAAGAGGCAGGAGGGGACCCTTGGCATCAAGGACCAGGACTCTTTTCCCTCAACTGAGGCCATTTTCATTAAAACCGGGAACGTCCCAGGGCCGTGTAGTAAACAACCTAGATTACTTCATCCCCTGTCCGAACATCTACGTGTCTTTGATTAAGTAGGACTTTTTTTTTTATTAGTTTCTGCTTTATAACAAAGTGAATCAGTCATACATATACTTCTGTTCCCCCATCCCTTCCGATTTATGGATAACCGATTCTTTTTAAGTGGACAGATTTAATGCTTACCCTACTGTTCAGTTTCAGTTCTATCAGTAACCCAAAGGAAGAGACTCCAAATAGCATTTGATGGCCCCCTAGTCCTTGCTTTCGATAATCAGATTTAACTCCCCAATTATGTTTTATGGGGGGACAAGTATATCCTTAGCAGATTTAGAGTGGGAGATGGCTTTCCAGAGTTGTGGAATCATAGGTTACAGAAGTCTTTTTGCTCATCTAATGCAAACTTTTCATTAGTTTGAAGAAATTGACACATAAAAGGCCACTTGCTTTAAGTAAAAGATAACTGAGGAGACAGAATGTTCTCTGCACCTCATTCCTAATCTTTTGCTCTTTCTGTTACATTGTTAGCTGATTTTTCTTGAATATTCTCCCCAGTAATCCTGTAAGCTCCTCAGGCAGAATGTCTTTAAAGAAATTATGATATGATATTAGCCACAGTTGTAGCAAATCAGAACCCACTTCCTGAACTGAATCAATTGAGTCAGATATACTTATATAAAGTATATCATCCCAAATCCAAGACCTTGTGAGATTAAGAGGGTCTGAGGGCACTCCTGAAGTCTCTAAATGTGCTGCAAAATATTGGGTTGCAAGAGAAAAAAGAGAAGCAGTTTGACAGCATCCTTATGAGGGAAATATCCTTGGTCTAGAAAATCATTAAAAACTGTAGAAAACACCCCATCCCAGCTCCTGCCATACTTAAAACCTTTCAATGACTTTTCATTGCTCTAACATAAAAATAAACTTTCTTAATATAGCCTCCAGGCCAAAAAAAAAAACTGTAGAAAAGTTAAAAATCAACTGAAATAGCAACATATCCATAAACCAGACCAATGAAATTCCATTCAGAGTGTTCCCAACAATATTGCACCAAACAGCAGTTGTACCTGAAGTATTAATATATGAGTATCCTCTAGGGCTGTCCTGCAGTGATTGATTCTGTGTCATGAGGCCTGAGGTCTCAGGAAAGTTGAGTCCTGATCATGGATTTCTTGTGAACTGCGTCATGTCAGGGTCTAGGCTCAGGTTGTATTGTAGAAGCCCTAGCACCAAGGTAGGAAACTATGCGCCAGCAGCCTTTACCAATGCATGTTTTGTCTGAAAAGCTTGTTGGTTTTGTTTTGTCTTGTTTTGAATTTATAACAAGTTTCCAGAGGTGCAGTGGTGGGTGATGGAAGTAGACAGGAAAGCCTGGTAAGCCACAATATCACCAACTTATGCTACTACAGCTTGGCTGGGACTTTGGAACTTTCTTCTTTAGAAAAACAAATTCTTTTTTTTTTTTTAATTTTATTGGAGTATGGTTGATTTACAATGTTGTGTTAGTTTCAGCATAGTTTCAGCACAGCATAGTGATTCGGTCATCCATATGCATATATCCATTCTTTTTCAGATTCTTTTCCTGTATAGGTCATTACAGAGTAATGAGTAGAATTCCCTGTGCTGTACAGCAGGTCCTAAGTTCTGATTCAACATGGAAAGTCAGGAAGACATCTGTTCCACAAACCCCAGCAATGAGAGAGGGACCATTTCTCCTTTCTTACAATGGCAGCATATATGCTAGGAGGAAAGGACTAGAAAAAGAAGTTCCTGGTGGCAGTGGGATGGAAATGAAAGACCAGGAAGAATACAGACTGGCAAGGATAAAACCATGTACCTGGTGTTTTAACCGAAAGGTCAAGAGGAGGAGAGAGAAGGGTGCTGTCTCAACTAGCGCTCGGGGCGAGGAAGGAAAAAGTCTTTGGTGCCAGAATTGGATGGACTGTCTTTTCTCATTGCTCATCCAGAGGTCCTGGTCAGAGCAGCAATTCATATATAAACAAATGTAATGAAACTATTTTAAATTGGAAACAATCTAAATCCATTTTTGAACAAGCTGAAAGAGTAACACCTCTGTACTGGCTTATATCTTCTCACTGATAGAAATGTTATGGACCAAGCCTTCAAGACTGAATAGCTGATGGGGGCATGGGAGTGGTGGTCATTCATTCATTCATTCATTCATCCCATCACTGTGTAGCGAGCATCTCCTGTGGCCAGGTACTATCTAGGTGCTGGACATGCAGTAGTGAGCAAAACAGGTATTCCCTGCCCTTTTGGAGTCTCTATTCTAGTGGAGAAGACAGAAAATGAGAAACAAATGTCAGGTAGCAAATGCTTGAAAGACAGGCTCGTGCAGAGGCAGTGACCCTCATTACGCGGCTGACCCCTCTTCCCGTATGAATAGGTTTTACAGAAAGATGGATGGGGTGGAGCTGAAACTGGCCATCTCATATATAACTGATAAGAGTGCCAATTGCTACAAACTTTTATGAAATTAATTTGGAAAGAGCTACTGAAAATTAAAAATCCACAGACTTTAAGGGTTTCACTGAAAAAAATATAGCTTATGGACATAAAAAGTAATATATGAGAGAAAAAAAAAAGGCCCTTGAGAAACTGAAGATTCTTGAGCACCCCCGGCTGATCTGCCTCATTTATGGTCTTGGGTTTAATGTTCCCTTCCTCCTGCCCTGATTCAAGCGATCTGAGGAACAGGCCCCCATTTCTCTTCCCAAACCTGTTCCCCACCTGCCAGGCATCTGGCCCTTGGTCGGAATCTGCCCACTGTTCCAGCTCTTCTTTCCTCCTGAGGCAGATGTGTCCTCTCTCTCCTTACCGGAACCGTCAGAAAAATGGTTCTACGTGGTAAATCTAAGTTCTCCTTTATTTCTTTTCAGCCCTCGTATTTTCTTTCAAGAAATTTCACATTTCTTTTCTAAGCTCTATATGCTCTTTAAAAACCAAAAGTTTGGGGGCTTCCCTGGTGGCACAGTGGTTAAGAATCCATCTGCCAATGCAGGGGACACGGGTTCGAGCCCTGGTCCGGGAAGATCCCACATGCCGTGGAGCAACTAAGCCTGTGCACCACAAATACTGAGCCTGCGCTCTAGAGCCTGCGAGCCACAACTACTGAGCCCACGTGCCACAACT
This sequence comes from Mesoplodon bidens, assembly GCF_964165515.1. Taxonomy (NCBI): domain Eukaryota; kingdom Metazoa; phylum Chordata; class Mammalia; order Artiodactyla; family Ziphiidae; genus Mesoplodon; species Mesoplodon bidens. The sequence continues at coordinate 196,706,126 of NC_138176.1, forward strand.
ACTGAGCCTGCGCTCTAGAGCCACAACTACTGAGCCCGCCTGTCACAACTACTGAGCCTGCGCGCCTAGAGCCCGTGCTCCGCAACAAGAGAAGCCACCGCAATGAGAAGCCCACGCACTGCAATGAAGAGTAGCCCCCACTCGCCGCAACTAGAGAAAGCCTGCACGCAGCAACGAAGATCCAACACAGCCAAAAATAAATAAATAGATAAATAAATAAATTTTTAAAAAACACCAAAATTTATTTTCATAATTCATTTCATTAAAACAGAAGCTTGGTCTATTTTGCTTAAGTTTACTGTCTCACTTGACCAGTGGAAATTCCAAAAGAAATATAAATAGTTCTCAAGGAAAAAGGAATTTCACAACTTGGGGTATAGCCAGAGAATTCTCCACTGTCCTCTGGGTAAACCACACAAAGAACTGGTGGCTATATACACACATAGATACATATGATTTTTTTACGGAATGCAAAGAAATTACCAGTGCTTTACTTCCCACTTATCAACAAGCTGTTAAGAGAGATTAATAGTATTGAAACCAGTGTTTAAAACTCTGCAAGCTTATGTACAACTATCTTGCAATCTGGGAAGATTCATGAGATACTCAGAAATCAATAGAAGAGAAGAACACTGCAAGTATTTGGCGAAGATTATTCGTTCAAAGAAAGGAAATGAGTGCAAGATCGGGGAAATCTGAGATTTGTTTCAATCAGTGATCAACTGACCTTGGTGACAGATTGGATTTAAGGGATAAAGGGGAGGGACATACTCAGGAGTTTTCTAGAGCAGGACACGTAAACCGTACATGAGACAGAAATGTGGGTTTGTGGGAAGGGTGGAGGTCACTGGGGTAGCTGGTGTGGGTCTGTGGAAGGAGTGTGAGTCTCTTGGCTTGAGCGCCCCTGAGACTGAAGTCCTGGCCACACACCCAAGCTGTTTCCGGCCCCCGAGGAAGGGGTGCCCACAATTCCTCCACGAAGGCTTGACTCCACCAAACCAGGTCTCCTGTTTGATTCCAGCTCAATGGCTGTCAGTGAGCGCCCACCGAGGGCAAAGCCCACATCCAGACCCAAGTGAGTCTGAGAGCTTTGCTTCTGCCCAAGTGTGAAAAACCCATAGAAAATCTATCCCCTTTTCCACAGTATCAGTTCACTACACTTATTAAAGTAACTGCTTCTGCTTCTTCATAAGGAGCTTTCAGCACCAATTTTCTGTAAAGTATGTATCTTCAAGAATATGATTATTTAAGGGAATGTTTTAAACTTTTCCTTTCAATTTTCAGTTTGAGCGGCTGAACCTTGCCCTTCAGAGAACACTGGCAAAACACAAGATAAAGGAAAGCAGGTAAGTTGAATCACTTTAGTTGCACGAATCTCCTGTTGCAATCGCTGACACAGCTACTAATAACCAACACTGAGTGATGCATGCGTGTGTTTTGAATCATTTTGGTATGCCGGGAACTGGGCTAACACTCATATGAAAGCAAGTGTATTAATTTTATATGTCACTAAGCTCAGGTTCCTGTAAAATATCTGGGCTCGTATAGCTGTTCAGGCAAAGGCAGAACTTAGTTTCAAGCCTGGGGTTTTCAGAGCCCATGATTTTAACCATGTTGCCCTGTGCTGTTGCTTTTAATAAGTTCCCAGAAGGCCTGTTCTTTCCTAGCAAGGGATAGCTTCTGAAATGTTTTACAAAGGTAAGTCATGGGTCAGAGCAGAGTCCTTGCTGGAAGAACACTGCCGAGAGGCTGGGGCCTGCCTGTCCCTCCCCCATAGCCTCGACCACAGGTTCAACTTTCAGCTCCTGCATCAGGAGGATGGGAAAGGATACAGGGGCAAGAGGAGGGCCACTCAGGGGTCTGGGGCAGTACTCAGGGAGGTGTTTCACTATTTTCCTAACTGGTTCGGTTATACTGGTGTGCGAATACCAGTTCCGTTTATACTTTGTTCTTTTACTCTGTCTTTGAAATTTTCTTTAAGAAAGCTTTCTGTAGCGGTTTCATATATAAGGTAATTTAAATAAAAAAAAAAACCTGGGGGCTTCCCTGGTGGCGCAGTGGTTGAGAGTCCGTGCTCCGCAACAGAAGAGGCCACAACAGTGAGAGGCCCGCGCACAGCAAAAAAAAAAAAAAAAAAACCCTGACTTTTAGAGTTCATTTCAAAAATACATCTCGGCTCATTTACTGCTGGTGGATAACTTGATTTGGCCTTGTTTTGGTTTTCCTGAAATCAAAGGATTACTCCATGTGCAAATAATACAATAAACACTTGAGTTCAAATTTTCAGAATTGAACTTGGAAGTTTTGCAAACCAGTATCATTGTCGGGAATATTTTACAAGTTCATTCATCTGTCTGCTGCTCAGGAGTGGATAATCGGCTCTGCGGATTATCAGGGCTGAATTTCCCTTGCTGACTAACTGGTCCCACACTGCAGGCAGCAGGCAAAGCCAAGAAGGGGTCAGAGACAGGTCCAAAAAGAGAGAGTGTGAATCTATGTGTCTGACAGAAGCTGTGTTTACAGAGTGATATGGAAAGCATTCCAGAATGCCTCTGACCTTAATTCTCAGTCAGGCTGATAAGATAGCCAACAAGTTCTGTAGCTGTGCTACTGTGTCTGTCTGCCTAGGGCTTTGGCAGACAGTTTACTCAGAATTTATTCTCAGGGCCTTGTGTCCTGAAATGTGCCTAAGCTAGATGCAGATATTCAGTTAGGATGTGTTCCCAGAGATGTATCTCTTTAAAAAAAAAATCTCAAAACTTAAAAAAATTATTTTATTTGGAAATTTAAAAAAACTTTTACCACTTCCCTGACTTCTTAAAGAGTTGATCACACTTTTAAATTGTCCTAATCACTATTCCACTGTTGAAATAAGATGAAGGACCTTTTTTCTTATGAGACTGCCTGCTGATATGCTAAATGGCTTCTCTCTGCTTTCTTTCTTTAGTTCTTCGAGACATTGGGCCTTTCTCCCCATCTTTCTGGCAGGTCAGCTGCCGTTTCTACTGCAGTCAGTTTGCTGCCTGCTGAGGGTACCTTAACTGCCCCATCTGCCACCTCTGTTAAGTGAATGAGTTTTAGTACAGCCCGTTATTATACCTCTTTGGGTTGGTTGCACAGAGAGCTTTGGGTTTGTTTCTTTTTCTAGGACCTTTTGATCACATCACAGCATCATGTGTGAACTTGTGGCTGGTGTGTGTGTCTCTGTGTACAATATATGCACATTTGCTGGTGTCCATGCAGGCTTACACCTCTTTTTTTATTTTTTTTTGAGGGTAAAGAAAGGGAGCTTATTTTGGTTTTTGGGGTTTTTTTAAAATAAATTTATTTATTTATCTATTTTGGCTGCGTTGGGTCTTCGTTGCTGCACTTGGACTTTCTCTAGTTGCGGCGAGCGGGGGCTACTCTTCGTTGCGGTGCACGGGCTTCTCATTGCGATGGCTTCTCTTGTTGTGGAGCACGGGCTCTAGGCGCACAGGCTTCAGTAGTTGTGGCGCGTGGGCTTCAGTAGTTGTGGTTCGCGGGCTCTAGAGCGTAGGCTTAGTAGTTGTGGCGCACGGGCTTAGTTGCTCCGCGGCATGTGGGATCTTCCCAGACCAGGGCTCAAACCCGTGTCCCCTGCATTGGCAGGCGGATTCTTAACCACTGTGCCACCAGGGAAGTCCCAGGGAGCTTATTTTGAATCACACCATGTGTTGTTTGGATTAGCTAAGCTTTGCTGGGAGTTAGCAGAAGAGGTCTCTGAGCAGCTTTGTTCTCATTCTTTAGAAAAAAAAACAGAAGTTGCTTAAGGGAGAAGAAGGAGCAAATGTAAAGACTGGAAACATAACATAATATATAACAAAGGGTTGGGGGGGTCTCTAGATAACATAATATATAACAAAGGGTTGGGTGGTCTCTAGATTCAAACTAGATGTAATCAAACTATTTAGATAAGAACATACAGAAATATATATATTTCTAGTAACCTAGTATTTTAAATACTTATAAGCAGTATACCTTTATGCGATCAAGTAGACAACAGAGCAACTTCCTTCTCAAAAATGTTTCCTTTTGAAACTTCTCTACATATATCAAGCTTTACTGAAATCTTTTTAACATTTTAAATTCATGCCTGTTTCCTCTTGGCTTGTCTAATGGCAAGCTGAACCACAAGTAGAACTTGGGTGTCTTTTAATATACTTCAGTAGTTTGGCAAAATTGGTCATAATCAGTCTTCACTATCAGAAATCATCAAAAAACAATTAGGCAAACAGGAATCAACAAGTTGTCCAGTTGAAATTGCAAAAACCTTCTATCAGTCAAAATGTATGCTATTATCCACTTTTGTGCTACATAAAGCAGCGAAGAAATTGAATAAGGAATAGATTTCTTTAGTTACTAATTTTTAAGTAAGATCAAGGATAAAAGTTTAATGTGATGATGTCTGAGAGCTAAATATATAGAACCCAAAACTCAAAAGCAGGATGTACTATGTATTTGCTTTAGAAAATAATTAAGAACTTACTTAAAAGTGAAATCCCTCAGTACAGAGATTTTTCTTCTTGGTTGGGTTATCAGAAAACCCCATGCTGATTTATTATCATCTTTTCCTGCCATTTCATACCACTGGTTTTCTGCCAGTACAGCCTCTATACTATTAACCAATGTGAAGTTAGCTTCAAAGGTAAATATACTTTATAAGAAATCATGAAACACTCTAAATCAGGTATATTCGGGGGTTTTCCAACATTGTTTTGGGTTTGTACATGTCACTGCTCCTTTCCTGTAAACTTGACAGTCAAGATTTGCCTCTACAGAAAAGGTAAATTATTTTCTGTCATCATTTCTGTATGTTATAATCTGAAATTTTAGCATTCACTTGTCAGTTTATAATTTAAGTTATTGAAATAATTTCAGGAAATCTTTGGAAAGAGAAGACTTTGAAAAACTAATGGCAGACCAAGCGATTGCAGCAGGTAATAGAATTAAGTATATGCAATTAGGAAATAATTATACTTGTAGAACTAATGTTTTACCTGTAAACAAACATTTTCTATTCCTAGAAAATATTTACCTGGAGAACTAATATTTTCTTTAAAATATTCATATTTATTTGTTGGTAGCTTCCAGTGTGAAGTATTAAATATCATGTTTTGTGTTAACACAAAGAATAACTCTTTTTCATACTATATGTCTTTGTTTGACCTCAAACATTTCCTCTTACAATGTTTATTTGCTGAGAAGTAGATAAAGCTGCGTGGGAGGCTGACTCATAGGCATTCACAGGCTTTGGTCTTGAACTTTAAGTGTTCCTCATTTATGCATGAAAAATTCTACTCAGCAAAGTAAAAGAAGTAATTTTTTTTAAAGGTTGGAAGCAATCATGGGGAAAAAAGTGAGCAGTGCTCTCATATTAATACCTAGTTTGGAGGAAACAAGCAGATGAGTGACTTTGTCATACTGTCCTTTTCAAAGTTTGAGTACATGAACCAACAGGTTAGATGTTTCTCAAAGTACAAGATATGAAGAACTTGATGATGATGATGACAGTGATGATGGCTGACTTGTACTGAGCCCTTCCTCTGGGTCAGGCGCGATTCTAATGTGCCCGCCAACCCTGCCATGGCAGTGCTGTGGACAGGGCACTCGGGTTTCCCTAAGTCACAGATGAGAATAATGTGGTACACAGAGTGTAAATAACAGAGGACATTAGAGGGAGAAGCTGTGGAAAGTAGATAATATATTCCAAACACCTATTCAGTCAGGTAACATCAAACAAGAATGCTATTTTACTCAGAAAAAAATTAGTTCATATCATCTCTAAGGAAAAATGACAAAATTGAGTTTCACCACCAGTGATTTAAATTAATTCCTGTATCTGATGCTTATACTCCTAGGGGGCTGGGACCCCTTCACCAACATGTACCACTGTTTCCATTGTTAACAAGGTGGGAGAGCTTTTTTCTGAAATGGACTTGATCCTGTGATTCCAATTGCTCTTTTATAGTTAAATTTCAGGGAGATAAAAAGTCATATAGGGCTTCCCTGGTGGCGCAGTACTTGAGAGTCTGCCTGCTGATGCAGGGGACACGGGTTCATGCCCCGGTCCGGGAAGATCCCACATGCTGCGGAGTGGCTGGGCGCATAAGCCATGGCCGCTGAGCCTGCGCGTCCGGGGAGAGGCCACAACAGGGAGAGGCCCGCGTACCGCCAAAAAAAAAAGTCATATATTATACTCAGTTGATCATTCTTACGTAATTAACTGACTTGGGATTCATATTAGGAGTTATCCAAATTTTAGAAACTAATTTATTTAAATAATTGAAACACGGGTAGTTAATTTTGGTTGGAAATCTTATTAGCAGATAGAAAGCAAACTAACTCGGCAGATAGAACAATATTAAAAACAGTAACAGCACATCTCTGCTAAGATGGCGCATTTGATACGGCAGAAAATGTATTATATGCTTTCAGGAGTCCCGGTGGAGATCATCAGAGAATCTCTCGGTGAGGAGCTTTTTAAAATATGCTACGAAGAAGATGAATACATCCTAGGTGTGGTCGGAGGAACCCTGAAAGACTTTTTAAATAGCTTCAGCACCCTTCTGAGACAAAGCAGCCACTGCCAGGAAGCAGAAAAGAAGGGCAGGTTTGAGGACGCGTCCATCCTATGCCTGGATAAAGATCCCGATTTCTTAAACGTTTACTATTTCTTCCCCAAGAGGATCACCTCCCTGATTCTCCCCGGCATCGTTAAGGCAGCTGCTCGCATCTTGTACGAGACCGAAGTGGAGGTGTCCTCAACACCCCCCTGCTTCCACCAGCACTGCAGCGAGTTCATGGACCAGCCCTGCCTGCTCTACTCCGTCCACGTCAAGACCCCCCGACCGTCCCCACCCCCGGGGAGGCCCCCGTCCTCGCTGGTGATCCCCGCCTCGCTCTTCTGCAAGACCTTCCCCTTCCATTTCATGCTGGACAGAGACATGACCATCCTGCAGTTGGGCAACGGCATCAGAAGGCTGATGAGCAGGAGAGACATGCAAGGGAAGCCTCATTTTGATGAGTACTTCGAGATTCTCACTCCAAAAATCAGCCAGACCTTCAGCGGAATCATGACCATGTTGAACATGCAGTTTGTGGTCCGCGTGAGGAGGTGGGACAACGCCGTGAAGAAATCTTCCAGGGTAAGAAGAACGTTATACTGTTGTGAATATGGAATCCATTGTTTCCCATTTAAAGACTAGCGATAAAAAAGGTTAAAATATACGCATTACTTGAGATGTTTTAATACAGCATTTCTGTTTAAGACAATTCTAAAATACTTTGAAGGGTGGAATAAATTTAAGACAAGATTCCTTCTGCATTCATTTGCTTGCTTACTTAAGCCATCACTGCACAGGTATTTGTTGAATGCAGTCTACCTTTTACCATCTTTATGGAGTATTTTATAACTGAATTAGAAAAATATTGATGTAAAAGTATGGTTTCAATCATCATGAAATAGCTGACTTAAGTTGGAATGATAAGAGGAATTCTACAACAAAGAAACAAAAACTTGTTTCTTACAGGAGGCAACTAAATGGATTTTTTTCAATATTTAATAGACATGGAAAAAAATCAATAACTTGTTTGATTAACTGTTAGAGAATGTGGGAAAAAATGTTCTGCTCTCATCTCATAATAGAGAACCATGGTAATGATTTAGAAAAATGTTTGGGAAATCACAGCCGACAGTACAAGCGAGCTCAAAGAAAGGCTTATGACGCATCTAACTTCTGGACACACATAAACCAGCAGACATGCTGTCTGTCCCCCCAATTGAAAACAGCTTTATTACTTTTTATCATAAAAGTAGTATAGCTAAGTGTTTTAAAAATAGGTAATACTTAAAGGTGTTCATTGCAAAATCAAAAACATTAATTATACACATTTTTGTTTAAAACAAAATATACTATTTACAACTTTTTTTTTTAAATCACTAAACGATATCTGTGGGCCTCCTGCCATGTCATTAGATACCTGTCTGTTTCACTTTTTCAAAGGCCGTGTCGTATCCCATCGTGTGGTTTTCCATTTAACCGTTCACTATTGAAGGACACCTGGGCTGCCTTCTTCCGCTTTGCTGCCGTGAACACACATGTACACGTCTGTCTCATTCACACAAGTGACCCTGTCATCCAGGACAAACACATGAAGCCCCCGTCTCTCAGGGCTCCTCGTGCCATCCTTTCTGCTGCTGTCCACAGAATGTAGTAGCAGAAGCATCCACGTGCCACATAGTGAGAAAGCCCTGAAGCAAGAATTTGGGGCTCTGTTGATTGAACATCATGAGTTCTGTGTAGCCTGTACTCCAGTATATTCTCCAAATGTCTGCATGCATTTTAGAATTCATAGTAAATTGAAACGATAAGAAAGCATATTGTTTTTGTTGACCAGTAGAAAAAAATCAAGTCTAAAAATAAAAGGAGGGACTTCCCTGGTGTTCCAGGGGTTAGGACTCCACGCTTCCACTGCAGGGGGCGCAGGTTCGATCCCTGGTCGGGGCACTGAGATCCTGCAGGCCTCACGGTACAGCCACACACCAAACCAAAGGGATTATCCCTGTACCCACCTCCTCACCTTTTGTCTCAAAAAGCTCTTGGGAGCTTGAATAAGCCACAACGGTTGGTGCTTCTTCCTACGCAGGTGATGGACCTCAAAGGCCAGATGATCTACATGGTGGAGTCCAGCGCCATCCTGTTCCTGGGCTCGCCCTGCGTGGACAGACTGGAGGACTTCACGGGCCGGGGGCTCTACCTCTCGGACATCCCCATCCACAACGCCCTGCGGGACGTGGTCCTGATTGGAGAGCAGGCCAGGGCGCAGGACGGCCTGAAGAAGAGGCTGGGCAAGCTCAAGGCCACGCTGGAGCAGGCCCACCAGGCCCTGGAGGAGGAGAAGCGGAAGACGGTGGACCTCCTGTGCTCCATCTTCCCCTGCGAGGTGGCGCAGCAGCTGTGGCAGGGCCGCGCCGTGCAGGCCAAGCGGTTCGGCGACGTCACCATGCTCTTCTCGGACATCGTGGGCTTCACAGCCATCTGTTCGCAGTGCTCCCCGCTGCAGGTCATCACCATGCTCAACGCGCTCTACACCCGCTTCGACCGGCAGTGCGGAGAGCTGGACGTCTACAAGGTAGGGGCCGGGCCGGGGGCGGGGGGTGGGGTGAGGCCAGGGGCCCCGGCCTGGGAGCAGGCGGCGTGCCTCGGCCGTGCGCGAGTCCTCCGGCCCGAAAGGGCTCCGAAGCCGCTCATTCCAGAAAGGACGAGCCTGTGCCAAAGAACAAGCACAGAGGGCAGGAGTGACAGAGCCAGGGGGCGGGCCGTCGGACCCCCAGAGAGGGCAAGTTTAAAAGACAGCCTGGGCTTCCCTGGTGGCGCAGTGGTTGAGAGTCCACCTGCCGATGCAGGGGGCGCGGGTTCGTGCCCCGGTCCAGGAAGATCCCACATGCCGCGGAGCGGCTGGGCCCGTGAGCCATGGCCGCTGAGCCTGCGCGTCCGGATCCTGTGGTCCGCAACGGGAGAGGCCACAACAGTGAGAGGCCCGCGTACCACAAAAAAAAAAAAAAAAAAAAGTGAGCCTGAGCCTCGACTGTGAGACCCGAGATGAACTATTAAGGTGAGATGTTTCAAGGTCAGCCTTGCACAGGCAGGACGTATCCTTTCTCTCTGCAGAAGGAAAGAAGCACGAGGACTGCACGAATTGTCTTCGAACGGATTCATTCAGTACAGGGTAACGGGATCCTTTTCACAGCCGGGGAAGAGCAACCCCAGTCAACGGCTTACGGGGTTACTGTACCCAGGCCAAGGGCAGAAGGAGGCGTGTCTTCAAATCTCCTTTACTGCCTTATTGGCTTTGTAAGCAGAGAAAGTTAAATAACCTTTCTTATTTCTGAAACAGGATATAACACCCACCCACAGAGTTTATATGCATGAATAACATGCATTATGTCCCGTAATCTTCATGAACACGACTGTTACAAAGATTACGGTAAAAAAAATAATCTGTCCTTCATCAGCCAGCAGGCACTGAGTGCCTACAGGGTAGCAGCCATCATTCTAGGCTCTGAGGATGCACAGAGATTGTCCCTGAAACATAAGAAACTATTTTTTAAATGTAACTTTTGTTAATAAGAGAACCAATGAAGACATTTTGTGTCCAGCTTATTTCTTTAGAAGTAAAACATATCTTCTTGCTGATTTAAAGTATTTTACATTGTCCTAAATACTGGCATAAGCAATAAAGCATGCTTCTCATTTATGTGGCTTGAATCATCTTTTAATTTGCCCCGTAAAAATCTGGCATTTCAGAGCTTAATGCAACATGAAAATAAATAAATGATTAAAGAGGAAACAAAAATTATTTATGGGACTCTATAAGCCCCTCCTTTGTTCCAATCTAGATGCTCGAAGTAAAATTTTCCTTTTGAAAAATTTGTAACAGGAAATTCCAGACAGAGCTATGATTCCCTTAGGAAAAAAGAGGTCCATGCATAATTACAGATAAAATAATTGGCTTCACTTAGGTTAAGCCTCATGGCCTCTTGTGGAATTCACTGTATTTATTTGTAGACAGTTTATGTCTTGAGAATATCTCCTCTCAGAACTGGGAGGTCTCCCTGTCTTCTGCAAACTGCTGCGACTGCTCGCAGAAGCTGCCCGCCGCTGCACGGTTCGCCCTGTTGAAACTTTAAAACGTGGGTCATTCCTCCCCCGCGTTCAGAATCTTGTTCCTCACGACGAGGATGCGGGCGCAGAGCCCCCTGGGGGCCCAGCCGCAGCCCCAGCCAGAGAGCCTGCATCCTTGTTTCACCGCTCTTCACGCCGACTCTGCGTGGAAACACCTGGAGGTGCTGTGAACAAACTGGGGAGGGTCCTCGCCTCAGAATAACCTTAAGATATAGAGAGTGTTCATCAGGGCTGACCTGTGCCCACGGTGGCTTCCAAGGAACAGTCAGGCTTGTTTATTCCAGGACCCGATGGACCAGGGCTTCATTCAGTTGCATTTCCCTTCTGTCTTTCAATCTCTCGGTCGTTTTCTGCTTATCTGAGTGTGTATTTGTCTGTTGTTTCAGCACATCCTTACTGGTCCTCCAGCGATGGCCAGCGTGGGGTGGGGGGTACAGTCCCTGTGAAAAGAGTCCACGGCGGGGGGGCGGGCAGAGGAGAGGGACACACAGAGACGCATAGGGCAGATTCCCTGTGACACTGGGGACGCGATACCACTCTCACCTCTGCAGGGGCTGCAGCAGCACAGAGGACAGCACCCAACACCCAGTAGGGGCGAGGGTGCCCTTCTCCTACTTAGTAACACTTCCTGAGCCCTGTGACAGGTTAGCCGTTAGCCTGAGCGCTTCTCTGCCTGTGGTGCCGAGGAGATGCTCTCGGGATGCCCGGCCGCTGGGCTGTGTCCGTGGTGAACAGCCTGGGCCCCAGTGATGGAGGAGTTGATGAGACAGACTCCGAGAGCTTGTGTCCCACTGGGAGAAAAGCCAACCAACACGGGTGTAACTCCACAGCATCCCCGTTGGTGTGCTCTCCTGGTAGGAAATGGAGCAGGTATGGGGCCGTGGGCGGGATCGGCCTCCCTCGCCAGGTGGGTGTCAGCAGGGCCCGAGGAGACCAGGGACACGCCAGGTGGCCACCTGCAGGAATACTGTTCCAGACCGAGGAGTAGCAAGTGTTTGGTATGTTTGAGGGGAAACAGGTGGCCGCTGGCTTGGAACACAGTGCGCAAGAGGGAGAATTAGGAGATGGATCGGGGGCAGCGGAAAGGCAGGGCAAGAACTTGGGGGGCATGTTAAGGGCCCCGGCATTTATTCTGCATGAAATAGGGAGTCACTGAAGTTTGTCCCCGTTCTCTTCTCCTCTCTCGTCTCCATCCCCCTAGATTGGAAGCTCTGGATCAGAACAGTGGTATGATCTGATAAGTTACAATTAATATTTAGAGGAGAAAAATGTACCTATTACAAATTGGTGGCTTATTTGTGGATTTAAAGTAACCATTAGCTTTCTGTACTCAGGATCACAGACAGATAAAAATCACTCGTAGCAACAGCAATCATGACAATGATAATAATATACATGAAAATTACAGAAGAGCCTGATTTCCAATAGCTTTCCAGTCACCACTGTCTCTGCCTCTGGGCTTGACATCTTGGTTTCTACACTTTGTGATTAATATTCATGTGGACAGTTTAGCGTTGCTATGACAACCCCAAATGTCCTTTTGAAAAGCTAAAATGGCAGTTTTAACCTGGCACATCCTTATTAAATTCATAGGGCCTTGATTCAGTAGTGACTTTGTTCAGAACGCTGTATTTTATGCTGAGAGGGTATAAAATCACCCAGTATCTTAAACAGTTTAGTATAAACCCAAAGTATGTCATTTGCTTCTACAAAGCCCTTTTACGTGGTGGGGAAAGAAGGAGGTGACTCAGTGGCGATGCTGGGAGTAGAAGCCCCTCCCGACACTGTGTTCATAGCATGGCCCTGCCGCTCACCTTGTGCGTTTCCTGGGAAGGAAAGCCTTTTCCAAGAGTCTGTGATTTGCTCTGATGTTCCATTGGCCCTGAGCCAAGGTGTCTGCTGCATGATTCTTAATTTCTGCTTTATGATATGCACTGTGATGCTTCCTCAGCTTTTGTTTGTAACGTGGAAAATCTGTTGTGCGTAGGTGGAGACCATCGGCGATGCATACTGTGTGGCTGGGGGCTTGCACAAAGAGAGTGACACCCACGCTGTTCGGATCGCACTGATGGCCCTGAAGATGATGGAGCTCTCTGATGAAGTGGTGTCTCCCCACGGAGAGCCCATCAAGGTGAGGCGTATCACGTCCTGGCTAGGAGATGTCAGGACAGTAAATGCTGATTAGTTAGATCCCAACAGAATGGTCTCCAGCTTGCTTTACTACGCGGTGTTAAATGGCTTACAGATCACTTAGAGACCAAAGACGCCATCCATGGCTTGAGCTTTGAAAAAATGGTTCCCAGACCCGCACTTCAGAACCACGGCTTCCTCCGTGACCTGGGAGCTGGTTCCAGAACCACACAGCCACAGCCAGGCAGGGAACCACTGTGCTCGGAAAGCAGCTGTGTCCACTGCTGTCTGCAGAAGAAAGTTGCAGCTACTTTAATTGCATCAGCAACGTGGAAATACTGCATCACGACTCTTCCAGAATGAATGACTGGCAACTGGGCTCCCTGCTAAGCAGGGGAGAGAGAACACAAAGGCTTCCCCAGCCGTGCTCACAACGGGAGTGCAGGCAGAAATGCAGGTTTCCAGAGCTCATGCAAGGGCTTCTGATTCACCACACCTAAGTACATCTAGAACCTTCAAGGGACTTTGGAAAATGGAATGTTTAGTTTTTTGATCCCTGCAGGGGAGGAATTACACGAGAATGAAGTGGGCTGCTAATCCACCAATATTTTCCAGGACACATAAAATTCCAAAATTTCTAGATGAGCCAGATCCCAGAATAATAATGTCTTGTAGCAGATGAGAAAATAAAATTAACACACTAACCATTGATTTAATAGATAAAACATGAGTGGAATATCCTTATTTGTCCCACTTGAAGTGAATCTGCCATTTAATTTTTATAGAACAACCTCAGTTGATGACCTTCAGAAATGGGCCTTTGAAGTAATATGGAATCCTATGTGGCATGATATAAAATATATAGAGAAGGAGGAAAAAAATTGGAAGTTTAGCCAGGGCTCTCTCCACTGTTAATAGAAGCCATATGTGTAAGCCTTCACAACTATCTTCTAAGTCAACTCTCATCCCAGTTATATACCAATGTGTGACACACTTCCCTAAAATCAGTGGCGTAAAACCACAGAGCTGTGATTTTGCACTGATTCTGTGCGTCGGAATTTGGATGAGGCAAAGCAGGAATACCTTGTCCATTTCTCACAGTATCTGGCACCTCAGCTGGGAATCCTCAGCGGTTGAGGGCGCATAGGGTAGCTGGGATTACACCACTTGAACCAGAGGTTCACTTGCCTGCCTGGTTCCCTGGGTGGGGGTGGCAGAGGGCGGGGCCCAGCCAGGACTATCAGCCCAGGTGCTCACCTGTCACGCTCCGCTGGGGCAGCCTCAGGGCCGTCCCACTTCTTACATAGGGGCCACGTCCTGGTGAACAGGTCTGCATCCACTGCATGGCCTTTATGCCCTGACCTGAGGAGATACACTGTAACACGTCCATTTTGTCCTACTGGTCACAGCAACCCTAAGCCTGCCCACAGGGGAGAAGACTGAGAGCCCATGTTTCAATAAGAAGAGTGCGACATAATTTTCAACTGTGCTTTAAAAGCTTCACAGTATCTGACTTTTCCAGATGCTTAATTTCTATCCCTTTTTAGAAGAGAATTATGTGTTTTTTTGTTGTTGTTGTTTTCTCTTTTTTTTGGTGAGGAATCTCATAGCATCAAAGTAAATGCTTAAAATATCCAGATTAATAATAAAACCAGTGATCTCCACATAAATGGATTTTGTAATTAAGATGTGTATGTTTGGGGCAGGGGGGTTAGTGGCATGATTTTTGATATTTGTAGAAATACACTTTTAGAGTTTTGCAATTGCAAGAATTATTTATAGCTAGTTTCAAAGATAATTACCTGGGTGATAATAGTTTAGCTTTACTGACCTGTAAAGTCAGATGTTAAACCACCTTTTTCTTTGTATTGACCTGCAGTCCTAGGAAATATCTGACAGCCTTAGGGGCTACTCATGAAATATCACAGACGCAGAAGTGCAGAGTAGTTTTAGTAGAGAGAGGAGCACTAATGTGTATCACAGGGCGCAGATTGTGACTTAAACATCATCTTATTTAAAATCTTTATAACAACATTATGAAAAGGCATCCACAATTCACTGCTAGACAGGAGTAGTCGAGTCTCTCACGGATCCAATTTGGAGTCATGTTTCTTACCCTCCTACCCCACGGCATAGAATCACAGTGAAAGAATAGGAAGTATTTCCTTTTTTTCTTTTCAAACTCTATGTTTTCTCCAGCATGTCATATGTACAAACCATCTACGCACTTATTCCTACCGACTTCCTCACTAACGTCCACCCACTGAGGCTTGGAAGATGGTGGGTGGACACTATCTCATGATGGAGACCAGGGCCAGGCTGAGTCAGGAGGTGCAGAGTGAACTCGGACACAGGCTCTGGGAACCTCCCTCCCTGCCCCAGAACCTGTGTGCGGAGGGGCTACATCAATAGTGGCCCCAAAGGGGAGACTCCCCAGCAGGTTTCCACTGGGGGCGTGATGGGCCTGTTAAACTTTGGACTATTTTCATGCTTGTAAATTTGAAAAGTTCCCAGATAAGGAAGCTTTGGGGTTGAGTGTGAGATTCAGGGCTGGGGGAGGGGAGTTGGGGGGCAGGCTAGGAAGCAAAGAGACACTGGCTTTGTCTGCATTGTTTGGATGTTTATGAGGAAGATGCATTTCCATATTACTTATGCAATAGAAACAGTAAAACGCCATGATAAACTTGTATTAAAAGCTAGAATGACTAGGTACAAAGAGAGAAACTGATTTAACCAGAAGAGTGCCCAAAGACAGTAAAAACTTCTAAAATTCTGCCTGATATTTATAAGCAGAAGATAGCCTTTTGTCACCTTATTTTATGTGTTTACATTGTTCACTGTCATAGTGTTTACATATAGAACCATATTCTCCTAAGGAAGAAAAAGCCGGAATGTAATAGACATTTATGTTTTTCTGCTTAAAGTAAAACTTGGATGAAGAAGGAACTTTAGGGCTTCCCTGGTGGCGCAGTGGTTGAGAGTCCGCCTGCCGATGCAGGGGACATGGGTTCGTGCCCCGGTCCGGGAGGATCCCACATGCTGCGGAGCGGCTGGGCCCGTGAGCCATGGCCGCTGAGCCTGCGTGTCCGGAGCCTGTGCTCCGCAACGGGAGAGGCCATAACAGTGAGAGGCCCGCGTACCATTAAAAAAAAAAAGAAGGAACTTTAAAAATAATCCAACCCTGCATTTTTTAGGTGAAGAAAGAGTACAAGGGAAATTTGGAGATTCAGAGAAAGTCAGACTACCAGATGCAGAGAAGAGACCAGTGGTCCCAGAAGGAAGGGGTTGGAGGGAGGGGAACGTGGGAGTGAGGGTTAGATGTACAGACAACTGGGTGTGAAATAAATAAGTTACGAGGACGTAATGGACCACACAGCAAGTACAGTTATTTTATGACAACTCTGTGGGGAGCGTAATCTATAAAATATTGAATAACTGTGTTGTACCCCTGAAACTAATATAATATTGTAGGTCAGAGTACCAGCTACTAGCACAATTTTAGTTTCTAATACAAATTTCCTGATTCATGATGTAGGGCTTTTGTTTGAAAATTTTGCAGAATTCATGATTTGACATGTTATAAGTCAATGATTCTCAGAAGTTTCTAGAAGAGGTCTGAAATTAGCTGTAAAACTAGGGAGATCAGGAGTCTTCTGGATTCTAAAGGACATCTAAGTCACTGAGTACTTGGCCTCTGTGTACAATACGCACATCTAATAAAACTTGTTTTAAATGGTCAGCTAAACATAGAACTGAAAGTAACATGCATGGTATCTGTCATTTAAAACATCCCCCCTTTAACTTGCTTTGCTGCAGCAGTAATTTAAAATCTGTACCTCCTCTGAGATCAGTATTTGGAGCTTCCAGAAGATCCCACTTTAAAACACTGTCTTAACTGCTCTCCAGATCATTGATAACTTGCAGGACGCCTCACTGCTGTGGCCTCTCCGGTTGCAGAGCACAGGCTCCGGACGCGCAGGCTCAGTGGCCATGGTTCACGGGCCCAGCCGCTCCGCGGCATGTGGGATCTTCCCAGACCGGGGCACGAACCCGTGTCCCCTGCATCGGCAGGCGGACTCTGAACCACTGCGTCACCAGGGAAGCCCCCAGAGGTTTTTGACTGAAATGTGTGTAGTCACTATGACGCAGGCGTCAGCAATGCCAACTTTCCGCTTCCTCCGTCATTTTCTGCTTAAATGTTACAATTCTCTTTCTGCACTTGGTCATTTGAGTAGTGAGGTAGTGTTTGACATAAAGTCCTTTTAAAGCAAAACACCTAAAAACCCGCCCTCTGCATCCTGAGCACTGGCTTCTGGGCCCCCTCTGACCGCGTTGGGAAACAACTTCTGGGCTCCGGAATCAGGTCTCTCTCACCAATGGACAGAGCAGGTTCACATCAACAGTCCACGGGCACTTTGGTCACCGTGGTGACTGTGGTCCGTTCGTGGGGGGCTTCGATTCAGATGTGGAAGACAGTTGAGATAAAGGATGCTCTGTGCGAACAGCGGCGCAGTGGTTGAGAGCCCGCCTGCCGATGCAGGGGACGCGGGTTCGTGCCCCGGTCCAGGAAGATCCCACATGCCGCGGAGCAGGTGGGCCCGTGAGCCATGGCCGCTGAGCCTGCGCGTTCGGAGCCTGTGCTCCGCAACGGGAGAGGCCACAGCAGTGAGAGGCCCGCGTACCGCAAAAAAAAAAAAAAAAAAAAAGAGGCGAGGCTGATGGCGGCCTAGTGGTTTTTACGTGGAGGTGGGGAGCAGAGGGGAATCGGCTGCAGGCTTGGAGGAAGGAGGGGGTGAGGGGAGAGCAAGCAGCCCAGTGGTCTCGACAGGCACGCAGCCGGCGCTGACTAGCGGCAGTGTTCACCCGTGACCGGAACGTTGCGTTGCTCTTGCTTTCAGATGCGCATTGGACTGCATTCCGGGTCGGTTTTTGCCGGAGTTGTCGGAGTTAAGATGCCCCGTTACTGCCTTTTTGGAAATAATGTCACCTTGGCTAACAAGTTCGAGTCCTGCAGTGTCCCCCGGAAAATCAACGTCAGCCCTACCACCTACAGGTATGGATCCCGTTCAGTGCCTGAAGTCTATTCTTCTCATTCATACGCAGTCGTCATTTTTGTCTATTGGTTTGTTTCATTCTTCATAACTTGTTCTTGCTTAGATCATCTTAAAGGAAAAGAAAAGCCATAACTTGTATCATCCTCACTTTAACTGTTTTTTTTTAACTGCTTGTTAGCCTCATGGGAACTTTGATCTCCAGCCCGACCCATGATTCTCCACTGAGCTAGACTCGTACGTTCTGGCCTGTATTTCTGCTCGGGTGACTAACTGGCCCATTACAGCCAACGTGATCCTATTAGAACAGCTGATTCCCCCCCACCCCCGAAGACACCCACTTCCCACCGGCCAAGCTCCATCCGTCTCCTGACTGGGTGGTAGAGGGCCGCCGTTCACCTGGTTGCTGGGACCAGCACCCTGGGCATGCCCTCTCCTTCCCCGTGCGTGCCCCGCCCCCGCTGCAGATGAGTGTGCTGCACGCACCTCTCCTCGCCCCCCCCGTGCCACTGCACGCAGGGCTCCTCACCCCACCCCCGTGCCACTGCACGCAGGGCTCCTCGCCCCCCGCCCCGTGCCACTGCACGCAGGGCTCCTCGCCCCCCCCCCACCGTGCCACTGCACGCAGGGCTCCTCGCCCCACCCCCGTGCTGCTGCACGCAGCGCTCCTCACCCACTCTGTGCCTCTGCACGCAGCGCTCCTCACCCGCCCCCGTGCCTCTGCATGCAGCGCTACTCACACCCAGACTCCCCTCCACGTGGTACCCATGTTCTCTTCGTGAAGCACAGGCCAGATGCGTCCCCCCGCCTTACAAGCCAGAGCAAAATTAAACGTGCAACCACGGACTCACGTGCTCCCTCTGACCAGGGTCCCGCCAGACCCTACCCCCAAGGCTTCTTCCACTCCCTCCTTATTTCACGGATCTCCTGCAACCCGAACTCGTTTTTATGCATCACACTCGCCAAACCGATTCCTAAATGGAGGATGCTTGCTTTGCATTTCTCTCCCGGGTCATCCCCTGCCTTCCTCCTTCTCACATCAGACCTTAAGTCAGAGGGCGTCTTCACAGACATATTCCTCACCCGCCCTGGACACACCCTCAGGTGCTCATCTCAGCTCATCCTGTGTTTCTTAAGTTCAGGACAAGCGGAGATTCTATGAGAAGTTATACAAATATGAAAGGTAATTATTTCTTTGCAGAGCTTTATTGATAGTACATTGAATTCAGGGATGGCGTTTCCCAATACAGTAATATTAGGAAGTGTTAACTTCCTTGATATATTTAGGAAGCACATGTAACTTTAGGACACAGACTGCATACTCACAAGCAAAAATATCCATTTCCTTCAAACTTCCACTTCCAACTTCTGATCAGTAATTTAGAATGTAATGGCAATTAGACATTCCTTTCTTTTAAATGTCATGAGGAGTTTTCTTCTAGGGGACAGTTTCCCACATTTTTGTTTGTTTTTACTGAAGTGCAAAGAACGCACAGACACTAGGTTCAATATCGTTTGAGTTTGGGGTCAGTGGATTAAAGGGAGGGTTGCGTGCAGTGATGCAGGATCATTAAAGACAAAACTAGCAGGTGCCCCGTGCGGGCGGGAAAGTTGACCAGCGACACAGAAGCAGGACTTGAATTCCACCAGGGGACAAGGAGAATAAGGGATTATGGGACGATGACCAAATTAGGAGAGTTGATGCAGCCACTTGCAGGAAACTGTGTCCGGTCAGGAGAGAGAAAGAAAAACTCCCTCCACATGTGAGCATCTGCCCTGGGACTGTGGCTACTATTCTTGGATCTTACTCAAGCTTTCTTCTGAATGGTTTTATTTTTCCAACCTGTTTTTCTTACAAATTTGGATCTTTTTAAAAAGATGATTTAATGAACAAAAAATCTGTAAGTCTCTTTAAAAAGCATGGGATTTGTAGGCAGAAGACATGTCCTACAGCACAGGGCTTACCAGATGTGTGATCTGGAGCAAGGCTCTTCATACATTCAAATGATTTGCTTTAAAGCCACTTCTGAATGCTCCAGATAGAAGAATAAAACCAGAGAAAAATAGATTCCACCCATACCCTTTTGCAGCTTGCCTTGAATCCACTCAATACTATGTTTTTGAGATTTTTTTTCTTGATGAAATATAAATCCAGTTCATAAAAATCTGGTTCATTTATTTACAGTATTCCTAATGCAGTGGTGTGCTGGTAAACCAGCCTGCGGAGTGAAGTGGATACTCCCTGACTTCTAGCATTTACCACTTTTTAAGGTGTAAATACTATCACCGTGGCAGGTTTCAGGCTACCGATGGTTTAACTGGCTTGCAGAATTCCAGAGTGTTTAACAGCTGTTTCTCACAAGCTGGTACGAGATAAATCTAGCATGTCCCCATATGTGCATGTGATATAATATGTGTTCTAGAGTATAAATAAGCCAGTCTGTCTTCTATCCATGGGTAATTAGAGGATTGCCAGTTTTTCATTATTATACAACGTGATTTGATAAATATTCTTATACATATGTGTCTAGATAATATACCTACGAATGGTATTCCCAGATCGTGGGCTATACCCAGTTTCGGCTTTACTAAGCATCAGTTAGCTGTCCAGATTGGTTTCACCAATCTATTGGTATATATTGGTAATATATATCAATAGAATCCACGGTGTCTGAAGGTTTCTATTTCCCCGTGACTGATATTATCAGACTGATTGTTACCAATATGACAGGTGTTATGTGGTATCTAATTGATGCTTACTTAATCCTGTTCAATTTATTTAATCTTCACAACTGTCTTAAGAGACATGTATTATTTTAATTCCTATTTGAAAGGCTAGAAATCTGACATCTTTGCTGTTATTCAAACCTACATCTACCAGACTTTGAAACTTATACTTTCAATTGTGTGGAATTCTGTAATTTTTCATTATATATTACCAAATACTATGCCTTAAAAATAATAGGTACTCGGGCTTCCCTGGTGGCGCAGTGGTTGAGAGTCCGCCTGCCAATGCAGGGGACACGGGTTCGTGCCCCAGTCTGGGAAGATCCCACATGCCGCGGAGCGGCTAGGCCCGTGAGCCATGGCTGCTGAGCCTGCGCATCCGGAGCCTGTGCTCCGCAATGGGAGAGGCCACAACAGTGAGAGGCCCACGTACCAAAATAAATAAATAAATTAATTAATTAAATAATAAGTACTCAAAATATTTACAAATCCGTGACTAAAACATCATTTCATTAGTCTTATGATTTTGCAGACTACATATTTATTGGTGCACTGATAAAAATTAGTTGATTGAACACTCCATGTATTCTACTTGAGGTCTGTGATCCTCTAGACGTGCACCTCTGTCCAGCGGTTTCCTCAGCACACAGAAGGGCGTCAGGGTCCCGAAGTCTCGTGCAGCATCGTCACTCTTTTCATTGCAGACTGGGGAGTGGAAGGGGAGATATGAGGAGAGATTTTCTGCAGAAGCTGGTTTAGAGCCTGTTTCCATCCACGGCCCGAGTAATAGATCAGAGAGATGCTTATTAAGTTTGCATTTGACAGAGAGCTAGAGAAGCAAGTGGGAAGAGGAGACAGTATCTTAATCAAAATGATTAGAGTTTCAAATGAGTTTATCATCATGGACAAATGCAGCAAATAATAAAAGCCTGTAGAACATCTGAATTTAAGGTGAAATTTAATTCTTAAGAATTTAAGAAGAAAATATATTGCAAATATCAGATAGTAAGTAGAGTGTCGATATATACAACT
The DNA here is from genome assembly GCF_964165515.1 of Mesoplodon bidens. NCBI lineage: Eukaryota > Metazoa > Chordata > Mammalia > Artiodactyla > Ziphiidae > Mesoplodon > Mesoplodon bidens. The sequence continues at coordinate 196,727,772 of NC_138176.1, forward strand.
AAATCTCACTTTAGTCCTACTAACCTAGAATTCATAAAAATTCTATTGAGAGATCCCAAAGTTACTCTCACATTTTATATATAGATATATATCTTACATAGAATTTTCTTTCACAAGTTCTTGCCCAAGCTTACTTCTCAGTAATATTTAGAAAACGAATGAATTGACAGACAATGTCTTATCTCTTTCAACTCTTCCAGTTCTGTAACATTATTTCCATGTATTTTTTGCTATTATTAGACTTTTTGCATTGTTTTGCATTTTTTTCCCCACTGCTGTGAATTGCACTGTTCTATAGATTATAGATGATACCTTTATAAGACTATTTTATAGTTATTTTTCCTCATATGAGTGAACTACATTATTTGGTACGGCTTTCTATTATTGTGCATTGATTCCTTGCCGTTCTTCTGTGAAGATGCTTATAAACATCATTAGGATTTTTCCTGTCAGTGACACTGAAGATGTCTGGTTTATTAATATTCTCAGGAATGTTCCTTTAGTTATGTCACCTATTCTTGACTAGACAGTTACGTCCGTCTTAAGTTTTATGATTAATATTTGCATTTCAATATTTTCAGATTACTCAAAGACTGTCCTGGTTTTGTGTTTACACCTCGATCAAGGGAGGAGCTTCCACCAAACTTTCCTAGTGACATTCCTGGAATCTGTCATTTTCTGGAAGCTTATCAACAAGGAACAACTTCAAAGCCATGGTTCCAGAAGAAAGATGTTGAGGAAGCCAATGCCAATTTTTTAGGCAAAGCATCGGGAATAGATTAGCCAAATATACACCCAATTGTTAGTCTCTGGGTTTGAGTCCTTGGAGCGTGTGTGGACCTTCTGAGAGCACACTGGGATGGCAGCGAGCTGAAAAGCGGTAGTGACATTTGGGGAGCTAAGTCACCATCTGCTTTTCCTTCCACTTAACATGACAAAAATGTATTCACCTCAATATTCAACTCTTCAGTGAAAAAGAGAGAGAGAAAGAAAGAAAAGAGAGAGGAGAGAGAAAGAAAGAAGGAAAGAAAGAAGCCTCAAACAGTGACTTTGGGGGAATATTTCTGATATATAAGAATAGCTTATAACCTGTACTCAGAACTCAGCGCCTTGTTTATATATCGGGTGATTGTAGTGACCTGTACAGCCTGGTGGAGTCGCCTGCCTTCTGCCCTGGCCAAACACCCTGGGTATCAAAGCGCTTCTTCTAGTGTTGGTTGCCTTAAAAACGCTTTTTGAATAGAAACCATAGGCTTTGATACCCTAAGCTCTTTGAACCTTTCAGGTCTGCATTTTGTTACATTTCCTCATTTAACTGTTAGCATACATAACAAAATAGATTGAGGCTTTCTTCTGTTGCACTTTTTTCTTTTTCTTTTTTTAGAGAAAATAAGCCATTGTGGGTTAGATGCAATATGAATCTAAAGTAGGTCTTCTGTAAATATCAAAGATGATTTTATAAAAATATCCTCCACAACGTAATGTGTCGTAACAATAAATATTTCCTTTTCTGACATTTTTAAAAGTCTATATATGGGAAAGGCTATTTTAATCCATAAGAGCAATTTCATTTCTCTTAATTCATTTTTGTGTCATAGTCTTCAGAATAAAAGATGGTTACAGTCTACATTAAAATGCAATAATATTATTCTAATTTACTTTACCCAGAAGCAACATGGAGTAAAGGCAGCATTCAGGGAATTAATCATAACGTACAGAAATAAAACATATACACACACAGCACTAATTTGGACCTATTTCAGCAGACACCCTCCATTGCCAGGCTGAGCCATATAAAGTTCCATTAGGAAAATCTAGGTTCAGAAGTGGGAAACAAGACTTGTTCTTTTTGCTGATAGCTTACTTTTTAAGTGTTTGTGTTCAACACTTTGGTGTGTATATATGTCCTTGGAACCATCAGGACTCTTTGTCTTAAGTACACATCTGTGAATTTTTTATTCTAGCGAAATTAATTCAATGATATTTTTAAAGAGGGTGTTAATATTGATGAAGAAAATTATGCTGTGATTTCATTGTAGAAATTTCAAAACATTTTTCTGGAACGTGAACTTTTAATAATGTTAGTCTAAGATCTCTGGTGAACTAAGTAACATGTAGAGTTTGGTTGGAGATAAGGATCTGATTTTAAAAAGAACGCCACTTCAAAGCAAGAGAAAGCTGAACATTACAGTGTTTAAGTCAGTATTTGCAGAGCTATAGATACACTGAACTCTTATTTGGGGATCTGAGGGGTAAGTCAGCTGGAATTTTTAACAGTTATCTCCACTAGTCCCCAGGCCAGTCCATGGTGACCTCAGGAATAAAGGCCATTACTGGCTGGCCTCTAGCATCCCTGGCGTATTACTATACATATCACAATAATTATTATTTACTCAGTGATGCTCCAGTGTCTTGAGGTACTGAATAGGGCTCATTAAATACCAATCCTGTTATTGGAGAGTATCACAGGCCTTGGGAAAATATCGTCTCACAATTATATGAAGTTAATAAAAGTATTTAAAAGGAAAGTAAAGACTTAAATACATTTTTCTTTCTGGAAAATGAACCCTTATTACAGGGAAAATATTAGGAATTAAGGGAAATTAAAAAGCATAAAATAATGTGTCTTATTTATCACCTATTTAAGCAGACCCAAATTTGCTAATAATTTATGTTCCAAAAGTTGTAAATTAATTAGAATTCAAAAAATATTTTCTGTGTGTGTGTGTGTTTACACACACACACACACACATAGAACCAATGGAGGAAAATGTGAACAATCTGTGTAAAAGCTCCATGGGAATTCCTTGTACTATTCCTGCAACCTTTCCATAAGTTTGATATTTTATCCAAATAAAAAGTTACCAAAAATGTATTTTCTCGAAAACATTAAGTCATCTGTGATAGATTCCCCAGGCCAGCCTGCAAAGGCTCGTTAACTATGGGATACCTCAGAGCCCTTAAGCAAGATGGACATACAACATATCCATGATGGAAGGCACTCAAAATCTGCGACTTGGATGCTAAAAACTTTAAGGAATCCCTTTTCCATCTCTGTCTGATCCACTTTGGAGGGTGGAGGTGAGGGAGACGTATTCCTGGCCAGACCACTGAGGGTAGGCAGGGACAGAGCCCGAGGGTATGTTCGCAAGGAAAGTGAGGGACCCGGACGGGGGCTTGAGGCTGGCGTGGTGTTGAGGATGCAGAAGAGGATGGACACAGAGGGTCTCTGACAGGGTTGGGAGCCAAGGGTTCTGAATCTTACTGCCAAGTGAACTGTCCTGAAATATATATAATGTGGGTCCCAAGACACCTGTTCCTCCTAAGAACGCCAGGAGCGGCTCTTCAGGTTCTGTTGTTTCCATGACTTCTTGGGTGGGAAGGGCTGTTCCAGCGTTTTACTGGCCTGTCCTCCAAATCCCTCCTCCCTGACGTTGCCAGTCCCTCCGCGGCAGCTATGGTGAGGCACAGAGCAGGCTGCTTGGCCGGGGCCGGGGGGCTAGCAAGGGAAGGAGGAGTGACGTGGGGAGTGGCTGGGGGCAGACTCGCCCTCGCCCCGCGAGCGCTACCTGCAAAGCCCCAGCGATGCCTAAGGCTGCGTGAGGCTGGAAAGCCACGCCCAGTGAGCCGCTGGATGCTTGTGGCTGTAAATGGTGGGCTTTACCTGGATACGTCGTTATTCCTCAGTGGAAGGGACTCTACAGGACATGGCCCTTCCCCGAACCACAGAATACAAAGAGCTGTCGTGCCTGCTGGTGGGCTTGGGTGCGTTTCCCCCTGGAGCCGGCTGCGTGGGAATAAGTGAAGTGAAGGACGGTTTGCAGGGTGAAGGATGTGGTGTGACACACGGGCTGGGGGAGGGCGGTTCGGAGGGGCTTGGGCCAGAGGGGTTGCAAAGCCTGTAAAGGAGCACGTAACACGTCCTGCAAAACCAAACCTCAGGTTGCTGCAGAGACGATAGGGAAGTGCGATGCCCTTGTCCAAACAGAGGCTAAAAGCAGGGACAGCTTGCTTTACTCAGCAGAGAACACCAAGAGGTAAATGTAAACCAGAGTTTACAGTGTTGTGACCTACATTCTCTGCTGGAATTCTTCCTCAAATCCTGGGAAATCTGTGTTCTTTTGTGAGAAAGGGAAGAATAATGCCTCCCACTGTGAGAGGCGAGAACTTCTGGAAGGGATTAGCCCTTTGCAGTCCTGGTTGCCCTCAGTTTCCTTTTGCTCTTTGCCTGTTTGCTTCCAGACTGCAGGAGAAGTGTGGCTCCCTTTAACTGCTTCTTTTATGGTGTTGGTGACGTGTATTCACTTGGTGTTCGTACTTTAAGCCACCTGCAACGTTTTGCACTTTATTGCCACCTATATTTCTCCTGAAGCAGCCTTGCCCTTGACCTGTCACACCTGCATCTGTTTCGACCAACTCACACAATCCACACACTTTTACCTCTAAAACTGTCCTTCCTGTATACAGTGCCTGCAAAACCAAAATAGCATAGGTTTCATAAACGCATAGCTTTCAAATTTTTAAAACTAAGCTAAAGGGGGAAAATGTGATATTCTAAATGCTAGGCTTCTTTTACTATCAGTGCAAATTCATTTTCATCGTAATAAACTTAGTTTCAGGAAAATGTTAATATCTAAGATTTAAACACAGGGATCGAAATCAGGACAAAATTTAATTTGCAGATCTAGGACTTAAGCTCAGATATTTTGGTAGAAGATTTTCGATAAGGTTGTGCTGCCTTTCCATTTTTTTAAGTATTTAACGTTAAAACATGCTGCCATTTGCAACAATGTGGATGGATCTGGAGGCTATCAGGCTTAGTGAAATAAGTCAGACAGAGAAAGACCAATTCTGTATGCTATCATGTATACGTGGAATCTAAAAACTAAAACAAACATGTATATAACAAAAAATATTAAATTGCAACTAAACCTTACAGATGGTGAAGATCACTTGGCAGAAAATGAGTTTGCATGATGCCCAAATCTTATAAAGCATCAGCTAAGATGTTTGTTTAGTCTGAAAGGTTGCCAAACCCATCTGTATTGAGGGAAGAGCTATGAGGTCATCTCAGGGAAAATTAAAGCAAAACAAAATGCTGTTACAGAAGTCGAACAATCCATCGTAGTACCAGCCCGGAATAAAAAGGTAAAGCTGAAGCCTTTTGGAAAGTTACAGTGACAATGCTCACAGAATTCTGTGCCTTTGGAAACAATGATGCCCCACTAGGCGGCATCCAGGACTGTTCAATCACAGTGAGCTGCTTTCTTCCCCAGATAAATTGTATGTCGGAAAATGGAAGTGGATAAAAACGTTTTAGTCTTTGAGAATGTACTGTTCCTTCACCTCCTCCCACATGTAAATTAGAGATGCTCTGCAGGATCTACGACACAGCTTGTTAGTTAGTAATCTAGAGCAGTGTTCTCCAGACTTTTGTATTCTGCACACCATTAGTAAAATCTTTAGGACGCTGACAATCTATTATAAGTATATAAAAATAAATTTCATCATATAAGTATTATTAATATTTATGATTAATAAGTATATAATACGCTGTTCTCAGTCTGAAATAATATAGTAATAAGCTTATTTTTAAGCAAGCATGAATATAAATAGAAATTCTAGTATTTTCTTCACTTACCCCAGTGAATCTTCTTTATATTTTACTCTAGAAACTGTTACAACAGGCCAGTGGGTCTCCACGTTCACTGAGTCACAAATCACTTTGACAACTGGATAAAAGATAAAAGATATAGGCCATCACCCTTCTAAAAATGTGCATATGCCCTTACACCCCAAGACTGACGTGTATTTCCAGAGGTTTGGGGATTCCCTGGAATGTACTCCTAGGCCACCGCAGTGAGGTAGCAGAGACCCTCAGGCTAATAACTTATTATCTAAAAGGGAAAAAACAGCAAATCCTATTTGAAATGAGAAGAGAATGAAGAACTAGAAGAAGTCTGTGAGTTTTGGCATAGATGTGACTCCTTGATCTTTGAGGAGAAAAGGGAATAAGTTCTTTTGCTCCTGATTCTACGGAATGACTGATTCATGGGGCTTCACATATGAGCAACTATATCTTTTTAGCAAATATTTAACATATCTCTCAATACATTTTCTCAAGTTTTTGGTAAATGTGCACTGCTCTTGGTATTCCACTTTTTCTTCTAGTTTAAGTACTTCTTTTCATTTTTCCTCTACGTGAAATAGGATAGCTGTTGAACCTCGTGTTGAAAACCTTCTTGATACTAACAACACTTCTTTTATGATTACTGTCACAGTTGCTTTAAATAACACTGTTTATTTTGAGTTCTGCTTCTGGCAGAGTCGCAAAGTCTATCAAAAATTTATCCTGTGTCTCAGAAGCTTGTTAGATATTGTTGCCATATAAATATTGTAATAAAAGTGTTAAATAAAAATCTTCTTAAAATTTAAAATGAGTTCTGTTTAAAGAGAAAATGAAACATCGAATCAAGTAAAAACAATATTTAATACATTTGTTCTGTTGTGGGTCTTGCCGTTTCAGACAGAGGAAACCTCTAACACAACAGTGGGGAGAAAAAGGACCAAAAACTCTTAATTCAGGCCTTTACTGTGTATTGGTCAGTGTATCCAAAATCCCTTTTGAAAAAGTTATTGTTGAATACAGTCCCGGTATAACCAAAATACATTTCTTTAGATCTGTAAAATTCCTATTTCCAACAAAACTCATATTCAAGTTTTTCAAATCACAAATAAAACCAAAACCATACATTTTTTGAAAACCTAAATTTAAGAATAAAACTGTGCTCAGCTCATCCGAGTGTAACGGTGAGTAGCGTGAGCTCTGGGGTCCATTTGCTTTGGCTGCAGGTTGCTAGGAGACGTTTTTCCATCACTCCCTTGCATTTTGTAGAGAAGCAGGAGGACTGGCTGCCTTTGATTCACACGATCTTTTCAAGAATGTCTGCACAGCAGGCAGCCTTAGCAAATAGAGATAATGCCCTCCCGCAGAGCAAAAGCGCAGCCATATTTCCTGCCCGTTATGCAAGATTTGCATTCCTAAGCTCAGGGCTTCTGTCCTATAATGCAGCTCACTGTGTATGCAGAGATCACATTGTCCTGTGGAGGTGAGGACCCAGGAAGCCAGTGCAAGATGAGGCTGGTTCTCCATGTCTCTTGACATCGTTTTGAGTGGTTTTGACCCAGGGATCTCGTGTCTTCCACCGGAATTCATGACACTATGGCAGTTTAACGTGTTACCTCACAAGTAGAGTAAAATCTTACTCTTCTAGTTCTTGACAGTTTGGCAGCGAGGAAGGGATGCTGATGGAGACACGGCTTCCTAGAAGAGGATGGACGAGGCTCTTGTGGGCCGATCAGCAGGATTTGAAGGAAGAGTCCATGGGATTTGGTAGCAAAGATGGTGACCAAGTTTCATGTTCCACAGGGTAGTAAGTGGTCGTCTGTTTTATTGTCTGCTAGTGAGGAAGGATTGGGGGTGGAGTTTCATGTCATGTACCAGGCAGGAGGTTCAAATTCAGCTGTCTCAACGGTGGCTGCGTTGTTGCTGACACCCTTCTGGATGAGAACCTTTCTCCCCAGTCATGTTGCCAGCCTCAGATGTATGTTATCGTCATAACCACTACAAAGAACAGTCCTGGACTAGAGCAAGGTTCCAGCCCTCTTCAGACAACAGTAATGGAGAGGGACATTTACACTCAATGAAAAGGAAGACGATCCACATGCCCTGTGAGCAGAAACCAGGTGAAGCACTGAAACGATGGCTAGTTCACCTGCGGATGCATCATGCTTGTTGGGAAAGGATGGCAACAAGGGATTCCGAGGCTTAGCTCTTCCTGCAGACTTCCACGCCAACCTTAGATCTTTGCAGAGATGACAGTCAGAGGTCTTGGACTTTTTCCGTAGTCCTGGCTGCCACGAGGGAGCTTGGTTCTTTGGGGAAGATTTCCCTGAGACACACCAACTCCCGTGGAAACCACAGATAAGGCATTGCTGTGGGTTGAACCATGTCCCCCCAAAATCCATATGTGGAAGTCCTAGTCCCCGTTCCCTATTTGGGAATAGGGTCATAGCAGGTGTAATTAATTGAGATGAGGTCACCAAGAGCAGATAGACTAGACCCCTAATCCAATATGACTGGTGTCCTTAGAAAAAGGGGAAATTTGGACGCAAAGTCACCCAGGGAGGACCCACGTGAAGATGAAGGCAGAGATCTAGGTGAGGTTTCCACAGGTCAAAGAATATGAATTAATGCCAGAATCAACCAGAAGTTATGTGAGAGGCCCAGGACAGGTCATTCTCACAGCCCTCAGAAGGAACCAACCCTGCTGACACCTTGATCTTGGACTTCTAGTCTCCTGGGTTGGTTGACAGTAAATTTCTGCAGTTGCAGCACCTGGATACTTTGTTCTAGCAACCTAGCAAAGTCAGGTAGTCAGTATCTGGACCTTTCATGCCCTGAATTGGATTTACGATGCTGATTCAAGTGACTAGACAGACTGACAAAGACAAGTGACTGAGGTCAGACCCACAGCCCTGGAAGACGTCCTAGACCTTGCACATCAGCTGGGCAAGAATTTAAGGATATTTTCTTAGTAATAGGGCAACTAGTGCCCCAGATTAAAATGATCCCCTTAAAAAGAAGTCACTGCTATGCAAGTCAGCCCCTCATCAGCTGGAATGAGCGAGCCCCACGGCCCCGGCTGGATTCAGCGTTGCTGGGCTGCTGAGTGCAGGGTCCCCAGGCCGAGGTAGACGGTGTCAGTCACCAGGCCTCGTGCTCCAGGGTGCTGGACCCAAGACTTCGGAGGCTCTTTTTGTGGAGCCACAAGCTGGCTCCAAACTACAAGTGAAGACTCCTGGCTTAGCGGGTTGGAGCGGCCCTCTCCCTCTGCATTCCCAGAAGGGCCTCTCTCTTTCAGGAGAGAGCCGGTTAGGGGTGAGGCCCAGGTCTCTCTGCCCCTGGTGTGTGTGTGTGTGGAGTCACGGGTCTGAATATTGGGAGGTGGGGAAGGGAGAGTGAAGGGAATTGAGGTTTTACGACTGTGCTGTTTACAAGTCGCCCTCCTAGCTGGTTCCCTGGTGGGATGGGCGTGTGAATTACATTAATGGGGTTTAGGCAAGAATCACAGTGGAAAAGGGACGTCAATGCGCCCCGTGGGGGGCCTTTTAGGCTCATTCACTGTACTGTGGTTACACGCCTGTCCGAATGTCCATCTGGAGTTGACCTGTCCACGCTCCTGCTTCCTTGGGCCTCAGCGCCCGAGGGGCTTCTCCTGAGGCGACGTGCACACCAGGACTCCGCAGCTGCCGGTCCTCGGCTGCAGGTCTCTGGTCTGATAATTCTGGTGATTAGAGCCCTGACGGAGAGAGTCAGCCTTCACTGCGAGAGCCCTCCTTGAGGGTTACACCTGTCACCCCCGACAGTGACCTGCAGCCCCTACTGCCCAGCCTTACTGGTCTGCTGCTATGAGGCTTCTGTTAAAGCCGAACGCCTGACCTGGAGGGCCGTGGGGCTTTCCAGCCTCTGCTTCCATTTGGGGCAGCTCGACTCAGTCTCAACAAGTAACAGGGTGGGAAGGGCCCACAGCCTCACCTGGTACGTGGAAATGGCTTGTTCAGGAACACAACTAGCCTGGCCCCTCGGCCTCTCAGCTTTACAGGAAAAAGTGGCAGCTGTCACCTTGGGGGCAGCTTTACACGCCCTCTGCCACTTAACAGCAAAGCTACTGGTTCAACTGAGCCCTCGGTTCACAGAGGTTTCCAACACGTCTGGGCCTGGTTCACTGATGGTTCAGCTGAGCTGAAACCCAGGGTCTTGCTGTATTTTCACTTAGCCTTGGGTTGCTGCTAATATTCTAGCTCCTTCAAAAACTACATACCAGCAGACTAAAGGCTCCCGTATTTGGGGTCTTGACGGTGGAAACAAATCACAGTTGCTGATGCTATTTGCACCGTTCGTGGTAAGTGCCTCTGACAAGGGCCTGCTCTCCGAGGAGGCCGCCTGGACTCCCGGGGCTGAGTGAGGCTGCGCTCACGTTCCCGCCATCACTGCCTGGAGCTGTCCTTGTACCAAACATAACACAGTTGCCATCACAGGCCAGGCGCCCATATGGTTCGGAGTCAGAGATTACCCCTGCCGCCAGGCTTGTGATTCCCACCAAAAGCGGCCCCACTTGTCTCCTGGTGAGAGTGGCCAAATGGCTTGGAGCATCCCCCCTCCCCCAGTCCTGCAGACAGACCACGTCACACTTCGACCCCACGTGAGGCCACCGGGCTGCACCACCAGTGTTGACACTTTTCAGGTCACAGTGCTTAAGTTCTAGGCAGATCAACTCACTGATGTCACATTATTATAGCCTTTGAAAGTAAACTGAATATTGTTTTCAGGTTTGGGGAACAGTTACAGTCTAACAATGGCGTATTTTTATTGCGAAATCCACTCAGCTATGTGCTGATAGATAAGTTCTTCAGCTGGCCTTCCTTGTTTCCTACCACCCACCAGCGCCTGGGACTGCTGACAGGAGAACAGCCTTCTCAGAAAGGGACTAAAATTTCTTTTGGCTCCACCCCCAGCACCTCCTCCTGGTTTACACACTTTGATAAGGAAGCATGATGGCTAAGTGCAGTTGTCTCAAGAAAGGGATCATCTCCCCTCGGCTGCTTCCTGGGTAGTGAAAATGATAAGGATGAAAAGAATAACTAACAGTAGAGCTACCATAGGACCCAGCAATCCCACGCCTCAGCATGTATCTGGAGAAAACCATAATTCGAAAAGATACCTGCACCCCAGGGTTCACTGCAGCTCTATTCACAATAGCCAAGACATGGAAGCAACCTAAATGTCCATCAGTAGATGAATGGATAAAGAAGATGTGATACATATATACAACGGAATATTACTCAGCCATAAAAAGAGAATGAAATAATGCCCTTTGAGACAACACGGATGGACCTAGAGGTTATCATACTAAGTGAAGTAAGTCAGACAAAGACAAATATCATATGCTATCACTTATATGCGGAATCTAAAAAAAGGTACAAATGAACTTACTTACAAAACAGAAACAGACCCACAGACATAGAAAACAAACTTACCAAACTTAGGAGTTTGGGATTAACATATACACGCTACTATATATAAAATAGATAAGCAACAGGGACCTACTGTATAGCACAGGGAAGTCTACTCCATATTTTGTAATAACCTATAAGGGAAAAGAGTCTGAAAAAGAAAGTGTATATACATGTATGTATGTGTAACTGAATCACTTTGTACACTTGAAACTAACAAAGCATTGTACATCAACTACACTCCAATAAAAAAGGATAATGGGAAAAATAGACCTAATCTGAAAATTTTGGATTTTGCTCTGAGCTTTTCTGCACAAGATGCTTCTCTCTGTCTCTCAGCAGAAACCAGGCCAGCACAGCTATACAGCCTCTGGGTTGGCAGCCCAGATACAAGAAGACCTAGAAAATTCAGACTTAATTCTGGTTCATTCGCCTGGGTTCCCTTGCGGGAGTGACCTGGCTCCAGATCGTAGGGATGAAGGGTTCCGGACTGAGCTTCCTCCTGTCGAGTCCCTGTTCAGTGGCTCACCCGGGCACGAGCAGGGAATAGAACCCATGTCTCTAGGTTTTATAAAAAAATGCCCTTGCGTTTCCTGTACCTGATTATTCCAGATGAGTGGTCTGGGCAGAATTAGGGGAGAATTGGGAAAAGGCTGAAGTTATAGCTACTGAAATAGGACCACAGATTCACAGTGGTCAAGGAGCAGCCATGGTAGTCGGTGGCCCCTGGGGAGGGAGCACCTTGTCCCCAGGAGATACGGCAGAGAGAAGGGTATTCATGGTCTTTATGGTCCATCGTCAACCCTGGAGCCTTTCTCACAAAGGAAAAGGCCCCAGGGTGGCTACCCAAACTGTTTTAAATACATTGAATTGTATTGATTTCTGGGGCTGCCATTTCCTGCCAGACAACTCTGAAGGTGATTTAATTGCCTTTCCCCTTAACCTGACTGATTCTATCGGCACAGCAGGGTGTAGCTCCAGCTCTGTAGCTCCTACACACCTGTCTGTCTTCCCCACCCACTCCTGTAGCTGCTTCTTGGCCTTTTCTGGGGCCAAATGGCTGTCTTCGGCTGCTGGTGTGGGTCTGTAGGGCACGCACGCAGGGCCAGCTGCCCTCAGGCAGGGCCTCCATCAGAAAAGACTAGACTCATTCATTCCAGCTAAACCAGGAACACTCACGCCCACCAGCTTGCCGGGCAGGGAGGAATAAGGAAGAAATACCAAATCTTCAAGTGCTCAGTGCACCACCAGGAATTGGTGAGGAGGCCTGGGCGTGAGGACCGGGACCTCTCCAGAGTGAGGCCATCCTTGTCTACTCAGGGAGGGTAACTGACAGATTCTTTACGCATCTACTGCAGGTTGTTACCCCTGTGATGAGAAGGCTGCTATGAAATATTCCCCAGTCTTAGCTGACGTCAGAGACACCACCCAGGTCCTGGAGGCGTTCCACTCAGGCTCAGCTCAGTGGTCAGGGTCCTTAGGGATGATGATAACACTGCCTTGGACTTTCCCCTTGCGGTCAGTGTGGAGTCTGAGCCATCACTAGCAGGACCGGCTGGAGAGCACAGGCTTTGGAAGACAGGCCTGGAGGTTGCTGGGACTTGTTCTGCCGGCCGGGTCCAGAGCATCCGGGGACAGGGCGTGCTTAGGGTCAGCCCTGCAGGGTGGCGTAATAGATGCTTGGAGTCCTGTTGACAGTACCTGGAATTAAATGCTGTATGAGGCAAATTGAACACATTTGGGTGCAGATCTTTCAATCAGATTAATCCAAGTGCTGTACTGGTAAACTTCCCCAGATGCCACGATGATGTACAATTAGAGGTAGATGTCATTGCGAGACAGCTCTCCACGGGCCCCTCATACGTGTGCACATCTTACGACCAGAGGCGCTGACTGCCTTTGGTCCACACTGTCTTTCCAAGGGTGTGTGTATAGCCAAGTGCCTTGGAAATGGAGACAGTATCTCCCTCTAGAGCAGAGGGAGGGATGCTTACCATCCAGTACACAGGATTCAACTCCCTAAGCCCAGGGCTGCTATCCTGGAAGAAAGCCCACTGCACGCACAGCTGTCCTCTGGCCCTCTTTGTGTCTCCCTGTGGGAACTGGGACTTGGGAAACTGACCTCTCTGGCTACTGCCGGGGCTGTGAGGGATACAGTGCTCACCACCGTTCTAGGACTGTCGTGTCTTCTGCCAGCATCCTTGAAACAGCATTAGGCTAACGTGCTGGCTTGCAAGTGGGATATGGTTAGGACAGGGTGCCAACATTTTTCAATGAGACCATTTTACACAGAAGCCTAGATCACAGATCTCACTCGGGAATCTCAATACATTTGGCATCACCATCCTATCAAGGAATATCTGTCCCTGAATCGCAGCAGCCGCATTTGGGCTGGTAAGGTTTCAGCAGCCCGCTGCAGTCTCCAACACTCCCTGCTATCTGAAACTTGTGCTAGGGAAGAACAAACTCCACCTTGGAGCAGCTTCTTTTACTCTAACCTTTGTACCCCTTTGCTCTTGCTACAAGTTAAGAATGTTGCCTACAGCCTGAAATATACAAGGTAGGCTCTTCTCAAGGCTCTAGCCTAGGTGTAACACTTTACATTCAAATAGAGATAAAAAGTTGCAGAACAGAGCATAACAGCTGCAAGAACAAAGGATTCCGACACCAGGAAGTTTGCAACAACTAGCCACACCCCCTCCCCTTTTAGTGTAAAACAAGCCTGAATGCTAACTTGGGGAAGATGGTGCTTTGGGACAGTCCACCATCTGCTCAGCCTGCTGGCCCGCCCAGTAACAGCGTTATTCCTCGTGCCAACAGTTCGGCTCTCGATTTGTTGGCCTGTCCAGCGGTGTGTCCAGCGGTGAACCGTAGGAGCTTGGACTGGAGAACAGACCTGCCCACACTGCCCCATCAGCTTCCATTCCCTGCAGCCCCGTGGGCTTCAGAGCCATGGTCCGTGCATACCTCCCTAGTAGGGCAAAACCTGCTCTGTGAGAATTATGATAAAAAGGACTGTCCACCACGTCAACAGCCCTCCTCTGTCGACTCCCATAGTTCATATTAGGGTTGCCTTAAACTTCTCCCCTTGGCGTGACTAAACGTGACCTGATTCATGGTCTTGAGAACTGTGCGTGTTGTCAAGAATACAGGTTCTGTACAGTGAGGTTTGCTCTAACACACGTTCTGCCGTAGTACTGGCAGGAGACAGCCGTGTGTGTCTCTTTTGTAGATGCCACAGTGGTGGTCGGTTTGCATCCTGGAACTGGCCATAGGACAGGATTTAACAGCCCTGGGTTCCGTCCTCAGAGGGTCCACTGATCGATTGCTGTGACACATCCCAAGCCCTCTGCCTGACGACTCTGACTGAGACCAAAGTCCCAGCTCACACCTGTGCTTCCTGCTTACGGAAAGAGTAGCCGTCTTGACTGCAATCTGGATCCCTAATGTGAGGGCACGTCACAGGCCCACCCGAGTCTGGACGGACAAAGCCTGGGGGAAACAATTTCTTCAGCTTCCTGCCCCTGGGGAGGCTGTGTGTGGTACAGAAAACAGCAGCATCCCTAGGGTAAGCAATCTTCCCTTTGCAAGGCTGCCAGCCGGTACCGTGTTCATTAAGACAGGCGGATCCTCAAACAGACCCCCGTGGTCTGGCGCCCACAGGAGCCATTTATTTCTCACATAACCAGACATTCAGGGCTTGACCGACGAAGCACTCTCCTCGGCAGTGTCCCCCGGGCACAGACACCCACCCCGTCGGGCAGATGGGAAAGAAAATGGGCAAGTCCCTGTGGAGGGTTATGTCCAGGGCTGGAGGCGAACATGCCCCTCCGTTGGCTAGAACCCTAGGGCGTGGCCAGCCTCCCTGGAAGGGGCGCCAGGAAGTAGGCTCCCTTGGCTGGTCAGCCTGACCTCTGGCACAGACGTTTACCCGGGTCCCACTCGGTGCCACACGATACTGGAAGTTTCCAGAGAACCAGGAGATGAGTGATGTGGGCCAGACCGGGCCCGTCGTCAGTGCTGCCAGAAGCAGTGTAACCCGCAAAGTAGGTGACAGAGAGAGAGAATCGCAACGTGGCAAAACCCACCCTCTCCTCCACGGAGGGACTTGGATGCCCCCCCTCTTCTCCCGCGTCAGGAGACTGTGGACACTGCATGCTGAGGGAAGCGTCTTCCCAGGATGAGTGTCACACAAAGAGCAGCGTCCCTGCCAAGCGACTGCTATGCTAACAGAAGCTCATTGCTGCCAGGGCTGGACGCTGTTTGCACAGAACTTTCTGGTCGCCGATACGCCCTGCTTGAGAACCTCTTGTAGTTTTCCAGGGGGAGTTCCTGCCGTTCGTTTTCCAACCTTGGCATCAAGGGAGAGAAGCCAGGAGAACTGAGCATGAGACGTACCCTGGGGACCGGACAGGGGACCTCTAAATGTGGACCATCTGCTTTAGAATCACTGGAGGAACGGGGTGCTTGGTAAAGTTGCAGATTTGCACAAACAACCACAGACCCGTCAATTAGAATGGCAGGGTCGGGGCCCCAGAATCTGCATTTTAACCAAACGCCTCAAGAGATCTTTTTAATCAGAGTTTTCAATTCCAGGAGCCCCCTGCAGACCTCCTCAAAGGGCTGGGTAACTCTGCCAGTGTTTACCCACCGATGGCAGGGTCTGCTAACCACAAATACCTCTCCAGCCATGTGGATTTTGCTATGTAAGCACTGTAACCCGCAGTTCCCTGCTTCCTGGGTCATAGCCACAGTCACGGAGGTGGAGGGACCTCAAGCTTTCTGGGCTTCTCTCCCCGGCTCAGTAGGTTACAGGGATGATCCGCCTGGTCCATTACCCCGAGTCTAGAGCAGAAGAGATAGACCGTCCATGCTGGACCACACACCATCAGGAAGACAAAATGACAGTCAGTAAGAACCTGTGCCACGGGGTGGTCACTAAGCCACAGATCAAAGATGAAACAGTAGAACTAGGATCTAGAAATGCCAACCACTGGGTCCACAGGGGTTTTCTTCCTGCATTTTTTTGTTCTCAATTGTACAATCAGTATCTTCAACACAATCCGTGATAAATCAGTTTTTGGTTTGTATTCCCAAGCTCATCCCTGAAACGTGACTCATTTCCTCTGGGTTTTTTCTCTGCCCCCAAGATGAAGAGTTTCATCTGCTGCTCCCCCACTCTTTTCCCAGCCTTCGAGCTTCACTGCTGGCTCTTTCTCAAATCACATTCTCAACTCTCCGGATGAGCCATCTCCCATTACATATTCCTGATGTTCAAATGTGATTTTTTTAAAAAAAGTGTTTGGAAACAGACCAAGGATTTTGATGGTGAAAAGACAGGCAGGAAAATACTTTAGACCCTGTAATGCACCTACCAGCACAAAGAACTCCCCAAACCAAAAACTATTAAATAATGCTATATCCTTGTAAAAAAGTCACACCCCCCCACAATCCACATACTTATGTAATACATGCAACACAACTGACTCTTTGGGGTCACCTTTCAAGGAGGAAATGAGTAGAATTACACATAATTTACGTTTTCCCCACTATTTTCGTAATCTTCCTCATGATTCTCATAATTCCTAAGTTTCTTTTACATTTAAGTCAGCCAAAGATTCTGTTGCTTGCAATACAGAACTCTGACTGATGGAGAGACCAAATTCCATGACAATTAATCCTGGGGAAACACCCTTCTTTCAGAGAAGGCTGTGGCTATCCATTCCAGGGTGGGTGTCCTACACCATATATAAGGTACATCACTGAGATGTACGTCTGAATCACAGCACAGCCAACAGGGGAAAAGAGACAGATGCACATAGTGACAGGACATGTGCAACAAGTGGGAGACCTTCCACTGCCATCCACACCTCTGACCTCGGCTTCTACCATCACATCCTCCCTGGCTTTGACACTCCTTACTCTCTATTATACGGACTTTTGTGATGACACTGGACCTGCTCAGAAAATCCTGGGTACTCTCTCCATATCAATACTCCTTTTTTTTTTTTAACATCTTTATTGGAGTATAATTGCTTTACAATGGTGTGTTAGTTTCTGCTGTATAACAAAGTGAATCAGCTATATGTATACATATATACCCATATCTCCTCCCTCTTGCGTCTCCCTCCCACCCTCTCTCTCCCACCCCTCTAGGTGGTCACAAAGCACCGAGCTGATCTCCCTGTGCTACGCGGCTGCTTCCCACTAGCTATCTATTTTACATTTGGGAGTGTATATATGTCCATGCCACTCTCTCACTTCGCCCCAGGTTACCCTTCCCCCTCCCCGTGTCCTCAAGTCCATTCTTTATGTCTACGTCTTTATTCCTGTCCTGCCCCTAGGTTCTTCAGAACCATTTTCCTTTTTTTCTTAGATTCCATGTATACGGATTACATACGGTATTTGTTTTTCTCTTTCTGACTTACTTCACTCTCTATGACAGACTCTAGGTCCATCCACCTCACTATAAATAACTCAATTTCGTTTCTTTTTATGGCTGAGTAATATTCCATTGTATATATGTGCCACACCTTCTTTATCCATTCATCTGTCGATGGATACTTAGGTTGCTTCCATGTCCTGGCTATTGTAAATAGAGTTGCAATGAACATTTTGGTACATGACTCTTTTTGAATTATGGTTTTCTCAGGGTATATGCCCAGGAGTGGGATTGCTGGGTCGTATGGTAGTTCTATTTTTAGTTTTTTAAGGAACCTCCATACTGTTCTCCATAGTGGCTGTATCAATTTACATTCCAACCAACTGTGCAAGAGGGTTCCCTTTTCTCCACACTCTCTCCAGCATTTATTGTTTGTAGATTTTTTGATGATGGCCATTCTGACTGGTGTGAGATGATACCTCATTGTAGTTATTTTTTATTTTTATTTTTTTATTAGTTTCTGCTTTATAACAAAGTGAATCAGTCATACATATACATCTGTTCCCACATCCCTTCCCTCATGCATCTCCCTCCCTCCCACCCTCCCCATCCCACCCCTCCAGGTGGTCACAAAGCACCGAGTTGATCTCCCTGTGCTCTGCGGCTGCTTCCCACTATCTATCTACCTTACGTTTGGTACTGTATATATGTCCATGTCTCTCTCTTGCTTTGTCACAGCTTATCCTTCCCTCTCCTCATATCCTCAAGTCCATTCTCAAGTAAGTCTGTGTCTTTATTCCTGTTTTACCCCTAGGTTCTTCATGACATTTTTTTTTTAATTCCATATATATGTGTTAGCATACGGTATTTGTCTTTCTCTTTCTGACTTACTTCACTCTGTATGACAGACTCTAGGGCTATCCACCTCATTACAAATAGCTCAGTTTCATTTCTTTTTATGGCTGAGTAATATTCCATTGTATATATGTGCCACACCTTCTTTATCCATTCATCCGATGATGGACACTTAGGTTGTTTCCAGCTCCGGGCTATTGTGAATAGAGCTGCAGTGAACATTTTGGTACAGGTCTCTTTTTGAATTATGGTTTTCTCAGGGTATATGCCTAGTAGTGGGATTGCTGGGTCATATGGTAGTTCTATTTGTAGTTTTTTAAGGAACCTCCATACTGTTCTCCATAGTGGCTGTATCAATTTACATTCCAACCAACTGTGCAGGAGGGTTCCCTTTTCTCCACACTCTCTCCAGCATTTATTGTTTGTAGATTTTTTGATGATGGCCATTCTGACTGGTGTGAGATGATACCTCATTGTAGTTTTGATTTGCATTTCTCTAATGATTAGTGATGTTGAGCATCCTTTCATGTGTTTGTTGGCAATCTGTATATCTTCTTTGGAGAAATGTCTATTTAGGTCTCTGCCCATTTTTAGGTTTGATGTTCCTTGTCATGTGAAGGAAGATCCAGCAAAATACATTCTAAATGCCATTATAATAAATACATATGTTTGATAAACATACTAATGGGTACATTCAACGCAGTTATTTTGCTTCAAATGTCATTGAAATTGAGGAAGATTTTTATCACGTCAGCAGAGGATAAGTTTCAATTTTTTACAATGCTAATAAAGCACCCATTCCGGAAAAAAAGCTCGTGCTCTATATGAATGGATTAATGGATAATTTGCTTCCTCTTCACTATTTTTAACTGATGTTTGTTAGAAAATTCATAATATTATTGTATCTTTTAGTTAGCTTTGGATTTAATTTTTAGCACAAGAGAAAAGGACAATTCAGGAGATGAAAGGTAGACGCAGCTGAGAGATCGTCAGATTGTCCCTTGTCACCCACCACTTCCGACATGAGTCCTTGGCTCACTCACTTACGAACTCCAGTCAGTAAGGGACAGAGTGGGCAGCTCTTTACAGTTTGTGAGACGCTTTCACACAGGTCTCCTTTGATCCCCCTGGCACCTTAGCCGAGGAAAGTGGGCCAGGCACTTTGGTCATGGTTATAAAACAGGGGATTGCAGACCCCACTAACTCACCAAGCAGGAAACCAGCAGGGCTGATCCAGATCCTCAAACCACCAGGTGTCAGCTCTTTTCACTGCGCATCTGGTGCCAGTGGACACATCACATTTCTATAAGGTGGACACTTTGAGTTTCGCCACAGTAGTGGTTGATTCTAGAAAGAGCAATATCGGCAACAGCCAATGTCAAAAGCACTGCCAGCAAACAGTTTCTGAGTGCTTTAGACCTGCCTTTCACCGCTCAGGAATCACACTTGCATTAAGCCATTTGCTGTTCACAATAAACCTGTGAGGCGGGTAATATTTTTAATCTTCTCAACACTGGAGTGTATTGATCTGTTACTTTCCCCATTTGATAAGAGAGAAAACGGTGGTTCAAAAAATAAAGTGACTTGTTCAGTGTCAGTCCGCTACTAAATGGTGAAAAACAAGCAGTCTGACTAAAGAATCTGTGCAATTAACTACTACACTATATTTTGTCCCCATAGCTGACTGTTCTTTTCTTTTTCAATTAGGAAAAGATAAAAAGTAAGGTATTCAAACAGTTGAATTTGTGGCTCTCATTCTCCCCTATTTCCTTTTGTATCAGTAATGCTCAGTTGTAACTGAACACAGACTAGAAAGTTTAATGCAGCATCTAGAGGCTTCTTAATGCTGTGGACTCTTTTGAAAAAGACACACAGAACTTAAGTGCTAGATTCCAACCACTAGTGGATGAGAAAAGAGGAAAGTATATTTAGCTCTGGCTTCATGGGAATCTTAAAATCCTCCAGGGCTTCTGAGGACAATAATTCATTACTTTACTAATTATTACTTCTTAAATAAATGGCTGACATTTAAAATTTTCATTGTTCCCTGACAAAGCGAAGTGCATAGAGCTTTCCCGATATAGAGAAAGAAGGTTTTTACTAAATGGCCTTTAAAATAACTTTCCGAGCTCAAAGTAGATGAATCTTTGACATGTTCGTGGTAGATCTATTTTTATTTAAAAAAGTCTGTAAGTATGGACTGTGGCCAAGGTAAGCTCAGTGAGTTTTATTTTAATCAATTTGACTGCAGAAGCATATGAGAGCTGAATCTGGTTTTCATAAGCTTTTCTCAGAAATAAAATATATTTTATTTAATTACGTATATTTCAGTATAAATATAGGTGACGAGTTGACTTACCTTTAAGCTTCTAATTATTACAACATCAATACGAAGCATCATTTTAAATTCTCTTTAAATCTCTTTCCATTTATTTACAGAGTTTGAGCATTTTATGTGTATATATATATTCATGTATATATATATACATATACTTGTATATATGTATATGTGTGTGACTGCATTTTTTGTTTATAAATTCTGATAGCACGATAAACATTGAAAGGAATTTGGTACAGAAGAGTAACTTCAGAAAGTGCTTCTTTTAATATTCAATAATACCATTTTCATGTGACTAAACTTACAGTTAATTTGCAAATTAAAAGGCAATCTGAACATCACCTCTTTAGGAATCTGAATCATTGAATCTCCTTTTTTCCGTTGGTCCAGAACCCCATCACATAACATGTCATCCAGAACTTAATTTTCTCTTTACTCATAAGCATTCTGAATTCTCTGCTGTAAGTACTGAAGTGGCTTTATTAGTGAAAATCACAGGAGGGGTGATTACTCTGTGCTTACCCAGCACTAAGCAGCAGAAGCTTCACGGAGGAAAAAAAATAATCAGGCTCTGAGCCATACAGATGAAAGAAGCATATGAATATCAAGCAAAACATTGTATAAGGAACTGTTGAAATTAAAGCACACGATGCTCTACGACATGATCCAAAAAGAGAAGCCCTAATACCCTGGTAGGAAAAAATCTGGCAAAACACCAAACCATTGAAAAACAACGCACAGACCCAAAAACAGCCCCGGAAGTTTTCCTCTTTATCCCCAACCTAAGGTTTGTTATCTTCCCATCACTGGAAAAGCCTTGAGAACAATGCTTACAATACTCTTAATGTTTAACTTACCCAACGCATTTATTTTTATTAGCTGAAAATGTGAGTCATTTCAGCTGACATTTTGGAAAGCCACATATTGCCTTTTTACTTATTTATTTTTCATGCATCAGACTGATCTTCAAGTAGTTTGCGTTGACTCCGGGGGAGGGGGCGGGCAGGCTAAGCTGTTCCCCAAGCACCTCCTTTTCCTCTGTAGCTGGTTCTCCTCAGTTTGGCCGTCCAGAAGGGAGCCCAGTAACAGATTGTTTCCGAGAACACAGCACAATCTACTTGTGACCTGGTTGCTCCGCTCCTATGGCAGCCGTGGCGACAGGGGGTAGGGCGCTGGCAGAAGCCTAGCGACCCGCTTTGGGTCTCTCATGGCTGGCAGGGTCCCTTCTCTCCCTAAATGTCACATCCTCTGTAGTATCCGTGGGCCAAAGGAACATCGGCAAAGTTTCCTTTACACTCAGGTGACTATGAGATAATTAGAAATGCAAACAGTATAATATACTGACAAATGCAAATGGTTGTTGGACAAAAAGGGCCATGTGGGCGGAAGTGTGAACTTCAGAGAGGGAAAACAGTTGGCAGGGATGCTCATCCCTCACTTCCTCTCCCATCTTTCTCCAGGTGGACTTTCCTCATTTTCCACCACGACAGAGCAATGTTCTCTCCCTTTTACTTGCAGAGTCTAAGGTGCAGGACACTGCAGCACGCTCTGGACTGAGACACAACACAACTGTTGTTCAGAGGAAGACAGGTTGAGATATAACAACAGGTCTTTTTAACACGTTACAAAAATATTGCATCTGCATACTTTGATGATGGCTATTCTGACTGGTGTAAGGTGATACCTCATTGTAGTTTTGATTTGCATTTCTCTAATAATTAGTGATGTTGAGCCATCTTTTCATGGGCCTGTTGTCCATCTGTATGTCTTCTTTGGAGAAATGTCTATTTAGATCTTCCACCCGTTTTTTGATGGGGCTGTTTGTTTTTCTGATATTGAGCTGCATGAGCTGTTTGTATATTTTGGAGATTAATCCCTTGTCAGTTGCTATGTTTGCAAATATTTTCTCCAATTCTGAGGGTTGTCTTTTCATTTTGTTTATGGTTTCTTTTCTCTGCAAAAGCTTTTTAAGTTTAATTGGGTCTCATTTGTTTATTTTTGTTTTAATTTTCATTACTCTAGGAGGTGGATCAAAAAAGATGTTGCTGCAATTTATGTCAGAGAGTGTTCTGCCTATGTTTTCCTCAAGAGTTTTACAGTATCTAGCCTTACATTTAGGTCGTTAATCCATTTTGGGTTTACTTTTGTGTATGGTGTTAGGGAGTGTTCTAATTTCATTCTTTTACATTAGCTGTCCAGTTTTCCCAGCACCACTATTGAAGAGACTGTCTTTTCTCATAATTCAAAAAGACACATGCACCCCAATGTTCACTGCAGCACTATTGACCATGGCCAGGACATGGAAGCAACCTAAATGTCCATCAGCAGAGGAATGGATAAAGAAGATGTGGTACATATATACAATGGAATATTACCCAGCCGTAAAAAAGAACGAAATAATGGCATTTGCAGCAACATGGATGGACCTAGAGATTGTCATACTGAGTGAAGTAAGTCAGACAGAGAAAGACAAATACCATATGATATCGATTATATGTGCAATATAAAAAAAGGGTACTAATGAACTTATCTACGAAACATAAAGAGAGTTACAGATGTAGAAAATAAACTTATGGGTACCGGGGGTAAGGGAAGGGGAGGGATAAATTGGGAGATTGGGATTGACATATACACACTACTATATATAAAACAGATAACTAATAAGAACCTACTGTATAGCACAGGGAGCTCTACTCAATACCCTGTAATGGCCTGTATGGGAAAAGAATCTAAAAAAGAGTGGATATATGTATATGTATAACTGATTCCCTTTGCTGTACACCTGAAACTAACAAAACACTGTAAATCAACTATACTCCAAAATTTTTTTTTAAATAAAATATTATATCTGCATAGAAAAAAATAAAAAGGTACAGAAGGTCATGATACAAAAAGTAAAAATCTTGGTTCCTCCAGCCACTGGTTCTAATTACAGACAATAGTCACCTCAAAGCTTTCCTAGGCATCTTCCAAGAAGGTTATGTTTATAGTAATGTGTGTGTTCTTATTATCCAAATAGCACCTTACTCTATACAATGATTTTATATATAAAAAAATTGAAGGTGATTACATACATGTGCCATGTGTTTATTCAACAATGCATCTTTCTGTATCATTATGTATCTAGCTTTTTTATGATTGCATAGAGTAATGGGCTATTTTAATGGTTAAAAATTTGTAGTTAATATTAAATAAGTTTAATATTTTAATAATTATATAAGGTATGAAAACCTCTAACTTATTAAAAAATCCACCATTAGTGATAGAAATTAGTACTTTTATAGGTTGTTGTCTTATTTGTCTGCTATATAGCATTTCTGTATCAATTACGTTTCAACATCCGTCTCTGGGTACAGAAGCCAGTACAATTTTTATTGCTTTGACATTTTTCTCTGTTCTCATCATAGAATCTCATCCTGGCTTCTTGGCTCCACTGAGGCTGGTGCCTGGAAGCACGGCTTGTATTTCCTTCCTCACTCTTGACCTAACACAAGTCAACCATGTCCATGCACCTCGGGCACAGAGTGTTAACCAGCAGACAGTTCCTGATCGGTCATCTTCTCCCCGCGGTGGAACTCGGGGCAGTAACTAACCTAAGTGCCTGGTAGAACGGAGACCGGAAGTAGATTAATTAAAAGTCTGCTTGTTTGGTACCCGGACTTTTCCAGTTCAGCAGTTCCCTCGGAGAAAGAGCAACAGAGGCCAAATTGTGGCCAGCTGCGGACTCCCTGGAGTCGTGGCTCCTGGCTGTGGTGCGGGGTCAGGTGTCCCACCCGGATGGAGTCCAGCGCCCCCTGGACTTGGCAGGGCAGTTGAGTAACGGGCAGATCTGGTTGACACGATGCTCATCCAAACTATGTTACCGAAAATTTTAGCTCTCTCAACTAGTCTCATTGACGAAAAGTGGAACGTGATGAGCGCAGTCTTATGAGCTTTCAGTTTGCCATAAACGATGTTGAGGGAACAAGCCACAGAGGAAATGTTTATCTGCAGCACTACACTAAACAGGAGGATGCTGACCACGAGGGCGTATTCCTTTCAAGGCGTGTGCGTTACAAGATAGACACACACACACACACACACACACACACACACCCTCCTTGGTCTGCACACACACACACCCTTAGTCTGCACACGCACACCCTCTTTAGTCTGCCCACACACACGCACGCACACGCACACACACACCCCTCAGTCTGCACACGCACACGCACTCGCACACCCTCCTTAGTCTGCACACACACGCACACGCACACACCCACACCCACACACACCCCTCCTTATTAGTCGGTGCTCCCCCCCGGGGCAGACCTCTGCATAAGAATACGTTTGATGGGAGGACGCAGCAGCTGCATCTCCCCGCCCCAGAATTGGTGCGCGGAGCCGCTGCGGCTGCTCCGCCGTCCCTGCCGCGGCCTCAAACGAAAGCTCGTCAGCGGGCGGGGCAGCACCGCAGCCACCGAATTCCCTGCGCTGCGCGGCCGCGGATTGGTCGGGAGGCGGGGGGCGGTGGCAGCCGGGGGCTTGGCGCGCGGGCGCTACGCGGGGGGGCATCGGGGCGCGCCGGGCCGGGCGCCGCCGCCTGGGTCGCTCGGCCGAGCGGGCGCGGACATCATGGTGAGTGCTCTCGGCGCCGGGCTGCGCGTCCCGCCGGCCGGTGGAGCCTGGCCGCCGAGGGGACCGGCCGAGCGCCGCGGACGCGCGGGGGCCCGGGGCAGCCTGGCGGCTCGCTGGCGTCCGGAGCCGGCAGACCGGAACGGCCGGGGTCGCGGCGGGGGCGGCCGGTGCCCGGCTTCCCGGAGTCCGCACCGCGCGCGGCCTCCGGAGCTCTGGCAGGGGGCGCTCGGCCGAGGCGCGGGGCGCCCGTCTCAGGCGGCCGGCGGCCGGGGAGGGGGCGGGCTCGCGTCCCCTCCGGAGGCCCAGCCCGTCTCGGCGGCCTGGGGGTGGGGAGCACGGTGACCGAAGGGCTCTGCGCGCGGCCGGCGCCAGGGCCGCCTCTCCCCCGCTCCTGCGCCCCCCGGCCGAGCGGCCGCGGAGGAGGCAGAAGCTGGGGGCGGGGTAGTGGGCGCGGGTGCGGCGGCGGCCGCCGGGCCCCCAGGCGCCTTGCCCCGCAGCCGGTCCCTGACGCTCGGCTCTCCCTGGCCCCGCAGTACGGGTTCGTGAATCACGCGCTGGAGCTGCTGGTGATCCGCAACTACGGCCCGGAGGTGTGGGAGGACATCAAGTAAGTGCGCGCCCGCCGCCCCGCTTCCTGCCCGGGGCCGCCGCGCTCCCACGCTCGGAGCCGGCCGGGAGGGGCGGGCGGGAAGGAGCCCGGGGTCGCGCGGCCGTGGGAATGCGCTGCCCCCGCCCCGGCGGCTCCCACGCGGAGGGGCCCCGGGGGCGGCGGGGCCTCGCAAGCGGACCGAGACCGTCTCGCGGGCCCTTTGCACACCTTGCAGGCACGCGCGGCAGGGACGCCCTTCCGGGATGCGGACACCCCCTTCTGAGCAGCTGTGAGCGGAGCGCGTTTTTCCCCCTGAAACGAAGGGACACCTCTCCCGCCCCCCGCCCCTTCTGTCCCCCCCGTCTTTTACGTCTGGTTTCTGCTGTGGTGAAGGCTGTCCGCGGTAGGAGGGCACCCTAGTTTCTGTCCAGAGCTGTGAGCCCAGTGCTCTGCACGTGCGCGGAAATACCGCAGCCACTGGGAGTTTAGACCTGCTGCAGCGACCGGGGCATCGTCCCTGTGGACGCCTGAGCGTTGCAGTCCAGCAGCGCTCTCTCCTTTTCTTCCTCTCACTCTGGTGAAATTTGCGTGTAACGTGTATGGATGACCGCAGCCAAGTCGCCACACCGACACCCAGTACTATCTGGATTTGCAGCCTGGGACAGCAGTGCGACTGCCACAGGCAACCAGAGGGAGAGAGGGTGTTTTCCCCGGTGGGCAGAGAACACCTTGCTGTTATTCACTCTCATTGCCTGTGCTCACGGATTTCCTTCTGTTACGTTAAGCAGGTGATGCTTTATGCTGTTTGCTCCTAAATGTATTACAGTTAGTGGCAGTGAATGCCAACAGGCTCTATCACGCAGTTCCGCGATAGTGATTTCTTCTACAGATCTGTTCCCGTGGAAATGCCCAGGATTAAATATTAAGCAGTAGAATGCAACTTTTCCTCCCCTCGGGTCTGTACCCTTGAGCATTGTTTCAGGTTCCATAAGCCACTTATGTTGCCCACCCAGCACATCTACTTACTATAAAGATAAGTGGGGATTTGAGAGTTACGTGGTTCAATCAAATGAGAATCTAGGCACTAAAGCTTACTTTGGGATTTGAACTTTCTATCCACCTTATTAATACCTTCATAATTTTTATGTTTCTTGGTAGACAGAGTTATAGAGAAGGCAGGCATCAAGAGTAAGATGTTAAACAGTGTAACCTCAGTGTAGGATTGTTTTTAAGCCGCTTTCTCTGTGAATGTATGAAAACACCATATGTATCTCCCACGTGGTAATGTCTCATCCGTAAGCTAGAAATCCCCAAATTTCCTGGTGGATGTGCGATGGCAATGAATATGTTTAGAATTTTGAGAGCACAGGATGGCTGTTGTGGTGAAACAGTCTTATGTATGTTTATTGGCTTAGAACGTGTGTCTTACCCATTATCAGTTTCAATCACTGTCAAATACAGAAATGAAAAATAATACCTCATAGGGAAATGTGTCGGAAATTTAAACATTAAAGTAACGAATGATTTGTTTATGTTGGCCGTATTTTCCACAGAGAAGGTCAAAAATATCTAAAAATTTACAAATCCCCTCGATGTGAGAACTTAACTCTACCAAATCACGTTAAGAATGTTGTTTCATTTTCCTTTAAAAAAAGTATTAATTTTTAATTAAACATCAATATCGTCTAACTCATGAATTTATTTTTAAGTAGCATCAAGCAGTATCCTTCATCTGTTTAAGTGCTAATAATTTAAATCATACAAAACATTTTTTTTTCTGGTAAAGTGAAGCAAATCATATGTATCTTTTTCCTACAGAATGACCTCAAGGATTGTGTGCCCCTGCAAGAGAAATGCTATTAGTTATACTAGTGTTGGCAATCCAGGTGTTAAGTTTGATTCTCTCTTGTCTCAGCATCCCTCTTGGTGGAGCCCATCTTGTCTTGGATATGGTTTAGTATCTGGACGAGAGAACCTTGCTGAGCTTTCTGCATGGAGGACCTTAGAACAGCTCACTGTCAGGACCCCGGAGGGATCCCTGTGTGCTCCCTGGAAGAGTATTTACTTAGATCCACAGAGATTCTCACTGCCTGGGGGCAGGACAGGAGAGGTTGGCAGGGTTTAAGTTTAAAATGCTCCCTGGGAGATTCTGAGTCCTCCTCTGACCTCACCGTCTGCTCCAGGGAGGGTTGCTGCAGTCAATGGTCCAAGATACTTTCAGGTTTACCTTTTTATGGAAACTGAATATATGAAAAAAAACTTTTTTTGTCTCAGTAAATTCCAGACTCCTCTAGCTTCCTTTTTGCTCTGTGAGAAACTGTCTAAATTGATGTTTATAAAATTTCATATAATACTTTTTTGGTTTAGGAGGAAGTGGCCATCCATCCTTCTTCAGAAAGTATGCCAGACATTTAAGGACAAGTAAAATCCTAAGTAACAGATTCCAGACAGAAAATTCTAAGTGGGTTAGAGCCAGAAATGCTTCATTGTAAACTCCGTATCCACTTACACTATTACCAACAATATAACCATTTCACAACAGTTTTAAATTCCTCTTTGTAAGAAAATGAAAAATTGTCAAGACTGAGGGTCAGCAAACTTTCCCTTAAAGGGCAGAATAGTAAATATTTTAGGTGCTGCAGGCCACGAGTCAATAGTGATGATATTATGCGTACCTGTATAACCATTGAAGTGTAACCACTTAAAAAATGTAAAAGCCATTCTTAGATCCCCAAAGAGCAGAAATCAGTGTTGGCTGAGATTTGACCCAGAGACTGTAGTTTGCCCCTCTGATCTAGATCATAAATATATGTGAAAAAAGTCAAAGAGACCTCTGAATCTACCTCAGATCTTGTTTTGTTGGCGTCCTTTCAGTTTTGAGATGGCCCTTTCTGGAAGCCGTGGGTCCTAAGGGATGAGAAATATCAATCGCCATTTCAGGAAAAACATCAAGTCAGGATATACATATTAGAAAAGCACCTAAATACTTGATTTAATGACCATGTCTGTCACCCTGCCATCGGCCCTGGCTGCGCTAACATTGCATCAAATTACTGGGTCCAAAATCTTGGTATGTGATTTGGAAGTGAAGTAATGACACTGTTAGTTGATAAATATTGGAGTATGTTCCTTTAGAAGGCCGCCAGGAAGATGATTACTTCCCTGTGTAAAGAACTCAGACATGTTTGGTATGTGTTGTGAGATTTATCTATAGCAGGGCAGCGTACTTCTTCATTCAGTGACTCAGACCTGCTTTCATTCTCTAGTTAAGCTTATTTTTAAGGAGCACAGTCTAGTGTTCGGGCATTGAGGATGGAAAAATGTTTGACATAATCCTTGCTTTCAAATAGAGTCTAGAGATATCAGGATATTTCTAATCTTATTATATCTTGGTTTTTCTGCCTGTAACTCAAACATGGAAGCATTTGGCTGTTGGATAGCATATTCTGATCTTCCAGTTTTGAAATTAATGCATCTACTTGAATTTGCTACTCACGAATTAATCATTATAGTTCATATAAGCAAATGCGTGGCTGTAAGCTAGTTATGCGACTTTCCCAGTTGCCTAAACTTTCCAAGACTCAACGCTATAAGGAAACAGATAATAACTACTTCATAGGGTTGTCATATGTTGAATGATGCCTGTAAAGTGCTCAACACAGTTCTCGATAAATAACTGTTTAATAAATGGTAGCTGTTAACGATTTTCACTCTAGAGCCAGAGTTTTTCAGCTCGTCCCTTCCCCAGCTCCGCCTACATAAGAGTAATCCGTTGAATCCACATGCCACATCCCTCTAAGCGTGCTGTTATTTGAAGATGCAGCATATGCTCTTTTTAAAAATCATTAATTAGTTTGTTTCATTTTTTAGATCCCATATATAAGTGATAACATACAGTATTTGTCTTTCATTTTCTGTAGTGAATTATTTCACTAAGCATAATACCCACCAGGTCCATCCATGTTGTTGCAAATGGCATTATTCCATTCTTTTTCATGGCTGAGTAATATTCCACTGTGTATATCTACCATATCTTCTTTATCCGTTCCTCTGTTAATGGACACTTAGGTTGCTTCCATATGCTCTTAATATTCATTTTGTCAAAACAAATTAAAACCAAATAGTGGGCCACATTTTGCCACGTTTTAATCAGATTTTCCTATTCCTGAGGCGATATAATTAAATTTCTATACCTTCCTATGTTCTTGCTCAAGTAGGTTTAAAAATATTAACAGTACTTTTTATTATAAAGCTGTTTAAAATTTCCAAAGTCCTTTCCTCTCTAATTTCACGAGTGCCACAATACCCATTTGAAATAAGAAAGGCCTTTTCTACCTCAGTTTTTTTCCAGCTTTATTGAGATGTAATTGGCCCATAACATTGTGTAAGTTTAAGGTGTATGATGTATGGATTAGATATGCTTGTAAATTGCAGAATGATTTGTTCCTCTATTGAAAGTCTTTGTGGTCAGTCTTCAGATCACCCAAACGTGGGACCTTTCAGTCCACACAGCCCGCTTACTCTCAGCACCCTCATGGGCCGGGGGTCAGTTCCTCAGCCAGGCTGGCCTTTCCCGTCCAAGAGGGAGGACACCTGTGCTCAGTAGGGTTTCTCTCCGCACGCCCCACTCCGTCCTGCAAATGGAAATACTTTCCAGCTTTGAGATGGCAAGACAAATCTTACTTCTTAAGGGAAGACTTCTTTCACCTCCACAGCTGTACTTTTCTTTTCCTTCATAGCACATGCACAAGTTTATAATTACTTATTTGTAGTATTATTTGATGAACAGCTGTCTTATCTCACTAAAGTCTAGCATCTATAACTAGCAGAAGCCTTCTTTCTCTCTGTATCTATCTATCTATAATATGTATATGAATTATCTTTCATTTTTTAATTTCCAGAGAATAGAGCACGTGTATATTCATCACACTTAATTTTTTTTTTCTGTAACCGGGATTTATTATGTCAGAACGGTGACATCTTCAACTACTATTTAATAAAATATAAGCTCCGTTGAAATGGGCATTTCTGATATTAACAAAGGCAGAAGATGTATCAGTAAATTATAACGTCTCTTTTTGGGAGGGTCAGCGTTCACACGTGGATATAATAAAAGGATTAAGAACACTGCTGTTGGATTACCAATTTCATAAACCCCAAGACACTTACTGGGTTGGATTCAGGGCAAGATTGAGTCCTTTAGCAAGTGTCTCAAAGGTGCTGTTTAAGGTCAGTATCATAGACTGTAAGTAGACGTTTGTGATGCTGAAATTAAATTTAAAAACCAGATGAGAATGCTCACCAGGACCTTCAGTGCTGAATGTAACAGCTCATATATGTTGGACACTTACCATAGGTTCCGCGGTAGTGGTCCTGAAGGCTTTGTACTTGTTAACTCACCTAATCCTCACATCCACCATAGAAGATAGATGTGTTCATTATTCTTCTTTCATAAATAAGGGAACTGAGTCTTCAGGACTTTAAACGCCTGCCTCAAGCCACTCATTTGTTAATCATCAGAGCAGAGATTTGGACCCAGATAGGCTTGTAATGATCCTATTATGTGCTTTTCCCCAAACAAGGACTTCACGAGCTTCTCCTTTCCGATTTTCCAAAGACCATTTAGCATGGAAATGGGCAACATATATGTGTGTTACTGCTACCATCTTTGTTTTTGTTTTCCTGTACTTTTCACGCGCTTGCCAGGTGCTTGTGGCTGTTATATTTTTACAGGTGGTTTTATTCAGGAACAGGACCTCTACTAAAGAAAATCAGAGCCTCAGAAATTCTGAGCAGTTTATGTCGTTTTGGAAGCACTCTGGGCCGCTGTGCTCGTGAGCCGAGTTCAGGGTAAAGGACACACAGGGCTGAGGGACTCATTTGTTTGATGAAGCTGCTGCCGAGTGCTCCTTTGAAATGTTTGTGATTGTGTTTCCAGAACTGGGGCCGTTTACTTATGAGGCTGTCTCCTGGCAAGCTGGACACAGTCAGAAAAAAAATACCATTATGTATCCAGAGTGGTACTTTGCCTAAATCCGTGTCACTTGTGAGAACGTGACTGTCACCATTTATAGGGCTTGGATGAGTGAAGACACTGGCTTGAGAGGACTGACCTTCACCAACTGGAAGGGGGTCCGAGCAGGAGGCCTCTCTCCTCCAAACCCCCTAAACTAGCCTCTCCTTTGGGGATTCAGACTTTTTGGGAATCGTCGGATTGTGCTGTTGAAAATTGAGAGGTAGTTAATACTTCACAGCCACTCCAAATAAAGGAATGTAAAATTTTAATTTTTAGGTGTCATACATCGTAATTGCCTTGTTTTATGGTGGGAGGTTTTAATTTTAATACCAGGTGGACACAACCCAGCCTTGAACGTCCTTACCTCTCACTAAAATGGACCATCCTAGGATTTATCGTCACGACGATATCTGCGTACTGTCTTTAATACAGCATGTGCTGGGATAATGGTTTTTATAGGATCAGCACCCCTGGGAGCTGTCGTTGGTCAGGTTGATTGTTTGACGTGTGTTGATCTTTTCTGCCTGAGACCAGACCTTATTTTGAGACTCCTGTATTCAGCCCGTCCCATCTAAGAATTCCCGTTTTCATACCTCGCTGGGAAGCTTCTTTACCTACTAGCCAGCAGTCTCTGTAGTATCCTAAACTTCCTTGAAAGGTGTATAATGGCAGGAGCTCAGTGTCAGAATATGAATTCAGTTTTGTACATTCACATTTTGAAGATAAGGAATATCTCCTTAGGTATGGAGTTATGAGAAATGCTGCTTGGATATTTCTGACAACTTTAACTAATAAAAAAATTCCCAAGTTTGAAAACAAACTCTGAACTTCTGCCGGTAACGTGTGATTGTTTGATTTTTGGTAGGGAGTTTGGAAACACGTGGAGGGAAATGTATTTCATTCATTCATTCACTTCTTTTCAAACATGCACACATTCACAGAGTGCGTGCTCTAATCCAGGCATCTGGGTTAGGCACCAGTGATTAAAAAAACAAAACCATCAAACCCCACCATAATAAAAATAGCTGCGACCCTTTTGGAGAAAGGTAATTTGTGTAAATAAATGATCAGTTTAAATTCCGACGAATAGCCACCTCTAAAAGTAAGTAGGAAATGAACTGCTACTGGGAACCTTTTTTTCACGTATACAGACTCAATTTTCAAATACTTCTTATGGCTACAAATATATAGAATAGAGTTATTTCTTGTTTTATTTCCAGGTGAAAGTTAGAACTTTATTTTTAAAGCTCTTGGGAGAGGTGGAATTTGTTTGGGTTTGGCTCTCCAAAGTAATAAATTCTATCAGCTAATCAACACACTAAGTGCAACTTTAGTTTAATTGTTTGGATGCTGAGTTTAAACCTCTCCCCGTGCCGTCCCCGCTTCTTCCGCCCTCGCCGTTTCCCCGCCTTTGTCGTCTTCAGCTACTGACTACTGTCAGTTAGATGTTCGGGACATTGAATGTGGGAGGCCTTCCCCCTAGATTCTTATGCCACCAGCACGGCCCCAGGTGGCGCGGTTCTGCCTGTGATAGGTGAGCGCGCACATCCTGAGGGCGGTGTGTGTGGGGTCCTTCCTCTCCGGCATGTGCAAGGGATGACTGTGACCTGGGATGAAACCACTTGAGCTTCTTTCCATCTGGGTTTACGTGGTGGTCAAAGAAAGTGCCTTTTCATCTCACCCCACCTCACCTAGGCAAACTTAAAACTGAACCTTCTCTAAATATTTATTACTGTCTGCTGACCTCTTTCAGGGAGTAATGCACCAAGTAGAAAGATCTAATGCTTAACCCCCAAACACAGTTATTAAGTGTACAGGGAAAGATAACACAAAGTACGGCCAGTCACACTATTTGGAAACAGTGGGAGACTGTAGTCGTCTGGGTTTATCCGGGGGATTGTTACAGTCGTAGTGGGAAACAACAGAGTGTAATCACACACACCAGGATATTTGATGGTAGTGTCTCATCAGTTGCCATTTGATAGATGAACAGCGTGGAATTCATCTTAATCCAGTTCGCCTATGGCTTGATATGGTCTTTTTTGTCAGCTAAAAATTATTGGGAAAAAAAAAAAACATGTCCAAAGTGTTTCATTTTGGGGAAAATTTTCAATCATGTTTCTCAGAGAAGCCTGTGTTTTCCTCACATGTAAACCGCATGTCATTTAAATAACGGGGAATTATATAATTGTCTTGTGTAATGCAACATTCTAAACAAAATTGCTGCCCAAAAATATATTCTGAATAATGAATGAGTCTAGAAAATTTGGTCAAGGTGCATGGCTGAATTTGGATAATTTAAGCACAAAAGGAATTCTACATATCAAGAAAATAAGTCAAATATTGTTAGAAATGTTGTATGTGTATATTTGAGTCACCCTTTACTTTGCTTTTAAGGAGGAGAAAAAACCTTGAAAGTTATGGGATGACAAAGTGAGGGGTAGAGAAGTATAAGGTGATGTTACCTGAATTATGTACGGTGTTTATGTAATCCGAATAGTAGCTTACTTCCCAAGCTTTCTTTCATTTGTGGGTCACCCTCTGTGATTTCAGGTAGCTGGTGAAAAGACATTTTCTTCCCTCAAAGAACAGGTACAACTGAGAGATTATTGTTATCACGTCTGTGCTCTCCGGAGGCCAAAACATTTGACAGCAAAGAGTCTGAACGAACCTAAGTTTACCTCAAAGTTAGAAGAAGAGCAGTGTTGAGAATTAAGAGACATTCACTCAAAAGTCTACTGACTTCAATGGCCATATTGCCAGAAATTAATTTTTTGGGTATGGCTGCTTTGGCTCTGTAAATTCTCCTGTTCAGTGTAACGGAGCAGACCAGTTGTCAGTAAAGTGTTTGCAATATCTCCAATTAGCTTTTACCCCGAAAAGGGAAGAATCTGAAGAATGGGCTGCAGAAAGACGTGCGTTGGGTCCAGAGAGACGAGGTCCCAGACAAAGTGTGGCCTCTGGACCCTTTGCTGAGAGGTAGCTTCAGGAAGCCTCTTGTGGTCACTGCTTGACCTTGCATCCTGCCCCTCCTCCTCTGCCCTCCCCTCACCCGTTTATCCTGCTCTCCTTTCTTTTGTAGCATTTATCACCTCGTAATAAATTATAAAATGTGCATATATATTATGTAAACATAATAATATATAACTATGGTAATACATGAATATAATGATACATGCTTGTTGTTTGTTTCCATCTGCTAAAATGTAAAGCTCTTTGAAGGCAGGAATCTTCATCTGTTTTGTTCATTCATATATTAAAAGTGCTCAAAAAGTGCTTGGAGCATAATAGGTGCTCAGTTATTTGTGGCAAGACTCGTTCCCCAGGGGGAAAAGGACCCAAAGGGCGACCCAGAGTTCCCAAAGATTTCTAAGACAAATGTAAATAAGGAATTCTAAGCACTTTGAATAATTTATTGGAATTCAGTGTGAGATTTTTGAGAAGACGATTATTTCCTTTCATGTACTGCTGTTTAATTTATATCTCAGCCTCCCTCCTGGGAGCATGTTGGGCTTGATTATTCCAGGAAGTAAAGCTTAAAAGATACGGGCACTTATTTTATTAAAGCAAAAGAAAGAAAAGAGGGAATGCATTGACTCATGGTTAGGGGATTTCTAGGGAAATGGCCATTTCTCTATTTTGTGCAGAAGAACTTTGTATTCTGTTTAACGGTTTTGAATTGGTGACTGTTTCTGAGAAACTGAGTTCATTACAAAAACTTACGTCATTCGATTTATCTCAGTTGGAAGAAAAAGAATAGGGCATAGTGAGAGCATGAGTTAATTTGTCCTTTATTATATATTTAATTAAAATTTATTTATATTTTATTAGAATGCCCTAAATCAGAGGCTTCAAAATTCCAATCTGTAGACCAATGCTGTTTCATAATAAAATGTTAGTGACAAAATGAGAAAAATTAGACTCTCCATATCCTGCAAATCAGCAATTTCTTTTCTAGGAATTTATTCTAGAATAAATTAGAATTTAATTTAATTCTAAATCTAGAATTTTTACATAGAAGTATAAATAATGCTACAAAGATATTCAGCACAACATTTTGTTTGGACTTATGAAAAAATAAAAGGACTTTAATATCTACTAAAACTTCAGTGTGCCTAACCAATGCAATTTTATGTAGTCAAGGTATAGAAAGGTATATTTATTGACATGAAAAGATGTCCATCAAACAGTTAAGTCACTAAAGGAGGTTTTAAAGCATTATGATCTGGTGTGTGTTATATACGCAATTATTTTCAAGCATAAGGAA
The DNA here is from genome assembly GCF_964165515.1 of Mesoplodon bidens. Lineage (NCBI taxonomy): Eukaryota > Metazoa > Chordata > Mammalia > Artiodactyla > Ziphiidae > Mesoplodon > Mesoplodon bidens. The sequence continues at coordinate 196,763,912 of NC_138176.1, forward strand.
CCTGAATATAATACCAGCGGTGGTTGTCTCAGGATAGTGGAGGATTGTTTTAAGTTTTTCATTTCATATACTTTATATTTTTATGCAGTTAGAAATTAGAATGTGTAAGTTACACAATAGCATTTATCAAAAGGTAAGTAAGTGTTTTTACATTCTATTTTCATAATTTGGGGATATTTCACTGACTTTTGGTATTAAAAAGACTTGAAGTTTTGAAGATGTGTTCCTTTCATTTAACAGCAGCGTATGTTCAGCCAAAGGGAGAGTTTCACAGCTTGTATGTAGCTCTTTGATTTTTTTGAATATATAGACATGGCAAGCACTGCGGTCATCAGTTATATATATCAGTTATATACATAAAATGCTTCAGCAGCTTAGAACACACTTTTGCACTCTTCATCTCACTACAGCTGTGGAAGGTGGGTTATATTATTGCTCCCATTTTAGAAGAGAGGGTTTTAAAAAAATTTTTATTGAAGTATAGTTGATTTACAATGTTAATTTCTGCTCTACAGCAGAGAGATTCAGTTATACACATATATACGTTCTTTTTCATATTCTTTTCCATTACGGTTTATCACAGGATATTGAATATAGTTCCCTGCGCTCTACAGTAGGACCTTGTTGTTTATTCATTCCGTATATAATAGTTTACGTCTGCTAATCCCAAACTCCCAATCCTTCTGTCCCCCAAGAGAGAGGGGTTTTAATGCTCACATGCTTTATGTGATTTGTCCAAGTTCATTCAACTAGGAAATCCTGGGCTCTGAAATTCACGTCCTCGTGCCCACCAAAATCATGCCTCTCCCCCCACGTGCACTGTTACATGTAACTGCAGGCAAATAAATGGACTGCTCTGAAGAGCACAGTGGTGTTTGAAGAAATGTCCATCCTCCCCGGGCCCAAGCTGTGCTACCATTTGGAGCAGACACTGGTGTCACAGCCACGGGCAGCCACTGTGACAGCCCCACTTCCGAGGGAGAGAAGTCAGGAGGCTGCCAGGCCATGAGGAGCTCTCATGTGGTGAGAGCTCACCCAGTGAGCTGTGGTGAAACTTCACCCAGTTATGTTCTCCCTGAGCTGCCTGTTTTTGTGCATCTCACGTGGACAAGGTGTCTGGAACCTCTGCTGTGCTCTTCCAGGGCAGGCAGTGTTTTGAACAATGGATTTCTCCTCCCGTTTAGACACTAGTTTGAGAAAAACAAGCTAAATCCCATCAAAATGAATATATAACCATGACAACTATTTAACTGATAACTATGATTTCCTGTCACTAATCCTGCGTGTATTTTGAGTTACTGCACTTAATACGCTGAGGATGTGTTGGAAGATGTTACCTGTCCACCGGGCACCTCAAACTTCAAGTGTTTAATACAGAGCTCTGGGCCTTACCCCTTGGTCCACGGCCAACCGGCTGTCCCAGTTCAGCCTCTGGCGACAGCATCCTTCCAGCTGCTCCAGCCAAAACCTCAGTGTCATCCTTGTGTCCTTCCCTTCTCTCACGTCCTGCGTCCATTTCATCAGCGAGCCATGTGGAACCTTCATGTACACCGGGATCTGGGCCACCTCCCTCCCTCCCCTGCTTTCACCCTGACTCAGGTCACGGGCCTTTCTCGCCTGAATGTCCCCGTGGGCTCTAACCTGGTCTCCTTGCTGTGGCCTTGCTTTGTCATTGCTATGACCTTTCTGTCTTTGCTCTGACCTTGCTATGACATTGCTCTGTCCTTGCTATGTCCTTGCTATGACTTTGCTCTGTCCTTGCTATGACTTTGCTGTGACCTCTCTTTTGTCCTTGCTCTGATGTTGCTTTATTCTTGCTATGACCTTGCGCCGTCCTATATGCCTTCCATCCACGCTCAGTGCAGCCCCAGGATCCGTCCCCTCACTGAAGCTCCTGCTGCTCCTCCAAGGCCCTGGGCTGCCCCCGCCAGCGCTTTCACCTACTCTTCCCCCAGGCTGCTAAGGGCTCCCTGCAGAGATGCTTCGCACTTGACTGCATGGCCAGCTTCTCAGTGATGCTTCCAGCTGTCGTACTTGAGTCCCTTACCCCCTTGCCCAGCTTTATTTTTCTCCAGACTACTTGCCATTATTATATGTGTGTGTGTGTGTGTGTGTGTGTGTGTGTGTGTATATCTTAGTTACATCTTAGTTCTATGCCTAGAATACATTTGTTCCAAGAGGTTGGTACTCTCTCCTACTAAAGGCTGTATCCCTAGTGCCTCTAACCGTGCCTGGCACATAGAGAGACTCAACACATATTTGCTGCCCATTAATTTAACCAAAAGTTATTTCATGATTATATTTAATATCAGGTATAGTATTGAGCATTAGAGTGCTATACAAATGTTAATCTTGTTAAAACATAATTAAATGTATCATTTTTAATCTGGGGAAGGGGGATGTGAAATAAGATCTTTGTAATCACTAGACTTTGAGGTACCTGTCACTGATTTAACCAAATTTGCCAAAAGTAAATTCTGTTCCAGATACGCAGCCATTTCTTATATGATCATTATAGCTGTTCTTTTATCTGTCTGTCTTGTTTTTGTTTTCTAGAAGAGAGGCACAGTTAGATGAAGAAGGGCAGTTTCTTGTCCGAATAATATACGAAGATTCTAAAACATATGATCTGGTTGCTGCCGCAAGCAAAGTCCTCAGTAAGTTAAATGTGACTCTCCTTCTTTGGCTAAACCCACCATAGACATCCAAAGGCATGCATGGCCCAAGGTCGCGGTGTGAGCTGCATGTGCCGCCCAGCCCCGGCCTGGGGCACAGTCACGTGTAATGTTAGCCTCAGGCCACACTGAGTCCCACTGCTCTTTTTACAGACTCTTTAGAGCAGAGAGGAGCTCTCTGACCCTCCCCACAAAAAGCCATGTGTTGAGGAAGGAAAAAAAGTATTGATACTTAATGTAATAAGTTAATAACGCAATAATAATTTAATGTTGCCATGTCAACAGCACAGTCATTACAAAAGTGTAGAATGCAGAAAATATGATCTCCAAATCTCTTTTGTAATCACAGGTTTTGTTAGGTATTGGTAAAAGAAACAAGAAACTGAGGTCTGCATCAGACAAAACTCATGCAAGGAGGGCAAAGTCCAAAAAAAAAAAACTTCATGGGAAAAATGTTGTTCTCAGAGTAGTATCTCACATCCTAATAGCACTTAATTTACAGCTAGGCTACAGGTTGGATAGACTAGATGGATGCTTTTTGGCTTTGTCAAATATAGCTAGAAGAGCAAGTGCTACCTTTTGCAGGATACAAGAATTACCAAAAAAAAGTATGGTAAATTGTTAATAATAAGAAGAAAAATATCTTGCCTCATTGGTAATCAAAACTGACACAAATGTGAAATAATTTTTATACAGATTTGGCAATTAAAAAAAAGTATCTAGTGTAGTCAAGGGTAGAGTTAAAGAGGAAATTGTGCACATTTAAAATCTGTTGGTAAGATAAGAGATTTTTTAGAGAATAATTTTGCGTCATCAGTCAAAATCTTTTAAAAAATATTCAAATCCTTTAGAAATTTTCCTTAAAGAAATGATTAGATTTATTAACATTAAGAGTTATGGGTGTTTTCATTTCAGAGTTACTTACATTATGAAAAATTGGAAAAGCCTACTTTTCGAGCAAGCGGGCATTGGTGAAATAAATTGTTGCATATGTGTTGGATAAAATAGTGATTAAAATTGGTATTAAGAAAAAATTTTAAATTTTAGGCAATATTAATAATTGAATATTAAGAAAAACACAGGGTCTTAGGGTACATACTATATGCAAGCGAGTTATTAAATATGCATATTTATATAAAGAAAAATAATTTTGCACCACAATATTATCATGTGCATTCTTGATGATTTTCAAGATCCTTCTGTATTTTTTGGAAAAAGTAGGTTATACCTTAAGTATAAGTTTAAAAAAGCTCAAAATTTTGTCATGCAAACTGAGAAACTGCTTTGCTTTAAGTACAAACTTACCCTGTTAACACGTCAATACGCTGTCTTCTCAGATTTCATGTATTTTCCTGGCCAGATGTTTTTCCTGTGATCTGTTCACTCTGCACAGAAATTGAGGATATTTAACATTTTTTATTATGCACTTGTCTTCATTCCTCCCACTAACAATTTTCCATCTCTAATATATTTTCTTTCTGTTGCCTCTCAAATCTATAAACTAGATCTCAATGCTGGAGAAATCCTCCAAATGTTTGGGAAGATGTTTTTCGTCTTTTGTCAAGAATCTGGTTATGACACAATCCTGCGTGTGCTGGGATCTAATGTCAGAGAATTTCTGCAGGTGAGCAGTTTGAGGTTCTGGAGCTAAAAGTTCTGAGTTTTTGATTTTCCAATGTAGTCTCTAGAATCCTGTTGTTCAGCCAGCTGGATGAGTGTCTGGCTGCTGAAATGGAATCATAGTGACATTTTTCCTAATTCACGTAAAATAATAATTATTGGACGGTCTTGAATACATTTTAGCATTTTTCCTTCATATTTTTTCTTTAATTTTTGGTACTGATGCTGAATACTCAAGTTGTAAAGTAGTGGTCTCTGAAAGACTCAACATGTGATCTGTGCAGCTCCCTTTTAAAAAATTATTCTTTGTGCTAGTAGCTGTGGTTTTATGTATATAACATGGGTTTATTTTCTACTTGTAAGTCACTCCGAGTTTGCATAGCGTAATTAAATAGTGTATCAGTATCTGTGACGTTCTACCTGAAGCTCGCTGTTTCGGAGAAAGCTCCTGCCACCAAAACAAATTTGAGAATCATTGCTCCTGGTTACATATTAGTTAATCTACTCTGGAGAGGAAAATAGGAAATCTTCCAAAGTCAGTCTCAGGTGAAGTCAAAGATAAATAATGTCGTCAAAGGCCTTTGTCTTCTTGTTAAGATTACCTTATTTATTTATTTTTTTTATTATACTAGCAAATGACACAGTAGGTGGGAGACTATTTTGGGATTGACTGTCCTATTTTAAGCACAGGCATTTGTGAGACCCTCTTCTTGAAATGTGTTAACATTGAATGTTAAGTGGTTGTTTGTAAAGGATATTTCTAAACTGGCTGCTGAAAGCAGCCAGATCTTGCTGGAAAATGATGTCAGTGCAATACTAGCTGAACCGGAGCCCAGTTTGGGGGGAATGTAAACTACTTGCAATCCAGCTGCATTATTGATTTAACAGCCAAAATAAGAACTGTAGTGTTTAATCAAAATGTTGGTGGTTTACATAGTGACATTTTTCTTATAAACTAAAAACAGCATTAAATCAAGATGGAAACTGGTTTGTGGTCCCTGCCATGGATTTACGGAAACTACTGGTGTCCAGAAAAGCTGCCACTTCCAAATGAAGTAGCTGCCAGGAGATACTTAAATTAACCTCTAACAGGTTGTATTTAAATGGATTCCTTTACACGGATTAAAGCTTGAGATGTAAAAGTATTTGGGGATCTGGGGGTTTTGAACACATTTTTCCATTTTTAATACTTCTGTTGACGGCTGCCACCTCAGCTAAGTTTCAGTTGCAGTTCCTCTCCCTTAAGTTTAACATTGTCAGTGGCCACATCTGTGTCAACAAACCGTTTACTTTTTTTTTTTACCCTTTACTCATTGTGATCGACTGCTAGGTGTGTCGTGGGACAGCAGAGGATGGGCAGCTCCCGAGGTTTCTCCTGTTCTGTAGAGCTGCCCTGCCCGGCAGGATGGTCTCCACGTGAATGCTCAGCCTGTGAAACGTGCTCTGGGTAAAACACACACCAGGCTTCAAAAAGAACGCAAATAGCTTATACCTATTTTATGTTGATCACATGGTGAAATGATAAAAGTTTGGAAATACTGAGTTATATAAAAATGTATCATTTACATTAATTTCACTTGGCTCTTTTTCCTTTTTTAAACACGGCTACTAGAAAATTGAACATTACATGAAGACTAATATTTGTGACTCGCCTTAATGGCTGTTAATGCCTTTTATTTTCCCTGGGCAGCGTTATTTTAAATAGTCCTGAGTCTTTTTTCCTCAAAGTCAATAGGCAGTTTTTAGTTAATATACCTTTAAATTACACACGATTTTATTTTATTTTTTTCTTTCGGTGCAAGTGTGAACAATGAGGAAACTGGGAAGTTAGAATACTGTAACGTTTTCATCAGTATTGTCTATTTTTGATTGAATTGGTTTTTTTCCTGGTTTTGAAATTAATATCTTAATGGCAAATTGGCTACATTAACATACTGCTTTTCTTAAAAGTAGATATTTGTGTTATGAGTAGGCTAATTACAAACAAATTAAATGGACCGTTTTTCTGTAAAACTGACTATGAAATAAAGCAACTAATTTTCTTAAATTGTTTTAAGATCCTAGCTTGCATTTAAAAATTGACATTCTTCATTACATAAAATAATAAAACATTCTTCATGGTAGACTTTAAAGAGTTAGATAAACTGGGCCTTATTCTAAGGATAGTTAAAAGATTTTTTTTGTCTTTCACCACCTGACTTTAACCAACCACTAAATCCTTAGACTCTATGTCATAAATACTGAATTTTCAGAATCCTACCACTTTTCTTCATTTCCCTACCCTTCCGTGGGACAGTCTACCATTATATACAGGACGGATCGGTTTCCCCATCTCTCTGCATGACCCCTCCATCTCCTCTCCATTCTATAACTAGTGACTTTTCTGAAATGCAGATATATCTCCTCCCATTAGTTACTTGCTTAAACCCTTCAGTGATTCCCAGTTGCTCATTGGAAATGTAAAAAGCAATTAAAATAATTGAAACTACTCACATCCCCGTCTATCTCTCCTCTTACGCTCCCCTAGCCCAGCCAAACAGGACTTCTTCCAGAACTGTTTCGTTCTTTTTTTTTAAACTTGCTCTCTCCATCCTCTGAGCTTTTGCACCTGCTCTTCCCTTTGTCTGGAACACTGTTCCTGCTCCTTTTCAGCTGGACCTGTCCTCTTCATCCTGCTGGTCAAATTACTTCTTCCAGGAAGGCTCAGCTCCTCTCTCCTGGCTCTACCCTATTTGAATCAGGGAACTGACATTTCTCATGTTTTGACAGTACATCTTATTTCCTCACCCATAGGAGGTCTCACACCATAGATCATTTCCTGTTTGGGGCTGGAATGTAAATGCCATGAGGCCGGAGGTCATGTAGAGTCTCTTTTTTCTTTTTTGCGGTACGCGGGCCTCTCACTGTTGTGGCCTCTCCCGTTGCGGAGCACAGGCTCCAGACGCGCAGGCTCAGCGGCCATGGCTCACGGGCCCAGCCGCTCCACGGCATGTGGGATCTTCCCGGACCGGGGCACAAACCCGTGTCCCCTGCATCGGCAGGCGGACTCTCAACCACTGTGCTACCAGGGAAGCCCTATGTGTATACTTTTTATTTGACCCAGGCTGTATTATCCAGATAATACCTCTGTTCCTTTATACACATTTTATACTCAAGGAGATGCTGTATAGATAGTATCTGTAATTTAGTTCCAGAAAAAATGTTTGTTTCTCTCATGGATTTTGTCATTTCGTTTGATTAGTGAACTTAAACAATTTAACAATTTACCAGCTTGAATAATGGACAGTTCTCCTTTGAAAGGCTTTGCTGCCAATAGCAAATTCCCGGCTCTGCTTATACACTCTCCCTTGCATTTTCAAAGTCATTTTAAGAATTTTTACATCATGCCTATTTTTAGTCTACCTCAAGACTTTCACGAAAAGAGCTACACATCTTAAATGGATAATGTAATAAAATGTAGGTTTTAGAGGAAACTTTTTAGAAACATTCTTCTTCCAAAGACATCACACAATTTGGAATTGATTTTTGCTAAATGTCCTATGAAAACATCAGTTTGTGGACTATTGATAAAAGTAGATAGTCCTTGCAATTAATTATTATCCTTTTGCTGATTTAGTAACCAAAAACATGATTTATCAAAAAGAGTTAAACAAGGGACTTCCCTGGCAGTCCAGTGGTTAAGACTGTATGCTCCCAATGCTGGGGGTATGGGTTCGATCCCAGGTCAGGGAACTAAGACCCCATATGTGGTGTGGCCAATAAAATAAAATAAAATAAAATAATAAGTAGAGAAGAAAAAAAGATAAACAAGAATAGGAAGACATTTTGATTTAGATTTTTGGATTTTACACATTTTATCTGGATTTATTAAAGGTAAGACTATATTTCAGCAAGAATTTTTTCTCTATTCTGCCACTTTCTTATTCTTAACTTAGGAATAAAGTGTGGTTTCATGCTGCTGCTGTAGTAAATTTCTATCTGAAGCTTCTAGTGTATTGATTAAAAGAATGCACAGAACAGATAGGATTTGAAAGCTCCATAAAACATACAGCTGGTAAGGAATGTCCAATCTGATGGTATTCCCAGCCTAATCCACGCTCCCCTTTACCTTCTGATGCCCTATTGCATTACTGCAGATTGTGTTTTCCTCAAATAGCCACACTAATGTCTCCCATCTCACACGCTCTGCTGCAGTGTGATTGTGCTTCTCCCCCATGGAAGGGTGGAGTCCCCTTCCCATGGATCTGGGTTGGCTTTAGTGATTATTTGGCCAATAGAATACGGCAGAAGTAACATTCTGATACTTCCTAGGCTAGTTCATAAGAACTCTTGAAGTTCCCATCTGAGTATCTGGGAGCATTTGCTCTTGGGAAGTTCCCTGTAGGAACCCAGCCCGTGACACGAGACGCCCAAGCCACAGGAGGGGCCTGTGCAGGCCCTCGGACAGCGCTGCTGGCTGCGCTCTCAGCTGTTACGATGAGTCCGTCCTAGCCTCTGTCTCACTCCAACCCGAGGACTTCCCACCTGAGTCCAGACAGCCCACAAAACCATGAGAAATAATATTAGCGTGTTAAGCCAATAAGTTTGGGGTGCTTTGATATGCAGTGGTGGATAATTGGAACAGCACTCTGTGTCAACTTGTTTTTCCTTTTATGTTTTGTGTCTGTGTTTGTGTGTGTGTACATGTGTACATATATTTATGGATGGATGAGTAGAGCTTTGAGTTGTCCATGTTTGAAGAGATAAGATGGTATACGACCTCTGGGTTTGGAACCCAAGTCAGTCCACAGCAGGGCTACTGATTCATTTCCAGTGGTGTCTTGTTATTTATTATGCTATATATTTTTTACTTCCCCAATAATTTTACAGAGGTAAAATGAAACCTAAATGAGCGTGGAAAGCTGACTATTGAAAAATAAAGGAACAATTTGCAATCTTAGAGACCAGTCAGGATTTAAACTATGAGCCTGCTTAAATATGCATAGGAATCTCAGTGGAATAAGCAAACAGCTATTCTGTCATCCTTCACTGGAAACACTGGCTTCTTCCACTACTTTGGGTTTGGTGGCATTTTCACTTACTTTCCCAGTTCATAGACCTAAGAGTCTTCTGCCAGGGCCTTTGTTCAGCCTGCAATGGGATTTTCTTCAATCCGTGTCGGCTCCAGGGTTTGGCTTCTAAAAGACTACACTGTAATTTGGCCAGCCCGCCAGGAGCAATCTGGGGTTGATGGCTGATCTGAAAGTCTTAAATGTTTGTGCAAAGTGTTATTTCGGGAAATAGGATTTTTCCTGAACAGCTGTGAAATTCTAATATTTCCCTAAATTATTTATAATGTTTCTTAGAAAAAAAAATGCACCATTCATTTTATTTTTAACTTTTGAATTTCAAAAAGAGCTTTTCTCAAAATCCCAAGCACCAGTTTCTATAACCTGTGTCTACCTGAAAAAAAACCACACAATGTAAGAGCCATGAGTTGAGTTGATTCAGTGTCTTGCTGAGGACCGTAGGCAGGGACACAGCCTCTCGGGTGACTCTGAGAAACCGTGGCACAGATGGAAGGGGCAGGTCAGTGTGTATGTGGTGTTGGTGAAGGGCTATGTGCGGTCAGGCGCACGTCTCGGTACCAGACGTCTGCTGGCCACCAGGAGCAGGGATCTTAGTTAATGGCTTTAGTGCTTTGCTGAGTGGCGGAAGATGCAAGAATCCAGGCTCATCAGAATTCCCTAACTACCTGAGGGCCTGTTCTAACATGTTTTTCATCCCTGATCTTCACCCTGAATTCTTCCCTGGGTGTATTGAATGTCAGCAACTGCAGGGGCTCCATGACTAAATTCTTGTAGAACCAGGTGAGGAGTGGCATCCCTTAGTTGGCATCTGCAATTTTAAAGTTGACATGCTAGAACTCTTGAAGGAAGATAATATTTTAGAATTGTAAGAACTTTTTCTTTGAATAACTCATATATATTTTCACAATTTTACAAAATATTGATTGTCAGAAGTTGTATATGAACGAGATTTTTTTAAACATGAATTTAAAGGCAGTATTATAATAAGTGAAATAGCTTACACAGGTACTTCTATGACTCTTTGCCTTTTTTTTTAATTAAATTTTCTCTTGAGAGGATGGTAATGATAACTATAAGTAGTTCTAAAAATATCACCATTTAAATATTTTTAGTGACTCTGGTACAATTTCTTTTTAAATAAGGCCTTACATTTCTTTTAAAAAAGAGTCCCTGTAGCTTTTCGGTTGGAAGGCTATTTCTCAAGGAGCAGCTTTAAGTAGAAAAGGCACAAAAGTATCATTAAACATTGACCCTTACTTGCTGTGAGCTCATGCTACTGATGCCCGGACTTGGTGCTTCCCATTATGTAGGGGTGACTTTTCCACTTTATCAGCGTCTTGCTTGTTTCAGTTTTTCACATTCAAATTCTAACATAACATCTTTCTTAGAAAACTTAAAATGCTTTTCAAATTGCATGACTCTCACAAGTAAATATCGATGTTGGTCTTGCTTTTCAGAAGTGTGAGGGATAAAAAGAAAGGAAATGCTGTCCCTCATCCTCTTTCCTTAAAAAAAGGGAGGTTTGCAGTGACTGATTTTTAAGATTCTTTCCAGCTCTAGACTGCAATAATACTCTCAAGTAACACACTCAACTCCCTTCTCCCCATCCCCTCGAATAAGGATTCTTTTTTTCTTTTAATTAGTTAATTGATTTTTTTGGCCGTGCTATTCTGGCTCTGTGTTTGCGGGGTCTCAGCTCCCCGACCACGGATCGAACCCAGGCCACGGCAGTGAAAGCCCGGAATCCTAACCACCAGGCCGCCAGGGACCTCCCTAGAATAAGGATTCTTGAACGCTGAAAAATCTCTCTGTCTCTCTCTCAACACTTTCAAGGCAGGGTCTTACGACACCCAGTTATGTGCATCATTTAGGAATTTTTAATTAGATGCCCTGGAAACAGGGGAATGAGGTAGTTAACTCCCGGAAACTTTGCCTCTGTAAGTATGTATAAGCTTATTTGTGCCATGCATATTACAAAGAGAAATTTTGCATTTATTTTGAAGCATTCCAAGATGTTTAAAAATATGGAACTTCAAAGTAATATTTCTCAAAGGATTAATAAATTCTCTTTTGGTCCTAAATCTGTGGGGTGTACTAAATCCCAGGACACCAGCACTAGTTTTTTCTTCTGTAAATGATAAAGGCTGGAGGACTTACAAGTAGCAGAATTCCTGAGAAGCAGTACATTCATCTTGCTTGTAGGAAAAAGCAGTAAAATGATACCAGGACATTCAGAGAAATGAAATGAAAACCTCAGACCAACCTTTTGGCATCTTGAGGCAAAATAGATGAATGAACCTGCTCTCTGTTCCTTTCCTGTTTCCTAGTGTCATAAAGCTAAGGAGAATGACATGAAAGCGTATTTGAGGTTTGCTTTACTGTGTCCTGGGAATCTACTTGTGCTGAAATACATGCGTTGACTTTTTTTCTTTCTCTTATTTGTGTACTTCTTTGTAACTAGCCATTCAGCTCTTTTCTTTGTATAGCCACCTCCACGGGTATATTTAGAAATAAAACAAAACCAGTTTTAATTGAAACTCTTGTTTTCCAAAATATATTGCTACAACCATGTGGACGAATAATCAGCTTTGTATAGATGGTGTTATAAAATGTAGACAGACAAGGTTTTTCTCTTGGCTATTTTGAGTATCTTTGTTGTGGCCTTTGAGGTTCCTGCAAACAATTATAGTCTGTGAAGAAAGTACATTTTTAGCAGTACAGATGTACTCAGTTGAAAATAATTTAATATATAATCATGAATTCCATTTCTCATAATAGGCAGGCAATGGTAATCACTTCAGTTTTGAGAGAGTAAGACCCAGTAAGGGAAGCTGTAACTAAAGAAATCCCAGGAGTACTTTTTATGGTTAGATACTACCTAAAGAAAATCAATATTACATTAAGTGGTGTTAAATCTTTTATGCTCCAGGAAAGCACTTTAGTTGTCTAATTAATAGCAAACTCGACAAAACAGTCAGTCCCTGGAGAGTTGGTTACCACAGAGACGTATTAAAAGATTGACATGACCTCATGTGTCTTGATTTCCCACTTGCTTTGGATTGATAAATTTAAGCAACATTTTATTATTAATACTTTAGTATTAACAATACCTTTAAGGCAAATATTAAATGAAGATGGCGTTATTTAATTAAATTATTTAAATTAAAATGTCCCCACATATAGGGAGCAGTGCCTGTCCCTGTGTGACTCCTGGCTCATCTCTCGCTTTCTTTAGCATCAAAGATGCAGAGAAGGAGAATGGTACCATCGGTACCGCTTCCTGCCATCTGCTTACCTGTGTATAGAAATGTGCTCATATAATATGACACAAGATGAAAACAGATGAGTGTGAAAGTAATCTAGGCATATTGACTTAAGATGTACTGTATGTGAACATTTTATAGAAGAGAAATTGAAAAAAAATAATCTACATATTTCAAGTTACTGTTTGACTCATTTTTAAATTTTTTCATGAAAATGAGCCGCAACACAGTACCCGGGCCTGACTACATTAGGAAATTATTTTAGGAACAAGAACAGAAATTTAATTTAGCAGCAACAGGCTGAATTTTGACTTTGCAGGGAACACATACAAAACTCTCTTGATGATCTTTTTTCTCACCAGCTTTTCTATGACAGCGTTTTTGCAGCATCAGCAGACGTGTAAGGGGTCTGGCAGGGTTATGAGGGGCAGTCTTTATGTCTCCCTTCCCAGGAAAGGGTTCCCGTGGGAAGACCTCATCATAGGAAAACCCTCTGTGTGACTTAGCAAGTGAAGTCGTCTCAGGCCTTCAGCTGCTCGAGGTTTCTGTAAACTGTCCGTCCTTAGCATCTGCTGTGTTGGCTTCCTTTTACCTGGTAACGGCAGCCTGTGGAGCAATCAGGACCACTTGGTATTTGAGTTAAGAACTGGCCTGACTTGATTATAACAGGTGGAACTGGTGGGGCAGAAAACCAAATTTTAGCCCTAGGCCTGAAGGCATTTCAAAAAGAAGCCAGCTTCACCAGTTGAGGGGACTGGAGCCATGTATCCCAATCAGAATGTCAGCCTTCGTGACCTCAGCTCTTACCTGCACTCTGTGTCTTTGGACCCCCGTCCTTTAGTCTAACCCTAACCCTTGTAGGCACCCAAAGCCACTCTGCACATTGGTTTGTGATCTAAACCATGAACTGCTTACAGTTCGGGTCCGTGTGGTGCAGATCTGGGCCGGCCCTGTCCCCTGCCCCCGGCTGCAGCGCACAACCTGCGTGACGCGCAGTGCACGTGCTTTATATGCTGCACAGGCAGCGCACGGATGAGCGTTTGGCGACGCTGGGCCGCACGTGCCCTCACGGAGCTGCCTCCTGCCATACTCGCGCCGTGTCCTAACTGACGTCTTACTGGATCCTTGTTTCCGTAAACTGGCCTCTCTGAGACATCTGGAACGAGAACCGTCCTTCCGTTTTGGCCCCTTTCCACACCTCCTTTTCAGATGTGCTCCTTGAGGCCCAGGGCATCCTGAGACCGTTTTGCTTTTCCCATTCTCTTTAGCAAAATCACCAGTTATTGACAGGTTCCTATTTGGTGAATTAGCTGTTTTACTGCTACCATGACAAATGCCCACAACCATAAGTGCTTAAAAAAACACACATTATTATCCTGCACTTGCGTAGGTTGGGAGGCCATAGGGGTCTCCCTGGACCATGGTCAGGGGGCCAGCAGGGCTGTGGACGGGGATGGAGGATGGGGAAGGTTTCCTCGCTCGTTCGGGTGTAGGCAGAATTCAGCCCCCGGGGCCAGACGTAGGGCTGTGGACCAGTTTCCTTACCGGCCATCGGGGGGCTCATAAGGCCCCAGGCTCTCCCCAGGCCCTGCGTGCGGTGTCCTGTTCCTCAGACCCTGGTTCCTCCTCAGTTCCCACATCCCTCCCTGCAACCAGGAAAGGTTCTTGGCACCTAAGGACTCAAGTCACTCATGGGATTAGGCTGGGGCCCAACCATAATCTTCCCAAGCAAGGTCCATAACCTTAATGCCATTTGCAAAATCTCTCTTGCCACGTGAGGTAACATGTTCAAAGGGACTAGGTCTGGAACCTTGGGGACACCATTATTTTGCCTACTACATCTGGGGTGGGCTCATGCTTTATATACATCATTTTAGTTATTTCCATTTTATCAGAAGAAATCAAGCCTTAGAAAGGTTGGGTAGGTTGGCTACATTATCATGAAATGACAGTGTCATGATTTAAATCCAAGTCTGCTTGATTATTTTTATTATTATTATTTAGTTATTTTTTAAATAGTTGAATTTTTTTTTCATTTTTCTTTTTTTTTGGACACACCATTCAGCTTGCGGGATCTTAGTTCCCCAACCAGGGATCTAACGTGGGCCCTCGGCAGTGAAAGCACGGAGTCCTAACCACTGGACCACCAGTGAATTCCCAAAGTTGGCTTGATTTTTTTTTTTTAAATAATAAGTGATTAATTTTATATTGTTTTTTTTAAAAAACATCTTTATTGGAGTGTAACTGCTTTACAATGGTGTGTTAGTTTCTGCTGTATAACAAAGTGAATCAGCTATACGTATACATATATCCCCATATCCCCTCCCTCTTGCGTCTTCCTCCCACCCTCCCTATCCCACCCCTCTAGGTGGTCACAAAGCACCGAGCTGATCTCCCTGTGCTGTGCGGCTGCTTCCTACTAGCTAGCTATTTTACATTTGGTAGTGTACATATGTCAGTGCTACTCTCTTACTTGGTCCAAGCTTCCCCATACCCGCCGTGTCTTCAAGTCCATTCTCTACGTCTCTGTCTTTATTCCTTCTAAAGCCACCTTGCTCTTAATTCCTGTACCATGCTATGCTATGTGTGTGAGCTACTATATTTGTGCAACACACACACACACAACACGCATTATGAATTAAGTGTTGGAAAGCCATGTTGCACCCAGTCAGTAGTATAGCTCGCACCATTTCTTCTGATCTTTAAACAAATCTTTTTTTTTTTATTTTTAATATTAGAGAGTAATACAAGAAAGTGGGGAATTTGGTACATTCTAAATTAATCACAAGGCTATCAGAACAGAAAATATTTATTTGCAAATTTATTAGTTTTCCAAGACTTCAGTTCCAAAAGGTTCAATTTCACAGGTTAGCTATGAGGCTGTACCTTGCTTGGAGACTATAAATGAACATGAAGAAATTATACTGATATAATTTCCAAAATGATTTTAATTACTAAAATATTATTTCACAAAGAGTATGCTTATATTTTCATATGCTTATAACTCTGATGTAGTTTTTGAATTAATAGTCAAGTTCTAGGATTGTAGTGGAAACAAAGTGTAATATGTGATCACTTTGGGCATTCCATGCTGGTTATCATAACATAAATATACAACTGCCCCAAACTCTTGTAAATATGCATACCTTTGTCTTAACTCATAACTGTGTTTCTTTTTTCTGCTTCAGGCATCCGTTTTACACCCCCTTCTTTGTTTACCTTCCTTAAAATGTTTCCACTGTTAACAGTCACAGATATTTTTCTTTTTTTTAAATTATGGAACTATAGTTGATTTACAATGCCGTGTTAATTTCTGCTGTACACCAAAGTGATTCAGTTATCCATATATATACACATTCTTTTTCATATTCTTTTTTTTAATGCAAAGGTTTATTATTTATTTATTTATTTATTTTTAAAAAATTTTATTTACTTTTGGCTGCGTTGGGTCTTCGTTGCTGCACGCGGGCTTCCTCTAGTTGCGGCGAGCGGGGGCTGCTCTTCGTTGCGGTGCACGGGCTTCTCATTGTGGTGGCTTCTCTTGTTGTAGAGCACGGGCTCTAGGCACGCGGGCTTCAGTAGTTGTGGCACACGGGCCTAGTTGCTCTGCAGCATGTGGGATCTTCCCGGACCAAGGATCTAACCCGGGTCCCCTGCAGTAGCAGGCGGATTCTTAACCACTGTGCCACCAGGGAAGTCCTCATATTCTTTTCCACTATGGTTTATCACAGGATATTGAATACAGTTCCCTGTGCTATACAGTAGGGCCTTGTTGTTTATCTGTCTATACACAGTAGTTTGCATCTGCTGACCCCAAACTCCCAGTGCATTCCCCCCCGCCCTGCCTTGGCAACCACAAGCCTGTTCTTTATGTCTGTAAGCCTGTTTCTCTTTCGTAGATATGTTCTTTTGTGTCATATTTTAAATTCCACATATAAGTGATGTCATATGGTATTTGTCTTTGATGTACTTCACTTTGTATGAGCATCTCTAGGTCCATCCGTGTTGGCATATGCAAATGGCATTATTTCGTGCTTTTTTATGTCTGAGTAGTATTCCATTATATATATATATATATATATATATATGCGCGTACCACATCTTCTTTATCCATTCACACAGATGTTCTTAATTTCATCACCTTAGTTTCAAGTTCTCTGTGGCTCTTGCCTTACCGACGTCTGAATGCAGCAGGGAAGGATGTGCCCTGTGCGTGTTCACATGGCCCGTGGGCCCCTGAGCTCAGACCTGAGTCTGCTTCCTCAGCCTCCTGTCCCGAGGGCAGCTGCCCCCTGGGAGCAGCGCTTACACGCCGCTCTGTCCTCTTCCTTGCAGAACCTCGACGCCCTGCATGACCACCTCGCTACCATCTACCCGGGTATGCGGGCGCCTTCCTTTAGGTGCACCGACGCAGAGAAGGGCAAAGGGCTCATCCTGCACTACTACTCAGAGAGGGAAGGCCTGCAGGACATCGTCATCGGGATCATTAAGACGGTAGCTCAGCAGATTCACGACACTGAAATAGACATGAAGGTAATGGTCAGTAACTGGGGCTCTTCTGGGCACAGATGACATGCGGGGTGTTAGAAAGGTGCTCTGAACGTGGCCCTGCTCAGCGCTGCTAGTGGCACTCGGCAGAGGTAGAGACCAGCCGTAACAGTGGCAACGCTGGCAGTCTTCTATATTTGGCTTGGAATGCATATACAGGGTGGTTTTTCCTTGTGGGAACAGATTTTTCTTTCTAATTATATATATTGCTCAAGGCAACGGGAAATTTAATTTGCACTTCCTGTGAGCTCACACTAGCTGGGAAGCAGGAGGACCCGTGTCTGGCTGAGCTGTCGCCTTCAGAATACAATAAAAACCCTGTAACATGGACACATTCTAAAATAATATGAAATGAAGTATTATTTTACTGGGTTTTTTTTTTTTGTGTGTGTGGATTTTTTGGTCTGTCCTTGAAATGTGGTTCGAATATTTCATTTTTGTGGGCTAAAACTTTTGCTTTTTTTTTTTTTTTAAATTAGATCACTTGGTAAAAGAAGCTGGTCTCAGACTTTAAAAAATGTGTTGCTGTTGATAATTCACACTGTCAGTTTTGAGTGATAATTTCAAGGTATTGCTACAATAGCTGTGCAATAAAGGGAGCCATCATTTTTCCTTATTTCTAATCCAGAGAGTCACTCCCAGGGAGCTGTGTTTTGTGTGCTCAGCGTATTCAGCCCCAAGAGACATTTTTTCAGTGGCCCTAGGTTTGAGAAAAGTGGGCAGAGGGTACCCTATTTCAGTTTTCTTTCTTTATAGAAAATCTAATAGGCAGTGCTTTCTTAGATCTATAGTTACATTCTAACATGTGTGGGAAGCCCACACTTTAAGTACAGTATTACACAAATAGAAATTGTAACATTTAAATTAATTTAGAAAACTATGCAGTATATTTAATCTAGTAATGTCACATGCGATTTCACGGGTGTTTTTTCTTTCAAGAGTTGGTGTCATTTTTTACGTGATCCCCAGGTGCATCCTTAGTTTCTCTACAACTAGAAAGTGGGAGTATGGATAACGTAACATTATCAAATCCAGAGACATTTAAAAATTAAAAACTTGGGTCAAGGATTGAAATTCACCCGTGATTAGGAATCTCACTGGAATTCAATTAAAATTGTATATGCCTTTCATTTCCAACTTTGGATCCTGACACCGAACTAACACTTCACTTATAGTACATGAGCCTGTATCAAGGGGGTTGTAAACACTGGGTCTGCTCTTGGTTTGTTCATTACGTAGCCAAGCTGAGCAAGAAGTAAGGGCACAGAAACTTTAGAAAAGCAACATAAACTGGGGCACCCTTGGAAACTGCAGTTGCCATGGTTATTAGAGCCTTTGGTATGGGAGGTTGACAGCAGTAGCACTCTGTATAATTATGGGGTTCACTTTATACATCCCACTTATACAATGTGGGTTGTCTTGTGACCTTCATTTATTCAAGTATTCCAATATAGATGTCTGAAATATTTGCATTTGGTAATTACATTTGGTATAGTTAATGTTTTTCAAAGGCACTGTTTTAATTTCCTGAGGTATTCTTAGGTTGAATCCCTAAGTTTAATAGGTCCAGAGCTACCAGACAATTTTAACTACTTCAGGAATATTAGACCATGTCATGAAGGTGATATACGAAGGAGAGGGTAAAAATATGATCAGAAAAGCTGTTCATTTTGCTGATTTAACCAAAGCAAAAGGGTATAATTGAGGAATTCATTAGTAAATTTAGGTTGCGTATAACTCAGTTCTTCTAGCTGAAATGGAAACACAGCAGAACATCAAAATTTTAAGATTGTTTTGTTTTGTTTATGAGACTTTAGGGAAATCAGTCTTCGTGGGGCAGAATTTTCCAATCATAAATAAGAATATTAATCTTTCAGCAGTGTAGTAGATTAGTATGACAGTTTTAGTAGTAATATCCTGATTTCACCATGAAACTACATTTGGGAAAACATATACAATAGCGGACATGTTAATTGAGGTTTGTTCTTAAGTGTCAGAGTTTGCTGCAGTGAACTAAGGAAAAAAGGGAAAAAGAGCAATGTTTTGCCTTCATTTAGCTGCAACTGAAGAAATACTCATTCAACTATTTCCCATTTTGATCTGGCTGCAATTTGAGATATGGTTTTTTCCCTTTATAAGAGGATGTGTTGCTTGCAGTTTCTTAAACTCGAAAGGAAAAATCTTTTTTAAAGCTTAATCATTTATTTGCCTGTGAATAATATTTAGAAATGTAGTTATTCTTTAAATTAGGGAGCTTCGCTCATGATCATGATTACTCCCATAGAATAAAGTCCTAGATTTGGAATTAAATCAAAAAAGGTAATTTGGGGAGGGGGGATTTTTATGCATTTTGTCGGTCTATTCTTCAGAAAGATTAGTCAGAATACCCCCATTAGTGGCATGTGACGTGACTCTTCTTCTGTGTCCTACCTCATTTGATACTGTCATTTTATATACTTGCCAATTGATGGATAAAAAAATGACATGGCATATATTTTTAAATATGTATTTCTGTCATTTCATTTCCCTGTTTGTGCATGTCATTTTTGATCATATTAAACATACCACTCTGTATGATGTGTAGGGTGTCTACTGTACGTGTGCCTGGCTGAGGGATGCTGAGCCCACCAGGACAAGGGGGTGCTTTCCCCCAAATTCTACCAAAGAGGCTGCATGGACCACTAGGGGACTCGTACCAGATTGGCTATCTTTCTGTGAATTTAGTCAGTCTTCAAATTTCATAAATCAATGTTTAGAAATAGTTTTCTATATTAGGTGTGTATAGTGTTTGCATATATTAAATTTTAAAAGTTAACCTGCTAAATGCAGTTCG
Organism: Mesoplodon bidens; assembly: GCF_964165515.1. Lineage (NCBI taxonomy): Eukaryota > Metazoa > Chordata > Mammalia > Artiodactyla > Ziphiidae > Mesoplodon > Mesoplodon bidens. The sequence continues at coordinate 196,783,920 of NC_138176.1, forward strand.
CATCACCAGTTTCTTAGGTATTGTAACTAAATGCAGACAGTTAACACCATTTCCCCTTTGGGCATCCAGGTTATTCAGCAAAGAAACGAAGAATGTGATCATACTCAATTTTTGATTGAAGAAAAAGAGTCAAAAGAAGAGGATTTTTATGAAGATCTTGACAGATTTGAAGAAAATGGTACCCAGGAATCACGCATCAGCCCATATACCTTCTGCAAAGCTTTTCCCTTTCACATCATATTCAACCGGGATCTCGTGGTCACTCAGTGTGGCAATGCCATCTACAGAGTCCTTCCCCAGGTAAAAATACATCACACTCCCTTGGGGCCTGAGACAAAAGGCCACAAAGACACTATTGTTACAGGTGACCATTCACACCTTTAACCCTTTGCTTATATATCAGGTAACATGGAGCACACTGTACGTCACAGAAGTTCTGTAACTGTAAACTAAGTATGTTTGAGCATACTGCAGCTCTGCCTAGGACAGCTACTTATTTTTTTCTGTTTTAATCACAAGGGCAGTGGGAGAATTCTGTGGGAATAGTGTACTTGTTTTAATGAGGAAGTGAGTAACTTTCCAGTAACATAATCAGTTTTCACTTAATTTATTCAACATGTAGGAAATAGTCACTGAATATCTACTGTCTGAAAATAACTTTCAAAATCAACCACTGACATTTGCAGGGAAAAGAAAGGAATTTAAAATACACCAAAGAGGAAAGCAATAGAGGTTACCGTGGGGTTTAGTAGAAAAAGCATCAAAAGACAGCAGTTGGGTGATGCCAGGAATGTATGTTTGACTTGTATTATTATTATTGTTATTATATTATCTTCTTATTCAGACCCATTGTCAAGTCCTCTCTTCCTACTTTTCTTTTCTCTCCTTTTCTGACTTTTGGAATTGCACATGACATGTGTCTAGAGATACTTTTTGCTTGTAATTAAGGACACAATTCAGGATGAACTCACATGGGATCTGGCATGAACCCATAAATCTGGAAGCAGAACGATGTGTGGACTGGGCTGTTATGCTGGCTCTGCCTCTCCTCCATTGATGACCTTGACTGTGTCACGTCCCTCTTGGCCTGCTTTCCCCTTGTTATACTGTGAGGCTAGAGGGTGGATGAAGATCACTTAGTGTAAGCAGTCACTCACTTTCCCTTTTATTGTTAATTAGCCGTCTCCTGATAAACTATGAGTGTCGTGGGTGGTTTTGCTATTTAAATTTCATTTTAAGCCATGGACATCTAACACCTCATGCTACAATTTAAAAGCTAAGTTCCATTCTTTTTTCTTCAAAAATTCTTCTCTTGTTTAGATTAGCTTATATTTGAATATTAGTCCCCTGATTCCATATTAGGTTTCATGTTCAGGCAACTACTGGATGTTCATTTAGTTGCCAAGCTGCTTAGATGATGATGTGAGTCCACAGTTGAGGCCACTTTCCTACATAATAATTACGATTTTCTATGTTGAAGTGCTGTTGAGCTGGTCTGATCTAATAACTACTATCAAATCATAAGAATTATCAACTAAGTATCCTTTTCTTTTCATCTGCATTTTAGCTCCAGCCTGGGACCTGCAACCTCCTGTCTGTCTTCTCCCTGGTCCGTCCTCATATTGACATCAGTTTCCATGGGATCCTCTCACACATCAATACGGTCTTCGTGTTGAGAAGCAAGGTAACTGAGCTATTATTTCAGTAAATGTGAGGAAGTAAGGTCTGTTACAGATTAGAAGTGTTCCACAGGGAGAATTAGCTGCAAAAACATTCTGTGAGATGCAGAAGGTATAGAGAGAGAAAAACCAGAGCCCGAAGGGAGTCCTGTTTCAAAGGCAACGGTGCTGATTTGGGGGTTGCCTGTAGGGCAGTGGGACCCTCTCCTCTGGTTAGAAGAAACACGTGAGAGTTTGGAGAAGGCCTTGCCCAGGCTGCCCGGGTGCACACAATGAAACCAACACCTTTTACTCAATATACAGCTACAGACTCCTGTTTTAGAAATCTGGGGAACTAATAAAGATTTTTTAAACTTCACCCAAAGCCACTGGTTTGTTGTTCCCTAAATTGTCCGTTATTCTTCAGGGCATTTTTGTGGGGAAATACAAGTGATAACATTTTCATTCAGTTGATAGTTGGTCGTGCCCAGATCTCGTAGTTTCTGTTCTTGGGGCTGTTGTAGCCCAGGTGTTCCAGAGGACGAAGCTCATCATCGTTTCCGCCCTCCACCTACAAAGGTCTTCCCCGCACCTACTTCCTGTATTTGGAACCAGCTGCTTCCAGCTGCTCTGTGCATGTAGAGGTGGGCATGGAGACACTGGGTCTGGTCTTTGCTAGAGCCTGGGATTACGTGCTGTGGCCATGGTGGAAAATCAGAAATGAGACTCACTGAAGCTTTCCATAAAGATGTGAAAGTAGCACAGCTGCTGTCTGTCTGGGTTCAAAGGAGACGGTCAGTTGGCTTTTCTGCAGTGATGTAAGGCTGTCTGCTTGTTACCTGGCGGACTCTGGTGAAACGCCTCTCCTGTTCTACCTGGGCCGATGTTCTCCCTGACGGTTTGGTGGGAATGAAGTCTCTGTGTCCTTCTCGGCTGAGTCGTTAGGTAGAGACAAAGGCATGAGTGGACGGTTGTGTCTTGCCTTTTCCAGGAAGGGTTGTTGGATGTAGAGAAATCAGAGTGTGAGGATGAACTGACGGGCACTGAGATCAGCTGCTTACGGCTCAAGGGCCAGATGATCTACTTACCTGAAGCAGACAGCATACTTTTCCTGTGCTCACCAAGGTAATCACTTTGAGGTGAATTACAATAGATAGAAGTACCCATCTTGCGCTAATGAAGGAGTCCAATATCTTTTTATTCAGTTGTTTCTACAACGTATGCTTAGACTTCACAACTCTTTTCATACGCCTCTCTATAACAAGGATAACTTCATTGAACATTTGCAATAAACTCGGAAGAAGTCATGTCTTCTGTTTTATTTGCCATATCTTAGTCAATTTGCTGAGTGTTTATGCCATTAGATTAGGGGATACCTAATCTGAAGGTAGCTAACTCTGTAGCTTTGTACCTTCCAAAGACGCATGATATGTCCATAAGCAAACCTTTAAAGCATGTAATGCGATGGCAGAAATACATGGTTATATTTGGCACCAAGAAATTACTTTTCTAATGATTTCTGGATGTAAGCTATTTTATATTAAAACTATTTCACTACTTTAACTGAGATACACTATTCAAAATATAGTTTTAAGTTGACATTTATGTAAATAACGTTATTTATAATAAACATCGGGACTTCCCTGGTGGCGCAGTGGTTAAGAATCTGTCTGCCAATGCAGGGGACACGGGTTCGAGCCCTGGTCCGGGAAGATCCCACATGCCGCAGAGCAGCTAAGCCCGTGCGCCACTACTGCTGAACCTGCGCTCTAGAGCCTGCGAGCCACAGCTACTGAGCCCACGTGCCACAACTACTGAAGCCCACGTGCCTAGAGCCCGTGCTCCACAACAAGAGAAGCCACCACAATGAGAAGCCCGTGCACCGCAACAAAGAGCAGCCCCACTCGCCACAACTAGAGAAAGCCCACGCACAGCAACAAAGACCCAATGCAGCCAAAAACAAATTAATCAATTAATTAATTTTAAAAATAAATATAATAAACATTAGAGGGAAGTAAAACTGTAGGTTGGTATTTTCCCAGCGTGACAAGCATTCTACTAAAAGATGCATGGGAATTTAGAATAAGAAACATATATCTAAATTTACTTGAGAGCAGTATACATAGATAACTATAGAACTTGTTAGCTGATATTTTGTGTATTTATAACTTTGTGCAGACAAAATGTATGCACATTATTTAGTATCACTCAAGAAAGGATGTTTTGGTGGGCTATTGATTAAAAATTTAGTTTAAAGTCCAACTGATCACTTTTCATTTAAAGATATTGTCTTAAAATTTCTGAAAAATCAAATGAATTTTGTAACACCTTCCTTGGAAATTATTAATATGGTATTAAAGACCCTATAAGACTCATGATGGGTTTTTCCCCTGAGCATATATATTATGAAAATAAAAGAGACAAAATTAGGGAATATGAACTCTTTATTTATATTTTTTATTAATAACCTCCATTGATCTAACTATATCTTCAACTGCTACAAATAAGTGGTCTTCCTTCTGCCTCTTTCCAAGTTGAGCATTGGTAGAATGACAGCTTCTCAATAGGGACAGTTTCTATTCATGGAGAGAAAGGTTTCTTTGGAAATAGAAGCAGGAAATTTAGAGTCTACTTGCTAATCGCCATATGCAGAAATTGGCTACATAGTGACACACTCACCGATCGTCATATGGGAGCTGCTCATGTGTATAGAGAAACCAGTACTCACACAAAATGAGATCAACTGAAAGCAGTTTTACTTACAAAATAAATAACCCCAAGAGGAAAAAAGTTACTGGCACAAAAACAGAAATATAGATCAATGGAACAAGATAGAAAGCCCAGAGATAAACCCACGCACATATGGTCACCTTATCTTTAATAAAGGAGGCAGGAGTATACAGTGGAGAAAAAACAGCCTCTTCAATAACTGGTGCTGGGAAAACGGGACAGCTACATTTAAAAGAATGAAATTAGAACACTTCCTAACACCATACACAGAAGTAAACTCCAAATGGATTATAGACCTAAATGTAGGACCAGACAGTATAAAACTCTGAGAGGAAAACATATGCAGAACACTCTATGACATAAATCACAGCAAGATCCTTTTTGATCTTAGAGAAATGGAAATGGAGACAAAAATAAACAAATGGGACCTAATGAAACTTAAAAGCATTTGTACAGCAAAGGAAACCATAAACAAGATGAAAAGACAACCCTCAGAATGGGAGAAAATATTTGCAAATGAAGCGACTGACAAGGGATTAATCTCCAAAATATACAAGCAGCTCATGCAGCTCAATATCAAAAAAACAAACAACCCAATCCAAAAATGGGCAGAGACCTAAATAGACATTTCTCCAAAGAAGATACACAGATCACCAACAAACACATGAAAGGATGCTCAACATCACTAATCATTAGAGAAATGCAAATCAAAACTACAATGAGGTATATAACCTCACACCAGTCAGAATGGCCATCATCAAAAAATCTACAAACAGTAAACGCTGGAGAGGGTGTGGAGAAAAGGGAACCCTCCTGCACTGTTGGTGGGAGTGTAAATTGATACAGCCACTATGGAGAACAGTATGGAGGTTCCTTAAAAAACTAAAAATAGGACTACCATATGACCCAGCAATCCCACTGCTGGGCATATACCCTGAGAAAACCATAATTCAAAGAGTCATGTACCACAGTGTTCATTGCAGCTCTGTTTACAATAGCCAGGACATGGAAGCAACCTAAGTGTCCATCGACAGACAAATGGATAAAGAAGATGTGGCACATGTATACAATGGAATATTACTCAGCCATAAAAAGAAGCGAAATTGAGTTATTTTTAGTGAGGTGGATGGACCTAGAGTCTGTCATACAGAGTGAAGTAAGTCAGAAAGAGAAAAACAAATACCGTATGCTAACATATAATGGAATCTAAAAAAACAAAACAAAAAACAAATGGTTCTGAAAAACCTAGGGGCAGGACAGGAATAAAGACGCAGATGTAGAGAATGGACTTGGGGACACAGGGAAGGGGAAGGGTAAGCTGGGACGAAGTGAGAGAGTGGCATGGACATATATACACTACCAAATGTAAAATAGATAGCTAGTGGGAAGCAGCCACATAGCATAAGGAGATGAGCTCAGTGCTTTGTGACCACCTAGAGGGGTGGGGTAGGGAGGGTGGGAGGGAGATGTAAGAGGGAAGGGATATGGCGATATAAGTATACATATAGCTGATTCACTTTGTTATACAGCAGAAACTAACACACCATTGTAAAACAATTATATCCCATAAAGATGTTAAGAAAAAAACGGGAAAAAAAGTTAATAGCTCATTAAAATAATAATAAATAAGTTTTGAGAACAATGAGACATAATTTGATTAAGTTTTCTCACTCAATATGAGCATTTTAACCCTTCATTTTCATTTTACAGTTATAGTCATTTTTCCTCTGCTCACTGGAAGGTCTTGTAAACCATTTGGTGGATGATCTGGCCTCTTTCCTGAAGGGTGTGTGTCAATAGTAAACTGATCATTTTATTTTTCTTTATTAGCATGCTAATTTTTGCTTTGATTTATGGACATTTCTGCTGAGAATATATTGCAGGGAGACATTTTATTAATCCCAATTTCTTTAGTAAAGTCACAACACAGTTATATCATCTTAGAGAAATTATTATGTATAACTGGAAATAATTACTTTGCATTTAAAGAATTCAAACCAAGAATGTAACCTTCAGACATTTTAACCAAATACTAAATTTTTTAAAAGTCAACTTTTTACTTACCATATCTTCACCGAATCAATAAATATTACATTGTTCTAAGAATGACTTAAGTTACAAAGATGCATCAAATTCAGCAAGAGCAAATACTGTTTCAAATAAATGAGAAAATTTGTCAAAGAAAATAACAGTAGTAGAAGAAATTAGAGCCAGAAATAAGAGTAGAATAGAAAGTAAATGTTAGAAAGTCATGAGTACAGAAAAGTCATGTTGAAGATGGGTCATAAATCAGGTTGTAAACCTTTCATCATCGTCTGTGAAAGAGAAGACACCTAGTTACGTCATAGAACCCCTAAGGCAACAATGAACTAGCTTCTCAGAAGAAACACTGTTATCCTTGTTAAAGAGAGTAAAGATAACTTTTTTTCATCTCTTCATAATGAGGAAAAACTGTGGCAATAATAAGTAACAGGCTTGTGTTAAAAACCCGAGCGGGTTTCGTAGGGCAGTTTTTCACATTATCTTTTAATTTAGGCTGATGGCGTTAGAAAGTGCCATTTGGCAAAAGTGCATGTCAAGTTCACCGCTCTTTTGATAGATGTTTAAATATTGAGAAGAATGAAGCACATTCCTCTCGCTTTTCTCCAGATTTTCTTCTGCCTGACCTGCTGAATGGCAGGCAGCAGGATTAGACTCCTGGACAGGAGCCAGGGCAGTGTTACCGTGGGGACCCTGGGGACTGACAGTGCCTCCTTCTCCCTGTGACAGTGTCATGAACCTGGACGACCTGACCCGGCGAGGGCTGTACCTGAGCGACATCCCCCTGCACGATGCCACGCGGGACCTCGTGCTGCTGGGGGAACAGTTCCGAGAGGAGTACAAGCTGACCCAGGAGCTGGAAATCCTCACGGACAGGCTGCAGCTCACATTGCGTGCCCTGGAAGATGAAAAGAAGAAGACGGATACGTAAGCACGTGCCCTGTGCTTAAAGAGGGCGGGCAGGGCTGGCAGGGCTGGCCTGCGTGGTAGCTGGGGGCTCTGCCGTAGTTTTAAGACTGACCGTCGGGCTGCTTGCTGCACAGCAGGCCAGTAAATCCAGACACAAGTTGCTGGGGCAAGGAACAGCGATCGTAGTCGGAAAGACGGCAGACCCAGAAGATGGCGGGCTCATATCCCAAACGACCATCTGGCCTGAGTTAGAATTCGGGCTCCTTTTATACTAAAAGGGGCGGGACCAGCCAAAGGGGGACGGGACCAGCCAAAGGGGCGGGGCTAAAGCCAAAGGGGTGGGACCAGCCAAAGGGGCGGGGCTAAAGCTAAGCACTTCCTGGTTCCCGGCAGCGTCTGTGGCTGGGAGGTGTGAATATCTTCCTTCCTGTGGCCGCTCCCTGGTGAGCCTAGTCAGGCTGTTTCCTGGGAGCTAAACAAAGGTATTTAGCTTAATTAAGGCTCATGACCTGGGGAGCAGGGTTCCCAGAGATGGGCCATTGTGTACGATTTAATCTGATAAGCAACACCCCGTTAGTGGTTAGCTTGTAATACAACACAAAGGTTCTTCCCTATAACAAGGCTCCGAGGCGTGGGACCCGCCGTAGGTCTGGAGTCCTAGGTAAACTCTAACACATCACTTAAATAGAAGTTATGCACACAGAAATCAATCAGTCCTAATAGTAATTTTACAAACCAAGCTGGAAGAATATACGCTAAAGCATGTCTCTGGAAATCATTAGAAGAATAAGTCAAGTGCATATTTCAAGTCCAACTACCCGTTCATCCAGTTCTTCACACAAGAGGTGTACCGAGCATCTTCTAGGTGCCAGGGCTGCCCAGGTGCTGGGGGACACTGAACACTGAACTTAGATTTGGCCATTATATTTTAAAAGCGTTCTGTTCTTGGACTCCAGATTATTTTTGGGTTCGGCAGGTGTGAGTCTGACAGACTGTAGTGTCATCTGTGATGACAGCAATTGCATCTGTAATTTGATACATGAACAAAGGGATCAAAACACAAAACTATTATTTTTCTACGAATGGTGGATTAAATTATGAACTATTGGGCAAGTAACATTTAAGATAATATTTCGTTTTCAAATAATTCATTTAAACAAATACACATCGTGCATACTGCTTGGCCTTGCTTGAGCATATTAATTAAAATTAATTAAAAGCATGAAATCACTGACTTTCGTAAGAGAATTTTAGCGGTGGTCTTGCGTGTTCATTTTTAACGTTTGTATAATAGGAAGCTATCTTGGAGAACTGACCTTATCTTCCTTTGTGTAAGAACTATGTCACTCTACTTGACACCATAGGGTTGGTAACAGCACCACTTCCTGTCCTTTTCTTGCATTGATGTGTGTGTGTTGCCTATGGATGGATGCTGTGCCCACAGGTAAACACATCAATTAACTGTTCATTGGCAGCTTAGATAGATAGAGAATCCACGTAAATGTCTGTCTTCATCCCTAGCTTCTTCCTGCCCTTCTACTTTGTATAATGAAGCTGAAAACTGTAGTTTCTTCGACACCACTTTACTTTCCTCACGGCCCTGAAGGGAACCCCTTGAGCGTTCCAGGTATTTGGCAAATTTCCAGAAGTATGTGGGATGAGGTGGGCCATTCAAATTCCTCCTACTGCTCGAGAAACAACTCAAAATGTATATTTATCAGTCTGTGGTACATCTTCCACCATGAAAAATAACACATCTTATGGAGCTTGTAAGATAGTACTTAGGACCAAGGCTCACAGTCACCTGTATTTGTAAGTCTGAGTTACTCGGATCCTGCTCTGGCTGTTATATTAGAAAACCACCCAGGTTTCCATCTTCGTTGGTATTTGCTTTTCAAGGTGATTTAATTATAAACATTTACTATGAATTTTTGTTGAAATGAAGTAGTTGTACTGGTCACGTTTAATATTCAAATACAGCTTTAAAATATTGTATAAAATGTTCTCTGTTTGAAAATGAAAAGTGAAACACTGAATAAATTCCACTAAAGGTAGCGAAAAAATGAGACCTCAGCTCCATTCTGCACCTTAAACTTGGCACCGGTGCCGTCTGGCTTAGGGGAGAAAGAGGCTCGGAGGTGGTGCCTCCTCCTATGCGCTGTCTCGTCAATGAACCGCAGGTCTGCCTGCTTCCACTTCTCTGCTCAGCTCTCACCCCTCCCGTGTGCTCCCCACTCTCCCCGCTCCCCAGGGCCCCTGGTCCCATCAGCGTGGTCTCAGGATTGTCAACGGAAATAAGCTCTTTTCTTGTCTAGACCAATTTCTACCTGCTTTATCTGCTTCTTCCATGAAGGAGTGAGGCAGGAATGAAACAGAAAAATCTGCCCTTTCTTCCTTCCTTTCCTTTCCTTTCCCTTTCTTTCTTCCTTCCTTCCTTCCTTTCCTTTCCCTTTCTTTCTTCCTTCCTTCCTTTCTTTCTTTCATTGAACTATAGTTGATTTATAATGTTGTGTTAGTTTCAGGTGCACAGCAAAGTGAATCAGTTATATATACATATATACATACTCTTTTTCAGATTCTTTTCTGTTATAGGTTTTTACAGGATATTGAGTAGAGTTCCCTGAGCTGTACAGTAGGTCCTTGTTGGGGAAATCTGCTTTTCACGTCAGATGACAAACGTTGAGGCAGATGGCTTATCCCTGAGAGGTGAACGTGTCCCTGATTTTGTGGGATCCATACAGTGCTAAGTGCTTGAATGGCTTCTTTCATCCTGTGAATATCACAGCAGGAGCATCGACCCACAAGACCACGCAAGACAACTTCGACTTCCCAGTGTCAGGCCTCTGTTTTGTCTGTCTGTTTTGTTTGGCTTATTTTGATTTGCTTTGAATTGGTTTGGATTTGGGGATGTTCTGTGGGATTAAAACAAACCAATTATTTATATTTTCTCAACTTGACTTACAAAGATGGCTAATAGTGGGTGTCCTGTCAGAACCCAAGCCTGCACAGTGCACATGGCATTGAAGTCTACGAAGTGGGCCGTAGAGGCACCGAAGCTGCTCTCAGCATCTCTCACTGTGGCTTTGTCCTCACCCCTCTGGATAGGTTGCTGTACTCTGTCCTTCCTCCGTCCGTGGCCAACGAGCTGAGGCACAAGCGTCCGGTGCCCGCGAAGAGGTACGACAACGTGACCATCCTCTTCAGCGGCATCGTGGGCTTCAACACCTTCTGCAGCAAGCATGCGTCTGGGGAAGGGGCCATGAAGATTGTCAACCTCCTCAACGACCTCTATACCAGATTCGACACTCTGACAGATTCCCGGAAAAATCCATTTGTTTATAAGGCAAGTCCAGGTCCTGTCCTAATGCAGTGCCATTCATGATTCTGAAGTTTCAAGCCGTGGCTTCCAGAGGCACTGCAGTCACCATTCCCTGACTGTAGCCCAGCAGGCTTGGTACGGGCAGCTCTCATGCATTCGTTATTTACCATTTTCTTAAATAATTACCTCTCGTTCTAAAACATTCTCTTCCTTGTAACCGAAATGAATGGAACAGACAATTCCCTAGTTAAAATAAAATGTTAAATCCATGCAGGTGGTTTATCACACATAATATAAACATGGCATTCGTGTCTGTGGTCTGCAAGTGACATTTTTACTGAAAGGTAAAAGGGATTTTCACAGTAAAGAAATCATGGAGCATAAGAAGGGGACTCAGACCTGCTTTTAGATGACATCAGCTTGAAGGGAAACATTTATAAGGCATTTCTGCCCTTGGTTTCAATTAGTAACAAATGCGAAATTGGAAAAATGACGTCAGTGGAATATTGCTTCGTAAAGGCAAGAATGTGAACTAAACCACCCCCAGGCATCTGGAGTCATAGAAGTGCCACAAGGACTATTTATTTTGTAGTCTTTTTCCGAGCAACAGTGTAACACTTGGTGAGCACATCGTAAAAATCAGTGGTTAATGACCAGGATAAATCACTGAACTGGGGGCAGTGGAGCTTTGGCCCATCCAACCATCAGTGTTTTAAGGGGAAATAGGGTAGTAAATTGTTCTACTGGGTAGTAAGCATATCTGAGCTGAGAAACCGGGACTTAACTAGAGGAAAACTAATGCCTGTAATCAGACTCCCAAGTGCCAGATGTGTACATTTCCAATAATGACGTTTCTTCTTGTTGGAGTTGAAGGTATCAGAAGTTTAAGAGATTCAGGGGAGGAAAGTTGAAAGTTATTGATAGCAATTGGAAGAACGTGTTTTGTGTAAGGGTAGCAAGTGAAACAGTCATGTTTGTACTGACCAATCTGTGCCCTGCTAGGTGGAAACGGTTGGTGATAAGTACATGACGGTGAGTGGGTTACCAGAGCCCTGCATCCACCACGCACGTTCCATTTGCCACCTGGCTTTGGACATGATGGAAATTGCTGGCCAGGTCCAGGTAGATGGTGAATCTGTTCAGGTTAGTAGATAAAACAGATATTATAATGGTAGTAATAGACCTTTTGGACAACCGATTTATATTCTTGACCAGCTAATCATTATTTACAAGGAATAATATCTTGACAACAAAGACTAAGATTTTTAATGTTTTTTTTAATTGAAGTATAGTTAATTTACAATGTTGTGTTTCTACTGTACAGAAAAGTGGTTCAGTTATACATATATAATATGTGTATTCTTTTTCATGTTCTTTTCCATTATGGTTTAATACAGGATATTGAATATAGTTCCCTGTACTATACTATAGATCCTTGTTGGTTATTTATTTTATATAGAGTTGTGTGTATATGTTAATCCCAAACTCCTCCTGATTTATCCTCCCTCTTCCTTTCCCCTTGGGTAACCATATATCTGTTCTCTATGTCTGTGAATCTGTTTGTGTTTCGTAGATATGTTCATCTGTGTCATATTTTAGATTCCACATATAGGTGATATCACATGATATTTGTCTTTCTCTGTCTGACTTCCTTCACTGAGTATGATAATCTCTAGGTCCATCCGTGTTGCTGCAGATGGCATTATTTCATTCTTTTTTATGGCTGAGTAATATTCCATTGTATATATGCACCACATCTTCTTTATCCATCCTTCAGTGGACACTGAGGTTGCTTCCATGTCTTGGCTATTGTAAATAGTGCTGCAGTGAACATTGGGGTGCATGTATCTTTTCAAATTATAGTTTTCTCCAGGTATATGCCCAGGAGTGAGGTTGCTGGATCATATGGTGGCTCTATTTTTAGTTTTTTTAAGGAACCTCCATACTGTTCTCCATGTTGGCTGCACCCGTTTACATTTCCACCACCAGTGTTAGAGGGTTCCCTTTTCTCCACACCCTCTCCGGCATTTTTTATTTGTAAACTTTTTAATGATGGCTGTTCTGACTGGTGTGAGGTGATACCTCGTTGTAATATTGATTTGCATTTCTCTAATAACTAGCGATGCTGAGCATCTTTTCTTGTGCCTTTTGGCCATCTGTATAAACAAAGACTAATATTTTATTGAACCCATTGTACTACATTCTTCCATAGAAATGGGAAACCTGTCCACCTGTTTGAAATCTTCTTTATTCCATGTACTGAAGGTCATGAGGATGAGATAAAACCCCCTGTCCCTTCTGGTTTATTTTTTAAAATCTCTTTCCTGTGTCTCATGTAAGTTGCCAGATTCACATCTTTGAAAGCTTCAAACTTGACAAAAAGAATGTTTCTCTTGAAAGATTTTTGTGAGGGTTTTTGTCTGTAATATGCTTGGAGTTCTAGAGAATTCTCGTGATTTTTATATGATGACTCTATGTTATTCTTTAATATAGAGTAAGCAATAATTCAGATTACTGAATTTATTAAAGGAGAGCTTTGATTTCTGCAGATAACCATAGGGATTCACACAGGGGAGGTAGTCACTGGTGTCATAGGACAGAGGATGCCTCGCTATTGTCTTTTTGGAAATACTGTCAACCTCACAAGCCGAACAGAAACCACTGGACAAAAAGGAAAAATAAATGTGTCTGAATATACATACAGGTAAGAGACACATCTAGGAATTTACTGATTTGAAAAATGTCTCTTTGCATGTGTTTTAATTCCCTGGGTGCTTTTATTACCTTTAACATTTATCACCTCTGCTCTTAGGATTATTTATTATTTATTTGAGAAGATGGTGTCATTATTTACATTTTAAGTGATTCTTCACCATCTTAGGAGTTTCTGCTATGATCATTGTTACTAAAACCTTGAGGTATCTTTAAATAACTTTGGTGTGTGTCACTTTCTCTGTGCAACCATACTCCACGCTTCTCTCCCTGTTCCCTGTTCCCTGTCCCCTTTAGATGTCTCATGACACCAGAAAATTCAGACCCACAATTCCATTTGGAGCACAGAGGCCCAGTGTCCATGAAGGGCAAAAAAGAGCCAATGCAAGTTTGGTTTCTATCCAGAAAAATTACAGGAACAGAGGTATGACTCATCAGAGTGTAATTCCTTTTTTAAGACAGACTGTAAACATGGGAGCTAAATCATAATCACTGAAAACACATTTCATTTGCAAAGAATTCTTGCTTACGTGAACTCTTCAGTAAAGCAGCAGAAATCCTGAACCATTAGTGGGTTAGAACAATACAGTCTTCTTAGGGGAGACTTCATGGTTGCTGGTTTTGTCCTCTAATGCATTTAAAACCGAAGTACTAGACAGAGGAGACGTGGTTTTGGTTGTTCCTCCGTAATCTGGCTCAGACCCAGCTGGGGAGTGGGCGGTGAGGGGCATCCCCGGGCCCTCCCCAGCGCCCTCAGCTGTTGTGAGGTCGCCACCAGGGCCAAGACGGGGCCGCCTTCACGGGAGGTTTCCTAACTATGACGCTCCACATCCTTGTAAGGGCCACGCTGTCACCTCGGGGAATGTTTGGGCATCTTTGGACATCCTAGTCCCTCGTGTGTGTTTCCTGGAGAGAAGAGTGATTTACACTTTGCCAGAATCTAAATGATTCCGCAGGGAAGCTGTAAGTGCATGCTCGTGCCCTGGGTGTACTCCAGCCTGAACCCAGGTGCTGGGGGGCCTCAGAACTCTGGGGTTCGCTCGGGGGTCCTGTGACCCAGGGTGGCTCATGACACCGAGGTCCTGCCAGCTTTGCCCCCGCCCAGTGGGTTGCATCAGAAACAAGTCTGATGCTTTGTTCCCCGCTGATGCACTGGTTCTTTAGAGGGGGTGAGACTCCTTGACTACATGTCTTTTCCTGGATGTACACATTCCTTATAAATGCTTTTAGAGTAGAAATCCTAAAAGGAATGGAACACCAAGTTCTGAAATATTTACCTTCATCTTCTCTTCACTGTTTTTACTTCTGGTGCTAGCTTGCTTCCTGATGTTCTTCTGATAAATTAGCTTCCCTCCAGCACTGCTTATTTTACTTGGGTGCTTCTGTCTCATCCAGAGTGATGGTGGGAATGACTTAGAAAAACGGTAGATATCAATGCAGATCAAATTTTATTTAAAAAAAGAAAAAACCTTTTGGGAGTCCTACAAGCTTTATTATCACTGAAAATTAATACCCTATTTTTTCCACTTTGTAAAGGAAACAAAGCAGGATGACAACTGAATCTTGGACCTTGAGGTGAAGAGGACGGGGTGAGGTCCAGTCTTCCCCTAACTCATGCCAGGCCCGGGAGCAGTCACTCCCTCGGTCCTTTTCCATTTCCCCAAGCCTTTCTCCTAGTTATCTCTTTCCTTATTCATTATTCAGCTTTAGCTCTGCTTTTGAGTATTTTCAAGGTTTAGTATATTATCTGAAGTTTGGCTTCATGTGGGTGATGTGAGCTTCACGTGTCTTAAAATCTACTACAAGCATCACCTAACGTGGTGACTTGCAAGTAGTAGGCACCCAATAAATATTTGTTGAATTTAATTAAATGAAACAGAACAGTATTTGGCCATGTGTCTATATATATATTATATATATATATATATAATACACACACACACACACACACACACACACACACACCATGGTTTTCCAAATCTGTTCAGTGCTCTCTCTATATATATGCATATGTGTATTTTAATGACTGTAACATATAAAAATTTTATCATGTTGGTGTATATCATTATAGAAATCATTTTCTAAAGGAGTGAATGCAGAATTTTAGGGAAAAAATGCAGTTTATTTTCAGACTCCCCAAATAAGAATTAATATATCATGCTAAGAAAATACTCACTATTTTGAATTATGCTAACTTTCCTTCAGAAATAGAGAATACACATTTCTGTTATTAAACTATTGGGTTATTCATTCAGATCACATGGCAATTATAATTCCTCTAAAATGCTGTCGTTTGCATTGTACCCCTTGTATAATTATAAATCTCACTAATCCCATGCAGCTGTTAAAGCCACACTGTTTCACAATGAGCTATTGTGTTAGTTTGGGGTAAATGTTAGGGGCTCTGACCACATCTAGGGAAAAAGCTGGAAGCATGGCTGGGGTGTTCCTGTTCGTCAGAGCCCCTCCTGGCCCTTTATTCCCAGAAATTAGCTCCTTTTTCTTATCTTACAAAAATGTGACTATATCCAGGGCATCATGTTCAGAAAACTTACTTTAATTTCGACATAGAATGCATTCCTGTTGGACTCATTAGCCTGTTGTCCTTCAATATCTCTGATAATTTATTAACATCTATCTTTATAAAATATAGTACAACTACTTTCGTGTAAAAATGTTTGTCTTTACATTTAGCATTTCCTATCAGCACATTGATACTTGTATAAAATGTTCTGTGTTCATGTGTAAGAGATCCTGCAATAAATTATTTTTTCCACGTGTCTGTAGACAGTTTTTAGTTCAATAAAAATGAAATGAATAGTCTTGTCGGTCATTTGATTGATTAGTGCCATTTTTGGAAATACATCTTATCACTTTGCCTGTTATAGGCTTTCATTTTGATTCCCTGCTGTTAGGATAAAGCTGAATGGTCCCTCTTCATCAGGCCTGTTCCCAGATGGTATTTTTCTTCAATGACAGCGGCAAGACCATCCTTGGCAGGGGTGGGGAGGATATATGCACCGATACATGTGAAGTGACACTGACGAGCTCCCGGCATTTTAGGGGTGAAAGACACGTACAAATAACTAAACCGTCTGATATTCATAGTGTTGAAACATATTCAAGACACAGAAAGAATACTCAGAGCGTGAGAAACAGGCCAGAAGTGGGGTGGGAAGAAGAAGGGGGGAGATCAGCTGGATTTTGTGATGGTTTTGTCTAAAGGTGAATTAATGCGTCCCTTGTAGAAGCCTACTCTCAGTGTTCAGCCCTTCTGGGTAGCACCAAAAAAAGAGAACCAAATGTTATGTAAAGGTAGGAGTTTCTCAGCTTGATTTGAGGATAATGTGTACATGTTTTTAAACTTTTACAGAAGAATAGCAATTTATACCCACGCACAAATATATTTCAGAACCAGTTCATTATCTCATTTTACTTAAATCTTGAGGGATTCACCAGATGACATGTTCTGTCTCTTCGTCATGGAAGGTGTGACACTGTGGTTTGTAGTAAGAGATGTATGTTTGGTCTTAGTCCCCATCCCCTTTCTGGCTCCGAGCTCCTACAACTCTAGGAATTTCCTAAGTGATGAAAATGACAAAGGTGTCTTTCCTCATGTTAGTGACGTGACTCGGGGCCTGCGCTGGGTTGGGGGGAGCTTGTTGCCAGGTGAACCGACCTGGAGTTCAGAGGGTGGGAACTTTTAGTCCCACCCTGACCCGCGACTCCTGGGAAGGGAGAGGGCCTGGAGATTAAATGCTTGCCAGCAGCCAGTGATTTCATCAAGCGGGCCTGTGTGATGACGCCTCCAGGAAAGCCCAAAGGTCGGAGAGCTTCCGGGTTGGTGGCCATGGGGCGAGGCAGGGGTGGGCCTGAAGCTCTGCGTGTCTCCCATCTGGCTGTTCTGAGTCACATCCTCTTGTAATTATCCAGGCAGCTAGTAAGTAAAATGGGTCCCTCAGTTTGTGTTTCTCTCTAGCAGGGAACCTTGGGTCTGCAGCCGGTTGGTCGAAAGCGCAGGTGACAACCTGGCCTTGCTTTGGTCTCCAAGTGGGTGCGTCTTGTAGGGCTGAACCCTGAACTTGAGGAATCAGAGGCGATCTTGGCGTAGATGGTGTCAGACTGAGCTGCATTGTAGGACACCCCGCCGGAGTCCTGAGAGTTGCTCTGTGGTGGGGAAAACGCCCCACACTGTAAATGGGTGCAGATTCTTACAGGGGAAGAGAAGAGTCACGTCTCTGCTCACCGTTAAGTAGGTTTCTCTTTGCAGCCTCGCTGCCGGCTCTTAGGACCGCTAGGGGGCAGCAGAGGGGCAGTGCCGAATCGAAGCGGGGCGGGCGGAGCGGGGAGGGGAAGGACACGGGGCTCTCGTAGGAAGCGGCGCTCGCGCGTCTTGGCTCCGGACCGAAGGCCTCTCCCAGCGTGCAATCTGGAATTCATCCCTCCCACTGTCCCCTACGGTCAAAGGAACGTCATGAAAATAATTATTTTTACGCCATTATGACCGTTTGTGTAGCAGGAAATCTACTCCCATGCATCATGTTCAGAAATTTCACCCACATTTTTCCTGCTGATTCTGTAGGAAGGTGTGTAAACGTGTCAAAACAGGCCATTTGTACTAGAAGCTATAATTTCGTCCAGAATAATTACAGGCAAGCTAAGTTGCATGTAGCTCATGTTAAAATCTATCAAATACAAATAAAAGTATTGTTGGGCTTCCCTGGTGGTGCAGTGGTTGGGAGTCCGCCTGCCGATGCAGGGGACGCAGGTTCGTGCCCCGGTCAGGGAAGATCCCACATGCCGGAGCGGCTGGGCCCGTGAGCCATAGCCGCTGGGCCTGCGCGTCCGGAGCCTGTGCTCCGCAACGGGAGAGGCCACAGCAGTGAGAAGCCCGCGTACCGCAAAATAAATAAATAAATAAATAAATAAGTATTGTTTATTGACAAGGAGAAAATTGGAAAACCCCTTATTGTGCATTTAAAAATGCATTTAAATGAGTCTCTCTTGCTTCTACCATATTGGAGAGAGGAAATAGTATAGGGTAGATGTAAAAAGACAAACAAAAGCAAAAACCACTGTCCGGAGAGTCAAGAACCTGAGTCCAGTTCTGGCAAGGCCAACCCTGTGGTCTTGGCATGTTCTTTAACTTCTTAGATTCCTAATCTGTGAAAGGAGCTGGACAAGATGATGTCTATAGTTAATTCTTGCTCCAAAATTCCAACGTTTCTGTGGTAAAAATTTTAGGGCAGGGATGCTGTGACTTTGGCCTGGCCCTCTGGGGAATTCTTAGAAAGACAATCCAGTCTTAACTCTTTTAAAGTCAAGGAACAACTTAGCATTTAGCAACTTAGCATTTTCAGATGATAAAGGACCTTCCATCTTCACGTGACGATTCTTTTGCAATGTTTTTGCATAAGAAGCAATTATGAAGCACCATTATCTTTTGACAAAGCTAAGACTCTTTATAAAGATTTAGTTCATCACTCAGGTACCACCCACACTCCATTCTCCTGTTCATTTGTATTCCTGTTAAAGATTGTTCTTTCCCTGTCGACCCAACCTGCTATTTTTGCATTTGACAGGACTATTACCCAGGTATTAACTAAAAATTAATCATGCAAAAGGCAGCTGCTAGAAGTTTTGCACATGTATATACATGAACAGTTTTTACTTTGCTTGTGCTCAACAAAATGTCCCAGAACTGTAGGGACTTTTCAGACTTTAGTGGGAGCAGATGTGCCTACCACACTGACCACAAGCTCTTCTATGTGATTTTACCAAAAAGTTGCTCCTGATGTATGTATTTTTGAGATTCATAACTCTTTAAATACAGCTCTTTGCATTCCTTAACAGGTAAATCCCTTTTAAAAAGAGTTCTCGTAAAAATAGTGTTAACACTATAATAAAAGTTACAAACTCCTTTATAAAATGTGCATTTCTTTAAGTGTTGTCCGTATTGCAACTGCTAATTGAACTTCGAAGACAAGAACAAGCTAAGGGGTGATCAGAGACCCTGCTGTCCCTGAAGCTTAGGACAATGCCTACATCACCAGATGGCAATCAGGGGGCAATACTACAGTCACTACAGAATGCCCTTGTCCCCAACATTGTTTGGAACATTTTGCGTGTGTTGAATCCTTGTAGCAAGCCATTGAGTAAATATCCTTATTATCACCTCCATTTTACTTAGAAGGAAACTCGGGCACATAAAGTTTGGGTTCCTCCCCTAAGGTCAGACAAGAGTGAGTGAAGAACCAGTAATTATACACAGTAACCAGATACAGAGCCCATGCTTCCAACCAGTGGTCTCTGAGACCTCTGAGACCTCTGCTCACCTCAGGTGAGCAGAGCAGAGGTGAGCAGAGCAGCTGGCAAGTGATGAACTTCCAGTGTGTGTCTAAACATTAGAAGATTGTCGGTCAGGTAATAAAGTTCTAGTTGGACAGGTGGACAAAGAGCGTGAGGGAGATATGACAGGTGGTTTTGGTCCCGCATCTGATGACTAACACTAAGAACAGGATTTGGAGGCCTGAGGCACAAGTAAGGGACCAACGCAGGTCTAGAGAAGGCACACAAGGCAGCAATCACAGGACAGTACAAGAGAACCCATATGGTGTGCACTAGGAGAGATATCCTGTTAGTTATTTGCCCCATTGTGCCTGAAGACCAGATTGGCCTTAGAGTTTTCAGGCTGTGAGACCGACTAATTCAAGAGGGGGCTCTGCTGGGCTGGAGGGGGAGTAGAGAAAGAACATCATTGGCTGAGTCCTTCCATGAAGGCAGCTGCTCAGAGTGAAGACTGCTAGCTCCCTGGATGTAGAGGAAGTCCTCCAGAGGGTGGCAACCTCACCGTCCTGCACCTGCCCCCATCACTAGCATTTTCTATTTATCTGTGAGGGCTGCTGACCAAGGGAACGTTTTCTGACTTTCTTTTCTAAGGCTTCAAACAAGGTCTCTCAGAAATACACAAGACATTTCCTTTATTTCCCATCTTCTGTTGTACCTGGATGTAATCCATTTCCATTCTTCTATTTGTTCTAATGTTGATGACTAAAAACAGATATCTCTGTGACAGTGAAATATAAAATCTTTATTCATTCTTCTGGTGTTATATCAGTTTCCAAGAAAAGGAGGGACCTGACTTCTTCAGTGTTTCTTAATATCAATCTTATTTGAGCAATAAAATAAATAATGATAATATTGGATTGTAACCAAAGTATTAAAAAAAAACTTTCTGAATCCATGCTGATTTAAATAAGTGAATGGAAAAATTTTAAATAAAAGAGGGAGATAGGACAACTCTTCCTTATGGAGTAATTCCAATAGAAATAATTACGAATGAATCAGCTACTTGGGGATAAAAGGGAAAAATCTGGAGAGTCTGAGTAATAGATCTAAAATGAAATCAAATTAATTAATGGGTACCTGGAGCTAACCTATTCCATATTTTTGGCTAGGAGTTTCACTTCACTGTAAAAAGTAGTTGGAGTACTTAAAAATAACTCACTGTGTTACACTCTACTTAGCATAATAGAAAATTTCATTTTTCTCAAAATATGTTCAGGGAACAACACTATACATGTATTTATAGTATATCCCCCCTTTCATATTTATATATTTTGTTGTATTAAAGATTACATGACGCTGTGTCTAGCACACCGTATATTCGTTCGGGAGTCTTCTTACATTACCAGATGGCAAGTCCGTGTTTTCTGTCCTCCATATTCTATATGCTTTGACAGATACTCAAGTTTGCCTTCTCATTAAGCCTTTGTATAATACAATTTCATATATTCTTTCACAAAATTTGAATATTGTATACACTATTTAAGTCTTTCAGAATTTTCCCATATCATTTAAAAAAATGTCATTAATTCAATTTAACAAAATTTTAATATTAAGTTTATTTCCACTTTTTAACCATTACAAATAATGCTGCAATGAGTCTCATAAATTTTCGTGCTTTTTTCTTATTATTTTCAGAGGATACACTCAAGAAGAGCAATTTCTTGATAATAATTAATGCTTCTTAATGTATTTCTAAATTACCCTTCAGACAGACAGTGAGTGCTTTAGGACAGTGTTCATTTTCCTGTCAACACAACAGAGTACTATTAGTATTTTTATATTCATTAAATCTTTCAAACCCTGATATCTATCTCATTATTTTCTTGTATTTCTGTAATTATTTAGTGAGTTTTAGTATATGCATTATTTCCTGGCCATTCTCATCTCTCTCTTCCTGTGGGTATGGCATATTTGCATTCTTTGACCTCTTTATGGGTGGGATGTTTGTTTTTATGGGCGCTTTGGAACACACTATGTAATAGAGATATTAGTATTCTGTTAACATGCACAGTATTTTCCCCCTAATTTTCATTTCCTTTTGTAATGTTAGTTTTGGTTGAGCATAATATCCTGGTGGATTTCTCTTCCTTGCCTTGTAGACATTATGACAACCTCTGACCGTGTAGAGAGTCGTATATCTGTGTAGCAGAAGTATTCTATGTGGAGTTTTTATGTCTCCGGAATGCCCAGATCACAGAGACTGAATGCTTTTACAGTAACCTGCATCATGCTTATAAGACCATGCATCCCTCAGTGCAGCAAAACTGTGTATCCTTTCCTTCCCTAAATCATGTTTAAAAATGAGTGCTTGGGCCTCCCTGGTGGCGCAGTGGTTGAGAGTCCGCCTGCCGATGCAGGGGATACAGGTTCGTGCCCCGGTCTGGGAGGATCCCATATGCCGCGGAGCGGCTGGGCCCGTGAGCCATGGCCGCTGGGCCTGCGCATCCGGAGCCTGTGCTCCGCAACGGGAGAGGCCACAACAGTGAGAGGCCCGCGTACCGCAAAAAAAAAAAAAAAAAAAAAAAATGAGTGCTGTAGACATCTTTAAAAGAATCATGCATGAGATGAGACTCATGCACTTCCCATGTCGTAGGGGTAGGTACCTCCTTTCCTTTCCTTCCTTCCTTCCCCTCATTCTCTCTCACTCTCTCTCTCTGGCTCTCACTCTCACTCATTGTCTCTCTCTCTCTCGCTCTCCCCCTCTCTCCCTCCTGCTCAAAACAAAAATAATATAGGGCTGTTTATTGTAAGAAAGCTCCTTTTTGGCCTCAAGAGGTTACGGGAATAGTTCCAAGGAGATTTTGATTTGCTCTTAATAGAGATAGAAATTTACCAGCGCTTTAGAAAGATGTACTAATTTATTCAGAACATCCGAATGGTCACTGACAGAAGTCACATTTAATTGGTGATATACTGTGGTTGTTAGCATATGAAAAATTGAATGTCATTTAAAGTTGATATTTGAGTCATCTGAGCTACTCCTTCCTCTTTCAACAGGTATTTACTTATTGCAGATGTTAAGAACATGGAATAATGGATTTGCCTAAAAGATGCCAGATATTATTGTGTGGATATTAACTGATTATAAAGTAGAAATTGTTGAGCAACTTTTGCAGTAATTCATCTCCTTTCTTATTTTCTCAGAACCCCTAACTTTGGAAAAATCTGTGTCAATTGATTCTAAATTGGATTTGTAGATCTAAATCCCTTTTCGTATGACTTGTATTCCTGCCATTCCGCATTCTTTATTCTGATTTTGGATATAGGCATTCCAGTGAGATCATTTTTATTCTTGCTAAGCCCTAGAAGACTTTCTATCACCTTAAATCTAAAAGTAATTACTCACATGCCAACATTCACTTTGCCTTCAGATGAAGAGTGATGCTCCAATAAGCTTTCAGAATTTTAGTAATGAGATGATTTAACAAAATAAAATCTCAGCTTCCATCATACCTCTTAATGTCTACTGAATATTTACAGCAAAAATAAGATGCATACACATCAGATTGGACCAAAACAACACTTAAAAGGCTCACATTTTAATCCGATGGGAAACACAGTCTGTGTGAATTAAGACAGCAAAGTCAGAGACTGACGTGGCAGTAGACAGTCAAGGTGGAAAAGCACGTTCCAGAAAATCCCAGCAATTTCGCTTCTAATAATATAACCAAAAGGAAATGTACAGTTCCATTGCAAGATTTTTGCTATAGTAAAATACTGAAATTATGTAAATATGAATTAGTTGGGGAAAAGTCAGTAAATAAATAATGGTATATTTATTGATGTAATTTTGTGCAACAAATAAACTAGATCTTCATGTGTTAACATGAACACACAGTAAACATGTAAAATAAAAAAACTAGGTTTTAGACTGACATATATAGCACTGACTCAATCCATGTAAAATCTGAGGGAGATAGGGCAAACTATAATATTAGTTAAATATGACTAGTAGGCATGTGGCTGTTTATTATTTTCTTAAAATTTTAAATTTTTCATTATATTTAATAATCACAAAAGTGTCAATTGCATATATCTCATTTTCTATGTTAATTTCTATATAAAATGTTCAATTATCTTATTTAACTACCGATTTATTATAACCTTTAAGTAATTTTAAAATGAGTGCTGATTAAATGTCATACAGTATTTAGACAAAAAGGAACTAAGTAGAGATTGAAGAATCTGGGAGAATGTAAACAGAGCAGGCAGAACCTTGAAGAGTGCGGAAGATTTCAGAACTTCCATGAAAAGGAAGGATATTGCTGAAAAAGAGGAGAAGATGAGGAGAGTTACTGAGGAACAAATCATCCTGGTGACTTTGTGGGACAGAGAAAGAGCTGCCCTGGATTAGTGTGACCAGAAAGAAGTCAAAAACGATACTGACTACGTAAGATGGACAGCTTGCAAGGGGCGATGGGAAATTGGAAACTGTAAAATCATTTGGGATGAGAGCGTGCCACGATAAGAGAAACATAATACCTAAGACATGTTCTCATGTACTACATTGTTGAGAGGAGGTGTTGAATTCTGGGAGACTATTTATTGTCCAGTTTCAGGAATGAAAGCCTGCCTTAAGGTAGTGGCCATGGAGCATGAGAGAAAATGAGAAGGGAGAGAACGTGTCCAAGGAGAAAGGACAGGATTTTGTGATTAGAGGTGGAACACACGCTCTGCAGGAACCAAGCATTGTCAACAATCCAGAAACAGCAAAATTAAAACAACCAGCTCAATAAACAGTACTTAGTAAGAATTTAGTGGGCACAGAACAGCTCGAGAACCGGGAGCTTCGCAGTGGCTTCAGTGGTTTTGTCTGCTCCGGGAATCCTCAAGCTTGGTTTCCATTTTGTATTGATTTTTTTTTTTAACATCTTTATTGGAGTATAATTGCTTTACAATGGTGTGTTAGTTTCTACTGTATAACAAAGTGACTCAGCTCTACATACACATGTATCCCCATATCTCCTCATATATACACCACCAAATGTAAAACAGCTAGTGGGAAGCAGCCGCATAGCACAGGGAGATCAGCTTTGTGACCACCTAGAGGGGAGGGATGGGGAGGGTGGGAGGGAGGCTCAAGATGTATTGAATTTTTGTTTTTAACTTAGAGGTTTCTTTCTTTCTTTCTTTCTGGCTGTGTTGGGTCTTTGTTTCTGTGTGAGGGCTTTCTCTAGTTGCGGCAAGCAGGGGCCACTCTTCATCACGGTGCACGGGCCTCTCACTATCGCGGCCTCTCTTACTGCGGCGCACAGGCTCCAGACGCGCAGGCTCAGTAATTGTGGCTCACAGGCCTAGTTGCTCCGCGGCATGTGGGATCTTCCCAGACCAGGGCTCGAACCCGTGTCCCCTGCATTAGCAGGCGGGTTCTCAACCACTGAGCCACCAGGGAAGCCCCGGTGTATTGAATTTTAACCGAGTTCATGCTCACAGCATTGAAGAGGTCTCGTGACGGCAGGAAGAGTTTGCAGTGTGCCCCAGACACTGTGCACTTGGGACGTGCACCGTCGTGCAAGCCGGCGCTGGGCCATCAGCCCTGTGGCTTCTCCAGTTTCTACTTGTCACCGGTCGTGAGGGGTTCTCAGGGTGTGTGGCAGCACTTGGATCCCGCGCAACTCAATGAACAACCCCAAATGCAGCCGCAGGTGCTTCCCATGACCCACAGTCCTTGGCCAAATGCTCAGTTATCTTGGATCTGAGCCAAGTTTACTTCCATAAACTCCCTGAGTTTCAAGGTAATTCCTCCTTGCAGTTGGAGGGGAGGCCACAGGAGCAAGACTTCATCCTCAGCCCCGTCTCCCCAGGTACTGCCTCTAATTCTCACTGCAGCAATTTCTACAATATTTGACCCATAGAGACAGACCCACTAAAACACCGACGACAATCAGGACTTGTAGCTTCCAGTGAAGGGTGGGAATTTCCTCTCCAAAACATGCTAAAGATGACAAGTCTCACAAGTTTTCTGATAGTCCTTAACCACTTGGATGACTCAATTCCCTCCTTAATCCATTATTTTTTGCACCTTTTAGTAGAGTTTGATAGAGGAATTCAACTCCATATGTTACTTTTCCAAACTTAAATTTACTTTTTCCTCTGGCCAATCAATCTCATGAGTTATGAGATCAATGGGGAGTTTTAGGTTAACTCCTGAAAACATACCTTTATCCTGAGATTATAGTTTACTCAAATTTCATTTACATTTACGTTTATAAGTACAACTGTGAATCTTTTATTATGACATATAGCTGCTGTGGAGAGCTTAAAAATATACTTTACATAACACATCTCAGTTAATATTACTTCTCAAACTTTCCCCCAAAGATCTCTTTCTATCTGAAATGCACTGCCGGTTAGCACAGGACTCACCGGAGGCCAGTGGTCACTAAACTTCAGGCCCATCTGGGCTGGTGGAGCATCCCGTACCCTAAACTTTAAGAAACAAATTTGCAGCGACACAGGATTCCAGGGATTATTTTGAAGCACTGACATTCTACCTCCCAACCCACTCACTGTCCTATGGGGAAAGTTCTTTGTTAATTCGTGGCACTCTGGCCAGAAAAAAACAATGATACATAAATGTTCTTATTTACCAGAAACAGACTGTCACATTTCAGCCTGTATATAGTGTTCCTACAAATGCATCCCTCTGTTCTGAGTCTTCATCGGCCCTCACCACTGCCCCTTAAACAAAAAGAATTAATACACTTTATTTGTTCTAGCAATTTTAGGTTGACAGAAAAACTGAGTGGAAACTACAGAATTCCCATATACTCTTTACCCCACCACCCCCTAGATTCCCCTATTATTGATGTTTTGCGTTAATACGCACGTATTAACTGATGTCCCAATATTGATATATTATAATTAGCTAAAGCCCATAGTTTACATTAGGGCTCACTCTCTGTTTCATACAGTCTATGGATTTTGACGAATGTCTAATAGCATGTGTCCACCACTACAGTACCATGCAGAAAATGTTCACTGCCACCCAAATCTCCTGTGTATTACCTGTTTATCCCTCCCTTCCCTGAGTCCTGTAAACCATTGATTTTTCTTCCTTCTGTTTCTGCAGTTTTGCCTTTTTCCAGAATCCCACATAGTTAGAATCATACAATATGCTGTCTTTGCAGACTGGCTTCTTTCCCTTAGCAGCATGCATTTAAGGTCCTGCCATGTCTTCTTCATGGCTTGATAGCTCCTTTCTTTTTATGCCATTGCACTTTTAACACAATAGATTTTATTACAATCAAGATATTAGTAAATCCACCCTGATGGAAGATATAAACGCTTTCCCAGAATGGTTGGCAAGTCTGATGCCCCATCAGTTTGCAAATACAACAGTGCATCGTGTCTACACATTACCCTTCTAGGTAGCCTCCAACAATGCCAGGACCACTTGGTTCAATGCCCCAAGTCCCGTTTCCCAGGTACCGACTCTCTCAGGACGTTGAGACCAATACTACTTAAGCCTAAGTGTAGTAGCCACTGTGTACTTGTTATATATTATGCACGTTCATGAATAGCGTCCCCCAGAGATCATGAGTTCAAATATTCAGCTTCGGGGTGTGCCTCTTCCTGAAGATTGTTTGGGTGATTCATCAGTAACATATGGGCATACAAAAGTATGAATATGATAGGAATAACTTGAGAAACAAAATCCAGTGATGATTTCAACCTGCTCTTCGTTCAGGAAGGTCCACAAGGGATGCTGACTGATACCTTTTCTGCAATGACCTCAAGTAGTTACTTGGGTTAACTTTATAGTTTGGCTTCAGGTCACTTTTCCATCTTAGAGGAAAAGCAAATCCAGGGATCTTCTCGGCATGGATCATGACCTGCAGCCACTCCTGAGAGAATTAAGAGGATGAATTCTCTCATGACAAAGCCCTCTCTCAAGAAAAGCACGACTGCATCCTCTCCCGATGTTATTTGTATTCACGTGCTCCTCCCCACCTTCCCAGCCCCTCCCTGTCCACTGTTCACCTGTCCCAAATCAGACTTGGCCTTTCAGATTCAGCCATCCTACCCACTAACAGACAAGTAGCAGAAATCGCCTTCCTGGAATGTCCCCTATTGTCTATCCCCGAGAAGAAGCATCTTCCAAAGGCAAAGGCTCTGGGAACAACGTGGCTATGGGCAGAGGCCAGGTCTTCTGGTCAGTCCTAGGTCAGCCACGTAATGTGCAACCTCAGTCAGCCCATCTGTTCCCTAGGAATATTTACACTTTCAGATGAATTGACATCATGGTGTCAATCGTTCGCATGGTGATTCTCCCTTTTTCGGGACACACAGGTGTAACCCGCGACCTGGGACAACTGGATCCAGGAAAACAAGAAACGTGGTTTTGGGATGAGAAAGTTATTGCGTGATTGCAGTGTTCTCCAGCCTTCATTCTCATCCCCATCCCCTTTCTTTGGAAAGGACCCTTTCAAAGATGTTCCTCCTCTACCATTCCTCATAGAGTCAGATCAGCTCTTCATGACTTGATCACAGTCCCTCCATCTTTTAGGAAAAGCATTTTGAGTCCAGCTCGAAGGTGGTAGGAGACGTACTAAGACCAGACAACATTAAACTGCTCGCCATTTTGGTACATTGGCAGCAGTGACCTGTCACCTTGGTCCATGAAATGTAGTTGATAGAATCAAACAAACAGAATCTGTTGCTTCAAGCCCTTAAAGGGACTGGATTCAGCCAAAGGGTAATAAAGCCCAGAGTAGAAATCATGCCTATTCCAGTCAGAACCACTTTGAAGCCACTGGGGTTACTGGCAAGGTTTCTAACAACCTGCCTGCTAACCCTTGTTCTTGAGCACCTTACCCAGAGCCTTTTAAGGCAGTCCCTTTTCTCTCAGCATTCACAACTGTGCCTGACCACATGGGAAAGCATTACACCATCTTTCCACCCATCATTACGAGGCTTGGACACCTCTATGCTCATTTACACTCATCTACCAAGTAGCCAGCTCCGGGGCCAGAATCAGCGAGCCTCAGCCTTCACATTCCAGGTTCCTTTTGAGTCAGTGGCAGGGTCTTCAGGTGGGCATCTGATAACCCACTTTGATTCTCCTTCAGTGTTCCAACATAGATTTCTAAACTTGCCTTCCCCGTAGAGAGAGATTCCTAATCGTTCAGTTACTGGGGGCCCGTTTGATTGGCCATGCATTAGTCTGTAAATATCCAAGCATTATTCTGGGGGTGGGAATCTGAAGCCTCAGTTTCTCGATAAGCCTTCTATTTTGCCTATGGTGTGGATTATCCTTGCCCTTCTGCAACCAAAGTTTTACCATCTAAGGGGGAAAGGTGGCTGGTTTCCAAACTGACTTACACCTTTCAGTTAGGGATTTTCTATCAGTGCATCAGGCAGCTCGCTTTGCTATAGCAGAGAGGGAATCATGACATTTAGGCTATTTAGCAGTAGCAGCTGGCCATTGGGGGATTTTGTCACTGGCTTTAAATGGACAGCTACAGCCTGCTCTTCGGTACAATGTTCTTCTCCTCCAGCCCCTCCAGAGCTGCCATCAAATGTGCTCCCACGAGCACCATTTCCACTGCACCAGTGATTGCTGCTGAGTTGCTCTTTGTTGAAAAGTCCCTCTGACAGTGCAGTTATTGAGGGGCTTAGAGTGATATGATATCTCAGTTTCAGGATCTGTCTTCACCAAAGGCTGGTAACACAGAAACAATTGACTCCTGAAAGAATTCTAGGTAGTTGCTGCATCTGGTGATGGACGGTCCTAAATTTCCGGTATTTTATGCCAAGATGCAGTATTAGTTTCTGCCAGAGACTTTAGTCTGCCTGCATCCATTTGATGATACTTCCAAAACGATGTACGCTTTAGTTAAATGAGAATAGTCACTGTGGGTGGAAACTGGGCAATTCCAGAGGTTCTCAAATGAAAGTGGAATCAAAGGTGAAACCGACTTATTTAAGCCATAAGCCAATAATGGCACACCCTCTATCTCGTATAATAAATGCATCACAAGATGTCTGTTTCCTTCTGGCTCCCCGATCCGCAGTTTCATTCTAGTGCGTCCACTGCAGCAGCCTTGTCCTTTCGGCTTTAGGATACCGCCTGCAACAGCTTCAGGTTCCTATGTGGCCTCATCCCTCCTCAAGAGGAGGTCTGTATTAGGGGCCCAAGCCTTCATCGGCAGCCACCATCCCTCGCTTCCGCGTTGTATCACTCCAGTGTCACCCATCACTGGCTGTCATGTCACAAACCTAGGCTTGCTTGTCCCTACAGTATATCAAATGCTTCGGGAGGACTAGTCCATTTTTCTGCAGGTGACAGAGTTGCAATTTTGACTTTCAAAGCACGGACTCTCTGTGTTCCTACCTTTGTCAATCCTAAAAGAAGTAACACTCATACATTTGAAATTCTGGGGAACTGTTTGAATGTTGAACATGGCAACCAACTGAAGGTGAACACTCATCTGGTGGAGTCTTCTCCATCCCGTGGTGTTTACCCTCGCGTTATCTGCGCTTGATCTTTTATGCAAAGAAAAGAAGAAAGCCAAGATTCACAGGCAGGTGATGCTACTTTTCAGCCATGTGGTCCCTCTCTCCCCTGGTCTGCCCGTTACCACGTGATGCTTCGATGGCACATTTAGTAATAGAGTCACAAGAGAAGAAGGCTGAAAGTAGACTGATGGCCTGAGGGGTAATGAGAACACTGCAAGTCTTGAATTTCCTCCTTAGATTAAAGAAGTATGTGGAGGTATTGGAGAAAATGGTAAACACTGTGTTCTCCCAACATACTACAAATTTAACTTTACTTCCAAACAGATCTATTGTAAGTCTCCACCTGTATAGGAAATAGATAGAGATCCTGCCCCTCCAAAAGTTAGTTATAAAATTGAACTCTCCAGATAAAAGAAAATAAATCATGTTGAATTTTCCTGAAAATGAAAAAGTTCAGAATTTTATAAAGAACAAATTATATGTATTATTTCCTGAATAAACAAGTATCTTCTCTCCTCAAATATAGTTTATTTATCAGGTCTAATTTATATAGTTAGCCCTAAAGTATGTCTTTTTCCATTACTCAAACTTTCTTTCTTTAAAAAATATTTCCAAGATGCTTTCTACATAATCTCTACTGTTCTAGGTGCAGGGAATTCCATGGTGGAAAAAAAAAAAAACAAACCCCCAAACAAGACAGTGCCTGTTTCCTTTTTTATATATAAATTAATATATATACTTAAATACAGACACAGACAGAGATGGAGATATGTATAAAGAGATAGATATCTACAATGGATTTTACTGAATCCCCAGAACTATAACATGTAGTTACAAAGCAGTGAGTTAGTCATGAGTAAATCTGAAGGTATCATGAAGAGAAAAGCAGAAGCTTTTGTCCTAAGTGGACATCAGCATTCCTGTATGCTGTTTTTATTCCCCAGATGAATCTGAGGTTCAGAAGCCCCCTGGCTCATTTCAGGGGTCTTCAGCAAGAACAAAATGCGTATCCAGTGGAAACTGGTAATATATACTCAGTGATTTCTGTAATTGTAATCACGCTGGCCCACGAAATAGGCCCAGCAGACATCCAAGATCTGCTGGTATAAAACCAATAAACAAAGTGAATAAATCATGTTTTTTCATGAAAAGCAAGTTAAACATTACTAATTTTTAAATTATTTGAAGCTAATTAGTTAATAGTAACTGATATTATATAAATATGAGTTAATGGTATATTGTTTGGTATAAATAATGCAACAGCAATTAATATGTCTTAAAATTATCTCAGAAGGAAGAGAGAAAAGGCAAACATAAAATCCATTTCCAAAAATATAACTCAAAGACTTTGCAGGGGGCTTCCCTGGTGGCGCAGTGGTTGAGAATCTGCCTGTTAATGCAGGGGACACGAGTTCGAGCCCTGGTCTGGGAAGATCCCACATGCCGCGGGGCAGCTAGGACTGCGAGCCACAACTACTGAGCCTGCGCGTCTGGAGCCTGTTCTCTGCAACGAGAGGCCGCGATAGTGAGAGGCCCGCGCACCGTGATGAAGAGTGGCCCCCGCTTGCCATAACTAGAGAAAGCCCTCGCACAGAAATTAAGACACAACACAGCCAAAAACAAACAAACAAACAAACAAATTAATTAATTAAAAAAAAAAGCTAAGCATTTGAAGCCCTTTAATTAAAAAAAAAGACCTTGGAGGATATTAAATCTCAGCAAGTTCATAAAACCTCCTAGACAAGTACAAATTCATTTCTAAGTGCTGAATTGAGAACAGAAATTGGACATTAGGGCGGCATTACTGGATAATGATGTTTTCCAGAAACAAACTTCCAAGCCATTTGTGACCTCAAGTGTCCGAACGATTTCTTTTTGCAGTATTTCGTTATATGACAATATATTAACACAGTATTGCCTTCTTTTTAAGAAGTTTTAAACATCTATGCGTCTTTATTGTTTGTGCTTTTTTGTGGTAACATGGATATAACATAAAAGTTGCCATGTGGACCAATTTTAAGTGTGCAGTTCTGCGGCATGAAGCACATAGCCGTTGTTGTAAAACCGTCGCCACCATTGTCTCCAGAACTTTCCCCAGCGGAAACTGCGTCCCCATGAAACACTAGCTCATCGCCCCTCCCCCAGCCCCCTGTACCCACCACCTTCGTTTGTCTTTATGGATTTCACTGCTGTAGCACTGCCTTCTTAAATAGACACGTTATTAACCTTTTGCTCCTTGCCTGGGCCGTGCCTAGGACGATGCTCTTTTGTGAGCGCTGAGGAATTTGTGTGTTTCCTCCCTGTTCAGCGGCTCAGCTGCCAGGGCCTGACTGCGCTCACTTTGCCTGACTCTGATGCCCGCTTCCGTCTCCTCCACAGCCTCCTCGAATAGGCGGTGAGATCTAGGAAATCAGCAATTACGTTTGCCAAGGACGGAAGGAACGTGAGCAATGCTCAGCACTTATCAATACATTCAGGCTTGTTCAGGCTCTTTGCAGCCCAGTCTGGTTGGAGTTCTGTCCAGAGGTCTTTGTCGCTGACATTCGACCCAGATGTAGGTTAGGGTACATCTGAGGGGAAGGAGATGCTGAGTGCGACTAGGACATGATGAGCCCCGGCCTTTACTTGTGAGCACCCCTGTGAGTTTGCTGCAGGCGAGTCAAGGGACTGGAATGATGTCAGATTTACGTGGCAGGTGAATGACAAGCCCTATGGATTCCTTTCCTCCACTGATAGGCTAAACCTTCAATACGAAAGGAAAAAAACACTGACATAATTTTTTCTAAATTGAGGAACAACGAAAAAACACTTAGCAAATAACTCAGACACACTAGCTGCTTTTTGCTGCTGGGTTATTTTATAGTTTAAGTCACTATGGTTTATTTCAATGTTCACAAGATTGTCCCTGGGAATACCAACAGAGTTAATTGAGCTCAAGATTCTCAGGCCTACTTTTAATTCCTAGTTGACAAAGGTAATGTGTATTTTTGGTTCAGATGTTGTTTAGTGTTGAATTAGACATGCCACTGTATTCAGTACTAATCATAATAGCTTTGCTTGGAAGGCATTCACATCTTGTTGGTATTTAGGGAAAAGAAGTTTTCCCCTGACCCAATACTTTTTCTATGCTTTCTTCCTGAGAAACTGGAAAAAGACATTAAATGTAAATCTCTGCTGAGTATATTATTTACAAACATTGGTGTGTGTGCCTAATTTTACTTCAAGTCTTGGTCCTGTCCCGTGTGACTTACATGGTCCTGGAGAAAGCACACGGTTTTCCCGAGTCTTGGCGATCCGTCTGTGGCTGGGCTTTTAGACTGGCAAGAAGCAATTAAATAACGTATGGAAAGAACTGGCACAGACCCTGCATATACTGGGTGTTTAATAAATGATAGTCATTTACCTGACATTCTTAATATTTTAGGGCAGAGACTCTGCTTTCTTAATACATTCTGCAAGTTGTTATGTGTGACCAGAGTAGCTAAACAATATTTTAAAATAACTTATGAACCCTCAACATCTCCAGCTCAGATTCCACCTTGAACTTCATTAGTACATTGAATTACCTCTTGGTATTTCTGCTTGGTTGTTCAATAGGTATTTCGAATATTCCAAGCCAAACTCTTGATATTTCCCCATTTTAATGCAGTAACACTGCACAGCCAATTCATCAATAAATATTTGTTTTACCTTCAAATATGCCTAGATTCCAACCTCTCACCCACTCATTGCTACCACCTGTGCCTAAGCTGTCATCATCTCTCACCTAGATTTTTCCAGTCACTTTCTGGTTGGTCCTTCTGCTTCTGACTTTAGCTACTCCATCTCAATAGATACTCTTTGCTTTTCACACAAGAACCAACATAATACTTGTGCAACTTGCAGGTCAATCACTCTCCTGCTCACAACTCCCCAGAGACTTCCCAGAATATGCCAAGGAAAACCCTCTGTGGTCCTGAGAGATTTCTGTCCACCAGTGACCCACGCCCGGGCCATCCTTGGCCATCACCTACTCTGCCTGTTGACACATCCAGCTCCAAGCTATTCTACCCACACACGAGGCATGCTGTTGGCCTAGGACCTTTCTCTGCATGTGGTTTTCCCTCCTGAAATGTCCTTTCCCCATTAATATCGAGGCCAACTCTTACATTGCCTTTAGGTCAGCAGTTTTCAAAGTGTGGTTGCAGACCCCTAGGGGTCCCCGTTATCTTTTAGGGAGGTTCACAAAGTCAAAATTATTTTCATGGGCTTTCCTGATGGCGCAGTGGTTGGGAGTCCGCCTGCCGATGCAGGGAACACGGGTTCGTGCCCCGGTCCGGGAGGATCCCACATGCCGTGGAGCGGCTGGGCCCGTGAGCCATGGCCGCTGGACCTGCGTGTCCGGAGCCTGTGCTCCGCAACGGGAGAGGCCACAGCAGTGGGAGGCCCGCGTACTGCAAACAAACAAACAAACAAACAGACACCGCACAAAAATCAGCTCGTTTAATATAAATCTATCCTTTGACAACTGCTTTGGCTTTCCTGGAGTGTTCTCTATCTTTTGCTAGGGTTTCAAAACAGTTTTCAAAAATATTGTTTTAGATGAATGGTGAAGAAACAAGGGATGTATTACTGTGAGGAAGACTAGAATTGGTTTAATAAAGAGCCTACCAGCCTACAAAGCAGGAAACTTCTTACTTTCCCAATAATACTTCTTATGTAATTATTACAAGTGGCCCTTGCATTGAATAGTGATCTTTACAGAAGCATTTTGAGGAACATCGAACAAGTCTTGCTGTATTTTGAAATAAAAATTGTAGGCACATGATAAATAGGAATCAGACCAAACCAAACCAAACAAAATAAAACAAAAAACAGGTTCTAGCATATAGGAATATTTTGAAACTACATATATTCGACTTCCTCATATAAATGACTTTTTCCTAAGTAACAGAAGCTGTATGACTTATATCCAAGGAATATTGGAAGTCAAATTTCCCCCATGAAAAATGTAACCCCCTTTTCCTTTGCTAATTTCTCGCTTTTAGAGTTGAAAATTGTAACTCTTCTGAGGATTTTACATCTTTCTCAGTCTGGGCTTTTGGTTTCTCAATCTGCTCCATCCCCAATTTCAGTAAGCAGGAGTCCTTGAGGTCTAACCAATTTTCATCAATAACCACACTCATTTTGTGGCCTTTGTATAAAATACAGCAGTCGAGGCTATGAAACGTGGGGCAGTTTCAATGTTTGTGTTGCTATGTTTTGCCCCATAAAGCACATAATCTGCAAACCAAAAACGCTGGCAGAACCTGCTATGGGCATTTATGGACTTGGGATAAGCTATTGTAGAGTGAAACCAAAAAACATAATTAAGGCAACCGTTTTCTCAGAATTAGAGGGACAACCTCTATGAATACTTGTGGTTTTAGAATCACCTCTAATTGACGAGGCTAACTGAATCTCAGGAGACTCGCCGGAGATCGTCTCCTTAGTTTTTAATTCTACCTCTCTTTACCTCACTTTGAATCCAAATGCAGCTGGAGTGAAATCTGTGGGGACAAAGATGTCTTTTCCTTGTTGAAGTTTCTTTCTAAATCACAGATGAAACTGTTTTCAACAGAACTCGTTATCAAATGAAAATGATAAAATAAAGCACCAGAGAATATTTCCTCGAGAAGAAATGATTGCTGAAAGCATTCAAATTCAGTAAAGCACAAAGGCTAATTATTGGTTCATATGAACACTTTTGAGAAATTATTAGAACTTATTATATTAAATAATAAACTGGAGAATATGCATTGTTGCGTATAAATGGCACCATCTCCTGACAGAATTGAGGAATTGCGTGTATCTCAGAGCCTTTTAGAAGCGCCACGGTAATATTTTACAAGTATATAACCTCTAACCATTAACATGGTTAGATATGAGTCACAAGTATTTTCTTGGAAACTCAGGACTCTAAGTTGAAACTAATCTTATATGGAAACAAACTAAGAAATTTCAAGAGATGTAAATGAAAGTCCTAGGGAGACTTCCCCAAGCATCTAATTAAAGATTTCAGGAAGAGGGTCAATCTTACGACGACGACGTATGCGTCTCTCCCTTCCAGAGCTCTCCTTGGGGTTAATCACAGCTTCAGGTACTCCTGACTTACCAGATCACCCTTACTTCCGTTGCCAGCCACCCTTCCTTTCTTCTTCTTAGCATCTTTCCACAGCCTTCCTGGAGGTTACATGTCAGTGTCCTGTCAGTTACTCACTGTTTGGACTTCTAGGGGCAGAGTTTTTGGATGATTTCAGTTTGGGAACAGACTGCCTGCAGGGACCAATAATGCACCTGGGCAGGGGGACATGGGTGCCCTGTGGGGAAAGCGCTGGAAGGAAACTCAAGAGAGAGAAAGAAGGCCTACAGAGCCATATTTTACCTGAACGGTGATTTAACCAAGGCTCAGGCATAACCAGAAATTTTCTTGACGTTCCTTTCAGTTTCACTTCCTCTTCTTTCTTGCTCACAACCTTTAGTTGCTTCCACCTAGGGCCTCAGGGCAAAGGGAAAAAAAGAGAGTGTAACATAGAAAGGAAAGGCCAGCAAGATCTCCCCGTCGTGCCTACCCTTTACTTGATAAAGAATACAATTTAAAAAAGCCTCTTATTTTTATTTGCTCACGTGTTCCTCTCTTCTGTGACATTTAAAAATGATGATTTCCCACAACACTGTAAACCAACTATACTTTAATAGAATGGTTTTGAAAAGTAAAAATAAAAATAAAATAGATAATTTTCGTTGCTCTCGCTTGCAGGGCTCTGATACCGCCTCATCGATGACTCTTCTACTTTAGGATGAACACTGTTGCCTTTTCTTCCTCTCCGCTCGTTTAAAAAGTATTTCACCATCACCTCCCTCTACTATGGCGACTTGTAGTAAATTTGGACTCCTTCTTTGCCTGGCGAGGAAATGCCGCCCCCTACCCCAGCGTTTGCCTTCATCGCCCCTGTCTGAAATCAAAGCCCAGCATCTTTCTCCCTCAACGACCTCTGCTTGCTTCTCTGTTATTAACTCTCTAAGTAGCTCAATAAAAACACAGACCCTCCCGCTTTCCTTCCTCATGCTTTCCCTGCTCATGCCCTTGATTTGCAGAGCAGATGCCTTTGGCCAAAGATCCATCCTCAGCTTTCTCCCATCACCATGCTCACAAACAAAAGAATGGGGAATTCAATGACAAAGCCAAATCCAGGGAGAATCTAGAGGGTTCTGAATTAGTGTTATCTACTACCCTTGCACAAGTAGCATCAGCAGCAGAAAACCACTCATTACCACGGAAGACTGCAAAAGATGAAATGAAGAGAGTGGATAGGGGAAAAAGAAACCATTTTCTCTGACATTGCATTTGAATCCAGAGCATAAGCAACATTAAGAATTTTATGCAGTGTCTAGAGAAGTATGTTCTGGCCCACCACCAGTTATACAGACACATTTTAATGGTGTTTTTCAAAAAATCTTATGTGTTTTTTAAAAAATTTTTGATCCAATTGAATAGGCATACATCTAAACGTACAAAAAAGTTATCTTTAGCTACTACTTTTAAATTTAGCTTTGAATCAAAACTTGTATTTTACTATCTCTTTGGGGCAACGCATAACCATTAATAGTGATGCAATTTCTTTTTTAGATTTAGACAGATTTGATAAGACTACGGGGTCTGCAAAGGAAGACAGTGTAAAGAATACCTTTTCTTTTATTGGAAGTAGATATTTTTCTTAATAATCTTGGAAGGGAAAAACAAAGCAAACTCACAGCTTAACATGTTCTTAATAAATACTTTAATGCTGCCTTGCTTTGGGTTTGTATTAAGACAAAAGCCAGAACTACTATTTTCTTTATGCCCTGTATGTAAGCATTGTGGGTTAGTGCTTTTGTATTCATTACAATATTTTCTATAAAATACTAAATGGAAGAAATTAGCCACTCTATCATATCTATTCAAAGCAAAAGAATTCACAGACCTACAACGATAGCATTTTGTGCAGAAAGGGACCTTATGTTGCCACCAAAGCCAACCCTCTATGCCACTGCCACCCTCACTCATTCAACAGTGGGGAAAGCTCAGACCTGAAGAGGAAGAATGTAAATTCCACGAGGTCCGGGCTCTTTGGCTGTTTCGTTGTATTTGCTGTGGATCTACCCATCTGGTAGGTAGGAAGCAGTCGAGAAATATGTTGAATGAATAAAAAGTTTGCCCTAGCCTTGCACTGCTTTCATTATACACATGCCATCATGATATAAGAAAACGACTGTAAGTTTTCCAAACTTTTATTTTGAAAAATGCAAACTTACGGCCAAGTTGCAAAAACTGTGCAGTGAATACCTATGTACTCTTTACTGTAATTCATTAATTTTAAACATTTTCCCACATTTGCTTTATCTTCCTCATAAAGTGAAACTTCCTTTCCTTGCTTAAGAAAAGGGACATCCTCCTATGTAAAAAAGATATAAAAATCACATTCAGGAAACTTAACTTTGATACAGCATTCTTATTTAGTATACATCTCATACTGAACATTTCTAAATTCTTCCCCAATCAAAGTTTATAATGTTTTATTTCCCAATTCAACATCCCATCAAGGATTACGGATCTTATTTCCTTGTCATTTCTGTTTATTCACTTTTAATCTGGAACAGTTCCCTACCCCTTAATTTATTTTTTGATTTTGGGTTTTTTTCTCTGTCTTCTCATTACACTGCTAATTTTGAAGAATCTATGTCAGATATTTTGCAGAATGCCTCTCAGTTTGAGGCTGTACAGTTTCTTCTTCATCATTAGGCTCAGGTCTAGTATTTAGGGTCATTGGAACCACACGGGAATGAGTGTCCTTCACAAAGCATCACATCCAAAAGCACATGACCTCAGTCTCTCCTCCTATTGGTGACAGTAAGCTTGATCTCTCGGTTAAGGTGTGTCAGTCAGATTTCTCCTTTGTAAACGTACCTTTTCCCTTTGTAATTAATAAGTAATCTGTGGGAGATTAGCCTATCTCGTCCCCAACTTTTCACCCAGTGATTTTAGTATAAATCAGTGAGTCTCATCTTAATTAATTATTGCTATGGTGTTTACAAAATGATGATATTCTCTTTGTATCTTTCTTTCTATATTTTGTTGGCATTCTTATCTAAAGTAGAACTTTCACTTCTGATCTCCCCTATTTTTAAAAACTTAAAGAATTGCTTTATAATTCTGTACATTAAAACCTATTTCCATAGTTGCTATTTTTAAAAACTTGTTTAAAATGGCACCTTTTCTGGAAGAACTAATGGAAATAAATTTACTGTATTTACTACTGTCTCATTTTCAATAATTATCTACTAAAATTAATAACTCAAAAATATATTTTAGAAGAAAAACATTGTTAATTTGAGAACACAAACTTGTGATGTTTTGTACTCAGATCAATCAATTTAAAGCACCAAAATACTTAGCTGTAGAAAGCAGATAGGGTTCATGATATTTTGGCTGTCAGTTACTTGGGTGGTTATAAAACGAGTGGTAAGGCAACATATAGACATGCTAACTTTTGGGTGTTCCTTTTAAATAACTCAGTTTCCTCTGCTATATTTAGTTTATTCTTTTCTAGCAGATATACTAGAAGGAAAACTTCTTGGTTCAACACAAAATCGAGTCACAGACTCTCTGTTTCTTTATTCTATTTTTTGATATTTAATAAGATGTTGAACTTGTCATCCAAACAGAATTCTTCTGATTTGCATTTTTGTGCACTGATTAAATGAAATGCCCATCTTTCGATTTTTAAATATAGGAAGCAACTGTTTTGTAATGCACATAGGAGTAATACACACAGGAAAATGTTACAGATCTGTAACACCATCATTAACAATCATATATTAAATGCACCTCGGACATAACCTAATTATTTACATGTTCAGAAAGCCCATCCCTGGCTGGTGTGTTCAACCTTCTGAAAATGAAAGGCTGCGGGGACTGCTGGTGAGTTTCTCACTTCAGCTCTGCCATACCTGCCATTGGTCCAGTCTGTGGGAGGTTTGTTTGTCACTCAGCTGCTGCGATGCCACCAGGGAAACAGCCTCTGTATAAGCACCTCTGGGGCTTTCTTCCCAGCATTGCAACTGTTCCTGAAATTGGTCAAGGTAGGGAAGGACTCCACTAATGCTTAACCTGCAGGTCCAGGAGGTTGCAAAATCATGTGTCACTGGGGTCAAGGTTACCCGGATAGCGTCAAATTATCTAAACATTGTACTGGCAATTTTATGTTCCTGTCTCTTTTCTCAACTCTGATCTCTTATCTCTTTGCACAGTAGAACACTTGGGAGAAATTTACCTACCTTCCAACGACTTAGAACAAAAATATTGATTTCCCATAATTTTCATACCTTTGGGAACTATGCTAAAGAAGGGTTATAAGCTGTGTGCTTAGTGCACCTTCCAAAAAGAAAGCAAAACAAAAGAACTCAAAGATGGCAAATTTTAAAAACTGAACATTCATGAGGTGTAGATCATCGGGAATGATATAATAGAAACGATTTAATTTTTTCTCATGTGAATTTCACACACTACAGAGGGGTTAAAAAAAATTCATGTCTACCCGGAACCTCAGTGTGAACTTATTTGGAGATAGAATCTTTGTATGGATAGATGTGATCTGTTAAGACTCTCAAGATGAAATAATCTGGGTTTTGCACCCAGGGACACACAGGGAGGAGACTGTGTGAAGACAGAGGCAGCGATTGGAATGATGCTGCCATCAG
Source organism: Mesoplodon bidens (assembly GCF_964165515.1). Classification (NCBI taxonomy): domain Eukaryota; kingdom Metazoa; phylum Chordata; class Mammalia; order Artiodactyla; family Ziphiidae; genus Mesoplodon; species Mesoplodon bidens. The sequence goes on from NC_138176.1 coordinate 196,824,855, forward strand.
CCAAGGGTCTCCGGGAGCCCCCAGAAGCTGGAAGAGGCAGGAAGAATTCCTCTCTGGAGCCTTGGTGGGAGCCTGGCCCTGGCAGCACCTTGACTTAGAATTTTGGGAGAACTGTGAGAGAATAAGTTTCTGTTGTTTTAAGCCACCACATCTGTGGTAAATTGTTCCAGCAGTCCTAAAAAACCTGTACACACACTGAAGAGAAATCAGATGGATTTTAACTGAGGATTTGTAAAAAAGTTGTGAGGTTCCCTGGCAACTAAGCCTGATGATAAAGCCTAGTTTTCGAAAGGGAACAGTGAATTTCGAAAGGGAACAGTTTCATACACTATATGAAACTCTTCTGCAGCTCTATAGCAAAACAAATGTGACAATCCAGATGAATGCCAGGAAAGATGTAGAAGATGGAGAGACATACCTCATGACATCTATATCACAGCAAAAGGCCAAAATCTCTGTAATGCATTCAGTCCGTCAAGAACAATGAGAAGTATTTTTACACTGTGCTTGGGTTTTGCATTAAATTCCCAGGGATAGTTGTCTTCATTCAACAAAGACAGGACACCTGATGTGGCCCAGGTGCTGCTCCCAGCTCTGTAGGATGCATCCATGAGCAAAACAGAGATGACTAATCTTGTGGAGTTGCTAGTTTAGCAGCAAGTAAACCTAATCAGTGAGTAAGTTACCTAACGCGTTAGAGAAGGAAATGTGCTAGGGGAATAAAAGAAGTAAAACCTGGCAGGAGAAATCAAGGGTCCTCAGTCTGGGGAGACAGTGTGATGAAAGTGACAAATGGGGAAGTCAGTGTGTAACAGGGAAGAACAACTCTGACTCCATACTGGACCTGCTCCTTCTGCTTTATCCTTTGTGTTCTAGGGGTAGGGGAGAGAGGAGAAGATGAAAATAATGTGAAGAGCCCACCTGAGGTTCATGGTTATGACTCTAAAGTGAACCCAGTAGCATGGCACTAGGACAAGACACATTTGTAATTTCAAACTTTCCTGTAGATATAAAAAAGGAGAAACAGGTGAAATTAATTTTAATCATGGCTCTTTTGTAAGAAAATAATTAAAAAATATTATTTGGACTTGTAACCAACATAAGAATTATTAAGGAGACATTTCCCCCTTCTTCTTTTAGCACTTGGTCTTCAAAATCTGGTGTATATTTTACACTCACATCTCTATCTGGACCAAGCACATTGCAAGTGTCAATAGCCACGTGTGTTTAATGGCTACAGCGTTGGTGGTGCAGATGCAGGTGGTGACGGCGGAAGTGACTGGCTGAGAAAAAGTGAAGTTCAAGATCCTCAGAGGAGGACAGGGAACTGAAAGTCCAGGCTGCTCATAGGACTGTGTAGACGTGTATTGAAAGTTCCAAGAATAAACAAAGGAGAGCCTCTGAAGAGAAAGCCAAGAAGCAGGTAGGTAGAATCACTTGGACACATGAGAGGACAGTGCAGGATTCTGTCTTTCACAGCAACAGTGAGGAATGATGCAGTTTTTAGAGAGAAAGAAAGAAAGAAAGAATAGTCTGAAAACAAGAATAAGAAGTGAGTAGACAGCCATAGAAAAGAACGAACTTCTGCCATTTGCAGCAACATAGATGGACCTAGGGAGTGTCATACTAAGCAAAATAAGTCACACAGAGGAAGACAAATATCCTATGATATCACTTAAATGTAGAATCTAGAAAAAATGATACAAATGAACTTATTTATGAAACCGAAACAGATTCACAGACATAGAAAACAAACCTGTGGTTACCAAAGGGGAAAGGCTGAGGGGGATACATTGGGAGACTGGGATGGACGTATGCACACTTCTATATTTAAAATAGATAACCAACACGGACCTGCTGCATAGCACAGGGAACTCTATTTAATACTCTGTAATGACCTATATGGGAAAAGAAACTAAAAAAGAGTGGATATATGTATCTGTATAACTGAATCACTTTGCTGTACACCTGAAACTAACACAACATTGTAAATCAACTATATCCCAATATAAAATAAAAATTAAATTTAAAAAAAGGGAGTAGAGTTTCTGTCGCTCCCCATGGTACAAGGCCTGGGGGATGGTGGAGAGAAGAAGCAGCCATGTTGGAAAGGGCTTCTTTGGGGATGAATATCTTTAGGGGATGTTTTTTTTTCAGGAAAGTGAAATCAACCTGTTAATCAACAGACACTGGTTTGCTTATGGCTCTTAGGAGGTGAGAGGGTCTTTGCTGGGGTTGAAAACTTGTGTAATATACACATACTTACATTTTTCAACATAGGTAAAGAAAGATTTGACTAAGTTTATAATATTTAAAATGATTGTTTTTTTAGACATGGGAAAATTCGGGGAGTATTTGACTCTAGTTAATGATTAGTCATTTCTGGGAAGTGGAACCTGGTGACTTTCATTTTTGACTTGGTGCTCTTTTTGTATCGATATTGTCTTACAATGTGTACATTTTTGTCTGAATAAAGAAAAATTCAAATACCTATTCTTTCCTGGAGGTCCTTTAATTTGATATAACCTCTCTCCTGAAGAAAATATGGGATTTTCAAAAGAATTGTTAAGTGAATGAGATTGTTTTGTGTGTGTGTGTGTGTGTGTGTGTGTGTAATACCAAGTTAGATAATAGATACAAAGGACAACCAAAGCGACCAGTAATGAAGGAAATGCCAGAATATATCACCCCAAATATGCTTCTTTGGCATAGAAGTTATATGGAGGTGAAGGCAATTAAGAAGCAGTAAATGCAGGAAAAGTTCCCCACTTTCTGCCTAAAGGCAGGAAATAAATCCTCCTTTTACTCTTATCAGCCCAGAGAAGTCACCGGTGAAATTTGCAACCAAAACCTATTCCAATCGCCCTTATATCCCAAGTTACTTCTTCACTATTTACTACCTCAAACCCCTTTGTCTTGTCAATTCTTCACAAACTTATTGTTTCTTGGTCTAAAAAATATAAAAGCTTCCTGCTCTGGTCCTTTCAGGGCTTCATTCCCTTATGAAGGCTCCCGTGTACATGTACAAGTTCAACAACATTCGTATACTTTTCTCCTGTTAATATGGCAGTTTGATTTTCAGACACAGCCAGGGACCCTCAAAGGGGTCTGTATGGTCAATCGTTATTGTTGTTACATGTATATAAATAATCAGATCAAGTTTGTTTGTTTGTTTGTTTGTTTTTGCGATACACGGGTCTCTCACTGTTGTGGCCTCTCCCGTTGTGGAGCACAGGCTCCGGACGCGTAGGCTCAGCGGCCATGGCTCACGGGCCCAGCTGCTCTGCGGCATGTGGGATCTTCCCGGACCGGGACACGAACCCGGGTCCCCTGCATCGGCAGGCGGACTCTCAACCACTGCGCCACCAGGGAAGCCCCAGATCAAGTTTTTTGAAACCAGACATTTTGCAAACAAGTTAGTCTTAATTTGACTATCTTTGGTAGAAATGAGGGTGTTTTGAGAGAGAAAAATTATGTTTCAGTAATATACCTTTGTAGATATTAGGTTCCAGTACTCAGTTGTCTGTGAGGTTTTGTTATTTATCTGTAAACTGGACTAGATCCTGAATTCTTCTGGTTTCCTCCAATATCTGGCTATAATTCTCCAAACTAACATTTTCAGTTCTTCTCCCATTTTTAAAAACTTGGAATCATTGAGAACTAAAACTGCCCTTTTTCCAAAGTCATGGGAACTAAAATTGGACAACTTGATATAAACCTCAGAGAAATCACCATAACATCATGTCTGTATAGACAATCTTTGTACCTTTTGTATCTGAGCCACTCAGAAAGTTTACCTGAACACCTGATGACAACATCAGAGACATTGCAAAACATATTTTGAACTTGACATCTAGAAATCAGCTGGCTCCACTCTGGACTCAGTGCCTTATTGCGATCTGGATTACAACTAGTGATTCTAATCATGGTTCTGATTTGTTCTCTCTTTGCTGTTTTAAACAGTTTATGCTTTGTATCTTTTGCTGTGGTGCTATGATACCTTCCACAGGAATAATGGTAGCTTGAGGTCTTGAGATGATTAAACACTCCTATAAGACCCCTCCCGATGAAGATACATGCCTATTTTGAAGACTCACTTCTTGGATGGCTTCGAGCTGCTTTTATGGGGCCAAAAACTCTCAAAGGGCATACCTCTCACACAGCCACCTCTTTACCCCTCAGTGGGGCATGCTTTCTGAGAACGAGCCTTCCCGGAAGCAAGGGAGTTGATACTGATGCCAAATAACCAAATGATTAACCATCAGTGTTTTCTAATGGAAGATCTCAATCAAAAGAAGGAAAATAAAAATGGTGTTGGTATTGTTAAGAGAGCTCTCCAAAATGGAGCCAGGAGGCCAGTAAGAAGTGTCACCTGTGCACATTAGCCTGGATGGAATCTGACCTTTTGACCACTTATTGTCCAAAGAAGGCATCCAGAACATCTGCCAGAAACTCAAGATACTTATCCTACTGTTACCCTAAAATAACCCATGACAGTCTGTCTTCTTATCAGATCCCTACCCTAAAACAACTCATGATCCTTAAAGACAAATATTTCCTGGCTCAAGCTGGAGTCGATCACAGTTCTCACCAGGCAACTTTAACAATCTTGTGGCTTTTTGTCTTTATAAGGCCCTGACTCTTTCTCTTCCCCAGAATACTTTTTTGGTTTTACCTGAATCTATGTCTCCCAAATTGTGATTCTTAAGGCTCCAAAAATCTCTTTTCTTAATTACAGCCTTCTGCATTGCTTCTTGGATGATGCTAGTCATCCTAAATCCACACAGAGGAAAGAAATAGTCCCTTAATTGAGACATAATTTGCAACATGAGAACCCCTTCCCTTGAAATTCGCGTCCTAAGAGTTTCTTTTCTGTTTCTTATGGGTCTGCCATAATAGTTACAACTGAGCAAATATTACTTGTTGATGGCTGTTCCAGAGTTTTACTAAAAGACTTTGCAAAGCTCCTACTTGCATAACTAAGTTTAAATTCCAGGTAAAGTTTTTTTTTTTTTTTAATTTTTAATTTTTTGACCACACTGCACAACATGTAGGATCTTAGTTCTCTGACCGGGGATTAAACCCACACCCCCTGCACTGGAGTCTTAACCACTAGACCGCCAGGGAAGCCCCCAGGTAAGGGGTTTTAATTCTCTTGAGATGCCCATCTATGGGAATAAAACAAAACATCAACAACAACAAAGCAACAAAGAAGGGCTACTTCATACAACAAATGGCAATTCACCATACCAAATAAATGAATGAAAATGGATTGCTGAATGGCTGCTATGTTTACAGAACTTTCTTTGCTTGGAAAGGAAAAAGATTTTGAAAAACAAAGGTAACTATTTCGTTCCTAAATGATGAATAAGAGATCTGCATATTGCTTTGGTTTTCTCCAAAGCAGAGCCTGAGGCCAGGGCTTGAGCAGAAGGTGTTTCTTTGGGAACTGGTCCCAGGAGGAGGGGAGGTGATGAGGCAGGCAGGGAGGGAGGAAAAGCCAAAATCAGGATTCCTTATGGAGGTCAAGGCTGTAGACAAGTGGGGATTCCGCTTGGATGGTTCCAGAAGCGTGTGGGGTGTTTTCAGAGTCATCTTCTGAAAAACAGGATGCTGGGGCATTTATCCATGAGAACTCCTCTCCTGGCTTTGTGTTTCCATGTCTGCCACTACCTTTAACTGTTGAGTAAGAAAAATGGGAACAGTTGGGCTGAGGAGTAGGGTGGGGATTGCGGCAGTTCTAAGATTTGAGGGTTATGTGAAAGAAGGAAATGGACCACTCCTCAACAGATTACAGGTGGCCTTTTGCTTGAAACCAATGCTGTGTGGCTGAAGGAATAAAATAAATTCCCCTCACTTTCTAAATTACACCCAACACCAGCTCTTGCTAATTCTTCCCTTTGCTCCATGTCACGGGCTCACTCTCTACCCCCTAATCTTAGACCAAGAAAAGAACCAGAGATATGGGATTTTATTTTGACAGTCAAGTTATTTTTGATATTCCTTTAATATTCTTTTAGGACATACCTGAGAAAAAAATGTTATTTTGTCTACCACATTTTCAGTATTTTTACTTCTACAGATTGGATGGTTTGGAGGGTTTCCGACGGCCCAGGATTGGACATGATTCCTGTCTTTTAAGCATGGACATCAGGCAGCTTTGCCTCTAGCATTTTCTCTTTGTAACCCATGGGTTCACAGAGTTACGTGCTTGAGGACCTGTGAAGAGTTTAGAAGAGATTACCACAAAGCATTGCCTGTAGCCATATGGTCTCCTCTTTTCATCTCCTCTAATGTCTGAGATTGGTCTCCTCTTTTCATCTCCTCTAATGTCTGAGATTGGTCTCCTCTTTTCACCTCCTCTAATGTCGTGAGATTTCTTTGCGTTAAAGTATATTTCTAGAAGGTCTGTATAAAATATCCAGTACATAAGCTATATTGGGAGCAGTATGTACTATATTGGTTATAGAAGTTTTAAATCTGATCACGAAGAAAACATTTTCAGTATGGGGTAAGCATCAGGTTGACAAATTGGTTTTCAAGTGGCAACATTTAAGTGTTGGCAAGATGCTGACCAGAATATAACTAGTCCTAAATCTCATAATACTTTCTACTGCAAAAATGAATGAGGGCTTCCCTGATGGTGCAGTGGTTAAGAATCCGCCTGCCAATGCAGGGGACATAGGTTCGAGCCCTGGTCCGGGAAGATCCCACATGCCGCGGAGCAACTAAGCCCATGTGCCACAACTACTGAGGCTGCATGCCACAACTACTGAAGCCCGTGCGCCTAGAGCCTGTGCTCCGAAACAAAGAGAAGCCACCGCAATGAGAAGCCTGCGCACCACAAGGAAGAGTAGCCCCCGCTCGCTGCAACCAGAGAAAGCCCACGCACAACAACGAAGACCCAACACGGCCAAAAAAAAGAAAGAAAAGAATGAGAATACATGTGTTTGAGGGGCCGTCATTGTAGCTACTGTCCTGGCTGAAGGAAACAAGCTTTTCTTAGGTTAACTTAGGATTTCTCTGATACACTGAATTCAAATCTTTGAATAATCAGCTCTCGTGTTGCTCAGATAAGCCACTGAATTGACACTGCTTAGAAGATCTAAGTGGAATGTTATTTAAAAAAAAAAAGACAAAATTTTTTTTGCTTCTAAAATATCTAACTTTTCTAATTTATAGTGAAAACAACATCATTTCCTTATTCCTTTCACTAGTATGGGGACCAGTAAGTAAAGATCACTTCTCAGCCGAAAGGCTTAAAGAGAGTAGAATAAATTATTTAGCTGAATTATTTGTAAACACACACTTAGTTGAATAACCACATAGAGAAAGAGGAGCTATTATATATTTTCTGCTTCCTGACACTCTGGGCCAGCACACCAGGAACTTTTTTTTTTTTTAATTAATTTATTTATTTATGGCTATGTTGGGTCTTCATTTCTGTGCGAGGGCTTTCTCTAGTTGCAGCGAGCGGGGGCCACTCTTCATTGGCGGTGCGCGGGCCTCTCACTATCGCGGCCTCTCTTGTTGCGGAGCACAGGCTCCAGATGCGCAGGCTCAGTAGTTGTGGTGCACGGGCCCAGTTGCTCCGCGGCACGCGGGATCCTCCCAGACCGGGGCACGAACCCGTGTCCCCTGCGTTGGCGGGCAGACTCTCAACCACTGCGCCACCAGGGAAGCCCACCAGGAACTATTGCTACCTCTCCTGCTGACAAACCCCCGTCCAGGGAATAAGCAATGGCCTGAGGTATCTGTAAAAACCCCAGTGGAGTACAGGGATCTAGGATGCGGTTTAGATGATTTCCCAGCTCTTACAACATTTTCATGCTGTTTATACTTCTGTAAAACTGCATTGATGTTACAATTTATTATAGTCATAAAATCAGAATTTTCAGGTGGATCAAGATCTTCGAAATTACAATCGATTTTAAACACCTTCATTGCTTTTGATGAAGAAGTTGATGTGTACAGACATTAAGTTAATTTTCCCATATCACAAATTAGTCAGTCAAGACTAGAAATGAAGCTTCTGACTTCTGATGACATAAATTGATCACTTTAGATGGTGAGAGAAATAGGAAAAGCTGTCTCTCTGTGTGGTTCTTTGTGCCTCTCCGCGGTGGATAGGGAGGGGGATGGAGCTTCTGCCCTGGCTCTAGGGGCCTCAAAGCAACGGTTTAGAATTTAGTCCAATAAGTAATGTTTTCTAGAAAGAATACTTTCTCACAGATATTGCTTGGAAACCTGGGCACATTATTATCGTTTAAAAATTGTCTGCACTACATCATAACAGGTGATCTGGCAACAGGAGAGTCTGGATGCTGCAATGCTAACTTTGTGCTCTCAAAGCAATGTCACCGTCACCATTTTATTAAACATGTACGCCCACCTAACCAAGCTCATTATATATTGTATCCTGGAAAAAAAGAAAGAAAAAAGAAAGAAAAATAAAAACTGTCTGCAGACAAAGTGGGATGACTGCCACTGCCTGGTAATCAGGGTGTGACAGGTGACCAGTAAATTAATAATGTGCATTTAAGTTCCAATTCAATACAGCAGCCTAACTGCTGCTAATCATTAGATAAGATTCAGGCCAGAAGAGCTATGAAGAGGGGACAGAAACGGGGTTTAAGCATGAATCCTGCATCTGTTACATAACGTATTTCTTTCCCCAGAGACATTCGAGGTCCATTTGTGGCTGAGGAGTTGTAAGACTATTCAAATCTGAGACTGAGAGAATAAATGTTTGTTTTTCTCCTACAGTGTACAAACTCATCCTCTTATACCCTGTAACACTATGAAAATGTACTCTTGGAACAGAATAGTTAAATCTTTGGGCTGTTCCCTTTGCCTCTTACCGAGTTATTTGCTGCTTGCTACTGTGGATATGAAAGCAGAAGTTGACAAGTCCAATATTGTTAGACAGAACACTCACACTTCTAGCAAACAAACTGTCCCAAACACAAATCCACTCTAACGTTTACCAAAGTTCAGCTTCTGTTCCAGCTGAAACAAGAGCCTTGGTAAGAGACACAGAGGGGCTGATTGGCTGGGCAGGGTGGGCAGGGTCCATAAAAGGCAGCTGTGGAACACCTGGGGGGCAAAGGCATCACCTGGCCAGAGGCAAAACTCAGGGCTCCTGTGACAGCACGTCTTCACCATGAGTGGGTGCCCAGTTTTAGGAAGCGGCTTTGGGTGAGTATTTACCTCTATCCTAAGTATGGGTAAGCTCTTAGGAATGTCAGGTATGAACACTAATTTCGGAATTTCCAAAGCAAGGGTGAACAGTCACCCTTCTTCCCTTGTTTAATAATCTACTTTGAAAAGTGAGCAATAAGGGAATTCTCGTCACTCCTATTATTAGTTACTGTTCTTTCTCAAGCTCTATTTTTTTCTTCTCACTTTTTCATCTGCAGATATGCTTTTAAAAACCTCTCTGTACAAGGCAGTGAAGAAGACAAATCACAAATGGGTGTGAATAGAGCCAGTAAAGGGGGACTTATCTATGGGAACTACCTGCAAGTAAGTGGCAGAGTCCTTACAAGGAATAGCTTTCATTGCTAGGCGCTAGGTGACATTTTCATGTTTGGGTTTTTGTTTGTTTGTCTTTTTGTTTGTTTTCTCAGTCGCCAAATAGTTTTCTGGACCTAAAGATATCTCTTTTCATACACATGTATGCTTTTTCAAGTTTTGTTAGAACAATTCAAGAGACTCGTATGTGAAGATTCACCTGCCTGACAGAGGTACAATAAAAGCAGAGAATGCAGAATCCAGGCCGAGGACACATGGGATAAGATAAAGCGCAGATAACTGGCAGGCATTGCACAACTTGCATACCTGAGACCTGGTTACTGAATCCCAGCATAGATAATTGCAAATGTAGCCAGAAAATATTCTCTTTTAAATTCTTTATCTTAAACTAGAAATGTTGAAGGAGTATGTTTAGATGAAAGAAAGATGTTACAAAGAGGCACTTGGAGATTATTTTTATTTCTCTCTCTCTCTCTCTCTCTTTTTTTTTTTTTTGGCCATGCCACATGGCATGTGGGATCTTAGTTCCCCGACCAGGGATTGAACCCATGCCCCCAAGGTGGAAGCGTGGACTCTTAACCACTGGACTGCCAAGGAAGTCCCTGGAGATTATTTTTAAGGTGTGAAGTGATTAGAGCCCTGATGCCCTTGTTGGTGGGTTTCTAGGGATGAGCTGACATGCAATGTTAAGACCTTAGAATCGACTCTTTAAGAGAATAAAAGAGCAGCAGACACACAGTAGGCTAAGCAAACTATGAAGCTTTTATAGCACTCTCTCCAAGAGATGGAAGGGACAAGATTTCTCAGTGAGGGTTAACAGCATTTGTTATGATAGATTCCTACCAAATATATTTTCTTCTGAAAAGAATAAAACTCATAAATTCAACTCACTCTTTATGAAGAGGCATTAATTGTTTAAAAGAAAGTAGATTGGTTCCTGAGCATTTGGGATTTGGGGGACTTTTTTCAGTATTGTATTCTATTTATTAAAGTTGGTAAAAATCTAGTTTTGCAATTTCAAAATCAGTCTTTCTTTCTGTAATCTTTGTTCCAGCTTTATCAAGATATAATTGACATATAACATTGCATAAGTTTAAGGTGCACGCACGTTGATTTGATACACTTATATATGGCAAAGTGATTACCACCAGAGCATTAACTAACACCTGCATCAGGTCACATAATAGCCATTTCTTTTTTTTGCAGTGAGAACACTTAAGATCTAGTATGTAATGCATTGTCCTTAACTATGATCACTATGCTATACGTTAGATCCAGATAACTTATTCATCTTGTAACTGGAAGTTTCTACAAAATCAGTTTTTCTATTTTTTTGTTTAAAGTTGGAAAAACTTTTGAATGCGCAGGAACTTCAAAGTGAAATAAAAGGAAATAAAATCCATGATGAGCATCTTTTCATCATAACTCATCAAGGTAAGTTGCCCACAAGGTTGGAGAGTAACTATTCATAGAAATTTTCCATCAGTAATGAGGAAAGATACCACACTTTTACCTGTAAGACGGTGGAGGACTAAGAAATCACCTTTGTTTGGATGCTTGCGAATACTTTGCTGTCAGATAAGTTCTCATAGGACCTCCTTCTGCGATTTATAACAGTCTTCTTTCTGCTACCTCGGCGCTTCTTGGATCAGTTACGACTCTGTCCTAAACCCAAGGGGGCTTTCTATCTCTTGGAATTCACAATTTATTTGCAAGCTAAGATGTCACTATTTTTCAACTTGGAACATTAGGAGACTCTTTTCAAGAAACAGATCCCTCACATTTACTGTAACTTTACATATCCTACAGAGAGCTGGTACTAAACAGGAATGTGAATTTTGTCAAAAATGTGTGTTCCTACTCTCCATACTTCTGACTTCTGGGTAGTGGGTTTTTTTTGTTTTTTGCTTTTTTTTTTTTTTTTTTTTTTTTTTTTTGCGGTACACGGGCCTTTCACTGGTGGGGCCTCTCCCGTTGCGGAGCACAGGCTCCGGACGTGCAGGCTCAGCGGCCATGGCTCACAGGCCCAGCCGCTCTGCGGCACGTGGGATCTTCCTGGACCGGGGCATGAACCCGCGTCCCCTGCATCAGCAGGTGGGCTCTCAACCACTGCGCCACCAGGGAAGCCCTGGGTAGTGGTTTTTAACGTAGAGTCCTTGACTTTGGAAGTTTAGGAAGTCCCTGAACTCTTTGAAATTTTGTGCAATATTTCACAAACATGTCTTTCAGAGGTCTGTGACCCCCAAACCTTTAGATTTCCTCTAAGATTGTTGGTGTCATAATACTGCCCTCTGGCTGACCAGGCCCCAGTGACTCATGCGGGTCAGTGCTGCGTTTCTAGATGTTTCCTTGTCCTGTCAGTTCTTTGTGCCTTTTCCTCAAATGATTGTTTTCTTCACGGACTGGCTAATATGATCATCTCCTTTGAGTTAAAAAAATTAAAAATGGAAAATAATGGGGCTAATGTGTTACTTCTCCTGTTTTTTATGTTGACATTTTAATCAGTGGCTCGAAGACAAAATCAGCAGGAGAGGAATCACCGCAGGGCAGCACACGTTGGGAATCCGAAATTTGTTTCGAATCCCATCTCTACTATTAAAGATGGTGTAACCTCGGTCAGGTTTCTTGACCAGTAATTCTCGCCATTTCCCCACCTATACAATGGAAAGAATGATTGTTTCTTCTCATGCATAGAGTTGTTGTGAGGATGACATGAGTAACGTGCACTAAGCACTGAGCTCAAGGTAGAGCACACAGTCAGCACACAACGAATGGTAGCACCTATCGTCTGATGGGGAGACTTTCCTTCCATCAGAACACGTGGTCAGTGGGTCATGGGACCAGTTACACCAAGTTAAACCTGAAAACGTGACTCACAAACTGATCCAAAAATATTTGGTTTGCTCTTGTTGTCCAAATATGGAAAATAGATTTCTGAAAGTCTCCTTAAATGTAATTTAAAGGTATAATTTGAGCCCCTTCATTAGTACAGAAGCACAGCCTGTGGCCAAACAGAAGGCACTAGCGATCACTAAGATGATTGGTTTCCATGCTCCTCTAATGACTACACTGGCTGTTTAATTCATCTATTTATATAATAATCACCCAGCATTTATCTTTTGCCAAACACTGTGCTAGGAACTGAGGGAACTAGATGAGTATGACAGAGTTTCAACCTGTTCATAGCTTGTCCTCCCCATAGAGTCCAAGTCCCTAGAAACAAATACGTTGTCATACTCATTAGGTTAATGTGTATTAGGGTCTCACTCTATAGGAGTTTAGTATCACTTCCACTTCTCCACACACCTCCAGCTTCCACATGGTAAGTTAGATTTAGATTACATGCTATATCCACAAGGACATTAACAATATTTTGTTGAGAGAAGTCATTTGGAAAATAACGTAAAGCATATGGATAACACGGCATATTCAAGCACTCAATAAAAGGAGTCTGTTATAACTTTACCACTAATATTTGTTTGTAGCACAAAATGGGGCTATATGGGCCTTTATTGATTTTTAAGTTACATTTTGATTTCTCTTACAGTGTGTTAACCGTGTCTTTCATATAATTATGGTCAAAAGGCTCCCATCACTTTCCAACTGACAATGATTTTCCCCTCGCAGCTTATGAACTCTGGTTTAAGCAGATCCTCTGGGAATTGGATTCTGTTCGCGAGATCTTTCAGCATGGCCACGTGAGTTGCCATGTCACAATAGTGTTTTCATACTTTTCTTGGAGAATGTAGAAAGTATTATTAATGGGAAAAGTTTAACACCAAATGGTGGAATTATAACTTAACGGGGGAAAAAAGTTTGTAGCAGAGAAGTGTTTAGTCACATCTTCCCAGTCAGTCATCACCTTGCTTCAAGGTTCCTTTCCAATTTTAGTTTCAAGCCCCTTGCTTAGAACTCCATATTTTCCCCTTAAAAAAACGTTATGATGAACGACCGTGGATTGCCAGGACGGCTAATGCAGATTCGTTCATCAGTAGGTACCAGAATTGTATTTCTACTGAACGTTTGCATGGGAAGACAGGAGCAATGGTGAGCAAAGGGAGACGGAGAGAAAGAGGAGAGGAAAGAGGGAGGAGATGCAGAGGAGGACCGGGCAGGGGAGGGCAGAGAGGGGCGCCCCGCGAAGCTACCGCAGCCTCCCTCCCAGCCTGCATCCTGCCCACACCTTCCTCCGCCCTTCGAGGACACAGGACCCAGCCTTGGGTCCCCCAGCTCGGAGCCCCTGCGCCAAGGGGGCTGGGAGGAGAGAGCATCCATCCTCAGACAGTGCCCTTCTCGTACCTGTCAACGCAAACCCCATCCGTCTCAGCGGCAACTCCCGCCTCAAGACGGAGCCCACGGACCCAGGGGTCTGCTTGACCTGCACACACGAGTCCGCATGTTCCCCTGGACTTTATTCCTTAAAGCAAAACTAACAGAGACGTTTGCTAAGGGATCAGTGGGAGTTGTGGTCCAGAATTTACTTAAAACTTGTTTCCATATAGTTTTCTATTTTTAAAGAAAAAAAATGATTTTGAGGTTGCAGGCGTTCCTTGTACACAATTCAGAGTTGCTATTAGTTCAGTGTCGACCTAAGGCACATTTTAGTGCCAAGGTTGCTCTTTAGAGTAGAGATGGCATTAACAGAACACATTGTTACTTATACTCTGTTTACTGTCTTCCAGAACGGAGGACTGATGACTGTTTCACCTCCTAACCCCCCAGGTCAGGGATGAAAGGAACATGCTGAAGGTGGTGACCCGAATGCACCGAGTGGGGGTGATCCTCAAGCTCTTGGTCCAGCAGTTTTCCGTCCTGGAGACCATGACAGCCTTGGACTTCAACGACTTCAGGTGTGCACGCGGCTTTGTCAACATGCAGAGGTTATCCTCCCATTCTGATGGGCTGGAGAGAACGTGTGTGTTGTGTTGTGTGACGTAAGAAGCCTGTCCTGCTGACACTCTGTCACTGGGAGCACTTGGGAAACATCACCACACGCATTTGAGCAGCTACTGAAAATACTTCATCCCTTCCTCTTACATATGAACATAGCATGATCTGTGAATTTCAATTCATCGTGTGTGCCCAATTTTTGTCCCAAAAGGATTTTAGACAACTTACCAAAATGGCTAAAAAGGCTGATAGAATACACGTAACTAAATTTAAATGATTAAAAACTAAAAATAAAAGAGAAACAGGAGTGCTATATAAAGAAACATGTCAGCATAAGTTATGGATTAAACTATAAACTTTATTTTTTTATATTTTTTAATTTTTATTTTATATTGGAGTATAGTCGATTAACAACTATACTCAGGTGTGTTAGTTTCAGGTGTACAGCTAAATAATTCCATTATACATATACATGTATCTATTCTTTTTCAAGTTCTTTTCCCATTTAGGTTATTACAGAATATTGAACAGTTGAACTATAAATTTTAGAGGTACATATCCAGGAAGATATTTATCTATCTATCTAGGAAATCTTTTTTCATAACCAAAATTTGAGAAGAAATCTTCCTAAGAGCATCAGGTGCATTTACTGATGGAACAGACAGTGTCTTCTACATATATGATGATCAAATGAAAAGTGGTAGAATTCCTTTGTAGTATATATTTAACAACTTGAAGTTTTAGTACCAGTTAGATGAAGGAAATTTGTAAGGATGTGAGAGTTATGTGGGGTGGGAGTACTCACACTTTGTGATGCCCTATTTTTTTTTTTTTTTTTTTTTTGTGGTACGCGGGCCTCTCACTGTTGTGGCCTCTCCCGTTGCGGAGCACAGGCTCCAGACACGCAGGCTCAGCGGCCATGGCTCACGGGCCCAGCCGCCCCATGGCATGTGGGATCTTCCCAGACCGGGGCACGAACTCGTGTCCCCTGCATCGGCAGGCGGACTCTCAACCACTGCGCCACGAGGGAAGCCCTGTGATGCCCTATTTTGTGTTAGGCAACATCCAATTCATTTTACTTGTAGGGTCTCACCAGTGCTCATAATAATACTAGGTAGTGAGATTAATGAATTGAACTTTAAAGAGAAATGGAATAATATATATATTTTTTGGCTGCATGGCTTGTGGGATTTCCCCCACCAGAGATTGTCCCTCGGCCACTGCAGTAAAAGCGCCAAGCCCTAACCACTGGACTGCCAGGGAATTCCCTTGAATAATACTTATAAAGAAACTTTTAGCACTATTGAATGAAAAATATTGCTCAGTGTTCACCTGTCTTTATCTTAGGAAAAGCTTAGTATACACCCATACATGTACGTGTCTGCATGTGTATGTATAAGTTTACATGTAAACACACACACATAGATAAACACACAGATACATACACATATGACCTTTCACAAACTATACAAACATCAACTGACAGTGACAATGATGGCTAGGACCTCGTTGTCCTGATTTCGGTGAAGTCCAAGTCCTGGGTCCAACACTAGGCAGTTGTGTGTCTGTGTTTGGTGATGCCTGGGAGACTCACACTGACCACCTTTCCCAACAGAAGAGACCCTTGCGGCGATTGACCGTGACAACAATCTCCTCCCTCCTCTTCTGCCCTCCCCCACCTGTTCTCACAGAGAGTACTTATCCCCGGCATCAGGCTTCCAGAGTCTGCAGTTCCGACTGTTAGAAAACAAGATAGGGGTTCTTCAGAGCTTGAGGGTCCCTTACAACAGAAGACACTACCGTGATAACTTCAGGGGAGAAGACAACGAGCTACTACTGAAGTCCGAGCAGGAAAGGACCCTCCTGCAGCTGGTGGAGGTGTGTGTGCAAAGGTCACTGGGAATGCTTAACTCAGCACACCTGGTTACTTGAGCTTCTGCGACATCTGGATTTTAAAATTCATATCAAAGTTGGGTCGCATTCATTGTAAACAAGAGAAGAATGAATTTATCGAAATACTTTAGCTGGTAAATTCCACTAATTAAAATATTAAAACCTCTCTTGAGAACTTCAGAGAATTTATATAATCCATGACATGTTAATATTTAACAACCTCCTTATCTTATTATAACAATCCTTTTAAATATTCCTGCTAAGCAACATTTGATTAGCTGATTTTTAAATTATTTATTGAATGAGGTTTGTTTCTTTAAAATATTCCATAATTGAAAAGTTCCACAAGTTGTGTTTCTTAATTAAACTAAGTAACTGAGATTCTATCCTTCAGACTTTTTTCCCTTCATATCTTAATTCTCTGTGGGTCTGTAAATGGCCTTGAGGAATTATTAATTTGTTTTTGCATAAGTAAATTATTAAATAAGGATTGTATAGCCTTGACTTCCTTGACAAAGTCTTTTCCTTTGCAAATTAAATTTTTATTTTAGTGAATTATACTCTGCTCACTAATCTCCTGGGCATTGTAAGTGTAGATTTAGGTTAATAAATTATAGATAATGCTATTTAACAGCTTATAAAGATGGAGAAAGAATCAGAAAGCTAATTTCAAAACCAAAAATAGGCTAAGTGAGAACCCACAGAGATGCACAGATTTGGTTTTATTTCTATATTAAAAATCCTGTGGCATCTTAAAATAATTGAGCAGTCAGTTGATTTCAAAGTTGCTAAGTGTACAATGTCCCTGCATTTAGAAGAAATCATATCTTATACATGTCATGATTCCTTCAGCTCCTAAGACATAAATTATTTTGAGAATAAACCAGAAGCCCTCATTAAAAGAATGTATAGATATGTTCATAGATTTATAGA
Organism: Mesoplodon bidens; assembly: GCF_964165515.1. Taxonomy (NCBI): domain Eukaryota; kingdom Metazoa; phylum Chordata; class Mammalia; order Artiodactyla; family Ziphiidae; genus Mesoplodon; species Mesoplodon bidens. The sequence goes on from NC_138176.1 coordinate 196,842,105, forward strand.
AAAAAATTAGGACTTTTGTAATAATATATTTCTTAATAAAGAGTAAATATCTTTAATGTGATTTCCTTTAAGATTAGAAGAATAAAATATTGCTATTTTATAAATGAAGAAATTGAAGGGAAAGAGAAATATTTACACACAAAAAAACAGGATGTATGTTTCTCAAAACCATGAAAATTTTCTGTTTCAAGTTCATAAATGTTTGTTACAAAGCATTTTACATATTTTAAATTTTACAATGTATTTACTTGAAAAATATTTATTTTAGGCATGGCTGGAAAGAACCCCAGGTTTAGAGCCACATGGATTTAACTTCTGGAGAAAGTTTGAAAACAACATTGTCAAAGGCCTGGAAGAAGATTTCACAAGAATTCAGGTATTTGTGAAGCCATAAGTAAACATAAGTTTGCTACAGGAGAAGTACTGGGAATTTCATTTTAACCATTTTCTCTTAATCTTTCATTTTCTTCATATTCTTTTACAAATTCATCTGCTTGGAATATATGACATGATTGATTTAATTTTACTGATGTGCAATAAAAATTAAATGAAGAAGTTGATTGTAGGCAAGACTTTGAATAGATGAGACTAATAGTCCTTTCTCATTTTTATTGAAAATATCATGTTATGACCAGTTCTAGACAGAAGTGGGCTCACAAAGGTCCAGTGATCCAATACACTAAGCCATATAACTTTCCTTCACTCTGATGTGTCTGCTGAGTTCTTCCTATTGGCTCTCAGACAATGTCAAGTTTCTCTCAGTTAAAAAAAAATATTGTAGATTCCTCAATTTCCCCCACGTTATGGGCCCCATATCCTTTCTTCATGACCAAATTTCTTGAAAGTGTTGTTTCAATTCTACACCTTGAGAGGCTGTGTCACGAGGTGTTTAAAGCAGGGACCTGATGTCACAGTCATGGGTCAAGTCCCCCCGTCCCTGCTTGGTGACCCTGTGCCATTGAACCCCTCCGGCTACCTAACCTCTCTTTGCAAAGAGAGGTTGGCAAAATAGAAAATATGAGTATCTACCTCATAGGATTACTGTGATCATTGCATGAGATTCACATTTGCAGAGTATTTTGAACAGCAGTCAGCATGGTTATTTCTTTTTCTCCATCTAATTCTCGCCCGAGTTCAGTCTGCCTTCCTGCCCGTCATTCACAAATGGTCACTGGTACCTAAATCCAATGGCCATTTTTATCTCCATTTTACTTCATTTCCTACTGGCTTTACTACTAATGACTACTTACACTTTCTTGAACATTTTCCCCCATGGTTTTGGTATCAACATTCTGTCTACATCTAGTTTTCTGAACCTTGTTTCTCTGTCTCCTTTTCACAAGGCATAGGCTCAGATCCCTTGCATTCCCTCTCTGTCCTCTTCCACCAGTGAACTCGTTTATACCCACTGCTTCAGCATCTGCTAAGACACGAGTAATTCTCAACTGTTTAGCTTAGTTAGCTCCTTAAATTTCTTTTTTTTTCTTTCTTTTTAAAAAAATATTTATTTGGCTGCTTCAGGTCTTAGTTGGGGCGAGATCTTTTGTTGCAGGGTATGGGCTCTTCCTTGAGGTGCACGGGATTCTCTCTAGTTGTGGCTCGCGGGCTCCAAAAGGCATGGGCTCAGTAGTTGTGGTGCACGGGCTGTTGCCCTGCGGCATGTGGGATCTTAGTTCCCTGACCAGGGATCAAACCCACATCCCCTGCATTGGAAGGCGGATTCTATTTTATTTTTATTTTTTATTTTTTATCTTTTTTTACTTTTCATTTTTTTAACATCTTTATTGGAGGAAAATTGCTTTACATTGTTGTGTTAGTTTCTGCTGTATAACAAAGTGAATCAGCTATATGTATACATATATCCCCATATCCCCTCCCTCTTGCGTCTCCCTCCCACCCTCCCTATCTGACCCCTCTAGGTGGTCACAAAGCACCGAGCTGGTCTCCCTGTGCTATGCAGCTGCTTCCCACTAGCTATCTATTTTATATTTGGAAGTGTATATATGTTCATGCCAATCCCTCATTTGGTCCCAGCTTACCCTTCCCCCTCCCCATGTCCTCAAGTCCATTCTCTATGTCTACCTCTTTATCCCTGTCCTGCCCCTAGGTTCCTCAGAACCATTTATTTCGTAGAGTCCATGTATATGGGTTAGCATACGGTATTTCTTTTTCTCTTTCTGACTTACTTCACTCTGTATGACAGACTCTAGGTGCATCCACCTCACTACAAATAACTCAATTTCGTTTCTTTTTATGGCTGAGTAATAGTCCATTGTACATATGTGCCACATCTTCTTTATCCATTCATCTGTCAATGGACACTTAGGTTGCTTCCATATCCTGGCTATTGTAAATACAGATGCAATGAACATTGTGGTACATGACTCTTTTTGAATTATGGTTTTTTCAGGGTATATGCCCAATAGTGGGATTGCTGGGACATATGGTAATTCTATTTTCAGTATTTTAAGGAGCCTCCATGCTGTTCTCCATAGTGGATGTATCAATTTACATTCCCACCAACAGTGCAAGAGGGTTCCCTTTTCTCCACACCCTCTCCAGCATTTATTGTTTGTAGGTTTTCGATGATGGCCATTTGACTGGTGTGAGGTTGATACCTCATTGTGGTTTTTTTTTTTTTTTTTTTTTTTTTTTTTTTTTTTTTTGCGGTACACTACGCGGGCCTCTCACTGCTGTGGCCTTTCCTGTTGCGGAGCACAGGCTCCGGACGCACAGGCTCAGCGGTCATGGCTCACGGGCCCAGCCGCTCCGCGGCATGTGGGATCTTCCCGGACCGGGGCACGAACCCGTGTCCCCTGCATCGGCAGGCGGACTCTCAACCACTGCGCCACCAGGGAAGCCCCTCATTGTGGTTTTGATTTGCATTTCTCTAATGATTAGCGATGTTGAGCATCCTTTCACGTGTTTGTTGGCAATCTGTATATCTTCTTTGGATAAATGTCTATTTAGATCTCTGCCCAATTTTGGATTGTTTTTTTTTTGTTTTTTTGATATTGAGCTGCATGAGCTGCTTGTATATTTTGGAGATTAATCCTTTGCCAATTGCTTCATTTGCAAATATTTTCTCCCATTCTGAGGGTTGTTTTTTGGTCTTGTTTATGGTTTCCTTTGCTGTGCAAAAGCTTTTAAGTTTCATTAGGTCTCATTTGTTTATTTTTGTTTTTATTGCCATTTCTCTAGGAGGTGGATTAAAAAGGATCTTGCTGTGAGTTATGTCATAGAGTGTTCTTCCTATGTTTTCCTCTAAGAGTTTTAAAGTTCCTGGCTTTACATTTGGGTCTCTAATCCATTTTGAGTTTATTTTTATGTATGGTGTTAGGGAGTGTTCTAATTTCATTCTTTTACAGGTAGCTGTCCAGTTTTCCCAACACCACTTGTTGAAGATACTGTCTTTTCTCCATTGTATATTCTTGCCTCCTTTATAAAAGATAAAGTGACCATATGTGCATGGGTTTATCTCTGGGATTTCTTTCCTGATCCATTGATCTATATTTTTGTTTTTGTGCCAGTACCATACTGTCTTGATGACTGCAGCTTTGTAGTATAGTCTGAAGTCTAAGAGTCTGATTCCTCCAGCTCCATTTTTCTTTCTCAAGATTGCTTTGGCTATTCGGGGTCTTTTGTGTTTCCATACAAATTGTGAAATACAATTTTTTCTAGTTCTGTGAAAAATGCCATTGATAGTTTGATAGGGATTGCATTGAATCTGTAGATTGCTTTGGGTAGTAGAGTCATTTTCACAATGTTGATTCTTCCAATCCAAGATCATGGTATATCTCACCATCTGTTTGTATCATCTTTAATTTCTTTCATCAGTGTCTTATAGTTTTCTGCGTACAGGTCTTTTGTCTCCTTAGCTAGGTTTATTCCTAGGTATTTTATTCTTTTTGTTGCAATAGTAAATGTGAGTGTTTCCTTAACTTCTCTTTCTGATTTTTCATCATTAGTGTATAGGAATGCAAGAGATTTCTGTGCATTAATTTTGTATCCTGCTACTTTACCAAATACATTGATTAGCTCTGGTAGTTTTCTGGTAACATCTTTAGGATTCTCTATGTATATTATCATGTCACTGCAAACAGTGAGGAAGTTTTACTTCTTCTTTCCCAATTTAGATTCCTTTTATTTCTTTTTTTTCTCTGGTTAGAGTGGCTACAACTTCCAAAACTATGTTGAATAATAGGGGTGGGAGTGGGCAACCTTGTCTTGTTCCTGATCTTAGAGGAAATGGTTTCAGTTTTTCACCATTGAGAATGATGTTGGCTGTGGGTTTGTCATATATAGCCTTTATTATGAGGAGGTAAGTTCCCTCTATGCCTGCTTTCTGGAGGGTTTTTATCATAAATGGGTGTTGAATTTTGTCGAAAGCTTTTTCTGCATCTATTGAGATGATCATATGATTTTTCTCCTTCAATTTGTTAATATATATCACATTGATTAATTTGCATATATTGAAGAATTCTTGCATTCCTGGGATAAACCCTACCTGATCATGGTGTATGATCCTATTATGTGCTGTTGGATTTGTCTGCCTGTATTTTGTTGAGGATTTTTGCATCTATGTTCATCAGTGATATTGGCCTGTAGTTTTTTTGGGGGGACATCTTTTTCTTGTTTTGGTATCAGGTTGATGGTGGCCTCATAGAATGAGTTTCAGAGTGTTCCTCCCTTTGCTGTATTTTGAAAGAGTTTGAGAGGGATAGGTGTTAGCTCTTCTCTAAATGTTTGATAGAATTCGCCTGTGAAGCCAACTGGTCCTGGGCTTTTATTTGTTGGGAGATTTTTAATCACAGTTTCAATTTCAGTGCTTGTGATTGGTCTGTTTATATTTTCTATTTGTTCCTGGTTCAGTTTTGGAAGGTTGTGCTTTTCTAAGAATTTGTCCATTTCTTCCAGAAATTGTCCATTTTATTGGCATATAGTTGCTTGTGTCTTTTCTGATGATCCTTTGTATTTTCTTCAGTGTCAGTTGTTACTTCTCCTTTTACATTTCTAATTCTATTGATTTGAGTCTTCTCCCTTTTTTTCTTGATGAGTCTGGCTAATGGTTTATCAATTTTGTTTATCTTCTCAAAGAGCCAGCTTTTTTAGTTTTATTTATCTTAGCTATTGTTTCCTTCATTTCTTTTTCATTTATTTCTGATCTGATCTTTATGATTTCTTTCCTTCTGCTAACTTTGGGTTTGTTTTGTTCTTCTTTCTCTAATTGCTTTAGGATAAGGTTAGGTTGTTTATTTGAGATGTTTCTTGTTTCTTGAGGTAGGATTGTATTGCTATAACCTTGCCTCTTAGAACTGCTTTTTTTTTCACACACACACACACACACTGTATTTTATTTTTACAAGAGATAAATAAACTGACATCAAGAATTGTAAATGGATGACCACAACAAAATTAGAACTGCTTTTGCTGCATCCCATAGGTTTTGGGTCATCGTGTTTTCATTGTCATTTGTTTCTAGGTATTTTTTCATTTCCTCAGTGATCTCTTGGTTATTTAGTAGTGTATTGTTTAGCCTCCATGTGTTTGTATTTTTTACAGATTTTTTTCCTGTAATTGATATCTAATCTCATAGAGTTTTGGTCGGAAAAGATACTTGATATGATTTCAATTTTCTTAAATTTACCAAAGTTTGACTTGTGACCCAAGATATGATCTATCCTGGAGAATGTTCCATGAGCAATTGAGAAGAAAGTGTATTCTGTTGTTTTTGGATGGAATGTCCTATAAATATCAATTAAGTCCAGGTTGTTTAACATGTCATTTAAAGCTTGTGTGTTCTTATTTATTTTCATTTTGGATGATCTGTCCATCGGTGAAAGTGGGGTGTTAAAGTCCCCTACTATGGTTGTGTTACTGTCAATTTCCCCTTTTATGGCTGTTAGCATTTGCCTTATGTAATGAGGTGCTCCTATGTTGGGTGCATAAATATTTACAATTGTTCTATCTTCTTCTTGGATTGATCCCTTGATCATTATGTAGTGTCCTTCCTTGTCTCTTGTAATTGTCTTTGTTTTAAAGTGTATTTTGTCTGATATGAGAATTACTACTCCAGCTTTCTTTTGATTTCTATTTGCATAGAATATCTTTTTCCATCCCCTCACTTTCAGTCTGTATGTGTCCCTATGTCTGAAGTGGGTTTCTTGTAGACAGCATATATACAGGTCTTGTTTTTGTATCCATTCAGTCAATCTATGTCTTTTGGTAGGAGCATTTAAGCCATTTACATTTAAGGTAATTATCGATATGTATGTTCCTATTACCATTTTCTTAATTGTTTTGGGTTTGTTTTTGTAGGTCTTTTCCTTCTCTTGTGTTTCCTGCCTAGAGAAATTCCTTTAGCATTTGTTGTAAAGCTGGTTTGGTGGTGCTGAATTCTCTTAGCTTTTCTTTGTCTGTAAAGGTTTTAATTTCTCCATCAAATCTGTATGAGGGATCCTTGCTGGGTAGAGTAATCTTGGTTGTAGATTTTTCCCTTTCATCACTTTAAAGATGTCCTGCCACACCCTTCTGGCTTGCAGTTTCTGTTGAAAGATCAGCTGTTAACCTTATGGGGATTCCCTTGTATGTTATTTGTTGCTTTTCCCTTGCTGCTTTTAATATTTTTTCTTTGTATTTAATTTTTGATAGTTTGATTAATATGTGTCTTGGCATGTTTCTCCTTGGATTTATCCTGTATGGGACTCTCTGAGCTTCCTGGACTTGATTGACTATTTCCTTTCCCATATTAGGGAAGTTTTTAGCTATAATCTCTTCAGATATTTCCTCAGTCCCTTTCTTTTTCTCTTCTTCTTCTGGGACCACTATAATTTGAATGTTGTTGCATTTAATGTTGTCCCAGAGGTTTTGAGACTGTCCTCAATTCTTTTCATTCTTTTTTCTTTATTCTGCTCTGTGGTAGTTATTTCCAGTATTTTATCTTCCAGGTCACTTATCCGTTCTTCTGCCTCAGTTATTCTGCTATTGATTCCTTCTAGAGAATTTTTCATTTAATTTATTGTATTGTTCATCGTTATTTGTTTGCTCTTTAGTTCTCCTAGGTCCTTGTGAAAGGTTTCTTTTATTTTCTCCATTCTATTTCCAAGATTTTGGATCATCTTTACTATCATTACTCTGAATTCTTTTTCAGGTAGACTGCCTATTTCCTCTTCATTGTTTGGTCTGGTAGATTTTTACCTTGCTCCTTTATCTGCTGTGTAGTTCTCTTTCTTCTCATTTTGCTCAGCTTACTGTGTTTGAGGTCTCCTTTTCACAGGCTGCAGGTTCGTAGTTCCCGTTGTTTTCGGTGTCTGCCTCCAGTGGCTAAGGTTGGTTCAGTGGGTTGTGTAGGCTTCCCAGTGGAGGGGACTGGTGCCTGTGTTCTGGTGAATGAGGCTGGATCTTTTCTTTTTGGTGGGCAGGGCTGCTTCCAGTGGTGTGTTTTGGGGTGTCTGTGAACTTGTGATTTTAGGCAAGGCTGGGCATGTGATAATTTTACTCTCTAGAAACCTTGTTTTTCAATCTTTATTTGTTTCTCCTTACCTCCTTTTTTTATTCTCTGTGGCTTCCTTAGGCTTCCAAAAATGCATCAAGCATCCACTGCATAGAAGTCTGATATTCTCGTGTTGTAATTCACTTTCCAGTTCTTGCAGATTGGCTCTGTTAGGTCACTCTTCTGACACTCAGCAAAGCTGCTGACTGGTCCAGTCAGCAGCTCATTTCCCCTGTTGTGTTAGTTTCTGGAATGGCCTGCCTCGGGGAAGGGATGTGTTAATTTCTTCTTTCTTGTAACCATCCACAGGTGGAACAGGGTGGAAGGTGGATTCTTAACCACTGGATCACCAGGGATGTCATGCTCCTTGAAGTTCAGATTCGATCTTCTATCCCAGATAACTCTTTCCCTGTCTTCAGGTCTTGGTTCAAGGACAACTTCTGCGGGATGTTCTTACCCAACCTCTCTGCTACTATAATTTATTATGGACAACACTGTTCCTTTATACCACTGCCTATGGTTGTAATTTAACTTAAGTTTTCAGTGTTTCAGTCTCACCAGATAGAGATCAAGGGACTCAATTTTGCTCATGATTTTTTATCTATATAACATTAGCCTTATTTACTGAATAAATCAATAATCAATTGGCTATAGTGTGCACACACATTCTTACCCCACGATGTGGTTGTTCTGATGAATTGAAGACAACTGGGGAAACGGATTTTTGCTCCAGCCCAAGTAATTGAGTTGTAAGTAGCACATGTGTTGTAAGCAGGAAAATAAGAATTCCCTTAAACAAATCAATAGATATCAAATAAATAAAAATATAACAGTGGAAAATATCTAAGGAATAGTATTTCCAGAATACTGCACTGAAGATAGAATTTCAGTAGAATTAGTTGTATCTCTAACTAGGAATTCTTAATTTTTCCTAAGTGGAATTACTTTACTGCCTGTATTAAATAATTGCTGTCTAAAATTAGACCATTATTGACCACTTGTAGTTACCTCCAGCTTTGCCCATCTGAGTCCATTTCTCTTGATATTTATGAAGAGAGTATTTGGGTTTAACAAATCATTTAAGCTTAAACAAAAGTATAGAACCAGTGGTATGAGGAAAGTCCTGTCTCATAAGCCGTAATTTTCAAGCTGCAGTATTAGATGATATAGTACATATCCTAAGTACAGCCTTTCTGCACCCAGCTAGTTTTTTCTCACAAGCAATGTTTTCTAAAATAAGGATCTCTTCTCTCTTGGGAATATTAATGCAGTATTTTCCCCAAAGGCCAAGGAAGAGTCAGAGGAAAAGGAGGAACAAAAGGCTGAATTTCAGAAGCAGAAAGAGGTGTTACTATCCTTATTTGATGAGAAACGCCATGAGCATCTCCTTAGTAAAGGTAGGCATTTCTATTCCGAGGATCCTTCCCCTGGAACGTAAGACCATGAGATCAAAAAGTCAAACCTTAGTTGGGAGGAAGAAATGCACACTGATATTTCCACTCATAGGAACAAGGAATTTTTCATTTGTTGTGGAAGTTAAGTATTTTCTATACCAGGTTTCTCTTTTTTTAATTGACTTAAAACATATTTAATAAACCTTATTTTATAATTCTATAATTTATTTGAAGTGTTTCCAATAAGGTATTCATAAATGATACAGGAACTGAGTATTTAGGAAAAGAAAAAAGGTCAAGTCCTTTTGTATGTGGCTGTTTATTGCTTGATTTCTAACCCTGCCTATTTAAAGGTTTTGAGAATTTAAAGTATGTGTGTGTGTGTGTGTGTGTGTGTGTATATATATATATATATATATATATATGTATGTATATATATTTAAGTTTGTCTTTCAAAATCTAATATTAAAATAATGTTTTAAATGATAGTTTTGCAAATTCAAGCTAAGGGATAAAATATTTAAACGAACATTCACATTCTTTTCTAAAAACATGTGACACAATTATTTAAGGTGATGATTGCCAAATGAACATGAGCGCCTTAAATTACCTATTAAATTAAAACTTGTTATGTGTCTTGCAGGAGAGAGACGGCTATCATACAAAGCACTTCAGGGGGCCTTGATGATATACTTTTACAGGTAAAAGCAAATCAAAAGGGGAGAATTAAGGCATACAGCATGATTGTTTCATTTATTTATTTTTGGTTTTCTTTGGCTGTGCCGCACGGCTTGTGGGATCTTAGTTCCCCGACCAGGGATGGAACCCGTACCCCTGGTAGTGAAAGCACTGAGTCCTAACCGCTGGAACGCCAGGGAATTCTCAAAAGAGGTGAATTAGAAGTAAAAATGGAGGAGTACATATAAATAATAAATCCAGTATAAAGTTTATACATTGCAATCATAGTTTTAAAAAATCATTTAGATTTGGCGGCGGGGGGGAAGCTTAGAAAGTAATCGTGAAGTTTCATGAGGTTTTTCTTTATTTTACATAGTAAGAGTCCAATTTTATACCTGTGGTGGGTAAAAAAAATAAAATAAAAATACACACAAATTAAACAATATCCTTTTCATTAAATTCTGCAGTGTTATGTGACATGAACTGTCCTAAGGACCCAAAGTTTAATCTGTCTCAGAAACTCAGCAATGAAACGGGTTCTGTCACTTTAATGATGTTGTTATTCCTGTTTTGTAAAATGAAAAAGAATGAAGTGAAAACACCTTATAAACTGTTGTTCTGCTTGTTCAGCAATTTCAAGTCTAACTGTCTTCACAATCCGCAGTGTCTGGGGCAACCACGTCCTGTCCTCCTAGCCACGTGGGTGAACGGCCCATCTTTGTGTTTCATAGATTAAATGTGTCAGAGCAATAGATGGCACACTAGTAAAAAGCAAAAAAAAAAAAAAAAAAAAAATCTGTGTTTACTGCATGTCTTACTTACTTGGGTTTATTTTTTAATCCTGTCCCATCTATTTTTCAGAATGGCAGCACCAAAAACCCTTCTGTTTTCCTCAACTGTTAGTAAGCATATGCTATTCAGGCTTATGTATCCTCGGCAGAAAATGCACTGAGAGAGTTGGGGGAGTAGATGAAAAAGGAAACAAATATAGCAGAGGGAACTGTAACAAGCAGTCTTTGTTTTCACGTTTTAACATCTTTGCCTGGATGAAGTTTCTGACTGTTATTGGCTAGAAAATCCGAGATGGTGTCCGTGTCTGCCTTTTATGAGAAGGGGTGTGAGGTGTGACTCTGGCTGGTCACTTCACGTCTATCGAGGAATGTTCTAGACTCTTACACACATGCTGCCACATGAGTGGTGTTAACCCCTTTTATGAGATGAGGAAACTAAGCCTGGGAGAGAGATCAGAGCTGTCACAGCTCCTAAGAGGCAAAGGGGATGTTTGTTTCAGGCCCAGCAAATGGTAGAATGTGTGTTCTTCCTGACACACTGGACTTGCCTGAACACTTTTTATTATTAATACTATTACTATTATTATTTACTATTATTATTATTATTCTTTTTCTTCCCCAGGGAAGAGCCCAGGTTCCAGGTCCCCTTCCAGCTGCTGACCTCCCTCATGGACATGGACTCGCTCATGACCAAGTGGAGATGTAAGTCCCCCCGGACCCCCCAGAGCTGCTCCCTCCCTGGCACCCTCCCCTCCCCCACGGCTGTGGGTGGGGGTGGGGCTCCGTCGTAAAAGCAGCGGAGCAGCTGCTCTCAGGGCCGACCCATCCAGGGCGCGCGGCAGGCGCAGTGCCCAGCGCTCACGGCTCCTCTGTGGGCCCAGGAAGACGCTGTGTTTGATAATTAGAAGAAACAAGTAAGCTTCAGGTCGAAGCAAATTTCGCTTGTAATAGCAATGCCCTCTTGGCGTCAGTACAACTTGAAAATAATTTCAATAGTTCGAGTTCATGGAGGAAGGGCCCCATGAGGACACGAGTAGCGAGGGCTCATGTAAGTCGCAGGAACTCCGCCCACGGCGTCCGAAGGCTGAGCGTAAGGATGGACGGACGCCCCACGCAGCTTGGACCAAGCGGGCGCCGGGCAACCCACCCGCACCCTCATCCGCTCACACCTGAGCCTTCCACACGGCTGAGGGATAAGGGGAGGCGATAATCGTTACCAACCCCTTGCCCTTGGCGCATGTGGAGCTAACGCGTGTGTCTGTCTAGACAACCACGTGTGCGTGGTGCACAGGATGCTGGGCAGCAAGGCGGGCACCGGCGGGTCCTCGGGGTACCAGTACCTGCGCTCCACGGTGAGGTAAGCCGGGCGTCCCTTCTCATCTCGGGGACCCACCAGCGCCTTCTTCCCCACGGAGATGCGCCTTATCTAGGAAAAGTCACTTATATTTGCTCCTGTCTGGACTGCCGGCAACCCATGTATCCTTAGATTAAGGGACTCCTGTGGGAGCCTTCGGAGGTCACTGCAAACACCCTTAGTTCTGGAAACTCATCATTGCATCCTGGGATGCGAGGGGGCGGGGTACCAATGTCTGCATGACCTGGGAGGGCAGGAACCAGGTAACCCAAGAAGCGTTTTCAACTTATTCTGGCTCAGGTCTGGGCTAGACTAAAATGGGTATCATTGATTCCGCCAAAGTCCTCCTGGCCAGATGAATGGCACAGCTGAAAATAGGTTCTTGCTTGCTGATAGGACTCTATTGTATAGGATAATAACTACTCCTATGTGCTCCAGAGACTGCCTTTTTCATGTTGTTTACAAGGAAAGAAAGCAACATCTACTGAGCACTTCAAACATGCTAGAGAGATTTCTAGGACATTCATGTTCTTACTTTATTTAGTATTCACAGTATTATAGACAGATGGATATATAGATAGACAGACACATCTGAAAACTAGGAAACTTACAGAGCCCCCTGGGAAAGGAGAATCGAGAATAAATTAGATTTAGTCTCCAAAATTCTTTTTTTTAAATTTTATTGAAGTATAGTTGATTTACAATGTTGTGTTAATTTCTGCTGTACAGCAAAGTGACTCCAAAATTCTTTATAATTCACTATTTTCATCCCTACTCTTACTACCTGATTGACTAAGTTATAAAACACCATGTTTCTATTTTCATCATTTGTAGAGATTTTCAGGTTCCCTGGGAATAAACGCTAGGCTGAATGATTCACAAAAGTTATCGGTTTGAATTTTCACAGTCATTACACATTTTCTCTTTTCCTGGGAATAAGTTCTGTAAGCAGCATGAAACTGTAAATGATTGTACAAAACGAGCACAGCCATCAGGGGTGGTGGTGGGAACAGTGAATACAAACAGCATTCCTGGTGTGTCATTTTCTCATTAAATCTTCACAAAGGCCTGGTTAGAGGAAGGGATTGTAGTTTTTATTTTACAGAGTTAGAAACCAAAACACTGAGCTTTAGACAACTTGCCCAGGGTCACATGAGTTGCAAATGATAGAGCAAAATTTGAACCCAAATTTGACTTCAAAGACAAATGTTCTTCTGCTATAAAACTGCAAGTTAAAATAGTTGACTAACAAACACATGGCAGTTTTAAATGTGAAAATCACTCTTGTAGACATTTATTATAACTCTAAGATGGCATTTCAATTTATTAATGCACTCATGTCACTTACCTGGCAGCAACTTAATGGGTGGGAAATATTTTCTGATGAACAACTAGGAATTCTGTGTGCTTTCAATTTATAATTTTGCATCCTGTCCTTTAAAAGTCAGAAACTAGAACACACCCTTATCTTTATGAAGGTAGCATGACAATAATAAAGCTCTAGGTTTTAATCTGGACCAGCCGGGTCCAGATCACTGAAACACGTAAAATGGTTTTATGGTCATGAACCTTGGATATGGAATAAAAAATGAAGCAATCTTAATACTGATACTCTTTGATATATACAACATGGAACATATAATATAATACTGAATACTAATTATTTATGGCAAAATATCACTATTTGAGAAATTTAAAAATCTTTCATGTCAATAAATCTAAAACATCTGTATATATGTGCTTCTCCAGTGACAGGTACAAGGTGTTTGTAGATTTATTTAATCTCTCAACATATCTGGTTCCCCGACACTGGATACCGAAGATGAACCCAATTATCCATAAGTTCCTTTACACAGCTGAATATTGTGACAGCTCTTACTTCAGCAGTGATGAATCAGATTAAAATCATCTGCAAAATTTTATGAAGAACATTGATTTCTCAATCTGTGGTCTTGTTTATTGTCTATGAATTTTCATGACTATGCAGAGTCCTAATGTAATATATGTTTATACATATATATAGCATATATAGCACTGTAGCACTGATTCAATCCTAAAAATAATTTTATTACCTCATGTGTGTGATGACATCAGACTCAACAGTAAGAAATTCAGTTACATTGTAACATTGTACCTAGGGTGTTTTCCTATGAGAGACAATGTCCCTGTGTTTACCTTAATGTAACCATTTAATGTAATAATTTTCTCAGTTTCATACCTTATAAGCTTGTACACTTCAGCTATTTCAAATATTTTATGCAATAAAATGTGTCATTCTGTACAAAGATGTGTTCAATCAAAAAGTTTTGTAAATAGTAAATAAAATTTAGTCTTTTGACATATACTGTTTTGGAAACATTGTTTGTATTTGTTAGGACTCTTGGTGACCAAGGACAGAAATCTGTCGGAAACGTACCTGCAGGGGGTTTATTGGGCAGTTTCTCCCGTAGCTCCCAGAAGTGAGAGAGGCTTGGGGAGCTTGGAGGCGCAGGGATGGATCCAGCTCCTGGAGAACGCCATTCCCCAAACCTTGGAGGACCTCTGTCTCACCTCTTCTTCTCTGTAGGCGCTGGTCTCGCTCTGCCATGTGGGCACCGGCTCCATCCTCAGGCTGTGTCCCTCTTCCTGCACCTCTGGACTCCCCCCAGCCCCCAAGGCATGTGTCTGGCAGCCAGAGCCCACCTTAGCGCAATGCAGAATTGAGGTAGCGGGGAGTGTTCTTTCCAGAGGAAAGGAGATGTGAACAGATGAAGCAATGACCCGGTTCATTTGGCATAAAATGGGTTAGATCAAGAGTTTAGATCACACAGGAGTTCCATTCTTCACTTTCTAGCTCAGTCTGTCAATACCTAGTGAAATTCCTGTTATGAGGGGAGTACAAAATATTATCAAAGAAATCTGGAATGCGCAGCCAACTTGACCTAGGGTGCTTATCTACGGCAAGCAGTAGGTTCTTGATGGAAGTGAACTATTCTTTGGTCTCAATTACAATTTTCTTATAAGGATCATATTGTCTAGTTTGTCTCTACATTATTTACATATACTTGCTTTTGCCTCCATGGCATGTGTGTGTGTGTGTGTGTGTGTGTGTGTGTGTGTGTGCAGGTACAGGTATATGGTACCAGAGGGTGGTTAAGCTGAAAAATCCAGAGACAATGACCAATGACACTCCCTCTGAAATAAGTCAGCAAGTTTGAGATCAAATGCATCTGTTAATTATCTACTTTGCTCCAAACAACCAGTTTAATCCCCAGTTTCCTCTCTATGTATTGGGGATAAAATACTTATAATCTTTGCTTTTTCTCATGAAGTAATGAAGAAATATGTTACTGGACATTCCGTCCATCAAGATGCCTTGGAATCCTGGAACAAGTTCCTTAAAAAACTACAAATAGAACTACCATATGATCCAGCAATCCCACTACTGGGCATATACCCTGAGAAAACCATAATTCAAAAAGAGACATGTACCAAAATGTTCATTGCAGCTCTATTCACAATAGCCCGGAGCTGGAAACAACCTAAGTGTCCATCATCGGATGAATGGATAAAGAAGATGTGGCACATATATACAATGGAATATTACTCAGCCATAAAAAGAAACGAAACTGAGCTATTTGTAATGAGGTGGATAGACCTAGAGTCTGTCATACAGAGTGAAGTTAGTCAGAAAGAGAAAGACAAATACCGTATGCTAACACATATATACGGAATTAAAAAAAAAAAATGTCATGAAGAACCTAGGGGCAAAACGGGAATAAAGACACAGACCTACTTGAGAATGGACTTGAGGATATGGGGAGGGGGAAGGGTAAGCTGTGACAAAGCGAAAGAGAGGCATGGACATATATACACTACCAAACGTAAGGTAGATAGATAGTGGGAAGCAGCCGCAGAGCACAGGGAGATCAGCTCGGTGCTTTGTGACCGCCGGGAGGGGTGGGATGGGGAGGGTGGGAGGGAGGGAGATGCATGAGGGAAGGGATATGGGAACAGATGTATATGTATGACTGATTCACTTTGTTATAAAGCAGAAACTAATTAAATAAATAAAAAAAAATAAATGCTATTTGTCAAGGCATATTCTTTTAATAGACTAAATGATCTGATATAGTTATTTTTATCTCTGTTTCTTGGTGTGACTAGGTTATATAGTTGTAGTTTTTTTCAAATGATGTATCACTAATTCTTACATAAATGTCGAAACCACTCATAAAACCAGTTAGTACTCTTGCCCCATTTAAACTTGCTTCTAGTGCTTACGACCCGCTTTCAATAATTCTTAAATGAATCATGAAATCGCTGTAAGGCTAATTTAGTATTTACTCTGAGATCCCAGTGAAATCACATCCAGGAACACCTTGGTTATTTTCATTATGACTCCTAATTATTATGTGAAGATTTCATTGCTCTCCTCTCAGCCTCACTGGCGAACGTCCAGCAGCTGGTCAGGGCGGGAGCACAGCACACTCCCACGTGGAACAGCAGTTGGTGAGGCTGAGAAGGCAGGAAGGGGCCTCTTTGGGAAAATCTCACTTAGAAAAGTTGATATGTTATCTTGTAGGCACCGGGAACCCCTGAATGGGCTAAAACAGAGGGATAACATGAAAAATGGTGTCTTTTAGAAATGTAAACCCCGGGGACACAGAGTAGATGGATTATCCATCCGTCCATCACAAACACCCGGGGAGCTGATGAAAGAGTTTCCAAGTCCTCAGGTGGCTCCTGGTCTGGGGGCCATACTCGAGAAGCCCCAGACTGAGGGACAAGGGGTCTGATGGGTTGACTCCTGAGCAGTGGGGGTCAGAGATGCTAAAGAACATGTATCGAGTGAAGGATGGAGAAAGGAAATGGAGAGCAGGTGGGTGATTAGGTGATGGGTCCTCAGGTGTAGCTGACCTGATGGAGCATCTAAGATTTCCCTCAATTTTATTGATTGAGTTATTACACGATGCTGATGCTGTTACCCAAAATAGAGACTCTAGGAGGTGTGGGAGTTTGTTGTTTTTTAGGTTTTTCGTTGCTGTTGTTTTGTTTTGTTGTTTTGAGGAGGGGAAGGAAATAGTTTGCAGACATTGAAGTTAAGATGTCTATGGAGAAAACCAAAAATTAAATATATGGATTTGCAGCTGAGAAAACTCTTGTGTGAATGTAAAGCACATTAACATTGTGTTCACAAAATGTAAGCCATACACGTGGACAGAGTCTTCTTAACCCAAAGTCAGATACAGGTTGTTTTATTATAAATGTTATCAAAATCCAGAAGAGCCGAGAGGTATTTATCACTTTGTAATTCAAAAGAATATTTATCTTTGTAAAAGAGTATCAGAAAAGCATTCATATTTTACAGGAATTAGTACATTAACACAAACTAGAACAATCAAGACACAATTCCTTTTTGGCACAGTTGGATATTTAGAATATTAATCAAATAGAATATCAATTTGTCATTTCTAAATCTGAGTCAACACATACTCTTTTGAAATTGCTTCTGGTTGGTGTAAGGAAAAGAAATAGTGTCTTGTTTTTGATTTTCTTCTAATAAGGAGAGTGATAAATAAAGGTCAACTGTGAGAGGAAAATGGTATGTCTCAATTTTTTTCAGTGGTTATTGCCACCCCTACAATTTTGCTTTTAAGATAGTCTACACTGGACAGCGACTGTGAATTTGAGAGAGGAGATATTTACATACATAGTACTTGATACAATTTTGTCATTTAACTCACACAATACGATTGTACTTATATTCAATCAGAAGAGCAGCTTTCATGCTCTGAGGTTCTTACACGGCCAAGCATAATGACCCTGCAAAAGAGGAGTTGGACCTCGAGGACCAGGGACCATGTGGAAAGCCAAAGGGATGCACAAAAATGTAGTTAGGATGTGAGTCTGGGGAAAATAAGCAGAAAACTGGGACAACTGAGGCTGGGAAACACATTTTGGCTGATACCCCAGATTAATGAGGTTGAACTTTGAAAGAGGTGGTGCCTCCAAATGATGGGTGGACAGACAGGTGAGGTCCTGATGCTGATAAAGGCTTAGAGACAATTGGAGCCAAATAAATGGCCCTCAAATTGAGAAGGAAAGTAAACAGTGAGACTTCTTTCACCAGGGAAGCCGCACCACCAGGAGGATTTAGAAGTTTCACGGCCAAGAGTAAGAGAAAGAGTGAGAAAATGTGAGAAGACACACCACTCCTCAATCCAACAAGAACAAAGGAGGAAATAAAACGTACTGGAACCCTCCGGACCGTGAAACCCCCAAATAATTTGTCTTCCAGTCAAGGCTACTTGAGATTTTCCTATCACTTGGTTGCCATATTGGTCATTGAGTTTCAATCAGGCTAGCTGTCTGCCTTAAAAAGTAACTTTGTCTTTTTGCTTCTTTCTACATGATCTGCGCAGGTCACGGGTGAGCGCCATGTGCTGGGGAAGAACAATTGGCCTTTCAAAATTCTTATGAAATTCCATCCTGGAGGGCTGGGAATACAACTGGGAGGGGCACACCTAGTTCTAGGTTGGCTATTCTTATATGCAGGGCAGCTTGGGCTGCTGATTTTATCCCATAAAGGAAAAGGAATTCTTATCACCTCTTTAATCCTACTGGAAATATGTCATTAAAAATAAACAAATGGCAAACAGAAACAATAATCAAACAAACCAGATAATAGCCTTTTCAGAGTGAAGAGACCTAAAATACCTCCTAATCTGACCTTCCTCCCAGTAGGAAACTGGTCCACAGACTTCCTCCCAGGCCATGGTGCTGGTTTTCTTCCTTCTGACTTTGTCCATCTCTCTCTAAGAAGAGAACATTCTACAACTTATCAATAGTTTCAACAGGACCAGGCCCTAGAGCCTGTCTTTTGTGGGTAGTTGCTAAAGCCTAAAGGTGAAAATGCCAAGAATGAAGTATCACATCTCATCATGAGCCTTCAGTTTGGTATCTGTCTCTTGATCTGGTGAACATATCACACGAATACAGCAGAAACAGATTCTGCAATACCTAAGAAAAAGGAAACCATCAGTACTACTCTATTTCCTCCTTATATGCCTTTTAAATAGCAAATTAAAACAATTTTCATTTGGGTTCGGAAAGAGTTAATATCTACTAAGAAAATCACTCATTGGTGATAGCTACCTGTCCGTAGAGACACGGCAACCTCAAACGCAGATATTAGAAGAGATACCTAATATTTTTATTTCAAGAAACTATTAAAAATCCCCAAACGACTTATGAACTGAACAGGTGAATGTATCTGAAATCTGTATCGCACTCATACATATTGCTTAGAGGCAATACGATAATTTAGAGGATTATTTTCAACACAATTTGAAAATTTAAATTCTAAGATTTGAACTTCAACAACATTTCAATAAATCACCAGCGTGCTCTGTGGACACAGATCAGAATGTCATGGCGGAAGTGATTAAACATCCTATTTGAAGACTGGATTCCTCTGTGATTAGCTGCGTCTTTGAAATCTCTTGGGGCCACGGAATGCTACCCGCCTTCCACAGCTGGTCATAAGAGTAATGTGACCATCTCAGGGATGTAACTTTCAGGAAATACTCCCTTTCAGAAAGGATCTGGATTCCTGTATAATGACGAACGAGGCAGGCCTTGGAGACTTAAACTGGGAAACGGGTACAGGGGAAAGATAATCGCGACTCACCCTTTGTAGCTGGGGGCTGGGAAGAGGTGGGGATGCAGGGTCCTAATCAAGGTGATGCTGAACCAGTATCCAGATTACATCCTTGCAGCAACCCTGACAGGGCTGTGAAAGCAGCCGCCCCTCAGCCCAGATGCAGGCCCCTCACTCCGCAGCTGGGGATAAACTGTGGGGGCAGCAGGGCTTCCAGGAGTGGCAGCGGCCCTTTATCTGCAGAGCCCCAGTGAAGCTGAAAGCAGAGGGCTGACAGGGGTGCTCGCGCTCTGGCTGAAAAGCTTCTGTGAGGCTGACTCTTGTTAATAAATAATTTATGGAAAATTCTTTACTGGGGTGATTGAAGAGGCCATTTATTAAACTACACGGATGCTGCTCTGTGGAATGACTGAGCTGCCGTCGCTAGACTGGATCAAAATATAAGCTCTCAAGTTTTTCCATAACTCTCTTATTTATTTATTCATTTTTGCTGTACGCGGGCCTCTCACTGTGGTGGCCTCTCCCATTGTGGAGCACAGGCTCCGGACGCGCAGGCTCAGCGGCCATGGCTCATGGGCCCAGCCGCTCCGTGGCATGTGGGATCCTCCCGGATCGGGCACGAACCCGTGTCCCCTGCATCGGCAGGCAGACTCTCAACCACTGCGCCACCAGGGAAGCCCATCCATAACTCTCTTTTATCATAAATATCACAACCTGGTGTGTTCTACAATTTTTAAAAAGTTGTATACACAGCATAGTTTGGGTCTAACTTGATTCAGAAAATATGCTGATTTTCTAGATCAAAAATTTTAGAACAGAATTTGAATATGGATTTTAGAATACGTTTAACATACTTAAATAGCTATTTAAATTTGGTTTGTTGTTAATTAATAAAAAATGTTATTCAACAAAAGAGCATGTTTGGCATTCTTTTAAGCCTCTCAATTCCAGTGAGTAGAATTTTTTGCTAGAATTTTGTAGGTGACAAGGGGCATATTAAATCAGAAACAACCCTAATATTCAGACTTTCACCCATTTTGATACAAAGAAAAAGTGATTCTTCATGATCCTAGAGAAGGCATTATAATACATAAAATAATGGAAAGTAATACAATTATAAAAAGTATATTTGGAATTGGAGACATTTTTGGAAAAGCTCAGCCTCCTAAGTGGAGTTTTTTCTGGTTTTGGAAGTAGTTAACTTTGGTAAATTATCGCCATGTCTTACAATGTTTTGCTCATTACACTGGTTTTTACTACAGTCCCTCTTCCTTTTAAAAACATGAATGTGTACAATAGTGTCTTTTTTAGAAAAACACTGTTGTATTTTTATCAATTAGTTAAAGGATGACAATTCTTACTGTAAAAGTGATCTAAGTATCCTGGACGCACACTATGGACTGGACGGGCTAAAATTTTAATCTATTCACAGTCTCTTCCTTGACATTTAGCCTAGAGTTTTGAATATCAACTCATGACTCACCACAAATGTTTCCTCCCATTTTTACATGGACACAGCCGTCTATGCCCCAGGAAGTTCCCCAGGAGTTCCTCACGATCCAGTATGGGGTACTGCCTAAAAAACATAAAACAAACCCTGGAGAACGTATTTGTGGTGAAAGAATGTCTATTTAAAGTTCAGTTCTTGAAAAGTACAGTGGCTCTAAGAAAAAGATAAAAAATGTAATGAACTGCTAACAAACCAGCCAAGTAAACTTGAGCGGTACTAGTGTCACACGCCAATCAATGGAAAATGTGTTTGAATGCATTTCACTTAATGCAGTTACTGCAGAAAATGAAAACACACATCCTTTTCCAGAGACTTAGAAAAAGGAAAAAAAAGGAAAAAAAAAGGATCATTAGGTAAGTATGATGAAATAATAAGCACTTCTCTTTCCCAGCAGTTACCCTAAACATTCCAGATGAAGAATGCCCATTATTTAGATCAGGAATTTAGTGTCATTTCAACAAGGCATCTACCAGATTGACAGTGGGACCTGCAGGGCGTGTATACCTGGAAGTTTAGTGAAAAGTTGTAAAGCTCATGAGGACTTAGATGTAATAGGACCAAATTTCAGCATTTTAAAGGATGGCAATCACTTGTCAAGATGGAGTTCAAGCTGCAAAGCAATTGGTCACATCTCACCAGCACTCACCTGTTTTATCAAAGCCGGTTACCAGAACGGCGTGATTTGCTTCTCCACTAGAGCAATGATGCTGTATAATGCCTCCCAGATAATCTTGCCAGCTCACGGCATCTACTACCACTATCAGAGGGCCCAAGGTAAACAGTGCTTTTGCCATTTCGTCTTCTTGGTCACTACCAAAAAAGGAAATGTTTGGTTAAGAAGTTTAGTTTTTCAGGTAAAAATACTTTATAAAAGTGATCTATTTAATCTGTATATGGGTAGGAGTAGGTTTGGTTGCAATTATCAAGCCCTAATCGATGGAGGCTAAAAGAAGTCTGGAAGACTGGCAGTCCAGGAGGGCTGTGGGACACCAGGATACCAGGAACTCTCCTGGGGTCAGTTCATGGTCCAAGAAGGCTGCTGGAGCCCCAGACATTTAACACGTATTTCAGACAGCAGGGAGTAGAAAGGGGAAGTGCTACATTCCTGCTGAGATCCCAGAAGTGATCACATATTCTGCACATATCCGCATGGGTCTCATAGGCTAGAACTCAGTCCTATGGCCAAGTCTAGCTTCAAGGAAGATGGGAAATGAAGTTTTGTAGCTGGTTGTCAAAGTACTCCTCTAAAATATAGGGATTCTCTTAATAAGGAATGTGGAAAGCCTGGATGTGTGGCGATAACTCGTCGTCTCTGCCACACCAGGTAAGAATCAAGAGACCAGCTAACTTAGGTCAGTGATCATCAAATAAAGAAACTACAGGGAAGGGTTATGCAAAAGTGGTGAATGCAGTTATAGGGCAGGATAGATGCTAAGATGCCAGGAGAACTAGGACTGTACTGGGAAGACAGCTGGAGATGCAGTTACTGCCTTCCTATGCGGCCTTGTATTGATAAAGTCTCATGTTACACAGCATTCAGCCTTCATGGGTCTTAAAAGTATGTGATTAAACCATTAATTTGCATTTTTAAAGGTCAGCTTTGTGGGTGCAGGACACTGAAATAAGGTTACTGATATTTCAGGCCATTAAGATAGCTTTTGGTAGTTTATTGCTGCAGCAAAGCATGGTGGGTTAGTGCCCTGAAAGAGTAAATAAGCCCTCATCATGCCAGCTGGAAGCCAGTTTCTATCAAGGGGATATTCTGTCCACAGATGAGGGAAAAACATGAGTGCGTAACAGTGGGACTTACTGCAACAGAAAGGACACATTCATTCTAAACATTCACTCATGTTACCTGTTAAGGTGAAGATCTGTTTTTGGAGGTCTGTAAGCAGGCATTTCTAATTTTTGCTACTGTAATAATAGTTGGTATTCATTAAGATGACCTAAGACAAGCAAAATTATGAAATCTGGGAAAGCATCGTGGTAGGGTATGGACTTTGAGGTTCCCCAGAGCTGAGTTCAAATTCCACCTTTATGCCTCGGCACTGCACCCACCTTCAGAATCAAACTAAGGATACAATTATAGGTACAGGCTCTGTGGCCTTCCTAACCCATAAATTATACTCGAGGTTTACAATAAACATTGTCTCTCTCCCTCACTTGTCTAATAATTTAGTTTTGTTCAGCACATGTTTTAGTGTATAATGTATATTTTATTTTATTCAATTTTGGGGAAAGTTTTGTAATCTGACCACGACAAATATGATAATCTCTGTATTAACCAGACACGACTGCCTCCACCTTTTTTTTTTTTTTTTTTTTGCGGTACGCAGGCCTCTCACTGTTGTGGCCTCTCCCGTTGCGGAGCATAGGCTCCGGACGCGCAGGCTCAGTGGCCATGGCTCACGGGCCCAGCCGCTCCGCGGCATGTGGGATCTTCCCGGGCCGGGGCACGAACCCATGTCCCCTGCATCGGCAGGGGGACTCTCAACCACTGCACCACCAGGGAAGCCCCTCGAGCAATCTTTTATTGATTCATGAGTAAGACTGAAATACGCTAAAGGTAAGTGTGACACTTAAACTTGGTAAGAGGTGGTGAGTGTCAATTATACTTTAAACTGGATTTAAATGTGTTGTTTCTATTTGTAATGACGTGGGAGAAAGTAGATCATATTTAAGAAACAATGTACATAGACCTCCACGTTGATTACCAATTTTCAGTAAAAAGTCCATTTTAAAACAATTAAGAGTAGGCAGTGATGCTGTCAATCAACTTATTAATTCCAAATAATCAATAGATAATAAATTAAGAGATATAGAGGAAACCACAACAGAGGGAGACACTTACCGGAAGTCATAGGCAGAATAACCTTTGATTGAAAATCCAGAATGTGAGTCAGAAAAGTAACGGCACAGACCATTCTGGGCTTTAAACGGGTATTCTGAATCTCTCACCAACTTCACTTGCATCTAAAAGAAAATGAGCACCCAGAATTATTTCTGTCACACTGTTGTGTTAGAAATCAAATAGAACTTATTACCAAGTGTCAAAATAAGATTAGCCTTGGCCACACCTTCATCATGTGGGTATTCTTTGAGTTATGAAAATCTTAAATTAACGCTTTAGGTGTTTTATAAGGACATCCTAGGTAATTAAACTCAATGTCTTTGTCTTTGGCTCCTGTATTTCCTGTATTCCGTTTCCTGGGAGCTCCGGTGATCTGATGATAAAGTCTGGCCCTCCTTCTCCCGAGGGTACAGGCGTGTAGACCACTCTCCTTCCACGGCTCTGGCTCTGGGTTGCCAAGCCTTTGAGGCTCAGGCAGGGCAGTGGTCCTGGGTTGTGCTCACAAGCGTCCTTCTATCCACTTCCCTCGCTGCCATTCACCTGGCAAATGCCACACACCTTACAGTTATCGGGATCGAACCCTCTCCTTCAGAGAGCAGGGCTTATGTGAGCGCAGGCACACGCTCTACGTATTGCTGCCCATAACATGTACAGAGCATCAGCGTCCAGTGTGCGGTGACTCAAAACACAGCAAATGAGTAAGAGGGGGGCCCTGGAGCTTGGGGAGCACTGTCGTGACAACTTTTCACAACACCTCATCGCTGGCTTTACGCCACTGCTGCTGAACCTAGGACAGCATCAGAGGGTGTGTACGTGCTGGGGAAGCCTCTGGAGGGGGAGAGGCAGGGTGCAGCCCCGTGCCAGCTACTGACGTGCAACATGCGCTCAGCCCTGCGCCTACAGAGAGCACCCAATCAGCTGACTGCTAATCCCCTGTAAACCTGAACACTCAGAAATTCTACGGAAATGAATACGCTCTCAGCTTTGTGAGTCATGTGACACACATCTGCAAAAAAAGAGCATCTGTTAAGTAATGTGAGGAAATAAACATAAATATTTTTCTGAACACTGATTGCAGGTAAGATTTTTCACACTTTGGTTTCTCTATTGATGGCTGACCTGCCCAGAAGCAATTCTTTTTTTTTTTTTTTGGCTTAAAAAACTGAAATTGATTTTCACATGGTTCTGGACACTGGAAGTCCAAGGTCAAGGTGCTGGCAGGGTTAGCATCTGGGGAGAGCTCTCTCCTTGCGGTGCAGATGGCCACCTTCTCACCGTGTCCTCACAGGGCAGACAGAGCTCTTGTTCTCTTCCTCCTCTTCTGATAAGGTCACAGTCCGATCGGGTTAGGGTCCAACCTTATGACTTCATTTAACCTCCAGAGCCTCCTAAAGACTCTATTTCCGGATATGGTCACATTGGGAAGTCTTCTGATTAATTCAAGCTCTGGTTAGCTACATTTCCAACCTTGAAAACATTATTTAGTAAATGAGAGTAGATTGTCTGAATTCTGAACGCACATTAAACAAGCAGCTTAAAAGGCTGTGGACCTAGTCACCTTATTGAGCCAGTTCAAAGCGCTGAGCGGGGACCCTCCGTTGCAGCCGTAGTTGCTGTATGAACAGTCTATGACCTGCTGGACACTCAGCGCCTCCAAAGGCTGCCCTTTTATGGCGCACGCGGACTCCACTGCTCCTACCACGGTGAAGGCCCAGCATCCACCACACTGCCAGGAACAGAAACGGACAGTACTTACTATCAAATAACGTGCAAATCAAGTCTGCCAACATCTCTAATATCTCAGATGATCAAATCAAGTGAGCACAGTCTGGAGGCCCACAGAATATAAACACCGATCCTGTCGATTTTCTAATTGAAAAAAGGAAACGAAACCCAAAATTCTCTTGTAAGCATCAAAATCTAGTTATTCATGAAAGGTAAATTGGTAGTATCACTATTGCAGGTTAGACGATGCAAAATAAAAGTGAATTTTAGAGACTGGGAAAACACTTGAACTGATGGTCTTTTTAAAAAATGAGTCTGGGGCTTCCCTGGTGGTGCAGTGGTTGGGAGTCCGCCTGCCGATGCAGGGGACGCGGGTTCGTGACCCGGTCCGGGAGGATCCCACGTGCCGCGGAGCGGCTGGGCCCGTGAACCGTGGCCGCTGGGCCTGCGCGTCCGGAGCCTGTGCTCCACAATGGGACAGGCCACAACAGTGTGAGGCCCGTGTAAAGCAAAAAAAAAAAAACAAAAACGAGTCTGCACAGACAGAGCGGACTTGTGGTTGCCAAGGGGGAGGGGATGGGGGAGGGAAGGGTTGGGAGTTTGGGATTAGCAGATGCAAATTAGTATATATAGAATGGATAAACAACAAGGTCCTACTGTAGAGCACAGGGAACTATATTCA
The DNA here is from genome assembly GCF_964165515.1 of Mesoplodon bidens. NCBI lineage: Eukaryota > Metazoa > Chordata > Mammalia > Artiodactyla > Ziphiidae > Mesoplodon > Mesoplodon bidens. The sequence goes on from NC_138176.1 coordinate 196,868,224, forward strand.
ACATCCTGTGATAAACCATCATGGAAAAGCATATGAAAAAGAATATATATATATATGTATAAGTGAGTTACTTTGCTGTACAGCAGAAATTAACACAACATTGTAAATCAAGTATACTTCAGTAAAATACATTAAAAAAAATAAAAAAAAACGAGCCAGCTCATTGAACAGGTGGCTTGTCTCTAAGGTGTGTACCAACGCCCATCCCGTTCTTCCATCCCTCTGCTCGGCCATCCACGTCCCCCTGGCTAGAAGGCAGGGATGAGGTGAGCAGCGGTTAGGATGCACGTGCCTACGTTGGTCCCTTTCACAGATGGACTCAGGAACTGGGTGAATGACTGACTCTTCAGCCCATCACAGTTATGAACACACAGGAAATGTCCCAATGATGGAGACCTATACTGCTCGTTCCTCATTGAGATACTGGCTGACAATCTTCCTGAGTCTGGGTCTCTTAACTTCCTCTTACTGGACAAACTAGAGCAAAAGAATTAAAGGGCTGGTCCTACAAGAAAGGGAGGAGGTGGAAGGAAAGGATCAAGAATTTCATACAAGGAGGAAGAACGGCAGGAAAGGCAGAGAGTGGGATTTGAAAGTGGGCAGAACTGTCTTAATCCCGGGACCAGGTACTGCAGGCAAAGAAAGGACGCACAGCTGGTGGTCCTCGTGGAGGGAAGCTCTGAGCGATCTAATGGCCTCAAAGTGGCCTTATTTACACCTCTAGCTTCAGGGCCTGGGGCAGGGTACGGCATTCACTAAGGGACATTCCAGCAGGGTGCCCACCCCTTGAGAACTGTAAATGCAGGTCACCTTAGGTTACCCACCTACCACTGCCCCAGGGGGACAGTCCCTGCTCCAAAACATCTTTCCTTTAGTAAGAAGATTCCTAATTAAAAGTTCGCCTTGAACGCAACGTAAGCACACCTTGGATGGACTGGGTTTCATGCTACATCACCCTTCATTACGAATCCAAAAATAAAGCAGATGATTTGGTGGTAAAATTTAACCCAGAACAATAAATACAGAATCTGAGAAAGCAAAAAGGATCATCCTAACTAGATGGTGACCGGGGAACTGTTGGGTCCAAAGCGTTGGTCTTACGAGAGGAGACTGAGTGACCCACTGAGGTTTCTACTGCAGACAAACTGGGGCCGCATCCCTGGGGTTAGGGACCAACTTTCCCAGGTCAGCGGACATCCCCGTGCCCAGCGGGGGTGCGGGGCAAGCGCATCTGCCCTCCAACATCTGCCGGAGAGATGGCTCTCCTCGTGAATGAGGGTGCCCACCCACATCTGGGGTCCCGCTTGCCCTCTGATTCCAGGTTATCTTCACAGGCACACTCAGGACTTCTGCAAGGTAAATGGCTGCATTTTTAAAATTTGTTTTTGTTGAGTACAGTTGATTTACAATGATGGGTTAATTTCTGCTGTGCAGCAAATGACTCAGTTATACATATGAATATTCTTTTTCATTTTCTTTTCCGTGATGGTTTATCACAGGATACTGAATATAGTTCCCTGTGCTGTACAGTAGGACCTTGTTGTTTATCCATTCTATATATGTACTAGTCTGCATCTGCTGACTCCAAACTCCCACTCCATCCCTCCCTCCCCCCCTCCCCCTTGGCAACCACCAGTCTGTTCTCTATGTTTGTGAGTCTGTTTCTGTTTCATAGATAAGCTCATTTGTGCCATATTTTAGATTCCACATATAAGTGATATCGCAGGGTGGTAAATGGTTGCATTTACTGCAGGACTTACACACTTCTTTATCATTTAACACATGTAAAACCGCACTGCCACTTTAACTACTTCCCTGTCTTTTTTTAGTGTATCACGAAGTTTTTAGCGCTGAGTCCTAACCTCATTTCTTCTATAACCCCTCTCATTTTCACTGCCTGATTTTGCAGAGTTGGTGATTTCTAGGAACGTCTATGTCACATTCCAGCAGAACTGACTGCATTTTTAAGGATCACAGGTATGAAGTGTGCGATCCTGTAGGGGTGGGGATGGAGGTAGGGTTTCTGAGGGAGTTCAGGGGATGAACCCAAGAGGTCTGGGCGCACGGGGGAACAGTGCCTGATGTCACGTCGTTTCCCTTTTGAACGGCTCAAGCATCAGTGGTCAAGTTCACCTCCTCCAGCCTTCCACCCGCTGCTCTGCAGAGGCCTGGGGACCGTGATAAGGGGGCTAGGCAGCCAGGGAGGGGAGCCCACAGAGCTCACCTCCAGAGTGAGTGCCTGGCCTGACATCCGTCTCCCACACCAGGGGTTCTCCTGGCCTTGCCATTTTTTTTTTTTTTTTTCCGGTACGCGGGCCTCTCACTGCTGTGGCCTCTCGCGCTGCGGAGCACAGGCTCCGGACACGCAGGCTCAGCGGCCATGGCTCACGGGCCCAGCCGCTCCGCGGCATGTGGGATCTTCCTGGACCGGGGCACGAACCCGTGTCCCCTGCATCAGCAGGTGGACTCTCAACCACTGCGCCACCAGGGAAGCCCCTGGCCTTGCCATTTTTCGATGATTGGGGTGTGCTTTCACCTACAGCAGTGATGGCTCCTTTACAAGTCTGATCGAACTTGACCTCAAGAGTGACTCAGACACTGATCAAAAAGGAAAAGAAAACCAACGTACTGTCTGCTGATTCCTCACTGGGGTGACGACGTGCTTGTCCCTCCAGTCAAATCTTAACGGCAAGGACAGGTTGGAGATGGATGTGTGCTCATCTGCCAGAAACCGGGGAAAACTGGAAGGTCTGCTTCGTAAATAAATAGCTGAGGATACACATGAAAAGAAAAGGCAAGCAACATTATATTATAGGGATTCATTTTGGAGGCACGTTTCAACAGAAACAGTGGAGTTTCTGATACAGTCTGCCTTTTGTGCTTTTCCGTACATGAAATGGATTAGCCGAAAGCTACAAAGATGAGAATTCCTCCAATAGGGCCGGGGCTGTCACATAAAATGACATGTTTGATAGAAGCAGGTCAAAAAAAAAATGAGTATAATTGACATCATTTGTTTTATCACAACCCATGGAACCATGGGCGTCTTGAATAGAAACAGCACAGAAAACTGGAGGAGAGATGAGGTATTAGCCCTCAGAGCCACGTGGAAATGTCTATATTTACAGTATTTAGTTCTTAAGCAATAATTAGAAGAGAGTGACCATGGATTTATTTTTTTAACTGTCAGCACCAGGTACATGCTTGACACTTATTAAGCATTTAATAAATATTAAGTATTACTCAATTTACTAGCTTCACAATTGAACAATTCTCAAAAGTTAAGGGAACAAATTAAAGTCAGGAAACTAATCAACTAATAGCCCCATCGCACCATACCTTTAAACTCTTCAGGGAACAAATAAGAAAACTGATTTATTCCATAGACGGCAGTGGAGTTTTCACCAGGAAATAAAGAATTCAAGTATCGCTGTCTATTAAGACTTTCCTAAAAGGAAAAAAAAAAACCACACTCATTTATATCACCCATGTTAACTTTCCAGAGCAATATGCATATAACTTACTTGGAGACAGTGTTCAGATGCAAAAGTTAAAGCTTGATTTATTTCCTGCAGATCATGATGGAAGGTCATCTAAGATATTCAGATTCGTTTTATAAATGTTTTGTATTAAAAATATTATCTGATTTCAGGAGTAATTTTTGAAGCTAGGAAAGGAATGTCCCAGGAATTATAAATGGATAACCATTTATAATCCCTCTTTACTAAGCATGTTGAAAGCACTAAATATATGTTTATTTAACATAGTGGAAAAAAATAAATTGCAAATAAACACTAGACACTAGTGGGAATTGTCGCCAGAGAGTATTCATGTGATCCAACAACTATGAATCTGGGAAGACTGTCTTCTTTATCTTCGTATTTCCCAGCACAACTAATGAAGCATGAAAAAAGGAGTAAGTAACTAGTGAATCAGTACATCTGATTCTCCTCGAGCTTTATAGAGGTCTCTGTTTCATTTTGGGTAAAAAGTCTTTGGGAAAGAGATGCAATCCTGGAAATGTCCCAGGAAGATCGCCTGGTTTGTCTTTCCAAAGGGAAAATCGGACCATTGTTTACAGATTCCTCAGCTTTGAGTCTTGTGATAATCATCTTAGGCTTGTCTTTTGTATGAACATGCCTCAATTTCCTACTTCTAACCAACTGTGTGGGATAAATAAAACTTCAGGAGACCACCATTTGGTAAGTTTCCAGCTCTAGCTATTCTGTACTCGCTTGTGCACTTACGTGTTTATTGCGTGTGTGTCCCATAAACCTATAAGTAAAATGAGGGCCAGGCTGGTCTGTCTTATTCGCTACTGTGTTCCCCTCACGGAGCACACACCTGGCACACAACAGACGCTTAATTAATATTTGTTGTTGAATATATGCATAATTACATTTTATATACGTCATGCCCTTGATAGTGCTAAGTTGCGTTTTGGTTTTTTTTTACATATGTATATCTATTCTTTTTCAGATTCTTTCCCATTATAGGTTATTAAAAGATATTAAGTATAGTTCTTTGTGCTATACAGTAGGTCCGTTGGTTATCTATTTTATACACAGTAGTGTGTATATGTTTATCCCAAACTCCTAAATTATTCCTTGCCCCCCTTTCCCCTTTGGTAACCATAAGTTTGTTTTCTATGTCTGTGGGTCTATTTCTGTTTTGTAAGTAAGTTCATTTGCATCATTTTTTTAGATTCCACATACAAGCAATATCACATGGTATTTGTCTTTCTCTGACTTACTTCACCCAGTATGATAATCTCTAGGCCCATCCATGTTGCTGCAAATGGCATAAGCTGTTTGTTTTCAAGCAAATTATTGCTGGGACTTATCATAATCTTATTTTTTCCTTATTGAGCATGCCTGGAAGGACTGTTAATCAATAAAATGATCAACAGTTATTGAGTTTTAGACATTTAAAGGTAATCTTGATGAAGCAAGCCTTTGAATATAATTTGGAAAGGAGATGTAAAAATCTATAAACAGAACTGAAGTGCAAAGCAAGTGTGAGTAGAGGCCGTGTGACAAATCTAAGCCAGCGACTGCAAACTGTTGAGGAGTTCAGCGGCTTCCTTCGTCCTGTTAGCATCTACTGGCCACTGTGGCGAGCTGGACAGATGAGGGAAGGCCTGAGAAGGTAGGACGTTTATGGATGTACAGGAAAGCCTGCTGCAGCCAGGAGGATGGGCCTCACAGACCATCCACAGGGAGCTTACCCCCTGAATCTGAATTGCCAGGACTGCAGGGAGGGAGGCCCTGGTGCTCACAGGCCGCACCCAGGCCATGACTAAGCACTTGGCCGGCCTACTGGGGAAGGGCCTCCGCTGAAGACTGGTTTGGGATTTGTGTGTCCCCATGGCCTCCTACCCTCCCCTGGCCTGCGGGGCATCTAGAGTACTCTGCCCTCACCCCTTCTCTCAGCTCAGAGATGCTGCAGACACTCTCCCTGACCCTCCCTGACTTCCTCTCTCAGTCCTGACTCCTGGGATAGAGAAAAGAAAGAAAGAGAAGACACACAAACCCCCAATATCAGTCACTTATCCTGTGAGGCATCCCATAATCATCCCAGGAGGAGTCCGGTCTTCACCCAACAATAACGAAGTGTCGGTTTGTGTACAAGTATCACCAGGTGCCACCTGACTTCCGCTCAAGGAATATTCCCGGGGAACTTAGAAAACCCCATAAGGGATGACAAAACCTTTCACCATGAACCCATGATGGTGAAAAACATTACTAATCAATCAGATCCTTTCTCTGTGTCAGCAGTTCCCTGAATACCTTTCCACTGTGTCTTGGGCAGCCACTAGTCAGTCATCAATGCATTTGCAAACAAGAGGACACCTCTTTGCTCTCCCTAAATAAGACACCAAGATCCAAAGACTACAGCTCCTGGTCTTCAATATTTGTCCACTTTTTACCCTAAAACCTCTCTATTCTCTCTAGCACAACACAGAGCAATTTATAACTCTATTTTAATTTTTAAACTTTTTTTTCGTTTTAAGTTGATTATGGAGCCAGGGAATTTTCTAGAATCTGTACATAATTTACCCCGATGGGTAAACAGAGAATCTCAACTTAACCAATTCCTAATTAGACATAATTTTATTTTATTTTTATTTTTTATTTTTTTGCAGTACGCGGGCCTCTCACTGTTGTGTACTCTCCCGTTGCGGAGCACAGGCTCCGGACACGCAGGCTCAGCGGTCATGGCTCACGGGCCCAGCCGCTCCCGGGCATGTGGGATCTTCCCAGACCGGGGCACAAACCCGTGTCCCCTGCATCGGCAGGCGGATTCTCAACCACTGCGCCACCAGGGAAGCCCAATTTTTTTATTTTTGAGAAGTATGGCAGTGCTTTTATTTCTTCAGTCAATGAATACATTAGCAGTATGGGTGGGATTGATTATTTTCCCCCTAAGTTGTTAGTTCACCACCATATGCCACCAAACTCAGGGCAGGAATGGAATACAAGACAAAAACTTTGATCTTAAGCAATTATACCAGTGCTTCTGGTTTTGAAAGCTAGAGAAATAAATTGGCAATAAAAATACACATCTTGGTTTGGGCAAAAAACAAGAATGCACAGAATCAGGCAAGGCTGGAACTTCCTAAACACTGGAGGTCCAGGGAGATGAGCAGGAGAAGTAGAAGAGAGCACCGCTACAGAATCCCATGAGAAAGCTCAAGAAAATACCAGGAAAATAATAAATGCAATTCCACTAAGCAGCAGGATTACTGATCTCACACTTGCTTTTGATTAAGAAAGAAGGAATTTTCTTTGATAACATAAAAAATGATAATGACCTCTCATGATTTAAAACATATTACACAGTATTGGATATATATTGAATAGAACACAGTGAGGCCAACTCTAAATCATTACCTCTTGCAGCTTGCTTGGTTTCAGGAAAAACCTTATTTATACTGAGCTAACTGGTGTGTTCCTGAGTTTTAATGCTGGAGGGCATCTGAGATTACCAAGCCTTTTCAAAATAATCTGAAAAGGAAATGAAATGCTTCCCCCTTCTCTAAATCGGTCTCCACCAAGTCAGGGCAACTTGCAGGGTGTGCGCTAGTCCAAGGGGCCCGGGTTCCGGAAAATCATAAACCGGCAGGATTCCCTGAGCTTGCTGAAGGCTGGCTCTGTGAGGATAAAATTCCGATTTCAGAAGGAGGTGGCCAGCGCCCCCTCCGGAAGATGGGCAGGTTTCTCCGCCTACTTTTGGTTCACATCCTTGAAATGAAGTTTGGGAAGGCGGCGAGGACGCCCGGGGGCTCCAAAAGGGGGTGCGCCTTCCAATCAGGACCACCTTGGATGTAGCCAGTGGTCACCCGCAGCTGCACATCTTTCTTGGAGGACCCCTCTGTGGGTCAGCACGGCCTGGGCGAGAGCGACATCCGGACACCAAGGACAGAGAGAAAGGCTCGCGTGCGTCAGGCCAGCTCTGGAACGCAGGCGCGTCATCGGACTGCGCGCAGGCAACCCCGGGGGTGGCGCTCCGGTGGCCCCTCTGTCCCGGGACAGGAAGCCCAGGGGAACCCGGGGTGCGCTCAGGTCCCTCTCCCCCGTCCCTGGGACAGGAGGCACAGGGGACCCGGTGGTGAACTCAGGTCCCCCTCCCTCTCCTGGGACAGGAAGCCCAGGGGACCCCGGGGGTAAGCTCAGGTCCTCTTCTCCCGTCCCCGGGACAGGAAGCACAGGGGACCCCGGGGGTGAGCTCGGGTCCCCTCCCCCTCCTAGGACAGGAAGCCCAGGGGACCCGGGGGTGAACTCAGGTCCCCCTCCCCCTCCTAGGACAGGAAGCCCAGGGGACCCCGGGGGTAAGCTCAGGTCCTCCTCCCCCGTCCCCGGGACAGGAAGCACAGGGGACCCCGGGGGTGAGCTCGGGTCCCCTCCTCCTCCCCGGGACAGGAAGCCCAGGGGACCCCGGGGGTGCGCTCAGGTCCCCCTCCCCCTTCCGGGACAGGCAGGCGGGAAGGGCCCCCGGGGAGCGCGGTACCCGGAAGGCGGCGGGCGGGTTGCGGCCGCTCGGCGGGGCCGGGGCGGCGCCGGGGCAGCAGCAGCAGCAGCAGCAGCAGAGCAGCCAGAGGTGCCGCAGCTCCATCGCGCGCGCTTCCTCTTCGGGTCGCGGGCTCCCGAAGCCGGAGGGTACGGGGATTGGGGGCCGCGGGCGGGGCGCGGGGCTGAGACGGTTACGCCCCTTCTTCCCCGCCGCCCGGAAGTGGGCGTCCGGCGGCCGCGAACCGCGGCTTCGCGCTGTGCTCGGCGGAGCACCCGCGCGGGACCCGGTGCTCCGAGGTCGCCTCCCGCCTGCTGGAAGAGAGCCTGAGGGTCGACTTCGCACGGGAGTGACAGTACGCGCTGTCGCGTGACCGCACTTGCTGCGTTAAGCCCCTTCTGCCTCCTCTTTCTGTCTCCGATGGAAAGATGCAGGCAGCCGCGGAGTTTAACTTCACCTTCATCCTGTTTCTTCTGTGTTGGGCTCTGACACTGGGAACCTGATTCCGAAATAATGTCTGCGAATTTGCACGGAGACATTCATTCAGCAGATGTTTATTAAATACATATCAAAACGTACAGTTGTGAAAATAGTACACAATGTTTCGGTTTATTACATTATGGCCGTTTCAAACTTTGGAAGCCAGTTTCTTCATTTGCACAGAAAGAAACGTAGCGTTTAATTCTTAAGTTTGTGGTCAAATTTTTGCGTGTGTGTGTGTGTTATTTTAGACTGTTCTAATTCCTTTTTACAAGCCAGGTGCTTTTTGTAGTTTCGGCTTATTTTGTAGTTCAGAAGAGTGGGGCTCCCCAGATGGTCCCCAAACTCCCATCCCTGCAAGCGGCAAACCCAGCCTGCGGCCACTTCCTGAAACCTGTGTCCCAGAACCAACAGGGCTGAGCCCACCTCTTATGAGGCTCGTGGGTTTCTGGTTTTCCGTACGGAGTGAGAACTCCAAGTAGGCACAAGGGAGAACGTTTTATCAGCATCCCTGCTCAGACCGTCTTGGGGACACGTCCTCATTCCCTGGGGCATCTCCTCGGAGGGAGCTCGCCAGGTCAAAGCACAGCACGTGCCCATGTCTGTCTCTTGGGCAGTGGTGCTGCGAGGGTGTTCCGGAAGGATAGCTTTAGTTTTAATGGTACCTGGTTGAGGTTTGATTTTTGCCATCATTAGCATATTTATTTCCATTTCCCTCTTTGCTCTGCCAGCCTGTTCCTTACACCATCCCTGATGCCCCAGGGCCTTTGCACAAGCGGGTCCCGCCTCACATCACTGCCAGCTCCTCCTTGGGGAAGCCCTCCTGATGCTCTCAGCCTGGGATGGGCTCTGGCAACAGAGGCCCCCGGAACAGACACTCCTGTGTAGCTGCATATTTTCTCCTTTAAATGTGAGCTTGTCTTCACTCCCAGCTGGCCCCAATGACTGGGCAGGTGGTGGTGGTGCAAGAGCTCCCTGAAGGTCTCCCTGGGAGTCTGGGCTCCCCACAAACTTTCCCTGTGTCCCCAGCCCACAGCTCCCAGGCCAGACCAATGACGGTGAAACCAGCGCCATTCACTCAGCCACAGCTGAGACCACATCCTCCTGGTGCACCTCCAGGCCAGGGGGGCTTCCTGGAGGAAAGGGCCTGCAGGTCTGGGAGGCTGGGCAAAGGACTTAGTAGAGGCAAGAAAAGACGAAATGTTTAGGTGGTCCTGGGGGTTGGGGAGGATGTGGCAGAGAGGAGGGGCTACAAGGGGTCAGCCTTCCACCCTCTGCCAGCCTGGGTGGGAGGGTGTCCAGTACTGAAGGACAGACGAGGCCCCCCGCACCTCGGGCCAGGCTTCTTCACCCTCAGCGCTGGCGAAGGGGATGAAGAGGCCCGGGGAGGGCAGGGGGGCGGAAAACGAAGTCTCTCTCCTCCCGCCCATGCCCTCAGCAATGACTACCTGTCCCAGGAGGGGCCCCGTCGGAAGTACACGCCGATGGGACGCTACGCGGCCGGCCCTCAGTGGTATACGGGCCTGACCAGCTCGGACCCCCGAGAAGTCTGGACCACGCTCCCTCGGGGGCTCTGGACAGCTCAGTACCTCGAGGCTTATGTCCGCAGGCACGGATGCCACAGCCCCCGGGAGCACAGCATGCCCTCGGGTGAGGGTCCGGCCCCGCCCGCCCCGACACCAGGCCCTCCTCGAGGGGAGGGTGAGGCCCAGAGGTGCAGAGATGACCCCTGACCCCTACCCCGCAGCCTACACCCAGCGTCTCCGGGAGACATCCTGGTAGACGGCATCATCCCCGTGCAGTACAGGGGCCCCCGCGCGCGGTAGGGAGCATGCTGTGGGAAGACAGACCCATGAGGCAAAGAGTACGGTGAGGCTAGGCCAGGACACACGACCCAGGGGCTGGGGTGAGACTGCCCGGGGCCAGGAGGCGGGACCAGCCGGTGACCCAGGTCCTGGCGCCCCAGTGATCCACAGGCACCATTTTGGAGAAGAGCCGCTGTGGCGCGCGTCTGACTACGTGCCATACCTGTGAGCGCCCAGCGCCCGCGCTACACCACCCAGAACTACCGGCAGTGGGCACAGAACCCTGCTGCTCCTCCACCGGCCAGCAGCCCCCGCCCGTCTACACGGCCAGTCACTGATAAAGATCGCGCTGCCCGATGCGGCTCTTCAGGACCGGCGCCTCTCCCCCAAGGCGTCTGTCCAGCTCTGGGGCCCTCAGGCAGCCAGGTGAAGGGAGCTCTGAACCAGGATCCTGGTGACCAAGCTCCAGGGCAGAGTCAGACAGACGAGCTCTCCTGCCCTCGGCCCCCCTACCCCGGGCCCCAGACCAAGGCACAGTCCTGGCCCCGGGTGGCCTGGGCACAGGGAGCCGCACTCGGACCGCCTGCCCGGCATGCTGAGCCTCACCATCGCCACGGCCAGGGTCTGGGCCCAGCCCCTAACTCCGAGGCTGGGCTCCTGGCAGGCTCAGCAACGGCTCTGTCCTCCAGGGCTGGCGGCACCCGGGAGACCCTAGGCTGGCCAGGGCTGAGCTCGGGGCAGGCCCTGTGCAGATGTCAATGAAAGCTGTTGCCGCCATATCAGTAAACAAAGGATGTTGCAGCCATCGAGCCATCACGTTACAGCCGCCTGGATGGTGAGCCCTGAGGAAACTCAGGATGGAGACAGGATGCCCGCCATCTAGCCCTCAGCCACCGCAGCCACCTTGCAGTGATGCACCCGAAGGAGACTTGTCCCAGAGACCTGAGGTGGGCATCAAAGGAACAATTTCAGTGAGCCCAGATTTTGCATCTTTCCACACACCGAAAAGCTCTAACTTCCTTAACTTGAGATGTCTGGTTTTCTTTACTTAACAGTAATCTTTTGATGTTCCGACCACCTGGTCTTTGTAGCAAAAACTCCTCTATATCCTGGCTCCCCCCTTGCCTCTTTGAAGCAGTCCCTCCGAGCCATCTGAGAGGCTGCGTCCCGGGCTTAAGTCCTCAGAATGTCTGCCAAGTAACACATAATTCTCAACGTTTAGTTTGTGCCTTTTTTTCAGCTGACACAGACAAGCTGTTGAAAGCAGCTGTGGGCATCTGGAGGTCTCACGGGGTTGGGGGATTCGATTTCAAGCTCACATGGCTGTTGGCAGGGGTCTTCATATGTCCTCAGGCTTCTGGATGAAGGCCTCCGGTCCCTAGCCCCTGGGCCCCCCCAAGGGCTCCATGGGGCCTGCAAGCTGTCTTCCTCAAGAGTGAGCCATTCCAGGGCTGGGGAGAACAGGTCAGGGAGGGACCGGGATGAGGCCGCAGTGTCTCCCATGACCTAACCTTGAAGTTGCACAGCACCCTTCTGCCCTGAGTTACACAGACCACAAGCCTGGTCTAGGGTTGGTGGCGGGGATGACACAGGCTGTGGACACCAGGAGCTGGACCCATTGGTGCGTCTGGGAAACCAGATCTCACAGCCTCACTTCGACACTAGCAGCACACGCGGTCATTTGTATGTGCGTGAGAACAATCCAGCGTTTCCACTGTTTTCACAAATGCTTCTCAACCTCTGTGGTATTCAGATCATTATTTGTTATTGTTTCTATCTTGTCATAAACCTTCTGGGTTTCTTCAATTTATAATCATTTTACTTTATTTTAAAATGACTTTGCTATGCAGCATTATTCACAATAGCCAAGACAGAGAAGCAACCTAAATGTCCATTGACAGATGAATGGATAAAGAAGATGTGGAACATATATACAATGGAATACCACTCAACCATAAAAAGGAATGAAATAATGCCATTTGCAGCAACATGGATGGACCTAGAGATTGTCATACTAAGTGAAGTAAGTCGTACAGAGAAGACAAATACCATATGATATCACTTACATGTGGAATCTAAAATATGACACAAATGAATTTATCTACGAAAGAGAAACAGGCTCACAAACATTGAAAACAGACTTGCGCTTGCCAAGGGGGAGGGGGGAGGGAGGGATGGATTGGGAGTTTGAGATTAACAGATACAGACTATTGTATATAGGATAGATAAATAACAAGTTCCTACTGTAGAGCACAGGGAACTATATTCAATATCATGTAATAAACCGTCATGGAAAAGAAAAAAGTATATTATTTATCTTGATAAAAAAGAAATATTAAAAAGAATGTATATACGTGTATAACTGAGCCACTTTCTGTACAGTAGAAATGAACCCCACATTGTAAATCAGCTAAACTCCAATTAAAAAAATAAATAAAATGACTTTACTATGGAGTTATTTTGTTTGTTTTTATTTTTACTTTAATGAACACCCATGCTTAAGATTTTCTAAGCATTGTTCTAAGTACTTTGCAAATATTACCTTTATTCAATCCTCATAACTAATCCTTGTAGGAGATGGGGTTGTAATTTTTCCATTGTGCACATGAGAACCTGAGACACAGAAAAGTAGAGGTACTTGCTCAGTGTTGTGTATCTGATAACTGGCCCATCTGAGTCGGGGGAGCCTGGCTCTAGTCTCTGCTCTGCAGCCTCTTCACTTCTTCATCCTCATCTTTATATGCTTTATGAAATTCTGCATCTTCTTAAGAGATGCATTATTAATTCATTATCAAGGCACACTATAATTGCAAGAGATATTGTAAACTTTAATCAGCTAATGATAGTCAAATAATCGGAAACATAAGCCGAGGAAAATGCTCATGTTAAACTAGGGATAATATTTGAATGGATATTAATTTTATAAGAGAGTAGTACTTTAGTGATGTTTTGCATGACATGTGGAATTTTGTATCCCTATACAACCTCATGACTGCAGGATCTCAGATAATGACTATACTGATATGAGAAGGAAACTTATCTGTGATCTCTGACCTGCACAACACCTCCACAAGGTAGGAATTCTCACCTTCACTCCACAAATGAGGTCACTGACTTGTATGGTGACTAAGGAAATTATTTAAGATCCTAAGTAGTCAGTGGTTGCGATGAGATATAAATTGAGCTGTCAGATTTCAGAGTCCAGACTGCCCTCAGTTATTCCAAGGAACCTCTGTGGTTGTTTCTTCTTATTATTTATTTAGTGTTGGCTTTTCTTTATTAATAATATCTTCTTTAGTCCACTATGAGATTTCTGTGTTCTGGTATGATTACAGGAAAGCGTGACACTCATTAATGCACTTGAGTCATCGAAGAGCTGTTTTTTTCTTTTTAATTTTTCTCTCTATATTATGGGAGGGATCTTATTCCTCCAGGCAATTAATTAGCTAGTATCTGGACTGAAATATTTTATTTTCTTTGGTCTTGGATTTCACACTGAAATTTTCATTAATGCCCCTAAATCCCCCCTCCCCACAAGCATTCTCTTTCTGTTATTGTTGTTGCTAATTGGGTTCATAAAGGCATTGAAGTTGTCTTGACTTGTTGCACTGTATACATTTCATAGGAACTACATAAATCCTCAGTGAGAAAATAAGTTACATAAATTGCTACGTATGAGAATTTCAAATTTCCTTTAAGGCCAAAGAGAAGAAATGCTGTCTGAACAGCCACTGCTGATGGGCAGGATTTGTTAAGCTTTAGAAGTAGCTCATTCCATTTTCTCAGCCAGAGGGGAAGCTGCCACAGGAGCTGCTAAGAATGCGGTAAAACAAAAGGCAAGGTGGTAACTCCACCCACCAGCTTCTAACCAAGAGGGAAAATGCCATTAATGAAAAGTCCTGATGTATACCTCCTTTCTGCAAAGAATTAATGGAACAAAATGCCCCAAGAAATGCCTGAAACCATGAGTGGTTTCCATAGAAACCTCAATCCATTTCTATTCTGCCGACATTTGAATGAATGTGAACAGAGGAAAGCACTAGCTCTGCTGCATGGCATGTGCTGTGGTGACAGCTAATGGGTTTATCTTAGAACCATTATTAACTGCTTGTAGCAAAGTAGTAGCAGTTCTCTCCTCATAGACTTAGATTATTCCATGGTCTTAAGTATTTCAGAAATGTCTGGGACTTGTAGGTATAAAGATTATCCATGGTCTTAAGTATTTCAGAAATATCTGGGACTTGTAGGTATAAACAATACATTTCACAAGACAATAATATTTTGCAGGAGCCTAAAACTCCCTTTCTCTCTCACGCAATCATTTTAAATAATGGAACTGTGTCCTTTGCATGATCTAAGAAAATAATTCTAGTATCCTTTATTCTCAGGACGTCATTAGTACTAATGTACATCCTGTTTTAATACCTCTCCATTTCCTGGAGTTAGATGGAGCCTGAAACAATTACATGCCTTTTAACTTCTATTGTCTATGCAAGAATCACATTATCCCAAAGAGGAGATGTAAGAAAAGCAAGACTCACAGGGAGGGACACACACACACACACACACACACAAAACAGTCTTCAGGTGGATTTTGCATAAATGAGGGTGACTCATCCTGACTATAATCTAGCCTTACACTCAACAATCACACACAAAAAAGTCTATAACCCAGGAAGCATACAAAAAAGAAAGCTACTTGCTGCTGAACTACAGGGGCAATTAGCTGCAGAAAGATTCAGTTTCATTGTTTTGAAGGATTACTTGGTTTAAATGATTTTTACTGATCACTCGTTTTTACAAATTAATAAACTTTACTTTTAGAGCAATTTTAGATTTGGAGCAAGATTGAACAACAAGAACAGTGAATTTCCGTATACTTCTTGTCCCTACTCGTGTACGACCTCTCCCACCATCAACATCCCCACCAGATGGTGCATCTGTCACAATCAACAGCCTACATTAGCTCATCACTCTTCTCCACTGGGGTTCATTCTTGGTATTGAATATTCTATGGGTTTTGACGAATGTATAATGATATATATCCACCATTATAGAATTATACAGAGTATTATTATTATTTTTTTTTGCGGTATGCGGGCCTCTCACTGTTGTGGCCTCTCCCGTTGCGGAGCACAGGCTCCGGACACACAGGCTCAATGGCCAAGGCTCACGGGCCAAGCCGCTCCGCAGCATGTGGGATCCTCCTGGACAGGGGCACGAACCCGCGTCCCCTGCATTAGCAGGCGGACTCCCAACCACTGCGCCACCAGGGAAGCCCCATACAGAGTAGTTTTACTGCCCTAAACACCCTCTGTGCTCCTATTCATCCCTCCCGATAGCTGATCCCTGGCAATCACCAATCATTTTACGTTCTCCATAGTTTTGTCTTTTCCAGAATGTCATATAGTTGGAACCATACAGTATGTAGCCTTTTCAAATTGGCTTAAATTTCTCTTTGTAATATGCATTTACGTTTCCTCCATATCCTTTCATGACCTAATAACTCATTTCTTTTTAGTGCTAAATAATATTCCATTGGTTAGGTATACCACAGTTTATCTATTCACCTACTGAAGGACTTCTTGGCTGCTTCCAAGTTTTGGCAATTGTCTCTAAAGCTTCTATAAACATCCATGTGAAGGTTTTTTGTGAACATAGGTTTTCAATTTCATTTGAATAAATACTAGAAAGGGCCATTGCTGTATCCTATGGTAAGAGTATATTTAGTTTCATAAGAATTGTTAAACTGTCTTTCAAAGCGTCTGTACCATTTTGCATTCCTACAATTAGTATATAAGAGTTTCTGTTGCTCTACATCCTTGACAGCATTTACTGATGTCAGTGTTTTGGATTTCAGTCATTTTTATATGTTACTTGCCATCTATATATCTTCTTTGGTGAGAGGTCTGTTAAGATCTTTGGCCCATTTTCTATCTGGGTTGTTTATATGCCTATTGTTGAGTTCTTCGTATATTTTGAATAGCAATTCTTTATCAGATATGTCTTTTTCAACTAATTTCTTCCAGTCTGTGTCTTGTCTTCTCATTCTCTTGACATTGTCTTTCGTAGACAAAACTTTACATTTTAATGAAGTCCAGCTTATGATTTATTTCATTCATAGGTTGTGAATTTGATATTGTGTTTTAAAAGTCATCACAGTGCTCAAGGTCATCTAGGTTTTCTCCTATGTTATATTTTAGGATTTTTATAGTTTGTTTTTCACATTCAGGTTTCTATCTATTTTGTGAAAGGTGTAAGGTCTGTGTCTAGATTCATTATTTTATGTGGCTGTCCAGCTGTTCCAGCACCATTGGTTGCAGAGATGATCTTTGCTCCATTGTATTGCCTTTGCTTGTTCGTCAGAGGTTAGTTGACTATATTTATATGGGTCTATTTCTGAGGTTTCTACTTTGTTCCATTAAGCTATCTGTCTATTCTTTCACTGATACCCCAATGTCTTGATTACTGTAACTTTATATTAAGCCTTGAAGTTGGGTAGTGTTGGTCTTCTGACTTTTCTCCTTTAATAATCAAGGTGGCTCTTCTGAGTCTTTTGCTTCTCCATATAAACTTTAGAATCACTCTGTCAATATACACAAAATAACTTTCTGGGACTTTGATTGGGATTCTGCTGAATTCACAGATCAAATTGGGAAGAACTGACATCATGACAATATTAGGTCTTTCCATCCATGAACATGGAATATCTTCCCATTTATTTAATTCTTTTTAGATATCTTTCGTCAGAGTTTTGTAGTTTTCCTCATACAAATTTTGTACATATTTCATTGAATTTGTTCCTAAGTATTTTACTTTGGGGGGTGCTAATGTAAATGATATTATGTTTTCAATTTCATGTTCCATTTGTTCATTGCTGCTATATAGAAAAGAGACTGACTTTACTATATTAACCTTATACCTTGCAACCTTGTTATGATCACTAACTAGTTCCAGGAGATTTGTTGATTCTTTCAGATTTTCTACATTGATGAATCTGTCATCTGTGAACAAAGATAGTTTCTGGCTTCCCTCTCAATCTGCATAGCTTTCCTTTTCTTTTCTTGTCTTATTGCATTAGCTAGGACTTCAGTTATGATGTTGAAAAGCAGTGCTGAGAAGGAGTCTACTTACCTTGTTTCTGATGGTCACCATTTTTAATACCATATTTGTGCACTACAGGCTTTTATGTAATTCTTGAGCTAAGACCCCAGGTAATATCACCGTGCATGTGACATATATAGTGCATAAAACACAGCCTTGAATTTGGATAGACGTGGGTTCTTATACTTGTTTGCTTATTGCCTGTGTGACCTTAAGAAATTATCTTTCTTGGGCCTCAATTAGCATTCTATGTAAATTGGAAATAATTTTTAGTTCTGGTGTTCTTATGAGGATTAGAGGTAATGGATCAAGAGTGCTTGAGCCATAGAAGTTGATTCATAATAGTAACTATAATTGTTTGACTATAAAATTTCCCTTTGGGACAAGATTCAGAACAAACATTTGGAGTCTTTACTCTCTTTATTGTTAAGTCCTTATGCAAAAATCATTTCATATTTGAAGACAGTAGCCTTTCCTTGTCTTTTCTGCATCTTAAAGACCTTTACTGATCTTGACACTGGACTAAGAGTCATATAGTATAAGAGCTAGCTATCATTATTATCAGGGAAATAAGGTGATTTCCTAATGACTCTAACTTGTTTAGGTTTTATAAATACAGCCATAATTTCTTCTTAAATACTCCTACCGACTCAGCAAATTTGGACAATTTTTGTTTAAGTTTATGTTTCTTCATTTAGAGATATTTATGGAAAAGGGGTTTTTGTAGTTTGAAAGAGAAAATAGAAGTAATGTGAATGGCACAGCTAGAAGCATGATTTATGCATGGAATTTGGGGAGAGAAAATGTCATGGAAATTCAGTCACTGGCTTTCTTTGCTTTTGTGATGCATTAAAAGGATCTGATGGCACATGTTCTGTCAATGAGTTGTTATGGGCAAAAATAAGATTGTTAACCTCAAGTCTCAGGCAGGTGGTTGAGAAATAACTGAATAAGTTAAATAAAGCCTAACCAAGCACAAATCTTCCTACCATGGACTATAGAGTTATGAAACAAAGTGTACCAAAGATGAAGATGATCTGAACCCAAGACTTTTTAGAATCACTAGGATCAAACCCTACAGTCTAATCTCTTTAATTTGCAGATGAGACATTTCCTAATGAGAGGAAGAGCTCCTAAAATTTACACAGCCAGCCCCTGGAGAGCCAGAGATTAACGAGGTATTCTGACTGCTACTGCTTCTCTGAGGAGACACGCCGTTTCATTTTTAAACTAAAAATGGTTCTTTTTTCTTTTTCGCAATTTGGAACAAGTCCTGCTGATCTGCCTTATGTAGTCATCCAACAGAGCTAGAAACCCGAATAAATCCCCTTTCATTCCAAAATTCTTAACAGATCATTTTGCACTTACCAGGGCTAGGGTTTGAACTGTTGAGAAAATCAGTACACATTGGTTGATGTAAGATATTTAATCTCTTTATTGATTCATAGCCAATGGGTTGGTAGTGAATATTAGTTACTTAACAAAGCCGTATTGTACTATTAACAATAGGATAGGTAATTCAGAAAGAATTAATGTTCTTTGAGTTCTTATTTTCATATAAGGCATTGCATTTGTATAGTTTTCATATATATTCTTTCACCACATTTTCAAGAATCCTTTGCCCCCATTTCCTTCTGTCTCCTGAAATAATGGAATGTTAGAAAATGCACTTTTGTAAATATAAAATGATTGAACAAGAATACGGTGGTGAAAGAGCTTGGGCTATGAGTCAGACAAATTAGATTTATACTGGCCTTTCCATTTATTTATTGACATCCTGGCACTTTCCCCAAGTGTGTTTTAGTGTCCACATCTAAAAAATAATATATCAAAACAACCTATCTTTGAAAAACTAAGTGAGATGAGATATGTAATTTTTAAATTTTGCCTAGCACGTAGCTAATTAATGTTAACTCATGTTAGAATCTGTGTTATTATTCCTACAGGAAACTTTTGCATCACTGTGAGTAGGTAAAACCTTGACACTTTTAGTGGATAGGTGATCCAAATAGGTTTTGTTACTATTTATAAATTTTAACTTCAAGTATAGGATTCCACTTGACATTAGTTAAAACAAAAAATGTTATTTCCTAGTTTCTGCAAATGTGCATCGCTTCAGGTCTGACCACATGAGGGCAGCATGGTACTTTTTAAGACAGGAATGTAGCCTGGCTGGAGCGGGGAAAAGGATCTAGTAATAAAGCTATAGAAATCATAGGCACAGAACTAACATGAGAAGGCTCCATAGTGATTCTCTAACCCAAACTTTCATTTTACAATGGAAGGAACTGAGGTCCAAAGAGGCTAACTAGTGAGCCCCCCGTCACACAACTGGTGTCTATGGATGGCAGAGCAGAGAAGCAGCCACAGCACTAAGGAAGCAACAGTAATCGTGTTATCAGAGCCCCCAAGTTCTCTAAGGGCTTTTTATTATGCGCTAATATTGTGTGTGGCAGAACTGTAAAGGAATCAAATATTTCTGATCATGAATTAGCCTCTGAAATGTTCCTTTCTGGAGAAATAGACACATCAAAAGATAGCATCTCATTTCCAGAAGACATAAGTGCATCCTGGAAGGCAGAAGACTGAACTGTGCGACTTCTCAAGGTTGTCATTCATGTTTTGCTCACAACCTTGTGTGTGTGCACTGCCTTGGAACTGAAGCTCTGACCACAGGATGCAGGAGTGAGCAAAGGACGAATGCACACCAGTCCTGCCTAGGAACTCCCCTTTCTGTAACCCACTTTCTCAACACGTCCCACTCCCCAGCCACGTATGAACACATACACGTACACAGCCAGGAACATGCAGAGACATACACCCCAGTGGCAGCGGCACAGTGGGAATCCGTGCTGGGAGAGAGTTGCTCTGACTTTGCACTGATAGTCTTCACCACACACACACCCCTTTTCCAAGCTCCATGAATAAGCATCAGATGACCCGGATCAGCAGGATATGTTTGCTGTAAGCCCCAGTGTCCCCATTTCCCTCGTCTCCCCTACATCTTTTACATCTTTGCTTTCTTCCCTTCTCTACTGCCATGGTTACCACTCTTTTGCATTACTCAATCAGGCTTGAAAATTGGACACTGCGATGCTTAATTTTATGTGTCAACTTGACTGGGCCACTGGGATCCCAGACATTGGGTGAAACATAATCTAGGTGTTTCCATGAGGGAATTTTTAGATGAGATTAAATCAGTAGACTTGGTAAAGCAGATTGCCCTCTGCGACGTGGGTAGGCCCTGGGCAAGCAGGTGAAGGCTGAACAGAAAGACTAGAAGAAAATGGCTAATCTGGAGAATTCCTCCTTCCTGACTTCCTTCAAACTGGGGACACTGGCTTTCTTCCAGCCTCAGACTCAAATGAAACCTTGGTCCTTTCTGGACTGAAGCCGGCTGGACTCCAGACCAGAATGTCACCCTCAGCTCTCCTGGGTCTCAGGTCTTCAGACTCCATCCTGTAAAAGATGCTGCAGGTGACTCACCCTGCAGGTCTTGGGACTTGCCAGCCTCTGTAATCATGTGAGTCAATTCTTATAATCAATCAAGCAGGCAATCAATAAGTATCTCCTATTCTGTTTTTTGTCTGGAGAACCCTGACTGATGCAGACACTTTGGTTCCCTTCCAAATATTTTCAACTGAAACCAGAGTTTTGGTTTATGCTGGCACTAACCTTAGGTCCTCAGTGATCAGGATAGTTTTTGGCATTTAGTGGGTATTTAACAAGTATGTGTTGACTGAATATGCAAATTCTATTAGTTTTCTTTTGAAAGAATTTTTGTTTCTCTCAGAGATCTAGCATTTTTCCTTTCACCTATGTGTGGGCATACTGCAGTTACTAACTTAATACAAAGAAAGTACTTATTTTTTTGTTGCTAGGATACTACTTTGTGCAGCCATGAAGTTATGCATATTATAGTTTTAGGCTGAAGGATGAAACAGACCCCAAGTATGATTAACATAAAGAAGCTTAATATAACAGTGTTAGTCAGTGTTAGATCATTAGATTTTTAATTTAATTTATTAAAGCCTACAATAGCACCTTGACAGTACAGATGCCTACATTTTACAGGTAAGAAAAATGAGATCTCTAAGACTGGTTCATTTGGCCAAGTTTGTGTAGTTAATAAATGAAAGGGTGATTACTGGATATAAAGTCCCCATATACCCAGTATTTGCTATTTCTTCATTGGCAGACTGCTTCTCTGTTGGCCTGTATCCAGCAACCCCAGGAAATCACCCCCTGGAAACCACCATCATCTACTTCGAAATTCCCTTGGTGACCTGCCCACCATGATGAGCCCACGGGGTACCATATTCCCCCTTGCTCCCTGTGCATCAGCATCCTGCCCTGTCCTTACTGTCCCTCTTAGTCACCACAGATATATTCACACACGAGGATCTTGTCCTGTTTTCCCCTGAGCCTGGAGCTCTCTCCTCCCAGATCTCCACGTTGCTGGGGATCCACACTGCTTAGCCCTTTCTTCCTTTAGATTCAGCTCAGATGTCTCCCCTGACCTCCATAATTCAAGCAGTACACATGCCGGCGGCCATTTTCTTCCCCAATTCTCTGCTTATTTTCTTTGTAAGACATTGAACTATCCCCAAATATATTTTATTCTTAATTTGCTTTTCTCTTTCTTACCTGTATCCCTGGCATATAATATCTGCAAACTACAGACAAATCTCCATGATGCTAGAAGCCTATACTGTTGACCCCTATCTTAGAATGTTCAGTGCTTGATACGTACTAGACCATCCTTGAATGTTCTCTGAAATGACTGACTCTGAGTCCATGAAATAAACAATCTGAAAATGCAGTTCATGAGGAGAAGACTTCCTTATCAGATGCTCATCTGAACGTATGGTTCAAGACTAAATAATAAAGTAAAACGTCCAATGTTAAGTGCTAAGTCAGAAAATGCATTATTTAAATGTATTTGTTAAACCTGTAGGGAATTTCTAAACTTTCAGATTGGAGGGATTCCATGTGTGGGACACTGTGGTTAGTTTTAAATAAAATATATGTGTCTTTAATTATCGAAGATAATGTTATAACCTTGTCTCAAATATTTAGTATCATCCGAGTAGGATTATATGAAGGCTTTTAAGCTCACACTGCCAACTTTTGAATGGGGTAACCAAAAAATCAGGTACAGGATATGTGTCGTGTGAAAAGTAACTATACATCTTAATGATAGAGGCAGGGATAAAAGCAGAAACTATCCTATTCTACCATGTTTCATGACTTGTCTGGTAGTTAGGAAGTCCAACTGCTTACCTTTAATCTTTATTTTAAATAAAAATGAAATGCATAAAATTGAATCACAATTTTCTTTATGTTATTAATAGTCTAAATTCATCATATATGTTGATTGATTTGTAACTTTCAAATAATTTTGAGAATAAACATTCTCATTAAGACGTTGGATGATTCACAGGTAGAACACACAGAATCAGGGGTCAAGGTTGTCAAGTTCTAAGTGTCAAGTGCTGATGGGGAGAGGTGGCAGTGGGAAAACCAGACCCTGGTTGAGTGAGTATAAATGAAGGATTTGATGAGTGGATACCTGAGGCAGAGGCCAGAGCTCAACCCGGAAGAAATGCCATTTGGGAAATTGTTGCCGAAACACTAACCCAGATGAAGGTGGACAGGGTGTGCTGTGTCCCAGAGTCAGGAGAACATCCATCAGGGCCTGACACAGATGACCGCACACGTGAGGGACCGCTTTGGGGCTGGCGTGACCTTGAGGTGTCCTTATCAGGCAGTTACATTGCCCCATCCTGACTTTTTTCCCAGTTGTGATTTTTCTTAGGGTGGTGTTTGCGAGTGATCACCAGACACTAGGTTTTACTATCCATCTTTTTACTTACATTAGTGGGGTGGATTATATTACGGGTCCATAGTTCTTCATCTCTCCCCTGCTGTGCCATCACTGTCCTGGGGATGGAATGGATTTTCTCAACCCGTTGGCTTTGGGCTTTGCCATGAGACACCTGCTTTGGCTATGAAATGTTGGGCAGAAATTACCATGGGCTTTTCTAAACCGGTGCCTTCTGGGAAGGTTTCAGCCAATGCTCTGGGAATACCTGCCCTTTGCTGCTAGAGGAATGTATCTCAGAAAGCTATTTCTTCTTTCTTTCTTTCATCCTGAAGAGAAGACCCAGACCAATCTGAAGCTTGTGATCCCGTCAAGCTTGCAAGGCGAGGCAAGCCCAACTGAGATCAGCCAAATAGTAGATCACCCACCAACGTGTGAATGTGGAAAAAGTGACTGTTTTCATAAGCCCCAGAAATCTGGGTGAGGTTTGCTGTGCAGCATGGTTACAGCAGAAGCCTGTCTAATTCACTCACTGATAAAATATAGTTCGTAAAATAGTGAGTACTGAAGAGAGGACACAAGGATTAATTGAAAAATGCTTATAGAAATTGAAAAATTATATGCAGTGTAATTGAAAAAATGAGCTCATCACTAGTTATTTATATTTTAAATAGCCTGCTAGATCTCTTCAGGATGACGCCCATAATATATGTACAACAATGTCTAAAACAACCCAGGTCATCTGGACTTTGACCTGTGGTGTCTCTGTTTTCACGGCAGGAAGCAACCCTGGGACAAGACTCTATTTTAGGAAGGACAGACACTATCTGTACAGTGTGATTTTCCCAGCTGGATTTTCCCAGCGAGCATTTCCAAGGACCATCAGATTACCAGCTTGACTGGACCACGTCTCATGTGCAAAGTAATGTACGGAACTTGGAATCCCTCTTGAGTGGAAAGCTGATGGTGACCCCTCTGTCTTATGACACAAAGGCCCAATATTATTGTGGGCACTACCCTATTCTCTTAAACTGTGTCTGGGGCAAACAACGAAAGAATTGCAGCAACATTCTCATCTCTAAAGGCATGTGTGCTGCAAACAAAACTACGTCTGATGCATTTGTTTAGGTTTTTAAATTACGAGCGTATTTATTCATGTGTAGAGATGCTCTTTTTTAGATTTTCCTATTTAATTTTAAATGCTGTGAAGGTAGACCCGGTTGTTTTCTTTAAAGCTATTCACAGGGCACTCTAGAAAAATTTGTGAAAAGTGAGTACTCAGTAGTTGCTGCTAATTGCCTGTGTTCTCCACTTCACTTTGCTACTGAAGACCTGGCCAAAGACTGTCTGAATGAATCCCACCTTTGTTCCAGCTAATAATCCTGCTAGGGGGAGAAGTGAACATTGCTATTTAAAACAAGTAGCAAATATGCATCACACATGGAAGGAAAGCTCTAATTACTACATGAATAAAAAGCTGCGATCCAAATGAAAGGCTGAATTATTTTATAGTTCTGAAAGTTCAGAAAATCCACAGTTTCTGAGACATTTTAGCTTCATATATCATTTCCACATGGGTAACTGATGATTTTACTTTTTAAAAAGTACCCAAACTGACCAAACCTAGAAAATTTTAGTAACATTAAAAATAAACTATTTAAATCAACATAGGCATATTTTCAAAGATAGCTTGGAACGTAAAGGCTTTTAAAATCTACTCCAGTTTCAACTTTGAAATGTTGGTTCTGAGGGTTTTCAAAGTTATAAACTAGAGGGTTTACAGGGTAATATCAATTAAAGAGGCTGGGAGGATAATGGTTCTAGTTTCTTTTTACAAAATAATTTTTATGATATATAATAGAATTTCTTGGATGGAAAGAATGACCTTCAGCTCAAGGGTGTCATTTCTTAGATGCTAAGTGTAACTATAGTTTTTCAACTATCAAATTGATTTTTAGCTATCAAATTCAACTATCAAATGGACCATGCATTTGAAAAATCTAAAAGGTATTAATATATCATTTCCAAAGAGGAACAAACTTCTGTAAATTATGAAGGAATGTTTATTTTCTGTGGTAACTGGGATTATGTTTAAACACCACTTTTATTTTCTGTATCACAGAATTCTATATTATGTACCTATGCAGAGATCTCTCCCGAGGCAATGGGAGCACAGTTGCCAGATTTACAGTTATTGAAACCTTTATTTTCATTATATCTCTATCTTTAATGAGTGCAATACAATCATATTACAATATTGTAATAAGATTTTCTTTTATATTAAATTTAAGCATCAAATAATGTAATGAAATGTCTACTAGAAATCACCTAGTAAATAACGATGGTGTCTTTCTTCTGTCAACTACATTGGAGGTAATGACCCTCCTGAGCAATCTCAGTGAACTAATTATTTGGTAGTTCAATCTCTTGGTTCATCGGTGATTAGAACTTTCCGAGGGAAAGTTACAGAGAATGGGCGGGAAAAGCACACAAGACTTTTAAAATCTCCCCACAGAGAATGGAGGAGCCAGGGTCCCCATTAAGAGGATGGATGGAATGGTCAGACACAAAGGTTCTCACTGGTACCTCTCACGCTGCTTGGCTCCCGTAAGTGATGGATGCTGAGCAGAGGATCTGTGGGTGGCATGGCAGCTGCCAAAGTCATGGAGAGATGAAACTGCATCCGTGGCTGTCAGGCCCAGGGGACCTGGGAGAGGATGTGGGGTGTCTAGCTCTGTGCAAAGCTGAGTCTGCTGTTAGTCAGCTACTGACTCAGGCACACATGCTGCTTAGATCACCCAGGGATGGACCCAGGCTACGTGCACCCAAGAAATATCAGGCTGGCCACTGAACAAGATCTTTGCCAAAATGCAAAGGACCCCAGAGACCCTGCACAGACCTGAGAGTCCATTCCCTGTGCTTCCTCAAGATCCTGAGCACCTGTGCACTCACACAAACACTGTTTTGGGGGGAACATGAAGGAGAGCTGCAGAGCTGAGCTAACAGGCTGAATTGCCTCCAGCCCCCATCTTGCATGGAGGCTTGCGAGAAAGATGAGACCAGCTATGCAGTGGGAGGTTTGTGACAACGCCCAGGGGGAAGAGCACGGACCGGATATGTGTGTTTGCTGCCGTTTGGCCCATGTCATTGTTTCTCAGACGTTTCTTTGCCATGTGTTATATTTGTAATGATCCTGTCATCCACCATTGACTAACATTTTTCCCCTCACCCTAAAACTGGAAGCCTGGATCCGTAGCCGAAAACTGACGAGAGCAAATTCTCCACAGTTTAAAGACAATGACCAGTAGATGCAGCTGGACACCTGCAGAGCCAGCCCCATGAACGTGAGAAGCCCTGTCCCTTGGAGACTGTGGGAAGTGATGGCTGAGGAGAGGAAGGCACAGTGTACATGGGGGTTCCGAGCCCATCCAGCCCCAGTCCTCGGGCTTGGTGACCGCAGTGGGGTTGGTGGGAAGGGTGCGGGGATAAAGGCTGGTCTGCAGAAATGGAAACCAGCACAGCCTGGGGTCTGCTCTGCAGGTGGATGCTGCTTTGGGCAGCCCTGCTGCTCCCTGCCTGATGTCCACCTGGTCAAGGCCAGAGGTGATCGGGGGGCAGAAAGCGGTGCCCACCGGGCTGGCAGGGTCAGGACGCGTGTTTCTCACAGGTCAGGTGGAGACCTCCAGGGGGTGCAGCTGGGCTCTTTCTTTTCCTTTTTTAAATTTAACTTTTATTTTATAGTGAAATATAGTTGATTTACTACATTGTGTTAGTTTCAGGTGTACAGCAATGTGACTCAGTTATACATATACATATATCCATTCTTTTTCAGATTCTTTTCCCATATAGGTTATCACAGAGTATTGAGTAGAGTTCCCTGTGCTCTACAGCAGGTCCTTGTTGGTTATCTATATAGTAGCGTGTT
This sequence comes from Mesoplodon bidens, assembly GCF_964165515.1. NCBI lineage: Eukaryota > Metazoa > Chordata > Mammalia > Artiodactyla > Ziphiidae > Mesoplodon > Mesoplodon bidens. The sequence goes on from NC_138176.1 coordinate 196,895,372, forward strand.
AATCCCCAAATCCTAATTTAACCCTTCCCCTGCCTTTCCCCTTTGGTAAGCACAAATTCATTCTCTAAGTCTGTGAGTCAGTTTCTGTTTTGTAAATAAGTTCATTTGTATCACTTTTTTAGATTCCACCTATAAGTGATATCATATGATATTTCTCTTTCTCTTTCTGAGTTACTTCACTTAGTATGACAATCTCTAGGTCCATCCATGTTGCTGCAAATGATGTTATTGCCTTCTTTTCTATGGCTAATGTTCCATTGTACATATGTACCACATCTTCTTTATCCATTCATCTGTCACTGGACACTTAGGTTGCTTCCATGACCTGGCTATTGTAAATAGAGCTGCAACGAACATCAGGGTGCGTGTCTTTTCAAATTATAGTTTTCTCTGGATATATGCCCAGGAGTGGGCTTGCTGGGGAGTATGGCAGCTCTGTCTTTCTGGCAAGCTCACTGTGTAGGGGACAGTAGTGGCCATGGGCTTGCTAGACCATTAGGGGCTAGAGCTGAACGGTCCTGGACACTGGACACTGAACCTGAGCCAAGTATCTCATTTCAGGGAACGGTGCACTAGGCAGGGGCCGAGGGCCTCTCACGTGTGCTCAGAGAGGGGCCAGCTCTGGGCCGTCTGCCTGATGGAGGGAGCGGCCGCCAGCCAACATCAGTTGGATGAGCGACAATGACCCAGCGCGGGGGTCCCGGTTCAACAAAGCAGCATCTGCCTTGTTCCCCCCAGTTCACTCTCTGGCCACAGTGGCCCAGGACTTCAGGCTGACAAGAGCACGGGTGAGGTGGGGGGAGCCGACCAAGTCTCTTTCCTCGGGCCATTTCACAAGCAGGGCCAGAGGCGGCAGAAGGGAAAGCATTGAATTAGGTTTGAGACTGGAATTTTAACTTGGACTGGACCAAATTCCAATACGGAAACATATTCAGAAAGTTGTGAAGTCGGCCTGTGATGACATTCAGGGACAGGACAGGGCATTCACATGAGGACGGCCGAGAGGAGTGACTGGAAAAACATAAAGCCATTTCACATTTATAGCCTCAGTAAACTGCTTTTACAATAAAGAGGCAACTATGAATTCAGATCAAAGTAACAGAGACTATTTTATAAGGAAAACAGGGAAACTAACATGTATTGAGCACATTTTAACAGGCAGGTGGTTTGCTGAGTCCATACCTATTATCTTATTTATTCTTGCAGTGAGACGCATAAAACTCTCCTCCTTTAAACAGTGAAGCTGAAACTGAGAGAAATTAAGTAACTTACCTGGGGACACAGCTAACGAATGATGGACCTGGGGTTAAGTTTAGGTAAATATGGGGTTAAATCCAGCAGTTCACGGCCACCAATTGAGATGGACCTTGAGACACACTCCATATTAACACTTCCTTCTTGTCTGCTTTCTTTTGCATGCCTAGTCTGGGATGAAAGTCGTTCTTTGAGGTATGGTCAACGCTAATTTGGTTTGTCAGATGTATGTGATGATTCTTTGTCAGTTCAATATGAATTCCCGATAAAAAGGTTAGAGTCTCGCCTTTGTTGTGAACTTCCTGTTTGGGTGGTGCGCCTTGTTGCCATGGAGATGATGTGCACAGACAGATGTTAACACGACTTTACAGACACTCCCATCCTCGACTGGAAGTGAAGAGTCCATCAGCATTTCGTGGCACAGCGCCATCTGGATGGGACTCAAACCTTCCCTCTGGACACAGGTTCAGGTTGAATGACTAGCTTCTTTTCTGTTTGTTTCTGGTTCAGATTTCTGAGGTTACGTTTCAATTTCCATTTTGAAGAGGTGAACAGTGGGGAAGGAAGAGGCAAGGTGAAGTACTGGGCAGAGAAGATGGTTCTTTTAAAAACATTCGATGCTGGAGGATTTGGTAGAACAACTCTGAAGGCAAGCGGTGACTGAGTGATCGACTCAGATTTTCCCAGCTAAGAATGCCAAGATCCTAAGATCACAGCTTAATTTTTCTGATACTCATCTGTTTCCTTAGCTTCTCTAAATTAGATAATTTCCGTTTAGAGATTTCATGTTTGATTGTATTTGATTGACTCTTACATTCGTGTTTCCTAAAGTTACTAGTTTTATCATTAGAGCGAGGACTGAATTACATCAAATGCCTCTTTTTATCCTGTATTTTAATATCTTCCACTTTGGAGCCAATCAGGGACATTTCCTCTTAACACCTGCATATATTCAGTAACTTCAGACCTTAAGACTTCATATGCTTTTAATCTTAATATTAAATCTATTTGGAGCTTATTTTTTCCAGTTGCATATCTGTAGCAATTTAAATGACCTGGGATCCATTCCAACCAGTAAATAGCTGGTCTCATAGCAGTAGGCAAAAACATTAGTCGCCCATGAAAACGCACACAGAAAGACACTCTGAGTGAAGAGGAAAATAAATTCATAAAACAAAAGACCTATACAAACTTTATTAATAATTTAATTAATAAGCTTTAAGATACAACCTTGGACGATTTCCAGCATTGTATATGTCTTACATTTTGATCTCTAATTTCACAATTGCACCCATGGTTGAGTAACTTCAGACTAACTTCAGGACAACTGAGTAGGTTTATTGAAGAAGAAGACTAGTTTAATCTTATCCATCCTTGTTAAGTTTTTGAGACTGAACTTGTTAGGACAAGCATCGGCACTTTGATTTTTGTTTCCCACCCTCTTTTTATAAAGCATAAGAACAGATGCTTTGTAAAAGCCAGTGAACAACAACAACAAAAACAAAGTCAAAGAATTGCACAAACCCTGCTTTACTGACCAAAGTGATGAGGTTCTGAAATTAAATTGTTGGTCAGAGGACCACCCAAATTGAGGTAACTGCAAATATTTAACGGCCAGATGCTGTACAAATGTCTGAGTTTAGCAAATGAAAGGAGACTTAGGGTTCCCAATGAATAATATATACAGGGATAGTTTATATAAAACTGGAACATTAGAAAATTTCAGTCTAAGTTTTTTACTGAGTTTTGCTGTATGTACAGAAAAAAAAAAGATCCAGAAGGTCCCACTTAGATTATCTTGAATCCCCCTGCTATCAACTTTAAAGGTGCCTGTGGTACCTTTCCTGACCTTCTGTAGGAGGTCAGGTTCAAGATCACAGGGCATGGCCAGTGTTGGTGGGCACGAACTAAGAGGGAATGGAAAATATCGGTCATTGGATGCGGGAAGTTAATTTGATGAAAGCTGCTTAAGACTCTTTTTTCTCAATTCACCTCACCAGCTAAGTGACCACGTGAACCCAGAGATTACATTGTCTTTAGCACCTGTTTACTCTTTTGAGGTAAAAGCACAGAAGCGATGGCCTGGATGCACTCAAAAAAATAATGAGTGATATCAAGCTTCTTTAGTCGTCTTAGGAGCCGTCTCTTCCAAGCGTGATGTCCATCCTACTGAGTGGCTATTTGAAAAGCTCCCTGGGTAAAAACTCTGGGAACTGCATTTTTCTTTTTAGCCGAATGAGAATGTCTGAAAGTCCGTCTCCCATTTTCTTTCATTGACACTAACTCAGTTTGACAGTCTGCACCCAAGAGAACTATACATCACAACGTGAAAGAGAGTTGGCCAGACACTTAAATGCTCCTGCAGCCCAGAACTTGCCCTTTTTAACTGTTATTTTGTTTGTAGACTGCTGTTCAAGGTACATCCCATGTAAGCGACTGCCTTTGTTCCACACAGAGTTCACTTCTGTTTGCTAGACAGACAGCCTAAATTTTTCTTATTACGTTGTGAATCATCTTAGGAGCCCCAGAAAGTAACTTTGCTGTCTTTCCCCTTCAATATTCATCTATTCGTGAACTTATGACAAACTGGTTGTCCATCACAACCATGAAAAACAGATGATATGTGATAAATAAATATAAATTGTGCATATAAAGCTGAATGCAGTTTTATCCAGGACGTAGAACGCACAGTTAAGCCTTCAAACCATTATGTCTTAAATCAATCTAAACTGAGAGATCCCGTTTTCCCATGATTGTTCCTGTTACTTTTGAAATTGCTCCAAAATCAAATCTATCACTCTTGTGTATCATGATGATGTAAAACCTAGAACTCTGTGTCTATGTTACTTCACTTAATTTGCTGGAGGAAAGTAAACTTAGAACACATAGTTTACATTCTTATTTTGTCTTTCCGTCCCTGTTGCTTCATGACATTCTATGTGTGCCCGATTTCAGCCACTGTCTCTAACCTGATGAAACCATCTTTGGTCTCTTCATTTTTTAATGCTTGATATTTGAATGCACGTTGAGTTGGCTGATTCGCTAAAGCAATGGGGGCTTTGGTATAACATCAGCTTTTATTCTCAGCCATTGTTTCTAGGTAAAGGGAAAGCGAGGATGGGCCTGGAGGGAAGAGAGTTGTCACAGGGGTCATTTAACCTACGAGAATGTGACACCTTTGAAAGATAGTCAAGAACTTGATGTGCAGAATTGAGACTGGGGCAGGACTCCATGGACATCTGATGGCTTGGCGTTTCTCTTAGAATCAAAAGTCGAGCTCCTTTCTTTAGCAGGCAAAGCGCACATCAGTGATTTTCCTCTTGGGCTGAACTGCAGAATCTAACCCTGAGCTCCACTTAGAGATTCTGGTTAATTCATCCGAAGGTCATCCTGATGAAGAGCCAGAGTTGGGCCTGACCAAGAGCAGTGATGAGGCTCCCATCTCCCTTTCAGACACCACCCCGCACCCATTCTCCCTGTTCACTTAGCTCCCGCCCCCTTGCCTTCTGTTTCCCGGGAGCATCTTTCCTGTTTAGGGTAACCTGCTGTCGCCTGTACCTGGACTACTATTTCTGAGATAATATTAACAAGAGCTGAAATTTACTGAGCACACACACAGTCCTGGGCTCCCTGAAGTACAAGTATCATGAAAGGTACCAACTGATTCAATCCTCCTGACAATCTCACGAGGTGTCCCAATCCTGCAACTGAGGAACCAGAGGCCCAGGCTGTGATGTGCGTACATGCGTGGAGCCGCGCTGGGACTTGATGTCTTTGAACCTCAGGGTCCTCATGCTAAACTCCCTCAAGCCACCTCCTCTTTCCTTCATGTCATTTAAACCTTTATCCAAATGTCACCTTTTCTGAGACGCTTTGCTTGACCATCCTTCCTAAAAGATCTCCCACCTCATTCTACCACTCTACGCGTTAACCCCTTCGCTTGTGATTGTGATATTCATTTATACATTTCCCGCCAAGTCTTTCCTCCACTGCAATGCAAACTCCACAAACCTGACTCTGTTTGTTTGCTCGCCACTGTGTCTCTTACACCAGAAAAATGGCACAAGAAGGTTTTCAACACATAGGTTGTGAAAGCAAAGAATGGATTTCTGGTTTAGGAGGTATTCAAGGGAGGATGGATGTGTTCCAGGCATTTTTCCTCTCTGGTGTTTGTCTGGCACAGTGACATCATGATTGGAAATTCCAACCAGACTACTGAGGCTAAGGACCGTTCCATTTCATGTTCTTGGCCTCTCCTCAAAACCCCCGGGAACGTGGCTTCCAGGGTGCAGGTGCCGTGTCTTTGGCCCTGCACCATTGACCCTGAACCCCCGCTGGCAGAGCACGCGAGTCACCCTTCTCCTCCAGGAGAGCCTGGCTGCTCCCCGTCCCCGCAGGGTGAATCCCGAGGGCAGAGGCACATCACTGTGTTGCTGGTCCACTTGCTGATGAGCATCAGTTTGGGCAGGTGCGACATTTTGGGCTAGGGAGACCTGAGTGAAGGTCTGCAGGGGCCCCTGGCAAAGGGATTCTGGCTCTTAAAATAAACACAAAGGAGTGAACACCTCCTCTGCCCTTAGACACCGTCCCCTGTGAAGGGAATTTCTGCAGCTGCTGGTCTGTCTTGCAAGGATGAGATTAGACGGCCTGATGGTTAAGAGGACAGGCTTTGGAGTCCGATGCTGGCTTCCATCCTCAGCTCTGCCGCATGCTGGCCACCTAGTCTCGTGCAAGGTGCCCAATCTCTCTTCCTCATTTTCCTTCTCTGTAAAATGGGTAATGTTGAATATTTTGAGGATAGATGAGTTAATATGTATCACAAGTCCCCTCATGAGAAAAATATGAATCATAAGAGGTCTACCTCGTAGGACTATTATGAGGATGACATGAATTAAAATATGTCTAAGGCACTTAAACTGAGGCGGGCACACAGGCAGTGTTGACATGTGTAGTGTGAAGCAAAACAAAATAGCAGGAAGGCAGATCCCAGTCAGACTCAAGGAAGTAGAACAGAAGCCCTGATTATACTGAATTTGGAGTTAGCTTAGGCTTAAAGTGTTTTTTTATCAGCTTTTAAAAAATAAGGTCATAACCTGAGCCATTAGAATCAGGGTTTTCTGTATCATCCAGTGAAAACTATCTCAACTGATGTGTATCACCCATAAGTGGACAAATAGTGGAACTGATGGCCAGTATACCTGAGATACAGAACCATGGGCTTCTTTCTCCACTTTAGTTTGGACCCTGGTCAAGAAGGAAGGAGAAACTGTCACTCTGCTTCCAAAAGGGTGAATATCAGCATTTTAATTCAATCCTCAACATTCAAATGCTGTGCAGCTCCATGACCAATATTGCTGATAAAAACTACAGGGCCCAGTTGTGAATGCAGACACTGTGAGATGTCCTAGAATCATGCAGGGTTTTAAAAGTCTTCCTCTCCGGCTAAAGCAAGAGAGAAAGCTTAACATTTTTGCTTTTTTCCCAATCTAGCTCCCCTGGCTAAAATTCTCAAGTCCAGAACATGCACTGTTTAATTATCTGACAGTGAATGAACCTCAGTGGAGCAAAAGCAGTTTGATCGATGGGTCCAGCTGTGACCACTGTGTAGCATGAGTTTTCTGATTGCTTAAAAATGTTGGCTCTGCAGCTGTCATCTGGAACTTGAGAGTGCACTAGCATTAAAATGCCAAACGAGAGAGGTGGCATTCTTCAGGGAACTTCAATATACAATTTGTTACGTATTCTAGTGATGCTGTCATCAGTGTGAATGTTTTTGTTTTTCTTAAATTCCTGTAATACTGTAATTGAGCAGTTTAGAAGGGGGTTCTCTCAGGACACATTTTTGCTCAGTAAAGGACTGTTTGCTGAAGTCCTATTTTTCTCCTGCCTACGCAATGATGTTTATGATGGCTAACATGGTGGAATGTGATTGCTGGTTCCTGCATTCCCACAATTTGTACAATTTATTAAGGAAACAATACAAAGAAGGTCAGTCCACTGTCTTTCTCACCAAGGCTGCCAGAGTGATCAGGAGAGATAAAGGAAGGCCCAGAAACAGGAACACTTCTCTTTGAGTCAGGGAAGCACGGAGACAGTGAAGCAGCAGACTCCAGGCATGTTTCTGAGTCACCTCTGATTGTTTAGAGCCCACCAATCGGGGTTATTCCCCCCTTCCATTGAAACCACCAGCCCGGTCCTTGTAGAGGTATAGAGGACAAGAAGATAAAATTTCTATGGAAACTTCAGTGAGAAGAAGGACCTGGGGTTTTCAAATGGCCGAATAAAGAATGACAAGTTTTTCATATAACATCATTTAAAAATGATGCTGGGCTTCCCTGGTGGCTCAGTGGTTGAGAGTCCGCCTGCCGATGCAGGGGACACGGGTTCGTACCCCAGTCCGGGAAGATCCCACATGCCGCGGAGCAGCTGGGCCCGTGAGCCATGGCCGCTGAGCCTGCGCGTCCGGAGCTGTGCTCCACAACGGGAGAGGCCACAACAGTGAGAGGCCTGCATACCGCAAGAAAAAAAATAAATGACGCTTACTTATATCCTTTCTTTGTTGTGCTCCGAAGACCTGCATCTTCCCCAAGTCTGTAGGAGTGAAAGCAATCTAAATGTAAGTAAGGTCTTTTGATGTTCAACTCTGAATAAACGAATCATTAATGTGCATTCAAGGTCACCTTTTCCATCGTCAGATGAAAGGAGAGAAAAATTATCATTTAGTTGGAAATATCTGTTTTGACATCACAGGGAGGTGAAGAAATTTCTTTCAAGCTACTTCTCTCTGGAATTCACACACATTAATAACACGGTCCTATCTTTTCTTTTTTGTTTTAATTAACATTTTTCCGTGTCAGCTATTTCTTTTTTAAAAAATTAATTAATTAATTAATTAATTTTTGGCTGTGTTGGGTCTTCGTTGCTGTGCACAGGCTTTCTCTAGCTGTGGTGAGCGGGGGCTACTCTTCGTTGCGGTGAGCGGGCTTCTCATTGCGGTGGCTTCTCTTGTTGTGGAGCACGGGCTCTAGGCACATGGGCTCAGTAGTTGTGGCTCACAGGCTCTAGAGCGCAGGCTCAGTAGTTGCGGCTCATGGGCTTAGTTGCTCCGCGGCATGTGGGATCTTCCTGGACCAGGGCTCGAACCCGTGTCCCCTGCATTGGCACACGGATTCTTAACCACTGCACCACCAAGGAAGCCCCTAGAAGTCTACCTTTCTCTTCTTTTTTTCTTTAAGGGTATTTCTGCTCTAAACACACTCAGGTGTGTTTAGCAGAGGAATAATTTGTGACCTTGGCCACCATAAGTTCCCAGCAAATGCTTGCTGCTGTTTTGGGTAATCTTGAGGAAGAGAAGAACTAGTTGTGGATGTGTGGAAGGCTTGGTAACATAGTGAGCATTTAGACATTTTTGTTTGGAGACAATTCCACATAAAGTAGAAAATCCTCTACAGTGGTCAGTGTTATATCACATAAAATATATTGACCTTTGTTTTTCTTTGGCTGAACTGAATTTCCCAGGTGTGGTTTCCTTCTGTTCAAGTGTGTCTCTACATCTTGCACATAGCATTAACCAGTAATGATTTCAGTTCTTTTGGTTCAGAGACAATTTTCTTGTTTTTGCTATTTTTCAGGTCTGAAGGTCAAAGATTTAAACTTGTTCACATTCTCGTTAGTAGGAAAGCTACCCTACTGCAGCATAGCTGGGACTGATCCTATGAGGATCTTGGTCAAAGGGAAGGAGCAATGAAATGTCACAGCTGTAAAGGGTCAGGTGGACACGAAGTTACCTTTGGCTGGTCACTCCGAATTTGGAATCATAGTGATTATTGCAGGAATTATTGTAAGAGTGAATGAAATGGACTTTCCTATTGTTACCTTTTTATTTCAGGGTGTATAATTGAGAGGATGGTAGAAATTCACAAATCTACACACAAAATAACAAAGCTTAACAATATGGTTAGATAATTTCTATTTTTCATAAACTTTCTTGCTATGTCCACCATTACAATGGTAAGTTTTTTTTTGTAACAAACTAAAGAAAAATCACATGGAATATATATTTTTTAAACAAAAGAGCAAAAATCTACTTCACTCTGAAAGCGATTTGCACTTAATGTCTTGCAATGTTTGTTTTTACATTTTCACATAAAATACTGAATTTTTTTGTCCCTTGCCATTGGAGGAATTTTTCATCATTTATATGACACAGAAAACTCTTCCTAGTCTCTATATATTTAAGTGACCAGTTTGTGCTATATTTATTTGTACCAGTTTATAGAATCTTTTAAAATGTCCTGTTCCCCTTATAAAAAAAAGATCTACTCTTCCAGTTGGTTGAACACAGAAAAAAGCAAAAACAAAAAACAGAGATTGAAAATATAAAAATGTTGAGATATAAAGGGTAGACTAAGATAGAGGCAAAATTTATTTAGTGGGGATTTCAAGAGAAGAAACAAATGAAAATAGAGAAAAAGCAAAATTAGAAGAAATAATGGAAACTTTTTCAGGCTGATATGTAAATAATTCCTTAGATTATAGAAGTAATGGAAGGGCTGATAATTAACTAGGCACTGAGATTTATTATAGAAAAATTGTAGAACAACAGAAATGAAGATAAGTATATTAAATTGAGCAGTGAGAAATCACAAATTATAAACAAGAAATCACAGGAATTATTTTTGACAGTAAATTTCACATTAGCAAAAATTGAATGAAGTAAAAAATATGACCTTGAAAATACTGAGGGGAAATAACTATCAACCTAAATTATCCTTCAATAGTGAGGGTAAAATAAATATATTTAAAATATGCATTAATTTTTGTCACTCATAGAATTTGCTGGAATGAAAGGATGAAGTTTATTAGGAAAGAAACTGGACCCAGAAATAAAACTATAGCAAAAAAATAAAAAGAAAATGCTGGTAAATATATAGTTTCCATATATGGAAAATATAATTACAATTTAATGATGACAAGTAAGAATTTGGGATTATAAATACAAGGAAGAACTATTTACTGGGCAAATTTTACAATAGAAGGGGGATCAAAGCTTTCTACTCATTATTATTAATACAGAAATATTAATTAATGTGCATCTTTATTAAGTCAAATGTGCACATAAAAATTTAAGGGTAATCAGTAGAAGCATAGGTTCTTAAACATAGCTAGAGAGAAGGTGAATGGACTGAACGGTATATTTAATGATATTATTTAGAATGCAGTACAAAGATTAAGCATATGTAAACAGGAAAGAAAGTTTAAGATACAAAGACATTTCAGAAAATCTAATATACCACTAATTGAAATTCCAGGAGAGAAGAACAACAAAAAGAGAAAACTCTGGAAGTTATACTGAGAGTATATTAGAGGTGATCAAAGATTACAATCTGCAGATTCAAGAGGTCAAATAAATTAAAGCATATTCATATTGTGTAAGACTGTATTGTTATTCCCAAATATGTCCTGCCCCTTCCTATGGAGAAACAATATTTTCCATCCAATTAATATTGAGCTTGGCAATGCAACTTGCTTTGGTTAATGAAATGGAGGTAGCAGTGACATGGTTCTCTTCTAAGCTGAAGTGTTAAGAGCTGGTGTATGTTTTGTCAGGCTTAACTTCCCTTCTTGCCACGGTTCCTGGAAATGCCCTAAATAAAGGCTCCTCTATAAGCCTGGATCCCAGGCAAATGAAGACATGGAAGCAAAGCCATGGTCAACCCCAATGGACATGTAGTATAGATGAGACAGAAACATTTGTTGTTATAATCTACTGATATGTTTTGAAGGTTTTTTTTTTTTTTGTGAATGCTGTTTAAATTAGCTGAGCAGTTCTCAATGGGGAGTGACTCTGCCCCCCCCCCCCGGGGACATTTGTCAATGTCTGGGTACAGTTTCATGGACATGACTGTTATGGGGTAGAGACCAAGGATGCTGCTAATCCTCCTACAAGATAAGGGGCAGCTTCCACCCCAAAGAGTTATCCAGTCCCAAGTGTCAGCAGGGCCAGACCAAGATCCTCTGACAGCCTATCCTGCCGCTTATAGGTACCCAGACACACTACAGAAAAACGGCATGTCACGGAAGACACAGAGTTCTTGCAAGGAACCACAAAGAACTGACCGGTTACAATCCAAGAACTAACAATTGGACTGTCAGCCGATTTCTCCATAGAAACCAGAGGACAATGGACACTACTTCAAAATTCTGAGAGAAAATAGCCATAAACATGGAATTGTATAATTAACAAAACTATGTTTTGGACACGAGAGCAAACTAATGACATTCGTATGTGAACCAAAACTAGGACATTTGCGACAAATAGATGTTAAGTAAAGAGTACATTCCAGCCTCTCGCTACCCTAAAAGTAATCCTCACTGAGAGGTCTTATATGCAAAAAGCAGTGGTGAGCAAGCAAAGTAGTAAATCTGAGGGCTTATTTCAACAAGCATGGAATATATAAAACAATGTCTCATGGAATTGAAGAATGAAAATAGAGCTAAAATACATAATAACCATGATGTGAAAACCAGAGTTAAATTTTCCAAGCTGTTTGTATCATTTGAAGCTGAGTATAGTTTAGTATAGAAATTTAAATTTCTAAGGTTTCTGAGTTAAAATATATGAAACCAGAGTTGGCAGTGTCGACTGAAAAGAAACACACAACATGAGACTTGTGAGTTCAGTTTTATTTGGGGCAGAAGGAGGACCAGAGCTACTTGAGAGCCTGGAAGACAGCCTCTCGGGTACCTCAAGGAACTGCTCTGAAGAGGGGAGGGGGAGGTCGGTATGTACGCGACTCTAGTGATGGGGGGACGTGCAGTCAAGCACAGGTTTTGGCAGAAGTTTGCTGCTAGTCTCGAGGAGCAGACGTCACACTTAATGATTTTAGTGTTTCTCTAGATATGAGGAGATGCAACACTGGGCTCATAAAGTCAGCTCCTGCAAATATCTAACTATCTGAAGATCTGTTCCGCCAGTTTTTCCCAGAGCACAGAGGGCCTCATTCCTGATCTCCAGCCTGAACTCCTTTCAGAGGGTGTTGAAGGTCAGCACCTGCAGCGGCTCATGATTTAATCCTCGTAGAGGTAGAGGGCAGGTGCCAATTTGCTGTTGACAAACTCAGAGTACAAGAATGAGAAGATACAGTAGGTGGAGTCTGGGGAAAATGCACAGAAAAGAGAAAATCCTGCATTAATGGTAAAAATTCTGAAAACTAGGCTGAGACTTGGTAGGTCACAGCACTAGCTATAGACAACATTCTAAAAATTGTGAGGGAAATTTGAAAATCTGAAGTTGTAGTCTCAGAAGAGTTTTTTTTCTGGAAGAGGAAGAAAATGGAAAAGGAAAGGCACAGTGGGAGATGTGAAGGCAAAGAAGAGTGAAAGTGGGAAGCCAAAGATGCTGCAGAAACAAGAGAGAACCCTGAACACACCAACCCCGTCCCTGAATCCAAAAAGCCCCCCCTTAAAGAAACTGCACTGCGCTAAACTGACAGTGTGTGCTTCTAAAGCAGGAATGTTGCCAAGTACTCCAAGTTCTCCCACTGTTTGGAAACTCAAGAGGAAAGAAGAAAGAAAGAAAGCAGGAAGGAAGGAAGGAATGAAGGAAGGAAGGAAAAAGAAAGAAAGAAAGAAAAAAACAATCTATATCCACACAAAGCTGTTGAAAGAAGAAAACAGAAAACGAGAATCATACACTTGCAGCTGTTGAAAATTCCCTACCCTGCAATTAGCTGAACAAGCAAACATCTACACTGTGGAATAAATGTAACTATAAAAAGAATGAAAACAATCTACAAACTTATATGGAGCGATTTCCAGGATATTTTGTTAAGTAAATAAGTAAAGTGCATAGAATATACACACTATTCTACTTTCGTGTAAGAAACGTTTTTTTTTTTTTTTTGCGGTACGCGGACCTCTCAGTGTTGTGGCCTCTCTCGTTGTGGAGCACTGGCTCTGGACGTGCAGGCTCAGCGGCCATGGCTCACGGGCCCAGTCGCTCCGCGGCATGTGGGATCTTCCCGGGCCGGGGCACGAACCCGTGTCCCCTGCATCAACAAGCAGACTCTCAACCACTGCGCCACCAGGGAAGCCCAGAAACAGGGGTTTTAAGAACATAAACATGTACCTGCTTGCTTTTGTCAAAAGAAACACAAAAGGACAAACAAAAACCTAAGCCTTTCCTGTGCAGTTGAAAGGAAACAGTGTTTGAAGCATGAGGGAAGAGACAGTTCTCTGAATATAACCTTTTGTGTAACTTTGAATTCTAGAAACATGTTACTGTTTGATATATCCAAAAAATAAAATCAGGTCAACAAGGAAGGGGAAATACTCAAATCTGAACATTAATGGAATTAGACACTGGAAGTATATTAACAACAAAAATAATGTATCTGAAAAATAACAATACCTTTTGAGCACAGTGCTGTGATACTGGACACTCTGTTTAAAGACAAAAATAACTGCAAAGAAATATCAGATTTCCTTTAATTAATATATTGTTGGTAAAGGTCCAGATGTAATAACTTGAAACTATTTGGTGTATGTTGTAGGACTGACAACATTACTGCATATATTGACATTTTGGGGCACCAGAGTTCTCATTGTATACAAAATGGGAAAAGTAAGAAAGAATACTGTGATATTAGATTATAATTAGAAGTATCAGTATGAAATAATAATTTTTAAAAACCCTCTATTTGCTAACCCTGACCTCTAAAGGGCCTTGAAATAATGACAACCCAATGACTGAGCACAACTAATGGCCGTGTCTTTTTTTTTGCTAAATGACACTCCACACTACAAGTTATCAGAATTCTCTGGGGAAATATCTGATTCCAATCTGTAACAGGGGAAGTACAAAATGAGTCCACAGCATTTTGCTGTGTCAGAAAATAGATGAGAACTTAAATGCAAGGGGGAACTTACCATGACACAGGAGCCGGTGTGATAGGTTTCCATTGGCCAAACCTGGGGAAATCTGATAAAAATGAGTGACAGTAACAGATGATAGAACATCTAAAAGTTCAATAGTGTATAGGAATCCTCTTGTGATATTGTGATTTATAATAAGACATTTGTATTTAGTCTTTTTCCCATTTCTGGCACAGAGCTTCTATAACCCTAGGAACTTCCCAAGTGGTGAGATAGAGGTGTCTTTTGTTATGTTCAAGAGGTGACTTATGGAATATCCCTGGACCACCTAAGGATGGGGGCAGGTTTCCTAGAGAACCAACCCTGTGGTTGGAGGTTGGAACTTTCAGTCCCGCCCCTGAGTCCTGGGAGGGGGGGAGGGGCTGGAGGTTGAATCGTCGCCAGTGGCCAGGGATTCAATCAATCATGACTGTGTCATGAAGTCTCCATAAAAACCCAGAAGGACGGGCTCAGAGAGCTTCAGGGTTGGTGAACACGTCAGGGTATGGACAAAGAGGTCAGCTCAGAGCATGGAAGCTCTACACCCGTCCCCATGCTCCGCCCCATTTCTCTCTTCCTTCTGGCTATTCCTGAGTTGTATCCTTTTATAATAAACCAGTGATCTCAATCTTAAAATGTTTCTCACAGCTCTGTGAGCTGCTCTAGCAAATTAATCAGACCCGAGGAGGGGGTTATGGGGACCTCCGATCTACAGCCAATCGGTCAGAAGTGCAGGTGACAATATAAGCTTGTGATTGACACCTGAAGGGGACGGGGGCGTCTTGTGGGAGGGGCCTTAGCCTGGGATGGGGGGGGAGTCAGAATTGAGCTGAACTGTAGGACACCCAGCTGGTGTCAGGGCATCGCTCGATGGGGACGGAACCCCCCTCGGATGAACTGTAATTGACATCTGGACCTTTTAGAGTCAGAATGCCAACTAAAAAAAGAAGGAACAACAAAGTCAGAAAGTCATTCGTAACCTCTCGTGTCAGCAAAGCTGCATGCCTTTTGGAGGCTCTAGGCGAGCTGTGCTCCCTGCCTGGTTTTGGGTCCTGGAGGCCACCTTCACCCCTTGGCTGGGGTCCCTTCTCTACCTCGGAGCCAGCAGCACATCACCTTCAGGTCTGTCTCTGTCACTGGCCCTCCTGCTGCCCTCTTATTGTGTTTACATTGGGTCCATCCAATGACCCAGGGTCATCTCCCCATCTCAAGATATATATTTGTTTAATTGAAAGGTAGTTGATTTACAAAATCATGTTAGTTTCAGGTGTACAGCAAGGTGATTCAGTTATACCTATACATGTATATATATATATATATATATATATATATATCCATTTTCATTATGGTTTATTATTACAGGATAGTCAATTCTATACTGTAGGATCTTGTTGTTTGTTTATCTATTTTATATATAGTAGTGTGTATCAGTTAATCCCAAACTCCTAATTTATCTCTCTGCCACTTCCCTGTTGGTAACCATAAATTTGTTTTCTATGCCTGTGAGTCTGTTTCTGTTTCATAGATAAGTTCATTTGTTTCATAAATAAGTTCATTTGTGTCATATTTTAGAATCCACATATAAGTGACATCATATGATATTTGTCTTTGTCTGGTTTACTTCACTTAGTACGATAATCTCTAGGTCCATCTGTGTTGCTGCAAATGACATTATTTCCTTCTTTTTAATGGCTGAATAATATTCCATTGTGTATATACCACAGCTTCTTTATCCATTCATCTATCAATGGATATTTAGGTTGTTTCCATGTCTTGGTTATTGTAAATAGTGCTGCAGCGAACATTGGGGTGCGTGTATCTTTTCAAATTATGGTTTTCTCTGGATATATGTGCAGGAGTGGGATTGCTGGATCATATGGCAGCCTTCAAGATCTTTAAATTGATCAGGTCTGCACATACCTTTTGCTCTGCACGGGAATGCATTCAGCTCCTGGGAATTACTATGAAGAATCTTGGGGGTGAGGATTATTCTGCCTACTTCAAAAGGTTATATGGAAATTCATTACAATATCTTGAAACTTTTCTGTAGGTCAGAATTTTTTTCAAAATTAAAGTCTTATTTAAAAGTTTACAATGTAAATAAATTGATAATTATTTAGGTCTAAAATTCTAGATTATAGTGATTATGACTTCATTGGAATATAGGGAAAAAATAAAAATGGACTAGTGAAAAACTTCCACCAGGAATCCATAAACTTAATTTATAAGGTTAAAAAATTATGTATATGTGTAACATACACACGTATTATTTTCCATATTTATAAACCTTATAAATACATGTATATATATATATATATATACATATGGATACAAAACTTTGGGGGGCAGAGTTTTCGCTTATTGAAACAAATACAACATGAACACAAGCTCTCTGCTCACTTTCTCTTTTTCTCAGGCTGGCACTGGAACTGATCTCTCTGACGGCCACGTGGTCATGTTTAGAAAGATCTTTCACAATGCAGAGCTCCAGCGTCACCTACTCACGTCGTTTTTTTTCTAGTACTTTAAAATTTTTTATCTACAATCATTACGGTTCTAACTTTTCCCTCCTTCAAATGATTAACAGCTTGTCCTAACATGACTTTGCATAACATGACTTTGTCCTAACAGCTTGTCCTTCTCATGAACAGTAAATGTTGCTTTTATTAAATATTAAATAACTCAACAGTATTTTGAAATAGTAGTCTCTCATCTGCTTCTCTGAGTTGCTGGTTTGGTGTGGTCAGTGTTTGCTTTTTGTTAGCCAATTAGGTCTTGGGATGACTATACACTTAATGAAATCGTAATGCATTTGCTAAAGATGATGAATCATGTCTGCATCAGCCTCTGATGATATTTAGTACTAGGTTTGAAAGACGCTGGATTTTTTTTTTTTGATAGACCTAAAGGGCAATTTAAACATTCATGGGTGTGCTACAGAAACTCTCATAAAACTGACTTTCCAAACTCATTGTGCAGGGTCTCTGAGTCACATTTTAAACCCAAGTTGTAATTTGACAGTAGAAAGTTTCAAGTATTGGGGCCCAGAATATGTGACTAGCAACTCAAGCAAGCATCCTGAAAACTGCCTCTGTCATTGAAAACATGACAATCACACAGAAAGCTGTGTTTGCGTACTGAATTTCTGGAGTAATTATTTTGGTTAAAAAAAATAGGAAGGAATGGAGGAAGGGAGAAAAAGGAAAATCATTCATCTAATTCCCTCTATGGCTGTCATAGTACATGAGGGACCAAGTACAGTAGGCTCTGGGACCACATAACTCAACATAAATAGTTATTTCATCAGTCTTTGTGCAAATTATGTTACAATCAAGAAATGTCAAACTTCTGATTAATGCTTTTCAACTCCAAAGAACAGGGGCATTGAAGTATGTTGACAAAAATTAGTATTTTACTGGATTCACGCAATTCTAAGTCTATGAATATTTTCATCCTTGACATTGTGTTCTTTAAATAATGTTTTCAAGGATGAAATAACATAAAACATAAAACCTAAAACCGTAAGTTTTTACGTCAACTCTGTCTTTCATCTCCTTGTCTTCTCACCCACCCTTCTTCTCACATGTCCTGGACAAGACACTGGGTCCAGTGATGCCTTTGTTATTATTATAGCATTTCATGTATATACCTTGGTCAAAAATAACCTAATGCCTAGGGTTTTTTTTAATAAACTTATAAACATGTCAAATATGCTAATGTACAAATTTTGAATGTGGTCATCAGTTTTTGAAAGTGAAATAAAGCTTTTTCCCCCAGAATTTATGAAACAAATACATGAGCTAACCACCCCAATATAGGTAAGTAAAATAATTTTGAAAAGGTTATTTCTTCTGATTTATCTTCTAACACTGTAAGAGTCATAATAACCTTTGCTGTACACACTGTTAAATGATTTATTAATAAAATCATCTTTTTACCAAACCCAGTGACATGGAAAAATTCGGTGTCATTTATTATCTGAAATGTGGATTTTTGTTTGAAAACTGCATGGAAAATGCTACCAAGGTGACAGTCAGTCCCCGTTGCCTGGGACCATTCTGGTTTGCCCCTGTTGTCCTGGCATAATAATTAAGAGTGTCTCCTTTCACTCTTAAAGTGTCCTGGTTTGTGATAATAAATTATACAGTTGCTCTACTCATGACCTGTTCTTTTGATTTTAAATGATAAGAATTTTCCAACGTGACATCTAGATAGATTGCAAAAGCATTTCTTTTCCAGACATTTATAAATATTTGTTGTTTATAGCTGTACAAGATATAGAAAAGGTAATTGACCTCGGTCACTCCAAAAACCAACAGGATTGTTATTGTAAGCAAGGCAAAATCTTTAGTTGCAATACTAGCGTTAAATACAGGTTTTCTCTGGAAATTCATTTAATCATCAAAATCATTTAACCATTAAAAGGACACTTTTTTTTTTATAATGAAGAAGATAAATTGAGACTTGCCACTGAAAGGACAAGAACACACATGCTAGTGCCTTTGTGTCTGACAAAGGAAAGCTGAGTTTAGTTCCACATCAATCCTCTAACAAACCCTATGACCTTTTAGGAGCAAATCCTTCAAAAGTGCTGGGTTTATTTCCTTATTTCCAAAAGAGTTGATCCAGATCAAGAGTTTCCAACCGTTGGTCTGCTAACCACTCTCGACCAGTATGAAGGGTTCATCAGTCTGTGACATAACACAAAAAAGTAAAATAGTTTTTTGTAAAGTTCAGTTTATTCCACATAAGCATTTGTGTTCTACCCTGAGATGACTTACGTGCGTAATATATTTTGATGTGAAAATAGTATGAGGAAGTTAGTAAATTCCTTAACATGTTTGATCCTATTAATTGACACATTTTATTTATCTACATTTTGTGTGCTAACGCAAAAGAGTAGTTATGCAAAACAGTTATGATGAGCTGGTAAACACTGTGCTTAAATCGTGCTTCCCCTCCGTTACGATGCGTGGAAACTCAGCCTTCACATCTTTATGCTTTGAGTGAATGTGTTCTCATTGATTCTAATTACATTGGATGAAAACAATGTGCAAAGAAAAATATGGGAACAGGAGTAGACTTTAAAGGCCTACTTATGCATCAGGATTTGTGAAAATTCAATGACTCAAAATGGTAACAGAAATGAACCATTACGGCTCAAACTTTACCTGACATTAGAGACAAAGCCTTAGAAAGAAGATAAGTGTGCTTTTCTATTGGGAAGGGCGCTTCTTTTTGTGAGTGCCCAGGTGCTCTCTTTAAACTCAGAGCAAAATTTCATATGATGTGCTTTCTTTTATCCTGCTGATTGTTCTTGTCTGGCTGTTGGAATAGACACAGCACCACTGTGGGAGGTCATCCCACCAGCTTTAAGAAAAGGATGAGAGGGCTAGAAAAAAGACGAAAAGCTTTCATTGCACTAGAGGAAGCGACTTCAATACTCAGGCTGGCAGAAAAGCCTTTGAAAGCATGAAAAGACATACCATGGGTTCTATTAATAGTAAGTTTAATGTATAAAGACGGGGGAAAATGCCCAGAAGGAGGAAGAATTAGTATGTTATGAACATTGTCAGTAAACCCACTTAAATTCTTCAATCTAGTTAGAATCCATTTTGAACAGAGAAATAATATGAAAAAATGTATGATCATTCTTTTGTCTGAGAAGAAAGGCTGGCAAATAAAGCAAACCTTGAAAATACAAACATACGGTACTTGGGAACCCAGAGCAATTTTACCTACTAAACTATGAATTCATGAACATTCATTGAGCACCCACTCTACCCAGCATGTGGGGCAGCTAAGGAGTCCTTGATCCTGGCATCCTCCTAGGGAAGTTATTGTCCAGGGCTCAACTAGAAGCCAGCTGAGCAACGTGGGATCGTGTTAGTAGGACGAGGTCCATGTTGTGGGTCCTAAGTGCAGTGAGTCTGTAGATGAAACAGCTCACAGAGAGGGGTTATTCATTAGAGAAACCTTCACAGGGGAAGTGAAATTTGAGCTGAGTTATGAAGAAAAGCATTTGGATAGAATTTAGGCAGAGGAAAGACATCTAAAGGAGAGGAAAACGTGAAGTGAATTCATGAAGCTGGGTGTGAGAACTGACTATAGGAGCTTGTCAGGAAAGTCGCCCAATTTGAACCAATAATGGTAACCTCTGGATAATCTTTCTTTCTTTGGTAAGTTTAGAAAGGTCAAAACAATCTAGAAAATAGAACTGTATAAAATTAAGAGGAGATGTCCCCAAACTTTCCCGCCCATGACTTATTCCCAATTTGTGGCCAGCTTTGAGTTTGTCTTTGAGATGTTTTCAATGCCTTTATGACTATATTTACTGTATCTCGTATGTTTATACACATATCATTTTATTATTTTCTGTTTTTTAACTCTCTTAAAAATCCTTAACATATAATAGTTATATTTTCCCATCTTTTACCTTGTATCTTTTCACAGCTGCTTAATATTCCTTCCTAGAGATGTACCCTAATCAGGCAGCCTTGTCCCATTGATAAACAGGTTGTTGCTGAGATTCTGCCAGTACAGTTTTAGGATGAGTAAAACAATATTCAGCATGTGTGGGCATGCAACCATGTGTGTATATGCTTAGAAGTGGAGTTGATAAATCAGGGCAAACTCTTTTTACAAATGTAATAGATGTTGCCAGTTGTCCCCTATATTATTCCAATTTTCAGCCCCATCAACAGTGTTGGAGAGGAAAGGTGGAAAAGAGTTTCAGACAAGACAAGGGAGTAAAAGCTAGAGTGAGAAGCTGGGAAACTGGCAGGGAATCTTTTGAATCTCTTTAAGTTGATTCAGATCCAGGGAATTTCAGAGCAGCTTTGGGACGCCAGTCTGTTGAAAGCAATGAACTACAATAGCCAAGGTGGCATCTCTGGAAATGTTTTCTCTACTAGTTTGTAAAGTTATCTTTGGCATGAAAAGTAACTGTTAACCTCAGCTGGGCAGAGAGAGGGTCCCTGGAGCAGGAATTGTGTCCATCACAGTGAACTGGTCTTAGATTAACAATTTTCACGGGAGGACGGGAGCAAGCAGGGCTGTTTCTACATGAATGGTCCAGCCTCACCATGGAGACAAAATGGAGACACTATAAGTTCTGGTCCATTTTACTCACTGTTCTGATTCCATCCTCTGGCCTCTTGGTTTAATTTGTTCAGTTTGTAACTGTCCCTCGTGTTTCCATTTGTAAACAAATTCTCCAAAATCGTCCATGTGGAAAACAAGAGCATCTGAGAAAATCTCCTCATCCTGATTCTAAGGATATTTTGGTTTGGATAATTGAGGCTAAATAAAGCAAGCAAGGAACTGCACAGAAGAACAATAAAAGGCTCCCTAGCATAACGGGAGGAAAATATAAAAAGAAGAGTATTTTAGGTGGAATCTGCTTTTCACTTTGATGAACTTCAAAGAAATGTGGTTTCTATGAGTGAAATAAAAGAAGTTGATATAAGACAGGTGGTATAAGAGAAAAGGTCAGTCTAAAACTGTGAAGACAGAATCAGTAATATGAAGGACAAAAATGATAAGATCTCTCAGAATTCAGAGGAAGGGACAAAGGGCTGAAAACAGCTAGACGTATATTTCACAACAAGATAATGCAGATGCTAACTACCTACCTACTTAACTGGCTAACTGGTCCTCTCTAAGACAAAGTGAAAACTTTGGAATAAGACAAATATTCAGAGACACAGGGAGAGGCAGGAGGGACAGGGAGGGGAGGACAAAGTCTGAACATCGACCTCTGTTTACACAGCTGAAGAATAAAAGGTACCAGGGAAAATGATTGGGGTGAGGAAATCGTGTTCAAGGAAAAAGACCTAACGTATCTTTACAAGAGTCTTTTACTGGACGAATAATGAATCTCGTATGATTCTTGGTAGAAACAGAAGTTAAAGAGAAAAGAAAAATTGTTACGAGAATAAAATTAGACTATCATCAGATATCATCCAGAGTGTCAGAATAAACACCGAAAGTATGAACTGGCAAAACAACAACAACAAAATCCAAACACCTTAAAACAGTTGAATAAAGGACAGAATCTGTCTTTGACTTATTTCAGTGAGCGTACTGCCCTCAAGTCCATCCCTGTTCTTGCAAATGGCAGGACTTGTGGAATGGAAAAACAAAAATCCCCAAAACACCGAACTCACGGGAAAAGAGGTTTACAGTTACCAGAGGTGGGAAGTGGGTGAAGGCAATCAAAAGGTACAGACTTCCAGTTATAAGATAAATAAATCCTGGGCCTGTAAATTATGCCATGATGACTGTAACTAGCGTGTAATGTGTTTAGAAGTTGCTAAGGGGGAAAACCCTAAGAATTCTTATCACAAAAAAGACTTCTATTTCTCTTGTTTTTTGGGGGGCGGAATATTTGAAGTGGCGGGTGTTAACTATGCTTATTGTGGTAATCAGTTTGCAATTTATGTAAATCTAGTCATCGTGCTGTGCACCTTACACTTTTCTGGCGCTGTATATCAATTACATCTCAAAAAAAACTGAAAGAAAAAACTAAAGGACAGGAATGGGCAATTCATAGGAAAATATATGACAGAGAGAAGTTTAAACCCATCAGATAAGGACAATGCTCCAAATACAGTACTGACTGAGCTAAAAAGTTGATATTTTTAACACCCTGTTAACAATAATTCAGTCTGGGAGTGTCCAGTGTTTCATGCGATGAACAGCTGCTAGGGTCACAGATTTATTTACTTCTCCTCCTGGGATTGAGCCTTGATGTTCCTTTGCCTCTGCTCAGCCTGTAAACTCAGAGGAACTGGCCCCCCTAGAGGACAGGACTTGGTTCAGAGATGGGACAGCCTATGTCAGACCAGGTGAGATTCAATGCGAGGACCTCTGCTGACATCCCCAGGGAGACCCACCCATTTGCTGGATTCAGTGCTGCAGTGGTTTGAGCCTGAAGTCGCTGAGGGTGGCTGTGGGACAGTTACCACAATGGGATGGAGCAAACAACTCAGACAGGGCAAAGCTAAGCGGTGGGTTCCGGTGGCAGCATTTTAGTCCAGAATGAAGACACATCTCAAGTCACTTAAAAGTAAAAAAGGTAAACATCTAAAACCCTTGAGTTGCATGAGCCAGTGAGTTCTCCAATGAAGGATCTTAAATAATATGTGTAAGTGCCCTTAACCCCCAATTCTAGGAATGTATGCCAAAGTCTAAGACTAACAGGTACACGTGTGTGTGTTGTTTACCACACAGTTTTACAATAAATTAAAATTGTGTTTACTAAGAGGTAGCATAACCAGAGAGTGAATAAACCTGGGAATCTTAAAGAGACATGTAAAAGTTATATGACTAATGATACATTTGCAAAGGCAGCCTTCTTATTTTTTATTAACAATTTTTTTGTTGGAGTATAGCTGATTTATAATGTTGTGTTAGTTTCTGGTGTACCATAAAGTGATTCAGTTATACATATATATATTCTTTTTCAGATTCTTTTCCATTATAGTTTATTACAAGATATTGAATATAGTTCCCTGAGCTATACAGTAGGTCCTTGTTGTTTATCTATTTTATATACAGTAATTTGTATCTGCTAATCCCAAACTCCTAATTCATCTCTTCCCCCCCGCACACCCCCTTTTCCACTTTGGTAACCATAAGTTTGTTCTCAATGCCTGTGAGTCTGTTTCTGTTTTGTAAACAAGTTCATTTGTATCATATTTTAGATTCCACATATAAATGACATCATATGATATTTCTCTTTCTCTGTCTGACTTACTTGACTTAGTATGAACATCTCTAGGGCCATCCATGTTGCTACAAATGGCATCATTTAATTCTTTTTTATGGCTGAGTAATATTCCACTGTATATATGTACCACATCTTCTTTATCCATTCCTCTGTCAGTGGACACTTAGGTTGTTTCCATGTCTTGGCTATTGTGAATAGTGCTGCTATGAACGCTGGGATGCATGAAAGGCAGCCTTTTTGGATGCTATTAATCTAGGCCTGACTCCATCTGGCCTTGTTCTACTCAAACTGTACCTGGAGTCTGGGTGGTTTTAAGGCTGACCACAGATTTTTCCTCCCCTTTCTTTGTTTCTGATGGAAATGTTGCCCTCAGAGTTCTCTTTGGGTGGAACTCAATTGAGAACAGGATTGGGGGTTTGGATGAAGACATTGGTCCTTGTTACCTTTTTCTATTCTCAGCAGTAATCTCTGACTAATGGGATTCTGGGAGTTTTTATATTTTTATTTTACCCCCTCAGATTTTCTCCTTTTTCCAAATCTTATCAAATAAGGACCAGTTAGAGAGGCAGGATAAGCCCAAGATGATGTCTTTGTAAGGAGGTTCCCAAAGGTGAAAACCTTCAGGGACTCTGAGGAAAGTCTGAAGTGTGGGAATCAGAGGTGATGTTATGGGGAATGAGGGTTGGAGCATCACAGGTCTTCCTACTGAATGTATATTCAGGGTGGGAATTGTAACCCCAGAGGCCAGAGTGCTTCAGGGAGAAACAGAGGTGGGGCTTTGGAGGTCTGAGCAGAAGATTGGCAACAGCTGATATTTTAAACTCAAGAGTGGAACCTTAATAAATGGGAAACACAGTGGTTCCTAGGAAGGTCCAGAAGAGGTTGGACAGAAAGCAGCTTTAGGAAACGTAGTTCTAGGGCGTCCTCATCTCAGTGTGCCCCAAACTGGTCTCTAAAAAGGACAGAACCTCTGAGCTAAACCAGCTTCCACATTTTACAGTTAAACAGAAAGAACGTTCATGAATGTGTCAAGAATTCTTCTGAAGGGGAAAACCGTTATCCTTGACAGAAAGTCAAAATTGGTTTCGTGAAGTTGAATTAATTCAGGTCAAGTGCATTTGAAATTCCCTCAGTGGAAAGAATAATAAAACTGCCAAGTGCAAACTGTTCTTTATCCTTAGTTTTTGAGTGGGTCTGCCACAAAAATAAAAAGAATTGCAACTGTTGAATAGCAGCTTTAAAGTTGATTATTCTTGATGGTTATCAGGATTTGTCTACTACAAAACAAAAAGCTACACGTTCCGACAGTTTAGTGTGTGTTTTATGCATTCTTACTTTACCAGATTAGCAAAAGAAACACATCATTTATTGTTTTACTTGTTTTTGTCATTTAAAATTTATTACTAAGGGCTTCCCTGGTGGTGCAGTGGTTGAGAGTCCGCCTGCCGATGCTGGGGACACGGGTTCGTGCCCCGGTCCGGGAAGATCCCACATGCCGCGGAGCAGCTGGGCCCGTGAGCCATGGCCGCTGAGCCTGCGCGTCCGGAGCCTGTGCTCCACAACGGGAGAGGCCACAACAGTGAGAGGCCCGCATATCAAAAAAAAAAAAAAAAAAAAAGTTAACATTACACAGTCCCTGCATTTGAGGAACTCTCAAATTACTAGTGAAGGATAATATTAAAAGGATGATCATTATGGTAGAAAGTGCAGGATTTTGTTAAAGAGGCAAACACTTGATGAAATCAATCAGGCTGAGTCTTGAAAAACAGGTAAAAGATAAATAAAAGCACGGAAATACGGGAGAGATGGCTGAGGTAGTGGAAGCAGCGTGAACAGGACACTGAAGTGAGAAAGGGCATGGGCAGCTGCTGAGTCTGTCAGGGAGAGAGAAGTAGGGGGTGACAGCGACCCCGTCTAAGGCAGCAGTGCTGTTCTGTGATTTTTTTTTTTTTTTTTTTTTTTTGCGGTATGTGGGCCTCTCACTGTTGTGGCCTCTCCCGTTGCGGAGCACAGGCTCCGGACGCGCAGGCTCAGCAGCCATGGCTCACAGGCCCAGCCGCTCCGCAGCATGTGGGATCTTCCCAGACCGGGGCATGAACCCGTGTCCCCTGCATCGGCAGGCGGACTCTCAACCACTGCGCCACCAGGGAAGCCCCTGTTCTGTGATTTTAAATAAAATCTATGTGATTCATCCCAACCGGGGAACATGAGTGTCCTAAATCAATTAGAATTAAGCATATAAGCCCTTCAAATTATTGAAGATTCAAGCCCAGAATATCCCAATTTCTTCCTAGTAAGAAAATAATTTATTGTGATACAGAAAATCATTAGAAAACTATTTCCAAAAGTACTCTTTCCCAAATTCCTAGAACTGTTTGGGGAAAGAAGTTAACATTTGTTTTAAAAGGGTTCTATATATCCACAGATATATATATATATATATATATATATATATATATATATGCCATATTTTTACATCAAATTCAAAATGTTGGTGCAAAACTAGACAGAATAATAAGCAGATGGATCCTTCATAAACACTTTTAGATAATGATCTCTATACTAGAGATGCTAAATGTTTTCTTCCAGTCTCCAAGCTAGGATTTGTCCTTGATAGGACAATGTTTCACAAAGGAACATTGTGGGAGTCATGGGCTATGAGTGTACAATACGAAGAAGGGCAATTAGAAAGGCTGCATGGAATAGTTGGGCTTTAACTACAGGTTTTGGTAGGACTACGGAGGACAATATTAATATTCATTGAGAGTCTATATGTACTGATATTTGCAGTCAGGATTCTTACTGAAAAGAGCAGAAACTGATTCTGATTTACCTGGGCCTAAAAGGAATTTATCATGAAGACTCAAAAATGGGCAAGAGGCAAGGTCATTGATGTGGGCAAACCACCGTCAAGGTCACCCCACACTGGCCTTGGCGCTGACATGGCTTCTGATACGTGGACGCACCTGTGGAAGTTGCCGGGCCCCATAGTGCAAAAGCAGACATTGCTTCCACCATAATGAGTTCTAAACCATTACTGGATTTTTTATTTTTCAGGTAGGGTCACCCATCTAGGAAAGTACCATCTCACTGGTTAGGAATATGACAGTTGTCCATGCCTTATTCCTATTATTCAGGAAAAGCAAGTATCTGGGGGTGTTTTAGAGGAAAGGGAGGAGACTTGTCCTTCCCAAATCTCAGTCCTTAAAATCAGAAGGAGTTCAGATTCTGGGGAGAAAAGCATAACCAAACAAAAGAAAAAAAATCATTATAGTGGCTTTAAAGAGAGTTTAAAAATTAATTCCCAGGAAAATATTAAAAGTACATATCATTAAGGACTTTGTACTGTTTGTACTGGATGCACGGGCATGGCAGGGTGGGAGCATGCTCTTGGCAGGCCAGGGTTCCTGTGCGTTGACCTACTCCTGGAATTAAGACCAGTGTGGTGATTCTTAGGGTTCCACTGCTATCTGGTACCTGACTGTCACTTAACCAAGGGGGCGGCTGTGACCCCAGAATCAGTAGTAAAAATCTGAAAATACTCAAACTGAATGAAGGTGGCAGGCAGCTTAGCTGGAAAAGGTACAGACATCAGAGTCACTCCTACCTGGATTGTGACACAGAATCTATTGATTAACTGTGATAGTTTGTCAAGTTTTTTTTTTTCTTTTTTTTAACCTATCTGAGCTTGTTTTCCTAGCTGTAGAAATGGGAAACAATAGCAACTTCACTGGGTTTTGGTGATCATTAAATGAGATTATCCAAGTTAAAAAAATGTACATATTATTTTATACACTTTACATATGATAGTCTGAGCATTTAATAAATTAATTTCTAAAATTTATACAGAAATAAATGTGATAATGGATCGAGTAATTGTATGACAACTGTGCTATAAATCTTGGTAACTCAAGGCACCATGGATTCAGAAAGATCTCTTTAGAGCCATGAGTATAAGCTATACATTTTTATAGAGCTCTATTTAGTCAATTAATTTGAAATATCACTGCAAATTATGAAGCATGAAAAAAATTGAGCTCTAAGAGAAGTTTAGGCAATCATTTGACCAATGCCCAAGGTGGTGATCCTTATCTCGATCTTCAGGCCATGATCAATATATTTCCCATCCCCTGAATAAACCTACCTTTGCACAGGATTGAAGTGTAAGGATGCAGTGCCAATATGGGCAAAGACATAATTTTGGAATGTTATGTATTCAGGGTTATAGCTGTTGTCCTTTGGAAACCCTACATCAGAAAATGGATTAAAGAAGGAGACTTGGTGGAAGACCTGGGTTAAAAAGAAAATTTCTGAACCTTCATTTATATTCTGAAATAGGGGGAGATAACTCTCCTTACTTATGTTAGAATTATATGTTCTTAATTTGTAGTAAAGCAAAATATAGAACTTCATTTTCTTTTGATCAGCAAGCAGAGATTGTGCAAATGAAGTTAACCAGCACATAGCAAACTCCATTTTTCAATTTTATTAAAGGTCAAAAGTTATCTAACACCCTTTCTTCTATTGAAAATGAATTATAAAAGTTTGACCCTTAGTGAGTCAAAGTTTAGAAGGATGACACAAGATTTAAGTTGAATCTGCTGAACGACTTTTGTGAGAGGCAGGTTGGAAGCAGGTGCTCCCACTACTGGAGGTGGGAAGAGGAAATGGGACGGGCAAGTGGTGTGAGCTTCTGTGTTGCTTATAAATAATCATAAAAGTGACCCCACAATGAAAGGAACTGTCACTCTGTCTGTGCTGGGGAGGGTCAGGGGATTTTGCTTCCTCCAGGGTCCCTTGTTAAAGGTGCAGGGTGTGGAGGGGAAGGGAGGGACTATCGGCCACTATAGAATGAAGAATGATAAGTTTTCTTGTTAAAGATTGAACAACAAGGTGGAAACAATCCATATATTCACCAACAGATGAGTGAATAAACCAAACGTGGTATACACATGCAATGGAATATTACTCAGTCTTAATGAGAAATGAAACTCTGACACAGGTTACAATGTTGGTGAACCTTGGAAACATTATGCTAAGTCAGATAAGATAGACACAACGTATGGTTAATAGGGGGTCAGGGTGGGGGAGGGATAAATTGGGAGATTGGGATCGACATACACACACTACTATATATAAAATAGATAACTAATAAGGACCTACTGTATAGCACAGGGAACTCTACTCAATACTCTGTAATGACCTATATGGGAAAAGAATCTAAAAAAGAGTGGATACATGTATATGTATAACTGATTCATTTTGCTGTGCATCTGAAACTAAAACATAGTAAATTAACTATACTACAAAACAAACAAACAAACAAAAGAAAGCAAAATAAATAATAGCTGGTTGCTTTGTGGATAAAAAACAAAAAAACACAAAAGGACAAATATTCTGTCATTCCACTTATATGAGGTACCTAGAAAAAGCAAATTAATAAGGATAAAAATTCTACTAGCATTTACTAGGGACTGGAGGGAGGAAACCATGAGGAGTTATTGTTTAGTGGGTACAGAGCTGCTGTTTGTGACGATGAAAAAAGTTCTAGAAATGGATAACATTGATGGTTGCACAGTATTGTGAATGTACTTAGTGCCACAGGATGGTACACTTAAAAATGGTAAAAATGGTACATTCACAAAAGTTCTAGGGGAAAAAAAGATAGAGAAGTATGGAATAGCTGTAGAAAATTCTTATTAATTTTTATCTGAAATAAAGGATATTTTAGAATTCTATTCTATTATTTGCCATGAATCAAACTTTCAATTTGTTTCCTTTCCAGTGCTGAAATTGAGTGCAAATGTCATGAGTTAGCCGCTAATATTTCACCTGTACACATAAAAGCTTCAGATGTAACTAATTTCCTCACAGAAGAGAGCAGCCATAGAGTTGTCCTTTAGCATTTGCTGCCTTGACCACATGACCCCTTGGAAGTTTATTTGCAAATTTCCCCACTCTTCTGTGTGGCCTTCTGCTACCGTTTTAGGATTTGGGACAGAAATGGCTTCCTTTAGATACGGGAGAAATTTAGATTCCCAGTTACCAGGGAAATTGCACTGATGGGGCAGCAGCATTACACCAATTTATTGGGGGCCGATGGGCATTATTTCAGTGAGTTAAAAGCCAGGTGGGACACAGAGAGAGGAAGAAAGTTTATGAGACACCATGAAACCGCTGCAAACTCTCTTGTACCTTGAAATGGAAGGAGGGCTTGTTTTGAAAGCAGAGTTTCAGTGAATAACTTAATGGAGCAGGTTAGAAATGAACAAGTTATCAATATCTGGTTCCTTGGCTATATCCCAAGGCTGAATACTTATTACAGTTACCTGCATTTCCATTTTGCTTTTAGTTCTTAACTTAGAATGTGGCACTCCTCGTGTATTACAGTCTTTTTTAAAAAAAATTTTAAAAATTACTCTAAAGCTTTGAAAATAACTCAAAAATAAATTCAAAAGTTTTGTTTTGAATCAAAGAACATTAGCTTTTCTATATTGATATTTTAATATATTTCATCAATTTGAAAGCTTTTAATGAAAATTCTTGGTATTCAGGAAAGTTCTTTAAAATTTTAATATTTAATCATGAAACAGGCTTATACTGAAAACTGTTCCCCTAAGGCACGTACTGAGCTCCAGTTCAGGGCTGTGAACCATGCCCTTTGCACACTGTTTTATTTTGCTTTGTTTCTTTGTATTGTATTTCTCTTACTGAGTTATTTTATTTTGCAATGCTTTATAAAAAAATACTCTATAATCTCTCTTTCACCAGAACTGCATAATAGCAAATATTTTCACAAAAATGTAGTGGAATTTAAAGGTAGCAAACTCATTTGATGATAACTGACAGTTTAACTTAAAAAAATCTTAGTCAACCAAAGTATTTCTTCAGTTGGAAAAGCTATAAACGTGGTTCTCTGAAATTAAGTAGCCTGAAATAATCTTCACATCACTTTGAAGAATCCAGTAAATTTTATTAAAGGATTTCTTTAGTAATATTCATATTTACAACTTAACTTTGCTTCTGATTTTTATTTTATTCAAAGAGAGAGAGAAAAAAAACCTTCCTTTTGAAAACTCATTGCAGGAGAAGATTAGAGTAATAGTAATATGGGGATGCAGACATTCAGGTTAAATCATTTCTGTTTCCAGCACCACTTATTGAAGAGATTGTCTTCTCTCCATTGTTTACTCTTACCTCCTTGGTCATAGATTAGGTGACCATAGGTACATGGGTTTATCTCTGGGCTTTCTATCCTTTTCCATTGATCTATAATTCTGTTTTTGTGCCAGTACCATACTGTCTTGCTTACTGTAGCTTTGTAGTGTAGGCTGAAGTCAGGGAGCCTGATTCCTCCAGTTCTGTTTTTCTTTCTCAAGATTGCTTTGGCTATTCAGGGTCTTTTGTGTTTCCATACACACTGTAAAATTTGTCATTCTAATTCTGTGAAAAATGCCATTGGTAATTTGATAGGGATTGCACAGAATCTGTAGATTGCTTTGGGTAGTATTTTAACTTTCCTAGAGTTTTCAGGAAGAGTTTTGTTGCTTATGTTTTGTGGTCATTGTATATTTGCTTGTTTTTAGTTTAATACTTTTCAGATTTCCTTCTGTAGCAAGTTCCTTTGGTCGTTAGATCTGAAATTGGAACTAAACTTGTCTGAGGGGTAATGTGGGATGTGGTTCCCAGGGTTCAGGTTGGAAACTAGTTTATCCCCAGCCACAGCGACTTAACACTTTGATGTTCCAATGTAAAGAATCTGGCGCCTATCTGTGTGACTTTCTTATCGGCTTTGATGTGAGGGTACCATCTAAGACATGCACACTACTTTTCTAAACTTGTCCTTGGCAAGATAAAAAAGATACTTTTTTTCCTTGGTGTCATATTTCACTCAACGTAAAGCAGGACTGTGTAGTAGAAAGAATATCAGTTTTGCAATTTAGAAAAATACATTTTTCTCTTATCAAGAAAATTGCATGGTATATGAATTGTACCTTAATAATGCTGTTATAAAATATTAGGTTAAAAAGAGAACATATGACCTCTTATTCTGTTACTAATTAGCCATGTGTCCTTATGCCCTTCTGAGACATAGGTTTTTCATTTATAGAATTAGAAACTGATGTCTACATATGGTCTTAGAAGGTTGAATGGCATGACTTCCTGCCCTAGTAAATGATAGTTTTTTTCCCTTTCTCTGTGGGAATTCTAATTCGTATGATTCTATGAAATATTATGTATGTCACAGAGACATAGGAACAAATACAATCTCTAGAAAATGTCATGGTCTATTTATCCATATCTTCTAAGAAAGAAAAGACAAATAGTTGACAAGAATTATATCAATATATGAGAATCATGCCTGATTTTGAGTCTTTTCTTCCAAGATATTTTTCTATATGTGTAATGTATTTTGACTGGTTTTGGACCGATGCAATGTCTTTGAAATATTCTATTGATCATTTAGGTTGAACATCTCCCCATCCTTTAACATCCTAATTATTTAGCTTCCATATCTCTAGTGGCTGCTGAATTAAGGGGAAAAAAAGGGGAAATCAGGATTACAAGAGTGATGGGCAAAAAAAAAAGGCATGTAAGGAAGCTCCTTTATGATCTTTATTGCCTTCTATTTTGGTTTCTTATTTCTCAGCATTCTCAGATTTTCCCATGTGGAGAAGTGGGAAAAGAGGAAGTTGCTTACGGCTCCAATAATGTATTATTATATAAATGATGATGGTGATAACACGATCCTCAGGAAGGAGAGGGGAACCACTCACACAAACTCAGTACCCTTTACTGAGAGCAGTATCACCATCATCACCCTCATTATCATGGTTGGAACAATTTACTGATGACTTTGTGTGTGTTAGGCACTAAAATCAACATCACACAGTTTCTCATTTAACTCTCAAAACACCGTGATCCAAGTGTTTTTATCTTAGCCCATTTGCCTTTGAAGAAATAGAGACATAGCTTGGTTAAGCTACACACCTGAGGTCACACTTGAATCAGAACTTGGAGGCAGGTCTGTCTGAATCTACAATCTGTGTATTAAATCTCTATCCTAAATAGCTTTTAAGTCTCGACAATGCAAACCTGAATTACAGATCCCAAACATACTTGTTTATAGATTGGGATACATATCCAATGGGGTAATCTTCCTAGGATCTCTGAAAGAATAAATCGAATATATTGCTTAGATATTAAAGACATATCTAAGCAACCTTCAAGTGCTCTGACTCTCCCTACACACACGCTGAACCTACATGATGGAGTGGGACATGCACTGAATTCACAGTCAGCTGAGCTGAGGGTTGAGCCCTTGAGTGATTAGTTTATCTTATTTTGGCTTCTGTTTCCTCATCTGTGGAATAAAGGGATGAGGGTCAGTGGTTCATTCTGAGTCAGAGGCTCCCCCTTTAACTCTGTGTCTTTATAAGACTCAAACATAATTTATCGTGTAATACACAAATAAATAAGAAAAAGCTTGGTTGAATCATCACTGTGTATCTAACTACTATATATCTAGAGGTTACTGGTTTGTCCACCCATTAGCAGGTAGTAAAATTCGGATTGCTATTGTCATTAGGGTCCATCAGATTTATGAATCTCCTTCCAACATTATTTCAAGGGATTGTTTTTTTTAATTTTTATTTTATTTTATTTTATTTTTTTATTAGTTTCTGCTTTATAACAAAGTGAATCAGTCATACATATACATCTGTTCCCACATCCCTTCCCTCTTGCATCTCCCTCCCTCCCACCCTCCCCAACCCACCCCTCCAGGCGGTCACAAAGCACCGAGCTGATCTCCCTGTGCTCTGCGGCTGCTTCCCACTATCTATCTACCTTATGTTTGGTAGTGTATATATGTCCATGCCTCTCTTTTGCTTTGTCACAGCTTACCCTTCCCCCTCCCCATATCCTCAAGTCCATTCTCAAGTAGGTCTGTGTCTTTATTCTCGTTTCACCCCTAGGTTCTTCATGACATTTTTTTTTAAATTCCAT
This sequence comes from Mesoplodon bidens, assembly GCF_964165515.1. NCBI lineage: Eukaryota > Metazoa > Chordata > Mammalia > Artiodactyla > Ziphiidae > Mesoplodon > Mesoplodon bidens. The sequence goes on from NC_138176.1 coordinate 196,929,282, forward strand.
ATATATGTGTTAGCATACAGTATTTGTCTTTCTCTTTCTGACTTACTTCACTCTGTATGACAGACTCTAGGTCTATCCACCTCATTACAAATAGTTCAGTTTCGTTTCTTTTTTATGGCTGAGTAATATTCCATTGTATATATGTGCCACATCCTCTTTATCCATTCATCTGATGATGGACACTTAGGTTGTTTCCAGCTCCGGGCTATTGTGAATAGAGCTGCAATGAACATTTTGGTACAGGTCTCTTTTTGAATTATGGTTTTCTCAGGGTATATGCCTAGTAGTGGGATTGCTGGATCATATGGTAGTTCTATTTTTAGTTTTTTAAGGAACCTCCATACTGTTCTCCATAGTGGCTGTACCAATTCACATTCCCACCAGCAGTGCAAGAGTGTTCCCTTTTCTCCACACCCTCTCCAGCATTTATTGATTCTAGATTTCTTGATGATGGCCATTCTGACTGGTGTGAGATGATATCTCATTGTAGTTTTGATTTGCATTTCTCTAATGATTAATGATGTTGAGCATTCTTTCATGTGTTTGTTGGCAGTCTGTATATCTTCTTTGGAGGAATGCCTATTGAAGTCTTCTGCCCATTTTTGGATTGGGTTGTTTGTTTTTTTTTGCTATTGAGCTGCATGAGCTGTTTATAAATTTTGGAGATTAATCCTTGGTCAGTTGCTTCATTTGCAAATATTTTCTCCCATTCTGAGGGTTGTCTTTTCGTCTTGTTTATGGTTTCCTTTGCTGTGCAAAAGCTTTGAAGTTTCATTAGGTCCCACTTGTTTATCTTTGTTTTTATTTCCATTTCTCTAGGAGGTGGGTCCAAAAGGATCTTGCTGTGATTTATGTCATAGAGTGTTCTGCCTATGTTTTCCTCTAAGAGTTTGATAGTTTCTGGCCTTACATTTAGGTCTTTAATCCATTTTGAGCTTATTTTTGTGTATGGTGTTAGGGAATGATCTAATCTCATACTTTTACATGTCCCTGTCCAGTTTTCCCAGCACCACTTATTGAAGAGGCTGTCCTTTCTCCACTGTACATTCCTGCCTCCTTTATCAAAGATAAGGTGACCATATGTGCGTGGGTTTATCTCTGTGCTTTCTATCCTGTTCCATTGATCTATCTTTCTGTTTTTGTGCCAGTACCATACTGTCTTGATTACTGTAGCTTTGTAGTATAGTCTGAAGTCAGGGAGCCTGATTCCTCCAGCTCCATTTTTCGTTCTCAAGATTGCTTTGGCTATTCGGGGTCTTTTGTTTCTCCAAACAAATTTTGAAATTTTCTGTTCTAGTTCTGTGAAAAATGCCAGTGGTAGTTTGATAGGGATTGAATTGAATCAGTAGATTGCTTTGGGTAGTAGAGTCATTTTCACAATATTGATTCTTCCAATCCAGGAGCATGGTATATCTCTCCATCTATTTGTATCATCTTTAATTTCTTTCATCAGTGTCTTATAATTTTCTGCATACAGGTCTTTTGTCTCCTTAGGTAGGTTTATTCCTAGATATTTTATTCTTTTTGTTGCAATGGTAAATGGGAGTGTTTTCTTGATTACATTTTCAGATTTTTCATCATTAGTGTACAGGAATGCCAGAGATTTCTGTGCATTAATTTTGTATCCTGCTACTTTACCAAATTCATTGATTAGCTCTAGTAGTTTTCTGGTAGCATCTTTAGGATTCTCTATGTATAGTATCATGTCATCTGCAAACAGTGACAGCTTTACTTCTTCTTTTCCAATTTGAATTCCTTTTATTTCCTTTTCTTCTCTGATTGCTGTGGCTAAAACTTCCAAAACTATGTTGAATAAGAGTGGTGAGAGTGGACAGCCTTGTCTTGTTCCTGATCTTAGTGGAAATGGTTCCAGTTTTTCACCATTGAGGACAATGTTGGCTGTGGGTTTGTCATATATGGCCTTTATTATGTTGAGGAAAGTTCTCTCTATGCCTACTTTCTGCAGGGTTTTTATCATAAATGGGTGTTGAATTTTGTCGAAAGCTTTCTCTGCATCTATTGAGATGATCATATGGTTTTTCTCCTTCAATTTGTTAATATGGTGTATCACATTGATTGATTTGCATATATTGAAGAATCCTTGCATTCCTGGAATAAACCCCACTGGATCATGGTGTATGATCTTTTTAATGTGCTGTTGGATTCTGTTTGCTAGGATTTTGTTGAGGATTTTTGCATCTATGTTCATCAGTGATATTGGCCTGTAGTTTTCTTTCTTTGTGACATCCTTGCCTGGTTTTGGTATCAAGGTGATGGTGGCCTCATAGAATGAGTTTGGGAGTGTTCCTTCCTCTGAAATTGTTTGGAAGAGTTTGAGAAGGATGGGTGTTAGCTCTTCTCTAAATGTTTGATAGAATTCGCCTGTGAAGCCATCTGGTCCTGGGCTTTTTTTGTTGGAAGATTTTTAATCACAGTTTCAATTTCAGTGCTTGTGATTGGTCTATTCATATTTTCTATTTCTTCCTGATTCAGTCTTGGCAGGTTGTACATTTCTAAGAATTTGTCCATTTCTTCCAGGTTGTCCATTTTATTGGCATAGAGTTTCTTGTAGTAATCTCTCATGATCTTTTGTATTTCTGCAGTGTCAGTTGTTACTTCTCCTTTTACATTTCTAATTCTATTGATTTGAGTCTTCTCCCTTTTTTTTCTTTATGAGTCTGGCTAATGGTTTGTCTATTTTGTTTATCTTCTCAAAGAACCAGCTTTTAGTTTTATTGATCTTTGCTATCGTTTCCTTCATTTCTTTTTCATTTATTTCTGATCTGATCTTTATGATTTCTTTCCTTCTGCTAACTTTGGGGGTTTTTTGTTCTTCTTTCTCTAATTGCTTTAGGTGCAGGGTCAGGTTGTTTGCTCGAGATGTTTCCTGTTTCTTAAGGTGGGATTGTATTGCTATAAACTTCCCCCTTAGAACTGCTTTTGCTGCGTCCCATAGGTTTTGGGTCATCGTGTCTCCATTGTCATTTGTTTCTAGGTATTTTTTAATTTCCTCTTTGATTTCTTCAGTGATCACTTCGTTATTGAGTAGTGTATTGTTTCGCCTCCATGTGTTTGTATTTTTTACAGATCTTTTCCTGTAATTGATGTCTAGTCTCATAGCATTGTGGTCAGAAAAGATACTTGATACAATTTCAATTTTCTTAAATTTACCAAGGCTTCATTTGTGACCCAAGATATGATCTATCCTGGAGAATGTTCCATGAGCACTTGAGAAAAATGTGTATTCTGTTGTTTTTGGGTGGAATGTCCTATAAATATCAATTAAGTCCATCTTGTTTAATGTATCATTTAAAGCTTGTGTTTCCTTATTTATTTTCATTTTGGATGATCTGTCCATTGGTGAAAGTGGGGTGTTAAAGTCCCCTACTATGAGTGTGTTACTGTTGATTTCCCCTTTTATGGCTGTTAGTATTTGCCTTATGTATTGAGGTGCTCCTATGTTGGGTGCATAAATATTTATAATTTTTATATCTTCTTCTTGGATCGATCCCTTGATCATTATGTAGTGTCCTTCTTTGTCTCTTCTGATAGTCTTTATTTTAAAGTCTATTTTGTCTGATATAAGAATTACTACTCCAGCTTTCTTTTGATTTCCATTTGAATGGAATATCTTTTTCCATCCCCTTACTTTCAATCTGTATGTGTCTCTAGGTCTGAAGTGGGTCTCTTGTAGACAGCATATATATGGGTCTTGTTTTTGTATCCATTCAGCCAATCTGTGTCTTTTGGTGGGAGCATTTAGTCCATTTACATTTAAGGTAATTATTGATATGTATGTTCCTATTCCCATTTCCTTAATTGCTTTGGGTTCGTTATTGTAGGTATATTCCTTCTGTTGTGTTTCTTGCCTAGAGAAGTTCCTTTAGCATTTGTTGTAAAGCTGGTTTGGTGGTGCTGAACTCTCTCAGCTTTTGCTTGTCTGTAAAGGTTTTAATTTCTCCATCAAATCTGAATGAGATACTTGCTGGGTAGAGTAATCTTGGTTGCAGTTTTCCCTCCTTCATCACTTTAATTATGTCCTGCCACTCCCTTCTGGCTTGTAGAGTTTCTGCTGAGAGATCAGCTGTTAACCTGATGGGGATTCCCTTGTGTGTTATTTGTTGTTTTTCCCTTGCTGCTTTTAATATGATTTCTTTGTGTTTAATTTTTGAGAGTTTGATTAATATGTGTCTTGGCGTATTTCTCCTTAGATTTATTCTGTATGGGACTCTCTGTGCCTCCTGGACTTGATTAACTATTTCCTTTCCCATATTAGGGAAGTTTTCAACTATAATCTCTTCAAATATTTTCTCAGTCCCTTTCTTTTTCTCTTCTTCTTCTGGAACCCCTATAATTCGAATGTTGGTGCATTTAATGTTGTCCCAGAGGTCTCTGAGACTGTCCTCTGTTCTTTTCATTCTTTTTTCTTTATTTTGCTCTGCAGCAGTTATTTCCACTATTTTATCTTCCACCTCACTTATCCGTTCTTCTGCCTCAGTTATTCTGCTATTGATCCCATCTAGAGTATTTTTTATTTCATGTATTGTGTTTTTAATCGATGCTTGATTCATCTTTAGTTCTTCTAGGTCCTTGTTAACTGTTTCTTGCATTTTGTCTATTCTATTTCCAAGATTTTGGATCTGGGAAATAGAATCTTGGATCATCTTTACCATCATTATTCTGAATTCTTTTTCAGGTAGACTGCCTATTACCTCTTCATTTGTTCGGTCTGGTAGGTTTTTATCTTGCTCCTTCACCTGCTGTGTGTTTTTCTGTCTTCTCATTTTGCTTATGTTACTGTGTTTGGGGTCTCCTTTTTGCAGGCTGCAGATTCGTAGTTTCCGTTTTTTTTGGTGTCTGACCCCAGTGGCTAAGGTTGTTTCAGTAGGTTGTGTAGGCTTCCTGGTGGGGGGGACTAATGCCTGTGTTCTGGTGGTTGAGGCTCGATCTTGTTTTTCTAGTGGACAGGTCCACATCTGGTGTGTTTTGGGGTGCCTATGGCCTTATTATGTTTTTAGGTAGCCTCTCTGCTAATGTGTGGGGTTGTGTTCCTGCCTTGCTAGTTGCTTGGCATAGGGTGACCAGCACTGTAGCTTGCTGGTCGTTGACTGAAGCTGGGTACTGGTGTTGGGATGGAGATTTCTGGGAGATTTTCGCTGCTTGATATTATGTGGAGCTTGGAGGTCTCTTGTGGACCCGTGTCCTGGAGTTGGCTCTCCCACTTCAGAGGCACAACACTGACTCCTGGCTGCAGCACCAAGAGCCTTTCATCGTCCACTGTGACGCCATAGAGGAGCTCACGCTCTGGTGAAAACAATGAAGTGAAGTTCGTGAAAGATCCTCTATTCCTTTATAACACTAGTTGGAGTTTCTGCTTCCAGCACCTCTTCACTTCCTCTTGGTTTATTCCCTCATTTTGATAGAGCACCCCCTCCAGTAGCTTCTTTTTTGGTATTTTGCTCCCTGTTGACTCATTCATTCATCATTCAATAAACATCTCTCCCTTTCTCAATTTCCCCATCTTGTTCCTTTCTCTTCTCCATTGCCACTCTTTCTTTCCTCTCTCTCGCTGGACTCCACCAGGGCCACCGGAGCTAAAATTAGAAACGAGCGCTACGGGCGCTCACGTGCACACTGAGCAGCTGGGCAGGAGCCGCGGCCCAAGGGATTGTTTAAAAACCAACAAACTACTGGGAATGCCTTCTTTAATTTTCTTTTCAGTGTAAGTTGCAGTGATCTCTTAACCAGGAATTGTTCCTTTTTCCTGTTTGTCTGATGTTCTGAATTCTTAGCTAGGGAAAGAAAAAAAATTTACAGCAAAATCTTCCCCTTTCTAGAAAGAAGCAGACTCAAGAAAAAGTTGCTGGGAAATAAGTGCATTCTCTGTTACTTACGTATCCTATTGTACATTATTGTCTCAATAAACTTATGTGAACACGTTACCGATTTTGCAAACAGAAGATGGGAAAGTCAGAGAGGTAAATTAACTTGCTCAAAATCCCCCAGTGAAGAGGCAAAAGAAGAATTCCTAGGTTTTGTTTTGTTCCAAAGTCTCTGCTTTTCCCACTACTCTGAGAATTTGTAGGAAGAATGCAGGGCCCAGCCCACTGCTCATCTCCACGTGGCCTGAAAAGTCAATGACCACAGCCCTAGTTTGCTTCACGCCCTCTCTCCAGGGCCTGGGATGGTGCCCTCATACAATGACAGCAGTCTCTGAATGAGGACTGAAAAATCAGTGCCAGCAAGAGATTTAACCTCTCACTCTTTAATTTACCTCTACATTTCACTTTACGGAATAATGGCCACCACACACATAGACTTTCTCTTTACAAGCATTTGACACAGGTTGCTGATTCTCCCCCATCTTTTACCCTGGGACCATTTCTTAAAATGAGACGACGTTTAAAGAATCACTAAGCAAGAAATGTTGTGCATAAAATCTATGGCAAAAAACGATAATGCTTCATTGAGGTGCTTTACGTGGCCTGATAAAGAAGCTCACTTCTAAGTCATTGCCCCTTCTTAATTAGTCTCATGCACATTAAAATCATGCATCAGGGAAGTTACAAAATAATAGAAAATCTAGGACCCGCAGTTACTTGCAAATGGTGGATCTGCCCCTTTCCGGGAACACTAAAGGTGTAAACATGTCATTCAACAAGGACACACAGGTGCTATGTTGATTGGAATGGAGAAAGCTCGGAAATTACTATGTATAACAGGTCTTGTAAGAAAGAAGTTACCATAGCAACTGTGGCTTCCTAGACTGTGCTGAATGATGGGGTTTATTTCAGCATAATCACCAGTCTTTTCATGTGTGTCCTGCCCGGGAGACAATGAACCCGTGTAATTCAGCTACACAAAGAAAATTATCCTGCTTGGAAAGGACTCCTCTCTTTAATACATGCTGATTAAAATCTGAATATCAGTATTCTATGTGAGATTGTCTTTGGTAGTTACCCTTTCAGAGACGTTGGGTTAAAACATTCCATGTAAAAATCTAAATATAGTAACCTCTGTGATCTGAATACAAATAAGAGAGAAAAAGTAAATGTGTGTGCTTTTTCTACAGGATCATGAAATTATAAACTCTAGCTTTTCACATAAATTAAATTTTGCTACAACTGTTCATTAAATTGTGATTATTCAATTATCTTTTTTTTAATCTCCATTTTTGAGCTTTCCTTTGAGATACTCCGATTCATAGCATTCATCACAGAATAGTCACAACACTTTTCCTCTGATTAGGTTATTAACAGAAAACTAGACTATTTTCAAAGACATGTTGAAGTGTGCCTTCATCTCTATGATTTTCATTTTGAAGGAGAAAGTTTAGGTTTTCATAGCGTGAAAGAACTTTTAAAATCCCGGAGTCTAGTCAGCAGGTGCGTATTATTCATAACCTTATAATTATACTGCTGAAAGAGGGTTTTGTCACTTACCCTCAGTATAACTGCTCAAGAGCACATCTCCCTGGGGTTTATGCTACCTGACTTCTTGCAATACTCTCTGCCCACAGAAGGAGTTTTTCACAGAACACCGAAGCTTTCCTTTTTTTCCTATAATTTAACTAAGAATAAAACCCATCTCAGCTCTGATTTAGGGTCCTGGGGTTTTAATCCTTGCCCTGCCACAGGCAACAGCATTAAGTGGGCCAGTGGCTTTATCACCTGTTGGATTCACCACCTGAAACTGATACCCAAAGGTCTCCTTCCTCTTCCCTAACCAAGATGACATTTGCTATGAAATGAGACTTACCCTCATAAAATGGGCTTTCTGTTAAGTTCAAACTTTCTATTAAATTTAAATATTATGACTTTATACTATAAATGTGTCTCATCGTGAATCCCAAGAGAAGACCTTTAGGTCTGAACTATTTAAAGGAACAAAAATTTGGCTCAGCACCATTTTACTGAGCCATCTTAGTGAGAAATCTGGTGGGTGATTTTTAGACCAATAGGGAGAAATGCCAGTAGCACCATCTTGAGAAAAGTGGACTAAACCTTAACGCCTCCGATCCTCCAAAAACGGTGTTTCTCCTCTGCCCCCTAACAGTCTCCTGGAATGAAAGCTCAGGTAGATCCAAAGGGAAGGGGAGAGGTTGCCCTAAATGGAGGGGGTGGGACGTGTGGCCCTGTGTCCTGAATGAAGCCCACTCTCATCAAGCCCTGTTCCTTGTCTCCCCATGGAGGGAAAGCAAAAGAGACGTGTAGAGCTCATATTCATCTCGACTTTTGCCTCTTTTTTGTGAGACTTCAGTATCAGACTTCAATTTGCACAGGACTCATCCTTTTGCCTTCATTCAAGCTGTGTCTGCATCTCCTGGCCCTTCTGGAAGCAGCCCAGGGGCTGGCAGGTGGCCCAGGAAGGGCTGCAGATGTGCTTCAGTATTTTGTAAATGTGCAGCTCTATTCACTGTCTGATTCCTTTTTTGATGATAAGCTGTCTGTAATTTTCAATCTGTTCTCAGGATTTTGTTTAACACTTGATTCAGCTACAGCAAGATGGTAACTCTCCATATATGGCAAACCAGGGCTGAATGAAGACACTGTGAAATCTCCCCAAAGTCTTTTACACGGCAGTAAAGTAAGCATAACTCACCGCAGCCGGGTCACCCCGTGGTCCCACAACCTGGAGAAGCATCATCGTCTGGAAGGAACATTTCTCAATATCTTTTCTTTCTTTTCCTAACTATCCTTTGGCAATAGAAGACGTAAAATTCAGGAGAATGTATCCACACTAATAAGAAGAGAAATTCTGTAATTCTTTTAATTCCAAAGACAGGAAGAGAAGCAGAAGAGGTTACTCTTAGTCATCTTTTTTCCTCCTACGCCTGCTTCTGTTCTGCCTTCCTGAAGCCCCGAAGCAGGACTGTGGGTCTTCCTGGACCTTTGTGTCACACTCCACATGCTCAGGAAAGCACCAAGTGCTGTGCACGTCACCTCTATAATTACCCTTAGATCCATCACCAACTTTCTGTTATTTTCAAATGCAAATCAAATTACATTACAGTTTTGCTCTAACTTCTTAATCATTCTATGAATCTTTGTCATTCTCAAGATGTTCTTTAAATTCTTTAGCTTCTAGAAACCATGTACTTTTCCAGTTTGCAAATAATGGAGATTCAACCTAACATATATAATACAGTATAAAATATGTCTAGATGTATAAAGTTATGTGTACATAACATATGTGTACATACCATATGTATACATATCTAGATGTATGAACTTATGTGTGCAAAACACATGTATGTATATGTTACATGTATACATGCCTATATGTATAAAGTGTGCACACATGTATATGTTACATGTGTACATGTAACATATGTATACATATCTGCATGTACAAAGTTATGTATACATAACATATGTATGTGTGCTACATGTATACATGTCTAGATGTATAGTTGTGTGTACACACATGTATATGTCACACATATGTATATGCCACACATGTGCATGTTACACATGGCCACATCTAGATGTATAAAGTTGTGTGTGCACACATATGTGTTACATGTATGTGTATTGCCACACAGTATGCATGTATACGTTACATGTATAAAGGCGTGTGTACACATGCATGTATGCATATGTTACACGTGTATACACAGAGTTTTCTTCCTTCAGGGTTTTGCACATTCAGAATGCTCCCCATTTAAGGTCTTTCTTGTCACCCCCAGCGTCCTCAGTGAGCCTGCTCAGGTAAAACGCTACATAACGCTTTTTACTGTTCAGTGTAGTCAAGGGTCACCTTTCCTGTCTCTCTGTGCAGACTGGGAATTCATTGAAGCAGGGCTGGGCCTAGGTGCTATCTCCACCTCAACACAGATGGGGTTCACTATGGGCAGGTTGAGGCTTTACCAGAGTAACACAGGATCTTACAGAGCTCAGTCTTCGCAGAGGAGGTGCTCAGCAATCTTTGCTGTCAACTGTGTTGATGTAACCTGACTTGTGTCACCTATATAGTACTCCCAACAACATGTTTAACCTGAATCTCTTATTAAGTGAACAATCAGAAGGGCCCAAATTGTGAGAAATCCTGCAAAACCATGGCCCTCTACTCTTCAAAAATATCAATGTCATGAAAAACAAAAAAGTTTGGAAATGATTCTAGATTAAAGGAGGTTAAAGAGACATGGTAACTAAATGAAACCAATGGGTAATTTTTTTTTTTTTTTTTTTGTGGTACGCAGGCCTCTCACTGTTGTGGCCTCTCCCATTGCAGAGCACAGGCTCTGGACACGCAGACTCAGTGGCCATGGCTCATGGGCCCAGCCGCTCCGCAGCATGTGGGATCTTCCCAGACCGGGGCACGAACCCATGTCCCCTGCATCGGCAGGTGGACTCTCAACCACTGCGCCACCAGAGAAGCCCTGGAACTCTCTGTTCTTAACAAAGTTGACCCACAGGAGAAGCTAGTTACCCAGAGCCCACACTGCTGGGGTGTTATGAGAGCCCAGCTGACCGGGGAGAAGAGAAATGTATGGCTCTAGTCCACTCTGGCCTTCCTGTCTCACCTAAGAAGGCAGAACAAACCTGAGACACACTGTGAAGTTCACAGTCTGGGTCACAGACTTGTCAGAACACTGAGACCCAATCCCAGGACTGCAAGATGCACTCCCTCCTCCAAACCTCATCACCATGTTACCAGAGGCCTGTCTATTTTATTTTACCAGCTTACTTTACCAGGCACATCATGTCCAGCAATCAAAAAATTACAAGGCATATGAAAAGGCAAACATGCAGCTGGAAGATAGGAAGATACAGAGCATGTATCACAACCAGACTTAGCAATGTTGCTGGAGTTTAAAACACTATGACCAATATGCTGAGGGTGAGACTGAATAGAGTAGCCAGCATGCAAGGGTAAGTGGGCCACACAGGCAGAGATGTGAATCCTAAACAAAAAAATGAAAAAGGGATGCTAGAGATCAAAACCCTGTGATGGAAATGAAGAATACCTTTGATGGCTCAACAGTAGACTGGACATGGCTGAAACCTCTGAGACTGATTATCTCAACAAAAACCTCCAACACTGAAAGCAAAGAGAAAAAATACTGAAAGAAACAGAAGAGTACATCCAAGGACTTTGGGACAACTACAAAAGGTGTGAATGCACATAATGGGAAAACCAGAAGGAGAAGAAAGACAGGAAGGGACAGAAAAAGCTTTGAAGTAAAAATGACTGTAAATATCGCCCAATTAAAATCAGACACCAAAACGCAAATGCAGGAAGCTTAGAGAAAAACAGGAAGGTTAAATTGAAAAAAACAAACAAACAAAAACCTACATGTAGGCTTATCATTTTTGAACTACAGGAAATAAAAATAAAGAAAAACTTCTGAAAGAAGCCAGCGGAAAAATCACATTACCTATAGAGGAACAATGATACAAATTACATCTGGTTTCTCTTCAGAAACCAGCAAGAAAGAGGAGATTGGGATTAAGAAAGTGCTTTGAGGGAAAAACTCACCAACTTAGAATTCTGGCCCCTGCAAAATTATCTTCTAAGTGAAGAAGAAATAAAGACTTTTTCAGACACACAAAAAAACTGAAGGAATTTATTGTCAGTAGACCTGCCTTGTAAAAAATGTTAAAACACATTTTTTTCAGAGGAAAGGTAAATGATACAGGTCAGAAACTCAATCTACATAAAGAAAGGAAGAACATCAAAGAAGTAACAAGTAAAGAGAAAATAAAAACTTTTTTTTCTTATTCCTAATTGCTCATTTTGATTTTAAGAAATCTATTTCTTGTTTTCAGTAGTAAAAGAGAATTATGCTGTGATATAAGGTTTTATTTATTTATTTATTTATTTGTTTGTTTATTTTTTTTTTTGCGGTACGCGGGCCTCTCACTCAGTGGCCATAGCTCACGGGCCCAGCTGCTTCACGGCATGTGGAATCTTCCCAGACCAGGGCACGAACCCATGTCCCCTGCATCGGCAGGCGGACTCTCAACCACTGCGCCACCAGGGAAGACCAAAGTTTTATATTTTTTAAAGGTACAATATGGTGGCCACTGAATATTATCTCTAAGACACAAATCATTATCTACAAAGCACTGACTTAAACCCTTAATCCATCTTGATTGAGGCTTGAGAAGCCACTTAAGATATTGTGGAGCATAAACACCATCAAAACCATTTATGGCTACAGCTGTACTACAATTACGTTTAAAGCATTCCTTGCAGTAGAAACAGCAGCTCATCAGCTGAGAATGTTGAGGAAATGGTCTGAATGTGCCAGCAAAAACATCTGTTAAACTCATAAATTGATGTGAGACAATTCAGCTGTATGGAATTACCTCCTAATAAACTGTGAAATGGATTATACCATGAGTTATACAGACATCTCTTACTGAAATAAACATAAAGCCTTGTTTTTAATTCAAAATTATATGTACTGTATCATTTCAGCCTTTTAATAATTAATAATATTAATAATTTAATAATAATTGTCTGCCCATAGGGTTAGGGTCTTGGTGGTTTTACCTTTAGACTGACCAATGTTTTAGTTTTATGAACAGATGTGTGCCCAGGAAAAGACAGGATACTTTAGAATTGGGGGTTAAAGGAAAGTTTCTGACAAACAATTAACAATCCTCGGTACACTCAGCTTGTTACAGCTAAGGAAAAGGTGAATACACTGCAGTACCAAGGTTGTACCGCTTGGCCTTTCCTAATACAGACACCAGATTTAGGGCCAAACTCATCTGATTATTTTTTGGTTAAAGATATCTTTTGGTAAGAGATATTTTTGTTGTACACTGAAACTAAAATAAATGGAAGTTAAAAAACTGGAAACAAATTATCAAGTAGAGCCTGACTGTGGTTTTATATCACTTACCTGAACTAAGAAAATAATTTAGGTTTCAATCTACATAGCTGACAATCAAATTTAAGCACTGATAACAATTGTGATGGTTTACTTTTGTTTTAAAAAGACTTTATAATTTTAGAGTAGCTTTAGGTTTACAAGAAGTTGCGAGGAAACTACAGAGATTTTCCACATATCCCTTATCTCCACACAAGCGCAGCCTCTCTGATATCAATGTCACTCATCAGAACAGTAGCTTTTTTTTTTTTTTAACTAAGGACGAACCTACATTGACACGTCATAATTATCCAGAGTCCATAGTTTCCATTAGGATTTACTCTTGGTGTTGAACAGGCTATGGATTTGGACAACTGCATAATGATTTGTGTCCATCATTATAACATCATACAAGGTATTTTCACTGTCCTAGAAATCCTCTGTTCTCTGCCTGTTCATCTCCCCCAATACTAGCCCAGGTAACCACTGTTCTTTTACTGTCTGAGTAGTTCTGTCTGCCCCACAGTGTCCTATAGTTGGAATCATGCAGCATGCAGCCTTTTTACATTGGCTTCTTCCACTCAGTGATGTGAAATTAAGGTTCCCCCATGTCCTTCTGTTGCCTGATAACTCACTTATTTTTGTGCTGAATAATAGTTCATTAGCTGAATGGACCACTATGTACCCATTCACCTACTGAAGGACACCTTGGTTGCATCCAAGTTTTGGCGATTATGAACAAAGCTGCAATCAACACCTACGTGCAGCTTTTTGAGTGGGCATCAGTTTGCAGCCACTCCGGTAAATACCAAGAAGCACAACTGCTGGATCACATGGAAAGAGAATGTTTAGTTTTGTCTAGATGAGAAACCTCCAAACTGTCTTCCCAAGTGGCTGCACCATTTTGCATCCCCAGTAACAATGACTGAGCATTCCTGCTGGTCCACATCCTCACCAGAACTTGATGTTGTCAATATTTTGGATTCTGGTCATTCTACTAGGTGTGTAGTCAGGTTTATTTCCTTTTCATATTATTGGGATATTCTTGACAACAAATGGCAACTTGTTATTCACTTTCTAGGATATTCGTGCATCGTGAACACCATTGTATCACTTGGCAAGTCTCTCTCTTCTCTTATGATAATGGAGCCAAATTTGAGGTTTAGAGCCTCTCATTAGACTCCATACCTGGTGAAAACCACTGGCACAAAAGTGTTGCATTTTTGGTAAGTGTATTTTCAACTAAGTGAGGGAACTGTTTCTTTTAAAAGGAGGACTTTTTGATGCTTCCAGAATAGAAAAGCTTGTGCAGTTTGCCAAATGTGATAGATAGCAATGCCACCGTGGAATAAAAACCATGAGCTAAGGTAATAAGGAATCCAAGGTAGCTCTGAAATGAAGCCTCGAAGGGGCATGCTTCATCTGAAACCTGAAGTTTTCAGAAGCCATGGCTTACAGATCATAGTTTTCTATCAAGATGAATCTAAAGATATTTTTAGGAAATTAGCATACAGATATTTAGAACAATGTGTTAGGGACATAAAGGATCGAAAAGAAATCAAAGATGGGGCCGGAGTTGTAAGTCTTGGAAATGAAACCTGCTCCCAGTCCAGAAGGGACCCCCCTAGATGCCCTGGATTCTACCCCCTATTCCAAACGTAGGGACCCATGAACCTGCCTGACCTGGTATTTTCCCTGGAAACTGATGTGGAGACACAAAGTGGTGTGGGTGTGCCTTGTGCACTGAATGATGATGTGCCCTTCAGGGCCAGAGTGATGCTTTAGAGCCAAGTATCTTGAGGAACTACAGGGAGGGCCTCAAGGTAAAGAAGAGAAGAGTGAACTAGAAATAAAGAAAAAAGATCCGGAGAGACAGAAAGAGATGGTCAGAGACAGACAGAGGCAGCCCCCTCCTGTTTCTGGTAATGATCGATGTCTTAGTTTCAGCCCATCTTTAACTCTCGTCTTGGGGGTCCAGGAGATACTAGTAAATTCTTTAAGAAGATCTTGTTTTCTTGCACAAGGTTTAGGGGCTTCATAATCCTTGTAGATAAACGTTTCCTAAGCAAGAAAATATGATTTATTTACATGTATACTGATTTACACATTTTTCTGTCACAGACAACTCTATTATTTTGTGTGTTTTGACGTGGACAGCATTCATCTTCTGGCAGTTCAGTGCACACCTGAAGAGCTAAGAGTTGGTTGTCTGAAGGCAGTGGTGCCCAACCTTTTTGGCACCAGGGACCGGTTTTGTGGAAGACAATTTTTCCATGGACCAGGGATGGGGTGGGGGAGAATGGCCCAGGCGGTCATATGAACGGTGGGGAGCCATGGGGAGCGGCAGATGAAGTTTAGCTGTCTCGCCTGCCTCTCATCTCCTGCCGTGCAGCCCGGTTCCTAACAGGCTGCAGACCGGAACCCATCTGTGGGCCAGGGGTTGGGGACCCCTGTCTTAAGGGACAAAGAATTGTAATATAATAGTCTCTTATATGTAGTCAAGGATTATATACTTTAAGGCGTACATATAGAGTGTCTTCTGCTTGCTTGTTTCTTGTTCTGTTCTAAAAAGACGGATACAGAAAGTGATGAAAGCTGGTGGAAAGGAACCCTGAGAAAAAAGTTTTTTTCACGGTCAGGATGAACTAACTTTAGATTGAAGTTAATTAACTAAATGGATTTTGTTCAGTAAGCTAGTACAAGACTGGAATTTGAAAGAAGTTTTTAGAGTGCTCCTTTTTGATAACAGATTGTGAGAGTTTTTGTGCCCTTAAGTGATCTATATTTGTTTTGTTTTTTTTAATCATTTTTTGACTTTGGTTAAATTAATAATTATTGTTTCATAGAGAACTAGTACCCTGTTGTGTTTTTAAACCCTTTTGATATTTTTAACACACTTCCCAAATACCAAAATCTAACTAAACCTGCTTTAGCCTCCAGCTGACTCTGGGATGCTTCAAAGGAGCATCCTGAGACATATCAGAGAGGAATGTCAAACTAATTAAGTGTATTTCGTATGTTAAATTACTTCAGAACATTGTCAAGTGATTGGAGATAAACCTTAGGTTATAGTGTATGGATAAATGTTATTAATATAGATATTCCAAAATTTATATGAAATTCTAAACATATGATATGTCCTAATATAATGTTATCAGTCATAATTCCAATTATTCTAAAATGTTATATGTCACAGAAATATCCAAGTTTGCTGCTAATTGCATTGTACTCAAATCTTTAACATTTGATACGTCTTAATATAATGTTATCAGTCATAATTCCCATTATTCTAAAATGTTCTATGTCACAGAAATATCCAAGTTTCCTGCTAATTGCATTGTACTCAAATCTTTAACCATGCTATTTTAAGTTTTGTGCTTTATAGACAGTCATTATTTTACACTGATGCTTTTACAAAATGAAGATTATCAAGAAGACTCATAAAAAGAAGTTTTAAAACAAATATAAGTTTCTTATAGCTTTAGATAATACCACTGAACTGGGTAACAAATGACAAAACTCTAATGGAAAACCTGATTATTTCATCCAGATCTATAGGAATTAATTGCATGGGACTGAATGAACTGATGAACATGGTTTATAAACTTATGACTTTGGGAAATACACTAGATTTAATCTTTGTTTTCCAGAAAAACCTTTTCTGTTATGCTATGACCTACAACAAATTGATAAAGCATACGTTTGTAAACAAAGATGAAGCGTGTATATTTTCTCTCTCGCTGATCCTGCCAGAATTTGGCTTCTTCAGCTGGCTCCCCGGTAGACTTAATGGTTTATTGCCACTGGATTACAACTAGCTATGCTAAAAAATAATAATAATAAAATAAATAAAAAGACTGAATAAGTTTGGATTGCTCATTATATCTAAATTAAGCAAACAATCATTAATCAGCTCTTAACCTGAGCAAACATTGGGCTGGATTCTAAGGGTACCAAAAAAGCACAAGGCATGGTGGTTTTTTTTTTTTTTTTTTTTTTTTTTTTTCTGGTACGCGGGCCTCTCACTGTTGTGGCCTCTCCTGTTGCAGAGCACAGGCTCCGGACGCGCAGGCTCAGCGGCCATGGCTCACGGGCCCAGCCGCTTCACGGCATGTGGGATCTTCCCGGACCGGGGCATGAACCCGTGTCCCCTGCATCGGCAGGCGGACTCTCAACCACTGCGCCACCAGGGAAACCCCTAGATGTGGTGTTTTAACCTTAGCAACTTGCAATCTAGTTTGGGAGGTGGAATATACACATCACACATCATCCACTGTAGTGAGCAGCTGGCAAAGGAGTGGTATAGATAACGAGCTTGGAAAAAGATGTCATTTTTAGCAAAAAGTTTATTTGTTCAAAAAACTTAATTCACACAAGAAGTATCTCTTGAGCTCTATCAACAGTGAGCAGATGCCCCAGGCTCTAGGAATTCCAGAGTTAAATAACACAATGTTCTGGAGCAAGAAGTATCCGAGAAGTAAACAATTCCGGAGCACCGGGCCAAACGCTGTGACTAAGGCACTCGTAGCGTCCTGCAGGGGCTCAAAGGAGAAGCTCCAGCTCTGCCCGAAGAAGTTAGGGATTGTTTTGAAGTGGAGGAGGAGATATTCTTGTAAATCAAGAAGAGAGAGTAAGACTGTGTCAGGCAAAACGGGTCGTAAAACAATAGATGCTCAGCAAGAGAAGATCCTTCTGTGCTTGTGCGTGTTTAGAGTGGGCGGAACAGACAGGGTGTTTTAAAATGTAGGTTTTATTTTTCTTGATTTATGGTGAAGCCGGGAGATGAGGAGGTGGCTGTCCCTGAAAAAACTGTCACTCTCGGTTCCCAAGTAAGGGGCACTCCAGCCACACGGTGGAAGAAGAGGGAAGGGGTGGAGATTGTGGGCAAGGACCATGGTTCTTGAGGAAAGGGATGGACAGGACTTGAGAAGGCTCTGCGGGCTTAGGCTGCGCCACTTTGAACAGTTTGGGGCAGGCTCTGGGGCCCAGTGGCTGTTCCTCGTTGTCCGGCTCTGGGGTCACCAGTGTGGAGAGAGTACCCCGGAGGGCAGGAGCTTGGTCAAGGTAGCGGTTTGGAGGTTGCACTCGGGGTGCTTGGTTTACATAAGAAAGTGAGCTTCCAGGCACGGCTTTGCTGCCTCTAGAAATTAGCTAACCCTGGGAGGGGCAGTCCTTCTAGAATAAGCAAGGTCCCAAGATATCAGAGCATCAGGAAATAAAGAAAACAAAAAACATAGTTAATAGGTAACGTACGTGACAAAGCAAGGACCAGAATGCAAGGGTCTTCTCTGCCCCTGAAGGGACCCCCAGTGGAGGTGCCCGGAGCAGCCTCAGATGAAGAGTCTTTTGGTAGCAATGTGCTGAGTTTGGCCATGGAGCCCGGAAGAGCTACCAGCCTCCCCCAGAACCTCCCTCAATTTTCTTATTGTCCCTGATGATGTCTGTTTCCTGGACCCTTTGACCCCTGTCTGCCTGGTACCACAAGTGCCATTGACTAAGCACAGGGCGGGCAGGCTTTCCCCACGTGGTCTGCCTGACCCTCAGTCCCCTTAGATAGACATCTGCATACTGAAGATCAAACAACATCACATTTCTTATGTGCTTCCAACTCCATATAGAAAGTATGGAACTTGTATTTCTTTTTTTTTCTTCTTTTATGCAAAAATACCCCGTAAGTAGTTGTTGAATTTCAGGGAAGGGGCTTGGAGATCTGTTTATTTTGGAGCTAACAAATAATAAAAGAGCCCTTTCAGGAATTTTTGCTTAAAAGCGAATTTCCTTTTCAGGTTTTATAAAACATATAAATTTAGCGTCAAGCAGAAAGATGAAGTGTGTACATTTCCATCAATAAGACTCTTGGGCTCCTCATGAGATTTTGGAGATTGATCCATGCTTCCTTAAAAGCTTCCTTCAACCCGGGTCTTTAGTCACCTGGCTATGTTTGTATGTTTGTCAGCTGTCTTCTGCATCTACAAAGCCTGAGACACAGGGATTTCTTCCTTGGAGCTGCATTAATTTTTAATCTGTAAAAATAGCTAGTACTTACTGGCTACTTTACGTTGTTTCTAAAGAAACCAAGAGTTGTAAGTTTGCCCATTGCTTTTAACACCCAAAATTATGGTTTTTATTTCCAATTTCCAAAGTGTGTCATCATTATAAGACGCTCTCTAAAAATCTTTATGGAAAGGGCTTCTAAATTTTTTAAAAAGTATATATGTAGGGGCTTCCCTGGTGGCGCAGTGGTTGAGAGTCCGCCTGCCGATGCAGGGGACACATGTTCGTGCCTCGGTCCGGGAAGATCCCACGTGCCTCGGAGCGGCTGGGCCCGTGAGCCATGACCGCTGAGCCTGCGCGTCTGGAGCCTGTGCTCCGCAACACAGTGAGAGGCCCGCGTACTGCAAAAAAAAAAAAAAAAAAAAAAAAAAAAAAAAAAGTACATATGTAGTCCCACTGAACGCACCATATGTTTAAGTGAATTTCATATCCAAGGAAAATGCTTGTATTTTAATATAGTGTAAGAATTGGATTTGAATCCCAAAGAAATGTGTTCTGTTAATTATTACAGCACATCTGCTGTGTTTATTTAAGTATTGCCTCTTCCCCTATTTTGAGAATATTCATTAAAAATGTTTTTATTTTTTTCCCTATACATTCCTTATCCATCCATGCTCAGAGAGAGCATCTGCAGCTGTCAGGGGAAGGTGTTAAGGATGGACAATGAGAATAAGGGCATTTTTAATAGGATTTAACAGCTGGAGAGTGCGCATATTTATAAGGACATGCTTTTCTAATGAGCTTTCCCCGTCAGCACCCAGCTGCTTTCCTCACTGCAGTTGGCGAAGAAGCAAGTGAGAGCTTCTGCCCCAGTCGCACTCAGATTCTTCTCCCCATCTTTCTTCCTTTCTTCTGCTCTCAGCCTCTCAGATGGTGGCCAGATGCCACACTTGCTGAGGAGCAAACTGTAGTAAGTGGTCCTCGGCTAGTTCACCCAAGGGCTGTGACCGTCTGACTGTCCCAGGGGACACTAACCCCAGGACATGGGCCTGCGGCATTTGTATCTCCTTGTTCAACTCATCTGAGACTCCAAAATAAAGTAAATCCTAAATACTAGCACATAAAAGAGACATAAAAATTGTAAATAAAAATATTAGATTAATAAATAGTAATTTGTAGTAAATGCACGAGTTCCTAGGAAAAAGCAATTACCAACATTGATTCAAGAGAGGCAGCATGGGGGGGAGGGAAGGGAGAATTGGGAGCTTGGGATTAGTAGATGCAAACTATTATATGTAGAATGGATAAACAACAAGGTCTTACTGTGTAGCACAGAGAACTATATCCAAGCTCCTGTGATAAACCATAATGGAAAAGGATATGAAGAATAATATATATGTGTAACTGAATCACTTTGCTCTACAACAGAAATTAACACAACATTGTAAATCAACTATACTTCCATTTAAAAAAAAGAGAGGTGGCATTATTTGTAGGTAAGACCAACTATCTCAAAAATATAGGAGAATCTACTAAAAAACTAATCAAATTAATAAGAGGGCTCAGTAATACACACTCAACATAAATAAAAAATAACTTCCTTGTATATCTGTACTGATCACTCAGAAATACACAGTGTTGGAACAATTGGTTATTAATCTAGAAAATTAGCCTGCAATACCATTCATGAACACACACACAAATTCAAAGAAGACTAAATAGTTAAACAAACTACCTGAAATTATAGAAGAATCAGAAGAAAATATAGAAAATATATATTTTAATTGCAATGGGGATGCTTCTTAGCATATTTTTCACCAGGAAGAGAGTACCAGTGAGAGACAATGACAGTTATTCTAACCTTTGTTTGGGACAGATTTCAATTTCTCCACATTTCTTTTGCTGCAGCTTCTAGCCTGATCCTTGATAGGCGAATCAAAAAGAAAAACTAAAAAAAAAAAAAAAAAAAAAAGCCCAGCCTTGAGACTAAATTGCAGAAAGTGAGTGAATATGGGATTTTATCTGCTAGCTTTCACCATTTCTCTAACATTCAAGCAGCAACACTGCCAACAGTAAGACAGACATGGTAGGTTCCAGGAAAAGTTCCACTTGGGTATTTTCTTGGCTAGCTACTATTAGACATTTATTTACCAGTGGAGACCAAATATATTTTTAAGTTTCTAGTTTGCCTTTGGAGCAACTTTGAATAACATTTCCTCAACACAGATTTGGCCAAATGATATTCCAGTCTAAAAATGGTCATTAAGTTTACAATATAATGCCTATTATTTTTGACCAAAAGTGGAAACACAAGGTGAGCTTCCAAATCCATTGTATAATTTTGGAGTTCTTTTATTTCTTTTTCCATGAGGGATTATGGGTCATGAGTCATCACAAATATTGCCTTCTTCTTAAAACGGAACCTCTTGTAGTATAATAAAATCATTTTGCCTCAAGGTGGAGCTGTTATATTTTCAGAAGAGAAAATCACTTTTGCCTTATTCTGGAATTTTGTCATAATTCAGAGGAAAAGTTTCTGCTATTTTAAACAGGAATTGATAGAAGTTTCTCTTCTGCCTCTTCTCTCTTACTCTAGAAAACAGTGGTTATGTTAAAGGCACAGTGACACAGTGACCCCAGGTTTCACTGCCTGTCACTCCAGTGTCCACTCAAGCTGCCCCGGGTTTTCCCGGGATGTTCGGCTTGGTGCAGCTGGCTGAGTAGAGTACAAATGTACATGAAGTAGTTGAAGCCACAACTTGCTTTATACAGACCTTCTGTGCTTATGGTGTAAACATAGTTTTGTGTGTGTGTCCTCTGTTGGCCAAACAGGGTTATTTTAGACAATTCTGGCAGACTTCCAAATTCATGTAATCCTAGGTGTATTAAACTCTGACATCACATTTTTTTGTTTTTAGAACCAGTCTTGTCAGTAATTATCAGCAACAGAAGCTGAGGTAAAAAATGTCAGCAGAGTGAAATTAAGCATGATAAAGCTAATTTCATAGGATTAAGTCAAAATCAAAGCCAACTGAGAATAAAGAAAGTTTGTGAGTTTTCATGTTCTTATTGTATCAATTTGGTAATTTTGAATATAGGATGTAATTTCCACTCAAAAAGTGTAAACACTACACAATATGTTTCTTTGCCATGGTCTTTTGTGGCTATTCTTAGCTGATGGAAAACTCTTAATGAACAACTATCGGATGCTTTTATTTCAGAGAATATTCTCTTTTGTAATGAGGACTGAATAGGTTTCTCACCCATCCCCCTGCCCCCCTTTTTTTTGATAGTGAAAAATGTCTTAACTGAAAGGATTTTGCAAAGTCTAACATGCTCCATGTTGAATCATTATTACACTGCAGGGTAGTATTATGTATTCTGAAACACAGGTGGGAGAAGCCATAAAGATCATAATTCGTATGTCTAACATATTGTCATAACTTGCTAAACTATGGAAGAATTTGAATATCTGCTTATAATAAAGTGACATTTATTGAAGACTGCATATTATTAAAAACAAGAATTCTTAGGTGCTCTGTGATATCATGAAACACAATGTATACATAATGCTTGGTTTTTGAAAACCAGCTAGATACCAAATCACGGTTTCCCAACACCCTAATCCCAAAACCTCTCAGTGCATCTTGGGTGGACCACGGTTTAGGTGAGGGTGGGAAAAGGATGGAGTCGAGTGGACGGAAGAGGAACAGAGCTTCTCATTTGCTCTCACCTGTCTGGTGCTGGTCCTTTCCCAGAAGATCCAAATAAAACATGTTTGCTCTGAAAATGAGTCCAGATTTACACCTTACCCTTACACTCATTATATTTTTATTCTATGTTGGTTACTAAATGAGTGTTTTTTTTTTTTTTTTTTTTTTCTTTTTTGCGGTATGCGGGCCTCTCACTGTTGTGGTCTCTCCCATTGCGGAGCACAGGCTCCGGACGCGCAGGCCCAGCGGCCATGGCTCACGGGCCCAGCCGCTCCGCGGCATATGGGATCCTCCCAGACCGGGGCACGAACCCGTATCCCCTGCGTCGGCAGGCGGACTCTCAACCACTGCACCACCAGGGAGGCCCTACTAAATGAGTGTTTTAAAAATCAAATTGGATTTCAATTCGTGTCTCCCTAATGAGACAATTCTAGTTTTAGTTATGTTGGATTACCTTCACAAGAACAAAATTATCTAAATCAAACTATAGAAATTCAAGCTTGAATTATTGCACTGCTACTTCAGGATGCTGGATCACCCATAATTACATCTGTGGTGCTTCCATTTTAAGGCTCACTGTTAAACTAGAAACTCCCAAATTCCTTGCCAAAATCTAAAGAAGCCTTTAGTTTCAAGGAAAATAAGAAGTTTACTCTCAGATTCCCCAGAACTCGAAATCACACACTGATTCAATGAACTTACAGCTTAACAGAACGTCCTGGTACTAAGCCTTCTATAAAGTAGAATAGATGCTTTTAGAATAAACTCTGATAGAGCTTAGATAACTTTCCTATTCCAAGCCAAATTTTTCTAGGTTTGTTCCTTTATATTCTTTGCTGTATTCCAAGAGCAGCACTGTCCAGTGGAGCATTTTTAAATAATGGAAATATTTCTGTGCTGTTCTGAAATTAAGCCACTAGCGGTATGTGGTTATTGGTCTCTTGAATGTGTGTAGTGTGTAGTGTGAGAAACTAATTTTTAATTTAATTGTAATTTTTAACTTAAATATTCACATGTGACAAGTTCCTATCATACCGATCAATGCAGTTGTAGAATCTACCCTGGAGCCCTTCAAGGCTCACTCTCCCCAGATCTGCCCTCATCCTGCCCACCACCAACACACTTTAAAACATTTCTCTTTTGGGATATTACACTTTAGATTTAGTTGTTTTAAAGAAAGCCCACATTTTCAGGAACATAACCTGAACATTACTCAAATAAATAATATATTTGAAAATGACAGTTTAAGAAAAGAGAGTTCGCTAGCACTCTTTTTTCTATCTAGCAAATTTCTGGCTGATCCTCGATTTAAAAGCTGATTTATTTCATACATAAATAATGAGTCCTAATTTTTTGTCCTTCCTTCAAGATATAAGGACTCATCCAAATTCCCAATCAATCAATGGGTTTACATTTTAAATGACTTCTGATTAAATTACTATCCTTTTAAGCAACTACAGGTGCTCATGAAATAGTCTCTTAACCCATAAGTAAACTAAACACATGTTCTCGAAATTCCCAGAAGCAATAGCTCTGGGGTATTGTTCCTCAGGAGTCCTAATTCAGGTATGGACTATTTCATGGTCAGCCAGGTGATATCAGATGTGAGTATGTTCCAGAAAAGTAGTGATTATGGATCAGAGAAGCAGACACTCTGGAAATTTTCTTTCTTGTTAAAATTAAATGTTTTTGTATCTTATTGTTCAGCCATTTTGATTCATATATAAACTTTTGTAAAAACTAATACTGAAAGTTTCTAAGAAACTTGAAGAAAAACCATGCCGGTTGATTATTGCTGAAAAAAGTAAAGACTGATTTAGGGTTGTACCTGCTAACTTCTGAAGCACTGTTACTAATTCGCCAGTAATTTCCTAATTGATCTAAGCCAACTGACTTTCCAGTGATATTTATTTTTAATTATTCTAACGGACGTAACTTTGGTTCATAAACTTGTATAAGTTTCACATGTACAATATTATATTGCTACTTCTGTGTACACTACAGCATGTTCACCACCAAGAATTGAGTTTCCTTCTGTCACCATACAGTTGACACCCTTTGCTCATTTTGCCCTTCCCCAACCCTCCCCCCTCCAGTAACTGCTTCTCCATCTCTGTATCTAAGTGTTTGGTTTTGTTTGGTTTGTTCATTTATTTTAATTTATTTTTGTTTTTTGTATTCCACATATGAGTGAAATCATATGGTATTTGTCTTTCTCCATCTGGCTTATTTCCCTTAGCATAACACTCTCAAGGTCCATCTATGTGGTTGCAAATGGCAAGATTTCATCTTTTTTATGGCTGAGCAGTATTCCATTGTTTATACTTGTATATACATTGATGAACACTTAGGTTGTTTCCGTATCTTGGCTATTGTAAATAATGCTGCATGAATATAGGGGTGCATATATCTTTTTGAATTAGTGTTTTCATATTCTTTCAGTAAATACCCAGAAGTGGAATAGCTGGATCAGGTGGGAACTCTATTAATTTCTTGAGGAACCTCCATACTGTTCTCCATAGTGGCTGAACCAATTTACATTCCCACTAACAGTGCAGGAGGCTGTGCTTTTTTTCTCCACATCCTCGCCAACCCATTATTTCTGGCCTTTTTGATGACAGCCATTCTAACAGGCATGAGGTGATATCTCATTGCACTTTTGACTTGCATTTCCCTGATGATTAGTGACACTGAACATCTTTTCATGTGCCTGTTGGCCATCTGTATGTCTTTTTTTGAAAAGTCTTTATTTGACTTCTCTGCCCATTTTTAAATTGGATTGCCTTTTTTGTTGTTGTTGAATTGTATGAGTTCTTTGTATTTTTTGATATTAACCCCTATCAAATATATGACTTGCAAAGATATTCTTCCATTTGGTAGGTTATCTTTCTGTGTTGTTGATGGTTTACTCTTACTGTGCAGAAGTTTTTAGTTTGAGGTAGTCCCATTTGTTTCTTTTTGATTTTGTTTCCCTTGTCTGAGAAGAGAGATCTAGAAAGATATTCCTAAGACTGATGTCAAGGAGCATACTATATATGTTTTATTCTAGGAGTTTTATGGTTTCAGGTCTTACATTAAATTCTTTAATCCATTTTGAGTTGATTTTTATGTATGGTGTGACATACTGGTCTGTTTTCATTTTTTTATGTGGCTGTCCAGTTTCCTAACAACGTTTGTTGAAGAGACTGACCTTAATCCATTGTATGTCCTTTGCTTCTCTGTCATAAATTAATTGTCCATATATGTGTAGGTTTATCTCTGGGCTCTCAATTCTGTTCCATTGATCTCTGTGTCTGTTTTTCTGCTGATACCATACTGTTTTAATCACTATAACTTTGCATGATAGTTTAACATCAGGGATTGTGGTACCTCCAGCTTTGTTCTTTTTTCTCAGGATTGCTTTGGCTCTTTGGGTTCTTTTGTGGTTTCATATAAATTTTAGAATTTTTTTTCCATTTTCTCTGAAAATTATCCTTAGGATTTTGATAGGGATTGCATGGAATTTGTAGATTGCTTTATGTAATATGGACATATTAACAAGGTTATCTCTTCCAACCCATGAGCATGGAATACCTTCCTATGTATTTGTTACTTCTTTAATTTCTTTCAACAATGTCTTATAGATTTCAGTGTTCATATCTTTCACCTCCTTGGTGATTGTTGTAACTATAAATGGCTTAAATCTAGGTTTGAAACCTGCCTCAACAATTTACACTCTTTTAAAGCACAATTTTCAAACAATATATGTACCTATAAATTGAATATTATGATGCAGATTCTAATTCAGTAGGTCTGGCATGGGGCTTCAGATTCTGCATTTTAGTGAGTTCATAGGTAATTTCAGTGCTATCATTCAGGGAACCGTGCTTTGAGTATCAAGCTCTTAATGTATTCAGGTTAACATAAATGAAAAAACTCATAAACACCTGGAATTTGTATTGTTCTGTTCTTCTTTACATTCTGAAAAGCTCTCAATCTATATTCCATTTTCTACTTTTAAAGCAGGTGTCTTCAAGATTTTTCTACAAAGGTTCAGATCGTAAACATCTTCAGGTTACAGGTCATACCATCTCTGTAGCCCAACTACTCAATTCTGCCATTGTTGAGTAAAAATGTAAAATAACAGGACTGGTTACATTCCAATTAAATTTTATTTGTAAAAATTGGTGGCAACTGGATCTGTCCACTGGCCAAAACTTGTTGATAACTGTTATAAAGCACCAAGGTAATAAGAGAAAGTTTATTCAAATTTGCATTTTAATTACAGTGTCCTCAAGACACCAAAAAAGTCTACTTGTTTGTCACAGGTCATTTAGTTAGTTTGTGACCCATTCTTCAGCACCCGTTCAAATCCCACTTCTTCTATGAAGTCGTCTTTGAACAATTAGCACTTAATTTAAAAATAGACTTAGTTGTATGCATGCTTCCTGCGGAATCTGAAATGAATAACAGAATACTATGAAATGTAGTAGATATAAATTTAAAACTTTAAAAAATTATAAGTTAACTAAGAGTCATGTATAGGTATGTTTTGAAATTAACCATGAAATCTGGACAGAATTTTAGCGGGTGGAATGAAGAAATATAAAGGTGGAAGGAACAGACCAAAATGAATTTTATATATATATATATATATATATATATATATATATATATATATATATATATATAATATATAGTATATAAATTTTAAATACAATTATATATATATAAAGTTATAGACTTCCAGTTTCCTGTCTGGCATGTGAGAAGTTTAGAAGTGTTCACTCTGTACTAGCAACTTGTAAAAAGCTGAACAAACTGAAAAATCAACAACTCTTCCTGGCTCTGTCTCAAAAGTGAGATCACTGTGCAATCCACTGCCCTCTACTCTGAAGAGGACAGAGAGGAGACGCAGTAAAAGAAGTGATAAGAGGAAAATGTAGAGCATTGACCACATATATCAGAAAATGAAAAAAACTCTAAAATCCATAATCTAAGTTTTCACCTTAGGAAACAAGAAAAAGAAGAGCATATTAAATCCAAACTAAGCAGAAGTGAAAAGGAACAATAAAAATTAACAGAAATCAGTGAAATTAAAATAGGAAATCAATGGAGAATATTTAAAAAAACAGGTCTTTGAAAAGATCAGTGAAAGCAATAAACCTCTTGCCAGGCTAGCTAAGCAAAAAAAAAAAAAAAAAAAAAAAAAAATCACAAATTACTAATATCAGAAAGGAAAGAAATACATTGCTACACTACACTGCAATGGGAACTACAGTTCCCATTTACATTGACAAGAATAATAAAAGAATATTATGAACAATTCTATGCCCACAAGTTTGATATCCTAGATGAAATGGACCAATTCCCTGACAGACACAAACTGCCAAAAAAAACCTACAAGAAGACATATACAATCTAAATAGGTCTGGTTATATGCTTATTAAAGAAATTGAATTGATTATTAATAAACTTCCAAAACACTAAACACTGGGCCCAGATGTGCTCACTGGTAAATTATGTCAAACATTTAAGAAAGAAATTATATCAATTCTCTACAATGCCTCCCAGAAGGTAGAAGCAGAGGGAGTACATCCTAATTCATTCTTGAGGTCAGCATTACCCTAACAACAAACACAGGCAAAAACATTAAAAGAAAAAACAAACAAACAAACAAACAAAACTATAGAACAATCTCTCTCATGACCTGGCTGCAAAAGTCCTCAAAAAGATATTAGCAAATTGAATCCAACAATATATAAAAAGAGATATACCACAACCAAATCAGATGTATTCCAGGAATGCAAGGCTGGCTCAGCATTTGAAAAATCAATTAATATAATCTCTCATGTCAACAGATTAAAGAGGAAAAAACATATGATCATATCAATAGATGCAGAGAAAGCATCTGACAAAACTCCGATGTACACTCATGATAAAAACACTCAACAAAATAGGAATATAGGGAAACTTTCTCAGTTTGATAAAGAAAATCTACAAAAACCTACAAACAACATCATACTTAATGGTGAGAAAGTTAAAGCTTTTCTGTTAAGATCAGAAACAAAGCAAGTATTTCCCCTCTCACCACTGCTTTTCAACATCATACTGGAAGTCCTATCTAATGCATTAAGACAAGAAAGGGAAATAAATGTATCCAGATCAGAAAGAGGAAACAAAGCTGTCTTTGTTTGTAGGTAATATGGTCTGTTATGAAGAAAGAATTGACAAAAAGTGCCTGGAACTAATAAGCAACTATAGCAAGATTACAGGATAGAAGTTTAACATACAAAAGTTAATGTTATCCTATAAATAATCAATGACAAAGTGGATTTTGATATTAAACACACAATACCATTTATATTAGCACCACCCCAAAATTAAATGCTTAAGTATGAATGTAACAAAATATGTATAAGGTCTATATGAGGCAAACTACAAATCTCTGATGAAAGGTATCAAAGAAGTAAATAAATGGAGAGGGAATTGCATATTCATGGATAGGAAAACTCAATATTGTCAAGATATCAGTTCTTCCTAACTTGATTATAGATTCAACCCAGTCCTAATCAAAATCCCAGCAAGTTATTTCATACATATTGATAAACTGATTCTAAACTTTATATGTAGAGCCAAACAACTCTGCAAGGCCAACTCGATCATGAAGGAAAACAAAGTCAGAGGACTGATGCTACTCGACTTCAAGACTTACCATAAAGCTACAATAATCAAGACAGTGTGGTATCAGCAAAAGAATAGAGAAATAGATCAATGGAAAAGATTGGAACCCAGAGACAGACACACATAAAAATACTCCGCTGATCTTTGGCAAAGGAACAAAGGCAAAACAATGGAGCAAAAATAGCTTTTGCAATAAATGGTGCTGGAATAACCAGACATCCACATGCAAAAATACTACAAAAAAACACAAACCTTACACCTTTCACAATAGTTGACAAAAAATGGATCATCGATCTAAATGTAAAATGCAAAACCACAAAACTCCTAGAAGATAACATAGGAGAAATCTTAGATAATCTTAGGTAGGTATGGTGATAACTTTTTAGCTACAACACCAAAGGCATAATCTATGAAAGAAATACATTATCACCTAGATTTCATTAAATTAAAAACATATATACACTACCAAACATAAGGTAGATAGCTAGTGGGAAGCAGCCGCATAGCACAGGGAGATCAGCTCGGTGCTTTGTGACAGCCTGGAGGGGTGGGATAGGGAGGGTGGGAGGGAGGGAGACTCAAGAGGGAAGGGATATGGGAATAGATGTATATGTATAACTGATTCACTTTGTTATAAAGCAGAAACTAAAACAAACAAACAAACAAACAAACCCAAAAAAAACCTTCTGCTCTGCTAAAGGTAATGTCAAGAAAACAAGAAGACCAGGCACAGACCAGGAGAAAATATTTACTAAGACCCATCTGATAAAGAACTGTTTTCCTACATATACAAAAAACTCTTAAACTCATCAATAAGAAAATGAATAACCTGGTTAAAAACAGGATTTAACAAATACCTCACCAAAGAAGATATACAGATGGCAAGTAAGCATATGAAGAGATACTCTACATCATATGTCATCAGGTAATTGCAAATTAAAACTATAATGAGATGCAACTACATACCTATTAGAATGACCAAAATCCAAATCACTGACAATATCTAATGAGGATGCAGAGCAACAGGAACTCTCATTCTTTGCTCTGGGGAATGCAAAATGGAGCAGCCACTTTGGAAGATAGTTTGGTGGTTTCTTACAAAACTAAACATACTCTTACCATAGGACCCAGCAATCATGTCCCTTGGTACTTAGTCAAAGGAGTTGGAAAGTTATGTCCACACAAAAACTTGTACATGGATGTTTATAACAGCTTTATTTATAACTGCCCAAACTTGGAAATCACCATGATGTCCTTCAGTAGATGAATGGTCCATCTGTAGTCCATCCAGGCAATGAACTATAATTCACCATTAAAAAGAAATGAGCTAGCAAGCCATGAAAGAAATGGAAGACACTTAAATGCATATTGAGGAAAAGAGGTGAATATGAAAGGTGACATACTATGTGATTCCAAATCTATGACCTTCTGGAAAAGGCAAAAGTATAGAGACAGTAGAAAGATCAGTGGTTGTCGGGGGTTAGGAGGGAGGGAGAGAGGAACCAGAGGAACCCAGAGGGTTTTGGGGCAGTGACACTACAATGGTGGACACGTCATTGGATATTTGTGCAAATTCATCAAACACACACCACCAAGAGTGAGCGCTTGTGCAAACTAAGGACTCTGAGGGAAAATGATGCATCAATGTAGTTTCACTGATTGTGACAGGTACAGAGTACAGTTTTGCAAAATGTTATCATTAGGGGAAACTGGGTAAAGTGTGCATGAACTCTCTGCATATGACTCTGTAACTATATGAAAAAATATTCCATTAAAATGTTATAAATCAGCTATTGCATAAGTAAAGAGCCACTCCAGGGTTTTACACTGAAAATGAAATGATAAAAAAAGGTTGAGAAACACAGAGATTGTCTATCCTTCTTGTCTGCTCACTGTTTAATGGGGCTCTGGAGAAAGGAAAAAGATGACTACTTTTTTTTTTTTTTTTTTTTTTTTTGCAGTATGCGGGCCTCTCACCGCTGTGGCCTCTCCCGTTGAGGAGCACAGGCTCCAGACGTGCAGGCTCAGCGGCCATGGCTCACGGGCCCAGCCGCTCCGCGGCATGTGGGATCTTCCCGGACCGGGGCACGAACCCG
Organism: Mesoplodon bidens; assembly: GCF_964165515.1. Taxonomy (NCBI): domain Eukaryota; kingdom Metazoa; phylum Chordata; class Mammalia; order Artiodactyla; family Ziphiidae; genus Mesoplodon; species Mesoplodon bidens. The sequence continues at coordinate 196,960,571 of NC_138176.1, forward strand.
TGTCCCCTGCATCGGCAGGCGGACTCCCAACAACTGCGCCACCAGGGAAGCCCCTCCCCTCTTTTTTAACACCTGAATAAATGAAGATCCAAAGAGGCTAAATGGGTGAGGTTGCACAGTGGCTGATGACAGCGTTGGGGACAACAGTCAGGATGGCTCCACTCCCGGTCTTGGACTATTTTTCATCTAAATAATCCTGCCCTAGATCAGCACCTTCTAATGCACAGTGAGAAACAAGCAGAAAGCTTGTCCACTGAATGCAGGGGGATTAACAAAAGGCACGTGGCCTCTCTCTTAAGACCTTCAGCCCTCAGGCACCACAGGTTTCTACCTCAGGCTCTTTCATCTTTCTTTTTTAGAGCTTCAGTCCTGTAGAGGAGGATAATGCAGCCAGTATTCCTCTTGCTGAGTTTTTATGAGCTTCTGTGCTGAAGACAGCATGCCAGAAGCTATTTTGGGATGTATGGTTCAAAGTAATGAGAAAACCAACACAAGCAGTTGGGTGAAGGGAATGCACATCAAAGCAAGCGGCAGGGAGCACCCACGTGCAGCGGGGCCGGGCTCCCTGAGGAGGGCTTCCAGGGGGCTGCTGCCTTTCCCTCCCTGGAGGACCCGTGCTGCTTGACAGAGAAGGGAGTTCCCTCTCCTGAGCAACAATTTGCACTGAATACTCGAGTAGGAAGCAGTCATTACTAAGCCCTGCTTTTACATTTTTGCTCTGGGGATGAGCAGGAAGGAAACTGTATAAATACTGCAGAAAATAATTAGACAGTCAGGAGCTGCGAGGAAGGGACCATCATCATCTCAAGTATTTCCACAATGTCACGAGAAAAGGTGAAAATCCATAGACGTGCTGTGCACATTGATTTTCCTTTGTTATAATTTGAATATTCTTTAAAAAATATAATTCATTCATTTGAAGTCTTGTGTGGAACTACCGAGAATGAGATGGCTAAAATTCCATAATCACAATCCCACTCCCCAGAAGCAATGACTATAAACAGCTGGTTCACATCCTTCACAAACCAAGAACACACACACACACACACACACACACACACAAACCTCTGTGTGTGCATTTTAATATTTTTAAAAACATTCTTTAAAATCCTCATTAAAGGGCTTCCCTGGTGGTGCAGTGGTTGAGAGTCCCCCTGCTGATGCAGGGAACACGGGTTCGTGCCCTGGTCCGGGAAGATCCCACATGCCATGGAGTGGCTGGGCCCGTGAACCATGGCCGCTGAGCCTGTGCGTCCGGAGCCTGTGCTCTGCAACGGGAGAGGCCACAGCGGTGAGAGGCCCGCGTACCCCAAAAAAAAAAAAAAAAAAAAATCCTCATTAAAAAACCCCTAATATATCTAAGAAGTCATAATCCTCCAAAATGAGGAGAAAGATGAAGAGAAGTAACCCACTGTATGACAAATACAAGCTCTTAAACTCCCATGTCAGTTTTAACCAAGTTTCACAGCTTATGGTCTTAATGTCTGTCTTTGGGTACATCATGTCAAGTTAGGGCATGCCGTTTGACACATCACTTGAAAAGAAACACTTCTAAATTTTCTTTAAACATCAAAGCTGGTGGAAGTCGAAATTAGAATGATGACATTTCTGTCCTTACAGAGCTCAACTGAACAAAACATGGGTTTTTAGCAAAGGAGAAAAATGGGCTTGGGGTGCACAAGTAGATGTAATCAAGAGCTTTCTACAAGGCCGTTACAATGTATAGGAACTAGAACATTTACTGCCAAAGTAAAGTTTCAAACACCTGAATACAGAATGGTCACGTGTACCTCAGAAAGAGTATTGGCTACCTATTGATCAAGGTGATAACACAATATTTTAATAAACATAGAAGCTTTTACTATTGTAAGGAAACTTACAGCTAGTTCAGAAATAAGAAGGCTTTATTACTTTGTTTTGGTTTTTGTTTGTTTGTAAAAATAAGGACATTCCAAAATCATTGCAAAGCACCTAAAATTATTTTGATATGGTACGGAATTTCTGTTGTCTGAGCTTATTTCAAGGAAGATAAAGAATGGTATTTGTAAGAGAAAACTAAATACTTCAAAATCAATTTATTTTAACAGAGAGAAAGCCAAATATTCTGGTTTGGTGTTGATATAATATCTGGTAGTAAGATACTCACAAACCCCTTTAAAAAATCTTAATAAGCCCATCAAGTAAGAGAACTTTGCCAAAATTTTAACACATTTCATTGCTTCTTTTCAGACACATTAACTATAGTTATTATAAGCTAAGAAAAATGAAATAAACTTTCTGAAAACCTTCTGCAACTTATTTATTCAAGTTTTATCTTTGCCATCATTTTTTCCATTCTGAAATAACCAAGCCCTTTACTTTCAAACAAACTTCTCTCATTTTTTCACTTGATAAACAGAAGTATATCTATGACTTTCATAAAGTTATATGTTTTACCACTATTATCTCTAGGATAGTCTAAATCACTACTAACCAAATTAACTACATTCTAATTCACAGACAACGCTGGGAGATGGGTGACTGAGCACTGTCTGATATGCAGTGCACTTTTGCAGAGACCCACAAAGCTCACAGCCACTCACATTACCTCTGCAAGTTCTTCAATAAGCAAACACACTTATTAATATGATCAGAACCTCATCCACTCTGTAATGAGGCTTTGGTATCCTCTCCTATTGAAAAATTATCCATAGGACTTCCTTGGTGGCACAGTGGTTAAGAATCCGCCTGCCAATGCAGGGGACACGAGTTCGAGCCCTGGTCCGGGAAGATCCCACATGCTGTGGAGCAACTAAGCCCGTGCATCACAACTACTGAGCCTGCGCTCTAGAGTCCGTGAGCCACAACTACTGAGCCCGTGTGCCACAACTACTGAAGCCTGTGTGCCCCAGAGCCTGAGCATTGCAACTACTGAACCCGTGCGCCATGACTACTGAAGCCCGTGAGCTCTATGGCCTGTGTGCCACAACTACTGAGTCCACGCACCACAACTACTGAAGCCTACGCATCTAGAGCCTGTACTCCGCAACAAGAGAAGCCACAGCAATGAGAAGCCCGTGCACCACAACCAAGAGTATCCCCTGCTCGCCGCAACTAGAGAAAGCCTGCGGGCAGCAGTGAAGACCCAATGCAGCCAAAAATAAATAAATAAATAGATAGATAGATAGATAGATAATTTAAAAAATCAACATAAGTAACATTAAAAAATTTAAAAAAATAAAAATTATCCACATATCTAAAAATTATCCATTAGTTAACTCAATAGAGTTAACTAAAGATTTCAATGGAGTTAACTAATTATCCATTAGTTAATTCAATGGAGTTAACAGTGTGTCTGTTAAGCAGACACACTGCAGAATATACTTATTATTAATATGAAGACATTGGCAGGATAATGATTAAATCTGATGGAACGTTAGTTTTCCATTTTCACAATCATAAACAGTCTGTAGAAGTAATATTCTGTACAGTAAATCAGTATAAAAAATGTAAGAAGACCAGATTAATTAGCTTCTTAATAAAATAACAAACCTGAATCCTATTAAAAATTAAAATGTATGCCTGTTTTGTACAACATACTGATAAAGTCAGGAAATTATACTTACCTTTCAAAGGAAAATTATTAAGCCAGTCTTGGTTGTTCAAAGATTTACATCAAGTTAGTGAACTTGAATTTTTACATAAAAATGTTCCTAGCTAGTGGTTTCGTGAGGATTTTTTTTCTTAAAAACCTAGCATATTTAAAGTATTAAAAATTTGGTTTCATTATTGTTCTGAAAATGTTAGATGTATCACTTAATCACTTAATTTTCTCTAAAAAGCAATTAAACCAGAGCTTCTTTAATTTGAGTGTTTTTATAATCTAGTGTAATAATATCCCTTAGAGGTAGGAAAATATTTTAAATTCACACAATGAGAGGAAAAGACTTTTTTTCAATTTCAGACATGTAGACAACTTTCAGTTTTAATTCTACAACCTCAGCTACAGGTCAATAATAAAAAAAGAAACACAAATCTCAAGGGTCTGTTCTATTTTCTGTTGTTCAAAAAATAGTTTCTGAATTGGTCTGAGCTCTTATATGGTAAAATGAACAAAGCAAAGAAAACAAATCAGATTTTCTGTTGCCTCTCACTTGATGGAATAGTTTCCCATCATTCTGGTGGGGATTCTGAATCGCTGATGCACAAAGCAACTCACTCAGGTCTACACTGGATGTTCCCCAGATTGTGCCAGGAGGGTTGGCCGAGTGGTCCCAGGTCCTTGCCTCTGGTCTTGGATGAGTTAGATAATGCACAGACAGACTAATGGACTTGGCCAAGAACTAGAAACAAAAGCCAAAAAAAAAAAAAAAAAAAAAGAGGTCGTGGGGGACCTGGGAAGCAGAGAGTTATCAGAGGTAAAGTTCTGGTGGCACTTGGGATTTGGAGAGCCAAGGAATTATGCTCCTGGACCCCAAGAGCTGGGAATGACAGTTTTCAGGCAAAGCTGTTTGATTCTCTCTGGCTGATGAGTCCACTCTGGGGCATCTTGTGAAGAACCTCTAAAACTGTCCAAGTATAATTTTCAAACACTTAAAAACATGACTCATACAAATATTGAATAAACACATGTCAATGATTTTATTCAACTTGTTAATCAATGAGAACACCAACAAATGGTTTAAAGAAAGAGTAAAAATCATGTTGAAGAACTGGCTGTTTCTAGGCATTTTGAAAGAAGAAATGCTAGACTAAAATCTCTAGCTTGATATAGAAACAGGTTAATATAAGACGATAGAAGTGTAGCCTTTAGGTTACTTTTTCTGCCAGACAGAAATCTACATGTTAACATATCTGGTATCTAGCCAGATAATAAATAGCAAAGTCAAACATAAATTCTCCTAAAAATAATCTTTGTGTGATATTCTTCATCAATGCCACTGATTGACACTCTTTTGATTTTCAAGTTTTGGATATTTCTTTGAGGTATTAAAAAAAAACATTTATGTATGTAAGACAATATTGGTCAATTCATTGTTTAAAATAAAAATAACATGTCCTTGAAAAGTTAAATAAAATGTATTTTAGAGTTGCACTAAAAAAACTGCTTATAATATAGGCCTCAAGTAACTTTTTTCAGCCTCTCTTTTTTTTTCTTTTTGCTGTTTCTTAACCTTTTTTTAATTGAAGTATAGTTAATTTACAATGTTGTGTTAGTTTCAGGTGTACTGCAAAGTAATTCAGTTATACATACATATGTATATCTATTCTTTTTCAGATCCTTTTCCATTATAGGTTATTACAAGATATTGAATATAGTTCCCTATTATACAGTAGGTCCTTGCTGTTTATCTGTTTTATGTATAGTAGTGTGTATCTGTTAATCCCAAACTCCTAATTTATAGGCCTCAAGTAATTTCATGGAGGAAAGTAATACAAAAATCTCCTGATTAGAGGTAACTCAAGCTTATGCATAGTGTATTTACTTCGAGTGAGATGGGCTGCTTGCTGATTCTCACTTTCAAGAGGAAATTTGTACCATTCTTATTTTGATTGCATATTGAGACTTAAGGACTGTATCTCTTAGTCTTAACTAAAAGTAGAATATAATTTTCTATTAAACAAAAAAGGTAAATTATAAGTTTTTATTGTGTCTTTTTTATGTGTCTATAAGCCTTATGTGCCTCACAGAATTAAAATATTATGGTTTTTCGGGCTTCCCTGGTGGCGCAGTGGTTGATAATCTGCCTGCTAATGCAGGGGACATGGGTTCGAGCTCTGGTCTGGGAGGATCCCACATGCCACGGAGCAACTAGGCCCGTGAGCCACAACTACTGAGCCTGCATGTCTGGAGCCTGGGCTCCACAACAAGAGAGGCCATGATAGTGAGAGGCCTGCACACCGCGATGAAGAGTGGCCCCTGCTTGCCACAACTAGAGAAAGCCCTCGCACAGAAACGAAGACCCAACACAGCAAAAATAAATAAGTTAATTAATAAACTCCTACCCCCAATATCTTCTTTAAAAAAAAATATATATATATATTATGGTTTTTCAAAAGATTCACAGTTACATGCGGTAGATAACTTACTTTGATGGAATAAACAATATTTTCACACCTTATGTACCACGCTTTTAAATTATATAAATAATATTGTGATTGGCATAATATAAATTCATGAGATATTATAGTGATAATTGATATTTTTTTGCAATTATGTATGCATATGTTCGAGTCTGCATTTTAACAAGATACCCAGATCTTATCTTGATTTACATGCCCACTAAATTCTGAAAAACCCTGCTGTAGGACACAGGATAAGTAGGACCCAGATTCTAATACTGCCTTTGCCACTTGGTAGCTTTGTCATCATACACAATTTACGTAACCTACTATAGGCTGTTTTTCATCAGAAACTGGAATAGTAATGCTTACGGCTTAGAATTTCTGTGAGCACTACGTAATTCTGTATCTATAAACTTCCTGGCAAATCCAACAGTGTATCAATGTTAGCCAACACAATAATATTATTTAGAAAAAATGAGACTAGAGTTTAATTTTCCATAGAAACATGTTAGAATTAAGACAAGTAACTATAGCATTCAGGGTCGTAATCCCTATGAAATAAAACTCAGTTAATTGAATGGGCAAATATTTACATTTCATTAGGACAAAGTTCCAACTTCTCAAGTAATTGTATGTAGACAGTGATTCTCCAATAGTAGTTTCAGATTCCACAGCAGCATCAGAAGCAGCAGCATTTGGGAATTTGTAAGACATGCAAATTATCCAGCCCCAGCCCTTACCTACTAATCAGATGCTCTAGGGCTAAGGCCCAGCAGTCTGTGTTTAACAGTTCCTCTAAGTGATTTGATACAAGCCTAAAGTTCAAGAGCTGCTGATCTAGACCAACCTCCAGGATACCTGACCCAGGTACTTCCATAAGGTTATCTAGTGAATACTTCCAAAGCAGCAAGCCAAACCATGAATACCAGGCCCTGAAACTTTGCTAATGTACTTTGTTGGCATCAGTTTCCTGGGCCTGAGGGAGGATCATTTAGCTCTAATATCTAGACGATCTGATTCTAAGAGCTTGGTGTTTTCAGTGTGAATAATCTCAGTTATGAGTTTCCTATGAGAGAAGAATTTTTCTAATTACTTGCACCCTCAGAAAATCTGCAACCAGCCTTTTTCCTGGAGGCTTTTGGATGCTATGGCCCTGTAGCTGGCTCTGAGCACACAGGAGTTGCATCTTATTAAAAGAAGGCATAGAAGTGTTTTTGTAGCTGTAGACTATCCCTTTAGTAACTTCCCTGCTCTTGTTTTGTTTACAGCAATTTCATTCCTCAGCTTCACAGCTCAGGGTGTTGCCAGGAGGTCTTATCAACAAAGGCAGTAGAGGAAATGAAGAGATAAATTTAAAAAAAAGAGTGAATTCGAACCTAATTTTTTGTTTTCTTTTTGGCTAAAATGAATTTGCAGGTGTTAGTTTTTAAAATTAGATGTTTGAAAAATCCTACATCTGTTAGAAAGAATTTAATGATCACTTAGTTACCCAGGCATCTAATGAATTCTTTCCCTTTGTGGCATCCATAAAGGGACAGTATTCATGAATCGGCTTTCTTCACTGGGAGGGATGTCAGTCATCTACACAGAGAAGAATCTTCCTCTGGAAATTTCTATACTGGGTTTGATAGCTTAAAGGGAGACTCATGCACCAACTAGTACAATAGTTGGTCCTCACCCACCAACTAGTACAGTAAAGACACACGTCTTACCTTTCACCTTTGACTGCAACATTACGAGGTTTAGTTGTATGCAGAAAAAAATTCATTTCTCCAACACCTTTTCTGGCTGTCACATCTTACAACAAGCACAAGGTTCCACAGCTTTAGATGTTGGCTTCAAAAAGCAGATGAAAGATCATCATTTCAAACATCTCTGGAACTCACTGGGTGATTTCCAATTTTTTGGTTCTATTTCTTCTCTCAGACGCAGGACAACTTTTGATCTTGGCTAGTTGCCTGTTTTCTCCATTTGTCCTACAGCTCATTAGTCAGTATTTTTTCTGTCTCTTGAACTCTCGGTTTCCTGGCTTCTGGTATTGACCTGATCCCATATGTATGTTGTACTTATATGCTCATATTCACACACATTTTTTGGAACCCTGTAAACAGCTGGGATAATATTATCAGTATGTTGCAACCCACAATCCCATGATTCTCTGTATCCATTACATTTTCCAGTAGATACAAAAAGTAGTATTAGCTTAGATATTAATAAGGAGTCTTAAAAGCAGAAAAAAAATCACAGTGCACTCTAATAAATATGATAGAAATTTGCAAAAAGTGCTATGGAAAATACAGTGGAAGAGGATATAGCACATCCTAAGCAAACAAGAAAACCATCCCAGAGGAACTGATGTTTGAGCTGAGATTTTACTAATGTATAAAGTGATTAAAAGTGACTGTTATAACCCCTCACACCCACTTATACTTATAGGTGAAACTCTACATAGTCCAAGCCTGTGACAGCCTCTAAGTACAAAAGCATCCTGTGAGATCTGCTCCCCGATCTCAGTCACATAGAGAATATTAGGGACAAAGAAACTCAGCATTTAGATGGCTTTGTGGGATTCACCTGTCTGACATTTTAATTGGTAGATTTAACTAGAGTCTGACAGTTTTGGTTGGGTAAGGGTAAAAATAACCAGGAGTGTATTAGTTACCTAGAATTTGGGAGAGGTTAGCTGGGTGGTCTGATTTAGCATCTCTTGTGAGGTTGCAGGTAAGATGCTGGCTAGGGTGCCAATCATTTATGGTTTGATGGGGAATGGATCCACTTCTAAGATGGTTAATTCACATGACTGGTGGCAGGAGCCCTCATTTCTGCTGGTTATTGACAGGAGGCTTCAATTCCTCATCGTCTGTTGGCAGGAGATCTCAGTTCTTCATTTCATTAACTTCCCCATTGGACTTTTTGAGTGTCCGACTTCCTCCAGAGCAAGTGATCTGTCTGAGAAGAGGGAGACAGCCAGGATGGGAAGATGCCAAAACCACACCAGAAAATGTATAGACAATTTGGATTGGAGGCTTGGCAGAGAGAATTATGAAAGGGACACTAAACAAGTTAAGAAACTACTCCTTCCCACTACTCTTGGGGAACATACCCAAATCTTTACATTGCTTTCAAGCTTCACCAGGTCCAAGAGTTGGCTCCCTCTTAAGCCTCATCTCCTCGGATGCTCCTGTGTTTTTCTCTCCCTCTCCCTCTCACTCTCCCAGGCACATTGGCTGATTTCCTTGAAGATCCTTAAATAAGGCACATCCCTGCCTTTTCACATTATGTACCCTCATTTGGAAAACTTTTCCCCACACTTTTACCAAATTATTCTCTATTGAGTTATCATACTAAACTTAAACCTCAGTGCTTCAGATCAAAACCTCTTGGTTTCAGTTAGTTGCTAAGCCATTTTCTCATACAAAATTAGTATTTATTAGTATTAGTAGTAGCATTAGTAACAGTAGTGTTTCAGGGTCATTTTTAAGTTTGCAATTATACATCTAGTAGTGTCTTTATTTAATCTTTAAACTAAAGTTTAAGCCATATAAGAAAAAAAACCATACAGACCTATTCCAAGGACCAAGTACAGTGTCTGGTGACTTACACACATTTAATCATTTCTTTGTGTGTGTGTGTATGTGTGTGTGTGAGATTTTCTTTTTTCTTTTTATTTTTTTTAACATTTTTATTGGAGTATAATTGCTTTACAATGGTGTGTTAGTTTCTGCTGTATAACAAAGTGAATCAGATATATGTATACATATATATCCATACCTCGTCCCTCTTGCATCTCCCTCCCACCCTCCCTATCCCACCAATCTAGGTGGTCACAAAGCACCAAGCTGATCTCCCTGTGCTATGCGGCTGCTTCCCACTAGCTATCTATTTTACATTTGGTAGTGTATATATATCAGTGCCACTCTCTCACATCGTCCCAGCTTCCCCTTTCACTTCCCCATGTCCTCAAGTCCATTCTCTACATCTATGTCTTTATTCATGTCCTGCACCTAGGTTTTTCATAACCTTTTTTTTTTTAGATTCCATATATATGTGTTAGTATATGGCATTTGTTTTTCTCTTTCTGACTCACTTCACTACAAATAACTCAATTTCGTTTCTTCTTAGGGCTGAGTAATATTCCATTGTATATACGTGCCACATCGTCTTTATCCTTTTGTCTGTCCCTGGACACTTATGTTGCTTCCATGTCCTGTCTTCTTTCTTTGTGACATCTTTGTCTGGTTTTGGTATGAGGGTGATGGTGGCCTCATAGAATGAGTTTGAGAGTCATCCCCTCTGTGCTATATTTTGGAAGAGTTTGAGAAGGATTGGTGTTAGCTCTTCTCTAAATGTCTGATAGAATTCGCTTGTGAAGCCATCTGGTGAATAATAGTTATGTGTGAGTGATTTACACAGAAGTTTAATGTAAGTTGTAAGAAGTAACAGAAAGAGGAAAGAATGTAAATGATTGACTCAAAGATTTCTAACCTTTGATATTGGAATAATTTTGGGAAAATGAATCAGTTTGGGGTCATGTTAAATAAATGCACTGTGCATGAAGATGTGATTCCCTTGGAAACAATAAAAGTGCCATTTATTGAGCACCTAGTCCATGGTCATTAATCCTTAAAACAACACTTATAGGTAGAATTAGTGTCCACCTTTTACAAGTGATGACACAGCAGCTGAAATACATGGAATATCTCATCCAGAGTCACTCAGTAAGGGATGTAACCAAGGTCTAGACCACATGCTTCAGCCATTTCTGCACTTGAGATGCAACCTTGAGGCTGATGAAGGGGTTCAAATATTCAAGAAAGGGTGGATACAGATAAATAATTATGAAATTTGCCCCTTTGAAGATCACTGGTAACTTGATGATTAGAAAGATTAGGTCAGAACTTAAGGATTAAAGAAGGTTAATCACGGGACAATTTTTTATAAGCATATAGTAATTTTGGATCTATCTTTCAGAAAGAGATGTAAGAAGGTGTCAGCAGAGAAGACTGTGTTGATTGAGAGCATTGATATCCATGAGTGAGGAAGGGGCAGATAATTTTGTGAAGCCATGATAGCTGAAAACTGCCCTAACCTGGGGAAGCAAGTGCACATTCAGGTACAGGAAGCACAGAGTCACAAACAAGATGAACTCAAAGAAGTCCACACCAAGACACTTTCTAATTAAAAATGGCAAAAATTAAAGATAAAGAGAGAATTTTAATATAAAAGCAAACAAAAAAACAAAAACAGACTCTAGATATAGAGAATAAATGGGTGGTTGCCAGAGGGAAGAGGGATGGGGACCTGGGTGAAATAGCTGAAGGGGATAAATGTCCAGTTATAAATAAGCCACCGAGATGTAATGTACAGTGTAAGGAATATGGTCAGTAATATTGTAACAACTTTGTATGGGGACAGATGGTTACTAGACATTCATGGTGATCATTTCATAATTTATGCAAATGCAAAATCAATATGTAGTATACCTGAAACTAACATAATAATGTACATCAACTATATTTCAATAAAATTGTCTTTAAGAGCACATATATCACAAAAGAACATATATATAGCACACATAATTCCATATCCCAAAGTATAAAATTGGGAAAAGTAAAAGTACAAATTTCAAAACATACAAACTTTATTCAATTTTTATACAAAAGATGCAAACATATTCTTCATATAAAAAGCACTTACACATCAGGAGAAAAAGGATTAACCTCTGTAGAACAGAAAAGAAATATAAATGGCTAATAATGCATAGCATCAATCAAAATAAGTATAAATATATAAATATTGAGGTATGGATATTTAACTATCAAACTTACAGAGCTTACCCATATCAATCATACTTGGTATTAGCAGTGTTGGGAGAAAGAAGGACCATCACAGAGTTCATGGGAAAGCAATGCAACAGTAATTTCAATATTTAAAAGGCTCAAACTGTTTGATATATCAATTCCATTTTTGAAATTGTTATGGTTATACCCATATTATTATTTTTTTATTGAAGTACAGCTGATTTACAAGGTTGTGTTAGTTTCAAGTGTACAGCAAAGTGATTCAGATATATATATATATATATATATATATATATATATATTTTTTTTTTTTTTCAGCTTACTTTCCATGATAGGTTATTACAAGATATTGTATATAGTTCCCCATGCTGTACGGTAGGTCCTAGCTGTTTATCTATTTTATATACAGTAGTGTGTACCCACATTATTGATTAAATATTCTCCAGCATTGGAGGAAAAAAATACTTGAAAATGATCTGAATCTTAATCACTAGGAGATTGTTTAAATAAATGTGTTATATTCATACAATGGATCACTGAGTAGTCCTTATAATGAATTAGGTAAAATATTATAAATTAATATAGAAAAATATCTACACTATATTACCAACTAAAAGTGTGTTAGTGTCAGAATAGCATGTATTGTATGAACTCATCTGTGTTAAAGCATTATCTTGGTTAATATGCTTAAATGTATATATAGAGTTAATGAAGAATATGTCTGGAATAATATCCATGAAACACTTAGGCTATTTCGGGGAATTGATTGGGGAAGAAGAAAATGGGACATTATATTTTTACTCTGTGCTTAGGTATTGTTTTTATTTTAAACATTCCTCATATAACATTAATATTTGACTCTGCATTTAGGTAGTGTTTCTGTCTTAAACTATATGCAAATAGCCATTTTATAATCAAAATGACTTTACAGTTAGATGACTTTCTTTTAAACGGTAAGTACACATTACTTTTACAAATAACAAAGAAAATTTAATATTTTTACATTTTATTTTTTAATTTAACTTTATACTCTCTGGTTATATTTTCTTTACCATCTATTATTTTCTCTTCAGCTCTCCTAGGAATGCTAATATTTTATTTAAAATATGTACTTGTGGAGAAAAAAATCTACATTGCCATATAAACAATGTTAGAGCATTGTCATCTTGCTAAAATTTTAATGACTTATATATGGGCATTATGTACTGAGATAATAGATATGATAGCATCCTTAGTAGCCTGAATGGCTATTTCATTTGTTCTATTTACAGTGAAGTTCCAAGGTTCATTTAGGTTCTGAGCCCCTGGGTCTCTGCTTATTTTCATAGTTCAACTTATACAACTTCTAAAGGTATGACCGTTATGCATATAATAAAGTAATTATGCCCTAATGATACCCCAATGTATGGAGAAAGTTAATTAACTTTCATAGGTGAGCGGTACGCTCTGAAAATAGTTGACGTAGTTTAATTAGTAGTCAGGCAGCAAAATGTTTACAAAGAACTTTGAACTTTTCTAGTGAACTAGTCAAGTCCCAGACGCCAACCAGGTGTTTCTGTTTAGTGTTCTTTTACTGTTTTTTTTAGGGAATGAGAGAAAGAGAGAGAGAGAGGAGAGAGATCCCTAACTTCTAGCCAACATGCAAAGCTGCCTTCACTTTCTCAAATAATATGGTACCTAAAGTTGAAGCCGTGCCTTTTGCTAGTGCACTTGAGACCGTAAATACCGTATTTCCAGAAAGCTTCTAAAATGCGTGGTGCTGGGACTTCCCTGGTGGCGCAGTGGTTAAGAATCTGCCTGCCAATGCAGGGGACCCAAGCTCGAGCCCTGGTCCGGCAATATCCCATATGCCGCAGAGCAACTAAGCCCGTGAGCCACGACTACTGAAACCCACGCATCACAACTACTGAAGCCCGCATGCCTAGAGCCCGTGCTCCACAACAAGAGAAGCCACCACAATGAGAAGCCCGCGCACCGCAACGAAGAGTAGCCCCCGCTCGCCGCAACTAGAGAAAGCCCGTGTGCAGCAACGAAGACCCAACACAGCCAAAAATAAATAAAATAAATAAATAAATTAAAAAAGAAGTGCATCGTGGGCTTCCCTGGTGGTGCAGTCGTTGAGAGTCCGCCTGCCGATGCAGGGGACACGGGTTCGTGCCCCGGTCTGGAAAGATCCCACATGCCGCGGAAGAAGTGCATGGTGCTAACAATTACATTTGAGATTGTCAGTGCCTTGCTCATTAAATAATAACATTCTAGAATCAGTCATTTGTATTTTTGGTTAATTTCTAAAACTTTCTAAAACTACTAGTTATAAAAATCATGTGTGAAAAATTACTGTCTGCATTCAAGTTTTCAATTAGAATTTAAAGCCAGTTTAAAGAGCAGACCTTTTAGGAGTCTTCTCTATGAATATTCAGTCAATTTATACTTAGTATCAATTTCCTGCTTTGAATCTCAGTATTTGCCATGACATTTAATATCCTCAATAATTTTGAGCTAATAATTATTTGTATGCACAAATTCTGATCACAAGGGGGAATATGCAATGTTTTATGACATTCTTACTACAAAGATACTAGAACAAATTACCTGTGTTGGAAATAAAATTGTATCTTAGATTAATGCTGTTTGTATAAGACAGGAAGCATGTTTGTAATAAAGTCAAATTCACTAACAAAGTACAGAATTCTTTCAAGGTAGAAAGGTTTGCCAGAGGCATGTAAACAAATAAGCCAAATGTAAATAAAGAAATCAACCTGACTGACCCAGCCACTAAGACCACTGATGATTATAGCAAAGTTACTTCCAAAGTTTGAAATTTATTGAACCAATATTGGGCCCATGGTGGGAGACTTTGGAAAGCTTGCTTTTCTACCTGCCTTTAGGAAATTGTACATTAAAAACTGAATTCATAATTCTGTTCTTCTGGGAAAGTCAAGTGCAGTATAAAAGCCAGTTTTGGCATTTATAGACACTTCAAAATCAAACAGTAGAGGATTTGTCATTGCTTCAGAACCCTAAGTGATGAATATTTTCTAGTTAACAGTATAAATATTTTACCCTCTTTTGCATCTCTAACTATCACTTATGTTAAAAGTTTTCTTCACAGGGAACTATATTCAGCATCCTGTGAATAACCATAATGCAAAAGAATATGAAAAAGAATATATATAGGTATAACTGAATCATTTTGCTGTAAAGCAGAAATTAACACAACATTGCAATTTAACTATACTTCAGTAAAGTAAATGAAAAAAATAAATTTTTGAAGTCATCTAGAAAAAAAGAGTTTTCTTTATGATATTATAGAATTAAGTCAAGGAATGTCTTTATTAATGGGCTACCCCTTTTATGTATTATGATTCCCTTTAATCACTGTAAGAGAAATACGTATACATATGGAACAACACTGCATTTTTCTCAATTTCTCTTATAATTATAGACATTCCAAGGTGGTGTGTACCAGTGTTAAAATGTGTTCTAGATAAGATTCTTTTGACCTTTGATTTAAAGAAAAATGGGATATTTCAGGTGACAATGGGCAAGATTGCAATTCATTTCTACATGATATATGCAGCTCTCTCCTTACATCTGTATGTGACAGGGTCATTTACTTGGACATTAATTCTCACAGTTCTCAGTATAATCATCCTTTCTCCACTCCCAATAGATGGACTACAAGCTCCCTCGCCTCAGGGGAAATTAAGGACCAGCCCCTTTCTGACTTTTCTTCTTGAATTTCCCTGCTTCTGGGGAGGATTATCCTGGGATAAGAGCCAGTGGATTTACCTTGACAGAGGGCAACAGAGGTCAGGAAGGAGGTCTCAAGGTCGGAGGCACTGCTGTACCTGGACACTCATGAAACTGACCCTTTGGGGCTTTCAGCCACAGGGAAGGCTTGCAAAGTCCTGAGCCTAATTTCAAAATCATATTTTTTTTTCTTAAACTTTTTCTTGCCATATAACCTTCAGATGGCAGAATACACAAAACCTAAGTGAATTCCTCCTAATACGTGTATCCTTGTAATCACCACCCAGATCAAGATAAAGAAATTATATTTATATTTGCCTTTGACCAAAGAGAGCTTTTCAAACTGTATATGCTCAGGTCTCCATAACACTTGGACTCTTACCTGTTACAGGTGTTAAACATACAAAGAGACAGGACCTGAAATGAAGGCAAGGGTGTCAGGAGATAGCTCTCTGCTCTCTGCTTTTATTTTATTTCATTTTTCCCCAGCCTTCATGCGCCCACGGGGGAGCAGGCTTCCCACCATCCAACAAGATTATTGGATACAAACAGGATTTATGAGGACAGTCAAGTCTTTATTTAATTTAATTTTTTTTATATTGGAGCATAGTTGATTTACAATGTTGTGTTAGTTTCAGCTGTACAGCACAGTGAATCAGTTATACATATACATGTGTCTATTCTTTTTCAAATTCTTTTCCCATTTCGGTTATTACAGAATATTGAGTAGAGTTCCCTGGGCTATACAGCAGATCCTTGTTGATTATCCATTTTAAATATAGCAGTGTGTACCTGTCCATCCCAAACTCCTAATCTATCCTTCCCCCCACTCCCAGTAACCATAAGTTCATTTTCTAAGTCTATGAGTCTGTTTTGGTTTTGTAAATAAGTTCATTTGTACCAATGTTTTTTTTAGATTTCACATATAAGTGATATTATATGATATTTGTCTTTCTCTGTCTGACTTACTTCACTTAATATTCAGTATGATAATCTTTAGGTCCATCCATGTCACTGCAAATGGCATTATTTCATTCTTTTTAATGGCTGAGTAATGTTCCATTGTATATGTGTACCACATCTCCTTTATCCATTCACTGTTCAATTTCAGATAACCCTGAATGGTCTTAACCAGAGATAACCATCTGGAAGAGGAGACCAAAGGGGATGCCCTGACATTAAATTGTTGTATAAAATATCAGAATACTGATAAAATTTAGGAAATGGAAGTGAACTCCAATATAGAATAACATTCAATTTACTGCCAACCCAATAAGATGGAGGCTTCAGGTTAACTTCTGGTTTCTGGTTCCATGATAGAAAATAAAGGAATTACCTTTCATTTTTCTTTTGCAACCTGAAGTTGTGGAGGTCAGTGTGTATTTGTTAGGTTAGGTTGTGATGAAGCACCTCACCCACAGCCAAGTCCTAAATCCCACAGACTTAACACAACAGAAATGCATTTCTCAGGGGTTCCAGGAGGGTCTCAGTCTGGCAGAGAGTCAGCTGCTTGCTATGTTCGTCTGTGGTCATTGTAGCAGAGGAAGGAAATGTGGCCCAAAGTGCAGAGACGTTTAAAGCTGGTTCCCAGAAGTGACACAAGTCAGACCATCTCCCTCAGGTTCAAATGAAAAAAGTGCAGCCTTACCACATGTTTGGGTGATCAGGATCAAGGACAACACAAAGTTCATCCCAGCTACACAAACTACAGCTTTTCCATTTCCCTCAAGGAGCTGCTTGAATGCTAATGCAGAAAGCAGCGTATTACCTTTCTTTGCAATTTCAAATATCCTCAATGAAGCCCCTAATCTCTTCTGTGTGCCATTTCAGGGTACTTCTGTTTTTCCTGCCTGCCAACAGAGAAGGTAATAACTGTTTTTCAATTTCCCAAAGATTACTTTCCACCACAGACATTTTATCAGGTTTTAGAATGGCATGTATGCCAAGGTGATCTGAGCATACATTTTACTTCTTTTATTGCTTTTTGCAAATATAGAGGCTTTATTCCTTTACATGCTGATTTTAAGGAAGTTCTTTCTAAGAGTTTGGGTGATTTATGCTTTATTTTGTATTCCGTTTTTATTAGAAACAGGCTAGTGGCTTCTAGTGTTTGAATTGGAATTTGGTTCACTGACAGTAAAATAGCAACCATTTATCATACACTTTCAATCCATTCTTGTTCTCTTCATTATTTGAATGTGGATTGGGTCCATAAAAATGAAAAATAGCTTTCACACTCCAGAACAGACATTCTATTTAATGGTTGGGTGTCACTAGAGTGTAGTATTGAAGTACATACATTTGGAAGCCGGACGCCTGGGTTTGAATCCCAGCTTTGACCTTGTGTGACTTTGGGGAAGTTTCCTAAATTCTCCATAATTTAATTTCCTCATCTGGGGAAGATAATAGTTAACCACCACCGTAAATTGCAGGGTCCGTGAACGGACTTTAAATGAATGAATACTTGTAAATTGTTCAGAATGTTTGTTATATAGTAAGCGCTATATGAGCTTTTGCTATTATTGTTATTGTTATCATTGCTATTATTATTTTAATCAGAACAAACCCTACATGACGTTTTGCCAACCAAATGATTTCATTGCATTATATAAATTGTATTCTGGCAATGGCAGAAATGGTTCCAAAAAATAATGTGACTGGAAATAATGTCACACTTATTGTCAACAGCTATCTGTTGGAAAAACAGACAGAAAAGGTTAAGTAATTTGTATATAGTTACATAGCTCATAAATGATATTGTGTATGTACCAAGTCCAGTGCAGAAACAGAGCTCTCAATGCACCTCACACCGTTACTGACAGGTGAGGTCCAAAACATGTGGTTGATAAAAAGAAAGGTTTATGGTTAAGGCTGCAGTGGCCACTGAAAATGTAGATATTTTATTCTTTGCTGTATGGAAGAGTATTACTTTAGTCCAGGGCTATCTATCAGATAATAACATATCTAAAACAACTTCTTCATTTTGAAACAAAGTAAATTCACTGTCCCGTTACATAGATATACATTTCCTAACCAAAGAAATTTGTGTGAAAGTGTTTTCTTGATCAAAATATTTTACACTATCTTGCTTTCAGTTTTGCTTGTTTTTCTAATTGACATATTTCTCTTTAATACCAACGAACTGAAACCTCCTTTTTCCTATTGTACTTTCAGTGATGGCTATTCTAAAAATTAATCCTTCTGTTGTAGAGCTGATTTTTGCCCACAAATTCAGGTATCTTGAGAAACAGAATCTTGATCCTTGAATATTCTCCAAAATGTGTGACATTATGGTATAGTTCCTTTAGATGAGGTCACATCTTTTTAATTTTTTTTTTCTGAAAAGTTTATCCCCATGAAACAGTTAAGGATGATAGCTATTATCTTGTGACCTCTTGTAGTAATGGAGGCTAAAGTGGCAGACATGGAGAGATTTGAAATTTACTGACCGTGATAGATTCCCTTGATAAGAAGCCCCTAAGAATCCTCTCTCTTAATCTGGACTGATCATGAATGGATTTGAAAACACATGGTCGTGTTTTAACTCACTCACTAACAAGAGTTTATGACACGTATCAAAGAGAAGACTATTTGGATATCTTGGAAAATAATCAGAGAAAAGCCATAGTCCCTGCCTTTAGGGACATCACACTGGAAGGGAGGAAAAGGCAATTAAAATAATGATTATAGTAGTGTGTTAAAATTTATATGGTAACATATGGAAGATGGTGTGGGAGAAGGTGAGGAAGTCTTCCTTGAAGATGTCCTATCTACACTGAATTTTGAAACAGAAATAAGAATTACATACTTGAAGAAGTGTAGAAGAATATTCTTCCAGGAGGAGAGACGAAACTGCAGGTGCAAAGACTTAGAGGCAAAAAAACTCATGACAGGTCACGGAGTTGAAAACAGTTTATGTCGGCCTGAGCATGACATGGGAAGCAGGGGAAGATGAGGGTCAAGCCAGAGGAACAGGTAGGGGGTGGTCAGCTCCAGCCTGATAACCAAATCTGGCCTGAAGCCGAGATCTGTGAAGAGAACTCTACAGAAGCACAGCCAAACCTGTTTATTTACATGTGTCCTATGGCTTTTTGCACAGCGACAGCAGAGTTGAGTAGCTCCATCAGAGACCTTATCATCTTCAGAGCCTAAAATATTCACAGTGTGGCTGCCCTCCTGCTAAGTTTTAGGCTGAATGATGTAGAACCATAGATGCCTTTCTAAACATTTTGATTTTTACCATGAAGACAATAAGAAAAGCTCTCACATAACTTTAAACCCAGGGGTTAGGCTGCCTTGTGCAGCATGCAGGGAGAGACTGGCAAGTACAGAAGCAGGGACACCAGCTATGAAGCTGTTGCACATGAAATGCCCTGTAGGCCTAGACTTGAGGTCAAGGGCATCAGAGAATGAAAAGGAAGAGGTGGATTTGAGTGACTGTAAACTGATAATATCATCATGACATCACTGATTGGACACGTGGAATAAGAGAAGGAGTGCTGATAAGGAACAGATGTTGGGTTGGCATCCAGAATGTATCTGAACTCATTCGTTAAGATTGGGGGCTCAGGATGGGTGGATCTGAGGAAGAGCCGTGATGATGAATGCTGTCTGAAACCTGTCGAGTTGGAGGTGATTATGGAAAAATAATTGGCCAAACTGAGAAGGCATTTTCCTACCTGGGTCTAGAACTGGAGAGGAAGGTCTAGACTAGAAATAAAGATTGAGATATTAGCAGTTTGGTAATTGAAGGTCACTGAGGAAGAGTTTGCAAGAAGATGGGTCAGGACTTAGATGGCACAGTAGATGGAGTTTCAGATGTAGAAGTGACAACAGAACAGTGTGCTGTTTTGGAATTGAAGGTGGGAGCCCATGAACAAGGAAGGGGAGGAAAGAACAGAAAACAGTCCAGGACTCAGGCTGGAGGTGAGCTCAGTCACATGGGCTGGGAGACGCCCATCAGACCATCAACCAGTAACTCACTGCCAATAAGGAGCACTGGTGGTAGAAACTGAATGGGACTTAGGAGTAAAAGTGGTGAAAGGAAGGAGAAGCAATAAGTAACATAATTTTGTTAACAAAGTTGGCCACAGAGAGGAGAGGAGAAAAAAGACAGAGTAATAGCTCAGGGGAAAAAAAAAAGACATTTTCAAAGTTTTGTTTAGGGATCTAGAAATAGACACAGAAAACAAACCTATGGTCAACAAAGGAGAAAGGGGGAGGGATAAATTAGGAGAATGGGATTCACATACCCATTACTATATATAAAATAGATAAACAGCAAGGACCTACTGTGTAGCACAGGGAATTACACTCAATATTTTGTAATAACCTATAAGGGAAAAGAATCTGAAAAAGAATAGGTATGTACATATCTACATATGTATAACCGAATCACTGTGCTGTACACCTGAAACTAACACAACATTGTAAACCAACTATACTTCAATAAAAAAAGAAGAAGAAAATTAATGGTATTTTATAATAAAAAAGATTTATTTCCTAAAAAGGGGGGGAATCTAACATTTTTTGCATGATGAATGAAAATAATGAGTAGGTACGGTTATAAGGGAAATTACATAAGCTTGAGAGTTAATGAACCTTGGCTTGAATCTTTGCTCTGTCCATTGCTTGTTGTGTAGACTTTACATTTTGCTAAAACATTCTGAGCTTCAGTTTTCTATTATGTAAATGCAGGCAATAATTTCTACCTCGCAGGCTGATATTTTGAGTTGAGTGAAATTATGCTGGTAAATTACCTGGCAGAATGTCTGCCACATAACAGGGAGTTCAGTAAATTATTTTGTTATTTTTTAATAACTGTAATAATTATTTTTATATACTCATTGGTTAATACTAATATAGGTTACTTTTTATTGAACCAAACTCTCAGAAGACTTCAGGTATGAAGAGGTCAGGAACTCACAAAAAGCACAAAACTGTAAGGACACAAAGAGATTTTACTTACCGTGACCTTGAAACATTGGGGTACAGGGTGACTGTCTTGGTGAAGGGAAAGCAGGGTGAATATTTCTGAATGAAGTTTTCTGAAAAAGAGTGTGGCATCATCTAAAGCAAGCTTACTTCTCTTAATTTTAGTTTTCATAAAAAATGTATTTCATAAAAATGTTATTTGGATAAAAAAGATGTTCTGGATTATCATAATGGAAGCAGTCTTTATCTTTCGTCTAGAAGACATTAATCAATTTCTCACGAGTAGAAGTGTGCTTTAGAAAAATCTTTCTCAAAATCTCACAAATTTGTGAAGAAGCTCTCAGGGAGACACCGTGAGCTTCTTGACCCTTACAAGGAAAGGAGAAAATTCATTATATGCATTTCCAGATCTATTTACAAATCATTCTTGGACCACAGAAATAGCACAGCCATGAATTCATCATTTTAAGGAAATTCCCTACTTTGTTTCCTTTGCTTGAATGTTACATATGTTTGTTCCACAGCACGGAGCTTATAAATTCTTATGATTCCTTATTTGGAATTATCCTTCTGAGTCAAAACCAGACCATAAATTCTGTAATGATACAGACTAAACATGAACAACATGCTTCCACCACTCTGACCAGAAGAAAAATGTTCTCTCTTGGTGTGGTCACTTCGGAGAAGATAAATATCCTAACACAAAGCCAGGAAGAAACCTGAAGCTTTTCTTAGTCTTTATTCTTAAACTTTGGATTGAATTCAATGTCAAGTTGATAAATAAGAATATTTTATCTTTTATTATAGTCATTTTATCTCTATTGTAAAATCATTTTCATTTGTAGGACTCTGTTATGATAAAGAGGACTTTTTCTTCTGTCTTCCCATCTACTCCATAAAGAAAAACAAATATTCAAGGAAGCATGTCATAAAAAGTGCTTGTGTGTGGTCTGGAGCCTGCTTAACGTAGAATCAAAGGGCTCTGTGGGACTTTAAGAGATTGTTCAGTTCATTCCACAACCTCCAGACAAGACTTCACCTAAACTCCCACGGACAGACCAGTTTACAGTGTCTGGGTCGGGCGTTGGAATAGCTAACCTGACCAGCTGCCAAAGAGTTTATTCTCAGGTTTAAGTCTCACTAAGATACATCTCTGAACGATGAAATCCACAATCTCATGCTGGGCCTCAAATGGAGGGCCTCTGGTTATTTAAAGCTTGCTCTGAATAATTTTTAATACTAAAATAAAATTAATAATTTTTAACACTCCTATCTTTGAAATATTAATCATACTGAATCCAACTGAAATGTTGGATAATCACTTTAAATGCTTTAAATGCAGAATCCTCAAGAATGAAAAGGTGTATAAGAGTAGAGTGACCACCTAGAGGGGTGGGATAGCGAGGGTGGGAAGGAGACGCAAGAGGGAGGGGATACGGGGACTTATGTATATGTATAGCTGATTCACTTTGTTATAAAGCAGAAACTAACACACCATTGTAAAGCAATTATACTCCAATAAAGATGTTAAAAAAAAAAGAGTAGAGAAGGAAAGTCCCAGTTTCTGTTTGTGTGCGTGTGTGTGCGTGCTCCCTTGGGGGTGAGGAAGTGGGCATGTGAGAAAAGACCAAAAGCAGAGTGTCTAAGTGTAGGAATAATAGTCTAAAGGTTTTTTTTGTAAAATCATGACTTATGGAACTTTATGTTGAAGGAAAGAGATATTCACATTTCAGAGGCAGGATAGCTACTCTTTGCAAGCTGATAAGATAGACGCTGATAAGTAGATCACAAGGAAACACAGCCATCCTTAAAAGTATGCATTTGGGGTTCACTTCCAGTGATTAGCAGGTAGAAAACTTGTTTTGCAGTTTTACTATTAAAACGTAGAGGTGTCCTCTTTAGCAGAACACAAGTGCCCTGTAGCCTACTTGTTTATGAAGTTGTGCTAAGAACATGGCCAGGTAAGCAAAGGTGACCAAGGGGCCTTACCAGCCCCTTTGAAGTCTTACTGACTGAGTTGCATTAACAGCCAAACTTCAAAGACCTATGCCTTGGCATTTTGTGATCCAATCACCCTATTCAGCTGCAATTTATAGGCTGAGGAAGTTAAATCCAGAGTGATTTAGGTGCTCCCAATTATGTTTTGCAAATGAACTTAAAAGTTCAAAGTACCCAGCTGCCTGTAAAGTGAGTCGACAAAGTTGGGAGAAAGCTGTGGTAATTTGCTTTGAAGTTTGTTTTGTTTGCCAGTGCATCTTAGAGACTTGAATTTAATGGGTAAATTGCTTAGTTTTCTAATTTTTTTTTTTTTAGGGCAATACAGTCTGGGTCAAAAACAGAGTTTATATTGGACTACATTCTTTACAAAGAGCTGGATGGGATTATATTAACTTAACCCCCTAAATACAGTCACACACATATCCACCTCTCTCACACACACGCATACCCATAACTTGATATATTTGAATCCTAGAGGTGAGTTGAATTTTTCAACTTTGACCACCCTGTGTGTAAGGGTTTTTTAAATATATATATTTAAGAGACTGAGATTTATTTTTTTGATGTGAATTTTATGTTATTTATTTATTTTTATACAGCAGGTTCTTATTAGTGTGTAAGCTTGTGAGATTCACTGTCATCCTAACCATCCACCACTCAGGGTTGGCTCCCCATCCTAAAAAGCTTTAGGGAAGGAACGTCAGAAGTTGCATTTTCACGACGTTAGATGGAACAAGAATTATAAAATCAGATTCCAAGAAATAAATAAACCAGCACAGTAAATAAAATTTAATGGGCCCCATTGGATCAAAAATGATAGTAGAAAGAGTTTCCTTTTTGTAGTAGAATTAGACTCTTAAATCGGAAAGTGATCTCAGAGTTGGAGCTTATGACATTTTTCAAAGAGAAGGATCACATAAATATTGGAAGTGTCTGATTAAAAGTGGGTCTATAAATGATGCTGATGTTTTATGTTTTGGAGGGGTGGTAGAAAATAACCAACACTAACCTGGCTTTGCTTTTAACATAAACACTTGACAAGGCACATGAAATGTGAGACATCCCTAGAGGCATTTTATTAAAGCACATTAAGCAATTCTTTGTTTCACTGGGGAATGGGTGTCTTTTTCTTTGGTCCATCTGTCTGCCATGGAAGGAAGGCTTATGTTTTTCTATTGCTGCCTCTGCTTTTTTTTTTTTTTAACAACCCCGGAGTATAATTGCTTTACCATGTTGTGTAAGTTGCTGCAGTATAACAAAGTGCATCAGCTATACGTATACATATATCCCCTCCCTCTTGCGTCTCCCTCTCACCTTCCCTATACCACCCACCTAGGTGCTCACAGAGCACTGAGCTGATCTTCCTGTGCTATGCAGCTGCTTCCCACTAGCTATCTATTTTAGATTTAGTAATGTACATATGTCAGTGCCACTCTTTCTGTTCTTCACAGCTTACACTTCCCCTGCTCCATGTCCTCAAGTATTCTCTATGTCTGCATCTTTATCCCTGTCTTGCCCCTAGGTTCATCAGTACCATTTTTTTCTAGATTCCATATATATGTGTTAGCATATGGTATTTGTTTTTCTCTTTCTGACTTACTTCACTCTGTATGACAGACTCTAGTCCATTCACCACACTACAAGTAGCTCAATTTCCTTCCTTTTTATGGCTGAGTAATATTACATTGTATATATGTGCCACATCTTCTTTATCCATTCATCTGTCGATGGACACTTAGGTTGATTCCACGTCCTGACTATTGTAAATAGAGCTGCAATGAACATTTTTGTACATGACTCTTTTTGAATTATGGTTTTCTCAAGGTATATGCCCAGTGGTGGGATTGCTGGGTCATATGGTAGTCCTATTTTTAGTTTTAAAGAACCTCCATAATGTTCTCCATAGTAGCTGTATCAGTTTACATTCCCACCAACAGTGCAAGAGGGTTCCATTTTCTACACATCCTCTCCAGCATTTATTGTTTGTAGATTTTTTGATGATGGCCATTCTGACTGGTCTGAGGTGATACCTGATTGTAGTTTTGATTTGCATCTTCAATAAGTGGTGCTGGGAAAACTGGACAGCTACAAGTAAAAGAAAGAAATTAGAACACTCCCTAACACCATACACAAAAATGAACTCCAAATGGATTAAAGACCTAAATGTAAGGCCAGACACTATACACTATAATGCACTTAGAGGAAAACATAGGCAGAACACTCTATGACATAAATCACAGCAAGATCCTTTATGACCCACCTCCTAGAGAAATGGAAACAAAAATAAACAAATGGGACCTAATGAAACTTAAAAGCTTTTGCACAGCAAAGGAAACCATAAACAAGATGAAAAGACAACACTCAGAATGGGAGAAAATATTTGCAAATGAAGCAATTGACAAAGGATTCATCTCCAAAATATACAAGCAGCTCATGAAGCTCAATATCAAAAAAAAAACAAACAAACAACCCAATACAAAAATGGGCAGAAGCCCTAAATAGACATTTTCCAAAAGAAGATATACAGATTGCCAACAAACACATGAAAGGATGCTCAACATCACTAATCATTAGAATATATGATCTATCCTGGAGAATGTTCCATGAGCACTTGAGAAGAAAATGTATTCTGTTGTTTTTGGATGGAATGTCCTATAAATATCATGTAAGTCCATCGTGTTTAATATATCATTTAAACCCTGTGTTTCCTTATTTATTTTCATTTTGGATGATCTGTCCACTGGTGAAAGTGGTGTGTTAAAGTCTTTTTTGTCTCTTGTAATATTCTTTATTTTAAAGTCTAATTTGTCTGACATGAGAATTGCTACTCCAGCTTTCTTTTGCTTTCCATTTGCATGGAATATCTTTTTCCATCCCCTCACTTTCAGAATGTATGTGTTCCTAGGTCTGAAGTGGGTCTCTTGTAGACAACATATATATGGGTCTTGTTTTTGTACCCATTCAGCCAGTCTATGTCTTTTGGTGGAAGGCTTTAATCCATTTACATTTAAGGTAATTTTCAATATGTATGTCCCTATTACCTTTTTCTTTTTCATTTTAGGTTTGTTATTGTAGGTGTTTTCCTTCTCTTGTGTTTCCTGCCTAGAGAAGTTCCTTTTGCACTTGTTGTAAAGCTGGTTTGGTGGTGATGAATTCTCTTAGCTTTTGCTTGTCTGTAAAGGTTTTAATTTCTCTGTCCAATCTGAATGATATCCTTGCTGGGTAGAGTAATCTTGCTTGTAGGTTTTTCCCTTTCATCACTTTAAATACGTCCTGCCACCCCCTTCTGGCTTGCAGAGTTTCTGCTGAAAGGTCAGCTGTTAACCTCATGAGGATTCCCTTCCATGTTACTTGTTGCTTTTCCCTTGCTGCTTTTATAAATTTATTTATTTATTTTTGGCTGTGTTGGGTCTTCGTTTCTGTGCAAGGGCTTTCTCTAATTGTGGCAAGCGGGGGCCACTCTTCATTGCAGTGCGCGGGCCTCTCACTATCGCAGCCTCTGTTGTTGCAGAGCACAGGCTCCAGACGCGCAGGCTCAGTAGTTGTGGCTCACGGGCCTAGTTGCTCCGCGGCATGTGGGATCTTCCCAGACCAGGGCTCGAACCCGTGTCCCCTGCATTAGCAGGCATATTCTCAACCACTGCGCCACCAGGGAAGCCCTCCCTTGCTGCTTTTAATACATTTTCTTTGTATTTAGTTTTTGGTAATTTTGTTAATGTGTGTCTTGGCATGTTTCCGCTTGGATTTATCCTGTATGGAACTCTCTGTGCTTCCTGGACTTGATTGACTATTTCCTTTCCTATATTAGGGAATTTTCAACTACAGTCTCTTCAAGTATTTTCTCAGTCCCTTTTTTTCTTCTTCTTCTTCTTCTGGGACCCCTATAATTCGAATGTTGATGCATTTAATGTTGTCCCAGAGGTCTCTGAGACTCTCTCAAATATTTTCATTATTTTTTCTTTATTCTTCTCAGTGGTGGTTATTTCCACTATTTTATCTTCCAGGTCACTTATCCGTCCTTCTGCCTCAGTTATTCTGCTATTGATTCCTTCTAGAGAATTTTAAATTTCATTTATTGTGTTGTTCATCATTGTTTGTTTGCTCTTTAGATCTTCTAGGTCCTTGTTAAATGTTTCTTGTGTTTTCTTCATTATATTTCCAAGATTTTGGATCATGTTTACTATCATTACTCTGAATTCTTTTTCAGATAGACTACCTATTTCCTCTTTATTTGTTGGGTCTGTTGGGTTGTTACCTTGCTCCTTCATCTGCTGTGTATTTCTCTGTCTCTCATTTTGCTTAACTTACTGTGGTTGGGGTCTCCGTTTTGCTGCCTGCAGGTTTGTAGTTCTCATTGTTTTTGGTGTCTGCCCCCAGTTGCTAACGTTGGTTCAGTGGGTTGTGTAGGCTTCCTGGTGGAGGGGACTGGTGCCTGTGTTCTGGTGGATGAGGCTGGATCTTTTCTTTCTCGTGGGCAGGTCCACGTCCAGTAGTATGTTTTGGGGTGTCTGTGAACTTAGTATGATTTTAGGCAGCCTCTCTGCTAATGGGTGGGGTTGTGTTCCTGTCTTGGTAGTTGCTTGGTATGGTGTGCCCAGCACTGTAGTTTGCTGGTTGTTGAGTGGAGCTGGGTCTTAGCATTGAGATTCAGATCTCTGGGGAGCTTTCATCACTTGATATTAAGTGGGGCCCGGAGGTCTCTGGTGGACCAGTGTCTTGAACTCGGCTCTCCCACCTTAGAGGTTCACCCTGACACCTGGCCAGAGCACCAAGACACTGTCAGCTACATGGCTGAGAAGAAAAGGGAGAAAAAAAAGAAAGAAAAAATAATAAAATAAATTTATTGAAATAAAAAATTATTAAAAATAAAAAAGTAATAAAGAAAGAAAGAAGAGAACAGCAGAACCAAAAAACAAATCCATAATGATAACAAGAGCTAAAATCTATACTAAAAAAACAAACAAACCAAGAAAAACTGGACAGACATAACCATAGGACAAATGGTAAAAGCAAAGCTATACAGACAAAATCACACAAAGGAGCATACTCATACACACTCACAAAAAGAGAAAAATGAAAAATAAAAAAATATATATATAAATAAAAGGAAGAGAGCAAGCAAAGCAATAAGCAAATATACCAATGATATTAAGCTCTAAATACTAAACTAAGATAAACATAAAGCCAGAAACAAATTAGATGCAGAAAGCAAACCCCAAGTCTACAGTTGCTCCCAAAGTCCACCACCTCAATTTTGGGATGTTTCGTTGTCTATTCAGGTATTCCACGGATGCAGGGTACATCAAGTTGATTGTGGAGATTTAATCCGCTGCTCCTGAGGCTGTGGGAGAGATTTCCCTTTCTCTTCTTCGTTTGCACAGCTCCTGGGGTTCAGCTTTGGATTTGGACCCGCCTCTGCGTGCAGGTCGCCGGAGGGCGTCTGTTCTTCGCTCAGACAGGACGGGGTTAAAGAAGCAGCCGCTTCGGGGACTCTGGCTCACCCATGCGGGGGGGGGGGGGAGGGAGGGAGGGGCACGGAGGCGGGGCGAGCCTGCGGCGGCAGAGGGAGGCGTGACGTTGCACCAGCTTGAGGCATGCCACTGCTTCTGTTTTTATTATGTTTTCCAAGTTAAAATCCAATGCTTTCTTCTGATTTTCTCCAAATGGAATCCATTGTATCTTTCTAGTGCAAACCTGTATTCTCTGAAGAGCACATCAAAGATCTCTCACAAATTCCCAGAACCTTCCTGGGAGGCAGGGCTATTTTCTTGTGAGTGGCAGCTGAGCCAGTCGCTATGAGGCCAGGGCAGAGCCAGGGCAGGAACTACACTTTCCTTGACTCCCAACCCAAGTCCTGAAGCCTAGTCTGCAGCCACCCAAATAAAAACAGTGGCAAAAACAAATAGCAAAGGAACTGAGCTATGAAAATGGTTCCTTTTCCTAAGAGGCAGATGGTGCAAAAACAAAAAAAGCCTGCCAGTTTAATACATATCTTTTCAACTGCACTTTACATCCCAATGATTCATCAGAAAAAATGGTTTCAATAAAATGCCAAGTTGAAAACCGACACCCACTGGAAGGAAAGGTGAGCTCCCGGTTGGGGCACAGACAGGCTCTCTCTGCTCTGGTTCCTTGACATCACCGAAGGGTCTGCCGTGTTGACAGGCTGCTGGGAGGTCCCAGCTCATGTGGGTTGTCAGAGCCCCTGGGTGTGACAGGTCATCCAGGGACATAACAGTGATGAGAGTCCCGGATCAGTCATCTCACGGTAGATGAATAAGCCCATCGGCATTAGGGAGAAATATGGTACAAGGGACACAGTTGCCCTATGTTTCCAAACCTGCTGAAGGCGGCACTGGGACGGGACTGGGAGGGGGTCCCCTGTTTGGCAGTTAAGCATCAGGATGCATGCTGGGCGCCCACACCTGCCTCATCTGCTCTGGAGACTCGGCTCCAGTTGGCTTGGCTTCACAATACTGCCCAAAATGGCAAACAGCAGAGATGCAGGTGGTGTCCTGGAAGCCAAATCCAGTGCTACATCCTTGATTTTCTTTTCTCTGCTCCTATGTAGCCCTGAGGTTAAGAAGAGGTGAAATCATCTTGAAAGTACTCTTTGAAAACCGTGGGGTCATTTCTCCTGTGCAAATACTGCATCCACTTCCTCAGCGTCTCCCGCGGGTTGTTCAGTCCTCCTGCAATTCCGGAGAATGGCGTCGTCTCTAAGAGAATAGATGGGTCTTTTAAAATAAACTTTAATTTAGGGGATGTCTGAAAATAGGCATCTCTAATGTGTATCAGGATCTGGAAAGAACTAGTCAATTCTATAAATATGAAGCTTTGTCTTCCCAAGGTCTGTGCCAATTCTTGGGACTGAGGTCACAGCATGAGGAGACCTGTCCACTCTTGAAGGCCACTTGAGTTCTCTTCATTTTTGGAGTTTCTTTAAAACTACATCTCACTTATTAAAGATAACACTAAGTTTTTGGGCAATACCTCAGCCCTGTAATCTTTTCTAAATTCTACTGACATGAGAGCTCAGCATTCTTCCAATGATTAGAAAAGAAAAAGGACAGTTGGCAAGTCATTTGTTACAGCATGACAGAGGTGGGACTTGAGGCCTGACCTGTGCTCTAGAATAATCTCCAGTTGTGCTGGGCTGTATTAACATCCACAAAACCAGGGCTGTGCTGGCCTCTTAATTCTGTTATCTTTGGCTAACAGTGATAACACAGCCCTTGCCTCTTGCCACAAGGCTTGGAAGCAAGGGTCACCTTGGTGGCTGATACAGTGACTTCCAAGGCTTCTCCCTGCTCCATACTGAATGATGTTTGCCCTGAAAGAGGAAGGTGGTCCCACAGGGTCAGGACAGGCACAGTACACAGGGTGGGGCTCTTTCATCAGAAGAAGGAGGTACCAAGGCCTAGTTTTGGGGTTTGTGATGAGGATTAGAAAGAACGGCCTACAGCAGGCCCTTCACAAAGGATATATTGTTACTTCCACATAATCTACTTTATGAATTTGGAAACAGGTCAGATATTTCATGGGAAGAACCTGACTACCATCTCACTTAAAATATGAACAAAAAGGAAAAAAGGTGTGCTAGTTTCTATCTAAGGGACTTTTATAGTCTCAGTTTCCACTGGATATCTCAAACTATTAAAGATAAAGAAACAGATACCCAGAGTCTGTGACCCAACACAATTGCTATATTAAGTGTCATTTATTTTAAAATTCCTCAACATAGACAGCCTGACATACACGTTTACCTCAATTTATGCCATAGGAGCAGTTTATTGACATTTTAAGTTTTCTAGTCAGAAATACACACTCCAGGTGGTTCATTAGCATTTGAACAAATGCTTCCTTAGTTAGCCAGCATTTTGAAAAAGCAAAGAGGCAAAAACATAAACCCAAGCAATAACAACAAAAGTCCACGCTCGAAAACAGGCTGCCTCAGATCATTAGCTGTCTTTATTTTCCCCAAACACAAAATGGTTGCTAAATAGCATGGAAGTGACTAGAGATTACTGTTTGTTGGTGGAAAGAGTGGTGTTTAAGGGGGGTAGATTGGCTGGAAATATCCTGTGAGCCTGCCTGGCATTGGATAGATAAGTGTGAGAATACGGTGAGCAAGGAAGCACAGACCACTCAAAATGACACTCAGGTTTTAGGACGCCTTTATCCTGCTTTTACCACCTAGGTCTCCTTGAGAAGAAAAAAGAAAGGTTAAATTCTCCCATTAGCCTATTTTGAGAGCAGTCTTGGTAAAACTTTTGTGCTATGTGCTCTCATAGCAGCCGAAAGTGCAGAGAGCTGAGCTCCCCTGAGCTTGCATAAGAGGTTGGATGACTGTTTTATTGCCACTTAATGATAAATATTTATGTCTGATAGACTTTGATCTGAAACTTCTTTCATTATAACATGAAGTTGGAATGGGAAAAAAAAAACCCACCTAAGTAACTGAAAGTTCACAATATTTTTATAAAACAACAGAATAATTCAGATAAAAACAAATTGACACAGGTAATAACAATATCCCATGTAGTCTGTGACATGGACCCAGGATCCGATCCCTGGACTGGCTTCTATAGGATCATGATGCCTCTTTGAAGAGGGTCCTCTGTATTTATCGTGGATCACGTCCTGGGAAATCGCTCGTAAATCCGTAGTAGCCTGGATTTAGGAATGATGACACCCACCGGGTGGTAAGAGCCTGTCACTCCAACTTCTCAAGTCCCCTGCTCTCTTGAAGCAGCCTGTGGGTCAGTGCTCTTTGGTAGAAGTTTCAGGATTAGAGCTTCTGGGAGAGTTATTTGATGGGGCAATTGCTGTGTTAAGGCAGAGCCTTGACACGCATAAAACTTCTCCTTAAAACTCTGCAACACGGGCTTCCCTGGTGGCACAGTGGTTGAGCGTCTGCCTGCCGATGCAGGGGACACGGGTTCGTGCCCCGGTCCGGGAAGATCCCACATGCCGCGGAGCGGCTGGGCCCGTGAGCCATGGCCGCTGAGCCTGCGCGTCTGGAGCCTGTGCTCCGCAACGGGAGAGGCCACAGCAGTGAGAGGTCCACGTACCACAAAAAAAAAAAAAAAAAAATTAAAGATAAATTATTGTCTATGAATGTATTAACGGATTTAAGAACATTCACAAACAAGAAGAAATTCTCAAACTGTATTTGAAAAGTGATGGGTGATTCCCTAAAACACACACTTGTATGTATATCTGTGCACAAACACATGTTCTTACACACACATCAGGCTACGTTTTTCTTTCAATATCTTCTGTGAGCATCTCTAGGCAAGTTTTTTCCTTAACATAGTGAAATTTGGGCATTTAAAGAGAGGCTCCAGGCTTATAAGAAATAGCTGAGCATTTCATTTCATGTAACATAATTAAGATATGAGTATCTGGTAATTCTCTTAAGATTAACTTATTGGTATTTTATTTAAAGAACACACAGCTATCATAGTCAGGAGAAGTACATATATTCAAAATATTCTCTGGCTGGTCACTTGAGGAACATTAATGCTGAAAAATGCAAAGTAATTCACTGGTCTATTTATAGAGAATAAAAAAATCAAGAATAAATATTACTTTCTTTTTATTTCTCAAAATAAAGTTTGCTTATATTTTCTTTCATCGAGTTAAAAGCCTATATATATATGTATATGTATGGCCAATGATAACATGTGGTTAAAATATGAATTATGAGCTCAGATATGAAGCAATAACTGCATGAGTTTACTTGGTATATAATCTCTCATCCAAAGATACAAATATGTGAAGGGAAAAAAATGTGTTCTAAAAACAGAAAACTTTACTGCAGGTGCCTGCTATTGGCAAGGTCATATAATAAAGTAGTTGGCATTGATCTATGTTTTCATAAACCCTGTGGTATTTTGCAGGCTTATTAGCAGAGTGTACTTTGTAAAGTTGCAGGTTTAAATGCCTTTCTAAGGGTGAGTGCTGCTCACAATGAAGAAATGTGTCCCTTGCTTTTTCAGCAGTTTTTATAAATGACTCCCTGTGGGTTTGAAAAAGAAGGCAGCTCTCAGATAAAGCTGACCTTAAGACACTCAGAGGTCCTCCACCACCTGTATAATATCAACTTGAACAGTACTGAAACATTCAGGATTTGGGTCCTCCTCATTATAAGCTAATGGAACAGCCAGATTTGAACACAGATTGTGGTTGTTAACCACCCCTCCACTGAGAATATGTCATTTCAACCCTAATAGGAATGACAAATAGTAGCACAAAAGCCCTGCAGAATCCACACTTCAGTTAAGGGATTCCACTGCCAGACCCAGGACACCACAAAACCCTCCTCTCTGTCTTATTCACTTCAACCATGACACTTTGTTGTTAGTTATTTTAACACCCACAACTTACCTTTGCTTGTCTTTTGCAATACTTAACATGCAAGCCAAATATTTAGCAAGAGATTGTTTTTATTCCTTTAATAGAATGCTTCCATTTTCTTATAATCTGTTTAGGTGATTGTTTTTATTCCTTTAATAGAATGCTTCCATTTTCTTATAATCTGTTTAGGTTATAGTTGTTTTTTAAATTCCCACTACATATTTCAGGAAAATCATAATCAAAGTAATTTTCATAATCATTGATGATTACCTACACCATCAAAAACAAGCATTTTGAATTTCTAGAGGGCGTGAAAGGAAAATGTGAACAAATATATGAACTTAGTAGCTATTAATTAATAATGCAGTAGTTTATGCAAAGTTACTATTAGAATCACATTTTCAGATGATGTAGGAACACTGAATTTGCCTTATAGCAGCTTATAATCTGATTTTTTTTATTTTATTATGGTCTCTATCATAAGGGACAAAAAAATCAATTCTTCTAAACTTATGAGACTCGTGCCTCTAACTGATTTCCCCTTGAACTTTCTTGACATAACTTGTTCAAGAAGAGAAAAATTTCTTTTAGGAAGTGACCAATAGCGTGTAAACCACCAATTCCATTGAACTTCAAGGTCTGTTAAATAGCTGATCTGATCTGGACCCCACAGAAGAGAATCAAGCCAAACTCTACCTTCTCTAACGCTGCCCATGAAGGAGAGACTCTGTCTGTGTTTTAATGATGCACCTGTTCTTTGGCTGGTTATACAAGAACTGGCCAAGCTCCAGCAGTCTGCTCTTTCCAAGATGCTTCCAAGCAACCCTGTCCTCTATCTGCTCTCTGTCCTCTATCTGCTCTCTGTCCTTGGTTCTTTTCATTCTCTTCCACTTTGGACTATATTCCCATCAGAATGAGTACCTGCATCAAAAGTTTTCCAGCTTGGTGAAAGAGATGATATAGCATTTCACACGTATGCATCCACATACTGGATTCATTACACACAGAAATCAATTGAATGTACCAACTTTCCTCAGCAGTTTAGTGATAATTTGCTGATGTATTCAACTTTTGTGCACTATATTTTGGGGTTGATATCTGAAAAATGTGAAAACCGAAGGCTCAAAACTGGGCTGTACTGACCCACTTCTGCAATTTGTATTTCTTTTCAACTTCTTCCATGTATACTGCTAAAGGAATTGATGAAAAACAGAAAATAATCAGTTTAACAAGATTTTGATTGTGCTGTCCCACATACAGTAAGATGTTTTCCTACAGTTACGACATCATAATTCCATATTCAGAAATATATTACTGTATATTTATAAATTAAAAAGATTCATAACTATTTCCTTTACTAAGAGAAACATTTCTTTATTTTGTGCAATTTGAAAACAATAGAAATTATCACTGCACAGCTAGAGTGATGTGGTGGCTACCTCAGAGCCTTATTTCAAAGTATTGCTGAAGCACTTATTCAGTTGTAAATTGGGTAATACCATAAGAAACCTTCTGAAAATTAGTTATAAAATACAGGATATTATAAGGATATTCCTTGTGAACTTTAAGTGGAAATATTCATGTTACATTAGTCTAAATCACACTAAAATGTATCCAATTAGAGTGACACTAGAAATATTCAGTTTTAAAATGGTGCTTTTATGCTTATTATCCAGGCTGGCCACAAATATTTATAAAATTTTCTGGTTGTCTTTACCGCTGGCTCAACAATAAATGAACAAGTAGAATGCTTATTTGTATAAAGACAAAGTTCATGTTTATAAAATTTACTCCCAAAGTGCTCTTGTGAAGCATAAATAGGGACATAATATGCATACCTATATAGACAAGGAGGCCCATATTTAAGACAGATCCCCTAATCGAAATACATATCTTAAAATTTGGCCAGTTGCAAAATAAATATTATCATCTGCAGTATCATTATTTGATACCCTTTCAGAAAGACCATGCTCTTGATATTTTTGGTAGGAGAAACAAATTGTTCTAATTAATAGAGGCATCAACACAATGGTTGGTGATGGTATCAGGCAGCAGACAACTTGCAGGTCTGTATATGAAGAAGTGAAATTGTAGCCTCACCAGAAAATTATGAACTGAAATAAAATTTCTAATTAGGTTTTAGCCATGAAACTTAATTTTGCCTTCATTCTTAGAAGCCCATGTGCCACAACTACTGAAGCCCACGTGGCTAGAGTCCGTGCTGTGCAACAAGAGAAGCCACCACAATGAGAAACCTGTGCACCACAACAGAGTAGCCCCACGGCAACTAGAGAAAGCCTGTGCGCAGCAACGAATAAATAAATAAATAAATAAATTAATTAATTAATTAATTAAGTAAATAAGTAAGTAAGTAAGTAAGTCAGGACCAAGCAGGTAAAAAGTCAGGGCTGAGCAGAGATCCCTATGCTGTTAGGTAACAACCTAAATGGGAAAAGAATTTGAAAAAGAATAGATACATGTATATATCTAACTGAATCACTTTGCTGTACACCTGAAACTAACACAACATTGTTAATCAACTATACTCCTATATAAAATAAAAAAGTTGAAGAAAAAAAATACCCATGACTTGTAAAAAAAAAAAGTCAGGGCCAAAGGTATGGATGGTGAGCCAAAGCAAGATCCAAAGAAAAACACTGAGAGGGACAGAGAAAGAGATTGAAGCCTGGATGGCTGGGAGGAGCCCCAGAGCAGAGGCTTGCGGGCTGAAGGAGCTCTTTCTGGAGCCTGCCCTGGCACCTGGGAGCCTTGAGGACCCAGAGTCCTGTTGGATAGCAGTCTCTCCAGGCTGCCATGCAGGCGTCAAGCCCAATCATTCTCTGTGATCAAAGTCTCACCTATCATTCTGTTCAATATTTAAAATTCCCCAGCACGCTGGTCTAGTAACAGGGCTTCAGAAGCCAATTTCCTCTTTCATTTTCTCTGCTCGGAGACTCACTTGTGATGGTGGCGTACTTTCTTGCCCCCAGCTGTGAATGTCCAAGTCTAACTCTCTTCCATGTGCCCAGACCTCACCCATAGATTTTTGTTTGTTTGTGATTATGAATTTTGTTCCTACGATCTATGTAAGCACCCAGGGCCAGTCTTGCTTCTGTCACTCCTCCTCCAAGACCCTGCAGTCCCGTGACTACCTTCCCAGGGTGTGGAATGGGTATCTGCTTAACACTCCCACTCCACATACAACCCCACTACATCCTCCATCACTTGTCTTTCTCACTGTTGGGATTCCCCAGGCATTCTTCCTATTGACAACTTACGCCATGCTTTCCTTTTTTGTAGCCATCTGAATTTCTGTCACCGGCATAACCTTTGGGCCATATTCCCTAATGCCTGCATATCTACTGCCTGGCTCTTTGGGGTCTAAAACATGAAGACATTCTCCAGTAAATTCAAGCAAATGAGGATTTATCATAGGACTACACCTGCATAAGCAGCTGCAACTATTGGTTCATAAAGAATCAAAGTAACCATAAGGACACAGTTATCAATCCAGTCTGCGTGGGCCGCATAATCTTTCTTTGTTCTTTGTGTCACCTGTCTCTCTCCACACCTTCACCTGCACGCTTGTATTACTTACTCCCTCAAAATTTGCGTCATATTTCATTTTGACTTCCTATGGCTCTTCTCTCTCCTCCTCATAACTGTTTTGTTTCAAATTTCTCTTCATGTTGACAAAATTCTGGGTATGTTTCTCAGTTCAGATACCTGGCCACCAGATAAGATTGTTCAACTACATTTCATGTTGGGTCACAGATCCTAAGTTACAGGTAAGAGGTCCTTGCTCAATTTATCAATTTGTTATGCATGGATCAGATGCTTAACTTTGGACCAACTGGTTGTACAAAGGGAAAGACAGGGTCACAGAAGACAGCGTGGCTGCAGACCCATTGCCTCAACAGGGCATATGGACAGGGTGGGGACTGTGGCATCTCAAGGATACCATTTTCCTGGTGGCATTTCTTTCTGTGTCTCTGAACGCCAAGAACTGACAGATGGCCCATTTTCAAACCCTACAACCTCATATGGTGGCAAGGAAACTGACATAATTCATTCTTTTTAGCAATTGGTTTGATACAGGTTATAAAGAAATGCTATGTAGAAAGATCCAGAAAGATTTGTTCTTAGCAATTTCTATGTAGATAAAAATGATTTAAACCAAGCCATGTCTTTGAAAATAATTATTCAAACACTAAGAAAATCTAGATTTATTTGTACGTAATCCATATAGAGTGAACAGCTGCAGGAAGACTGGCTCCTATAATTTTTATCTGCTAAAGATTATAGATTTGTGTGCTACATAATTAATCATTTTTTAGGAGCCTTTAGATGATTAAGGAGAAATACCTCAGAAGCCAAATTTTCTTCCATTTCACAGATGGAGACTTATGAGACAATCTTTAATGTCCTCATTAAATATGCCAAATATTGTAGTTTGAGCGTCAGAAAGGTTCTCTATAAAATAGAGCTGAGAATAAGCAAAGTGCCATCATTTGGCCAGAAACTTTCACATCTTTTAGCTCTTTATTAAATTTTGAAGAGCAGGTAAAATCCTCAAAATTGAGATGAAAACTGCTGTAAGAATAAAGTAATTATTTAAAACATTTTAAAATAGATCAGTTAAAATAAATATTGTTATAATCTGCACACGCTTTGCACTATTCCCAGGGAATCTATTGTCAATGCCTTTTCACACTCCTTGTATTTTAAAAAGAAGTTTTTGATGCTGATTCACCCCAAGTGTCAAAGGAATAGCCAATTGAATAAATAATTTCTCTAGATTCTAAGGGAGCCTCCAAGGAAAAAAAGTAAGATTCCCAGGAAATTCCTTTCTATGTAGGGTGGTGACTCAAAGCAAAGGAAGACATCTATTTAGAATGTTGTTGACCAGCCTTTGTCATTAACCAATGGTCTCATTGAGAAATGCTATAAAACTTGTATCAGATTCAACATTCCCATCATGTCACCATGCTGCCTGGGACATTGTCTGCTATTCTACTACATGTCCTCCTGGTCAAGCTTAGAAAAAGACCCCCAGATTCTGAATAACTGCCTGACCTACCTCTGTCTCTCTCTTATGACTAGGCTACAGAGAGCCAGAGTTGAGGTCTTCCTGTAGAAACTTGCTGGAGACTCCGGTGTGTGTCTGTGTGTGTTCACCATACTGGCATTGGTGTGTGTACCTTCATCCTCTTCATCTTGACTCACTTGCTATTTACTTTGAGGTTTGCAAGCCAATGCAAACACCTTATGGAACAAGGTGGTAAATAATGAAATATAATGATGCTCTGCAGTGTGGTGAGAACACAGCTAGTGGCCTGTTCCCATTCACATTGATGACCAAATCTAGGGGACAGATCGGTGATTGTGGCCCATGGAACCAGATCCTGGCTGTGTAAACACGGCCTCAATGACACCATGATTATCAAAACAGTCGAAAAGCTGTTTTACTTTCTTAAGATTATAGAAAGGCCATTAAAGAAGCTCATGTCACAAGTTTGGACTTGTCATGTCTATATGACTTGCCAAGAATAACTTCAGGACCCTACTGTCTAAATGCTGTTCACAGGGGGATTCAGCTTGGCTTTCTGGAAGAATATAATTGACCAAAAACAACATGGACCTTCACATCTATTTTTACTTTTTACAATAATTCTTTAAATTCGTGTGAAATTCCTTGTACAACTGGCTTTGAAAACACTCTGAAAAGAGGTTCCACCTAATTAATTCAGAATAATTGACAGAAATGTATTGGAATTTGAAAGAACTAAAAACTATGGACTATATCATGGAAATATATTATTGCCAAGCACTTATGGGACTAGAACTCACAAGCCAAATATAGGTTCTATAATATTCTGCTTTACAGAGAAGTTTAAAAACAATTTTTCAGGTTTATGAATAGTCATGGTGAAAATACTTTTATGTATTAAAATATCTTATTTTTAGTTGTATGATAAAATATCCCTTTGTTTTTATGGTTTATTTATTTTTATTTCTCTGTCGACAAGCTCTTTAAACCTAACCACAGCCCCGTCTGAATTGCTCCAAAGCTCAAAATTCTTGGAGGTTAAAAATATAATCAACTATATGGTATCATGAAGACTTTTTATGGTCTATTGATTTGAAATATGCTGAAAAATGAGTATTTGAGTCTCTATCTTTCTAAAAGTTTACCATGGCATGTGATGTATTATGTTAAATGAGGCTACATGGAATTCACTCAGTATTCTACTGTCATATTCAAAACTAGAAATGTTGGCAGCATTCCTAGAAATAAGGCTTCAGGAGAGCAGGTGGATTCATAAGAGGAAGACCAGTGTTTATAGGAAGGTGCACATACAGGGGTAACTCTTGTTAAAAACACCTCTGCGTGTTTTTCATGTCACTCTCACTCAGCTGGCTGGGAAACCACACAAAGACTTTTTGTCTCATGCACAGGATCAGACTCAAAATATTTATCAAGTTTCTCCAAAACCATACACATAACTCACTGAACGTCTAGACAGGAATAATTAGTATTTAAAGTAAAGGACAACTTATGATGAATTGTGAACCCTGGTTGATTAAATGTATGTAGATGTTTTGATATTTAAGTTCCATGAAAAACATCAGTTTCCTGAGCTGGTCTCACCCCTAAGATTCTATTTTCACTCAGTCTCACGGAATTGTCTCTCATTTCTGCCAGCCTGAGATCCCACATCTGTCAAGTTACTTTGCTTGCTGTCATCCCCACATGAGACTCACTTGCCGCTTCTGTACCATCATATTTCACTGGCTTTAACTGGGATTCTCCTCTGCAGCTCACCCTGCAGCAGTGTTGCCCCTCACTCTGTTCATCTCTGCGATACATAGATACTACCGCTTCCAGCCATCGGAAGGTTGCTCAGTACATTCTCTGTGTATGTTTCACAGGTTTGTAATCTTAAGTGTCCCTAAATTTAAAAATCAAATTTCTGTGCAAATCCAGAGTGTAATTGATGTAAACTATCATTTTAATTTTATGTATGATAGTTATCTTCAAATATTTAATTTTCCCCTGTTTATTTGCCTCATAAGTTAAAATGACTATGAGAAGTATTATGCAAAAAAATGTTTCTAGATGAAGGAAGTTCAGGAAGCCTGGGTTAAACAATATTAAAAAGTTTCCTTTACTGCAGAACATTTCGGAGTTTTTATGCCCTGCAATACAGATCTCCTTTAAGTGGGGCTACAGAACACAGTATTTTCCAAAGCTATGTAACCATGAAAATTATATTTAAAACCTGTGTTGTATTGTATACTTGGACCACCTTGGAAAATGTTATGGTAGGTAGTTAAATGTTGAGACTAGATTCTGTGATAATACAGGAAATAAGATTTAATATTTGTTACAGTTTTGCAGATTCGTTATTTTTCAAGAAATGCCATTTTAGAGAATAATCTAGAATAATCTAGTGAACTACTCATGATCATCTGAGGCGAATTTGTCCCAGAATTATTAAAGAACTTGACAATTTCACACAACTAGTGATAGAGTTACTTCTCAAACCCTGCACACTAAATTTCAGTCCTGGGTCAGTTCTAAATGTTTGCAACCATTCAGCCTTCATGAACGTGAAATCAGCTCTGAGAAAATTGCTATAAAGCCCATCATTCTGAATGATTAAAAATATTAAATCACCATAGATATGGTGGTTCAAAGTGGTTGCAGATCTATAGTCGATAAGTTTCACTGACATTCTCTGGATCCTAAAAGACAACATTTTAATAAAAATGAAGGCCGTTTTGATTTTCAAACTAGTGGAAAAGAATACAATTCTAAGAGGAAAGAACTAAGATTTAAAGGAAGAATAAGGATAGTATATATGATTTTATGTGGTGAAGCTATTTTTCCAAGACCTCTGAAATTGTATATCTCCATATTTCCTTCCTTGTTAGTTTTGATAACTTAACAAAACTGAAGTAAATAGTATCCATTTCTATCAATATGAATTTCTAAATTTTCAGTCAATGATATATAATATTTTTGAAGTAATTTAAAAATATGGATTCTTGAACAATATGTTAATATCTCTACTGAATAAACTAAAATACAGTAAAATTTGATTGAAAGTAACTTACTACATCAAAAAGAAACATAGCATATATATTGCGTTTATATAAAGCAAAAAGTCATGCTTTTGTGTGTGTGTGTGTGTGTGTGTGTGTATTGAGAGTACTACTACTTTTGGGTCCAAACAACTACTTTGGGCCCCAAATTATAAAACTTAAACAATATTCTGAATTATTAAAAGACAGAAAATTGTCACTCCTATTTATTGAAGATATATTAGTTGTTCACATTATAGTTTTTCAAGAGTTGAGAATTAAATATTCAGTGTCCCGAGAATGCTGGTAACTCCTTCGTCATATATCAAACTTAATAATGTGGAATGCTAGCTTGCTTCCCCTATAGGGCAGCCTGAAAATAAAACATCTAATACAGCCTATCAACTAAAGATAACATAACCATTTCATCAAAAGAAATTACCAGAAATAAAAGACCTCTTTCACATGAAAATATTTTATCCACCTCTCTGAAACTTCTTATTAGCAAGGTTCAGAGGTCAGTTGGACAATAGCTGAGGGTCAGTTTCTGCTCCTGGTGAATCTTAAGTATAACTTTGATCACAGTTCTGCTGGGGATTTGGTCCCATGAGGTAGCCAGCTCTTTTATTAAAAAAAATTTTTTTTAACATCGTTATTGGAGTATAATTGCTTTAAAATGGTGTGCTAGTTTCTGCTGTATAACAAAGTGAATCAGCTATATGTATACATATATCCCCATATCCCCTCCCTATTGCATCTCCCACCCACCCTCCCTATCCCACCCCTATAGGTGGTCACGAAGCACCGAGCTGATCTCCTTGTGCTATGAGGCTGCCTCCCACTAGCTATCTATTTTAAATTTGGTAGAGTATATATGCCCATACCACTCTCTCACTTCATCCCAGCTTACCATTCCCCCGCCCCATGTCCTCAAGTCCATTCTATACATCTGCATCTTTATTCCTGTCCTGCCACTAGATTCTTCAGAACCATTTTTTATTTTAGCTTCCATATATATGTGTTAACATATGGTATTTGTTTTTCTCTTTCTGACTTACTTCACTCTGACAGACTCTAGGTCCATCCACCTCACAAAAAATAACTCAATTTTGTTTCTTTTTATGGCTGAGTAATGTTCCATTGTATATATGTGCCACATCTTCTTCATCCATTCATCTGTCGATGGATACTTAGGTTGCTTCCATGTCCTGGCTATTGTAAATAGAGCT
The DNA here is from genome assembly GCF_964165515.1 of Mesoplodon bidens. Lineage (NCBI taxonomy): Eukaryota > Metazoa > Chordata > Mammalia > Artiodactyla > Ziphiidae > Mesoplodon > Mesoplodon bidens. The sequence continues at coordinate 197,003,781 of NC_138176.1, forward strand.
GCAATGAACATTTTGGTACATGACTCTTTTTGAATTATGGTTTTCTCAGGGTATATGCCCAGGAGTGGGATTGTTGGGTCATATGGTAGTTCTATTTTTAGTTGTTTAAGGACCCTCCATACTGTTCTCCATAGTGGCTGTATCAATTTACATTCCCACTAACAGTGCAAGGGGGTTCCCTTTTCTCAACACCCTCTCCAGCATTTATTGTTTGTAGATTTTTTGATGATGGCCATTCTGACGGGTCTGAGGTGATACCTCACTGTAGTTTTGATTTGCATTTCTCTAATGATTAGTGATGCTGAGCATCCTTTCAGGTGTTTGTTGGCAATCTGCGTATCTTCTTTGGAGAAATGTCTATTTAGGTCTTCTGCCCATTTTTGGATTAGTTTGTTTTTTTTTTTGACTTTGAGCTGCATGAGCGGCTTGCAACTTTTGTAGATTAATCCTTTGTCAGTTGCTTCATTTGCAAATATTTTATCCCATTCTGAGGGTTGTCTTTTCATCTTGTTTATGTTTTCCTATGCTGTGCCAAAGCTTTTGAGTTTCATTAGGTCCCATTTGTTTATTGTTGTTTTTATTTCCATTTCTCTAGGAGGTGGGTCAAAAAGGATATTGCTGTGATTCATGTCATAGAGTGTTCTGCCTATATTTTCTTCTAAGAGTTTTATAGTGTCTGGCCTTACATTTAGGTCTTTAATCCATACGGAGTTTATTTTTGTGTATGGTGTTAGGGAGTGTTCTAATTTCATTCTTTCACATGCAGCTGCACAGTTTTCCCAGCACCAATTGTTGAAGAGGCTGTCTTTTCTCAATAGTATATTCTTGCCTCCCTTATCAAAGAGAAGTTGACCACATGTTTGTGGGCTTATCTCTGGGCTTTCTATCCTGTTCCACTGATCTATATTTCTGTTTTTATGCCAGTACCATACTGTCTTGATGACTGTAGCTTTGTAGTATAGTCTGAAGTATGGCAACCTGATTCCTCCAGCTCTGTTTTTCTTTCTCAAGATTGCTTTGTTTTTTGGGGGTCTTTTTTGTTTCCATACAAATTGTGAAATTTTTTGTTGTAGTTCTGTGAAAAACAGCATTGGTAGTTTGATAGGGATTGCACTGAATCTGTAGATTGCTTTGGGTAGTATAGTCATTTTCACAATGTTGACTCTTCCAATCCAAGAACATCGTGTATGTCTCCATTTGTTTGTACTGGCTTTAATTTCTTTCATCAGTGTCTTACAGTTTTCTGCATGCAGGTCTTTTGTGTCCTTAGGAAGGTTTATTCCTAGGTATTTTATTCTTTTTGTTGCAATGGTGAATGGGAGTGTTTTCTTAATTTCTCTTTCAGATTTTTCATTGTTACTGTGTAGGAATGCAAGAGATTTCTGTGTATTCATTTTGTATCCTGCTACTTTACCAAATTCATTGATTAGCTCTACTAGTTTTCTGGTAGCAGCTTTAGGATTCTCTATGTACAGTATCATGTCATCTGCAAACAGTGACAGCTTTACTTCTTCTTTTCTGATGTGGATTCCTTTTATTTCTTTTTCTTCTCTGATTGCTGTGGCTAAAATTTCCAAAACTATGTTAAATAAAAGCAGTGAGAGTGGGCAGTCTTGTCTTGTTCATGATCTTAGAGGAAATGGTTTCAGTTTTTCACCATTGAGAACAATGTTCATTGTTGGTTTGTCATATATGGCCTTTATTATGTTGAGGTAGGTTCCCTCTATGCCCACTTTCTGGAGTTTTTTTCATAAATTGTTGTTGAACTTTGTCAAAAGCTTTTTCTGCATCTATTGAGATTATCATATGGTTTTTATCCTTCAGTTTGTTAATATGTTGTATCACATTGATTGATTTGTGTATATTGAAGAATTCTTTCATCCCTGGGATAAACCTCACTTGATCATGGTGTATGATCCTTTTAATGTGCTGTTGGATTCTGTTTGCTAGTATTTTGTTGAGGATTTTTGCATGTATGTTCATCAGTGATATCGGTCTGTAGTTTTTTTTTGTGTGTGTATGACATCTTTGTCCGCTTTTGGTATCAGGGTGATGGTGGCCTCGTAAAATGAGTGTGGGAGTGTTCCTCCCTCTGCTATATTTTGGAAGAGTTTGAGAAGGATAGGTGTTAGCTTCTTCTAAATATTTGATAGAATTCTCCTGTGAAGCCAACTGGTCTTGGGCTTTTGTGTGTTGGAGGATTTTCAATAACAGTTTCAATTTCATTGCTTGTGATTGTTGTGTTCATATTTTCTATTTCTTCCTGGTTCAGTCTTGGAAGCTTGTACTTTTCTAATAATTTGTCCATTTCTTCCAGGTTGTCCATTTTATTGCTGTATACATTCTTGTAGTAGTCTCTCATGGGCCTTTCTATTTCTGCAGTGTCAGTTGTTACTTCTCCGTTTTCATTTGTAATTCTGTTGACTTGAGTCTTCTCCACCCCCCCCCCCCAAGTTTTTTGGATGAGTCTGGCTGATGGTTTATCAACTTTGTTTACCTACACAAAGAACCAGCTTTTAGTTTTGTTGATCTTTGCCATTGTTTCCTTTGTTTCTTTTTCATTTATTTCTGGTCTGATCTTTATGATTTCTTTCCTTCTGCTAACTTTGGCATTTTTCTCTTGTTCTTCTTTCTCTAATTGCTTTAAATATAATGTTAGGTTGTTTATTTGATATTTTTCTTGTTTCTTGAAGTAGGATTGTATTGCTATAAATGTGCCTCTTTGAGCTGCTTTTGCTGCATCCCATAGACTTTGGGTTGTCCTGTTTTTATTGTCATTTTTTCTAGGAATTTTTTGATTTCTTCATTGATTTCTTCAGTGATCTCTTCTTTATTATGTAGTGTATTGTATGTCCTCCATGAGTTTGTATTTTTTACAGATTTTTTTCCTGTAATTGATATCTAGCATCATAGCGTTATGGTCAGAAAAGATACTTCATATGATTTCAATTTTCTTAAATTTACCAAGGCTTGATTTGTGACCTAAGATATGATCTATCCTGGAGAATGTTCCATGGGCACTTGAGAAGAAAGTGTATTCTGTTGTTTGGGATTGAATGTCCTATAGTTATCAATTATGTCCATCTTGTTTAATGTATCATTTAAAGCTTGTGTTTCCTTATTTATTTTCATATTGGATGATCTGTCCATTGGTGAAAGTGGGTGTTAAAGTCCCCTACTGTTATTGTGCTACTTTTGATTTCAGCTTTTATGGCTGTTAGCATTTGCCTTATGTATTGAGTTGTTCCTATGTTGGGTGCATAGGTATTTACAATTGTTATATCTTCTTCTTGGATTGATTCCTTGATTATAATATAGTGTCCTTCTTTGTCTCCTGTAACAGTCTTTATTTTAAAGTCTATTTTGTCTGATATGAGCATGGTATTTCAGCTTTCTTTTGGTTTCCATTTTAATGGAATATTTTTTCCATCCCCTCACTTTCAGTCTGTATGTGTTTCTAAGTCTGAAGTGGGCCTCTTGTAGACAACATTTATATGGGTCTTGTTTTTGTATCCATTCAGCCAGTCTGTGTCTTTTGGTTCGGGCATTTAATCCATTTACTTTTAAGATAGTTATCAATATGTATGTTTCTATTAACTTTTTCTTAATTGTTTTGGGTTTGTTATAATCGGTCTTTTCCTTCTCTTGTGTTTCCTGCCTAGAGAACTTCCTTTAGCATTTGATGTAAAGCTGGTTTGGTGATGCTTAATTCTCTTACCTTTTGCTTGTCTGTAAAGGTTTTAATTCCTCCATCAAATCTTAATGAGATCCTTGCTGTGTAGAGTAATGTTGGTTGTAGGTTTTTCCCTTTCATCATTTTAAATATGTCCTGCCACTCCCTTCTGGCTTGCAGAGTTTCTGCTGAAAGATCAGCTGTTAATCTTATGGGGTTTCCCTTGTATATTATTTTTTGCTTTTCCCTTGGTGTTTTTGATATTTTTTCTTTGTATTGAATTTTTGATAGTTTGATTAATATGTGTCTTGGCATGTTTCTCCTTGGATTTTTCCCTTATGGGACTCTCTGTGGACTTGATTGACTATTCCCTTTCCCACGTTAGGGATGTTTTCAAATAATGTCTTCAAATATTTTCTCAGACCCTTTCTTTTTCTCTTCCTCTTCTGGGACCCCTATAATTCGAATGTTGGAGCATTTAATGTTGTCTCTGAGGTCTCTGAGGCTGTCCTCAATTCTTTTCATTCTTTTTACTTTATTCTGCTCTGTGGCAGTTTTTCCTACTATTTTATCTTTTAGGTCACTTATCTGTTCTTCTGCCTCAGTTATTCTGGTATTGATTCCTTCTAGAGTAGTTTTAATTTCATTTATTGTGTTGTTCATCATTTTTTATTTTTTTTGGCTGTTTAGTTCTTCTAAGTCCTGTTAAACGTTTCCTATATTTTCTCCATTCTATTTCCAAGATTTGGGATCATCTTTGCTATCATTACTCTGAATACTTTTTCAGGTGGACTGTTTCCTCTTCATTTGTTGGGTCTGGTGGGTTTTTACATTGCTCCTTCATCTGATGCATATTTCTCTGTTTTCTCATTTTGTTTAACTTACTGTGTTTTCTGTCTCCTTTTCATTGGCTGCAGGTTTGTGTTTCCCATTATTTTTGGTGTCGGACCCAAGTGGATGAGGTTGGTTCAGTGGCTTGTGAAGGCTTCCTGGTGGAGGGTACTGGTGCCTGTGTTCTGAGGGTGGGGCTGTATCTTTTCCTTCTGGTGGGCAGGGCCAAGTCCGGTGGTGTGTTTGTCTTGTCTGTGACCTTAGTATGACTTTAGGCAGCCTGTGTGCTAATGGGTGGGGTTGTGTTCCTGTCTTGCTAGTTTTTTGGCATGGGGCATACAGCACTGGAGCTTGCTGGATGTTGGGTGGAGCTGGGTATTAGTGTTGAGATGAAGATCTCTGTAAGAACCCTCACTGATTGATATTATGTGGGGCTGGGAATTTTCTGGTCGTGCAATGTCCTGGACTTGGCTCTCCCACCTCAGAGGCTCAGGTCTGACACCCAGCCAGAGCACCAAGACCCTGTCAGCCACATGGCTCAGAAGAAAAGGAAGAAAGAAAAAACAAAAATAAAAACAAAAAAAATGAACAGACAGAACCCTAGGGTAAATGGTAAAACAAACCTATACATACAAAATCACACAAAAAAGCATACACATACACACTCACAAAAAGGAGAAAAAGGTGAAAAAAATATATATATATACATTTTTAAAAAGGAAGAGAGCAACCCCACCAATAAACAAATCTACCAATGATAATAAGCACTAAATACTAAATTAAGATTAGCATAAAACCAGAAACAAGTTAGATGTAGAAAGCAAACCCCAAGTCTACAGTTGTTTTCAAAGTCCACCACTTCAATTTTGGGAACACTCATTGTCTATTCAGGTATTCAACAGATGCAGGGTACATCAAGTTGGTTTTGAGTATTTAATCCACTGCTCCTGACGCTGCTGGGAGGGATTTCCCTTTCTCTTCTTTGTTTGCACAGCTCCTGGGGTTCAGCTTTGGTTTTGGCCCCACCTCTGCATGTAGATCACCCTCAGGACTCCGTTCCCTGCCCAGACAGGACAGGGTTAAAGCAGAGGCTGATTAGGGCTCTCTTGCTCACTCAGGCCAGGGAGAGGGAGGAGTACCGTAGTTATAATTGGAATGTGGGGTGAGCCTGCGGTGGCAGAGGCCAGCGTGATGTTGCAACAGCCTGAAGCGTGCCATGTGTTCTTCCAGGGAAGCTGTCCCTGGATCATGGGACCCTGGCAGTGGCAGGCTGCACAGGCTCCCAGGAGGGGAGATGTGGATAGTGACATGTGCTTGCACACAGGCTTCTTGGTAGCTGCAGAAGCAGCCTTAGCGTCTCATGCCCGTTTCTGGGGTCTGTGCTGTTAACCATGGCTCACGCCCATCTCTGGACCTCATTTAGGTGGTGCTCTGAATCCCCTCTCCTTGTGCACCCTGAAACAATGGTCTCTTGCCTTTTAGGCAGGTCCAAACTTTTTCCCAGACTCCCTACTGGCTAGCTGTGGTGCACCAGCCCCCTTCAGGCTATGTTCACTCAGCCAACCCCAGTCCTCTCCCTGGGGTCTGATCTCCGAAGCCCAAGCCTCAGCTCCCAACCCCACCCGACCCTACGGGTGAGCAGACAAGCCTCTCCGGCTGGTGAGTGCTGGTCAGCACCTCTCCTCTGTGCGGGAATCTCCCCTCTTTGCCCTCCAACCCCCTGTTGCTGTGCTCTCCTCCGTGGCTCTGAAGCTTCCCTCCCATATCACCCATCTCTGTTAGTGAAAGGGCTTCCTAGTGTGTGGAAACTTTTCCTCCTTCACAGCTCCCTCCAGAGGTTCATGTCCCGTCCCTACTCTTTTGTCTCTCTTTTTTCTTTTGCCCGACCCAGGTACGTGGGGATTTTCTTGCCTTTTGGGATGTCTGAGGTCTTCTGCCAGTGTTCAGTAGGTGTTCTGTGGGAGTTGTTCCACATATAGATGTATTTTTGATGTATTTGTGGGGAGAAAGTGATCTCCATGTCTCACTCCTCTGTCACCTTGAAGGTCTCTGTTAGAAGATTTTTAATTGCAGTTTTAATTTCATTATTTGTGATTGGTCTGTTTATACTTTCTATTTATTACTGGTTCAGTCTTGGGAGACTGTACCTTTCTAAGAATTTGTCCATTTCTTCCAGGTTGTTCATTTTATTGGCATATAGTTGCCTGGAGTAGTCTCCTATGATTCCTTGTATTTCTGTGGTGTCAGTTTTAATCTCTCCTGTTTCATTTCAAATTTTATTGATTTGAATCTTCTCCCTTTTGTTCTTAATGAGTCTGGCTAAAGGTTTGTCAATGTTATCTTCTCAAATAATGAGCTTTTAGTTTCATTGATTCTGGCTATTGTTTTCTTCATTTCTATTTCATTTATTTCTGCTCTGATTTTTATGATTTCTTTCCTTCTACTAACTTTGGGTTTTTTTGTACTTCTTTCTTTAGTTCTTTTTGGTGTAAGTTTATATTGTTTATTTGAGATTTTTCTTGTTTCTTGAGGTAGGATTGTATTGCTATAAACTTCCCTCTTAGAAGTCTTAGAGTTTCTACTGAAAAATCAGCTGATAACTTTATGGGGTTTCCTTTGTATGTTATTCTTTTGCTTTTCCCTTGTTGCATTTAATATTTGTTCTTTGAATTTAATTTTTGTTAGTTTGATTAATATGTGTCTCGGAATGTTTCTCTTTGGGTTTATTCTGTATGGGACTCTCTGTGCTTCCTGGACTTGGGTGGTTATTTCCGTTCCCATGTTAGGGAAATTTTTGACTATAATCTCTTCGAATATTTTCTCAGACACTTTCTCTTTCTCTTCTTCTTCTGGGACCCCTATAATTCGAATGTGGTGTGTTTAGTGTTGTCCCAGAAGTCTCTGAGACTGTCCTCATTTCTTTTCATTCTTTTTTCTTTACTCTGCTCTGCTGCAGTTATTTCCAACATTCTATCTTCCAGCTCACTTGTTCGTCCTTCTGTCTCAGTTTTTCTGCTATCGATTCCTTCTGGAGTATTTTTAATTTCATTTATTGTGTTGTTCATCATTGTTTGTTTGGTCTTTACTTCTTCTAGGTCCTTGTTAAACATTTCCTTTATTATTAACATTTAAATATCTAATGTTCTTATAGGTGCCAGTTTGCCTAATTGTTTCATAATAATTGTGTCATTTATATGCACAGTGTATAAGAGGTAAAAGTATAGATTTTTGTTTTTTTGTTTTTTTTAGTAATATGTAAAAATATTTTAAGTAACCAGAGCTCTAACACCAAAATTTGTATGAGGGATATACAATCTTAGAGAAGAATAAATGGCCCCAAGATTTTAACCTGAGTCTACACGTACAAATTCCAGGACAAGAGGGTGAGTTAGTATTCTTCAATTTAGACAGAATAATAAAATAACAAGAATTTGATGATTACAAATAGTTGGCAGACTTTGAGAGATATGGCAGAAAAAAATTTGATGTAGTAGAATCCTTTGTCACTAAAAGTTCATGGGAATACAAGGAAAAGTAAACCCAGTAAATAAATAAGTAAATACTAGAGCCAAGACTAGAACAAAGAAATGTCTGGTCACCAAAAATGCATTGTAAGCCATTGGAGAATGCCAAAACCATTTCCTTCCTAAAAGGTGATAGAACCAGATACCCTCCTGGAAGCAATGTAAGAGGCTTGCATTCAAGGCCAGGACCCTCTGGGTGTTCACAATCCTCGTGGATTAGAAAAATTCCATTTTGTGGCCAGTTAGTTGGAGATCTTGTCATCTGTATGAGGCTTGGGTGGGAAAAAAAGTTATCCCTGAGTAAAAGGATCCTTGACTTACACTAAGCATTAATACAGGCAGGGCTGGCTACAGAACTGTTGGACTCAGAACAGAATGAATGTGCAGCACTGCCTGTTTAAAAAGGAAGAACAAAAGCAGCATCAAAGTTACTAAAATATAAAACTTTTATCTTTGTTTCATATTATCTCTCTGACTTTTCCTGGGGTATTTTGTTCACTATTTAATATCTTGCTAGGTAAAAAATTTAATTACTAGCAGAAATTTTACATTTCATATTTAGAGTGTGCTCTAACATTTTCAATGCAAATATGCATGCTTAATCTGTGCAAAGAATCACAGATCCCACAATCCATGTTTTCTAACTCACATATGCATGAGTATTTCATTCCACCAGAACAGTGGAAACACCACACAAAACTCAACTGTGTTTATTTCACTTCTAGGTAGACACACATTCTACCCACATGACTATCTAAGCATATGCACAGTGAAATAAGCACTGGAAGGAAAAGAGACTATGGGATTCCCTATAATTCCCTTTCCTTCTATGATTTTCACTGTAGGTGGTTGGGTTAAATTAAAACAGTAAGAAAGGACTTGATAGGGCTCCTTGGTCATTAGTGGTTCTTAGAATTCCATTGTGTCTCTTCTGTTTGATGTGAACTCTGGTTTGGACACATGGATGGCCTCTTTGTGTTGTCATCACTTGTACTTGATCAGGTGTAGATGGACCAGGCTTCCCTTGGCTTGAGTTTTGTAGAAGTCCTGTGCCCAGTGGGTGCACAGGAATTCTGTGCTCAGGAGGCCTTGTGAACACCATCTGAGAACAGGACACCAAGGACAGCTGGGTGCCTAGACTGTGTGTTTCTTCTCTGTACCATCATCTCATTAGACTTCACTTCAATACAACTTCAAAGGTAAAATGACTGAGCTTCAAGAAGGTGACTGCAGAATATTAAACTAAGCCTGGAGCCCTTCTGAGCAAAGGGCCCTGGGAGGCTGAGCACATCTCATAACTGTTCATTACAAATTGTGGTGCCAACCCACATACATAAAGAAAGGTAGCCATGGGCGCCGAGATTAAGGCAAAGCACTCAGGTACACGGGGACTATTCACAGGTTTCTAGTCATAACATTTTTTGTTTTACAGACATGGAACAGAAAATCTTAAAGTAGAAAATGTAAAGCCCAAAGCATCCAGTGTGGTGGGCAGGACCCTCGATCCTTTGCAGATTTAACAAGAACAAGTAACAAGGAGTAGGGAGAAAGCAGGGTCCTGCGAGTGCCCCCTGGGCACAACACCACCTAAGGGGTGGGCACACCATGTAAACCAGCCCTCCGGCCGACCCCTGGACACACCCCTGCCCTCACCCCATGTAAGGAAGCAGCTCGCCCCGCCTCGGGGAGTGAGCAAAGGAACCTGTTGTTTGTTCTCACTCCCCACTCCTGCAGCAGGGACACCAATAAAGCCTGGCCTGACTCTCTTAACTGGCCTCTTATCAATTTCTATTTGTTGGAGAAGGCTAAGAACCCTGGTCAGCACCAAAACCTCTAAACATAGAGAGTTTTCATGGGCTGGTTGCAGAATAGAAAGTCTGAAAACGATGTTTGGACTGGCCTGGAGGACAGCAAACACCCGTGCCCTGACTCGCCCATGGAGCCATGTGGCAAGGAGCTGTCGGCAGCCTCTAGGAGCTGGCGGGCAAACAAGGGCTTCAGTCAGACAACCACAAGGAAGCAACTCTGCCAACAGCCGGTGAGCTTGCAGGAGGATTCTGGGCCCTGGATGGAAACCGCAGCCCTGGCTGACACTTTGCTGTCTGCCTGGAGACTCTACCTAAGATGTGGTTGGACTTCTGACCTACAGAAACTGAGAAGTGATAAATGTCTGTTGGTTTAAGCCACTACGTTTGTAGCAATTTGTTATGCAGTCATGGAAAGCTACTGCATCCAGGAATAACATTTTGGCTTATATCCTGATAGTTTTATCTTTTATAGCTTTTTCCTTATGTACACATGTATATATGTTTTGCATAAAATGGAATTATCCTTTTCATTTAATCTTTTTTATATTTACTGTGATGATGAACATTTTTCACCCCATTAACCAGTTTTACCACACTGTTAAAAAATAAAAATAAACAGATCTCATACCCAGGAAGCCAAGCCCAGGTACAGAGTCAAAATGTGTATTACCTGCAGGGTATCAGAAATAAAACCAATAAATGACGAAAAATAGTGCAGAATTATTGAAACCACTGGAGGAAGCAAACTTGAAACTTTGATAGTATTAGTGGAAAATAATCAAGTTCATTTATTTTTAGTAGCCCTAAGCATTTTGTTTAAATAGCAATGTTTCAAGTAAGAACCAAATTACAGTCTGAACATGGCAGAATGTTTTTCTTTTTTCTTTTCTTTTTTTTTTTTTTTTTTTTTTTTGTGGTACGTGGGCCTCTCACTGTTGTGGCCTCTCCCGTTGCAGAACACAGGCTCCAGATGTGCAGGCTCAGCGGCCATGGCTCACGGGCCCAGCCGCTCTGCAGCACGTGGTATCTTCCCGGACTGGAGCACGAACCCATGTCCCCTGCATTGGCAGACGGACTCTCAACCACTGCGCCAGCAGGGAAGCCCTATTTTTCTATTTTTAAAAGAAGTTAAGATATTGAAGTTTAACATAACATAACACAAAAGTGCATAATTTGTAACGACATCCCAGGGAAAGCTTACAAAGTGAGCACAACTGGGCAAGCAGCTCCTCCATGTCCATCTACAAATTCTTACACCCTCTGTCCAAAAGGTAACCACTGTCATGATTTCTAGACTATAAAATGTGCTCTTTTTCAAGTTTGTGTTCAATACAATCGTGTATTTTGTATCTGGCTTCCTTTGTACATTTTGTTTGAAACTCATAAAAGTTGTTGCATGTAGCTATAATTGATTTATTTTTATTTCTGTAGAGTGAGCCATTTACAATGCAATTTATTTCCTGTTCTATAATTGATGCATATTTCCACTAGAGGCCAATATGAAAATGCTGCTATAAACATTTAGGTATATGTCTTTGGATGCACATATGTACACACTTCTGTTACCCAGGAATGGAATTGCCGGGTCTTAGACTATATGTGTATTAAACTTTCTAGTTGCTGCCCAAGAGTTTCAGAGTATAGATAACAGTTTACCCTCTAATCAGCAAAGTCTGAGGGATCCAGTTACTCCAACAATACTTTGTATTGTTTTTTTTTTGTTCTATTTTGGGGGTATCATTTTCACTTGCATTTATATGACATTACTTATGATTTTAATCAACTTGTCGTGGGTCTATCATAGATAAGTGTGTGACCTGCCTTTTTTTATTGGATTGTCTTTTTCTTATTATTCTTAGTAGTTCTTCATAAATTCTGCATTTAAGCCCTATGATAATTATGTGTGTTGCCAAGATATTCTCCGTCTTGGTTTACTAGGGCTGCTGTGACAAAACATCACAGATTTTGTGCCTTAAAATCAGACATTTATTGTGTCACGGCTCTGGAGGCTGGAAGTCCAAGATCAAGGTGTTGGCAGGGCTGGTTTCCTCTGAGGTCTCTCTCCTTGGCTTGCAGATGGCCGTCTTCTTGCTGTGCCCTTACATGGTCTTTCCTTTACGTGTGGGCATCCCTGGTACCTCTCTGTCCAAATTCCCTCTTCTCCTAAAGACATAAGTCAGACTGGGCTACAGCCCTGCCTAACAGCCTCATTTAACCCTAATTGTCTTTTGAAAGGTCCTATCCTCAAGTATGGCCACATTTTGAAGTAGTGTTAGGTTGTTAGGGCTTCAACACTTGCATTCTGAAGGGAATACAATTAAGCCTGTAACATTCTCCTTTTCTGTAAGATATCAAACATTTGAAATTTACTCTCATTTTCAATTTTGCTCAACTCAGGAAAATGTTTCATATAAATTTGAAAAGACTATGTATTCTGCAACAGTTGAGTTCAAATTATTATATATGTAAGTTAGGTTATGTTTGTTAATTGCATTTTCAGTTTGTATTCTTTCTGATTTTTGTCTACTTTTTCAATCATTACTGAAAGATTCTTTTTTAATCTCCTACTCTGATTTTGGGTTTGGCCATTTTTCCTTTAGCTTTATCTATTTATGATTTTATATTTCGAGGCTATGCTTTTAGATGCATACAAATGTAGAACTATCATATCTTCCGGGGAATTGAATCTTTTGTCATTATGAAATATTACAATTTTTACTTTACATTTTCAGTCGTATCAGGAGGGCTGCCAGGAGTGGCAGGGGAGACTATTGTTTATGTCTGGAGGTGTGCAGGGGGCCCCATTCTTATAAACTAACTTATACCCCTGCCAAAGAGCGGGAGATTTGAACCCATGTCACAAAACTGTCATCAACAGCCATTACATCTTAGTCACAAAGAAAGGAATGAAAAAGGCATTATTATCCTTTTTTTAAAGGCCTTTCTCTTGGACAAGATACCTTCAAGATGGCTGTGTTCATTTTCAATTACTGCATACAAAGTGCCACAAACTTAGCAGCTTAATACAACATACACTTATTATCTTACAGTTTCTGTGGGTGAGGGGTTCAGGCACTGCTTAGTTGGGTCCTCTCCTTAGGGTTTCACAAGTCTGTAGGTAGAGTCAGATAGGTGCATTCTTACCTGGAGGGTCCAGTGGAGAAGGATGTATGTCAAAGCTTACTCAGGTTGCCGGAAGGAGTAGCACAGATGCCTCAGCTTCTTACAGGCTGTCAGAGAGAGGCTTCCCTCCGCTCTTGAAGACATCCTCAGCTCCTAGAAGACCTTTTAGGTCTCTGTCCACACGGGCTTCCTAACATGGACACTTATTTCCTGTAGCAGAGTCTTGTATAATGTAACACAACTGATGGAATGACACCTCAGAATCTTTGCCATGTTTCATTGGCTACATAAGTCACAGGTCCTGCCCACACTCAAGGGGAAGAGATTACACAGGGCTTGAAACCAGAAAGTAACTCAGAGTTTGTCCATCATAATGGCTGAAAGCATTTGTCATCTCTCTGTCAAGTCCATGGGAAACTCATGGATGCTTTTGTATTTTTCTAATAAATGTATGTCAGAGGTTTTATTTAACTTGATAATTAACAGGTGAACTTTTAAGCTATTACAACCAATTCAAAGAAAAACATACACATAGGCAATCCAGAATGCTGAAAATGATTTATAAAAAGAAGAAAGACTGGTCCATATTCACAGGACAATAATCAGCTGCATTCCATCAGACATAATTCGTTTGCATTTTTATGGGCAAGAATTGTTGCATTGTTGTACATTTTCTTAAACTTACAAGAGATATAAAATAGCTCTAATACAATGAAGGGTGTGATCTCTATAGAATAAAGTAACCCAGAAGTGTGCACTAGACAAGACACACAGTTATCTTTTCTTTTTGTCTAGTTCAAAGTCTTCCACATTTTTTTCTTGAATCAGCAAAGATATCCTCAGGTCTATTCATCATCATAGACGTGAGAAAACTATAATCAACCCAGAACATGAACAGGAAAGGATTGGTTAAATAAATTTATTATTGATTATAGATAAAAATATCAAGTAGCTATAAAAGTGATATCGAAGAACAATATCTAATGATATGGAAAGAGTTTTAAGACATTTGTAGTGGACAGAAGATGCATTCAGCATCTGTTTACTGTGCACTGCTCTAGATCAATCAGATTACACGGGCATATCATTCATGAAGCTTGTTAACTAATGATAATGCTACAATACGAATAGCAGTTGTCTCCAGAGGTAGAATTAGGCATTTTAATTTGCTAGTTTTTGCTGACTTTTATTTTTCAAATGACTACTTTACGATGAAAAGGTTTTCCTTGGAGACAAGAAAGCATACAAATTATATAGGAAAAAAAAAATCACTGAGGACGTACTCTGTGCCAGCTCCACAGAAAGACAAATCACACAGAGCGTTTCTGCTCTGAGGAAATAGAAGTCAGTGGAAGAGACGCAGTGTCAACTCCTAATTAGGGTAAACCATAAAGCATACGAGGAAAAGCACATACCGACTGCCTCTGACTAACGGTGGTGGGGTCAGGGGTGCAGCGTGGACTTGGGGGAGGAACTCCGAAAGAGGGGCTGCCAAAGCAGGACTGGGAACCATAAATTAGAGTTAGTGATGGAGAGAAAAGGAGCGGGGGGCAGAGAAAAGGGTTTACACAGAACTCCACAGTCTAGGTAGAAGCAGACTGGCTCATTTGTTTGTTTTTCTATGTAAGACACAAAGGTCTAGTTTTTACACATGAAAAGTATGGGAGCAGAATAGGCAACCCCAGATGTGCCCTTTGCCATGTTGACCATTTGGAGCAGAAGGCAATCAAGACCCAGCAGATGCAAGAAAAACTTTTACCTTTCCCTAAACTGCCCAGAAGAACTTAGATGGGGGCTTGGCCCAAAACAAGAGCTGTTAACAGAGATAACTTTTCATGGAATTACCTGCATGGTAGGGCAGATACCTGATTACCGTCTGCTCTTTTCACCTCCCTGCAAATTGCCCTCCTGCCCTTTGAAGCTCTACCGCATCTCTCAGCTCAGGATAGCACAGAAGCCTCAATTGCCTGATTAAATTTGCCTCTCATATTTTTATGGGACTCCCATACTTACAAAATTAAATTCATTTTTCTCCTGTTAATCTGTCTTATGTCAAGTTAATTATTAGACCAGCCAAAAAACCTGGAAAGGTAGAAGAAAAAGTTTTCTGCCCCAACAATATACACATGACTACTTAAAAATACCAAATAAACTAGAAGTTTGGGAGTAACATATGTCTGCTGTGGGGACACAGCAGGAGTGGGTGCCCTCTTTCCTGTGGCTTCGACTCATTCCTGGATGATGGGCTATTGGAGCCACATAACGGTGTCAGGAGATGTGCAGGAAGCATGGGGAGAGAATGTCAAGACAGCCACAGTTTTCAGCCTCAGACTCCATGCTCTCCTCTGTTCTGCTTTCCATTTTCTCTCTGAATGGGCTAGTTGGGACCATGCAGGTGGGAGCACTCTATGTGGTAGGCAGCCCCTGGGGAGGCTGCCTTCTGGCATTTAGCCCCTTGTGGTACCCCCTCTGCTTGAGTGAGGGCTGGTCTTTCCAATTTCTAGTGACTAGTATGTGGCAGAAGTGATGGGCTGCCTCCCCTGAGATCAGGCTCCAAATGGACGATGACTTCTATCTTGTCCGCTCTCCCTCTCATGCTCCCTCCATCTGAGACAAGTCCCCTGCCATGTTTTAAGCTGCTTTCTGGAAAGTTCTGCATGACAGGAAGCTGATGTCTCCAGCTGGCCATCTGGAGGTTTCCCTTCACCCTGGAAGTGAACTCAGAAGCAGTTTTTCCTCCCGTGGACCTTTGAGTTGAATGTGGCTCTGGCTGGCACCTTAAATGGAGCCAGTGAGAAACCCTGAGCCAGAGTCAGCCAGGTACACCACGCTGGGTCTCCTGACCTGCAGAAATGGAACTATTAGCTGCTTATTGTTTTGAGCCACTTTGGTCATTTATTATGCAGCAGTAATCAAATGCGCCATGCTATATGAGTAATAACCCATACAGTCCCCAAAATTGCAGTGTCTTAAACAAATAACTCTTTCTTTTCTATGTACAGTATAATCTAACGCTGAAAGGTGCCCCTAGTCCACCTTGACTCCAGGCTATGGGCTCCCAGAACAGCTGAGGCACTGGAGAGGTCCCGATGGAGGAGAAGCTCCTGGCAGGGGTGCTGGGTGGCTGGGTGGGCGGCATGTTTAATTA
Source organism: Mesoplodon bidens (assembly GCF_964165515.1). Lineage (NCBI taxonomy): Eukaryota > Metazoa > Chordata > Mammalia > Artiodactyla > Ziphiidae > Mesoplodon > Mesoplodon bidens. The sequence goes on from NC_138176.1 coordinate 197,019,888, forward strand.
CTCAGCTTGTAGAACGTTTCTGTTGTTTCTCTGTTTTTGTGTGTGTGTCTGTGTGTATTTTTTTTGTCGTTTTTCTTTATGGGCAAAAACCCAGACCCGTGCCTCTGCTTACCTGCAAGTGAAGCTGAGAAAAATAGAGACACACATGGATGGTGAGGAGGGCCAGCCATCTCTGCCCCGGGGACGGAAGAGCTTCCAGGGGGCGGGCAGTGGGCTCTGGTGATGCTTTGCTGCTTTCTTTACACTTCACAGATACCTTGTGCTTATTTTCAGCTTCGGGGTTTACTTGAAATCCTGATACCAGAGGAAATTCCTCATTTCATACAAATAATAAACGCAAGGATTGTGCACTGACCCCCGGTCTTCTACCCACAGAGAACTTAACTTGAAATCAGTCATTGAGGAGCTCTTCCTAGTTTGGGGGCACATGTGGATGAAAACACTTTTCTTCCCTCGCAAGCCCTACCTCTCTGGGCTCACCTCACCCCACCCTCCACCCACCAAACTTCACTCACTTTCTCACATTCCTCACAGCCTTGTGTCTCCACATTTCCCCAGCTTCCTCTGTTTTATGTGATTCCTTTCCTCCTTGTCTAATTTAACATCGTCAAATTTCAGCAAAACTTCTACTAAGCAGGTAAGCTCTCGCTGTGACTCCCCACCCCATGGCAGCAGGTTTTTCTTTTATTTAAACTAATAGACCCATTTATTTTCTCTCATGCTTTGTAGTGATCGTTACAGTTACTTGCATTTCTGTAAACTTTTTGTTAATGTTTCTCTCCCCTTTTAGACTCTTAGAGCCGAGAGGTTAGGGACCATGTTTGTGCTGTTCCTGAGAACACCTTTGGTGCTTGAGGCGCATAGTAGGTGCTTGATGCATGTGTTTATCGACTGGGTACATGGATGTGAATGAATGATGTCAGACGAGTCTCACTTAACCCTGTTTGTAAACTGGGCAGATTTCTGAGGCTCCTCAAGGATCCAGCGACCTCTGCTGTATCACAAGGGTTGTGAGAGAACGCTGACACCTCGGGAAATGAGGGGGTTTTCTTTGGAGAAACCCCCGTGCTGGCAGATGGAGAGCTTTCCCTCCCTGATGAGTAAAGGTCAGAGGATGGTTCCTCCCACCAGAACAGGGCTGAGGATAGAGGAAACCCTGGGCTGATGTTCTCTGTGGGTCACTAAGCAGATCACGGACCTACACTGAGAATTCTGAGGGGGTCGATAACTCCCTTTCTTTTCTCCCAAGAGCAAACTTTGTCCTATTACATTTTGGAATGAAGAAAGGGAAAAACAACCATTAATGTTTTAAAATCGGACCCATTTACTTTCTTCTGCTTTACTCCCCCTCTCCGCGCCATGGACTTCCTTTGAGTGTGTGTAGGTCTGTGTCTCTTTAAATTTTTTCCAAATTTAGTATTAAGTTGAAAAGAAAGTGGGGAAGGATTAAAATCAATACGAAAACAAGAGCAAAATCAAGAAAGCACAGAATAGACGCTTTCATTTCATCTTATTGTTTTCTCCTCTCTCTCCTCCCTTCCTATCCCTCACCCTGTATCCCCACCACACTTACTTATTTCCGTATCATCTTTCAGGGAACATATGGTGAGGATGTAGGGAAGGGCCGGCACTGGGATAATGACCAGGAAGGAGGAAGACTGGCACTTTACATACATACACTCATCGGATTCTCACTGAACACCTATATCTAGAGGAGATAGTATTACCCCCTTCCTCATTTTCTAGGTGAAAAACCAGGGTTTAGGGAAGTTAAGCATTTTGTCATGTTAGAAAGTGAGTCTGGGGCAGAGCAGGAATATGAATTCAGGTTTGTCTGATGCCAAACCCCACTTCATTCCCAGCTCACTTACTTGCAGAGAAAGAAGCATGAGTGGGCAGAATAAAAATCAACAGTAGGTGAACCTCTCCCCAGCTGTTGGTGTAGAAGAAGAGCAAAGGTATAAGTGAAGGGTTTGCACCTCATTTAAATTGCAGTGAATTCTCTAATTTCAAAAATTGTTGAAGGATTTCACTAGGGACATACATCTGTTTAGTGTGTAGGAAAAGAATACAAAGAAGTAAAAGAAGGTCAACTGAAAATGCACGGTCACTGTGCAGAGGAAGGGATGCTCGGGGAATTGTGCTCTGAAGCCATCTGTGCTTCAGAGTTTCCAAATGAATTTCTGTATTTACTCACTCTCATGGCAAACCTCTCAGAGCACTCCTTGGTCATTTGAAAGCCCACATTGACTCAAGCTTTGCTGGAGTTGCTTGTGATTCCATAGTAACCAAGAGCCTCTCCTAGCTGTTTTCTTGGCTTTATTTGTCTGTTTGCCCTTCGTTTTAGAAATCTGCCACAGTGTTGGCTTTGTATAGTCTCAGTTCTTTCCTTCTGCCCAGAGGCCAAAAGGGAGAAAGGGTGTGGCGAACTAGGGACTTATCAGCCAAATTAAATGAGAAAATGGAGGCAATTATCTAAAAAATACATGTGAAGACCTGTTGTCACTCAGAATGAAAGGTAACCAACCTCAAGTTTCTGTTTCATTTGGACCCAGAAGCTTTGACTGAGATGGCAATCTTTTTTCCTCTCATGCATAAATCATGCAGCCACACATTTGCAAGGGTGAAGGTGTCACTGAAGTACTTGTTTAAAAATAAATATTACTTTTCACAGAAAGGCTGGATTCATTCTCCAGGGAGCTGTAGTCATGGTAATGACCCTTCAGAACCAAAGTCAACACTACTTTCTTTGATGAAGCTACTTACTGCCTGAGTTACATAAATACACACATTTCGCCTGTTTGAGTATTTAAACCATTAAATTAATGTTCCTAGGCATCACTGTCCACAGCTCTTAAATTTCTTCTCTTCAAAAGAATAGGTGCATCCTTCTCACTTGATCGTAAAGCCTACTCATATCATTAGTAGATCAACTACTAAATCTCAGACTCATCTGTTTTCTCTGACAAAAACATCATAATCCATGGCAGGAATGTAGAATTTCTTCCCTTCATATTTGCAGGTTGGTGGTGATGGTTTCCTCAACATATTATTTGCATGGTGAGAAGCTCACTTTAGATTTTGGGTTCATGCAGGACTATTTGTCAGTGTTTTAATGTATGTTTTCCTGTCTGTATAAGTTTATTGTAGAAAGTTTAGAGACTATTCCAAAAACGAAGGAGAATGCAAACACCCCTAATTCACAATTTACAGTGATTATAGTTATTATGTGACATATTCACTTAATATGTCACATAATAACTGTAGTCACTGTAAGTATATGCACCTGTATGTCCTATTTTTCATATTTCACACATCTTGAGTACTTCCCTTGTCAATGATATTCTGTAAAAAAAATTTATAATAACTGAATACTATTTCACATCCTAGATGTTATTTAATGCATTTAATCATTCACTTTATACTTAGATATTTGAGTTTTACATATGTAATAATACAAATTATTATTTCTATTTGTACAACATTTTAAAATGTTTTTAAAGAAAGTTGAAAATAATTTGTTAGTTTGGAAATCTTCTTCCAGAAAATACAGTGGAAAATATCAGCAATGTATTTTCTCCACTCACTTCTGGAACATTATCTCATCAGTATTACCATTAATAAAAGATAACTAAGTTTTTACTTAATGAAGAAATCTACAAGTGCCTGGGGCATCAAATAAATCTTTATTTAAAGATGTTATAAATGTAAATAAGATGACGTTTGGACCTTTTATGGGTCATAGATTTCCCACGCTCCCACAGCAAAACTCATGACACTAATACCTTTTGATTTCTTTATTTAATGCTCTTCTCCATCTAAGATTTGATTAATAACACTTCTTGGGAATTGAGACTGAAAGAAGTTTCATTCACTCTTATAGGTTCTTCTGTTTTGTGATTTGGGGGTTCAAGGAAGGAAACCCTCTGCATTTTCTGAAAGCCATGGCTTGTCTGGGACTCTCCCAAAATATAAAAGCAAGTGATGAGATTCCCCCATTCTCCTCCTCTGTCCCCCACCATTTTACTCTTTGGGGGCCCTAAGGAGCAGGGATAGATGCTCTGGAGAGCAGGTGGAGAATCGATTGTCTACAAATGGGCTGTCTGCCTACAGAGGACTTCTGCTTCTTTTCAACACCCGTGGTTTTGAATCACAATGACAAATAAGAAAGAATTCCTGGTAAAATAAGCTTCACTATCAATATCTTTAAGGCTCAAAGACCCCCAACTTCTATTGCTTGGAATATACTAATGACTCAAGTCAATCACTTGGAGTGTGCTGATCACACTACTTATAACATTACTATATATATATATATATATATATATATATATATATAATTTTTTTTTTTTTTGGCGTTACGTGGGCCTCTCACTGTTGTGGCCTCTCCTGTTGTGGAGCACAGGCTCCAGACGTGCAGGTTCAGCAGCCATGGCTCACGGGCCCAGCCGCTCCACAGCATGTGGGATCTTCCCGGACCGGGGCACGAACCCGTGTCCCCTGCATTGGCAGGCGGACTCTCAACGACTGCGCCACCAGGGAAGCCCCTACTCTTGATATTTTTGAAGCCTTGTCAATATCCGTAAGTGTCGAAGAAGAAGAGGAAGAGAAGAAGAAGGAGGAGAAAAAGAAGAAGAGGAAGAGGACGAAGGTGGAGGAGGAGGCCACTAACAAGGACAAGAAGAAGGAAAATTACTTCTCTCTCCCTCCACCCACATGTTTGTTACCGAGCCTGGGTATAGAAGACAGAAAAAGTGGAAATGATGCATAATGATGGCACCAAAGCTGGAGGATGAAAGCCTCATGTTCAAGTTGTTTACACACGCAACTGCCACTGGGGATTTTGCACAGGGGTCATCTGCGCATTTGGAGATTATTCAGTGCTTGATTGGCGCTGCCTGTTCTTTGGTGAGCCTGGGAATAGGCTGCTTTGGGTGGGCAAGATCCCAGGGGAAGTCACAGAGCAGGTGATTCAGAGAGAGGAGAGGTCAGAGGGGAGGGGACAGATAGGCAGGAGAGTCGGGTCCAGTGGGATCTCAAGCTGATCTGGAGAGGATGTGAGAAGAAGACCAGGACCAGGGGCACAGCGAAGTGTCAGTAAATATTGGATGGACAACTGCATGACAGGTTTGCTTGAGAGTTTGTATTCAGCTCTTCTCTTTGGCTTCTGCCCTGTTCACCATTATAGCTCAATGGAACATAACCAATGAGGAAAGCTGTGAACAAATCACCCCTTAATACCCTGCTGGCTTTGCCGATGATCTGTTTCCTGCCACGTGTTGGGCAAAATTCACAGTAAGGAATTTAGCATAGCATCTGTTAACTTGCCAGCCAGTTACCATATTTTTCTTCTCTTAATTGTCATCGTTTTTTTTTCTTTCTAATGAAGGTGAACAAGACATTACTAATGTATAGAACGGCTTTATCCATGCTTTTAAATGTTAATTTGCATCGACTAAAATAAGTCTGGGGTCATCATTTTTACTTTGATTACTTTCTTCCTTAATAGTTATTTGCATCAAAACATGCTGTGTGAGTGTGTTTCTAGTTTTCTGAACATGAAAATTTCATTTTCTGAACATTTAATATTTGAAGACTTCCGGGTAAGATGGCGGAAGAGTAAGACGCGGAGATCACCTTCCTCCCCACGGATACACCAGAAATACAGCTACACGTGGAACAACTCCTACAGAACACCTACTGAACGCTGGCAGAAGACCCCAGACCTCCCAAAAGGCAAGAAACTCCCCACATACCTGGGTAGGGCAAAGCGGAGAGATTCCCGCACAGAGGATCGGTGCCGAGCGGCACTCACCAGCCCGAGAGGCTTGTCTGCTCGCCCACCAGGGCGGGCGGCGCTGGAAGCTGAGGCTCGGGCTTCGGTCAGAGCGCAGGGAGAGGATTGGGGCTGGCGGCGAGAACTCAGCCTGAAGGGGGCTAATGTGCCACAGCTAGCCGGCAGGGAGTCCAGGAAAACTCTGGAGCTGCCGAAGAGGCAAGAGACTTTTTCTTCCCTTTTGGTTTCCTGGTGCGCGAGGAGAGGGGATTAAGAGCGCTGCTTAAAGGGGCTCCACAGACGGGCGCGAGTCACGACTGAAAGCGCGGAGCCCAGTGACGGGCGTGGGACGCTGGGGCTGCTGCTGCCGCCGCCAAGAAGCCTGTGTGCGAGCGCAGGTCACTGTCCACACCGCCCTTCCGGGAGCCTGTGCAGCCCGCCACTGCCGGGGTCCCGGGATCCAGGGGCGGCTTCCCTGGGAGAACGCACGGCGCGCCTCGGGCTGGTGCAACGTCACGCTGACTTCTGCCGCTGCAGGCTCGCCCCGCACTCCGTGCCCGTCCCTCCCGCCCGGCCTGAGTGAGCAAGAGTCCCCGAAGCGGCTGCTCCTTTAACCCTGTCCTGTCTGAGCGAAGAACAGACGCCCTCCGGCGACCTACACGCAGAGGCGGGGCCAAATCCAAAGCTGAGACCCAGGAGCTGTGAGAACAAAGAAGAGAAAGGGAAACCTCTCCCAGCAGCCTCAGAAGCAGCGGATTAAAGCTCCACAATCAACTTGATGTACCCTGCATCTGTGGAATACATGAATAGACAACAAATCATCCCAAATTGAGGAGCCAGGAGTCAGTGCTGTGCCTCTGAGGTGGGAGAGCCAACTTCAGGACACTGGTCCACAAGAGACCTCCCAGCTCCACATAATATCAAACGGCGAAAATCTTCCAGAGATCTCCATCTCAACACCAGCACCCAGCTTCACTCAATGACCAGCAAGCTACAGTGCTGGACACCCTATGCCAGACAACTAGCAAGACAGGAACACAACGCCACCCATTAGCAGAGAGGCGGCCTAAAATCATAAAAAGTCCGCAGACACCCCAAAACACACCACCAGACGTGGACCTGCCCACCAGAAAGACAAGATCCAGCCTCATCCACCAGAACACAGGCACTAGTCCCCTCCACCAGGAAGCCTACACAACCCACTAAACCAACCTTAGCCACTGGGGACAGACACCAAAAACAACGGGAACTACAAACCTGCAGCCTGCAAAAAGGAGACCCCAAACACAGTAACATAAGCACAATGAGAAGACAGAAAAACACACAGCAGGAGAAGGAGCAAGATAAAACCCCACCAGACCTAACAAATGAAGAGGTAATAGGCAGTCTACCTGAAAAAGAATTCAGAATAATGATGGTAAAGATGATCCAAGATTCTATTTCCCAGATCCAAAATCTTGGAAATAGAATAGACAAAATGCAAGAAACAGTTAACAAGGACCTAGAAGAACTAAAGATGAATCAAGCATCGATTAAAAACACAATACATGAAATAAAACATACTCTAGATGGGATCAATAGCAGAATAACTGAGGCAGAAGAACGGATAAGTGAGGTGGAAGATAAAATAGTGGAAATAACTGCTGCAGAGCAAAATAAAGAAAAAAGAATGAAAAGAACAGAGGACAGTCTCAGAGACCTCTGGGACAACATTAAACGCACCAACATTCGAATTATAGGGGTTCCAGAAGAAGAAGAGAAAAAGAAAGGGACTGAGAAAATATTTGAAGAGATTATAGTTGAAGACTTCCCTAATATGGGAAAGGAAATAGTTAATCAAGTCCAGGAGGCACAGAGAGTCCCATACAGAATAAATCCAAGGAGAAATACGCCAAGACACATATTAATCAAACTGTCAAAAATTAAACACAAAGAAATCATATTAAAAGCAACAAGGCAAAAACAAAAAATAACACACAAGGGAATCCCCATCAGGATAACAGCTGATCTCTCAGCAGAAACTCTACAAGCCAGAAGGGAGTGGCAGGACATAATTAAAGTGATGAAGGAGAAAAACCTGCAACCAAGATTACTCTACCCAGCAAGGATCTCATTCAGATTTGATGGAGAAATTAAAACGTTTACAGACAAGCAAAAGCTGAGAGAGTTCAGCACCACCAAACCAGCTTTACAACAAATGCTAAAGGAACTTCTCTAGGCAAGAAACACAACAGAAGGAAAAGACCTACAATAACGAACCCAAAACAATTAAGAAAATGGGAATAGGAACATACATATTGATAATTACCTTAAATGTAAATGGACTAAATGCTCCCACCAAAAGATACAGATTGGCTGAATGGATACAAAAACAAGAGCCATATATATGCTGTCTACAAGAGACCCACTTCAGACCTAGAGACACATACAGACTGAAAGTAAGGGGATGGAAAAAGATATTCCATGCAAATGGAAACCAAAAGAAAGCTGGAGTAACAATTCTCATATCAGACAAAATAGACTTTAAAATAAAGACTACTAGAAGAGACAAAGAAGGACACTACATAATGATCAAGGGATCGATCCACGAAGAAGATATAACAATTGTAAATTTTTATGCACCCAACATAGGAGCACCTCAATACATAAGGCAAATACTAACAGCCATAAAAGGAGAATTCGACAGTAACACAATCATAGTAGGGGACTTTAACACCCCACTTTCACCAATGGACAGATCTTCCAAAATGAAAATAAATAAGGAAACACAAGCTTTAAATGATACATTAAACAAGATGGACTTAATTGATATTTATAGGACATTCCATCCAAAAACAACAGAATACACATTTTTCTCAAGTGCTCATGGAACATGCTCCAGGATAGATCATATCTTGGGTCACAAATCAAGCCTTGGTAAATTTAAGAAAATTGAAATTGTATCAAGTATCTTTTCTGACCACAATGCTATGAGACTAGATATCAATTACAGGAGAAGAGCTGTAAAAAATACAAACACATGGAGGCTAAACGATACACTACTTAATAACGAAGTGATCACTGAAGAAATCAAAGAGGAAATTAAAAAGTACCTAGAAACAAATGACAATGGAGACATGACGACCCAAAACCTATGGGATGCAGCAAAAGCAGTTCTAAGAGGGAAGTTTATAGCAATACAATCCCACCTTAAGAAACAGGAAACATCTCGAATAAACAACCTAACCTTGCACCTAAGGCAATTAGAGAAAGAAGAACAAAAACATCCCAAAGTTAGCAGAAGGAAAGAAATCATAGAAATCAGATCAGAAATAAATGAAAAAGAAATGAAGGAAACGATAGCAAAGATTAATAAAACAAAAAGATGGTTCTTTGAGAAGATAAACAAAATTGATAAACCATTAGGCAGACTCATCAAGAAAAAAAGGGAGAAGACTCAAATCAATAGAATTAGAAATGAAAATGGAGAAGTAACAACTGACACTGCAGAAATACAAAAGATCATGTGAGATTACTATAAGCAACTCTATGCCAATAAAACGGACAACCTGGAAGAGATGGACAAATTCTTAGAAATGCACAACCTGCCAAGACTGACTCAGGAAGAAATAGAAAATATGAATAGACCAATCACAAGCATTGAAATTGAAACTGTGATTAAAAATCTTCCATCAAACAAAAGCCCAGGACCAGATGGCTTCACAGGCGAATTCTATCAAACATTTAGAGAAGAGCTAACACCCATCCTTCTCAAAGTCTTCCAAACAATATCAGAGGAAGGAACACTCCCAAACTCATTCTACGAGGCCACCATCACCTTGATACCAAAACCAGGCAAGGATGTCACAAAGAAAGAAAACTACAGGCCAATATCACTGATGAACATAGATGCAAAAATCCTCAACAAAATCCTAGCAAACAGAATCCAACAGCACATTAAAAGGACCATACACCATGATCAAGTGGGGTTTATTCCAGGAATGCAAGGATTCTTCAATATACGCAAATCAATCAACGTGATACACCATATTAACAAATTGAAGGAGAAAAACCATATGATCATCTCAATAGATGCAGAGAAAGCTTTCGACAAAATTCAACACCCATTTATGATAAAAACCCTGCAGAAAGTAGGCATAGAGGGAACTTTCCTCAACCTAATAAAGGCCATATATGACAAACCCACAGCCAACATTGTCCTCAATGGTGAAAAACTGAAACCATTTCCACTAAGATCAGGAACAAGACAAGGTTGCCCACTCTCACCACTCTTATTCAACCTAGTTTTGGAAGTTTTAGCCACAGCAATCAGAGAAGAAAAGGAAATAAAAGGAATCCAAATTGGAAAAGAAGAAGTAAAGCTGTCACTGTTTGCAGATGACATGATACTATACATAGAGAATCCTAAAGATGCTACCGAAAAACTACTAGAGCTAATCAATGAATTTGGTAAAGTAGCAGGATACAAAATTAATGCACAGAAATCTCTGGTATTCCTGTACACTAATGATGAAAAATCTGAAAATGAAATCAAGAAAACACTCCCATTTACCATTGCAACAAAAAGAATAAAATATCTAGTAATAAACCTACCTAAGGAGACAAAAGACCTGTATGCAGAAAATTATAAGACACTGATGAAAGAAATTAAAGATGGTACAAACAGACAGAGAGATATACCATGCTCCTGGATTGGAAGAATCAATATTGTGAAAATGACTCTACTACCCAAAGCAATCTACAGATTCAATGCAACCCCTATCAAACTACCACTGGCATTTTTCACAGAACTAGAACAAAAAATTTCAAAATTTGTTTGGAAAAACAAAAGACCCCGAATAGCCAAAGCAATCTTGAGTATGAAAAATGGAGCTGGAGGAATCAGGCTCCCTGACTTCAGACTATACTACAAAGCTACAGTAATCAAGACAGTGTGGTACTGGCATAAAAACAGAAAGATAGATCAGTGGATCAGGATAGAAAGCCCAGAGATAAACCCACGCATATATGGCCAACTTATCTTTGATAAAGGAGGCAGGAATGTACAGTGGAGAAAGGACAGCCTCTTCAATAAGTGGTGCTGGGAAAACTGGACAGGGACATGTAAAAGTTTGAGATTAGATCATTCCCTAACACCATACACAAAAATAAGCTCAAAATGGATTAAAGACTTAAATGTAGGGCCAGAAACTATCAAACTCTTAGAGGAAAACATAGGTAGAACACTCTATGACATAAATCACAGCAAGATCCTTTTGGACCCACCTCCTAGAGAAATGGAAATAAAAACAAAGATTAACAAATGGGACCTAATGAAACTTCAAAGCTTTTGCACAGCAAAGGAAACCATAAACAAGACCAAAAGACAACCCTCAGAATGGGAGAAAATATTTGCAAATGAAGCAACTGACCAAGGATTAATCTCCAAAATTTATAAACAGCTCATGCAGCTCAATAGCAAAAAAACAAACAACCCAATCCAAAAATGGGCAGAAGGCTTAAATAGGCATTTCTCCAAAGAAGATATACAGACTGCCAACAAACACATGAAAGAATGCTCAACATCATTAATCATTAGAGAAATGCAAATCAAAACTACAATGAGATATCATCTCACACCAGTCAGAATGGCCATCATCAAGAAATCTAGAAACAATAAATGCTGGAGAGGGTGTGGAGAAAAGGGAACACTCTTGCACTGCTGGTGGGAATGTGAATTGGTACAGCCACTATGGAGAACAGTATGGAGGTTCCTTAAAAAACTAAAAATAGAACTACCATATGACCCAGCAATCCCACTACTAGGCATATACCCTGAGAAAACCATAATTCAAAAAGTGACATGTACCAAAATGTTCATTGCAGCTCTATTCACAATAGCCCGGAGCTGGAAACAACCTAAGTGTCCATCATCGGATGAATGGATAAAGAAGATGTGGCACATATATACAATGGAATATTACTCAGCCGTAAAAAGAAACGAAACTGAGCTATTTGTAATGAGATGGATAGGCCTAGATTCTGTCATACAGAGTGAAGTAAGTCAGAAAGAGAAAGACAAATACCGTATGCTAACACATATATACGGAATTAAAAAAAAATGTCATGAAGAACCTAGGGGTAAAACGGGAATAAAGACACAGATCTACTTGAGAATGGACTTGTGGATATGGGGAGGGGGAAGGGTAAGCTGTGACAAAGCGAAAGAGAGGCATGGACATATATACACTACCAAACGTAAGGTAGATAGATAGTGGGAAGCAGCCGCAGAGCACAGGAAGATCAGCTCGGTGCTTTGTGACCGCCTGGAGGGGTGGGATGGGGAGGGTGGGAGGGAGCGAGATGCATGAGGGAAGGGATGTGGGAACAGATGTATATGTATGACTGATTCACTTTGTTATAAAGCAGAAACTAATAAAAAATAATAATATTTATGAAAATAAATAAATAAATAAATAAATTTCTGTTAAGTTAAAAAAAAATATTTGAAATATGTCTTGAGATTTTTAGCCTCATTGAAGTGTTTGGAGCTATCTCATATCCTTACGGGTTTTATCTTCTGGTGGAAATCTCAGAAGCATGTATTACAGGGGAAGAACACAGATAATTTATACATTCAGAACATTTTCTCAGCATATACCAAATGTATTATACTGTCACCTGGCAGTCTGATTGGTTGAGGTTTAAGATTGCACAAAATATAAATATTGTATTATTTTCTATGAGCCCTTGTAAAATCATATTTGGGTCCTTCTATTTTATTTCAGTTCTGTTTATTATTTATTTATTAACCTTTTTATCTTACTTATTGTATTTATTGTCATTATTACTGGCTAATGCAGCAGCTGCCATAATGATATGTAGACATTTTAGCCTTTTATCCCAAACACATGCCAATGCAAGAAGATAATTATGGTTTTAAAGTGATATGTAATTTTTTAAATCTAAACAAACTTAAACAATACATTTAAAATACATTTTGGGGGCTCACTCACTCCTATCACTGTTATCTGTGTATGATGAAGAGGCAGGGTGAGGATCTTTCTGTGTTCAACAGGCAGGTAGATAATTTCGTGGCCCTTTCCTTCCTACTGGTACTCCAGGTGGTCATGGATTTTCTTGTAATGGACGAGGGATACAAGGCTGTATGAACAGAACTGACTATGGTGTTTTAAAAATTGTGTATGGTATCAAATAAGCTAATAAAACTACATTTTCCTAGTACCAGTAAGTCCATGAATAATGTTGAACATAAAAGTTTTTAAATTTTTGAACCAACAATCAGCCTCTTGAAGCTAACTAGCTAACCACCAGTGGACTATACAACAAAAAGCTGAAAATAAAAACTCAAGGTTGGAAGGATTTATGAACTCACATAATCTAATCCTTTCTTTGTATGGTAGAAGTTACTGAGTAAGAGAAACTCAAGTCACTTTCTGAAGATGCCCTGGCTGGTTCATCCTAGAGCTGGTTAAATTTTGTAACCATACACACTTTCCCTGAAAAAAATCATATGTAAATGAAACATAAAAATTTATATTTTAAAGCTGATTTCTACTTGCAATATCAAACCTATGATTGAACATCTGTTTCTTGAGGTTCTTTTGCCATTTTCTTGGATTTCCATGAATTTCTACTTCATTTGTACCCTAACCCATCTTTGCCTCTTGAATGTTAATGAGAACTAATATTTCCCTTTGTCATTTATAGTATGTCTGGGACTCTATGAACACAGGCAAAAAATAGCTCTGTATATCACAATGAATTTGATAAACTTGATATTCCTAACTAGTGAATATACTCAGCATATATCATTTCTGCTATATATACCATATATGTGCCCAAAAACTTTTGCTGGAAGTGTTATGTAAATGGAATCACACATTCCATGAGCTATCATTTTTCTTATATGTGAAGGACTTGCTTTACCATTTCCTGTTGTGTAAGTTTGCTTGTGATTAGTCCTTTCAGCATTTTGTTAGTCTGAAAATGTCTTTATTTGCCTTTGTTTTTGAGAGATATTTTTGTTGCATATGGAATTATATGTTGACAGTAATAATAGGCTAAATAATGTCCTCTCAAAGATATCCGTGTCCTAGTCCCCAAAACCTGTGGACACCTTGCCTTACATGGTAAAAGGAAATTTGTGGTTGTGATTAAGTTAAGAATTTGGAGATGGGGAGATTTATCCTGGATTCTCTGGGTGAGCCTGATGTAATCACAAGTGTCCTGATGAAAGAGAGAAGATGTAAGGGCAGAAACAAGTATCAGAGAGCAGGAAGATGCTATGCTACGGACTTTGAGCTGGAAGGAGAGACCATGAGTTCCAGGAATGCAGGTGGCCTAGAGGTAGGAGAAGGTAAGGGGACTAATCCTCTCCTAGACCTTCCAGAAGGGAAACGACTCTGCAACATTTTGATTTTAACCCAGTGAAACTGAGTTCAAGTTTTTATCTCCAGAAATGTAAGATAAAAGGATCCTATTGTTTTAAGTCACTAAATTCATGGAGATCTGTTATCATAGCAATGGAAATTACTGGATTGTTATATTTCTTTTAATACTTTAAACAAGTTGTTTCACTATGTTCTCACTTTCATTAAGAAATCTGCAGTCACCCTTATCTTTGTTCCCTTCCATGTAATGTGTCTTTTTTCCCTTGGTAGATTTTAAGCTGTGATATCCATCATAATTTTTGAGCAATTAGACTAGGATATGCCTTGGTTTTTCCTCATGTATCTTGTGCCTAGAATTTGTTGAGCTTCTTAGATCTATAGGTGTTTAGTTTTAAACTTTTGGCCTTTATCCTTCAATTTTTTTTCTTGTCTCCAGCCCCCTTTTCCTCATTTTCTTCAGTTGATTTAATCTAACATAGTTCAGATCACTTGATTTGTCCAACAGGTCACTGATGTTCTTCTTGTTTGTTGGATTCTTCCCTCACTCTGTGTTTCATTGTGGAAAGTTTCAACTCCATGTCTTTGTGATCACTGAGCTTTGCTCCTACAATATCAAATTTGCCATTAATTCCATCTTAGTTTTTTATTGTTTTAAAATTGTTCTCAATAAACATTTTACTTTAAAACAGTTTTAGGTTTACAAAAAATTCATGATGATTGTACAGAGAGTTTCCATATACTCCCACACCTGTTTTACCCTGTTGCTAGTATATTACATTAGCATACTGTATTTGTTACAATTTATGAACCACTATTGATATATTGCTTAGAAAATCCATCTAGTCCCTCTGCACATGTCTAATCTTCAACCAAGATTCAGATCCTATATTGCCTTCTGTGTGTGTAACTACTGGCTCTCCCATGGCCATTCTTATGATACTTCCTCCCAGACCCCATTGCAATTTGCAGGAACCACGTACTAGTATGTATCTCAGTATCTTATAACATCTATATACTTATTTCCTTCAGTAGATAGAGTTCCATGGGAAGGACTAGGGAAACTGAAAATAAAAAATGAATTGAAATGAAAAATGAAAAAATTATGGACTATGATGAACCCACTAACGAGAGCCTCAAAATTAAGTTGACTGCTTGCTAAACAGCACTAAGATTTAGTGGCTTAATATTTTGGTCCTCTGACAGAGGTGTTTAATAAAAACAAACTAGTTTTTATCACAGTAAAGACTTTCTAATGGCTTTTGAAATCCTTGGCTAAGGTTAATTATGAAGTATTGCATTCTCATCTTTCAAGCATATGCATGTGTAGAAAACACCATGTTTTAGGTCTAAAGTGATTTGGAAGTACATTGAAGAATTTTGTTTTATAGGTGATCTCTACTGTCAAGTGAACTAATCCATAGTGAGACTGATAATTAGAAGCATTTGGATGAGCTTGATTACTTAAAACCTGTAGTTATAACTCATCATGGTCTTAAATGCTTGGAGAATTTAGATGATAAAATTGTTTTTATAACATGTCAATGTGGTTTCAACATTTGAAAGAAAACAGTTCTTCCCACGGCAAATTCTTCTTTTTTTTTTTTTTTTAATTTTTTGGCTGTGCCGCCTGGCATGCAGGATCTTATTTCCCCCACCAGGGATCGAACTCGCGCACCCTGCAGTGGAAGTGCAGAATCTTAACCACTGGACACCAGGGAATTCTCTCAGAGATAATTATTCATGACAAAAAATATTTCTTGACATCTCACCCAAATTTAAGGTTGTTTTTTCTGTAATAATAATTTCGAGGTGCTCATATTGCCATGAAAAAAATTGGACTTTAAAATTTCTCTTCTCAGAGGCATACTATATATATATATATATATACACACACACACACACACATATATATATAATAGATAAACAACAAGGATTTATTGCATAGCACAGGGAACTATATTCTATATCTTGTAATAAACTGTAATGGAAAAGAATAGGAAAAAATTTCTCTTCTCTATGTAATGTATGATTCCATTCATATAAAGTCCAAAAACTGCCAAAGTAACCTAAGGTGACAGAAATTAGGATGTTGTTGCCTAGGTGGAAACTGTAGGTTAATTAAAAAGTGGCGGGCTTCCCTGGTGGCCCAGTGGTTGAGGGTCGGCCTGCCGATGCATGGGACACGGGTTCATGCCCCGGTCCGGGAAGATCCCACATGACATGGAGTGGCTGGGCCTGTTAGCCATGGCCGCTGAGTCTGTGTGTCTGGAGCCTGTGCTCCGCAACAGGAGAGGCCACAACAGTGAGAGGCCCACGTATCGCCAAAAAAAAAAAAAAAAAAAAAAAAATGTGGCGAGCAGAAACCTCCGGGACTGATGAAATGACTTAGTAGCCCTAAAGCAACCAAGGACTTTACTAAAATCATTTTATTGTATTTACTTCTTCTTTTTCAATACTCTGTGTTCTGGGTTGATGTTGGCCTTAGAGCAGAGTGCTGATTATAAGAATTTTACTGATAGGCTGCTCTTGGCTAAACCTTTCTAATCCGCTCATCTTTCTTCATTTTGAGAACATTTTTCACATAAACCTGTGGACATTTGTACCTAATAAATGCAGTACAAATACTAATTTAGTGCTGTTATTACAAATATAAAAATAAAAATAGATATCTCCATTCATGTCTTGATCATTAACGATATTCCATTAAAAAATCTATTTCCGTGATGCTTCCTTTCAGTGATTATCATTTGAAGTAAAACGATGGCACATAAGTTGGCTCATTTCAGATGAAAACTATTTGAACTGGCCCCCTATATTCTAAGAGTGTGCTTTTGAAGATTGAAATATGAAACTAGATGCCTTAAAGCTGCATGTTTACTGTTGCAAATTCATGTAATTAAATCAATAAATTTAAAGTAAAGTTAAAGAAGGCGATAATGAGTTTGCTCATGGTAATAAAAACTAATCCTGTAGGAGAAGGCATAAGCAGAAATTGAAATGATTCAACTGCTCTAATTATGGCCGTAGCAAGAAATGAAATTTCCCAGGCAGAATGCTGGATGACCCAATTCTTCCCCCCTTTTCCACCTTTGAAGTCACTTCAGCAAATGTTACCCTCTTCAGCGTTCCATGTTTATTTTACAAACTCATGATTAATACTTAAAATGCAAGTGAAGAGACCTCATAACAAACAAATGATTTAAAACATCAACGTCTGGCTACCCAACAGTGTGCTTCACGTTGAATTAAATAATCTATTGCCATGTCATTGAGGAGAATATGAATTATACATATGAAATTTCCAATATGTAGGATTCTGGCACTTGAGTTCTAAATTAAATTCAGCATAATTGTGTCAGGGAGCTTCTCTTTGTTCTGGCCAGGAGCTAATCCAACCTAGTATAATCACGGGACACTGTGACATACTTAAAACTACAAAATGCTTTATATCAAAGAAGAAATAATCATTAGTAGAAGAAATGTTAAGTGATCACTTGGTTTTGGACAATGTTTCAAGGAAAGGGCTAACTGAATTTGTAGTTTATTTCATTTTTAGTAACTAAAATTTAAATTTAAATGACCACATGTGGCCATATTGGATGGTGCAAATATACCTTCAAAGTCTATCTAGAATCTCACCACTTCTGAAGAATTCCGTGACTGCAATCCTAGTCCAAGACATTCTGACCTCTTGTCTTATTATGTGATCAGCCTCCTTGGTGTCTCCAATTCTGCAGCCAGAACAACGTTGCTGGAATCCCTGTCACATCAGAGAAGCACCTCCCTGGATGTCTTCCAGATACATCTCCTCCTACTCAGAGCAAATGTCCAATGCAGCCTCTACCATGCATTTTTCTCCTTGGCACCTTTCTGATTTTTCTTCACTGCTCTGCCTCTCATTCACTTGGTTTCAGGATCCTGACCTTTGTCTCAATGGGACATTCCCAACAAAGGTCTTTCCTCTTGGATTTTATTCTTCCTGGAATGCTCTTCCTCTAGATTTCTGCTGGGTTTGCTCTTTTACTTGTTTCAGTTTTTTCCTTCACATTCTCTCTAAGGCCCTTCCGTGTACAGTTTCTGAATTTTCAGTCCTCCTCCAGCACTTTCTGTCATCTTTCACTAATGTATTCATTCATCTTAGCCTGTATCACTAAGATTCTAGATATTCTGCTTACTCATTGTATTTACTGTCTGTCTCTTTCACTGAAATGAAAGATCTATGAGGGAAGTGGTCCCCCTGTGCTTTGTTCACTGCTATACCCTGAACACCTGGGACTATGCCAGTCCATAATAGGTTTCCCATGAACCTTTATACCCATTGAACAGATATGCTATAAATTCTGCAAGACTCACTTCTATAGACTCTCTTCAGTCTTGTGAACATTTGCTTACTATCAACACACACATATGACTTCCATTAACTAGAGTTTTTAGGCAAAATATTTGAATTCTAACTAAAAAATATATAGATATACCTAGTCTGACAAAGTTCATGATAACATTACTTTAAAGGCGAACCTTCTGCTTGGTCCTTAAAGTTTCTCAGACAGATTCCTTTGCAGATTCCTCTTACAGTAAAACCAGTTTACTTATTTTTAGACATCACTTGTGTGTAGAACACCAAGATGAATAAATGTTATTTTTTCCTTAATACTCTGTGTTTTACACTATAGTGAAACACTTTTTCAAATTTAATGAAATGCTGCTACATTAACTCTTCTGTGAAAAATCTTATCATGAAGTTTCTCTTTAACACAGATATTAATTCTTATATTTTCAGTTAAAAAATTCTATTAAATATTACTTAACATTCCTTCAAAGTAAGTTATGTTTGTTATGAAAAACTTAAGCTCCAATGACTGTATTATTCTCTTAATTCATTAAAACTTTTTATAAATAGAAGAATATATTGTAATACATTATAAAGTACTATTACTAGGGTTCAATAAAAGTAATTTTTGTCAATGTTAGCATCCACTACAGTCAACACTTGCTTGATTATAAATAAATTGATACTGAAAATCCTGAAATGGTTGTAAGATAACGTAATGGAACTGATAAAATCCACAGTTCTCAAACTGTGACCTGAGGTATCCTGGAGTGCCATAGTGAACTCAAAGAGGCACCAAGGAATATTTTAACTTTCCAAAAGAAACATAGAAACACTCAACATTTATTGGACAACATCTGAACAACTAGGTGAAGGTAATTCACAGTCTCAATGTTGTATCATTCCTCTCACTGATGTTATGTCTTTACGAAACTGGATTTTCTGTTTTGTTTTTTTTTTTTTTTTCTGTAATAAACACCAAATACTGTTAGAGAATCAGAGTGAAACAGGAAATGAGAGTGGCAATGACTGATCAGATTTCAAGGATTGAGAAGTTGTGTTGTACCCAACTGGGCACACAACCCATTAGTAAGTGATTGTGGTTATTTAAGTAAAAAACAAAAAAATATTATTTTAAAAATTTATATGTAGTGTTTTTACCTGTGGCTACTGAGTTGTTGGGATATTAAAACATATTAAGTTGTGTAGACCTGGTTACTTAATAAATGAAACTGTTAGGGAGTTTCCCTTGGCCTAGGGGCATTGTGAAACTATTACTGATAACAGAAAATTTGAGAACGAGTGGAGTCAAGTTGTTTTCTATTTTTACTTTTGTCATTTCTTGAAATTCAGATTTATTCATATTTTTCCAGTTTTATTGAAATATAATGCACATACATCACTGTGTAAGTTTAAGGTATACAGCATAATGGTTTGACTTACATATTTTGTGAATTGATTACTGCTGCAAAAAGTTTAGTTAGCATCCGTCATCTCATATAGATGCAATAAGAAGAAAAAAGAAAAGGAAAAAGAAAAAAAATTTCCTTGTGATGAGGATTCTTAGATCTCTCTCTTAACAACTTTCCTATATTCCATATGTCAGTGTTAGCTATAGTGTCACTGAGTTGTACATGACCTCCCTAGGACTTATCTTTTAATTGAGAGTTTATACTTTTTGACCACCTTCCTCTAGTTTTAATTTTTATAATTCTAATAAACATTTATAGGAAATGGTATGATGAATCTCTTAATGCTATAAAAATGATTTATGAAAGTGAATTTGTGGTCCTGGTCCTAACCACTTTCAGTTTGTTTATCACCGATAGAACTTCAAGACACGATTCAATTTGGATTTGTAACAAAAGATGATCAAACATAGAGAGGTTTCAGTTTCAGAAAAACTTCAAAACATAGTTTTGAAATGCTTTGCATTTGACAAAACCCAACTGAATTCTGCCAAGACACTCTTTTCCCTAATTTTCCAAGCTCTTGTGTATTTGTAGAGAAATTTAATCCTTATGTTACTGATTAATTTACACTTAACTCATCAAAATGTTTGGTAAATGCTACAGCAGTTGATATCCAAAGAGCTTTATGAGAAGTTACATCTGGAAATTCTAAAGTTTTATAAATCATTCCTGAACTTCTTTTCTTTAAACCAGAAAGTCACATTTCTCCAAACCATGTAGAACTAGAACCTCAAATTTGACTTTATTTTGGTAGGGTTCAGGAACTGAGTGGGAGAAAACTAGTGAAACATTTTTGAGTGTTCCTCTTGTAAGCTATTTCAATGTACTGGACTTGGGTTGTCCCTAACAGAATATTATTTCAATAATTGAAAACCTGAGTAATAATCAAATTTTTACATGTGTTGTCTTTTAGTGGAAAGAGTCCAACTCTAGGAATAATATATTGCATTTTATTCATTTTACAAGCTCTCTTAGTGGATATAAATTTAACATAATAAGCCATAGTGGCTAATTTGTTATCTTATGTTTCATTGGCAAAAATTTCAAAACAAACATAATAGCCCCTGTCATAGTATTTTAAGTGATACAACCGTTGTCTATGCCTTCAAGAATGTGTCCTGCAGCAAACAACAGTTAACATGTTAAAAAACAAAAAAACTTTTAAAAAAAGTTCATTAGATCATGTCTGCAAAAGACAAATGTTTGTTATCACCCTGTTTTATTTGGCCTAATTTTTAATGTCCTCAACATAAGGCATTAATGAAATAAAATTAAGTTCTAAGCAAATACTAAGCATGAGTAATCATTTCTATTTGGCAATCAGCTCGCTAAAACACAATGTGTATTTCCCTTAGATACACAAAGAAATAAAATTAAACTCTTAGCAAATACAAAACATGAGTAATCATTTCTATCTGGCAATCAGCTTGCTAAAACACAATGTGTATTTCCCTTAGATACACAAAGACAATGTAATATCTTCAGAACATTTATTAGGTTAAACCATACAGAGTTGCCATTTTTAGGTTAAAAACTGGTCAAATATTGGCAATTTCACATGGCAGAACCCACATTTGTCCATATACTTATCGATACGGAAAGTATTATTTCTAGAAGTATTGCTTTATCAGGAAGATCTAGTTTACATATTTTTAAAGAGCTATTTTTATTATCATTTTTTTCTAATCCAAATTAAAAAAAATAATCTGGAAATGGACTTCATACTTTTTTAGTTCTTCAAGCCTATCAGCCAGGTTAGCCAGATTGGGTAGTCATAACCCCTACATCTCAGTGTATTAAAAGGTGACCAATTTAGTTTTTATTGGGATCTACCTGTCTGCTCTGCACCTGTTGTCTTCACTCTGGGACCCGAGGTGATGGGATGTTTATGGTCACAGAAGTAGAGGGAAAGGGACAGCATGAATGAAGGACAAATGGGCTCAGCAAACTTCCGTTGGAGAGTCCAACAGTCCACTCCTGCTCACGTATCATTAGCCAAAGCAAATCACATGGCAAGCACTGTCAAAGGAAGAGGAGAAATGCAATCCAACCAGGTGCCCCAGAGTGAGAGCAGAACGTTGGTAAACAGTCCTCATGACTACAAGACTGACACAAAATTGAGGTCTCACATCAGGTATGACCTACCGCAGAATGCAGACCTCCTTCAGTAATACCTGTTTATTCCAAGTGCAACAGGAGAAGGATCTGTAATTATTAATGACAAGTTAATGCTGGGGTTATAAAAATTCATTATGCATAAAACGTAGAAAAGACAGTAGAAAATACTGTGTCAGATGAGGAGAGGATATTTAACCACTATGGACTTTCTTGGCTTAGCTTGGGTTCCACCTACTGCAGTGTGGCTGGAGCATGTAAAGCAGTTGGTAGGATCTGAACCAGTGTGAGATGATGCTTCACAGAGTCCGACACACCACTGCCCTGGTGCCCTGTGTCTTCCTAAACAGTCAGTGGCAGATGCTGGTTCAATCATGATTGAGGGAGAACAAAATAAGCCCATTATTTGATTTGTGGCTTCTGGGCGGGTGTAGTGTGATTACACAGGCACACTCTCAGACACAGTGTCCTTTCCCTTATTTTCTTCTTGTCTTTTATCTGTAGCTAGAGGACTTCAGCAAGCTGCACAACCAGGGCCAGGAATGATAGACACCACCACAAAGTTTATCATTCTGTTTCAGAAGGAAGCAAATTGCATACACAAGATGGTCAAACTATCCACATGCTAGGAAGAGTACATTCCTTAGATAATTTTGTACGGGAGACAAAAAAAATTCAAGAAAAAAATTGAATAATAATAAGAAAAGGTAATTTGCACAAATTGGACTACACATTTTGTGGCTGAACATTAAATTTCTTAAAGTTAACCAGTTAACCAACTTGAATAATTTTTCAGTAACTATTAATGACACAATTAAGAATCTTACATGCATCAATATTGTGATACTCCAGCTTTTTTAAGAAATTATTTTCAAATTAATTTTAATGTCTTCATCCAGAATGTTAGGTCAGACACAGTGGTAGTGTCACAAACTGTTCCCAGTGTACTTATAAAAGGACAAAATGACTAAACTGATGTTAAATGGAAGGCACTATAGGTCATTTTCTCCAGGGTAGAGCTTCTTTTTGTTTGATTTAAAAGACATCTGATATTGTTAAAGGCTAGAAAGATGACTCATGAGAAAGGAATGTGAACCTCTTGCTTTGAGATCGCTTTGCTGCCCTGACAGATTACAAGGTAGGTCAGCAAGTAATGGGGTTAGGGTTAGGGTTAGGTTTAGGCTTAGGTTTAGGGTTAACACAACTCTAGTGAAACTGTATATGAACGGACTAATTCGTTTTATTAATTCTGATCTGACCATGTTCATTATTCTTTTTAAATGTAACTACTCCACATTCGAGGAAGAGAAAACATCATGACAACATCACACAACATAGAGTAATTCAAATACGAAGCATTACATTTAAAATATGATAGTAAATATATTTTTAATGTAAATATGTCAAATGCATAATATAAACTAGCCAATGTGATTTTCCATAGAGGCACTCTTTCTTTAATTAGCCATTATTGATTATTGGCTGGAGTTTTGACGGTTTTCCCTTACAGCTTATAGTTCAACTGTTTGCAGAAGTTTTGATCGTTTTTAAACAACCTGTTATTTTCCATACTTGAGTCTCTGTCTACTGCGTAGCCCCAGAAATATTTTTACATTCCCCGTTTCCTTTCAGATTTTTTCTTGGCATCTACTTTGGTGTCATCCTGTTCTCCAGATGGTAGGTCCTTGCCTGTGAGCCACGGCTCAGATATTCCAATATGAACTTTTCTAGATCCTTCCTATAATATGCGCCCTCACCCGCAGAGTTTTATTGAGCTCGCTCTAGGCTTTGTGGCTTCCATGGCACGACTGTCTGGGCTAGGATTTCACTTCAAAGGCCTAAATCAATCCCTTTCTCATCTGCTGCCTCCAAGATTCAAATTCCACACTCCCACTGAGCAAAAGATCAAATCAATGATTCACCTTTTTTTTTTTACATTGATATTCCCTTCAGTATGTTTTTACTGCGTCTGACGTGCCAACTTTTCTACAACTACCTGTCGATGTAATCCCGTCTACAACCCAGAAACCACTTCCAAGTTATCTCCTTCACAGTTGTAATGTGAGCTTTCTATGCATTGCTAAACTAAACTAAAAGATGAATTTACTAAGTTATTTGAAAAGAAATGATCGATCTAATTCTTAAAGTTCTTTTCTGTAAGGTTTTTTTTTTTTTAATCAGATAGACTTCATATTTCTGTGGATTCATGGTTTATTTTATTTTATTTATTTATTTATTTATTTATTTATATTTATATTTTTTTTTTGCAGTACGTGGGCCTCTCACTGTTGTGGCCTCTCCCGTTGCGGAGCACACGTTCTGGATGTGCAGGCTCAACAGCCATGGCTCACGGGCCCAGCCGCTCTGTGGCATGTGGGATCTTCCTGGACCGGGGCACGAACCCGTATCCCCTGAATCGGCAGACGGACTCTCAACCACTGCGCCACCAGGGAAGCCCCATGGTTTATTTCTTACATAAGTATATTTTAACATTAAGAAAAATGGTTAAATTTATTCTTAGGAAGGATGAAAAAGTTAAATTTCACGCCCTTGGTTTGGTTTCTGCCTTTCAACATGGAGTTCTCTGCTTTAAGGAAGGGTTTTTGGCATGATTTAATATTATCTATTAATTCCTTATGTTCAGTGGCTTAATAGGGGTCTTAAGAAGCCCTATCCACAAAACATCGTGAGCCATTCTTCTTGCATCTGTGCCTGGGAATACCTAGGGTACTATTCTTAACAAACTCCAACCTCCAAACCTCTGATCACACCATGGGCAGTGAATCTTCACAACAGAGATAAGTCTACTATTTTCATGAGCTTCAGCTGAAAGAAACATGTAGCTTATAATAGGACAAACTTTTTGCTAGTCTCATTTTAGAAATGAATTTTATTGGAGCTGAGGTAAGCATTGTGTTCCTCAAAGAAATTTTATTTAAAAGGTTAAACTGAGTCAAAGGAATAAATATTTATAAAATGTTATGGTTCAGACTTTCTAATGGATGCAAATATTTTCTTTTTTGTAGCAATCCTACAGGATGGCTATTCTTTGGTTTAATTCAATATCCTAAATAAGTGTATGCTGAGTTTAAACAATATATCACAAAAGCTATTTGTCAGCATTATTTTCCGATTGCATTTGAAATTCCTCCATCTTTATGCTAAACCTCATTCCAATACACAGGCATGACAACAAGACTGATGTAATTATCTAAACAGGAACAAAGAAGGTTCTGTCCATAGTTGCAAATGATGTTGATGCAAAACCACTCCCTTGGCACTGAGTGCTGAGTCCTCTGCAGATAAAAGGTTGAATGAACCAAAAGCCTCCTTTGGGGAGTAATCCCCGGGAACTAGAGCAGCACTGCAGATGCTCACACATTGCTGAAGGAAAGATAATTGTTAGCATCAAAGTGCTCAGGCAATTCATGACTAAAGGCAAATAAAATAGTTTGAGGATCTTTTATATTTCTTTCCCTTTGAAGGGGAAAATGTTCTATTCATTTAACAATAGGAGGAATTATAGTAAAAATCAAAAATAGAAGGGGAGGGGTTGCAGCAACCCATATGAGAAGATTAACGGTTTGCACAATAATTCAGAGTCTAATTAACTATCTGAATGAATAACCAACTTTACACTGTTGAAATTTACCTGCTTGATTTTCCGATTAATAGTAAAGTTATGAACAAGAAGTAGAAAATAAGATGATGCTGTTTAAATGATGAGTGAGCAGAGACTTGGACTTGTATAGTTACCTGAATACTCCCACAACTTATCATATATTGATGGAACTTTAACAAATTCATGATCATTTTAGACTAGTTTCTTTAAATGAGTAGGAAATAATACACCGCTTGAATTGCGAATCTCTGTTGAATCAGAGAGATGCTGTGGGATGAAATCAAATAATTATGAAGGGTTTCCGTGTTAATTATAAAGTAATAGAAGTTCTGCTGTCATCAAAGGAGCCTCCTATTTTGTTGATATCTTGAAATTGTGACTATCTCTGCATCCCTGTTCTTACTTGCTCTTGGTTTAACTTCAAATGGCTTAATTTAAATATCCTTGGGTTAGCATTACATATATTTCAAGTATTCTCTTTCTCATGTAATGATATAATTAGCATTTAAAATAGTTCTTAAAATAGTTCTTAGAAGGCAGGTTTATCATGACACATTAATTCCCATATTTACATATTTTTAACATAGACTTTATATTAGAAATTTCCTTACATTTTAGGTTTTTTCAGGTAACAGATCTCTAACATTTTAGAATATACTTGTGTGTTCCTAGACACAACAGTCTTCTATAATTTTGTGTTATGATCAAGGCACCCATGAAAAAACTAAGAACACTGTAAATCAACTATACTCCAATAAAAATTTCAAAAAAATTAAATTAAGAAAAGTACACATTGATGGCATGTACAGAGCTAATACACATAACATTGAGAATTGTATTTCCATCCAAAAGTGTAGATTCAGTGATGTGGACTGAATTGTGTACCACCTAAATTTGTATGTTGAAAAGAACCGGATGTGACAATGTTTGGAGACAGGACCCTTAGGGAGTAATTAAGGATAAATGAGGTCAAAAGGGTGGGGTCCCAATCTGATAGGATTAGTGTCCTTGTAAGAAGAGGTGCCAGAGAGCTCCCTAGAATCCCTTCATTCTCTCTCTGTCCTTCACATGAAGACACAGCAAGAAGGAGGTCCTCTGCAAGCCAACGACAGAGCCCTCCCCAGGGACCACATTGGCTGGCACACTGATCCTAGACTTCCGAGCCCCCAGACCTGTGAGACATAAATGTCTGTTGTTTGCTTAAGTGAATAGTCCCTGATATTTCATTATGGCAGCCTGAGAAGGTTAAGTCATTAGGACTGATGCATTTAACAGGATGTTAAGGACAAAGGAATTTGTAAGAATCAGAAATCTAGATTTTTTTCTTTTTACTTTCTTTACTGCACAGCAGTAAATTCTTTTAACTCTTATTCTCACTGAAAGGATATAAAGTACCCTCAGAATTTTCTTCAACAATTCTAAAGATAATTGGGTGAATATCTTTTGATAATTTCAAATTTTAAGGCAAAGGATAACCTTATCATGGGACATCTTCCTTAATTTACAGCCTTTAAACTTTATTCTAGTTATTTACATTCATAAAAAACAAATGCCAATAAATTCTAAATCCAAACCGTCTGGGAAGGATTTCCCAACTTGCTCTTTTTGTTAGGCAATTTTATTAATTGTGAGAACAAATCAATCTACTCTACCTGACGCTGGTCATGGTTCCAGATGGCAAATGTTCAACAGGAACTTTCATGAAGGAATAGGTAGAATAAGTACCAGAAATAAAATATGCAAGCCTTTCTTTTCCAATTATAGGTATATTCTGTGTATCAAGCACTTTTAGCAGTATGTTTGCCAAAGACATAGAAAGAACAACATTGCTGACAAACGTCACCAGGTTTGGAGTCCATTCATGAGCTTCCCTTAAAGACTGACTTCTTTCAACCTGATCAGCTGTATCTCTTCTGATGATTTAAACACTGAAGCTTCCTGAGACCTTAAAATCAAAACCAGGAGGTAGAGTATAAATCACTGAAATGCAAGTTCTCTTCAACTGCATATTTATGGTTAAAAAAAGAGACATGATTAACCTTTCTGCATTAGAGAACACGAGAGCTTTTTCCATTTTCTTTTTTACAAATTCTATTTCTTCCTTTGGCTTGTGTCCAGTTAGGCAATGACACGTATGAATTATCCCATGTGGGCAAAGAATTCTTGTAGGCAGAAAAGAGAGATAAAAATGAAGATGATGTCATAGACTAGAATTGTGTTTTAGAAAAGAGAAAGGGGGGGGTTCATTTCCTTTCACCATAATGGGACCTAAGTATTCCACCTTGATACATGTGGTCCAAGACAGCATGAGTCTCACTTATCGATGAAGTTTGTGTACCTGGCACTGAGGTAAGTACTTAACATGTGTTATTTTCTTATTTTCTTATTCTTCACAAATTTTAATGGTTGATAGTAGTTTACACAATTTTATAAATTTATTTATTTATTTATTTATGGCTGTGTTGGGTCTTCGTTGCTGCGTGTGGGCTTTCTCTAGTTGCAGCGAGCGGGGACTACTCTTCGTTGTGGTTCATGTGCTTCTAATTGCAGTGGCTTCTCTTGTTGCAGAGCACGGGCTCTAGGTGTGTGGGCTTCAGTAGTTGTGGCTCGCAGGCTCAGTGGTTGTGGTGCATGGGCTTAGTTGTTCCGCGGCATATGGGATCTTCCTGGACCAGGGCTCGAACCCTGGTCCCCTGCAGTGGCAGGTGGATTCTTAACCACTGTGCCACCAGGGAAGTCCCTACACAATTTTAAAGAAAGGAAAATGAGATTTAGAATTACTTAAGTCATGTTTTCTCAGTACCATGGCTTATTCGTGGTGGTGCCAGAGTTACCTGTCAAGTCTGGTTGAAATGCCCCTGTGAACTCGCTTCTTTTATGTGGACTCTGTATGGAAACTGGCCTCTTCACTGGTATTTGCCTGATATCAGGAAGTGTTCTGTATCCAGATAGGCAGGTCTCTGAGAATGTGGCAAAATACACACACGGAAAAATGCACCTTAAGTAAAATTCACAGAAAGCAAACAAACGTACCTTCTCACACTGATTTTCATTTCAGTGATTTCTAGTACTCTCTTCTCAAGTTACTTGCTGTGTGATTAGACAACTTAGATATGGGGCCAGACCTTCCAACTTAGGTAGGTCAGATCTGGGGGACCTGACACATCTCTAGTTAATAAGATGCACTGAGTCGGCTGAGCAGAAGTTTCAAGCAAGCTGTCAGGCGGGTCTGAGATGAAATAATTGGTTCCCCAGCAGATGGCAGCAAAAGCAAAACACAGCGAAGGAGGGTGGGCGAATCTGCCCAATTGGACAGGATCAAAATCAGAAATGCTCCTTGGCAGAGAGCAGATCCAAAGGCAAGGAGACATGAGGTTGAGGATGCCCATCTCCAGGTAACTTGACAGTTATGAGGAGAGAAGAGAACAAGAGCATCACAAACCGTGTTGACCCTACCTGGGCAGCAAAAAGTGATCAGACCGAAGGACACCCAGTTACAAAAACTCCGCATTTAGGGGCAGAGAGGCAGTGCATGTGGCTGGAAACAAGACCAAAGAATAAAAGGTAAGAGCTGAGCAAATAGATCTCACCATAGTCTCACCATAGACAGACCAGGAGGTCCTGTCGGAGGGGCCACTTGGTAGGAAAAGAGATGACACAATCTATACTTCTGGGTTCAAATGTTTCAAATGAAAAGAAAATATTGCTTTCTGACTCCATAGTGATGGGACTGAATTGTGTCTACTATTCAGGGATGACCTTTTCTATGACAAGATTCTCCCCAGAGCATTGGGAGATGAAGTATTAACCTACATTGTATTATTATATAAGAGTGAAAATTACCTATGTGTTGAGGAAGTTCCTAGCAAGATAAAACTCTATCTCCATGTGTTTTGCTGTGTGGGGTGTGGGTTAGAAGGGATTAAAGACAAGGAAGAAAGAGAAAAGTTGAACATTCCTTTCTCCATTGATGTAATCTATTTTTTTTTATATTTCTGTTTTAAAGATTCTGCTAATCACTTCAGAAAGTAACATATGATTGAGAAATTAAACAGTCCTGATCCAGTGGTAGGAAGGTGTATATAAAGCTATAAAGCATATCATAATGTAAAATGATCAGCTTTACATTGATGATGTGTAAATTTACAATCATGCTGTCAGTGATATTGATGGAAACCAGGCCTCTGAATTCCACATTTTCCTCAGGATTACTGTTGTGGTTTTCTTTTTTTTTTTGGAGGGGCTCCAAATTTTCACATAACATCCTCTGATCAGATATTACATTTCACATGTAGTAACCTTGATGTTTCCAAACAGTTTCTGAATATTTATCTATAAATATATGAGCAAACCTAAAAGAAATAACTCATTTTGAAAAAATAATGACAAACACATCTATTCTCTTCCATCAAATTCAGTCTTTGATTTCTTTGTGACTATGAGCTCTATTAAAATAATAGATAATCTAGAACATTGAATTGTACAATTTAATAGTTATAAAATTTTCTCTTTCATTTATATGTACACAATCTGGTTGAATTGACTGATTTCAAGTCTAAATAAATACAACAAAGGTTCTCATACACTGCAACAGGAATCCACACAGTTTTTCTGTAAATGGCCAAATAGTAAGTATTTCAGCTTTGTGACATATGGCTTCTGTCACAACGACTTAACTATGGCATCCTAGCAGGAAAGCAGCCACAGATAATATGTAAAAGAATGGGTGAACCATGTTCCAATAAATCTTTGTTTACAAAATTAAGTAGCAGGTTGGATGGATTTGGTCCACAGGCTGTAGTTTCTGACCTCTGCATTAGAATTGCTCTTTCTTACTGCTTTGACCTTAAATCATCCCCCAACTTTCAAAAAGTTCTATATATAACTTGTATTATTATGTGGAATAGTTGTACATATGTGTACTCCTGCCAGGGTTATGTATGCATCTGTGGCCCTCTGATTCACCCTTTTCTCCCAGCTTTACAGACAGCAATGTTGAGCCTAAAGGCATAGTTACAAGAAGGAAAAAACTATCTAGCATAGCTTTTTCCTCCTTGTCAATTTTCTGTATAAAACAGTCTCATAGACAAGCAACACTGTCTATGGAATCCCAGGATGTTAAATGAGACGGGACCCTAGTGATCATTTAGTGTAAGTTTCTATCATGCAGATGAGGATATAAAGATAAAGAAGTGAAGTGATTACCTAGATCTATCTAGATATGGAACACAAAACAAATACAATTCCACAGTTGAAGTCCAGCCTTCTAACACTTTGATATTGTGCTCTCCTCACAAAGTCCAATAACATCCTAAATGTCCATCATAATCACCTGATGAACAGGAGTATAAAATAAGGAAATACAACAGGAGCATACTGAAATCCTGGTTGTAATCAAGATTCAAATAATGCTGGTTTCACTCCTCTTCCAGGCTCTGAAACTGACTCCAAGTAAACTTGAATTCCCAGAGCTCTGTCAATATCTAGTTATAAGGCATTAAATACTTAGTAAAGTGTAAGGGGTATGTTTTTTCCATTTTAGCAATGGAGGCTGCACACATCCATCTTTAAAAAGTACACCTCTGACAACAAACTCTGCAGAGGGTGAAACGAATTCATTTCTGTAAATCTCTGTAAGCACTTCAGAGTTAACAACTCAGCTCTGATCTGCATGTTGGAGAAATGCATTGGTTGTGAAAAATGGGGCCATTTATTTTAGGAAAGTGAAGGTCAGTCTAGTTTTGATATAGTTTGTGTGTGTGTGTGTGTGTGTGTGTGTGTGTGTGTTTTCCCCTGTGAGCTGGTGGAGATGAGCAGAGTGTGTCTGGAATGTGATCTCCAGGAGGGTACCAGAAGCTGGATGTGAGGTTGCTAGGCAATTTTCCCTATTGTTTTAAACAAACTGCATAGGGCTGGCAGCAGCTGTCAGAGTTCCTGGCTCTTAAGAATAACAGAGCTGAAAAACACAAAGAACAAAGGTCTTCCACAATAAATGGCCATAAATAACGGGAAATTTCTGTGCCAGTAAATGCATGCACTTGGAGTTAAAGCAATTAATAAAGTTAACAAACACAAGAGGTCATTTGAATTCTATTTGTTGTCAAATACTTCTTCCCCCCAGACACTTTAATTTAAATAGTAAGACAATCTGAAAAGAGGGTGGTCGGCTGTGATTTTAATCAATTATCCCTTTAAAATCTCCATCTTCTTGCTTGTTTATTTTGACTTTATTCATGGAGAATTTCACCTCAAGGGCAACAGTATAAACTTTCTCTAAATGTGTTTTAAAAACCTTAAGTAGAAACAAATTCTATAATTTATATTAGAAAACAATTCACTCAACTGTACTATCAGCACAAGACTCCTTCTTTTTACCCCTCACATAGGCCACCCCCATTCCTCACATCTTCCACCTTCATCATGGAGATGGTTACACAAGGCTACATGTGTAATGAAATCGGATAGAGCTACACACACCAGGTCATGTGTAGCTGTACATGTATGAATAACCTCTGTGGGTGGAACCTTTGTCAGTTTCTGGGTTGTGACATTGCACTATAGCTGTGTAAGAGATTGTCCTCAGAAGAGGCTCTGAGGGATGAGATTTGTCTCTACATAGTTGTACAATGTATTATCGTTTAATTGAAGCCTTTCCTTGTAGTTGGCCATTCATGCTGTGTTCAGTGGTAAAGACCTTACCATGATGATGAATAGCTTTAAGGATCTTCACTGTTAAATGTTTAACTTCATATTATTTATGTAACTTAATAGAAGTGAAAGTCTCAATTCATATGTTTTGTATATTTCTAAAATTATTAATATTTGTAGTCAAATTTCTCTTTACACAATCTCTCTGTTCATTTGACGGTTGCAGGGATTGTGACACTTTAGTTTTAACATCTTAATTGGAGTATA
This sequence comes from Mesoplodon bidens, assembly GCF_964165515.1. Lineage (NCBI taxonomy): Eukaryota > Metazoa > Chordata > Mammalia > Artiodactyla > Ziphiidae > Mesoplodon > Mesoplodon bidens. Next base: position 197,052,511 of record NC_138176.1, read on the forward strand.
ATTGCTTTACAATGTTGTGTTGGTTTCAACTGTATAACAAAGTGAATCAGCTATACGTACACATATATCCCCATATCCTATCCCTCTTGCTTCTCCCTCCCACCCTCCCTATCCCACCCCTCTAGGTGGTCACAAAGCACCGAGCTGATCTCCCTGTGCTATGCGGCTGCTTCCCACTAGCTATCTATTTTACATTTGGTAGTGTATATATGTCCATGCCACTCTCTCACTTCGTCCCAGCTTACCCTTCCCCCTCCCAGTGTCCTCAAGTCCATTATTTACGTCTGCGTCTTTACTCCTGTCCTGCTACTAGGTTTTTCAGAACCATTTTATTTTTTTAAGATTCCATATATATATGTTAGCATATGGTATTTGTTTTTCTCTTTCTGACTTACTTCACTCTGTATGACAGACTCTAGGTCCATCCACCTCACCACGAATAACACAATTTTGTTTCTTTTTATGGCTGAGTAATATTCCATTGTATATATGTGCCACATCTTCTTTATCCATTTGTCTGTCAATGGGTGCTTAGGTTGCCTCCATATGTGACTCTTTATACATTTACTCTAGATGCACTTCTATAAATCACTGTAATAACTCTGGAAGAAGATGTATGAGTAGATAAATAAATTAACAATGAAACGATATATTTCCAACCCAAATTTTTCTCTCCTTCTAAAATCATATATGAATATCTATTGTATTATTTCACAGCTTTTTGTTATGTGTTCTTTTGTATCTTCCTTTATCAATGATTTTTTTTCTTGAAATAGGAAAAAATTCCCTTTAAGAAGACACTATGTGTAATATTTCTTATAAATCTCTACGTTTTTATCATATTTGTGGGAATATAATTACAAGTCATAGTATATTTGCTGGTTGACAATTAGGCTTTACAGTTCACAAAAAGAGAAAAAGAAAAAGAAGAAGTAAAGCTTCATCAAGAAGTAGTATTACTTCATCAAGAAGTAATATTAAGGGCTTCCCTGGTGGCACAGTGGTTGAGAGTCCACCTGCCGATGTAGGGGACGCAGGTTTGTGCCCGGTCCGGGAAGATCTCACATGCCGTGGAGCAGCTGGGCCCATGAGCCATGGCCGCTGAACCTGCACGTCCGGAGCCTGTGCTCTGCAACGGGAGAGGTCACAACAGTGAGAGGCCCGTGTACCACACACACACACACACAAAAATGTAGTATTAAGTATTGTGGGGAGAATAAAGATAACCATAAACTCTCTTGTCCTGTCCTCAGTGGTAACATCACGAAATAGTCTTTCCCCACTTTATCTTCACCCAGAAGAGTTAGCTAGTGACAGCATCAGGTTGAATTATTCCCCAAATTCTGCCCCTAACATCTCAGGCATCAGACTTCAGGACCCTGACTCCCTAGAGTTTCTAAATATCATGACAATGAGATCATTCAGTTGTCACTGTCTGGGCAATGCAGGTGTATGTTCTTTACTCGACCAAGAGGGATGCATGGAACACACAGGATGATTGAGGGGTCAGACAGAAAGACAGCTTGGAGGAAAAGGGGTAGTACCAGACCGACAGCATCAATAGGATGACTCTGGGGTGAAGTGGACAAGCTCACTAGATATAATCACACTGAGGGACCAGACTATGATCTCTAAATATTTCTTATCCACTCATAGGACTAGGACTCCTTGGAAGAAGAAACAATTTCAGGTTAGGGGCAGAAAACATGTAAGATGGATCTGAACCAGCTTCATGTACCAGGGAACAAAGAAGCTCCCAACGCTATTAGGGTCATGTCTAAAATACACAGGCCCCAACCAGAAGAGGATCCCACTGGCCAAGTAAAGAGGATATTTGATGCACCAACAAAAATGAAAACTATGATAGATGGAAACACATCAAAATAGAGTTAGGATGAAGCTTCCTCTGGTTTCCTAAATATGGTACCACTCACCACCCACTTTCTACCTTCTAAGAAGAGAAGAGAAGAGAAGGTGCCTTCTCTGACCTCATTCATTGCCCCAATGCTTCCATCCATCATTGACATTTTGTGCATGTTCACTCATCATTGGCAGGGTCTGAAAAATCAGTAAAGAGAAACATCTTTGATTTCCCATATTTAACCATATGAAATCTGTGTCTCAGATTTACTCTTTATGTGTTTTTAAGAAAACATACACACACGAACACATACAATCTGCTCTGCCAGCCTAAAAAAATTGTTGAAAGTATGTTTGGCAGTTTTTGTAAAAAGGTGACCTTCTCTGTTTTATTTCAATTTCATCTTTATCTTTTTTTAAATTGAAGTATAGTTGATTTACAGTGTGTATTAATTTCTGCTGTACAGCAAAGTGATTCAGTTATACATATATATGTATATATATACATATATGTATGTATACATATGTATATACATGCAAGTATATATATACACATTCTTTTTCATGTTCTCTTCCATTATTGTTTGTCACAGGATACTGAATATAGTTCCCTGTGCTGTACAGTAGGACTTTGTTGTTTATCCATCCTATATGTAATAGTTTCATCTGCTAACCCCAAACTCCCACTCCATCATTCCCCTACCCACCCCCCACCTTGGCAACCACAGGTCTGTTCTCCATGTCTGTGAGTTTGTTTCTGTTTTGCAGATAAATTCATTTGTGTCATACTTTAGATTCCACACATAAGTGATATCATATGATATTTTTCTTTGTCTGACTTCCGTCACTTACTATGATAATCTCTAGGTCCATCTATGTTGTTGCAAATGGCATTATTTCATTCTTTTTGTGGCTGAGTAGTATTCCATTATATATATGTAAGACATCTTCTTTACCCAATCATGCATCAATGCACATTTAGGTGGCTTCCATGTCCTGGCTATTGTGAATAGTGCTGCTATGAACATTGGGGTGTATTTATCTTTTTGAACTATGGTTTTCTCCAGATATATGCTCAGGAGTGGGATTGCTGGATCATATGGTAGCTCTATTTTTATCATGTACTTAATTTCTAATTTGAATAGAAAGAAAGTAGGCATAGAGAGAACTTATCTCAACATAATAAAGGCCACATGTGCAAACCCACAGCCAACATCATTCTCAATGGTGAAAAATTGAAACCATTTCCTCTAAGATCAGGAACAAGACAAGGTTGTCCACTCTCACCACTATTATTCAATATAGTTTTGGAAGTCTTAGCTACAGCAATCAGAGAAGAAAAAGAAATAAAATGAATCCAAATTGGAAAAGAAGAAGTAAAACTGTCACTGTTTGTATATTACATGATACTATACATAGAGAATCCTAAAGAATCTACCACAAAACTACTAGAACTAATCAATGAATTTGGTAAAGTCAGGATACAAAATTAATGCACAGAAATCTCTTGCATTCCTATACACTAATGATGAAAAATCTGAAAGAGAAATTAAGGAAACACTACCATTTACCATTGCAACACAAAGAATAAAATACCTAGGAATAAACCTACCTAAGGAGAAAATAGACCTGTATTCAGAAAACTATAAGACACTGATGAAAGAAATTAAAGCTGATACAAACAGATGGAGAGATATACCACAGTCTTGGATTGGAAGAATCAACATTGTGAAAAAGACTATACTTCCTAAAGCAATCTACAGATTCAATGCAATCCCTATCAAACTACAAATGGCATTTTTCACAGAACTAGAACAAAATATTTTACAATTTGTACAAAAACACAAAAGACCCCGACTAGCCAAAACAATCTTGAAGAGGAAAACCTGAGCTGGAGGAATCAGGCTCCTAGACTTCAGACAATACTACAAAGCTACAGTAATCAAGACAGTGTGGTACTGGCACAAAAACAGACATATATATCAATGGAACAGGATAGAAAACCCAGAGATAAACACATGCACATATAGTCACCTTATCTTTGACAAAGGAGGCAAGAATATACAATAGAGAAAAGACAGCCTCTTCAAAAAGAGGTGCTGGGAAAACTGGACAGTTACATGTAAAAGAATGAAATTAGAACACTCCCTAACACCATACACAAAAATAAACTCAAAGTGGATTAAAGACCTAAATGTAAGGCCAGACACTATAAAATTCTCAGATGAAAGCATAGGCAGAACACTACATGACATAAATCACATCAAGATCCTTTTTGACCCACATCCTAGAGAAATGGAAATAAAAAAAAAATAAACAATTGGGACCTAATGAAACTTAAAAGCTTTTGCATAGCAAAGGAAAACATGAACAAGATGAAAAGACAACCCTCAGAATGGGAGAAAATATTTGCAAATGAAGCAACTGACAAAGAATTAATCTACAGAATTTACAAGCAACTCATGCAGCTCAATATCTAAAACACAACCTAATCCAAAAATGGGCAGAAGACCTAAATAGACATTTCTCCAAAGAAGATATACAGATTACCAACAAACACATGAAAGGATGTTCAGCATCACTAATCGTTAGAGAAATGCAAATCAAAACTACAATGAGGTATCATCTCACACCATTCAGAATGGCCATCATCAAAAAATCTACAAACAGTATGTATGACTGATTCACTTTGTTATAAAGCAGAAACTAAAAAAAAAAAATTCTACAAACAATAAATGCTGGAGAGGGTGTGGAGAAAAGGGAACCTTCTTGCACTGTTGGTGGGAATGTAAATGGATACAGCCACTATGGAGAACAGTTTGGAGGTTCCTTAAAAAACTAAAAATAGAACTACCATATGACCCATCAATCCCACTACTGGGCATATACCCTGAGAAAACCATAATTCAAAAGGAGTCATGTACCCCAATGTTCATTGCAGCTCTATTTACAATAGCCAGGATGTGGAAGCAACCTAAGTGTCCATTGATAGATGAATGGATAAAGAAGATGTGGCACATATATACAATGGAATATTACTCAGTCATAAAAAGAAACAAAATTGAGTTTTTTGTAGTGAGGTGGATGGACCTAGAGTCTGTCATACAGAGTGAGTTAAGTCAGAAAGAGAAAAATGAGTGCCGTATGCTAACACATATATATGGAATAAAAAAAAAAAAAGAAAAGTTCTGAAGAACCTAGGGGCAGGACAGGAATAAAGACGCAGATGTAGAGAATGGACACGAGGACACGGGAGGAGGAAGGGTAAGCTGGGACGAAGTGAGAGAGTGGTATGGACATATATACACTACCAAATGTAAAATAGCTAGTTGGAAGCAGCTGCATAGCACAGGGATATCAGCTTGGTGCTTTGTGACCTCCTAGAGGGGTGGGATAGGGAATGTGAGAGGGAGACGAAAGAGGGAGGAGATATGGGTATATATGTGTATGTATAGCTGCTTCACTTTGTTATAAATTAGAAACCAGCACACCATTGTAAAGCAATTATACTCCAATAAAGATGTTAAAAAATAAATAAATAAAAAAATTCCTATGGAATAAGCAAAAAAAAAAAAAGAGAGAGGGCATTTCCTTCCCAACTGAACAATAGATTCACAATAGACATCTGGGTTTGCTTTGTTTGGTTGGTTTTTAAACTGACAAAACTATTTAAAAACTCATGAGAAATGCAAAGGCCTAAGAAGATCCAAGGCAATCCGATGAAAACTACACAAAAGAAAAGAAAGAGGATTTACTCTGACAGTGAGAAGACCTCCTATAAAGCTGTCATGGTTAAGACCCTGTGATTCAGTGCAGTGACAGATAAGTAGGGAGAAAGTTCAGAAATAGGACAAGCATACATGGTCCCCTAACTTACGACAGAAGTCACACTGCAATGAAGCGAAGAAAAGACTGCCACTTCAGTAGACAGTGCTGAGTGGATTAGATATGCATATGGAGGAAAGTAGATATTTTGTGCGTTCCAGCCATAAAAACCAATTTCAAATACAGTGCAGATTGAAAGGTGAGTGGCAAACAAGCCATTAGGGAACAAAATAAAAAGCAACGTCATCAATTTCGTGAGGGCAAACATTTCTCAAATAAGACAGAGAAAGCACTAACAATACTTTTTAATTTTAATCTAGTCAAATTAATAAATTTGACTACATTCAAATAAATAATGTTTATCAAAAAGACACTATTAAGTGAGCAAAAAGGCAGATTAACAGATGTATTTTGCCTTACATGCATTTGACTTAAGATTCCTATCTAAAATATATAAATATTTGCAGACCAGTATTAATTAAACAATGCAATAGAGAAATGGGCTGATAACTTACTGACGAGGATAACAAATGGCCAAAAAACACTAGAAAAATCTCTTTTAATAAGCATCAAAACCCAAATCAAAATCATAGTGCTCTAACACAAATCCTAAAATGACTACAGAGAAAAAAAATTTTTTAATTACCAAATGTTTTCAAAGATTTCAAGTTTGTTAAGCAATAAGAATTCTCTCCGGCTGCAGCTAAGAGTTAATTTGGTGCATTCTTATTAGAAACTGACAGCAGTATCTAGTAAAAATGCCAGACACCCTATATACGACTCAGCATCCACTCCTAGGTATATTTTCAGTAAAGTACACTGAAAGGTTGCTGGTACTCTTAGGACCAACACTGGGATGCACACATCACCACCTTTCCCATTGGATCCAAGGATTGTGTAGGTTTTGTCACAATGTGATGAGCTATTTTGTCTTCTACTTATAATCTAAGTATAATTGTTTTTATTCCAATGTAATTAGAAAATCAGCTAAAACAGAAACTGATCGAGCTAGTGCAGACAATCCAGGCTATTTAATAAAAAAATTTATTAAAATATAGTTGATTTACACTGTTGTGTTAGTTTCATACGTAGAGCAAAGTGATTTTTTTACATTCTTTTCCATTATAGTTTATTACAAGATATTGAGTAGAGTCCCCTGTGTTATAAAGTAGGTGTTTGTTGGTTAACTATTTTATATATCTTGGTGTGTATATTTTAACCCCAAACTCTTAATTTATCCCTCCCCTGCTTCCCCCTTGGTAACCATAAGTTTGTTTTCTATGCCTGTGAGGCTATTTCTGTTTTATAAATAAGTTCATTTGTATCATTTTTTAAGATTCTACACATAAGTGATATCATTTGATATTTGTCTTTCTCTGTCTGACTTACTTCATTTAGTAATCCAGGCAATTTCAAAAGAGTATATTTTCAAGTAAACTGAAGAACATCAGGTTTGTTATTCCTTTACTAGTGTTCAAGTACACTCCTGTTATATCTGACAAGAATTTCTCAGGTTCAGTGTTTTGGGGGCTTTTGTGGTCCTATAATTGCAACTTGCAGTAACTCGTAAGTGGCAGCAGTGTTGACAGGAAGTACCAACAAAAATTTTGAAGCACTGAGATGCTGAGGACAGTGTAAACCGTTTTTGTTGCCCATTGTTGTTTTTAATGCTGACCACCATGGAATGGTCATGATTAATTTGGTGTCACATTTATACCCTATAAAATGAAGCTTTGATTGAATTTGTCTGGGGAATACTTTCATTTTATGGATGAAGATATTGAATCTCGGTAATCGCCTTATCCAAAGTCACACAGGTAATGTGTGACAGTCATAGGCAGTGTACATACATTTACATTTCTCAGCAGTCCTTACATGTAATCTCTACCCTCCAATTCATCAGCCATATAGCAACTGGTTCCAAACATATTTTTTTGTTTGTTTTTTGTTAACTGGGTTCAGATGTTAGCCCAGGAATTCACTAACTGGAGGTATTCAAGCTTCCTGTTTCTTTATTTGTAAAGTGACACTCCTAATGGATAAGGTTGTATAAAGGTATAATTGAGTTTCTATACATAATGTGCTTAGTTTACTTGACGTTACTAATTTTTTTTGAGATAAATTCATTTATATTTTACTATAATTTTTTAAATTTTTATCTTACATTAGTTTGGAGACATCTAAGATTAAGGATTAGATCAACTAAGAAATAAATTGCAAATAAACATTTTCATAAAATATATACATACACAATTAGTCCTACATCTTTTCAAGATATAATTCATTTCTCTTTTTGATTTTCCCCTAAGGAAATGACCCTAAAACTCACTAAACAGAGGTAGTTTATCATAATTCTTTTGTTAAGTAAATAGGGTGATAAAAATGATAGTAAATGATAATTAAGCCAAACAATATATCAAGAAAAATAAAGTCGTATAATATAAGTTTAAGTGACACTTAAACTAGGTTCATAGAGCAATGCAATATTGTGGGAAATGCTTTGAGTTAAGAATAACAGGCTTTTGTTTTCTTTCCCAAATCTAGGTGTACTGGAGTCAGCACATCTTTTAAATTAGAAATTGGTGTTTTGGCCAGTTCAACTTTAGCTACTAGACTCACTTAAGATTACGTATAGTGTCTGCCTTTTTCTTTGTTAGCATCACATATTAATGAAATATTTTCATATTTAGAATTAATTAATTAAGAATGAAAATCTAACCAAACAAAGTTAACGTTGAGAAACTACGGAATTACCCAGAGAATATACAGCTTCTTTGCTCTAAATCAGTAGCCAAACTCTGGGAGTGTTTGCTATTGCTACAGTCTTTGAAAAAACACTCTAGGGTGCCAGGATCAACTGCCAAAAAAGAAAGCAAATAATAATACCAAATATCAAAAACTACTTTTCACAGCTCAACTCTGAAACAGAAGATTATAAAAACATTACTTGTTATAGTCATAACAAAAACCCAAAGTTTTGTGTCAAGGCAAGAATAGTTCTGAGCCTTTCAAAATTCTAGCTCAAATGGGATCCCTGATTAAAATATTAAAAGGAAAAAAGGAGAGCCTTTGAGGTGCCAGGATTAAGGATAATTGAGGTGAAAATCCCACATTTGAACCATAATTCAACAAACACATTTATTAGACTAGCTTTACGGTGTTATTTTTGTGTGGCTTTTAGATAGTATAGCATTTAGCTTTGGCTTTGCTAAGTAGCATCTCTGAATTTAGACTATGAAGAGAAGGGTTGTCTCCAACCATCCTTAGTAGCTTCCGTTTCTACTCATAGTGGTTCGGAGTGAAGGTGTGGGTTTCATTAACAGTTCCACATATTTCTCTGTGGGCTTTCTAAGCTGAAATAATTTACCAATTTTGAGAAACAGACTTTTAAAAAACCCTATAATTTAGGATGAACAATTCTAGCCCTCACCATTATGTGTGTCTGAGAATCAGGTTTGAAACAGAGTATGTGTATAAGCACCTTTTCAAAAGGAAATTTCCATCAAATGTACAGAATTGCTTTTGTTAATATTATAGTATCTTTGTGAGTAGTATTTGGCCTTAGAAATAGTGTCCAAGTGTTATGAACAGTTGGTCTCCTGCTATTTTTTGCAAGTAATGAATGAACAATGCTACCAGGAGGCCATAGTTTTCTGGAGTTAGAGCCCGATGAAGATTTAGCCAATTACCAGGTTGGATTGTGATGAGGTTACTGATAAGCTGTCAATTTTCAATAAGGAATAAGAAACAACATGGTCATTTCAGGGCAGGAAGCTCTGTGTAGAAGTCTTAATTTTAGTTTTAAATAGCAACCCATCTAAATATTTCCCTGTAACATAACTTAAGGAGAACTAAAGAAAATTCAAATGAAGGACTTGAATATTCTTAATGATGGGAATTTGCATTGTTCTTTCGTACTTGAGACAATCCTAATTCATATTTTCATACATGAGATATACCAGTTGTACATGTTTTCACCAATGTCTGTAATATTTCAGGTTAAACTAGAGCTAAATGAATATTAAATGCTTGCTTATGCGTTTTACCAAAGGCGAGTAAATAGGTATTTCTAAAGTCACTGTTCATTAAGTAAATCCTTTCTAATTCAGCAGCTCAATCCTGGTGAATTAAGAGCTATTTTTAGTAGAGATTTATTATTTAATCACTATGCGATACATTTTTTTGAGCACCCATTATTTGATGGGTGTCATGCTAGATGTGGGCAGTATATAGGCCAGTAAAATCTGCTCTGTGCCTGAAAAGAGGGCCCATCTCCTAGTGGAAAGAAGTATTAAATCAGCATTTGTATCTTGTGCTGTGTTATATACACCTGAGGAACAGTTAGCTCAGATTTGAGAGACAAGGAAGTCTTTTGAGAAGCAATTTCGGTGCTGTTCTGAGCACGACAGAAGGCGTTTCTCGGGGAAGAACTACAAGATGTGCTCACATAGTGACGTGAGGCTGCCGTTTTGATGAGCTGTTTTCATAGTCATCTTTCTGTCTTTGAAATTCAGGCTCTAAATTTGTGCCTAATTTTTAGAATTGATCTTTACTGGACTATAGTTATGTTAGTTTTAGGTGCACAGAAAAGTGAATCAGTTATACAGATACATGTACCCACTCATTTTTAGATTCTTTTCCCATCTAGGTCATTACAGAGTATTGGGTAGAGTTCCCAATTATCCAGTGGGCCCTTATTAGTTACCTACTTATATATAGCAGTGTGTATATGTTAATCCCAATCTCCCAATTTATCCCTCCCTGCTACCCCGTACCTATTTTTATTATCAAGGAGTTTGCAAAAGATGAATACGCACCCTGATCCTGAGTCACTCTGCAAACTTGAACCTTTCCCATCTCTGACCCTGAAGGTGTGGTTAAGAATCATGGGTGAGGGGATTGCTTAGTGGGTGGAGGTCAGAGCAGGCGGGGCAGTGGCTGAAGTGGGGGGCATGTGTGACCACCATCTGACCAGCCAAAAGTGACCAGGGCTACACATGACTCCTCTCAGAAAGGGCCAACCTTCTCTCTAGGTCAAGTTTCTCTCAATTTTGAAAGTTCATTTCCATCTTAATCTGATTCTCAAATTCTCAGTTTCTTTCTTTATTCACAATGACCCCAAGAATTTACTTGCCACTAGTAAATAGCTTTGACTACAGAATAAGTATCCTACGATTTCCATGTTTTCTTAGACATAACTGCCTGTATTTTCCATGGGCTTCCTAAGCCAGATAATCATATTGAGTGCGGGTAGATTCTGATTGGGGATCTGGCAGACCACTGTACAGTTTAATATAATGGAATGAAATGATCAGCTCACGGAGGACAGCTCTCACCATGATGGTCCTAGGAAATAGCCTAAAGCAGGTAAACTTTTACTTTATAAAGCCTCACATCTTCTCTTCCTGCCTTTATCATCTTTCCACTTCACGTGTGGGCAACAACCATTCCTAGGTCTCCCCTCGGCAGTACAAGTTCTCCTGTGGAGCACAATGTCCTGCTCCAAGCATATCTATCTGTTTTCTTTTCCCAAGTAGTTTTAGACAATACCTGCTAAAGATATTATTACACTCAAAATCATCTGTCTACACCCTCAGGTATTAATCTAGTCTTACTTTCTCTGTAAACTCTTGTCACCATAAAAGCATATATATCTTTGAAACACATTGCATGCAGTGTGCATTAATGCACTAGTAGCTGGTCCTAAAGGTACCCCACAGCATACTAGTTAGTTGGGGTAACGAGAAAGAGAATCCTGAATCCTGTGGTTCAATATTTGTTTCAGTCTGAGTTCTCCAGAGAAACAGAAAAATAATTTATATACATATATATCCATATCTCTATATCTAGAGAGATTGATTTATTGTAAGGGGTTGACCTATTCAGTTATGGAGGCTGAGAAGTCCCCATGTCTGCAGCTGGCGACTCAGGAGTGCTGATGGTGTAAATTCTACCCTGTGTCCTAGTCTGAAAGTAGGAGAAGGCAGATATCTCAGCTTGAAGACAGGCAGAGAGAGTAAGCCCTCCTCACTCTGCCTTTTTGTTCTATTCAGGCCTTCCGTGGATTAGACAAGACCAACTCGCCACATGGGGGACAACAGTCTACAGATTCAAAAGTTTATCTCATCCAGAAAACCACTTTCACACCCACGGTCACGTTTAACCAAGTATCTGGGCTCCCTGTGTGCCAGCTAAATTGCTACATAAAATTAACCATCACAATTTGTATGGAAATGTGCTAAATAGACTTGAGCAATTATAAGGTCCAGAGTCTTAAAAGCAAATAAAAGTACAGATTTGACTGTGGGCTGGATTGCTCCAAGAAGGGATGTGAAACTGCAGAATTTCCATGGCATTTTGACCGAGTTAAATGAGGAAATCATCTGACATAACAGAATGTATATGTTCTAACAGGTACATTTTTATAGTAAATAATATGTGGAATTCTACAAGACATAGGCCTTACACATTTTAAACACTAGGTTTTATGTTGTTATGTTCTTAATTGCAAGATAGGGGTTCCCCAGCACACCTATAGATTCTAGGAAGTAAGAAAGGAAGATCTAAAGCAGGGAAAGTTGAATGATTTTGACAAACATTGCTGAATTAGTTTTCTGAAAAAAATCTTTTTTCTTTCTGATTACTAGATTACTAGAGCTGTCCCTTTGTGAAAGTAAGTGGGTCTAGGGTATATTATCCGAAGGGTACAGATAAAGACTAGATTGTATGATCTGTACAGTATAAAGAACTTCAATATATAGACAGAGGAAAAATAGTTAAAGCTGTAAAAGGTACAGTATTAAATAATTGGGTACTGCCTTCTACTATGCAATCGATTAAACAATTGGGGAAGGAGGGAGCAAGTGGATTTCCTTTCTGAGTACTTTGACTCAGATGCTGATTCAGAGCAAAGAGACATGGAACCAAAGGCCTAACAAGAGGCTGTCTCTGGGGACAGAGCTGTGACCTGTGGCTATATATGAGGCACAAGATGTTGCTGGGATGGAAGAAGAGAGTACTGGATGCAGCGTGTTGTGCCTAGAACTGTTCTTGACACAGGATCAAATCCTGCACTCAGCTTAAAAAGGTGACTTTTAATTCACTCTATGACTTTTTGATAAACATTGAATTTTCCATGATACTGGTTAACACTTGTCTGAGAAATAGTAACAGTCACTTAGCAAATGTAAGTTTACTTCCCTTTTCTTACTCTTGCAAAGCGTTAAATCATTTCTGAATTTAACATCCTATGTATTTCTGACAATGTGTGTCACCCAGCGCTCTCTACTACTAAGGCCAGACAGAGGGGTCAGTGTTCAACTCAGGACTTAAAAAGAGGAAAAAAATTTGTACACTTAAATGCTTCTTATGAAATTTCAAAATCTGAATCTGATTGACTGCCTTGAGGATTATTTTTTATTGTTGAGTTTAATTATTAGCCACAGGATGTAGAAAATGCAAGATACAATGTAAAGGAAGTACCCCTGGTAGATTTTAAAGGAGTGAAGTCAGAAAGGTGCTGTCTGGTTTCTGAGATAAGATTCGGTACCAACCTCATCCAGGCTTTGGTCAAAGTGGCAGAGTCGGGCAACAAAAGCACAGATTGAGGGGCATATGAGGACATGAGGGCCCCGGTACTACTTCTCACTCAGAGCTTTGAGACGCAGTCACCACTCAGTGGGCGCGGTGACCTCATGAGCCCTGTTGGTGGCTGTGTGATTAGGCAGAGAAAATCCTGGATTAACCCTCCTGACTTCCTGCTCATGGCGTGCAGGAAACGCTGTCATTTCTGGGGCTCCAATGATGAGCTGGTGGTCTGGATGAAGGGGATGCAGAGGGTGGGAAACGTAGCCATTCTGGGACCATGGATACTTGTATGGATGCTAACACACCCCTAAGGACCAGGAGGGGTGAGGTGCGAAGGCCAGCTAAGACCTGGTGGACGGTATTCAGGTGAGAGACTATTCCTTTCTCCATCATGATGCTCTAAGTTTCCTGTGCCCAGATGCTACAGAGGGAAAAGAGAAGGGAAAGAAGGAAAGATAACAGGATTAAATGGACTGGAATTGGAATCTTCCTATTTCTAAGTAGATCTGCAGATCAAATCATTCATGAATAATGGATTTCCATTAGAGGAAAGTAATGAAAGATACATTTCTGTCAATCGAAATCATACAAATGGTCATAGAAAACACTGTTTCTAATCATTTTAAATGTAGAAACTCATTTTAGTCTCTAAACAACTCTTTGAGGCAGGTACTATTTTTATCACCAACTTGGAAATGAGCAAACTGAAAAGAGCTCGTGCCCTGAACAGCTGTGGGTTCTGCCCTGCACCAAAGAAGTGGTTCCCATCTGCTTAATTGTACTCACCATTTTCTTTTCTTATTCTCCACCACCACTCTTCAAAACATGCACCCTTGTAGACAATAACTACTGTATGTCTTGCTTGTTTTATTTTTAACTTAGTCACTTGGAATCTTTAGACGTTTATGTTTTTGCCCTTGACCCTATTGTTCCCTCCTGTCCCATAACTTTTTTACTTGTGATTTTGCTTTATCAGGCAAGATGAGTTAATAAAGGTTTTCACTCTCACTCTCCATGTTTCATGTCCAAATACTGCATTTGTCCTGATGGACTTTCATAGGATATCCATAACAATTAATTCACAGAGTTTTATAAAGTGATTAGATGGGGAACAAATGATTCATGAGTTCAAGGGCTGGAATAACAAAGCCTCTAAAAATCAAATGGCTTAGTTAAAAGACGTATAACATACCGCAGTACAGCTTATTCAATATACTGACCATATAAAATAAATGTGTTTCCCTTATTGGTTAGAGGTCAAAGCAAGTATAAAATTAACTGACCGAAATTATGATTTTAGGAATGAGAGCATTGTGTTGGGTAACAGCATAGTGCTTGCCCTTAGTTCATTATTTATTATACCTACAGTTCACTGATACATATATATATATATATATATATATATATATATATATATATATATATATATATATATATATTTTAACAGAGAGTTCTGTTTATTTATTTAGTTTTTGGCTGCGTTGGGTCTTCATTGCTGTGCACAGGTTTCCTCTGGTTGTGGCGAGCAGGGGTTACTCTTCGTTGTGGTGCTCGGGCTTCTCATTGTGGTGGCTTCTCTTGTTGCAAAGCACGGGCTCTAGGCGCATGGGCTTCAGTAGTTGTGGCACAAAGACTCAATAGTTGTAGCTCACGGGCTTAGCTGCTCCGTGGCATGTGGGATCTTCCTGGAGCAGGGCTCAAACCTGTGTTCCCTGCATTGGCAGGCGGATTCTTACCCACTGTGCCACCAGGGAAGTCCTCATATTTTTAATATGTGCTCATATATACACTAGACTAGATATAACATGTTTAACTACTTAGATGTAAATAAGTTGAAAATATATAAATGAAAAGCTTCATCTTTTTAAACTGGATTAAAGGCAGTGATTTGAAACACTGAACATGAGACTAATTTGTATTTGATTTCCCTCATTTCAGTTTTATGTCCTATTTAGGAATAATTTGATTTAGAAATACATTGTCATGGTCAACCAGGATTAATGCACAAGAAAGAGGGCCCCCACTTGGTGCCACCCAGGTATTTGTCTGGTTTGCATGGACACTAGGGCTTGGACAACAGCAAAATGAGGTTGTACAAAGTATGCATTGGGAGAAGAATCAGAATCCAGAGAAGCTTCTAGAAGTGCAGCACAGAAGCTACTTCAGCACATTTCCAAGAATAGTTCTCTTCTATCCCTTAAACTGTTCATCATAACTCAAGGACCATGTGTAATCTAAGTTCACACTAGAGGTTAACTTGCAAATATCCCTCATTTTCAACTTCACAAGACAAAAATCACTCAACTTCCATTAGCACTTAGTCTTCGCTCACAGAGCTGCTGGGTGTTTTATGGACTTCCTGGCCCTGCCCTTCATTTAAAATAGAGACACAATGTCAGAACTGCTAAGGGGCACGCCTGCAGTCTCACAGCTGGCTAACCCGACTTTGTCCTCAAGCTCAGAGACACAGCAGTCACTCAGAGAAAGGCTTCTCCTTGCTCAAGTGTAAGAGACAATTCTTGTTTTAGTCTGGAGTGGTCTGCTACAGTCATTGAAAGTATGATGCAGATTTTTGTTATAAAACTGAGGGGATATGATTACAAAGGAACATCTGAAGGATGAGAGATGGGAAAATAAAAACAAATGATTCATACAAGAGTACCTTGGAAGTAGTTAGATCTGGTAACCAAACTGGAAATTCCTGATGACTCAGGGCCTCTGCTCATCTGTGCTTGTGAATTAGTAGAGAGTTGAAGGCTCGCCTCAAGAAGGCAATTGGAACTTAGTGGGTAGTGAAATAGTAAAGGACAGCTTTGCAAGAGGAAGAATAAAAAGTCTTATGTCAGGAAACTGACACGGAGTTTTTAGTCTTCAAGGAAATGGTCATCCGCTCTGGGAACCATGTTGCTACGGATGAAGTTGAGACACTTGCCGAGAAAAGAGGTGAAGGAATTAGATGTTAACAGAGAAATGTCTCAGACTGGAACAAGACATAACAGATTTTGGAAGGATGTCCTCTTGACTTTTAAACTGTCTAGTTATTGAAGTGATACTTAAATCATCTCAGAATAAAATTCAAGTATAATGGTTTTTGAGTGGAACAGGTCTTACTTTAAGAATGCGTGTGGTGTATTTGGTAGCCAACATAACGGAAGAGGATATTGTAGGTTTTTAGAAGATAAAAGCCAGGGATGCTAAATATCTTGCAATACTACAAACACAAATAATCATCTATCCAAAATGCTAACAGTTGCACCATTTGAAAAAAATGAGGCAACTCAAAGGATGTCTGTGTGAGGAATGCAAGGCTGTATCCCCAGGTGTCTAGTCCACAGGCAAATGGAAGGTATTCAAAGCACATTGAGCAAAACCAGAAGTACCTACACTTTATAACCTAACCCATTTCTATATGTTTGTATTTCACTTCTCAATAATTTTTGGCTAAGTGTTGGAAAGGGCCTGGAATATTTCCTCTAAGGACGTCCAAAGTTTTCTAATTTGAAATTTGAGTACAAAGATCTTGTTCATTTCAGACAGGTGTTATGGCAACTGAAACAACGAAATGGTACAAAATGAGGAGGGTTACCATGCGGTGCCCCCAAGAGGTGACAAGGGACAGAACTGACTCCTAGCAATTTACCCGGATTGACTCCAAAGACTCAGAGTATCCTGGTCCGAGTGTCCTGTGATGGCGTGGCCTTCGTGTACACAGAGAGCTGGAGGATTATAAGAACAGATCTGAACCTACAGCGATGCCCAGATACCTCCCTCTCTGCTCTGGAAACAACATAATCGAAAGCAGATGCCTTCAGCAAAGATCTCCTTGAGGCTTCCAGTTTCATTCCAAATTCTGAGGGAGTGCCTTTGAGTTGTGCAATTTGCTGAAGTTTTGCTTTCAAAGTCAGGAGGGAATAATGAGGTCACCCACTACCACACCTCCATGGGAACTTAGCATGATTTTACGACCCATAGCAAGCGTATTTTCTTTTCAGTCCTTAAATGATCGATCATAGTTGACAGCCGAAAATGATAATATACAAGGAAAAAAGGTGAGAGTAACACACATGTTTATGTATTCAAAAGGGAAAAGGAGATTATGCTTTGCTTTTATAATGAAAATTTCTATGTCCCATTTGTGTGCCATATGGTTTTAATTTTATGGTCTTTATTCTCACTCTGCCAATTTATTGATAAGTGTTGTCAACTCCACAGAAAATATTTGGAGACATTTTAGTATGTGTATCCTCACCGAACATATTTTCTTGTGGGTCTTCCAGAATATTTTCAAAAATATCTGTGCTACTTGAAATGTTTGTCCTAAAGCAGGGGGTAACACGCCTTACTGTACCAGTGTCCACTTTCACAATTTAATTTCTATGGTCTTTATCAAAGACCTTAGAATAAATCCAAAGCAGACACTACCCGCAGATTCTATGAATAACTAGATATGGTTATAGAGCAATCTGCCAGGGTGTTAAATACTCACAGGTATCAAGTGTCCAAGGATTTGGCAGTGATTTGCTCATATAAAAGAAGTACATTCACTCCTTGAAGACAACAGCATATAATTTACTATAAATACCTTCTCAGGTATTCAAAAAAACCCTTATTTCACATCATTGAGAAATGTTCCCCAGATTTATTTATAAATATCTTCATCAGGGGTGGGTGTTAAAGCAGATCCCCAAATCTCTCCCCTGCAGACTCTGAGTCCCCCTGGTGTGCACCAGTATACCTGCAACTATGTCCAGGTAATCCTTCTGGTACCTTGTACCTGCACCAGGTATTCTGGTGCAGGTACAAGGTACACTGTGGAAAGCCCTGCTATAAAATAGTTTTAGGTTAGGGCTTAATCTATACCAGGTATTTTAACAGAAAAAGTTTAATGTAAGGAGTTATTACCTAGGTATGGAAAACTGAAAAAGAAAGAATACTAAGGTGGGTCTGGGATCCCCACGGCCACCCCAATACGTGAGACCCTGCTCACCGGAGACTCTCATTAGACACTCAGACCCCCAGGTGTTTATTGGAGGTGGTCTCACTGCCTATCAAGCACCCAAATTCCAGACTCCCAGAAAGAAAGCAGGTGCTCAGGATAAACATCAGCGTTTGCACATGTCAGGAATATCAAGCTCATCCCCTCAGGGGATTCTGGGGCTCTTCCCCAAATCCAAGTTCCAGGCAAGGGCCAGTCTTTCATGCAGGACTCTCTATGGACAGCCTATCAAGCCCACTGTATTCACTCTGCTCCACACAGAGGGTGTCAGAGAGGCAGCAGCCCCGGGAAACGGTCTTTTCATCATCTCCCCAAGTCTAGGGGAGGCGACTGTTTCCTGTGCTCAGAATCAATATCTTAGTAGCCAGCACAAGATTCTATAAGCTTTCACAGACCATCCTGTGAACACCTGAAATGTTTGTGTAAGACAATTTATACCTTGTGAAATCCAGAAACATGTGGAGTGCTCCAGCGGAGCATTTGCAATGGCAACATGGCTACCTACCACAGAGACCTGGGACAAGTGACGTAGCTCTACCTGGAAGAGGTGCCTGTTTCCATCAGGTGGCTCCTAACCCACTATTGTGCGAGGCTAACTGAGAAGGGCCAGAAACTGAGTCACCCCACCTTGTCCTGGAGGGCAGGGGGCTTCTCCCCCCATGTGCTCATCTCTCCTGCTGGGAGACAGACATGGTCATCCTGTGGTGGCCTTGGCCAAGCTCAGTCAAATTTTGTCTTTAATGTCTTATCTGATATTGTTCTAGTTTTGCATATTACAGCCTGATTTTCTTTTTGTAGAAAAATGCAGCCACATCTGTCCCTGTCTTGCTGTCACCCAATTCACCTGACTCTTATTAACTTTACGCTGGTTACTTCCACTCTCTGTGTGCACAGAAAAACAGTCTGGGCCGCATTCACGCCAAGCAGCAGGGTGCAAAAAGATGTGAAAATGGTAACTATCACCTATTGATCCCTTAGCGTGAGCTAGATCACCATTCCAGTGGTCATTTATGCACGATCACTTATGTCTACAAAAATCCCACAGGGAAGGTGTTATTTCCCATACTAAGTTATATCCATAGACTCTAGCATCTGTGTCCTTTTTTTTTTTTTTAGTTTCTGCTTTATAACAAAGTGAATCAGTCATACATATACATCTGTTCCCACATCCCTTCCTTCTTGCGTCTCCCTCCCTCCCACCCTCCCTACCCCACCCCTCCAGGCGGTCACAAAGCACCAAGCTGATCTCCCTGTGCTATGTGGCTTCTTCCCACTATCTATCTACCTTACGTTTGGTACTGTATATATGTCCATGCCTCTCTTTCGCTTTGTCACAGCTTACCCTTCCCCCTCCCCATATCCTCAAGTCCATTCTCAAGTAGGTCTGTGTCTTTATTCCTGTTTTACCCATAGGTTCTTCATGACATATTTTTTCTTAAATTCCATATATATGGAATTAGCATACGGTATTTGTTTTTCTCTTTCTGACTTACTTCACTCTGTATGACAGACTCTAGGTCTATCCACCTCATTACAAATAGCTCAGTTTCATTTCTTTTTATGGCTGAGTAATATTCCATTGTATATATGTGCCACATCTTCTTTATCCATTCATCCGATGATGGACACTTAGGTTGTTTCCATCTCTGGGCTATTGTGAATAGAGCTGCAATGAACATTTTGGTACATGTCTCTTTTTGAATTATGGTTTTCTCAGGGTATATGCCTAGTAGTGGTATTGCTGGGTCATATGGTAGTTCTATTTTTAGTTTTTTAAGGAACCTCCATACTGTTCTCCATAGTGGCTGTACCAATTCACATTCCCACCAGCAGTAGCATCTGTGTTCTTTATACCAGGCCAAATATTCTTATTAAACTTTTTCTTTCCTGTCTTAAACTTCAGTCTAGAAACCATGGTTCTGTTTTGACAGAAAGTAATAGAGAAGGTTTGAGGGTTAGGAAAAAACAGAAAAAGAAGAAAGGAAGGAAGAAAGGAAGGAAGGGAGGGAGGGGAGAGGGAAACTTCCTGTTCTCTGGGAAGCACACACACAAACAAGTCACTCCCTCCACAAAGGAGCTTGGAAGTGTTTCTGGCTGTGTTTCTGGTAGTATTGGAAAAACTCTTAAAACTTACTTACCTGCGTTAGTTTTCTAGAGCTGCTGCAAGATGTACCATAGTTACAGTGGCTCAAACACCAGAAGTTTAATGTCTCCTGGTTCTGAAGTGGGGGGCGTTCTTTGGTGTCAAGGATTCAGCAGGGTGCTTCCTTCCGAGGCTGTGAGGAAGCCTGCCCCGGGCACTGGGTTGGCTGCCCGGCCTGGCTTGTAGGGGCATTGCCCCCTGTCTGCCTTTAGCTCACATGGCCTTCTCCTTGTGCGTGAGCCTCTGTCCACATTTAATCTCATCATAAGGACAGTCATCATGTGGGATCAGGACCCAGGCTCCTCCAGTATAACCTCCTTCTAACTGAACTGTTTCCATGTTTTCAAATAAGGCCACATTCTGAGGTGCTGGGGGTTAGGATGTCAGCATGTGAATTTTAGAAGGAAGTAATGTGACTCATAACACCATCTATTGAAAACAACTAACTTTTAAAAAGTCCTCTCTAAATGGGTTGAAAATAAGCAGATGCCTACATATGTATAATTGAGTGTACATATATATTTATACTATGTAAATATATATGAAAATGAATACACATTTATATGGACTTACTGACATGTTTTAGGGATTGAAGAGCCAACAAAATAGGAAGGGACTATGAAACCCAAATCTAAAGCAAAATGACCATCCAGAGAGGTAAGTAATCCTGAAGAGCAAATAAAGAACTTTGCCCTGAAGGTTTCAGTTAGTCAGGGAAACTCGGGCTCTGGAATTTACATCTCTGAAGAAGGATAAAGTGAAGATTCAGAGCTCACCCATAGAGGTGCACCTTGTAAGAAATCCTCTCCGTCTTAAACTGGGATCCAAAGCACTGTTCCCCCTAGAGCACTACAGGGATGGTGGTCCTGCCAATAAAAAGAGCTGCACAAATAAAAGAAAGGAAAACGTAAGTGAGCTTAGTCACGGGTGTGAATCAATTTGTAGTGTTGGGTCCTTTCACAGCTCAGGTTAATGTCACCTGCAGAGTGCATGCAACCTTAGGTCTCAATCTTGGTTCATGACGGCCTGGACTTGACAGTGATTCAGAACTGGAAGAAGCAAACATAAACTCTTCCCAACAGAAGGTAGTATTCTAGGCTTCCAAGAATCTGTAAAAATAAATTTTCAATAACAAGAAGAGGTATGCAGTCAGGATTATCTAAACAGGGAAAGAAAGAAGGTAACATAGGCCAAAACCAACAAAAATAACAGCAGAAACTGACTCAGGCACACTTCAGATAAATTTGGAATTATCAGAGATAGATTATAAAATAACCATGTTTGCAGTGTTTAAGAAATTATAAATAAGCTTGAAAATATCTCAGAGGACAAAAATGTTTAAACATGACATCAAGCACGCAATAACCATAATCAAAGACTTAATGAGCAGCATTCTCATCGGATTAGACACAGTTGAAGAGACTGCATGAACGATAAACTGGGTCAGATTAAATTACCTAGAGTGGGTCCCAGTGTTACATCCTTAGATTTGTTTGGACCTGGAAATTTCACATGGAGTATAAATAAAGGAGGATAAATTTCACATAGATACTGCTTAGTGAAACTTTAAAATGTCAAAAATAAAAAAAATTATTAACATTAAATGACAAAAGAGTATCTCATAAAAGTATAAAAGGTGAATTGACAGCCAACTTTTCAACAGCAGCAATTGCGAGTGACAAAATCAATGTGTAGAAAGGGGGAAAGAGGACCAGTATCCCAGGAGTCTGCATCCAGCAAAAAAATATTTTAGTAATGAGAAATTTATGAATTCATTTTCAAGCAAAAACCATGCCACCAGCAGGCCCCTGGCAGAAAGCAAATAATCCCAGATAGGTTTGAGAAGGAAGAAGGAATGAAGATCAGAGAAATGGGTAAATATTCTTATAAATCTAAATAAAAAGTCTGTACAAACAAAAGTGTTAATGCATTTTAGAGCTAAAAAATGAATACAGAATTAAAATACTTCAATGATAATAATAAACACCAGAAGATGGTTACTGTGTTCTAGTCCATTTGATGATCAAGGAAGACAGAGTTATCAATAAATATTTAATTTAAGATGGATGCTGTGATTCATAGGACACTCATGAAAAGAAAAAACATAAATTTTACATTCTAAGTAAGTAGACACCCATATCTTATGACCCAGCAGCTCTACTATTAGGAATAATCAGGTACCTAGGAACCCAGATATTTGAACAAGAATGTGTATTGCAGCATCATTTAAAATAGTCCCAAACTGGAAATAATTCAAGTTTCTATCAATTTGGTAAGACAAATAACACTGTAGTCTAAAATGGAGTTATATATAATATTGAAATAACAAAATTTACCTACATGCAAAAAAATACAGATGAACCCCAGAAATTTTGAGTGAAACCTGCAAGACACAGGGATTTTATAATCTTTGATTTTTTAATCAATGTTCCAAAAATAAACAAAAGAAAATTATGTTGTTTAAAAACACATAGATGGCTAGAAAAACTATAAAGGAAGGCAGTGGACTACTTACTATAATGTAATGAAGACAGGTCCTTCTGGGAAGGCAGACTGATTGTGTTTGGAATAGGATATGTGATTATGTCTCTTGCATGGGTGTTGATGTTGCAATTATTCATTAAAACAGATGCTTTTTCAAGTGTATGTTATATATCATAGAAAAGGTTTTTAAATGTATGCATATTGAAGCTACTGAAAGCAATTTGTTATAACTAGAGTAACAGAGACAGGAAGTTGGGTAACAAAGATGTTTAAAAGACTTTTTAGTTTCAGATAATGGAGGTCCCAGTATGCCATGGTTTTAATTTGAATTTACCTTGAATAAGCTACAACGTAACTAGCAATTGGTGTTTTACCAGTGTTTTGATATACACTATTTGCAATGATGTTGATAACAGGGTTAAGGATTAATACTATGTGCATTATATAGAGGAGGAAACAAACTATATGAATAGATTTTCTCAAGAAAACAAAATTAACGTGGCAGCTTTAATAAGTGTTTTGTCTCTGACTTCAAATCTAATGTTCTTTCAATAAAACATCTTGCATTTAGTAGGTGCTAAATTAATGTATTGAGAACTGATATTTTACTAACAGCAAGAAAATAAATCAAGAGAGCAATCAGATTACATAATCTTCTATATAATATTTACTCTTTGTTTTCCCCTCCGATGTATATGTACTATTTTTTTCTAAACATCTTTATTGGAGTATAATTGCTTTACAATGGTATATGTATACTTATAGCTCCATATCCTCTCCCTCTTGTATCTCCCTCCCACCCTCCCTATCCCACCCCTCTAGGTAGTCACAAAGCACCGAGCTGATCTCCCTGTGCTTTGCGGCTTCTTCCCATTAGCTATTTATTTTATATTTGGTAGTGTACATATGTCCATACCAGTCTCTCACTTCGTCCCAGCTTACCCTTCCCCCTCCCCGTGTCCTCATGTCCATTCTCTACGTCTATATCTTTATTCCTGTCCTGCTCCTAGGTTCATCAGTACCATTTTTTTTTTTTGGGGATTCCATATATATGTCTTAGCATATGGTATTTTCTCTTTCTGACTTACTTCACTCTGTATGACAGATTCTAGGTTCATCCATCTCACTACAAATAACTCAGTTTCATTTTTTTTATGGCTGAGTAATATTCCATTGTATATTGAAGATGTGCAACATCTTTATCCATTCATCCCTTGATGGGCACTTAGGTTGCTTCCATGTCCTGGCTATTGTAAATAGGGCTGCAGTGAACATTGTGGTACATGACTCTTTTTGAATTATGGTTTTCTCAGGGTATATGCCCAGTAGTGGGATTGCTGCGTCATATGGTAGTTCTATTATCAGTTTTTTAAGGAACCTCCATACTGTTCTCCATAGTGGCTGTATAAATTTACATTCCCACCAACAGTGCAAGAGGGTTCCCTTTTCTCCACACCCTCTCCAGCATTTATCGTTTGTAGATTTTTTGATGATGGCCATACTGACTGGTGTGAGGTGATACCTCCTTGTAGTTTTGATTTGCATTTCTCTAACAATTAGTGATGTTGAGCATCCTTTCATGTGTTTGTTGGCAATCTGTATATCTTCTTTGGAGAAATGTCTATTTAGGTCTTCTGCCCATTTGTGGATTGGGTTGTTTGCTTTTTTGATATTGAGCTGCCTGAGCTTCTTTTGATTTTTGAGATGAATACTTTGTCAGTTGCTTCATTTGCAAATATTTTCTCCCATTCTGAGGGTCGTCTTTTTGTCTTGTTTATGTTTTCCTTTGCTGTGCAAAAGCTTTTAAGTTTCATTACATCCCATTTGTTTATTTTTGTTTTTATTTCCATTTCTCTAAGAGGTGGTCAAAAGGATTTTGCTGTGTTTATGTCATAGAGTGCTCTGCCTATGTTTTCCTCTAAGAGTTTTTTAGTGTCTGGCCTTACATTTAGGTCTTTAATCCATTTTGAGTTTATTTTTGTGTATGGTGTTAGGGAGCGTTCTAATTTCATTTTTTCATGTGTAGCTGTCCAGTTTTCCTAGCACCATTTACTGAAGAGGCTGTCTTTTCTCCATTGTATATTCTTGCCTCCTTTATCTAAAATAAGGTGACCATAGATGTGTGGGTTTATCTCTGGGCTTTCTGTCCTGTTCCATTGATTTATATTTCTGTTTTTGTGCCAATACCATATTGTCTTGATTACTGTAGCTTTGTAGTATAGTCTGAAGTCCAAGAGCCTGATTCCTCCAGCTCCATTTTTCTTTCTCATGATTGCTTTGGATATTTGAGGTCTTTTTTGTTTCCATACAAATTGTGAAATTTTTTGTTCTAGCTCTGTGAAAAATGCCATTGGTAGCATGATAAGGATTGCATTGAATGTGTAGTTTGCTCTGGGTAGTATTGTCATTTTCATGATGTTGATTCTTCCAATTGTATATATACTTTTTTGGGATAATTATGATTTCTAATTTTTTTTCTTAATCAAAGGTATACATAATTAAATTTCCAAATAAGTCTCTGCTCTTGAGACCAAAATGGAAAAGAATGTCCTGACATGTCTCTGGGAACCTGGATGACACATGGTTTTATGTATCACCACGATTATCAAGTTGTGAATAAAATGTCTTTATTACATTTTTATGATTATTTTTAGGGTTTAGTTTCTGAAATTGTCTGCAAACTAATCAGAACACATTATGCAACCTTGGCCAGTGCAAGAGGCTGACATTCAATCATTCAACTCAACCATTAAGTAGACTCAAGCATTCTTCTTTCATATTTAATCAGAATTACAATAGAGTCATTTTTTACTCATCAATTATTGATTATAGCTTGGTAGAATCACGACACATCATGATACTAAAGCTTTTCTTCCTAGAGATAGCTGTAAGTTTGAAAATACAGTATTACTATGTACAACAATTAAAATGCACTTGTTTATGAGAATGTCTCCATGGATATCAAACATGCTTTGATAGACAGTTTAAGTTACCTTCATGCCAATGCACAAAGATTTCTCCTAGAGCTCCAACCTGATTGCTACCTAAATATTTTACAACTTTGGATTGATCAGGTTGCTCCAAAACATGATTGTTCAAATAAGTTTTGTCCAGTAACTGAATAGTGAATTAATTATCATTTTACTTATTGAACATCTTTCATAAATATCTCACTTTTCCAAGTGGTTTATATATAACAGAGAGAGAGAGAGAAAGAGAGCAAGCGAGAGATAGGAGAATTTCCTATTTCAGGAAATTGTTCAGTTTTTAATTATGAAAATTAATGCTGAATCTTTAAACGGAGGTTCAATATTTTAATAAAATATTATGAACTGGTACAAGAAGCAAGTATGCTACCTTGTGATATTTTTCCCTTTTTCCCTATTTTCCTGTAGAACCATGGTAACATTCTAGATTAAATAAAGAAGCAAATCATCTATCATTGGCATTCTGTAAATAATCTTGGTAATGATTGAAGAAATATGAGTCAAATTCAATGTGCTTTCTTGCTAAAAATGCAGTTAGCTATGAAGCAGGTCTTAGAACACTTAAAGAAGTGTTCTTATCAGCCTTCAAAGGCAAGCGTCCCATGCAATTATACAGGGCGACAGGCTCCCGCTGAGTCAACAAGTCCGTGCAGGAGAACAAACTCAGGTTATTCATTCAGAGCTGTGTTTACGTTAAATCAGGATAACTTGAGCCTTGGGAAAACCGTAGCAAGGAATGGATTTTTGGTTAAACTTCCTGTTTGGAGAAGAGCCAATGCCAATTGTGTCATTTGTGGCAAACATAATCAAGCTGTGATGTTTAGAGTAGGCGTGTTCAAGAAAAGATGCAATACAAGTACCAAAGCAACAGCTCTTCACAGCGTTAAAAATAGCCAGAGGGGGTCATGGTGTCCTTGTTTTGTTCATGTAAGATTAAAACTTCAGTTCTGAGTAGCAAGTGACAGATTTTTGGTTAAGTCTTTCATTAAAACTCAGGAGCTAAACAACAAGGACCTACAATATAGCACCGGGGACTAGACTCAATATCTTGTAACAACCTATAATAGAAAAGAATCTGAAAAAGAATATATATATGTATATTTGTGTGTATATATGTATATATATATATGTATATATATGTGTGTGTAACTGAATCACTGTGCTCTACACTTGAAACTAATACAACATTGTAAATTAACTATACTTCAATGTTAAAAATTGGTATATTTAAAAAACCTCAGGAGCTGTACTTGGGCAGATGAATGGTTTCTACATCACATTAGTTATAATGTAAATATGTAAAATCTAAAAAGAAAAGAGAGAAAAAGACCTTAGAGAAAAGAGGTGTTTCAGATATGTGAGAATTAATTGCAGATATCCATTTCAGAGATTTTGTTTGTTTGTTTGTTTTCCTAATTAATTGTGCTGCTTCTTTTATGGATGTAAAGCATCACAATTACAGAGCATGTTAGATAGATCCCCATTCTCCATCCCCCAGCCTTCTGTGGTACAGTCACAATTGAGAAAAACACTTACTTGTGCTAAAGCAGATAAATTGTTTCCTTTACATTACTTTTCCAATGTGATTTTACTGCCCTTTTGTAGTTAAGTGTATTTTTTGCACTTAGTAACTTAAACATTATAAATAATCCCTTAAAATAAATAGTTTTATTTTATTAAAAATAGAAAATTCAATCTCAGTTTATTTTTAGACTATGGACTTATTAAGAATTAAGAATATACTGTTCTCTTTATTCCTTTTTAAATTTAAAAAGTGTTAACACACAGCTCCTGCAATTAGATAGGGACAAGCCCAGCTTCATCTTCTTTTTACTCACCATATATATATTTCTGTGACCTTACACCACTCCAGTTCCTACAGAACTGGTCACCTTCAGACTAAAAGTACATTGTTCTTTGGCTACTTCATCTGCAGTAATTTTAAAAATATTTTTTAGTCACTATCTTTCACCCACCCCATGGAGGTCAAATCTCTTACCTGAGGCACAGTGCTGAAGCATCACTACAGATAGTTCAGGTAATTATATTGAAAAATACAGGTAGTTTAAGCAAAAGCTCATGAATTATTCTGAAAACCATCTTAATTCTCTGACTTATTTGGTCTTGGAGGCATGACCCAGGGGCTATCATTAAACTCTGTGGAAGAAGTGACTGTTTTCTTTCAGGACAGGCATAAATAATTTAGTGGCCAAAAACCCACAAAAATTATTTCTCTTCTGGCAGACATTACAATATGTCCCCAAAGTGTGAAAGTGTAAAGAGCCCAGATGATTCTATTTAGAATCGATCATAAATTTCAGTGTCAAGGAAAATAAATAAGTAAAAAGAACAGCTCTAAGATAGAAACATGTTTACCAAGAATGGTCCAAAATTGTGAATAGTCAAACAAAATAGTAAAGAGACCAGCTATGAAATAAACAATGTTTTAATCACTAACATAACTCAATAATCAAAATCTTGCTTTTCGTTTTGTAAAGAAATTTACCAATATAATTAAATTTTTGAGTATTAAATGTGGATAGCAATAGGGGTTAAACAAGCGTAATATTATATTTTTCTTATTTCCTAATTCAAGATGTTCTACCACATACATTATCTCAATGACTAATTCTGGCCTTTGACATTCTTCATGCCATTCATTTAAAACTTACCATAAAATGTCTTCTATGGTGCGTTATCTTTGCGTTTTGTCATTGGCTTGTAAATGTTTTGAGATTAGAAACTTATACTTAATTGTATGCCACTTAATATCTAATAGAACGTTTCACATCTCTCAGTGATGGGCAAAGCGTGACTTGTAGGCCAAATCGGGCCCGCTGCTGTTTTTGTGAAGTTTTATTGGAACAAAACCACAGCCTTTGTTTGTAAAAACTGGCCAACTGGGATCCCCTGGTGGAGCAGTGGTTGAGAGTCCGCCTGCCGATGCAGGAGACATGGGTTCGTGCCCCGGTCCAGGAAGATCCCACATGCCGTGGAGCGGCTGGGCCCCTGAGCCATGGCCGCTGAGCCTGCGCGTCCGGAGCCTGTGCTCCACAACGGGAGAGGCCACAGCAGTGAGAGGCCCGCGTACCGTAAAAAAAACAAAAAACAAAAAACTGGCTAACTTGCAGGTCAGAGTAGTAATGACTCCTGTTATGTAAAATCTGACATTGTGCAAGTGGAGAAGAGAAATCAAAATAACAGAATTTTACCATTTTCTGATTTCTCTCAGAAATACCAGTAAAGAAAACCTTGTTTAACTATTGAAAGGGATTTTGTGAGGATTTCAACCTTCTTAAAGATCCCAGTGATATTAGTTGGGGATCATTTCTCCACGGTCAAAATAGCTGTTTTATTCATGTAAGACTAATGACCTGTGTTGTTAATAAAAATCTTTTGTAGAGTAATTAAGGGCAAAGGAAGTGTGAGAATGCTACTCAGCAAGCTGGAAGGCATGCTGAGTACCACAATGTGAAGTGACGGGAAAGGATGTGAGTACATCTCAGGAAGTGACCCTGCCTGTTTGGCTTGTGGGCTGGACATCAAATCTTTTTTTGTATAGTAGGATCTTGAGGTCAGGGTACTATAAACTTAAAAAGAATGAGTATTACTGTGATCCTCTAAATCAACAGGAAAAAAAAATAGCCCTCATAATTAATGAGCTGTCTAAGTTATTTTTAACCAAGGAAAGATTAGAACAACCCAGAGTCATAAATCTATGGCATGGATACATCCAAATTTGATTTACTTTCCCAAGGAAGCTCAGGAAAAAAAAGAAAACAGAGTTAGGCATAACATTAAAAATATTCACCCAACAACTTTGCTCCTCTGTTTTCTTATTTATTTTTTAACTTTACATGTTGACATTAAAGACATAGGAAAGATCTTATGTCACACAAGCATACAAAGAGTCATGTGTCATAGTAAGCAAGGGTAAAGTGGGGTTTGCTTATGTTTTTTCCTGTTCTTTAGAATTTTCCCTGTATTTCAGTGAGATTCTTGAAAAATTTCCAGCAGTGATATTAACATGAAAGTGTGGCTAAAAAAAATAGAGTGATAAGTTTAGTGAACTTCTGCTGTCCAGTGACATGAAGAAGAACAGTCTGAATTTTTTTTCTAATCTCTGACAGAAACAGTCACACTTCATGACCTCCCAGGCTTGAAATAGCATGAGCCTAAATTTAGTCTCTGTGTCAGACAGCAGATCGAACTAAACACACAGAGGAAATAACGGAGAGTCCAAAAGCATTGCCCAGGGGTGGAGAGGGTGCTTAGCTTAAGAGAGAGAAGGGACACAGAAAATGGTTTGGGAGGTACTTTTTCTCTGTCCCAGGAGGAGTGATGTGCCTGGTTTTCCTGTTTTTATGAAGATACCAGTAAATTGAATAATATTTGAGACTTCTATTTTGCAGGAGTCTTGATTTTTTTTCAGACAGCATTGCACAGATTTAATGCATTTTGTTAACTTCAATTGTGCAGAAATGTTCTCTATACTCTAGTTTCCCACACTTGAATGGGGAGTGCCTGGCTATTTATGTGCAGAAATGTTCTCTATACTCTAGTTTCCCACACTTGAATGGGGAGTGCCTGGCTATTTATGTTATATTTTCCCACTCTTAAAACTTCAGAGCTAAAATAAAAACATTTAGGCTCTAGGGGTAAACAGGAATATTAATCCATTTATGCTTAGAAATAATTTGCCTTGTTTGCTCTTGTGAAAACCAGAGGGAATTCCTACATTTCGTGCGAAGGTAGAGCTGTTTGTTTCTAGCAGCTGATCCACTGTGATCATTGTATCTTTTCTTTATGCCTTGAACTTCTAAATATCTTGTCTCTATAAACTCATGGAATGTTACTCAAAGAGTTCACTTGAGATCAAATCTCTTCTCTCTTGCTCTGAGTGAACCCCCAGTGTGTGTGATCAGCACCACCCAGAATATTCCAGTCATTCCTCACCCACTCTCAGCTCAGAGGCCACAGCCTCACCACCAGAACTGCAGGACACACAGCAATATTGTGCATGAAAGCCCAAATATCTTATGTCTAAATCCTTAAATATTGTAAACCAAGCTAGTAAACTGCCAAATTAAATATATTCTATAGTCCTAGTTTGAAAAATAAACTTTCATTAAAAAAACACATACCTTTAAATATGTAAAATATGATTGCTCATTAAAGAAGACCACACTTGTATTACTGCATTTATGTGGGTACACTATTAATAAGTCAGCAATATTTTGGTTAGAAATAAAATTAATGTACATAATTCATAATACATTTATTTCAGAAGTTCTTTTAATTTCCCTCACTTATACAAAATCACGGTTGATTTTGTTGGAGTCAAGGTTTTCCTATGATTTGTATTTTATTGTAACTGATATGAGTAATTAGGATTAAAACATAATCAAGACATAGTTTATTAGAGATAAGTTACACAAAATTTAAAAATAAAAATGTAGTTATTTTCATTTTTAAAGGTTATTGTTCTTCTAAAATATTAAAAGTTGCCTAGCAAAATTCAGTGAAAAATACAAATTCTAAGTAAAAATATTAAAAATTTAAATCTAAATTATTTAAATCTAAATAACTAATTTTGAAAATGTAATTAAATCTTTTAAAATACAAAATATAATAATCATTCATCATAGTAAAGATTAGTTCAGGAAAGAATCTTTAACCGATGCTAAATCTAGAAGAAATTTTGGTAAGGATCTAGATAGTTGCATAATCTTAAATTGTTCTCTCACAGATTGCTTAATTTTTGCATGAGAAAAAACAGTGAGTTTCCTATGGAGAAGTTGGGACCCCCTAGACCAAGTGATCAAGCTGAACATCACCAGTGAGAATCAGATGGACGTTGTGTGCCAGCCAGGTGGTGTTCTCATAAGGACTCGGCATCCTTTCTGCATTGTCCACCTGGGGATGCAGAACCTGAGTCTCATTCTGGGACAACAACATACAAACCCAAGTTGAAGCATGTTCTATTTATAAAATAGGAGCGGGCTGTATTCTTCAGAAATGCTCATGTTACTACATCATTAAATTAAAGAGAAAAAGGGCTATAGGAATGTACTAGATTTACAAAGATGAAAGATACATGGCGATTAAAGGCACCTGATCCTAGACTAGATACTGCACATATTTCCTCTATTTGTGGCTTCTTACTCTCTCCGTTCCTCCTGTTATTTCCATCCTGCATATGTCGGTCCACATAACATTTCTCTGAGGCTCTGTTCATTTTCCTCCATTCTTTTTTCCCCTCTGTTCTTCAGATTGCATGTTCTCTCTCCGTACATCTTCAAATTCACTGATTATTTCCCTTTGCCTGTTAAAATCTAATGTTGAATCTTTCTAATGATTTTTAAAATTTTAGTTACTATCCTTTTCAGTTCCAAAATTTACATTTGGTACTTTCTCATAATTTTGATCACTTTACCTATATCCTCTATTTAATGAGACATTGTCATCATACCTTCTTTTACTTTTTTAAAAAAAATTGAGGTATAATTGACATCCAATTTCTTTTATATTTAAACGTGATTTCCTTTAGTTCTTTGAATGTAACTATAAAGGCTGCTTCAAAGTCTTTGCCTAGTAAATCTCACAGTTTCTCTTGCTTTTTTTCTCCTTTTTTCCTGTGTATGGGTCACACTTTTCTGTTTCTTTACATCTCATTTTTTTTTTGAGAAATTGACATTTTTGATATTACATTGTTGCAGCTCTAGGGACTGGATCTCCCCCCTGCCACACACACACACCAATCCCCACTCTCAGGGTTTCTTGCTGTTTATTTACTTGTTTGGTGACCTGGCTGGAGAATCTTACTGAATTCTTGTCCCCTGCAGTGTGAAGCCTCTGCTGTCTCTCCTCAAAGGGCCATCTGTGGGCGCTGCACCGTCAGCCTTCAATGTCAATGATGTCAATGGTTTTAGCAGGGCTCTCCTGATTTTTCCTTTCCCTCATCTCTCTGTTATACCTTCTCCCTTTTTGGTTTCATGCCCATCTGCTAGGCTTCACTACCTGGTGGCTGATTGTCCTACTGCTTTCAACAGTGCCCCGAGGCAAAAATTCCTCCAGTCTGATCCAATTATGTTTGGGTCCTTTGCAGGAGCCCTTTTGGGGGTCAGTCTTAGAGGTTTGCTCTGACCGTGGGTGGGTTATTCCTAGGTCTCTCTGGCAAACTAGCTGGGCTACAGTTTAGCTGTCGCTTTCACGTAGTTACCAGCTTACTCTTAATAGCTGACCACAAAAATATCCATTGTTTGGGGGACCACCTCTAAGCTTGAACTTCCCCAGCAATGTTCCAATTGAGCTCAGTATTTAGGGGAAAGCATTGAAAACTTGAAGGCTCTTAGGGTGTGTCTCTCCCACTGGGCAGAATCTCTGAGCTGGAGGTACTACCCTCAGGCTGACACCTTGGTTTGTGAGTGGGGTCCCAGTGGGCTTCCAGTCCTCAGAGTATCTTTCCCAGTGTGGAAGCTCCATTCCGTGAGTAAGCTGTGGTAAGGGCGATCGAAGCCCCAGGATTCTTGGCCTCCCATACCTGTGGTGATCCTCTGGTTTGTGAGTCAAGGCTGCGTGGAGAAAAGGAGCTCCTGCCCTCTGGCCTCACTCACTTGGAATTGAGCTGTGGCCACAAGTAGCTGAGGGGAGTGAGAAATGCTGACCCAGAGAGAGCCCAGGGCCTCTGACTGGGAGCTGGACAGAGAGGGACGCCACTGCTTGGCCACATTCTCTCCAGGTGGGGTTCCCATTAGCCTGGGCTTTGGGGGGGCTGGGTGTGGGAGGTGAATTGTGGCTCAAGTCCCCTGGGTGTTCCTACCAATATTCAGTAGATTTTCCTGAATAAAAGTTGCTTCATTTGTTGTATGCCCTTAGGAGAATCTCCGGAAAACTTAACTGAGGACTTTTTTTTTTTTTAATGAATTTGTCTTGTTAATATAGAATAAACAACTTGTGATTGTTTCTTATAGCAGCTGGTCCACAGAACTCATGCCATGTTTCCAGAAGTGGAATTATACTGTATCTGTTTATCAACTCTTTATAGTTATTTAGTTATTTAGTTATTAGTTATATAGTTATTTAGTTATTTAGTCTTTGTAGTTATTTAGTTTTCCAATGTATTCATGCAGTCATTCAGCAGATACATCAAGGCAGTCTTTGAATCTCAGTCTCTGAATGAGGGATCAAATGTGGCAGAAAAAATACTAACATTTGAATCTATCTAAGTTTATGATATTTCCATAAAATAACAAATACTTGATCTTTATGAAACTATTTATTGTCTTACTAATATGTTCCCACTGGAATTTCTATCACAATAAAGAAAAAATAAATTCATAGGAAGTATAGCATAGAGGTTAAGAGCAGAAGCGTTGAAACAAGTCTTTGTTTTTGAATCCCAAGTCCAACATCTAATGTCAGGTGATTGACCTCTCTGGGTCTCTGTTACCCTACTGATGAAACAGGACAATAACAGTATCTAACTTATAGGGCTTTGGTGAGTTAATGTATACAGAACAGAGTAGTCACTGGAACAGAGTACTTGCTATATAAATACTTGCTATTATTTAATAATAATAAAACCTGCATTGACTGCATGATGGAATTCAATCTGGAGGTATAAAATTACTCCATAATATGCATTTCTGTCCATTACCAATTAATTGCACTAAACTAACTGTGGCTGTCCTTAACAAGGAAATTAGACAGATGTAATTTTTACGGACTAGCAGTTCTTTGTAAGGAGAAGCTAATTTGAGACATTGCTCCTCTTTGTCTTAAATATATCCATATTTTTTAAAACCTATAATTAACTTGTAACTGTTAGTGAACTCAAATACCTTCTATGGTCCATAAAAAGGCATTAAATTAACTTAGAAATTTTCCAAACTTTAAATATTATATCAACTTTAAGAAATTCAGTTATATTTTCCAAAATTCACTTGGCATTTAGAATATTTTTCTTCACGTACTGTATTTTATGGAATGACTTTTCATCCAAGAAACAATTTAATTAAAAAAATAATTCAAGCCATGCCTATTCTTATTATATGGATATGTGTAGTTATTAATCATCACAAAGAAGATTGATTATGTATCTAAATAAGAGGAATCCCATCCGAACATATTCCTTGAGAAGAAAAACAAACTTGAGATCAAATTACTATTGGAAGAATTTTAGAAATGGAATCTGAAAACTAATTTTGGCTTATGCAACAAGTTGGGAATCCAGAGTAGGTAAGATCTATAAGTGTGCTTTTCTTCCTCTGCTCACATATGATGAAAATCTAGAGGAGTAGTGACATTAGATAAAGCAAAGAATGGTAGTTGTGTTGAATGCATCTGCTTCTAGACAGATTTGAAAGTTTTGACAACTGGATATAAGGTTAGCCACTTTTTGCAGTATTTAGTTCCACTTAGTTGAAAATACTTTCTTCCCATTGTGAGTTTTCTTGGACCCACCTTTATAATTAGGGATACCACTGCCCCACTGCCCCTTACTTTACAGAACTTTACATCTTAAAATACCCACTTTTGAGACAGTTTATGAACAATTAACTAATATATTTTTCTGTTTTATAAAGAGTTTAAAGATGCCATAAAGGAGCAGAAGGATAAATGGATTTTGGAAAAATAAGTATGTTGTATACAGTCTTTACTATGTACTAACCGTTTTTGGTTGATTGCAAATGCTTTTTCATTAGAAGCTAACAAAGAAAGAAGAAATGAGATTATAGTAGAAGAAATATTACTTCAGAAAGAAGATCTTGAGTTGAACGAACTCTTCTGAAAACCAAAAAATTATAAGGCAGCTGAATTCAACACTCTGCTTTTAACCAACTTAGTACAAATGAAAACAGGTTTAAGTGGTAGCACTGGTCATATATTGGGAATTTCACTGCTAAGGGTAAGCTTAGAGAGAAAAAGGACCCAAATTTACCCTCAGAATATTTCAGTGGAAGCATCTTAGGTTACTTTTATAAAAATTGAAGTATATTTGACTTACAATATTATGAGAGTTTCAGTTGTACAACATAGTGATTTGATATTTTATACATTACAAAATGATCACCATGATAATCTAATTACCATTTGTCACCATACAAAATTATTACAATATTTTCTATATTCCCCCGGCTGTATATCACATCACTATGTCTTATTTATTTTACAACTGGGAGTTAGTACCTCTTAATCCCCTTCACCTACTTCACCCATTTACCCACCATGCCCCCTCTGGCAACCACCAGATTGATTTCTGTATCTATGAATGTGTTTTTTGTTTATTTGTTTGTATTGTGTTTTAGTTCCACATATAAATGAAATAATCTGGTATTTGTCTTTCTCTGTCTGACTTATTTCACTTAGCATAGTGCCATCTAGGTCCATCTATGTTGTTGCAAATGACAGTATTTCATTCTTTTTTATGGCTGAGTAATATTCCATTATACTCCACATCTTTTTTCATTCATCTATCAGTGGGAGCTTACGTTGCTTCCATGTCTTGGCTATTGTAAATGATGCTTCAATGAACATTGGGGTACATGTAAATATATTTTTGAATTAGTGTTTTTGGGTTTTTTTTTGATAAATAACCAGATGTGCAATTGCTGGATCATATGGTAGGTCTATATTTAATTTCCTGAGGAAACTCCATACTGTTCTCCATAGTGATTTTACCAATTCACATTTCCATCAACAGTGCCTGAGGGTTCCCTTTTCTCCACATCCTCACCAACACTTGTTATTTGTAGACTTTTTGATGGTAGCCATTATGACAGGCAGGAAGTGATATATCATGGTAGTTTTGATTTACATTTCTCAGATGACCAGTGATATAGAGCACCTTTTAATGTACCTGTTGGCCATCTTTATGTTGCTTTGGAAAAATATCCCATTTTTTTATTGGATTGTTTTTTGGATATTGAACTGTATGAGTTCTTTATATATTTTGGATATTAATTTCTTATCAAACATATCATTTGCAATTCAACAGACTCTTTTTCATTTTGCTGATGGTTTTCTTTACTGTGCAAAATATTTTTAATTTGATGTAGCCCATTTGTTTACTTTTGCTTTTGTTGCCCTTGTTTGAGGAGACAGATCTCCCCCAAATATTGCTAAGACTGATATCAAAGAGTTTACTGTTTATGTTTTCTTCTAGGAATCATATGGTTTTTGGTCTTACGTTTAAGTCTCTCTTATCCTAGAGGCAATATTCATATTTTAACCATCTCATACTTGAGTTATATCTTAGCATAGCAAAAAAAGTAGGACACCCTGAAAGAAGCAGAGGTTTACATAGTTTTTGCCAGATTTTCTTTAAATTTAAAGTGAAGTTTTTTATTTATGATATGCACTCTCTTTCTGCTATTTTTAATACGGAGTCAGAAACCTGTTCACATAATGAAATAAGTATTTGGTATATAGGATTTAAGAAGAAGTAATCTAATTTTCTTTTAAAATTCATTCAGTTTTATATTTCTTAGGTATAGACACATAGGTTAAAATTAAGAACCTCCTAGGAAACAAAAGAGAACCTAAAAATTGTCACTGAAAGTAAAAAGATACTGATGATAAAATCTTTCTTTTCCAAAACAGTTGATTTGATTATTTCCCATGAGGATATGGTTAATAAAAATGGGCAAAAGAACCAGTTTTCACCACAAATGTATCACTACACCCTTATGTTTTTGTTACCTAAAACAGCAAAGTGCTGATTCACTTTTGCGTGGTGTACATGTGACCATTTCCTTAAAACATTTTCTGAAATGCTTGTAAAATGTAATTTTTTCCAGCCTGATGTTTGGTTTGGATTTGTATTTTTCTTGACATGATTTACCATGGACTCACTTCTCCTGACCCTCATCCTGTTTATATTTGCTCTAATTTCTAACTTGAACCCACATAGAATAGAAAGGCACAAGCAATGTAACTGCTAGAGTCTATCCCTCAGAAACAGCTGTCCTAAGATTCAAAGGTACCCAAATAATATTTCACCAAACATGCTCAGGGATAATTTTGGTCAGATGTAAAAACAACAAAAGAAATGGATTTTACAGAAATAAAAATGACCACAGATAAAAAATTGCACATTATAGTCTCAAATACGAAGGATGGGTCCATCTGAGATTGGGTGGTTTCCACTCCAACCATAATTGTGCTAACAATTTTTTAAATATCAAAGATTACAGTTAAATATCTATCTATCTATATCTACCTATCTTTTCAACATTGAAATTTCAATGGAGATAGCATTTCAAAAATCAAAGAATCAGAAAAGCCAGTAATGTGTAGAAAAATACAGAAAACAGAGAATGTTATATATCTTTCCCAAAATATCAAGTGCTTCCAATCCCATTTATCAAGTACAGCCTGAACATTTGACAACCAGCATTAAATTCTGATCCTGTTACCTAAGCAGTAATAAAAGGACCCATCTCTCTCCATATATTCCCCTTGAAGTTAACATGACATTCTTCTGAATGTGGCTATAGTGGTAGAATCTTCAGAATTACATTATTCGAATGCACATATTATTTTTTAGAACAGAGGAAGTGTCTTTATAATAGACCATAAGTAAAGGAAACTGCAGACATGAGGAACGAAGACGCCCTGGACCAAAGTCCAATCATCCACAAAATCCCAATTTCCCAGGATGTTTTTGTGGAACACAACAAAAATATTCTATAGACTATATAGAAAAATAAATACCCTAAGTCATTTTTTAAAAAAGATCAAAGAGGGGGCACTTACTGTAATACAGAACCCAACTCACTAATACTCTTAAAAACGAAGAAACAAAAACAGTATGTATCTTCTGATGTAGGTCAAACACATAGATGAATATAACAGAATAGAGGAGTCAGGAACAGATCAGGATACAAATGGAAGCTTTACAAATAATAAAACCCAAAATCTTTGGGAAAAAAAGAGAAAACTTTAATAAATGCTTAGAAACTTGTCACTACATGGAGAAAAATTAATTTTATTCCTATCTTTCTTCCTATGCAAAGGTGACCTCCATATGGTTAAAAGATATGTGATACATAGAGAACTCTAAGTCTAAGAAAATTTAATGAAAATGCATGTAGGAAAATATCTTTGTTAGGCTGGGACAAAAAAAAACATTTTATCAAAATAAAAATATCATAAAAAATATTGACCTAACTGCTAAAAAGAACACCATAGCTAAAGTTTATACTTGGGCAATGAGAAGTCAAAAGGACAAGGATCCACACCTTCAGATGGAAACCAACCTCAATGAGACCTCCCAAGTCTCTCGATAGTGAATAAAGGTCAAATTCTACTCATTGCAACTTTATTGAGGTATTATTGATACATAAAAAAATTCATGTTTTTATGTGTACAGTTTGATAGTTTGGAGCATAAGCAAATATCCATGATACCATTACTGTAATCAAAATGATGTGTGTGTATAACACCTCCCAAAGTTTTTTAGTATCTCTTTGTCTTGTGTGTGTGTGTGTGTTTGTGTGTCTGTGTATTTACAGCACTTAACATGTGATCTAATTTCTCAACAAATTTTAGGTGCACAGTACTGTATTAACTCTGTAGGACAGCAGATCACTGGGAATGATTTATCTGGCATAACTGAAAAGTTACACCCATCAAACAGAAGCTCTCCATTTCTTCTACCCTCCAGCTCCTGGCAGCCACTACTGTATTCTCTGCTTCTATGACTCTGACTATTTTAGATTTGTCATATAAGTAAAATCCTGCAGTATTTGTGCTTCTGGACTGGCTCATTTCATGTAGCATAATGAACTCCAGGTGTATCCACGTTGTCTTACATGGCAGAGTTTCTTTCTTTTTTAAGGCTGAATCCAGTCATTCTTCCCTCCATTTCACTCAATACTTTTAGGTCTTACTCTCTATCACCAGTTGAATGATCATCCTTGACAACTTCACCTACACTTGATCAGTTTACCCAGAAGTCAGGATGCTCCCTGTTTCCCAACCTGATTTTATCCAGGGACCTTAACAGTCACAATTCTATTGTGAGCTATTCTACTCCAAATGTCCTGCCACCACCCAGAACTGTTAGCCTTCCAAAAGATTCACTTCAAAGTTTCTCTATTCTGACCTTGTATTCTCACCTGTCAGTTACATCTGCAATATCTAAGGTTTGACTTCATAGGGACCTTCCAGCTGTGCTCTTTCTGGTTTTCATCTCCCTCTCTCCTGCATTTACATTCACTTCTCTATCTTTCAGCTCTGATTTCATTGTACAGTATTTTTTCTCTTGATGCTATTCTCAAATCCATTTTTCTTTTAACTTACCATTGAACAGTCTAGGGCCATTCCAGTTTTGGATGAGTCAAATTATCTGATGTATCCGCAACCATATTTTTTAGTGCTAACTTCATGGTCTCCAACTCACTTTCAACAGCAAGGTCCACTAATACTCATTAAACCCATTCACTTCTCCATAGAATTTCTGACAGCAACAGGTGTGAATTTCCTCTACTTTCCTCAAAACTTTTAAACCTTGTTGTATATACGTGCATTTATCATTTCTTTCCCGAAGGCTACCATGGGATGTGAGCCCTTCTTTTTTCTAAGGCTAAGTCTCTTAATTGCATTCTGGAGCTCATCCTTTCATGCCTACTCAGAAATATCATTAGTTATTGCTTCTCACATTTAACTTGAGACTTCTCCGACCCTACATATATCTTCAGAGAAAGTTGAGTCTTACTAATAACTCTACAAATGCATCTTTTTAGTGATTTCCCTGATATAGTAAATACATTATTTCTAAATTTCAAAACATGCCATTGATTGATCCATGCAGAACATTTTAATTCTAAAAACAGATGGTCTTTAAAGAAACTTCACCTATCAATTTAAAATATAGACGAATTTTTTTTTCTTTCTAATGTCTTCAGGAGTGTCTCACTCTCATTTCATGTCTAAGAAAAAATACATGTATATTAAAACTGAAAAGTCTAAAGAGAATTCCAAACAAAACTGTTTTCATGAAGATTGAAACTAATACTATAATACCTTAAAGAATCTATTTTTCTCTCTGAACATTTTTTCCAAGGCCAAAGGCCTATTCTAGGAAAAATCACTTTTTGAAGTAGCCTTTAAATGATATTGTAAGCAGCCCATGATTAAGTGACTAGAACGAACACATTTGAAAATAAATAGAAGACGAAACTCTGTGAGACATCTGTTTGGACAGTTTGCCACCTAAGATTGGTCATACTATCACTTTTTACGAGTCACATGCCTAACATACTGTTTATAACAATTTGCTTCTTTTGTACCACTTGCTTTATTGTGGAGAAATGCTTATTTCTTTGGAAAATGCAAATAGTTTTAGTTCTATTTTTTTTAGACAAAAAGGAGCAATGCTATTGAAATCAATCGTTAGCCGTGTGATTCGGTGCTGATGTCGCATGAAAATAGCCCTCTGGCTGACTTATCTTCTTCATACTTTGAAAATTCCTCCTTAAGTTTAAATGAACTATTTTGTGAGAAAAGAGGAATGGTTTATCCATCGATGAAACAAATATGAAGCATTTTCTCTCAGAATCTGAATAAAACATTAGTGTACTGAAAAGTAAACCTAAAACACTTAATAGCTTAGAAGCTTTTAGTGGATTAAGGCTTGATTTATTGATAACTTGAACAAAGATGTGAACAGGGAAGCACAGCTTTTAAGTTAAATATTTTAAATACCTCCATTATTTTTACACGAATGGCAAAAGTTTCTCTTTTTCCCTTAGTTGAGGTGAGCAGGGAGACCTTGGGGGGAGGGAGGAAAGAAGGAACAGAGCACCAGGTCCCGCTCGGAGAAGTCGCCTTTGTTCTCTGAACAGGCTTTGAGTCCTTAAGGATTTACAATGTGCATTTTCCACGCATATACCTCCAAGAGAGAACAAACATGTGCTGGATGAGGGTCTTCTTTGCTTTCCAACAGAAAGATATATCACCCACACATGAGAGCAAGAAAATACTAGATGGTGAAAACCCAGGCTGTGGCTTTTACAAAGGATGTTTGATAGTGCAATGCAGGAATAAATCATAAAGTGAAGTTTTCTTCTGTAATGGAGGCTCTTTGACATTCTAATTATCCCAGGAGTAATTTCTTCATGTTAAATGTAGGACAGTGGATCTGTTCCCCTGCAGCAGGAACTAGGACATTTCCAACAACTCGTAGACAACTGTAGGTATTTTGGCAGGGTGCACATTTTTTATGTCCACACAGTGCAATGAAATATTACGTAGCTACTTGCAATTGAGACAGTTTATGCATTTGTGCTTTAGTGAATGAAATCATTCATCCTCTTGAAAAATGTTTATTGAGATTCTGTAGATTCCAACCACGAATTCTCTGTAGTTTTTAATCAGCACTGATATAAGTGGATTGCCTGTCATGGAAGACTTTACAATGTGGAGTAGTTGGGTAAAGGAGATTGGTTGTAGAAATTTATAGTGGTGGCAGATATGAGGTAACTGAAAAAAAATAACAGAATTCAAAGATGTACCATTGGGACAAAAAGCTGAAAGTGTTATTATTGTATGAATGAGAAACATTAGTAATAAGAATTATGTAATAATAAACACAGCATAGCACAGTAAGCCTAGATATTGTAGGGGAGGGAATGTCCATGAATCAGCCAGAGCATAATTAGACACAAGACATATTTAGAAGGCTGGGGCCTGAGAACAACCTGACAGCGTGTCCTAACAGGAGAGAGAGGGCAGGGATTTTATGGAGTATCAGCAAAAGGAGTTAGTTGAACTGCAGCTGCTTTGGGAATATTTGCTCAAAAATAGTCTCTTAAAATGCTCTCACAGCTTGATAACCACTGACTGGTAACTTGATTTAGCAAGAAGGGAGGGGAGGAACCCATGCGGGAGATGGGATCATATGAGAGCAACAGTAGAAAATTTCAGTTCTTCAGGTTTTCTTATGTTGTCAGTCATACTTCACCACATGTGCTCATGCATTTATATATGTCTGTCCAGAACAACGTTCATGCCTGTCTCTATTGGCCCTGCCCTCTATCCTCGAGCTTAGACTCTATTCTTTCTTTACATCTTCCTCTCCCTGATCCATCCCCTCCTCCCTCTGCATCCCAGACTCCCTCTAAAATAACTAATGTACAAGTCCAGCTAATTGGATGCTATGTGGGTAGAGGCCTGAAAAGTGAGCAAACACATGAAAAATCTCTTGAACAAGGAGGCCCTTTCCTTTGTGAATGTGACACTTTTCTTAACATTGGAAAAAGTGATAGAATTTTATTAATTTCGATCATTTAGTATATGCAGTTCCTTCCAGTTCTAAAATACATAGGTCCTGGGGATGGAATGTCCATGATGGTGACTATAGTTAATAAGATTGGGTTATATATTTGAAAGTAGCTGAGAGAGTAGATCTTAAAAGTTCTCATCACAAGAAAAAAAACTGTATGTATGGTGACGCATGGTAACTATTGTGGTGGCCATTTTGCAACATATACGAATATCAAATCATTATGTTGTAAACCTGCAACGAATATAACATTATGTGTCAATTATATCTCAATAAAAAAGAATAAAAATAAAATAAAATATGTAGCTCTTTACATGGGAAAATGAATTCTACATTATTCAGTTTGTTTTCCTTGACATCTCAGAAGCTTTTAATAATTTAAGTATCATGATCTCCTTCCTTCATATAATTTAAAAGCATATAATTGCTTTTTAAAAAATTACAACTGTAAACCTTGAAATCAATTTTTATAAAAATTCTAGTGAAACATGTTATGTATTAGGTAGGGAAAAGGACCAGTTTCACTCCATTTTTCTTACTTGTGGAAGGAGGAACTAAGTAAATCCATACATTAGTGAGGTTATTTAGGATGGCAGTGATTGTACTTTTCCTACAGATGACAGTGGCCCAACTAAGATTTATTCACAATCTCTCTGACCCAAAGCCCCAGATTTTAACTTTATTCCTCATCCCACCTTCCAAATAGTCAACATTTATCTTCCTGATATGTAACAAGGGTCCTTTCCACTTGTTTTCCTCAGTGGGGTTTGATTGATTGGTTTGGTTGTTTCCAATGGAGAGGAACCCTACCCTAGCAGTTAAGTCTGCATTACAGCACTACGGCTGCCAGAAGCCTAACAATCTGTTTTTACATGAATATGTTTATGGACTCCTAGAGACTTGTAAAAAAGAGTTTGAACTTAGCACAGAACCTCTTTAATCATACATCCACAGCTTGGGCATTGCTTTCTCCTTGCTTTGCCCTGTCCACAACCATTTTGGGGGTCTAATTGTGGAAAGAAAGCAGTGCTTAGGAGCTTCAGTATTTTTACCACCACACCATGTGCAGCCAGGTTGCCTAAAATACTTTATACTAGCTTAACCATGTTGACACAGTCTCTGGAGACTCAAGTCTAGCATAAATATATTTTTTAAAGCAGGACTAAAAGATAAGAAGTCACATTATTTTGGAATGTGTTATCATTTTAAGAAGAGAACTTCATTTCTTAAAACATACTTATGCTGTGGAGATCACTGATTTGTTTAGGAGGAAGATATTTGCTATTTTCTTCCTATGAAAAATGCATTTTCAAAATGTTTTACAAAATGAAATTTTGAGCTACTAAATATGAAACTCTGGATCAAGCATGTTGTCATTACTGCTAAGATTCCTGTGGTTTTCATGGTTAGCCTTTGGCATCCACAGTTATGGAAACTCTGAAGTCCTAATTTTGGAAAATATGGGTGGGTTATTTTAAGTCTAGTTGTGTTAAGCAATCTTCTTGTCTTTATCAAAGCTTAAGCCTCAAAATATGTCTTTGCCATTTTGAAAGAACTTGGAAC
The DNA here is from genome assembly GCF_964165515.1 of Mesoplodon bidens. Lineage (NCBI taxonomy): Eukaryota > Metazoa > Chordata > Mammalia > Artiodactyla > Ziphiidae > Mesoplodon > Mesoplodon bidens. The sequence continues at coordinate 197,097,246 of NC_138176.1, forward strand.
ACAGTGGAAGAAATAAATTATTTTAGATTTTATACTATATATAAAGGAAGAAAGTGTTTACTAATTGGTATTTTAGCTACTTCCAAATTTAAATTGGAGAATCAAATAGGAGCTAAACTTCCTCTGTACAGCAGTATATACAATCTTCTTTAAGACAAAAAGGTTAAGAGGTTTCTCGGGTACAGCTCATATTTGAATCAGAGCCCAGTTTAAAGTCTGCAGCAAAGGCAATTGTCACATCCTACCCTTTAATGAGATGCACTGAGATTAGAATTTGCACTGTGATTTATTGGGATTAGGGCTGGACTATGTGGTGGATTGCAAAGATGACCACCAGTTAGCCAATACTTTATGCAGCCCCATTTAAACGTTACTTTGCCCTTCTTCTCATCAAGAGATAAAGCTTGTTTCTTTATGCCTTGAACCTGGGCTTGGCCACAAGACTTGCTTCAGGCAACAGGACAGGAAAAAAAATATGATGCAAGGACTTGAAAGGTGATTTCACATTGCACCCTTCCCCCTTGCTGCTCTTTGAAGCCAGATACCATGTGAATAAACTCAAGAGAATATTGAGAAAATTGGAGAATAAGAAACTCAGTCTAGGAGGACTGAGGCATATTAGCAGACAGCCAACCCCTGCTGACCTGGTGACTTTACCATGCTCTGCCCCCAGAGAGGGGAGGGATACACTGTGTCCCGATAAATAGACTCTTGTTTTCAAAGTAAGATGTTAAAGCTGTTTAATTTTCTTCACCTTACATGAGGTAAGAAAAAATCAGAATTTGCATAAAGTGCAGACCACTGCACATTGTCATGAGAAAAGTGGGCTAGACTTATGCAAAAACACGGTACAACTTCAGGATCAAGATGTGGCTTTCGAGGCCTGTTTGCCATTGATAGGACTTCACTTGTCGTGTGACTATTCTTATTCTTTTTACAATAACGTATCATGCTTTTAAAAAACCTTATTTAATTCCCAAGAACACTGTGCATTCTATTTACATTCATATTTGTATTTGAATTACACATTTCATAAAGCCAAGAGAGACTGGGTATCCAAATGCTTTATTATTCTGTGATCACAAAAGAAGTCAGGAGGCTGTTAATGTACTGATAAACAAACTGCCTCTATACAAATCTCTGTTTTTGAAAGTACAAAAATGGGTACCAAAACTCATTTGCCTCACATCCTATTACAGTGATATTTAAAAAATATGATGTCTAGATAAGTCAGTATGTAATAAAGAAGATGAAGGAGCAGTATAATTCTTAAAGAAGTTTAAAAATCACAGAGGATAAAACTATATCATATTTGAAAATGCAGAGGTGTTTGTACACTTCTACAAAATCATGGCTAGTGGTACAAAATAATGAGATAGTAATAAACTTTTCAGTAAGGGCTATGATGTTCTTTTTATGTATAATTTTATTTTTTAAATTACTGAGGATTAATAGTAAAGGAAGACAAAGTTTTTAGATGAAGAAAACATGATCATGAGTCTACTTAACCTTTAAGGTTCTTAGTTTTTCTTTTCTTAAATATGGATTATACTACATATTAATGTTAATATAAAAATGTTTACTTTTATGCAGTAATCTCAGCAAGAGACCTGTAATGTACTGGGAGCACCCAATCTAAGTTAATTCACTGTACTTCTTAAATATAAAAAAGCATCAATTTACTAGGGTTGAATAATGTCTTAAATATGATGAATAATGACAATATACTTTATACTTATAAGGAGTAATTGGCAATCAGTCAAATGTATATCTCAAGCAACACAGTGAAGAACTGAAGAAGAGTATTCAGAATCATTTAGATAAACAACCCTTATAATTTAGAAACAGGAGCTACTAGATTCCAGTTCTCCTGACGGGGGATGAGAATTAATCATTCTCTGCCTCAGGATCACAACCTGTCCTAGTTCATCTTCCAAGGTACTTGAGACAGTTGAGCTGACATCCAGCTGCAATCATAAAAGTACCTGTTTCAGAGAGACCAAGAAAAACCATGATCCTTCATTGATTTTCTGCAAAATACTGAGCCTGTAGTAATTACTACATGAACTTATGTATTTCTAGGAAAAATCCAGGCAGAAAGCAATTAATCAAGGCACTGTCCACCTGAATCAGAGTTACCATTTGATAACTCTTTTACTTTATGGAGGTAAGAGTAGGAGAATTACAGGTATGTAATGATGAAGATGATGATGAGGAGGAGGATACTGTAGATAATTTGAGTACTTTGAATAGCACGCTTTGACTAATTACTTAGCATTTAGCTCTTTCATCAAGGCTTCTTTACTAAGCAAATGAACAGAAATAAAGATTACAAGAGAAATATTGAATGTATTTATTACAATGAGTTCTTTAAATCATTTTGGTAGTATATTATTCTAGACAATTTCATATAATTTAATTTTGGTCTTTCTTTTATGTAAAAAATATAATTCTTAAAAAGAATTCTATTAGAAAAAACTTCATTACAAATCTGGATTGTGTACTAGGATTAAAGTTGACAGAAATGTATTATGCTCTACAAGTCTGTCCTTATACTATCAAGATATTTTATTAAGACAGACAGGAAACATTTTCAATGAGGCCAAATCATTTATTTCCACTCTATTTTAATTATTTAAGCATTTTAAGGCATGTGCTCTGTAGTGTGATATGGTAAGAAGTTCACTTTATCTCGGTGGTTCTTCCTTAAGACCCTTAGCTTGATCTAATTTTCTGACAAACCCAAATTGAGGGACATTCTACGAAATATCTAACCAGCACTCCTCAAATGTCAAGTTCATTAAAAACAAGGAAAGCCTGAGAAACCAGCACAGACCACAGAAGACTAAGATATGACCCTAACTGCAATGTGATATCCTGGATTAGATCCTGGGACATAAAGAGGATATTAGTGGAAAAACTAATGAAATCCAAATAAAGTGCACAGTTGGTTCATAATAATGTATCAATGTGAGCTTTTGATTGTGACAAAAATGAGTATGGAGAATCTGAATTTTGCTCATGAGGCAAGGAAGGACCCCGTTTTCAGGTTGTGACCTTGGGGTGACCTGGAATGTGTGTCAAAGGTAGTCAGTTGTACTCAAATGTCTATTCCCCTTTGCGTGTGATCAGTTCCCTCTTGTGTGTTATGTCTGCCTGGTACTTAGCCGGGAACATGGCTTCTCAGAATGAGGACCACATAGGTCGGGGTCCCTGCAGGAGGAATGGTCTGGATTTGGGGATGGGAGTGGACTTGGTCTATATGACTCGCAGCTAATCATGTCCTGAAAAGTAAGGGTTTACCTTCCTTTGCCATTTCCTCCTTCCTCTTGGCTGGCATGTACACATCATGTCTAGGGTTCAAGAAACTACTGGACAATGATGGGGAAGCCACATGTTAAAAATGGGTGGACAGAAGAAAAACAAGTGAACAACATGCCAAAGGTCTTTGTTTCCCTGAGGCCACCAAGAACCAATCTAGTCCTCATCTTCCAAACTGCAGATTCCATTTTTGTAAGAGTGAAATAAATTCCCATCTTGTGTAAGCGTGTAATTTGGATTTTATGTTCCTCCCAGCTGTAATTAATCATAAATAATATGAACTTCACTTTATTTTCTTTAAGTATAGTATTTTGGAATACCTAGTATTTACAAATCTTAACACTTTTTAGAAACAAGAGACTGTGTGACTTCTAGACATGTTCTGAAAATATTTTAATCCTAAGCGTTCAAAAATCTTCTTTTCTCATTTGGTTTTATCAAAATATCTTGCTAGTGTTTTATTCTAATGTCAGCTAGAAACATATTTTGATTTATATTCTAACTGTATTCTAATACTCTCTCACACACAAACACACGTACATCACAGACAGCATGTCCAAACCCCTCCCGTACTTTCTCATATAGAAAATAAGAATAACATTTTCTTCAACTCAAAGTATAAATCAAAAGATTCCAAAGTTTGGCAAATTACGGTTGACCCTAGTTAATGTCCACTCATTGCTCTAGATGATGGTCTTTATATCAACATCCTGAGCAGCATTTATTTATCCTAGACATTATTTTATATTAAAAACTGAGGCAGATTTTGGAAATAAATTTCAGAAGCAAATTTTTGCCTTTTCATTTTAGACCTGAATGAAGTTAACAAAGTCTTCTATGGACTCTGGCTAATTCACTTACAATTGGCCCTTTTTCCCCACATTCTTTGTTTCTGTTATGAATTGGGCATTCATGGAACTTCCCCAGCCTCGCTGTGGAAGAGCTCTGCTGCCGTGCAGAGTACGTGTAAGGAGAAACACCAGCAGTCCTCAGCTCTCCACCGACAACTGCATGTGTGCAGTGATCTCTCGGGGTGAACTCTACACTCTTTTCTCTCTGAAATATACATCAGCATGTGAATGAGAACGGTACATGCTAGAGGAATAGCTTTTCATCTACTCTAATTTATTTTTCTAAAAATAAATCTTTTATCTATACCTAGATATTTTAATCATTGATTCCAGAAAACTTCTTGTGACATGACTGTGGCTTGTAACCCCTTAGGTGAAAATTGCTGATAGGTGGTTCATCAAGTTCCTCTCTATACATGGACACCCAACTTCAAAAGCTGATTAATGAAGACATCTCTTTATCTCAGGAAGATGGTAAAAGCACCTAATTAAATTCTACTAATTCTTAGCACTGCAAAGATACATGTACAGCACTCTTCAAGCTTGTTCTTCCTCCCTTCCTTCTTTCTTCCTTTCCTTCCTTCCTTTCTCATTCTAAAAATAAATATTGAGAGACTACTATATGCAGGGCCCTAGGTGACTGAGAGACAAAGCAGACAAAATTCACTGCCATTTTGGGATTCAGAAAATAAAAAGTACACACAATAAATAAGTAAAGGGTGTATGTATTAACCGAATCCGGACGCGCAGGATCAGCAGCCATGGCTCACGGGCCCAGCCGCTCTGCGGCATGTGGGATCTTCCCGGAGCGGGGCACGAACCTGTGTCCCCTGCATCGGCAGGCGGACTCTCAACCACTGTGCCACCAGGGAAGCCCTGAGATTTTTATCTTCTATAATTGTTAAAGTCATCAGAGGACCTTATAAAAATATTGTGTTTATATTTGTATTTAAATATTCGAATGTGAAGGAAGCAGTACAGTTAAGTGATAAGTGAAAGCAAGCAAATATATGTGAGCTAATTTTAATAGATAATTTTCTTCTATTGATCTGTTTAACAGTTAACATTTGTTTTGGCCATCTTTTTGATTATCTAATTATTAAACTGACTTTTAAACAGTAAACCTCTACTGGAAGATATTTACTTGTTGTCACCATTTTAAAACTAGCAGAAAATTTTAAAGTTATAATTCTAAAGAGTTATGGGTTTTTCAGGGATTATTAAAATAACAGGACCAAAAATAATAACTTTATAAAATTCAGACTTTTTTTCAAGAGAGTTTAAGATTCACAACAAAATAAAGAAGATAATGAGATTTCCTACTTGCCCCTTGCCCCCAAACATGCATAACTTTTTCCAGTATCAATATCCCTACTGGAAGGTACACTTGTTACAAATGTCAAACCTACATTGACACATCATAGTCACCCATACAAAGTCCATACTTTACATTATAGTTCCCTCTTGGTGTTATATTTCTATCATCCTTATGGTATCATATGGAGTATTTTCACTGCCTTAAAAATCCTCTGTGCAGGGCTTCGCTGGTGATGCAGTGGTTGAGAGTCCGCCTGCCGATGCAGGGGACACGGGTTCATGCCCCGGTCCGGGAAGATTCCACATGCCACAGAGTGGGTGGGCCTGTGAGCCATGGCCGCTGAGCCTGCACATCCAGAGCCTGTGCTCTGCAACAGGAGAGGTCACGGCAGTGAGAGGCCCGCGTACTGCAAAAAAAAAAAAAAAAAATCCTCTGTGCGCTGCCTGTTCATCCCTCTTCCACCCAACACATGGTGCCACTGATCCTTTTACTGTCTTCATAGTTTTGCCTTTCCAGAGTGTCATATACTTGGAATTAAATGGTATGTAACTTTTTGAAACTAATTTCTTTCTCTTAGTCACATGCATTTAAGGTTCCTCCATGTCTTTCCATAACTAGATAGATCATTTTTTGTTGCTAAATAATACTCCATTTTATGGATATATCACAGTTTATTGAAATTTTCACCTATTGAAAGACGTCTTGGTTGCTTCCAAGTTTTGCCAATTATGAATAAAGGAGCTCTAAACATCCACACTTAGGTTTTAGGGTAGACGTACATTTTCAACTACTTTGGGGAATACCAAGGAGTATGATTGCTGAATTGTAATAAGAGTATCCTTAGTTTTATAAGAAATTGACACATTATCTTCCTAAGTAGCTGTACCATTTTACATTCCCACAAACATGAATGAGAGTCCCTGTTACTTCAAATCCTCACCAGCATTTGGTGCTGTCAGTGTCCAGGTTGTGGCCATTATGATAGGTGTATGGTAGCATCTCACTGCTCTTTTAATTTGCATTTCCCTAATGACACATGATACGAAGCCTCTTTTCATATGCTTATTTTCAAATAATTTATCTTTTTTCTTGAGGTATCTATTAAGATTTTAATTTAAATGAAGTCCTGCTTATCCATTATTTTGTTCATAGATCATGTCTTTAGTGTCATATCTAAAAAGTCATTGCCATACCCAACTTATCTAGGTTTTCTCCTATGTTCTACAGGCATTCTGTTTTTACATTTTACATTTAAGTCTGTGATCCATTTTGAGTCAATGTTTGTGAAGGTTGTATGGCTTGTGTTTAGATTCTTTTTTTTTTTTTTTTTTTACATGTGGATATCCACTTGTTCCAGCACCATTTGTTAAAAAGACTATCTTTGCTTTACTGTATACGTTTTGCTCTTTTTTCAAAGATCAGTTGATTGTATGTATGTGGGTCTATTTCTGGGCTCTCTATTCTATTCCATTGATCTATTTGTCTTTCCTTTCACAAGTACCACACTGTATTGATGACTATGTCTTTACAGAAAGTCTTGATGTGGGATAATGTCAGTCATCCAACTGTGTTGAAACAGATTTATGTCTATAAACTGATGCTTGATGAAAGAAAGAGCAGGACTTTAAGGGCAAATCTTTAGTTTGAATAAAAATAACAAGGAATTGTTAGGTAAACATCATAAGAAAATACATGTCTCTCAGGATGTCACTGCATATCTTCTGCATCTACTTTTTATTCTTTAATAGAGTTTAATATTTTTCTCCATCAGCATCTTCTACATTATGTTCTATATGATTCTTATTGTTAGGGAAATGGGCTCTTAATTCTATTTTTTGTATGATTACTGATTTTATGAGGGGATGTTGTCAACTTGTGTAACTTGGTCAAGTGATGAGAAACTGGACCAAAGTCTCTTGTGTTATTAGTGTGTTTATTGACTTTGTGGATAATACATCATTTACAAATAAATACATTTCTTTTTAGTTCTTGTTCCTTATTTCCATTTTTTTATTGTTTGACAGGACCCCTATTACTATATTTATCAGAAAGAGAATCTATATCAAAAATCTACAAGAAACAGCATATTTAACTGGGAGACTCATTGCATTTAGGAATAGGAATAAGGCAAAGATCTCCATTATTATGTATTTTTTGTATTTAAATAATTCTTCATATTTATTAACTTAAACTTAATAATTGTATATTCCAATCTTCTATTCCTATTTCAATCACATTAATGGCAATTGGTGCTCTATTTCTTCTTACACCAATTTTTACATTCTTTTTGAAATGTATACATTTAGTCTTTTTTTGCCACTGTTTAGCTAATACATTCTGAATTTCAAAATTCCGTTGTAAACTGTTCAACATCTCATAGATTGTGTTCATCTCTTCTCTTATTTTTTGTAGAATATATTTTAATGTCTTTCTTTTTGAAAGCTTTGTTTTCAATAATTATAAGGCAAAACCACTTCTAAAATCCCATTGATGATAGGTAGCAAAGAGGAGGGATTTACTGCCATGGCACAAGCAATCCTGTATTAATAGCTTCATCACATACTTTTTGAAGTGTATCTATGATAGCTGTGTATATTTTAAAATGTTTGTAAATGTTAACAACTAGCTTATATTTAGATTGATAGAATATTGCAGTTGGTATAGTCAAAATTATGAGTCATGTGTGCATCACCACCAATTCCAAATACACTTCTCTTCCAACGCTTTCTTACTTCAGCACAATAATGTTTGTGTCATGATGCTGTGCTCCCAGGAAATTACTATTCTTATTTTCACTACAAATAAACATTTAATATTCAATGTTGAATCCCTAACTCAACATACCACTCAAATGTTCAAAGCTTTGATTTCAAAATTTGGATTACAGCATCAAACAATTATTGGAATTAACTTTTTTTTTTCTATTTTAAGCATCATATGATAATAATATAAAACTGGCATCTTTTACATTTTTGAAATTCTTCTTCTGTTAATGGAGCCAACTATCCCTTCCCTGTTTGTAAATGCATTAAAAAAACTTGGAATAAAATATGAGCTGAGGGCTTCCCTGGTGGCGCAGTGGTTGAGAGTCCGCCTGCCAATGCAGGGGACACGGGTTCGTGCCCCGGTCCGGGAAGATCCCACATGCCGTGGAGCGGCTGGGCCCATGAGCCATGGCTGCTGAGCCTGCACGGCCAGAGCCTGTGCTCCGCAACGGGAGAGGCCACAACAGTGAGAGGCCCGTGTACCGCAAAGAAAAAAAAAAAAAAATATATATATATATATATATAAGCTGAGTTTAGAACAGCCAATTGTTTTAAGTGAAACATCACCTTTACAGGATGTTATGTGAATGCAGGTGTCTCACCTTCCATCATGGTATTAATACAACTCCTAAGTTTTGAAGTTAGAGCTGACATTTTTTCAGCAGTATTTTTTCTTTGGTTTTTCATGCGGTACATGACACGACCCTGATGATGGATATTAAATATCCACAAATATTTTTGCAGGTTACATGTTTATCCTCAACTTCCTTGAGGACTGCAAACTGAGTTTACAAATTCTTCTTATGCTTGCAATTTTGTTTTTGAGTTCATTACTGTGGAAGGGCTTATTCGACTGGAATTGATGTATTGGACACACAGGATGGGGACACATGAGGACCAAAGAGACCATTCTAGACACTGGGAGGGGGAAGGGTAAGCTGGGACGAAATGAGAGAGTAACATGGCCCTATATACACTACTAAATGTAAAATAGATAGCTAGGGGGAAGCAGCTGCATCACACAGGGAAATCAGCTGGGTGCTCTGTGACCACCTAGAGGGGTGGGATAGGGAGGGTGGGAGGGAGACGCAAGAGGGAGGAGATATGGAGATATATGTATATGTATAGCTCATTCACTTTGTTATACAGCAGAAACTAACACACCATTGTAAAGCAATTATACTCCAATAAAGATGTTAAAAAAATAAATAAATAGAGTAAGGCTTCCTAGAGGAAATCAGTCGCCTCATGATCTTTATTAACTTTCAGGTTTACGATATAAGAAAGATAGAAATAATTAATTAATCCAATATTTCTCTCAAATATAGTTTTGTTTAGAGACCTTTTAAAACATGCCTTTAAAAATAAAACAAGAAAGAAAAGAACAAAACTCTTCCAAGGAGTATGCCCAGGAACTACTGTAAAATCTCAAAATGAAAGATGGAAGAGACCAAGTTCCTTTATTAATATTGTGTGATCTCAAAAATTGTGTCAAAGTGCCTTCATTTCGGAGGTGAAATATTTGTCATCTTTCATTAAACTTGATGCTGCCCACTTTGGAGTACCTAAGAAGTGATGTGCTAGGGCCTTGCCTAATTCCTACTCCTGTTACTGCAGCTTTATGGGTTTTTAAAATGAAAGTTAAAATCATGGAAATAGTTGAATTAACCCCTAGTCAATCTTTTTTTTAAGTCTTATGTCCAGAATTGTGCGTACAGGTGATTTGCACTACAAAAATCACACCACAGTACACCCTACAACTCCCCTGATGGTTAAAAGAGACATAAAAATGTAGAAGACAGCAATTCTTAGAAACTTGGATCCTACTCATACACTGCATTTATCTTTTATAACACCCACAGTCTCTTTATCATAATTAAATCATATCGCCACTACATTTGCTTTTTGAATTAATCAATTGTTTTATGGTAAGATATTCATTTTTTGCTGAAAGTTGCATTTATTGAGAAATCATTAAAAACAGCCTAGTTCTTAAAGACACATAATTTATTCAGGCAAAATATGCCAGAATATAAAGGAGAATGACCCATGCATATGCAACAAATAATCATTGGACAGAGTTAGAAATTTCAAGAGAACTAGCTGTCAACCTTTGAAATATTTCTTCTGCTCAAATTCACTTATACATTCATTGGTTCATTGTTAAAAGTGAACAAAACTGGTATTTGTAGAATACTCTGCCTTAAGGAAGACTCAGAACAATGTTGACATTGCCACAAAATTCAAGAAAGGTTGAAACTGAAGCATTACCAAGTGTGACTAAGCTTCACATGAAAACATGTTTTGAACAGTGAGATGAGAGAGATGTCATAACTAATATTTTAGCCAAATATCATTCATTGGTCATTACTCGTGATTTTTTTTTACTTTAGTAACAATTTATACATTAATTTTTTCCATTAAATACTTGATCTTCACATTAATATGAGTTAGCTGGACTTCTACCTCAATCCTTTGGAAGCTATCTTCTTATTTTACTTTATTTGTAATAAGAAAATTCCTTTTTTATGTAGGTATGTTCAAATCTTCTTCTACTTTTCAGTGCCCTGTGTGGAAAAAAAAAAAAAAAAAAGGTAGATGTAAAGTTTAAGTGTCTTTGAATGCCTATAGAAAATGACGGTGCATAGGCAAATGTGCTGTTTACACCCTACCACGCAACTACCAGTGAGGGCTTGGTTCATTTTTAACAATGACAATTCTCTTAGAAGTGGACATGGTATCGTCAGTCAGATTAGGATGACTGACTTCCCACCAGAAGAGTGCATGTTTTGTTTTTCCAGTAAAGTGGATGAGTTTGCAGATGCACATCTACACTCCTTGTCTTGTGTCTCCTTATGACCAGTGACACATGTGTAAGAGTTAACCATGAATTTGAGACATGAAAGATACAGCAATGGCAAAAAGCCAACCTAACCAGCCAACAAAGAGATCAAACCTGTGATCTGGCCCTTATTAGCACCACGCTCAAAGCAAGTGAGTTAATCATTCACAGACTAATTGGGGCCAGACTACATTTGTTAGCTTGTCTTTAAGTTTCTCCTAGCTTAGCCTCATGTATGGATAAGCAATTGGTAGAAGCTATCCTATCACAACATATTTAAGTGCAATTTTTTTTAGCAAATATTTGTAATTTTTGTTGTCCCCAAACTAGTATGTTGCAAACTTTCCATATGTTAATAGTCATAAACTTACTTTAAATATTTAAATATGAATATTTTCATTGCTGGGAAACTCATGGTCACAAACAGTTTTAAAAAAGCTTTCTACTCGGGGCTTCCCTGGTGGCGCAGTGGTTGAGAGTCTGCCTGCCGATGCAGGGGACGCGGGTTCGTGCCCCGGTCCAGGAGGATCCCACATGCCGCGGAGCGGCTGGGCCTGTGAGCCATGGCCGCTGAGCTTGCGCGTCTGGAGCGTGTGCTCTGCAACGGGAGAGGCCACAACAGCTAGAGGCCCGCATACCACAGGAAAAAAAAAGCTTACTACTCATTTTATGAAAAAAAGTAGGGATAAGTGACCATTACTTGGGAAATCAACCAAACGATGCCCCCTGTGTTAGACTGTTTCCCACTGAAAGTGCCATATTTTCAGGACATGAGCTGTTCCAGAGCAACCCTACAATATTACTAGGTAAACCATGTCATTATACAATGAGGAAAACTAATACAATTGAGCAGGGCAGAGACTTCACCTTTGGGGAGAAAATGACTTTATGTATTTATGTATGTATGCATTTATTTTTAGGAAAATAATTAGAAAATTCATGAGGTGAGAAATGAAGAGCCTGAAAGGAATAAAGTTCAAAATTTTTAACCAATGTACAGGAGTTCCTGGTATGAAGAGAAGATCTGGCCACTTGGCAAGAATACAGGGCAAGAGATGGAAAAATTATCTGAGGACTTTTTAACAGCAGGACAGTATAATATTAAATTTTAAAGAGGTTGTTTTCTGTTGTTATAATGTGAGCTCTAATACCATGGTCTTAAACTCTGGCAGACAGTTTTACAGAGATCCCTAATTGAAATATAATATATGTTTGTGGGAATATTCATGATGATGATTATGATAATGATGATATTTATGTTATGTCATCATGATGAAATTAAGGTTAAATAATAATCTACTATTATTAAGTGCTCACTAGATGTCAGGCATTGTATTGACTGCCTTAAATCATCAATCCTCATATAGCCCTTGAGATGGTAGAATTTTTATATCTCTTTTACAAATGAAGAAACTGAGACATAAAAAAGGTTAAAATACATGTGTTTTTGTTTGTTTTATTTTTCCAAATATCATTTTTTTTTAAATTTGGAAGATTCACCATCTTGTGAGTCTTTTAAATTTTTTTTTTAATTAAAGTATTGTTGATTTACAATGTTGGATTAGTTTCAGGTGTACAGCAAAGTGATTCATTTATACACACATATATATCTATCTTTTTCAGATTCTTTTCCCTTATAGGTTATTACAATATACTGAGTAGAGTTCCCTGTGCTATACAGTAGGTCCTTGTTGGTTATCTATTTTATATACAGTAGTGTGTATATGTTAATCCCAAACTCCTAATTTTCCTCCCCACCCTTTCCCCTTTGGTAACATAAGTTTGTTTTCTACAACTGTGACTCTTTCTGTTTTGTGTATAAGTTCATTTATATCATTTTTTAAAGTTTAACCATATAAGAGATACCATATGATATTTGTCTTTCTCTGACTTACTTCACTTAGTATGGCAATCTCTAGGTCCATCCATGTTGCTGCAAATGGCATCATTTCATTCTTTTTTATGGCTGAGTAGTATTCCATTGTATAAATATACCACAAGTCTTTGAAAGGCAAGGCTTTGGTGCATCTACAGAAAGCAAACGTTTACACCCCATTGATTTAGGTACTAAAAGGCAACTGAGGTTTAGCAAATGAAAGGATCCAGCCAGGACATTGAATCCCCAGCAAGCAATGCAAAGATGCAGGACTTCTCAAAATCCTTTCATGGTTGCATGTTTGCAGGGCCATCTATTAACTGGCAGCTCTGATTTCTGTCACTTTACTTCCTGTCTTGGTTCTTGGGTCTCAAGGTTACCCAGAGGTACATCGATTCTCTAAATTGATAGCCACGTAATCCATTTTCTGCTTTGGTTATTTGACTAATATGGCTTTGGTAGGAATGAATGAAAAGCCACAAGGGACTGTTGAAGAAAGTAATTGTGCAGAAGCAGAAGATGGGAGCTGACTTTGAACAGTGATTTGTCAAAGAAAAGATGATGTATGAAAAAGAAGCAAAACAACAAGAAGAAAAGATTGAAAAAATGAAAGTCGAAGATGTGAAAATTATGCTATTAAAAGGCAGGCAGAGATCCTGCAAGAGTCCCGGATAATGAGCCCAGGTTGCCGGCGCAGGTTGGAAGCTTCATATACTGATCTTCTGCAGTTATTAGAGAGTGAAAAAGACTTGGAAGAAGCTGAGGAATATAAGGAGGTACATTTAGTACTGGATTCAGTGAAGTTAGAAGCCTGAAGTTTTTCTATATAGGGTGTTTTTTTTTGCATTAAGTCCTGGGATCCATTCCACACTTCATTATTTTTGGGGACTCACAGATATTTCCAGGGCACCAGGGTTGATGCACCAGCTGGTATGGCACAGCTCTGGGGTGGCGCCCATGGTGGCTCGTGGCCAGGGCCACCATGGTAGGCTGCATTGCACTGTGATGTTTCAGTGTCATGCCACTTGTGGGATATCTTCAGTGTCACTGCTGAGCAGGCCATGGATTCCTTAGCATGTGGGAGAGAACTCACTTAACAGTGTCTCTAACTTATATATAGGTTACCTGCATGAGGTTAGAAACTGGTCTCCTTCTAATCAAGGCATTTATCAGAAAAGAAATTGATTCAGTAGTGATACCAACCAGGGTTCTTGGCCTCCTTGATCAATATAAATTGACTAGAGGCCAGAGAAGAAATCCAGGCAAGGCTTTACTGGGGCCCCTGCTGCAGTATGAGGGAAGGAGAACAAACAACAGGTTTGCTTGCTGGCTCATTCCTTGAGGGGGGATGAGCTAGTTCCCTATAAGGGGTGAGGGCAGGGGTGTGTCCAGGGGTCAGGCCAGAGGGGCGGCTTAGGTGTTCTGCCCGCCCCTTAGGTGGTGTTGAGTTGAGGGGGCATGTGCAGTTCCCTGCTTTTGCTCCCGACCCCTTGCTTTTACTCCCGGCTCTTCAGAAGTGGCAGTTGTTTTGCTGTTCTCTTTGTATCTTTTTGTCCATAATTTGCCCCAACTGCTCATGCATGCAGTTATTTTTAGTCTCTCATGGTTTCTTTGTATCTGTTGCTTGAGGAGACGTATGTCCAGGTACAAACATGGCAGCAAAGGGTCCCAGGTACCAGCCTGTCTCAATAGCATTTATATTTAAAGTGAAAATAATGCAACAGTACAGATGAACATGACCTCATGAGATTGACTCTTCATAATCACAATTCACATCTCCACATCTTCAGTTACAGGTGGGTACTTTTAGGTCTACCTGACCTCCTCTGAAGAACTTTGTGCTTTGTTTCATCATTGTGTGCTGTGTGTTTTTGGTTTGAGTGAGACAGAGGGGCAGGAAGCATTTGGGGAAGAGTCAGGAACTACCTTGAATCATCCCACCCCAATCCTTGAACAGATGAATGTCCTTAAGTTGCTAAAAGCAAACACAGCTGCCTGTGCGTAGCAACAACGAGAGTGCCTGGATGTGGCCTCAGATGTGTGAAGCTGAGGATCCCTCAGTTTCCTCCCCATCGTGAGCAAAGCGTCTGCTTCCAGGAAGAACCTGCCTTACACCTGCAGTTCCCTGCCCTTGTCTTGCTCAACTCCTAGTCCACGAGTCCTGGGATGCACTGCTTCTCCTAGGACAACTGTTTGATTGACAACTATGGAAAATAGTGCCATTCTGCCATAGGTTCATCTGAAAACATTGTGTTCTATAACCTCAAACAATTCTGCAAAACGAAAACCTGTTGTTTCACTTACAGCTGCTTTTTTATGCAGAGATCTTATAATACCCCTTTCAAAATTTTCCTCCTCTGTCAAGGATAATTCTAGACCATTTTATAGTAGCAAAACACTGCGGGTTTTTTTGTTTTGTTTTTCCATTTTGAACTGGATGTTTGTTCTCTGATGATACTTCCTGGCCTCAAAAACCTAAAGAAAATCACAGGGAATAAAATAGAGCTCTCTTCCTTTGATGTCTATCCAAGAGCATGGAAAAACTATCACTTCTTTCACCGAAAATTCCTTTAATTTATTCCCTTGACTGCTAAGAGATGACAATTAAAGCATTTAGCCTCTAAAATGGAATCAAATAGTATAATAAAAAACCAAAAGAAGCATTCTGAGAAATACTCTTTAAAGCTTCACCATGGTTACAAATGTAAGATTAAGTTTTTGTGTCAAAAAAATAGTACAATAAAGAACAGACAGAATTTTTTCATAATTCATGCCAAAAAAATTTAGCCTGTAGTGTATTTTAAGTTTTCTTGATGATTCCTGATTCTAGTTTTAATTCTATGTTATAAAATTAGGCATACTATAATTTTGAACTTGCTTTAATATATAAATTCTATCTCTTTTATAAGACAAAGCATTCTAAATTTCCCCATGTAGAGTGTTTTAAATTAAATAATGTTTAAAACATGATAACAGCACATGTTTGTGTAGGTGAAGGGAGGTTATACAACCTGTAACTCAAGAGGTGCAGTGTGAATGATAACCCCACCCACCAAACATCCCACTCCCCCCCTTACTCTTGCAACTATTTGCTTATAGATAAAAATAATATTCCCAGAATATTATGTATAGTACTCTGTTACTCTCTTGTTGATCATCAGAGTATTTAAGTACATTTCCTTCAAAACACTATAGAGAAATTACATTAAATTTGCAAAATATAGAGAAATTTATTTATCTGTTGCATAAAATTATAAAATGTGTATTCTCTGGTAGCCTCCCCACTGTTGAAGTTTATTTTTATACTTTTTGTACCTCAGATTCTAAAATTTTTGAATAGGAAATCTATTCTGTTCCTCAAAATAGTTATTAAAAAGAACAAATAAAAGATGATGGATGTGAAATTTGGCTAAGGTATATTCCCCACAAATAGTGTTATATTTAATTAATTAATTAATAATTTTTTTTTTTTTTTTTTTTTTTTTTTTTTGCGGTACGCGGGCCTCTCACTGCCGTGGCCTCTCCAGTTGTGGAGCACAGGCTCCGGATGCGCAGGCTCAGCGGCCATGGCTCACGGGCCCAGCCGCTCCGTGGCATGTGGGATCTTCCCGGACCGGGGCACGAACCCGTGTCCCCTGCATCGGCAGGTGGACTCTCAACCACTGCGCCACCAGGGAAGCCCCTCAATTAATTATTATCTTTTTTTATTAATACGGTGTTGATTTTATTGAACCCAAGTGAATTTTAAGATTGGTATTAAATAATGTATACACGTTTGTATATATTTTCTTGCCACAATGGCTGAATATTTTGGGGGCACTATAACTACTCCAACACCTAAATCAATGGTTCTCAAATTCTGATTCCTAAAACATCCCCACCTGAAACACTCAGGCTTCCTAATATACTAATATATACTGCTGTAATTTAGCCCCCTGATTAACCTAAGCCAAGGTCCAGAGCTCCACTCTAGACCAAGACAATGTGGTGAATGTAAAATGTGTGTTTTTAGAAAACTCCCTTAAAACTCGGAAAATGAATAAAGCTTGTGAGTATGTATCCTTTCATCTTAAACCATTTAACAACTCTTTTTAAAAACCCTTTTTACTTAATACAATAACTACCCAAAGTGGAGTGGTAAAAAGTGCCCTTATAGCGATGTCTACTGTGGACCTTTTATATAGTCTACCAAAATTTTTATTTTGTTACACATTTATGTATATTTTCCACATTTTTTGTTAATAATCACACCAAAACGTTTCTCTGAACTAAAAAAAATATTTTGATATTACATTTTGAAAGAATATATCCTATAAAATAGGCAGGATCATAAGGAAGAATACTCTAGCAATATAATGACATTTAAGGCATAAGCATACTTACAATAATCTTGGTTGTTTTCGCCTTTGAAAAATCAAGAAATTTTAAAGGTTTTGTTGTTGTTTTGCCTGATGTTTATGAGTCAATGATAAATAAAGTAAATCTTTTATACAGATTTATCTTTTGTAAAGATTTTTATATAAAAGTCTTTTATATAATGTGCCTGCTTTAACTCGAATAAAACACATGATATAGCAGTTGAATGGAATGAGCATGATACATCATATTCTTCCTACTGATTTCAACTAAAAACCCAGGACAACAGAATGCAGAAAGCAGCTATCACAATACACTGAAAAGTAAGTTAGAACAGAACTACTTGTAGGAAAATCAAACCTCAACATATGAGAATGAGATTCTCAATAAAAACAGTCAAAATTCTAACCAAAAATTTCAAAATCTACTTTCCAGAATGCTGGGTATTAACCAAGGCTTGAAAAAAATCTAACTCCAGAAAAACTGCTCACCTTCAGGAAAAACAGCAGGGTTTGTATCTTTTTAACTTGGTTTATTCCAGGGAGTTCCCCGGTGATCCAGTGGCTAAGACTACAAGCTCCCAATGCAGGGGGCCCAGGTTTGATCCCTGATCAGGGAACTAGATCCCTCATGCTGCAACTAAGGATCCCACATGCTGCAACTAAGAGTGCACATGCTGCAACTAAGAGTTCTCATGCCACAACTAAAAGATCCCTTGTGCCACAACTAAAGATCCCACATGCCACAACTAAAGATCTCACATGCTGCAACTAAGAGCCCAAGTGCTGCAACTAAAGATACTGTGTGCCACAACTAAAGATCCCACATGCCACAACTAGGAGTTCACATGCCACAACTAAAGATCCCGTGTGCTGCAACTAAAGATCCTGCACATGGTAACTAAGACCAGGTGCAGCCAAATTAATTAATTAATTAATTAAAAAAGATAAAATGAAAAAAGTTTTTTTAAAACTTGCCTCCTTTCATCTCTCTTTCCCCAGCCTCACTGTTATCTTGATAAACAGTAGTCCCATCCCCAAGGAGGCTGTTACCATCAACAGCCTGGGCCCCACCGGAGGAGGGAGGAGAATGAGGCTGGAGTTCCTCAGAAGTCCTCATCATCCTTGCAGATCTCCAGAAAAGTCTCCCTTGCAAGGCTTTGTTACGGTTTGACCTGACTTGGAGCTTGCTGAACAGGAAAAGCCCTATTCCAAAGATTTGTCTAAAAACATCAGCTAATTGTGTAACATGGCAGCTGCCTGAGGTTTGGATACAAGTTGGGGCAAACAAGAGTCTGGCCAAAAATGCAGAAAAAGACCTGGGGAGTGAGATTCCATAAAGAATTTTGAAAGCTCTGATATAAACCTAGAAAACTAGAAACTCACATGCATATGCAGGGCGGTGGGTTTGCCCAGAAAATGCCTAAGAGGATTCCAGTCTCTCACCTCTGGGTAACCTTGAGGCCATGCACAAGGAGGAAGTTAAGTCAGAGTAGTAAACAACCTGAGTGCTGAGGCTCCTGCCCACCACACACACACACACACACACACACACACACACGTCCTCAGAAAAGATTGGAAGACATATAATTTCAAAGCATTTTAGGAAATATCTGTACACAAATTCACTGACCAGAGTAAGCCATACAGAAATTTCTGTGTACGCTGATTCTTTATGTTGACCCTATGCGTAATTATCTCTCAAATTGGAGTCATCCAATGGGAGAAAATGTATTATAAAATTTTATCTAACTTTAGTGGTGGTTATCAGTGAAACTACCTTGGTCCCCAAAGGCATTTAGATCAGTCTTAATTCACTGGTTTGGGTTGTTATGAGACAATTGTCTGAGACTTTGGTCTTACAGTTGCAGGTAGAGGTCATGCAGGCACCAATACATCCTGCTGTACCTGAAATAATGCCTCAGGCCAGGTAAAATGTGCATAGAGCTACTACAGGAAACTGGCCTGATGGTTGGTTCAGTTGGCTGGTCCATGAACTTGGAGGTCATCACTACAGGTGGGCCTCATTCTGCTTTTTGGAGTCCTGTTGATAGTACAGGACATAATTAAATACTGCGCTGGAAAAAATGGAACAAATTTGGTCTCACACTCTGTGAGTAAAATTATTTAGAGTGGGTGATGGGGGTATACTCATGGGAAAATTCAGCAGAAGCCAAGAAAATATAGAAACCATGGATGAACATCATTTTGAGATGATTCATTTTGGGTCTCTCATGTTTCTGTCTATCTTACAAGGAAGCACACTGGTTACCTTTGTTCCAGACTATCTTTTCAAGGATGTTTTTTTTTATAACAAATGGCCTTATAAGATAGAGCTAGTACTTCCCTCTGGAGCAAATGGAAGGTTTTTATACTGTCCGTGTAACAAAGACAATGTGTCCATCTGAGACAATAGACCAGCAGGTTTCCTGCACACTGTAGAAGATTTGGACTCCTCAGCTAAGACGCAAACTCATTACTTCTGTGTCACCTGCCAGGTCTCTCTCCATCACTCCTCTGGGGAAATGGGAATCAACACAGTATTTTTCTCATGGAACTTGTAGGTCCATGAGTAATAAAATCCTTTGTATCTAACTCAGAAATCTCCTATATTCTGTCAGTATCCATGAAATATAACAAATAACTTCTCAGTTTGTTAATAAAGTCTGACTTTTACAAGTTCTTGGCAAACGGATGAAACCCAAGAAAAATAGTAAATTATTTTGAGAACTACTTAGCAAGTTTTCAAGAAAGACATACATTCATAATAAATCCAAACCGAAGTCACCTCATGGAAACAAAAAAGGAAAGCAGAGCAGCTTTACATCCGTTAATAAGGAAATACCTGTGGAATAGGGTACATGCTGCCAAAAATATAGTATTTGGGTTCTTGTGACATCTAACCTGCCAATAATAAATAGTAAACTACATTTTCAAACAAAAATTACAAATCACATTTATCTCATCTAAACTTTAAAATAAAATGTATTATTATTTTATGAAAATAAACTTTCATCTAAAATTACAAAATAAATATACAAAAATCACTAAAGGGTAAAAAGTACAAAGGAGATAAGTAATCTTTACACAATATAAATATTCTAATTCTCTTTGACAAAAGTAGTTTACAAAAACCTTACTTTTTAAAAAAAGACTTTACAGCATTTTAGTTTATGGCAAAATTGAGAGGAAGTTGGAGAGTGCCTAAACACATTAAACACATTTTTAAATCTACATTTTTACTCAGGTGATGTTGAAAAAATGATACATGTCTTTCTGTCTTCAAAGCCTTCTACTACATTGAAATTCCCTGTCTTTCAAGTTTTCAAAAACACTAACAATAAGAAGGTAAAAGACCATTCCATAAAAATGAAAGGAGGGTGGGATGAATTGGGAGGTTGGGACTGACATATACACACTAGTTTATATAAAATAGATAACTAATGAAAACCTACTGTATAGCACAGGGAAGTCTACTCAGTGCTCTATAATTACCTATATGGGAATAGAATCTAAAAAAGAGTGGATATATGTATATGTATAACTGATTCACTTTGCTGTGCACTTGAAACTAATACAACATTGTAAATCAGCTATACTCCAATAAAAAATTAATTAAAAATAAAAAACCACAGAAATCAATGTACATGCCAATGAAGAATAATACATATAGAATAAAGTTTCTTCTGTAAATAGGGATAATGTAACCCAAATTCACAACAGTGGTTACAGGAAAGAAATACAATGCAATTGGGTAGAGGTACACAAAATGTTCTTGTTCCACTTGTAGTTTTCATTTCTTTGGTTAGGTTGGATATATTATTGTTTGTTATGTTACTCTTCATTTTTATATAATGAAATATTTATTTAAAAAAATAGAAAATACAACCACAATTAGATAAATTAAATGGCTAAGAATTGCAAACATATATTGGGATGTGTCATGAAACTCCTGGATCTTGGTTAATGATGGAGATGGATAAATTATATGATATTATCCTTGGTGTCATAATCGAATATTAGAATCTCCAAGCTCATCCAATATATTTCTATCTTAACATTCTTTGAAATAAAGTATTGCCTCCCTATTTTCCTGCTTTATTTAATTACCCACTGCATGGATTAATCTCAGCTTCATATACCCAAAACTATAAAATAATATACAAAATCATATGTGTTTTTCATTCACGAAAAATAAGGTCACTAGCTTCTTGAAATCACAAGATTCCCTGATCCTTACAGCACTAAGCTCCCATGTCTTGAGGGTGAAGTCTTCCTTCTCATGGTCCCTGATGAGGCTGTAACACCAATAACCACATTCAGATTCTAGCCCACAGGACGGAGAAAGAGAAATGGTTTAGGGACATTGTCCAGCACATGCAAACAGTATTTCCTTTTATATCTCTGAGGAAACGTTTGTCACGACCACACAAACCTTCAAAGGAGCCTGGAAATTATGATTATTTTTATTGAAGTGTAGTTGATTTACAATACGGTGTTAGTTTCAGGTGTTCAGCGTAGTGATTCTGTTTTTCTTTTTTTTTTAAAGATTATATTCCATCATAGGTTATTACAAGATACTGAGTAGAGTTCCCTGTGCTATACAGTAGGACCTTGTTGGTTATCTATTTTATATATAGTAGTGTGTATGTGTTAATCTTAAACTCCTAATTTATCCCTCTCCCCGTTTCCCCTTTGGTAACCATAAGTTTGTTTTCCATCTTTGTGAGTCTGTTTCTGTTTTGTATATAAGTTCATTTGTATTATTTTTTAGATTCCACATGTAAGTGATATCATATAGTATTAGCCTTTCTTTGTCTTAAACTGGGTATATTGACACATGTATCTAAGATTCAGATTTTAAAGGCAAGGTAAGAACAGGACAGAAAGCTGCGGTCTTAGACGCATCCAACGAGCAGCATTCCTCACATCAAGGTGTTCTGGTTACTTATTTCTGCATAATGAACTACCCCAAAGTTAACGAATCAAAGCAAGAATCCTTGATGTTCAAGATCGGTGGGTCAGGAATTTAGTAGGACTCCGCCGAGTGATTCCTCTGCTCCAGGGGTTGACTGGGGTCGCGTGGTGGCATACAGCTGGCAGCTGGCTGGTCCCCAGGGTATGAAAAGGCTTTGCTTACATCAGAGACTTTAGTGGGCGTGAATTGGAAGTTGGCTGAGTTGGCCCCTTGGGCCTCTCCCTGTATTCCCATAGTTTCTTCACATCATTTCTCCAGTGGGTAGTTGCTCTTTTACATGGTGGCTTAGACTTCAATAGTGGAAACTCTTAAGAATCAGACTTTGAAACCGTCATGACATACCTTCAATGCAAGAATGGACAAATGGGTTCTAGAAGCCACCTCATGAGAGAGGAGCTATCAAAGAGTGAGTGGCCATCTTACTCCTGCCCTCCAGACAGGACACTTTTCGGGGTTATTTTGCTTACTCTTAAAAAATCTGAATCCCATTGCTCAAACGTTTTAAAAAATAAAAATAAACACCCTGGAGAGTTATCCTAGATACAGATTACTTACAAAAAGTAATTTATTGTTGTAACTACATTGTAGGATTTTTACAATGTAAAGTTCTGGAAGTAATTACCAACTTTTAAAAATATATAATTTTTTGAGTAAAAATAGTTTGTTATCTTCCTTTTGAGTCAGTGTGAGTGAAAAATTCTAGTGTCACACCTTTCATAATATAGGTTGAATAACAAGAAGCTATTTTTGGAGTATGTGTATGTGTCTTCTAGTTTAGGAAGAGATTAGAACAAAAGGACAGGCAAGTGGTCTCACATCAGTTTGCTGTTAATTATAAGGAATTTTATATTTTCTTCTGGGATGAAAATAAAATTTTAAACCTCTAATTTGGTGTTAGATGCAGAAAACAAGATAATCTCAAAACACACACAAAAGGCATACCACGTGCCATCCAAGATCATCCACAGACACTGCATAAACTATGTAACCTTCTTTAGTTAAATATACACCACATGAGTTCATTCTTTGCTGACTGGACACATATTTTGCTACTTTGTAAGTAATAAAATAAGAAAGAGGCCATTTCTGAAAATGTTATTTGGAGATACTAAATTTATCTAAACATTCAAATTCTTAATTGGAGATCACGTGCTTATAAAAGCTGTCTCTCCACTATTTCATAGTTTTAACTTTATTTTGAAATTATTTCAGACTTACAAAAAAGATTAAAAATATTATAAATAATTTCCATATATCCTTTACCCAGCTTCCCCAAAGACTAATATCTTATAAAGTCATAGTACAGTTATCGAGACCCAGGAAATTAACAGTAATAACACATTATTAACTAATCTACAAGCTTTATTCAAGTGTTCCCATTTGTCCCACTAATGTCCTTTCTATATTTTAAAATATAGAATGTTTCAGCCTTAAGCAGTAAAGCAAAGATTTTAATTACTCTTAATAGCTAAAATTTCTGCTCATAGACAAAACGTCTTTCGAAATGGATTTTCTCATTTCTCCTGGCAGTAATTAACAATCCCACTAAGTAATTTCAGAATTGTTTCTGTGGATAATGCATGTATTTTTGTTACATTAATCTGTCAATATTTAATTAAAAAATAATCCCCTTTGATATTTTTAAATGTCAGAGAAAATGCGTAAACAAATTGCTTCTCTCTTATCAGATTTTCATAATGAAATATAGGTGAATAATGGATCTTTTAATATATATTGTTGTGGCATGGCATTTTGTGTCAGATGGTATTTTTACAGTACATAATAGTATTCATGTCTATTATCAGTTAGCTTTTCATGTATTTATAGGTGACAAGAACAAAGGGAAAATTTGTTGTAGTGTGTACACACTCAAAGCTAATAAAATAGCCATTTGCCCCAAGTTACAATAATATAAAGATGAGTGGTCTAGTACATATCATTATTAACCTCTTCCTTAGACTGTACTTTATTATGAGTTTCTACTCCCCAAATAGTGGTGTATAGGAAATGTTCAGCACCAAACAAAAAGTTTATGAAGACCAGAGAGCTGTCTTCACCCTCCCATTTTACAGCTAACTAATCCATTCAATTTTATGCTTTGAAAAGACTAACGATGAATTGCCTAAAGGAATTCATGTCAAAATCATTTTGGATGTGACAACATAAAAACCCAAGGTCATGAATTTCTTTAAATGTCACAAGGTTTCTGCATTCCTATTGCATCATAAGTGTCCTTGCTTTCTTGCTTCACTGTAGAAAAACAAAAACTGAAAACCATAGCGAAGCAAGGTGGGTGTAGTTTATGCAAGAAAAATGACAGCAAAGAGATAAATAAAAGCCTTTGGCTCTAAGTCAAAAAAGAGACAAGTTACTCAACATCAGTAATTATTAGAGACAGGTAAATCAAAACTACAATGAGATATCACCTCACACCCGTCAGAGTGGCCATCATCAAAAAATCTACAAACAATAAATGCTTGAGAGGGTGTGGGGAAGAGCAAACCCTCCTACACTGTTGGTGGGAATATAAACTGGTACAGCCACTATGGAGAACAGTATGGAGGTTCCTTAAAAAACTAAAAATAGCACTACCATATGACCCAGCAGTCCCACTACTGGGCATATACCCTGAGAAAACCATAATTCAAAGAGATAGATGCACCCCAATATTCATTGCAGCACTATTCACAATAGCCAGGTCATGGAAGCCACCTAAATGTCCATCAACAGAGGAATGGATAAAGAAGATGTGGTATATATATACAATGGAATATTACTCAGCCATAAAACGGAACAAAATTGTGCAATTTGCAGAGATGTGGATGGATCTAGAGAGTGTCATACAGAGTGAAGTAAGTCAGAAAGAGAAAAACAAATGTCATATAATATTGTTTATATGTGAAATCTAGAAAAATGATACAGATGAACCTATTTGCAAAGCAGAAATAGAGACACAGATGTAGAGAACAAATGTATGGATACCAAGGGGGAAGGGGTGTGGGATGAACTGGGAGATTGGGATTGACATATATAGACTACTATGTGTAAAGTAGACAACTAATGGGAACCTACTGTAGAGCTCAGGGAACTCGACTCAATTCACTGTGGTGACCTAAACGGGAAAGAAATCCAAAAAAGAGGGTATATATGTGTACGTATAACTGATTCACTTTGCTGTACACCAGAAACTAACACAACATTGTAAAGCAAATGTACTCCAATTAAAAATTAATAAAAAAAGAACTCTGATGAAGATTTGACTATTATAGTAAGATGTAAATATGAAATTACAATGTTATAAAGCAATGTTCTTGTGTAATAATACCAAAGTAAAACATCTCATTCACATACCAAAAAAATGAGGCAAGTTAATGTGTATATTACATTTCAAGTTGATATAAAATTTATAAAGTAGGTGTGAATATATGTTTTATGGTTCCCACTTTAACTGGCTTTTCTAATTAACCAATGTCTTTTCTAGTCTGATATTGTCAAATGATATGATCTATAAAACCCATTGCTGACAAAACTAAGGCACTCAGTGTCACACACTAGTGGCCGAACATAAATTGGTCAACGTGTATAGACAACAATTTGACCTTGAAAATGATGGTACATTTTGAGCCCTTCTAGGAATCTCTTCTAAGGAAATACTTCCTTAAAATTTAGGGAAAAGATTGTACGTGAAAATGTTTAAAACCCCTCATTTATATATGTTATAACAAATCACTGGGATAAATGCTGGTGGTGATCTCTCTCTCTCTGTCTCTCTCTCACACACACACAGGAGGTGACATATTCATATGATCAAATCTTATTCAGCTATTGAAGGAAACTGAACATTAATTAAAAGGCATAGAAAAGATGTCCTAAGATAATGTTTAGACGACAGAGTAGGTTACAGACCTATATATTGAAAATTATTCCAATAAATGTAAGAATAAGTGGGAAAAACTGCATCAAAATGTATTGTTGGATGCTGAATCGTTTTCTTTTACTTCCCTTTATAAAGTTTTTGTCTTTTCTACATTTTATAGGTGTATAATGTTTCTTTGAAACAAAAAAATAACTAGAAGTTTTAAAATTATTTCATAATAAAATAGTCTGAGAAAACAGATTGGTAGCTTTATTCAAATGAATAATTAGAACTTTTTCTAAATTTTCAATTTTTCCTCAATCTGGGAACATTTCACATTGAGCAGTTTGGGAGGGAAGTAAGTTTGCAGAAAAATAATTTTTGTTCTTGGTAGAACCTTGTCTATGTAAGCATAGGTAAAACACTCTAGAACAGAAAGAATACATATTGAAACTTTGTGCTAGGAACAAGTAGTAAAGACTAAGAACAAAGAAAGTAGAATTAAGAGATATTTTTAAGACAGATACACTTTTAATAATGAATATCTCCATTTTCTCTTTTGTAAAATTAAGGACTTGGACTGATTGAGCTCTATATTCTTTCAGTTCCAACAGATTATGCTTCCATGATGTTATCTCCAAAAACTGTAATTTGTCCCCAAAGTTGCCTTTGCACAAATAATCTTTCTGGAGTTACGGCTCTGGGAAGGAGGGATTAAGATTCTGGTGCCTTATACATGCTCTCAGCTCCACAAGATTTTTCCCTGTGGTCCACACTCTCCTTCCAAATCTCTCAGCTTCAGCTTTCAGAGGCTTTTACACTTAGGGGAAGTGGAATTACTTTTTTAGGAATCATTTGTTTAAGCTTTGAGAAGTTATCTTTTTGACTTGAAACCACATTATTTTCTCCTTACCATTTCACTTTGTTTTGTTTTCCTTCAGACACTGGTGTGTATTTCTCTCCCTGTTTTGACTGCTTTGCATTCCATTCTTTAATTGGTGACTGTTGGGTGCTCCACATGTGTTTCACATAAAGTCACCAGTTTCCTCTGGTGTTAGATGACGGCCTCCTTGAAAGTTGAAGACAAGGTGCTTGCACTTTGTCTAAAAAGAAACATAATTGGAACTAACAGAAATTTACAGTAGCCAAGGTTACGTCACTGTAGAGAACTCTGCAGTCCTGGATGAAGGAACAGTCTTAAAGAGCAACCTGCAAGGGTGAATATATATTGATATCTGTAACAGGATGTGAGCGCCTGCCATGCATACATCTGGGAAGCTTTAGGAGTTAGAGAGAAAAGAAGATCAGGAAACAGAGGCTGATTAAATATTGCATTGCTCTCAATAGACAAATCAAATTAAAAACAATCTTGAAGTCCTGAGTAAAGTAAATAGAATCACACTTTATAAAGCAAGACACAGCTGTGTAGCTGAGGGGAGCTTCCTGTGGCTGCGAACGTTTTATGTGAGGTCCCCAAATCCTCTTTAGACAAACGCTTCCTTCTGGACTGTTTCCAGGGTCTAATTGTTTTAGTAAGCATATGAACCCCAGAGGACAGGATTCATAAGAGTGTTACAAACAGAAGGGAGGTTTAAAGTAGAATTATGCACACTTAAAAGTGAGGTGATTTTACCTCATTTCCTCTATTCTATTGAAAACAGTCTTCAGTGACAGAGGGAAAGCCTGGAGCAGAGAGAGAATTGAACTGAATACGGGCAGGAAAAAAGAAATTCAAGATGAAACATTAAAGAAGAGTCAGGAGAGAGGGATGAAGGTGGAAAAGTGTAAGGAGAATGCTCAGGGCTCATCTGGGAAAAAATAAATGTCCCCAGATTAATAATGTTAATCCACTTTTTTTTCTAATACATTCAAGGGAACATTAGCATCAATATTTATTAAAAATGATTCCATTGTCTGGTTTGTTCAAGAACTTTTATCTCCAAAGAAGAAGAAATCTTTTAAAGAGTTTGACTCTAAGACATAGTGAATTTTTGAGACTATTTAGAGATGCCCATATGATAGCCTTGATGATACAATCTTGGAGTCCAGCATTAACACCCAAGACGAAGGGGCTTCAACAACAGTCACTGTGCTTTAGGATGAGTACAGGATAATGGTCGTCTTACATATGTGTCTGATACCCCATGGATAGTGGGGGAAACCTTTTACTTTCACAGGAATTTGGAAGTTTTGACTGCTACATGGGACCAGACATTTTAAATCCTGAACTGAGATTTGGGGGAGGACCAAAGACCCTGGAAAATATTTTCTGAAAGTGACCAGAAAACTCATGGGAGTTACTGTATAATTTATCCAAGGAGAAAGAAAAATTAGAAGAAGTTTGAACAGGTAGTGTGAGACAAGATTTAAGTTTTCTGATAGCATCATACAGGATACTTCTTTGGTCCATGTAACACATACTTGAGTAAATTTCAAGGCAGGTTAATGATGTCACATTTTGTACACATGTAACAATGGACATTAATAATAAAAACAATCCAACAAAAATACTGAAATTAACAGAGTCTCCAACTGAGGTCAAAAGAATCCTAAGGCCAAGAAGGGGACTGGAGGTCTGTATGGTCCATGAAACACTTAGAGGGGATGGCACATCCATGAAACATTTCTGGAAACTGTTTCTACCACAGAATCTGTACTAAGTGAGAAGACACAGGGGAAATAGTTACTCTCAAACCATTGCTGTAAAGATGGTAAAAAGTGAGGATGCCCTTGTGACTCTCTTTTGCATACCATATGAAATGTTTTTAATTATTCCTTTTTGCAAAGATGAGAAATTGCTGAACACAAATGTGGCTACTTCCACCTTCCTAACCAGGAACTCTCCTGAAACTATTAAACACTTAGGAGAATTTATGGCTGAATCTAAACTTCTTCAATAAAGCCCTCATCGTGACATGACAGATTTGGAATTTCAGGCAGAACTAATGTCAACATGCACTATCAGGAAAGCGTACACTTCTCCCTGTGAGCACAAGAAAATATTAGAAAAATCATGAGAGAGGTGAGAGGATCCCTTGTGTTGAAAGAATCGTTTCCTTTGAAACGGAACAACATCTATGGCCAAAAGAAAAAAAGAAGGAGAAGATCTTAAGGACCCTCCATACTGTTCGCCATAGTGACTGTATCAATTTAGATTCCCACCAACAGTGCAGGAGGGCTCCCTTTTCTCCACACCCTCTCCAGCATTTATTATTATTATTTTTTCTGAGTTTCAACTTTGTTTTTATTTTTTAAATGTGTCAGCATTTATTATTTATAGACTTTTTGATGATGACCATTCTGACTGGTGTGAGTTGATACTTCATTGTAGTTTTAATTTGCATTTCTCTAATATTAGCGATGTTGATCATCTTTTCATGTGCCTCTTTCTTTGCCAACTGCATGTCTTCTTTGCAGAAATGTCTATTTAGGTCTTCTGCCCATTTCTTTTTTATTGGATTGTTTGTTTTTATGGTATTGAGCCGCATAAGCTGTTTGTAAATTTTGGAGACTACCCTTTGTCAGTCGCATCATTTGCAAATATTTTCTTCCATTCTGTGGGTTGTCTTTTCATCTTGTTTATGGTTTCCTTTGCTGTGCAAAAGCTTTTGAGTTTAATTAAGTCCCATTTGTTTATTTTAGTTTTTATTTTCATTACTCTGAGGAATGGAACTAAGACTATAAAGATGAACTAAAAGATTGATGAATAAAATTGGCCATGGAAGCCCTGAGCAGCAAACGGTGTTTTTACAGAAATTGATGTTAACAAATTAGAAAATCTGGGTAGGTTCCAACAGGATACAGATTGCACTCTTGAAATAGTTGGAGAAGGGTATATTTTCCAAAGGATCATTCACAAAGTGTGGTTATAGGAGGCTCCCAAAGGATGGAGCATTGACCTGAGGCCCAGAAGCAGCCACAGTCCTACTAAATGTGAAAGGACAAGGAAGGCAAGGGGGATGTCAACCAACCAGGAGGGGAGGGTTTGCACTGTAGACTCAGGGACACAGGAAGTGGGACCAGGGCAATAAATCGCCTGATCGCACACTGTCTCTTCCCTCACACTTCCTTCTGAAGCCAGACAGTTAGGGACCCATGGATGTGTTTCCTACAGGTCAGCCTCCCCAGGCAGGGTACAGATGGACAAAGGTTGAGGGTGGGGTCTGAGGAGGCATGTGGAGAATATCCAGTCCACAAACAAGCTCCAGAGATTCTCCAAGGACCTAAAGGGAAATTACCTAAATAATGAGATTCTATATGATTCATGGATACAACCAACCCAATCAAAACCAAATCACTGTCCAAGGCAATTTTGAAAAGTAGAGGGAACAGATGATAGAGCAAAACAATAATGGGAGAAATCTTTCCTAGGTCAAATGGCTGATTTTGAGCCCAAAAGTGCATACTTCATACACACGAGATCACTGAAAAATAAAATATGATAAAGAGTTCAGGAGTAGGAAAGTGGCATATCAAAAGAATAGACCTTAGCAAATAAACCAGGACACCATTACAGGCATCATGCATGTGGTGGGCAAGAGAAGGCCTCTCGCCTGCACAAAGATGTCCACAAAATATTTTGCAGATGTGATTAGATTAAGGATCTTGAGATGGGAAGGTGATTCTGGATTGTCTGGGTGGTCTCAATGTGATCACCCACTGCGGTGAAAGAAACCACACTCCAGAGGAAACATGGACCAAGTCACCAAACAGAGGAAAATGCCCCTTTGTCAGTGGGTCAGAGGGAGGAAATGGGAGGATGAGAGTGGGTTGGAAGAGTGCTCTTGAAGACAGGAAGTAGTCACAAGGCTAGGAAAGCAGGCCGCCTCTAGAATCCGGAAAAGATAGGGAATGTATTCACCCTACAGACTCTAGAAAAAATGCAGCCTGCCAGCCCATGATTTTATCTTGATTTAATAAGACACATTTCAGACTCCTAACCTATAAGACTATTAGACAATAAATGTGTTACCTAAGCCACTTAATTTGTGGTAGCTTGTTATAGCAATAAGAAACTAATGCATGCTGCTAATTGAATCACAATCTTTGACATTAAAGTTAATTATTATAAAAATGCATAATATTATGTACACACATAGTTTGTAAACCATATAAACTGGGTTAGCTTATTCTTGCCTGGAAACCAGTCTCAGCACCATAGCTACATTTTTTAAAATATTGCAACTAAAATAAGGTGAAAAGTAATTTCAATCTTATTAAAGCTTCTCTAACGAGGCCACAGAGAGATTCCATAAAACACAAGTAACTTTTTTATTTTTATTTTTTGGCAGGCAGTAAGTGATTGATTGATTGATTGATTATTTTTTTTATATTGGAGTATATTTACAGTGTTGTGTTAGTTTCAGTTGTACAGCAAAGTGGCTCAGTTTTACAAATACATACATTTATTCTTTTTCAGATTCTTTTCCCTTATAGATTACTAACAGAATACTGAGTATAGTTCCCTGTGCTATGCAATAGGTCCTTGTTGATTTATCTATTTTATATTTAGTAGTGTGTATATGTTAATCCCAAACTCCTAATGTATCCGTCTCCCACCCCTTTCCCCTTTGGTAACCGTAAGTTTGTTTCCTATGTCTGTTAGTCTGTTTCTTTTTGTAAATAAGTTCATTTGTATCATATTTTAGATTCCACATATACGTGACACCCTATGATATTTGTCTCTCTCTGTCTGACTTACTTCACTTAGTATGATCATCTCTAGGTCCATCCACGTTGCTGCAAATGGCATTACTTCATTTTTTTTATGGGTGAGTAATATCCCATTGTGTAGATGCACCACATCATCTTTGTCCATCCGTCTGTCAATGGACACTTAAGTTGCTTCCATGTCCTGGCTGTTGTGCATAGCACTGCTATGAACACTGGGGTGCCTGTGTCTTTTCAAATTATGTCTACAACCTAACTTCTTAAAAAAAAACCCTCACTCTCTCTCTCCAACCAACCCCACTCAAAGCTCTTTAAACTCAGCCCCGAAGCTTCTTGTCATTCTAACCTCCTACCTTTTTTGAGGGAAAACCCATCTTACGATCTCCCAGTTTCATTCCTACCCCTTAACCGTGACCCTTGTTAATGCCATGAAAACACCAGACGGTTACAGCTGCCCATCCTCCTTTTCAAATACCCCATGCCTTCTGGTTCTCATCATGGCATCAATAACGGTGCTAAAAACAATAATGAGAATAGTTAGACAATGTCATATCAGGAGTGACGCTGAGAGAACCGTTGGCCACGGTGAAGGCTATAAAGAGACTGTATTAGCTGTTGGGAATTTCGGAACAATAGAAAATAAACTAAAATTTATTTTGCTTTTTGCTGTCATCGCATAGCTTACATGATAGCTTACTCCTGCTGCGACCACCATTTACACCAACCCCACCCCATTACAGACCACGCGTGTCCTGAGTGTACAATCCCCACTGTTAATTGGGGTCTATAATTCTCCAATATAGAGATGAAAACAGAGATATTAGAAGAGGAGATAACACTCTGTTTAATTTCATGTACGACTGCGTTTGTCTTGTGTTCATATGCAGCTTTTCAGTGCTCCCTGCCTCCAAAGAACTCAGTTTTCTAATCTTCTGTTTGAATTGGAATCTCTGAATCCAGGTCCAACCAAATGACTAGTTACTTTCTTTGTACCTTAACAGGATACAGAAATTTTCACAAGCATTTTTTATCATATTTGAATAAGGCAAATGTGACAGAAAGAAATAATTTTTGTTTGGTTTTTTGTTTGTTTGTTTTTTACTTAGTGACACAGCTTTATATAGATACATCCTTGGTACAGATGATTTGTTTCAAATAGTAGTGTGTAAGTGTAGGGTGTGTGTGTGTGTGAATTTGCTGGCCCTTTATCTTTTTTATTCCTTAAACTTTATTTTCCACCTTTATATAGTCAGGAAAGAGTAAATTCCATGTAGAACAATGATTTTTTCTATAAAGAAGCTATTTAGAAGCTGTGAATAGGAGGTGTATACATATAGAGATGGATTTCTTTAGGTTGAAATGTTTCAATTTTTAAAAATTATTTTCAAAGAAAGTTTACCACATTTGTGTTTATACTTCAAAAAACAAGGAGAAATATAATTTTAATTTCTGTCTTCCTTTTGCAACAAAGTGCACTTGTGGTTGTAGTCTTTTATTCAACCTATCCGAGAATTTTGATTTCTGCCAAAAATATCAAATTTTAACATGTAGAAGCAAATGTTGTCTTAGACACACAAGGTTTGTTACATGTGTCCCAACAGTATCAGAATTTTATTTCATTCTGTACTCGTCAGCATAAGAACGACAAATCTCCAAGTTACTATATGTTAGTGACAAGCAAGTGATGCTGACCTAACACCATTGAATTTGGGAATTAAGATATAATGAGTTTGCCAGGCATAAAATTCTAGATTTGGTTAAGAGATAAAATTATCTTACAGATATGCTCTATGATTTTACAATGGAGAATCAGGAAGTCAATAGAAAATGTGACCAGATGTTAATAAATAAAATGTCCACATTTTTCTTGGGTAACTCATAAAGCTTTCAGAAGAGTTGACATATAGTTTTAGGACACAGGTCATTTTTTGGTTAAATGGCCTGATAATACTGGTAATCCAAATATTTGGGAACTACATAAAAATTTTTCACACATCTCCTTTGCCAATGCAAACTACCTCACAATAGCTATATAGGTACCAAAAATGAGAATGTTTCAATCTGAAGAGAAGACAATTTAAAAGTCTGAGAAAACATGTCATCACAATTTTTTTGAGCTCCTATTATGGGACTTATGTAATATAAAGTTTTCTGTTTTTTTCTTCTTTTATAATAATTATATATCAGTCACATCATTTTATTTGTGCACACAGTAGAAGAAAGGAAACATAGTGTGGAGTAAAGGTGCCAAATTCATTTGTTAATGAATGAATGAAACATTTATTTTAAGAAAAGCAGAAGGAAGAAGGAAGTA
The DNA here is from genome assembly GCF_964165515.1 of Mesoplodon bidens. Classification (NCBI taxonomy): domain Eukaryota; kingdom Metazoa; phylum Chordata; class Mammalia; order Artiodactyla; family Ziphiidae; genus Mesoplodon; species Mesoplodon bidens. The sequence goes on from NC_138176.1 coordinate 197,131,392, forward strand.
AAAAAAGAAGGAAGGGAAAGAAAGAAAGAGGGGTAAGGAGAGAAGGACGACAGTAATAAAGTATTCACTGAGTTTTCCTGAAGAAGAAGGTATTCTCATGACTATAACATTATCTAAATGTCCAGCCTGATGGGCCACCATACAGATCTTGGATTGCCAGGCTTCATGTCACATGATCCAATTCCTTAAAACAACTCGAGAGAGAGACAGAGACAGAGAGAGAGAGAGAGAGAGAGCACACACTTGATTGATCTCTTATCTATATCTATCTATCTCTTATATTGGTTCTTTTTCTCTGGAGAACCTTGACCAGTACACATTTTTTAAGTTTAATAGTTTAATATTAGTTAATTTAATAACTTAAATTAACTTAATTTAAGTTAAATTAATAGTTTACCAATTAAGAAACTGCATGTCATGAATTCAAAATTCTAGCAGTACCAGGCAGTCCATACAGGGACTTAAAGTTGGTCCGATGAACTCTTCCTTGGCCACGTGATCCGACTGCCAAAAAAAGTTTATTTCCAGACATTCTCAGGTATCATTAAACTGCAAGAAATAGATGATATTGTAGAAAAATTTGAGCAAATCTAGCAGGTGTAAGTAGGAAAAAAATCAGAATATATAGTACAGTAAAGGAGAATATCCTATTAATAAGTAATCAGATTGATTTCCTTATTTGTAGTTAATAATCCCTGAAGACATTTGTAAAGAAGTTTTTTTTTTTAAATAAGAATCATAAGCAAGAATGACATTCTTTTGGACTGGTCTTGTTTAGGAAATAAATCTCTTTCATTAGCTTAATTATATCTACTGGAAAAAGTTTTCTTGTTCCTTAACATCATCATATTACCATAATCTTAAAAGCAATATGTCTTAAAATCTTTCATTTTCCACATCAATAAGGTTTCTTTAAATAAACACATGGCATATTCCTCATCATAAATCCCTTTATTGATTAGCTAAAATATTAGAAAATTATGCTTGTTCTAATACAATGTTAAAAGATTTTTATACCAGAAACACAATGTGACAGTAACTTGCACTTTAAGTTAGAAATGCATATAGATGTTTAAGGTTCCTGGAAATCTCACCCTACAAATCATTTAACTCTTCAACAACTGCCAAGCAACAACAGTTTAACATTTACAGCCATAATCCTAACTTCAGTGCCACAGAGAAGAGAAAATTAAACAGAGTTAAAGTCACAGGACTTCTATGGTCTAGTACGGGAAAGATTTCCAGTTTGGAAAATGAAAAAAATTAATTAACTCTGTGACTTTGAGTAAGATAGTTGTCTTCCCAAACTTTAGTCTTTCAACAATAAAAATGAAAAAGGCTTCTATGCCTCGATGCCTTTCCACCAGTAGTTCTTGTGCCAATAAATGTGTAAACCACTGGAATAGAAGCAAAAATCATAGCTCAGAGATATTTCAATAGTCTAGATGAAAGGTCAAGAGCCTACAGTAAGACAGGTGGTAATAAGAACATGGAAGGAGATGCACAGTGATTTAGGGACACAGAGGGTCAATGATTAGATTTGGAGGCTGAGGAATGAGAGACAACTTGATGGCTACACAGAATGTATTGCAATCAACAAGAATAGGGAAATACAAGGTGGAGAAGGGAAATACGGGAGGACAATAAATTCAGCTTTTATAGTTCACCTAAGATGCCTATGAAACATTATATTAAGATGTCTAGTAAGCTGCTAGAAATGCGGAACAGGATTGCAGAAGAGAGACCTCAATGAGCTGGCACTACAGAGAGAATTGAAGAAAAAGAGGAGGAGGAGGAGAAAGTAGTAATAAAGAGAACTTGTAGGAAGTAGGTAGTATTCTGAATGGGTATGTGTACTTTTAAATAACTATCATCTTAATAAATATACTAGTATGCAATATTTTTCACTCAATAAAGGATTTTGTACAGCAGAAATTTATACAACATTGTAAATCAACAGTATTTCAATAAAATAATTTTTTTAAAAGATCAGGAACAAAGGGAAAAAAAGATACATGAACCCTATGTTCATAGCAGCACTGTGTACAATAGCCAAGATATGGAAATAATCTAAATGTCCATTGACAGAGGAATGGATAAAGAAGATGTGGTATATATATATATATATATATATATATATATATATATATATATATATACATACATACATACTATGGAATATTACTCAGGTATAAAAAAGCTATGCTTCCAGTTTGGGTAATCATGCTTATCACAACCGAAATCTAAATGCACATATTGATGTGAGACGAACAAGCAAAAGAACAAAAAGCAAGGTCTCTCCATCTTTTGTCTCTAAAAGAGATGAAATCTTAAATATTTCATGTTAAGACATTGACTCCCTAACAGCAAATAACTTTATCTGTGATTTTTATAGTACTGATGTCCAAAACTATGTAAAGCCTTTGCTATCTGAGATAATCATCTGAGAACTTGCCATTTTCCTATCTAGAACGGAACAACTCAGTAATCTTGGTAAGTGTGTGGGGGTGTGTGTGTGTTTTTTATTGTGTGTGTTGTATTTTTTATTTGGTAACCTCGTGTTGCTAACACTTGGACTCCCTCCTAGATGTTCTTTCCGAGTAAACTACTCTTTCCTAAATAGCTTTGTTTCTGATCTAAACCTTAACTTCTAAACTACCATTCCTTTACCTAAATTTTGACGATTCTTCCCTCAAATTGTTTCCTGAACCAACTGCTACCTGTAATTCTAGAAGTTGCCTTACAGCTCAGGCTCTGAGCCCCTGATGGTGCACAGCTTCCAATGCCTGTAAATCTTCCCAACACATCACATACCGCGATCTACAAATTCCTTTGCCAGAAGAATCCATTTCAAATTCCTCAGACTGATACTCAGAAAGGTCTAAAGACTGGCATCTCCTTTACTGTCTCATGAGGAATATTTATGACATGAACTGCCCCTTCAAGCTGGGTCACCCACCATCTTCTCTCTCCTGTCCATGCAGAGTAAAAGTCCTGCAGCTCCTGTGCTCACACATTCTGTCCCTCCCTCTGTGCCCACACACTCTAAATAAATTCGGATTCTTCTTTTAGAAAATATTTATTGGTATGGGGAAAAGCACATGGTACATTGTTGAATTTAAAAAGTTATTAAACAGTATACACAGATGACATACTTCTTGAAAAATGAAGGAAGATTGGAAGAGAGCAAAAACATGGGGAGACTGGTTTCAGAAAATGAGGTTCATACTGTCAAATCATGTTTTATTCCCTTTGCCATTTTTGTATTTATTGTATTTTTTAACATCTTTATTGGAGTATAATTGTTTTACAATGGTGTGTTAGATTCTCCTTTATAACAAAGTGAATCAGCTATACGTATACATATATCCCCATATCTCCTCCCTCTTGCATCTCCCTCCCACCCTCCCTATCCCACCCCTCTAGATGGTCACAAAGCACCAAGCTGCTCTCCCCCTGCTATGCAGCTGCTTCCCACTAGCTATCTATTTTACATTGGGTAGTGTATATATGTCCATGCCACTCTCTTACTTCGTCCCAGCTTACCCTTTCCCCTTCCCGTGTCCTCAAGTCCATTCTCTATGTCTGCATCTTTATTCCTGTCCTGCCCCTAGATTCTTCATAACCTTTTTTTTTTAGATTCCATATATATATGTTAGCATGCAGTATTTGTCTTTCTCTTTCTGACTTACTTCACTCTGTATGACAGACTCTAGGTTCATACACCTTACTACAAATAACTCATTTTTGTTTCTTTATATGGCTGAGTAATATTCCATTGTATATATGTGCCACATCTTCTTTATCCATTCATCTGTCTGTGGACACTTAGGTTGCTTCCATGTCCTGGCTATTGTAAATAGAGCTGCAGTGAACACTGTGGTACATGACTCTTTTTCAATTATGGTTTTCTCAGGGTATATGCCCAGTAGTGGGATTGCTGTGTCATATGGTAGTTCTATTTTTAGTTTTTTAAGGAATCTCCATACTGTTCTCCATAGTGGCTGTATCAATTTACATTCCCACCAACAGTGCGAGAGAGTCCCCTTTTCTCCACACCCTCTCCAGTATTTATTGTTTGTATATTTTTTGATATGATGCCCATTCTGACTGGTGTGAGGTGATACCTCATTGTAGTTTTCATTTGCATTTCTCTAATGATTAGTGATGTTGAGTATTCTTTCATGTGTTTGTTGGCAATCTGTATTATCTTCTTTGGAGAAATGTCTATTTAGGTCTTCTGCCCATTTTTGGATTGAGTTGTTTGTTTTTTTGATATTGAGCTGCATGAGCTGCTTGTAAATTTTGGAGATTAATCCTTTGTCAGTTGCTTCATTTGCAAATATTTTCTCCAATTCTGAGTGCTGTCTTTTCGCCGTGTTTATGGTTTCCTTTGCTGTGCAAAATCTTTTAAGTTCCATTAGGTCCCATTTGTTTATTTTTGTTTTTATTTCCATTTCTCTAGGAGGTGGGTCAAAAAGATCTTGCTGTCATTTATGTCATAGAGTGTTCTGCCTAAGTTTTCCTCTAAGAGTTTTATAGTGTCTGGCCTTACATTAAGGCATTCAATCCATTATGAGTTTATTTTTGTGTATGGTGTTAGGGAGTGCTCTACTTTCTTTCTTTCACATGTAGCTGTCCAGTTTTCCCAGCACCACTTATTGAAGAGGCTGTCTTTTCTCCATTGTATATTCTTGCCTCCTTTATCAAAGATAAGGTGATCATATGTGCATGGGTTTATCTATGGGCTTTCTATCCTGTTCCATTAATCTATATTTCTGTTTTTGTGCCAGTACCATACTGTCTTGATTACTGTAGCTTTGTAGTATAGTCTGAAGTCAGGGTGCCTGATTCCTCCAGCTCTGTTTTTTCATTCTCAAGATTGCTTTGGCTATTTGCAGTCTTTTGTGTTTCCATACACATTGTGAATTTTTTTGTTCTAGTTCTGTGAAAAATGCCAGTGGTAGTTTGATAGGGATTGCATTGAATCTGTACATTGCTTTGGGTAGTATAGTCATTTTCACAATGTTGATTCTTCCAATCCAAGAATATGGTATACCTCTCCATCTGTTTGTATCAACTTTAATTTCTTTCATCAGTGTCTTATAGTTTTCTGCATACAGGTCTTTTGTCTCTTTAGGTAGGTTTATTCCTAGGTATTTTATTATTTTTGTTGCAATGGTAAATGGGAGTGTTTCCTTAATTTCTCTTTCAGGTTTTTCATCATTAATGTATAGGAATGCAAGAGATTTCTGTGCATTCATTTTGTATCCTGCTACTTTACCAAATTCATTGATTAGCTCTAGTAGTTGTCTGGTAGCATCTTTAGGATTCTCTATGTATTCTCTATGTATAGTATCATGTCACCTGCAAACAGCTTTACTTCTTCTCTTCTGATTTGGATTCCTTTTATTTCTTTCTGTCTACATTTTAACAACTCCGAGTTAATTTCCTATCTCTTATCTGAGTTACATAATTACATGATTCTTTACTTTTTGTGCTTTTTTTTTAAATAGAAGGGAGGAGCTTAGTGGTATAGAAAGGAGACCTAAGGAGCTGACTAACTGTGTGCCCATCCTGCTCCAATGTATGCTAACAGGGTGAAACCAGGCAAGTTATTCAACTCCATGCCTGCTCCCTCCTCTGTGTCACAGAGGTATGAACAATATACCCACGGATTCTTGTGAGAACAATTCATACAGATAAAGGATCAAAAACAGTATCTGGCATGTAGAGAATGCCCAATAAGGATAATTATTAGTAAATGCAGAGAGGGTGTGGAGAAAAGGGAAACCTCCTACACTGTTGGTAGGAAAGTTAATTGGTGCAGCCACTATGGAGAACAGTATGGAGGTTCCTTAAAAAACTAAGAATAGAGCTACAATATGATCCTGCAATCCCACTCCTGGGCATATATCCAGAGAAAAACGTAATTTGAAAGGATACATCCACCCCAGTGTTCATAGCAGCACTGTTTACAATAGCCAGAACATGGAAGCAACCTAAATGTCCATCGACAGAGGAATGGATAAAGGATATAAGGTACATATATACAATGGAATATTAGTCAGCCATAATAAAGAATGAAATAATGTCATTTGCAACAACATGGGTGGATCTAAAGATGATCATGCTAAGTGAAATAAGTCAGAACGAGAAAGACAAATATCATATGGTATCTCTTATATGTGGAATCTAAAAAAATGATACAAATGTACTTATTTACAAAACAGAAACAGATTCACAAACATAGAGAACAAACTTATGGCTACCAAACGGGAAGAGGTGGGGAAGGCATAAATTAGGAGTTTGGGATTAACAGATACACACTGCTCTATATAAAATAGATAAACAACAAGGATCTACTGTATAGCACAGGGAATTATACTCAATCCATAAAGGAAAAGAATCTGAAAAAGAATATATATATTTATATATATTATATACATACAACTGAATCACTTTGCTGTATAACTGAAACTTACACATTATAAATCAACAATACTTCAGTAAAAATTTTTTAAAAGATAAGAACTGTTATGGTTATGATTATGATTATTTGACATCTGTATTTGGATAATGGACATGCACCTCAAATCCAGTGCATCAAAAATCATACTCATGGCTCCACTCAGTTCCAGTGACTGATCCTCCTCTCCTGCTGTGTCCCCTATCTTGGTCCTTGGCAGTAAGACCCCTGACAGGAATCGGCTGATGCTTCTTTTTCCCTCACTTTCCCAGTATCCAATCCAGCAGCAGATCTTGACAACTTCATCTCTCAAATTTAATGTGAATCTTTTCATTGTTCTTCACATCTCTTGCAAACCCCAGTTTAATTTGCACTGTCACCCCTGATTGGGCTGTATCAGTAACCACACTTGTTCCACATCTGTCTCTCAACAATCCATTTTTCCAGTAGCAGCCAACAAGAATGTGTTAGAGTTTAATCAGAGCAGGACACTCTGTTACTTCCACTCTAATCACTTCCAACGTATAAACATCATATTGAACTGCCTTCCCACTGCACTTAGGATGTATCCACGTGATTCCATCCTATGTGGTTCTTCTTCAGCCCTCTTGTTCTAGCCCAAGCTGGTCTCATGAGGACTTTGTTCCCACCTCGGGTCCCCTGCACAGATGACTCTCTGTCTGGATGTTTACATGGCTAGGTCCTTCCCTTCCTTCAAGTTCCAACTCAACTCTCACTTTTTAACACACCCTTAGGCTCTTCCTATCAAACACTGTGTTTCCCATTCCCAATAAGAGTAATTTTCTATCATTTTCCTCTGGCTTATTTTCTTCACGGCATTTCTCAGTGACTAATAGCTTATTTGTTTGTTTGTTTTTCATTGCTTGACTCTAAAAATTAGCTTTGAGAGGTCGAGGATCTGATTTGTCTTGTTGACTCTTGTATCTCCACTTCCGAGAATGAATAAGAGGAAATAAAGTATTAGTGTTTTGTATTACTTTGTCTTGTCTTTTAATTTTCATGCATGCATAGCATGTCACTTTACAGATTTATTCTTCTCATTAATGTGTTAATTCATTCAACAAATATTCATTGAGTACATACTTTTGTCCTGGACCACTGTTAGCTTTTAGTAAGTCAAAGACAATTAAAACAGTTTCTTTGCTCAATGAACGAATAATGTAAACCAACCTAAGGATTCTATTGGATCTAATAAAGCCCTTTACACATGGCTACATATTTAGATTAATGGTATTTAAATTAATTATTCAATTAAAGAAGTAAAGAAAAGCTTTCATAAGCCTCTCAGTGGATAACTTCAGCTTTTTACATATTAAGATAAAAATTAGTAATGTGATTTAACTGATAGAGTAAGCACTTCTTTTTCTTATTTCTTTTTGCAGCTATGTGTGTGTGTGTGTGTGCATGGAAATATATTTTGACTACTATCATTAAAGGGATTCTTGAGTGTGATAATATTTTTAAATAATTTTCACTAATTTATTTAAAAGAAAAATAAAGTACTTCCTTACTTAATATAGTCAGGAAATATAGTATTCTGGATAAGTAAATAGCCTTGAGAATTATAATAGATGTAATACATTTTTAATATTATGCAAGTAAAAATGTATCAGAAATTGTGTCTTTCAGCCCCTTAAGTTTATTAAAGCAGTAAGAAATTACTCAGAGAATGTTTAAGAAATTTCCCTAGTATCCAATAGCAACATTGCTGAGAAAAGAAACTGTCCATTATAAATTTATAAATTCATTAACTCTAGTTAAAGCTTACAGTGTTAAGTGCCCAAAAACTGTTAAAGTTTTTATTTTATTAAGTGGCCTCATGTTGTCCTAAAAATAGTATGAGTTTCAGCAACAGGCAGATGGGGCTTGTGATCCCAATTTAGTCATTTAATAGCTACATAACCTCAAACAAGTCACTTAAATATTTATTTTGACATTTAGTTTCCTTGTCTTTGAAATGAGAGCACAAATATCTTACCAGGTTATTTTCAGAATTGAGAAAAATACATATAAAAGACCTAGCACTTCAAATATATACTCATTACCGCTTTTTATGAAAATATTCCTAAATTATTAGTAGTATGCATTTACCTTCTCCTAAGTAAACTACTAAGTGTAACAATCTCATAATATCTGGGTTGCAAGGTAGGAATTAACTGATTAAATAAACATAAACATGAGAGTGAATTCCACTCTGTCATTAATTCACTGTGCTACATCAGACCAGCCATGTCCCCTCTGTCACAGAACTTCTTCTGTAAATTGAAGAGGTTGGGATACATAATTCATAAGGTCTGTTCAAGCTCTAATATGCTAAGATTCAAGTGAGCCAGTAATTATTTTGGGATGTGATACTCTGATGCTCTAAGGTTTTGTTACAGGTTGAATTGCATCTCCAAAAAGACATGTTGAAGTCTTAACCCCCAGTACCTGTGAATTTATCTTATTTGGAAATAAGATCTTTGCAGATGTAAGCAAGCTAAGATGAGGCTGTTAGGGTGAGCCCTAACTCAATATGACTGGTGTCCTCATTGGAAGTGGGAAATACCATGTAAAGGCAGAAACACCCAGTGAGAATGTCATGTGGTGACAGAGGCAAAGATTGGAGTGATGCAGAGACAAGCCAGGGAAGCCTGAGGACCTCCTGCCACCACCAGAAGCTAGGAAGAGGCAAGAAAGGACTGCACACAGAGTCTAGAGGGAAGCTGACCCCAAAGGCACCTTGATTTTGGACTTCCAGCCTCCAAAACTGTAAGAGAATACATTTCTGTTGTTTAAGCCACCAACCTTCTGGTGTTTTGGTACAGCAGCAACATAATAAAAATCACCTCAAATTCTCATGGCCATTATCAGGCTCGCTGATGGAATAATACCTACACTCCTATGACAAGAAGCATCACTGATAAACTTCAGCATTGTTCAATAAGTTGTTTACATGATAATAGCTAAGAAATTTAAACACGGAGAGTAAATATTAAGAAAATACGTCAAATTTATCATTATTTGCCTTTTCGTGGTGTTCAGAAATAAAGTGGAATTTTGCAGGAAATATACAACCAATTTAAAAACACTGTATTGGTCTTCTCAAGCTGCCATAATAAAATAACATAGATCGCATGTTCTTTTTTTTTCTGGCCACGCCATGTGGCATGCAGGATCTTAGTTCCCTGGCCAGCTATTGTACCTGTGCCCCCTGCAGTAGAAGCATGAAACCCTAACCACTGGACCACCAGGGAAGTCCCTGGAATCCTTTGTTCTTGCAGCTGTCCATGTAGGTCAGGTCACAATATTCCTGTAAACTTTCAACAAGACAACTGTTCTTCTCTGTTCTGCAACTTTTAAACTCTATATGAATGGAAAGTGCTATACCTTTAAAGGTTGACAACTGAAAAAAATACACAAGGTAAGAGTGGTGAGCTAAGTTTTATTTGGGGCAAAATGAGGACCATAGCATGAGAGATAGCCTCTCAGAGAGCTCTGAAGAACTGCTCCAAAGAGGGAGGTGGGGAAGGTCAGTGTATATGTGATTCTAGTGAAGGGGGTACGTGCAATCAAGGACACATTTTGGCAGAAGGTGGCTACTAGTCATGAAGAGCAGATGTCTTCATTAGTAATTTTAGTGCTTTTCTACATATAAGAAGATGTAAGAAATTGAGCTCATTAAGTCTTCTCTTGAAAATATCCAACTGTCTGAAGACCTGTTCTGCCAGTTTTCCCAGAGCACAGGTACCTCATCCTTGATCTCCACCTTGAATTCCTTTCAGGGGGTGTTAGGTCAAAGACTGCAGTAGCCAGTGACCTCATCCTTGTAGAGGCAGGTGACCAGTGACAATTTTTCATCCACAAGGTCAAGCCTGGGAGGCAGAACATTGAGAATGGGCTACGCTGTGCATCTCAGGCTCTGGGCAACATTCTTTCACAAGGTGCAGAGCCAGCAGGACTAAGCACAGGCAACAGAGCACAAGGCTTAGAGCTCAGGGTTAGATCCAATCAGGAGGCAGCTCTGCTCTTTGTTACACCAAGAGTTTCACTATGAAATTCTCCTAATATCTATTTCTAACTATGAACCATTTTCCAAGTCATTTTAAATGACAGCAAATTATTTTGTCAAACGTATTACAAATTCCCTTTCACTGCAAATGATCCAGTGAATGGGAGAGAAAAGAAAATAAACATTTTGCATCAAATTATGCAGCAAATATAGAAAGTGCAGTAGGTAAATACGTTCAAAAAGTACAGAGGAAATTTTAGAGAGGAGTGAAAAATAAGAGAACATGGTTATTAGAAACGTACAGAGAGGTTTCTGTAACTTTTCAATTTAGAATCTGTGTAACTGATCCAAATGTTCTTTTCCCCAGGCATGCCCTTTCCTTTCTACTTCTCTAAAAGATCTGGCTCAAACGGCCTCACTTCCAGGAAGATTTTCTGAGTTTTTTCCATTGCCCCCAGTAGCAGCAAAATAAACTTTTCACTTTGTCATTCTCTTATGCTCTCAAACTTTGTGTTTCACGCATGAACTTAACCTTCCTTAATCACAGTCCATGATCAGGCTTAGTGGAGGATGCACAAGGAAATGTTATGGCCCACCTTAAACATTTTAGCCTTAGTAAGAGTATCGCATAATAAAACTAATCTTGCTGTGATGTGTAATAGCAAGAGCAGCCTCCTTCCTCCCTGACTCTGGAAAGAGGAATACAATCTGCCTAACAGAGATTCCACTGAGCAGTTAGAATGAGTCTAAAGATGAATGATAGTAAAGAACATTTCACAGAGCTGAAGGAGAGTGTGTGAACTGAAAGGCAGGGAAAGGGAATGAAAATATTTGGCCTCTTATCATACATGTTTTGACAATGTATTTGACTCAAAGGTTGATGAGTCTGAGACCTGACTTGGTTATGAGGTCTTTGCATTCATATTTATTTCGTTTTGTACCCCGGTCCTCTGCCCAATGTTCTCCAACTGAGAAGCGTTCAATTGATTTTGTTTGAATGAATAAGTCAATAGCAGGAGTAACTGCAATATTGGTTGAAGATGAGACATGTCAATACATTTAATAAAAAACAATTTGATTTAGCTTGTATGGTATTATGCACAGATTAGGCATTTCCCAATCTTTTTAAATGAATACAGGTCTAGTGGAAGAAAAAACATCCAAACTGACAAGAAATTTCATTGTATGTCAAGTCAGCTCTGATGAACTATGTGGAAAAGATGGAAATTTTCCAGTAACAAAAACTATATTTCTCTTAGTTGGACCACTTAATAAGGTCACTCCAGCATTCCACAGTCATCCTGAGATTAATCACTTTATGATAGATGCATATTGAATACAAGACAGAGTGGGAGAGCCAAGGACTTCGCACTTATAGTTAAACTGGAATATGACTCATAAAAAGACCTTTTCAAAACTGGATTGCTTACAAATATTTCTCAGCGGTCAAGTACAGTGAATCTCATAGATTGCTGTTTTTATTCTCATAGAAGATAAGGTTTATATTTTACATTTTATTGTCTCTTTTTTCCTGTCCTGAAAGCCTGCATGAAGCTCCTATTTCTTCTTTTTTTTTATTGAGGGAAAATTGATATATAATATTGTATTAGTTTCAGATGTACAACATAATAATTTAATATTTGTATACACTATAAAGTGATCACCAAAATAAGTCTAGTCACCATCCATCACCATACATATAATTGACCCCATTCACCCATTTCTCCCACTCCACCCCCTTCTCCTTTGGTGACCACTAATCTGTTCTCTGTATCCGAGTTTATTTTGTTTTGTTTGTTCATTTTGGGTTTTTTTTTTTTTAGATTCCACATATAAGTGAAATCATACAGTATTTTTCTTTCTCCGTTGTCTATTTTTAACAAGAGCAGAAGTCTCATTAATTGCTTTGGAGCAGTTATTTTCTGTCCATTATAGAAACACAGACAACAAAAATACCTCAATTTTGAAAAGTTATGTCACTGAGTAAAGTGAAATTATACAAGGAGTTGTAATCTGCAAAATAAAAACAGTAAATTAATAATATTATTATCATTAGTCCCAAAGAGACCAGGTTAGTTTATCATTGATTACTGGGCATGCGTCCCTCCAAATGGAAAAATAGCTCAAAGCTCACACCCACTAACAGATGAGAGAAGTATCAGCATTATGTAACAAAAGAACAATATTATATACTCTTAAAAGTTTTAAACTTGCAGTGAAGTACTAACCTTACCAAATAGGCAAGAAAAAAAAAAAATAGAAGGCATCCAGATTGGAAAGGAAGAAGTAAGAAGCAAAGTTATCTCTATTCACAGATAATATGATTTTATAGGTAGAGAACCCTAAAGATTTCACACACAAAAAATTAGATCTCAAAAACTGATGCAGCAAAGTTGCAGGATACAAAAATCAACACACAAAAATTAACTGCATTTCTATACACTAACAATGAACAACCTAAAAAGGAAATTGAGAAAACAATCCCCTTAACAATAACATAAAAAAGGAGGGCTTCCCTGGTGGTGCAGTGGTTGAGAGTCCGCCTGCTGATGCAGGGTACACGGGTTCGTGCCCCAGTCCGGGAAGATCCCACATGCCGTGGAGCAGCTAGGCCCACGAGCCATGGCCGCTGAGCCTGCGCATCCAGAGCCTGTGCTCCGCAATGGGAGTGGCCACAACAGTGAGAGGCCTGTGTACTGAAAAAAAAAAAAGGATAAAATACTTAAGAATAATCTTAATCAAGAAGGCAAAAGACTTGTACACTGAAAAATACAAAACATTACTGAAAGAAATTAGGCACAAATAAATGGAAAGGCATCTTGTATCCATAGATTGAAAGATTTAATATTGTGAAAATGCTCATATTACCCACAGCAATCTACAGTTACAATATCATGCAATTCTAATGCAATTCCAATGGAATTTTTGGAAGAAATTCTGATAGAATTTTCTGAAGAAATAGAAAAAGCATCCTAAATTCATATGAAATATCAAAGAACCCTGAATAGCTGAACCAATCTTGAGAAAGAAAAGCAAAGTTGGAGGCCTCACAATCCCTGATTACAAAACATATTGGAAAGCTACAGTAATCAAAAAGTATTGTCCTGGCCTAAAGTCAGGCGTATAGACCAATGAAACAGAATAGAGAGTTGAGGAATAAACCCTCACATTTATCATGGATGGGTCTTCCACAAGTGTGCTAAGGCTACACGGTGGGGAAAAGGTAGTTTCTTCAACAAATGGTGTTTGGAAAACTGGGTATCCAAATACAAAAGAATGAAGTTGACCACTTGTTACACTATATATAAAAATTAAGTCAAAATGGATTAAATACCTAAACATTAAAACCTGAAACTATAAAACTCCTAGAAGAAAACTTCATGACGATGAGGTCGACAATGTTATCTTGGATATGACAACCAAAATAATAGCAAGAATAGTGAAATGGGACTACATCAGACTAAAATGCTTCTGCACTGCAAAGAAAACATTCAACAGAGTGAAAAGGCAACCTACAGAATCAGAGGAAATATTTGCAAAACAAGTATCTGGTTAGGGATTAATATCCAGAATGTATACAGAACTCTTACAACTCAACAACAATGAAACAAATAACCAATTTAAAAATGTACAAGAGATTTGAATAGACATTTATCCAAAGATGATATACAGAAGGTTAACAAGCATATGAAAAGATGTTCAACATCACTCATCATCAAGGAAATGCAAATCAAAACCACAGTGAGATATCACCTCACACCTATTAAGATGTTCACCATTTAAAAAATAGAAAATAACATGTATTAATGAGTTGGGGAGGATGTGGAAAAATTGTAACTATTGGTGGGATGTAAAATGGTGCAGTGGCAACATGTTACGTAAAACAGTATGGTGGTTGCTTAAAAAAAAAAAAGAAAATAGAACTATTACAGGATTCATCAATCCCAATTCTGGGTATTTGTCAAAATAATTGAAATTACTATCTTGAAGAGATATCTGTACTCCTATGTTTATTTCAGCATTATTCACAATAGCCAAGAGGTGCAGCATCCAAAATGTTTATTGATGATGAATAGATTAAAAATATGTGTCATATATATAGAAATATAGATATAAAATGAAACATTATTCATCCTTTAAAAAAGGGAGGAAATGGGACTTCCCTGGTGAAGCTGTGGTTAAGAGTCTGCCTGAAATGCAGGGGACAAGGGTTTGATCCCTGGTCCAGGAAGATCCCACATGAAGCAGAGCAACTAAGCCCATGTGCCACAACTACTGAGCCTGCACTCTAGAGGCCGTGAACCAGAACTACTGAGCCCATGTGCCACAACTAATGAAGCCTATGTGCCTAGAGCCCTTGCTCTGCAACAAGAGAAACCACCGCAATGAGAAGCCCGTACACCGCAACGAAGAGTAGCCCTTGCTGGCTGCAACTAGAGAAAGCTCATGCACAGCAACGAAGACCCAATGCAGCCAAAAATAAATAAATTAATTAATTAAAAAAATTTGGAATAAAAATTGAAATTAGTATAGTAAGAAACACGAAATAACTCTCTTGGAGTTTTTCACTTCAGCCTGCCATTCAAGTATATAAAATTTCCTGTAATATGACTGAAAGCCAATGGGGAAGATTTATACAGAGAAAAATAAATGTTTGTCTTTCTCTTCATAACTATGTGGAAAGGCTGGTTAGGAAAAACCCAGAGTCCACAGAGGAAAAGACATACGTTGGTAAATTCTTTCAGATCACTGGGGTCTACCGAATCATTCATCTCTGCCAGATCATGCCAGAAGGACAAATAGAAAATATTGACAGGTAAACAATCAAACAGATTCTATAGGGCTTGAGATTTTACATTTATATTCCTTAACTTTGTCTCACCTGAAAGTGTTTTAGTGAGTACAAGGGCTTTCTCGGCTGATCAAGGAAAAAAAAAAAAAGATGTGACCATAAGGTGGCACCAGGACACAACAATCTCTATTTGGGTTAAACTGTGACAGGTTTGCCTGTGGGGATGTCCTTCGTAGCAGGGGACTCCCCAGAGGTCATCACTCAGAAGGGAATGAGGTGGAGGGGACCCTGAGGGAGAGGAGGATCAGAAAGGGGACTTACAGGTCTCCATGATGTCACTCAGCAGCAAGATGGGGCACCTGTGGGTCAGAGAGCTCCAAAGGTCAGAGGTTCAGGGTCTTCCAAGCTCAGGCCAGCAGATGTTGGATGTAGTTTTGTGGGGTAGAACAGGTAGATCTAATTGGCTAAAATTCTCTGTATTGGGGCTATATTTAAGCCAACTGAATGTGTAGAAACTTGGGTTTGGTACCAGTGAGCTTTTGAGCTAATGGGTCCCAGCTTGCTGTGAGGAAATAGACAATATAGGACAATACATAAGGGGCTGGCTTGAACCCACCTCTGTACCCAATATGTCACAAGGTGTCACTTCAACAATAGAGGACAGGAACCTGCATTTGCATCATTGTTCCCCTAAGTGTTTTCAAATGAAGCCATCCTATTTTCAAAGGAAGAAAATATGTGTCATTTAGTCAACTTTGGGAAATATAAACATATTTTTGTGACATAAAAAATACTTCATGTTTGTGATGGTGTGACTCATCTATCTTTATGGCCTCTGAGTTTTTTGTTTCCTTGATTGTATTGAAGCCAAATATTTTTTATCATCATTTTGAGATTTCTGAAAAACTTTTAGAGCACAAGACTGTGGACTGTGGAAATGGATCAATTTACAATTAAATTTGGTTTTGAAACTTTGGTTTTAGCTGCAAAAACCATGCTTGAATTAACTCCCTCTTTAAGGTGTCTTTGATAAAACTATTTGAAAATAAGATTAGCCTGCTATGAAATCAAAACACTTATATGTGATTTAATACATACGTAAATTTATACTTGAAGACCAACTCAATATGCTTTAAAAATATGCTATGTCTGTTTTATGTAATGAGGTGATTTTCATTAAGTAGTTTATTACTTTTACCTTTATTTACTTTTTTGCTCTTCATGGAACTCGCTTCAATGCAATTAATTATAAAATGCAAATATGTATTTGTTCCTAGATATAAATTTTATTATGTGTTGTGATAGTGAAAAAAATGAGTGTACTGATCTGTATATTTATGAATATTTAAGATATTTATTATATAATGATGTTTAAGAGCTACATTAAAATACTATTGTGGGGGAGTCTTTTTTAATAATAATAATGTGGTTCTACTCACCAAAATGCAGAAGGCTTTAGAATACATTCTGCAACTGATAATATTATAGCTTCAAAAATACAGGAAAAGGAACCCGTTGCCTTTACAGAAGCACAGATATACACTGGAAGCAAATAAAAGGAAGTATTTCAGATATACATTCAAGAAACCCCATACGACTACATCCTGAAAAGGACGATCCTATCTAATGAAATACCTTGAGTCCCAGAGTCATACGTAGCACATCCTGTCGTTTCTAATAAGTATTTAGAGCCCAGAGTCATGGAAACAGCTGAAATTAGAGAATTCTGGAACCTTAAGCAGAAGCAGTTAACCCCAGTCAAGGCTCGATAATTCATATCAGCCGTGGGCAGCTGAGCCTGGTGTCATCCTGTATTACAGGTGATGAGGCCACAGTGAATTAAATCTCGTCGTTGATGAGGTCGCTTTCCCCGGGGTTGGGAAAATTTCATACTTTATTTTTCCACCAGGTGTGTGGCTTTCACCACTCAAGCAATGGGGCCACACTTGGGATTCGTAAAATGAGTTTAAAAGTGAGTTGGGAGTCATGGGCCACTTAAACCTTACCTGTCCCAAAGTGAAATTCCGAAAGCAATGAGCCTCAACGACTGCCAGCAGCTTCCATGATCAAGGTCACAGCCAGGGCGGCCCTGTCCTGCCCCCCCCCCCGTCCCCCAGGGATCCGCCTGTGTGTGCCCAGCCTCACGGCTTTGCTCATCTCTCTGCAGCCTTCAGCCTTAAATTTAAGGCTTCAGAAGGTGATGCTTTCGATTGCTAGGCTTCTTACTGGGAAAGCTTTTCAAAATCAACTATGAGACTCCCTGGAATGTTAGCGGTAGAGTTAGGGTTAGGGTAAAATTTAGCTGACAGTGAAGCCCTTGATGGGCAGGTTGAAACCCTGAATTCTGTGAATCACCGAATGTGGCTGAATTTATTTTTCCAGTCTCATTATGGACTGCCGTACTACATTTTTCACGTTCGTGAACTAGGACAAAGGATCACAATGCTCAAAGAAAACCTGAGAGCTGATTAGGGTAGTCACATAGCTTACACGTCTATTATCTTCTTTCTTTACAATGATTTTTTTTGCTGGTGGTAGTTCCATCATGTTTTCAAAAGCCTTATCAGCACTGTGGACAGGGTATATCAGTCGTAAAAAATGAACATTTAACCAACTAAGAAGTCAGTCTGGCTCTGCAAGCCATTCAGACTGGTACTTCGTCTGCGCTCAGAGAGTGATCTGAGAGAAATACGTTTTATTTTAAAAGAAATACATGAAGAACCTTTCAAGATCTTCAACATCTGGATAATATAACCCAGTGACTGGATTTTAAATACATGCTTTAGAGGAGAAAGGGTGCAGTTCTAGCCTGGAATGCACAGGGAACTTGGGATGTGAAGAAGACACAGCTTGCTTATAGTTTAATTTTCGGAGGCATCGACTCCATCAGCCCTTATTCACCTCTGCTCCTCCCGGCTCTCGTTCCCCCTCCCTTAGCTCAGCTCCGAGGCAGCGGCAGATTCAAGCACAGCAGGGCAGAGAAAACATATAGACTTACTTCCCTAGGAATCTGGTTCCCCTGATCCAAGGTAAGCACTCAGGATTCATGAGAAAAGAAAGTAAATATGGGTTTTCTTACATCCACATTGAAAAGAATGCAGTGATAGAAAGCATGGAACAATAAAGAAGGATTTTTGGTGGTATTTTCTCCATGCATTTAATTCCACGTGTATTCTTTCTGCAACATGCATAAAATGTGGATCAAATACACTAAATGCATTTGGAATAGGCTAGAAACACTCAAAAGTTTTACCCTGCTTTGTTATCATTTTGAAATGTAAATGTGCGTTTGAGCTCTAAGGATATTATGCCCTCAGAATAAACAACAATTTGTATTTTAAACATATAAATGTTAGATAGGAGAGCTGGATTACAATTCGTTCAGCCCTCCTTTCTGGATAATTTAGGATCAAAGTAACAAAGCACCTACTATGCACAGATGGTTGTTTTGAGCCTTATAGAGACCAGGAAAGCAGGCAGTGTGGTCCTCATCCTCAAGGTGTTTCACCTGGAAGATAAACAGGTGGAAATTTAAATGACAGGAAACATTTAAGGGGGTTCAAGAAAAATGTGATATTGCTTCACATCGTAATGACTTACTGGCAAATGAGCTGCACAGAGAGTAACTCAAGAAGTGTTCAGAGGGTCAGGGGTTCATCAAGTCTGCAATGAATGAAGGTAGCAGGGAATGTGTTGAGCAGCCTTGAAGATCAAGGAGATTTAAATAGACAGGTAGGAGGGGGAGAAGATACTAATCCAATATCCCATCTCTCTAGTAGCAGAATATTGTGTTCTGTTTTAAATAGAAAAGATATTGCGATGACCAAATCTCCAAAGCCTGAGTTTGTAATAACTAGTTGATTTCATTACAGCAGGGTTCCTGAGAAAAGTACTATATTTTAAATCCAGAAGACATCAATGCTGAGCTTATAACTGGCATTTTACTAGCCAGAGGACGTGAAAAATTCTGTTAACCCTTGCTGACTTTCAGTTCCTAACACTGTAAAATAGAGATGCTAAGAGAACTGCCAGGATGACTCAGCACCAATCTAGGCTCCAGTGAAACACTGGAGACAAACATGCACTTGGGTTATAAACACAGTGAAATGGTATGAGCTATTTTTAAGGGGACATTCTTTAAATATCCTCACCCACTAGTGTAATGAGTTGTTGCTGTGTGTCATGATATGCAAAGATTAAGATGTAAACGTTAAAATCTTTTCTTTATTCTTGTTAACAGTACCCAATCCATATTGAAAAGTGAGCGATTTTGTCTGTAAGTTGTACATAAACTGCATTTTATAATGACTTTTTCCCCCCAAAAAAAGACAAAGAAGAGAATGACAAGGGAGCATTCTGCTGTTGATACGTCCAGCCACAGGGGGTCATTCTTGCTGTACAGATGAGCCTGTCTGGCAGCAGGGACCAAGCATCATATCATATTCAGTTTATTGAATAAATACTGAAAACTCTTATGTGAATTTCATACGTAATTGCTACACCCGGTAAAGTACATTAGATTTTTTTCCTAGATCTATTTGTACTTTTAAATTATTTTATGTTTAGAATAAAATGTGAAGACCCTAAACTATACTTTCTGCAGTTGACTCAACCTTAGTGAATTAAATTAGTCATTGCTTGCCTTGGGAATACAGTGAGAGAAACACATGACAGTTACCATCTCATATTCAGAGGCAGTTTTAAAGAAAAGCAAACAAGCTGACTAAGAACCATATTTATAAATTGTTTTCCTTTAAAACTGCTTGCATTTATTCCATCAAACTATTAGGCTATGTCGCACCAGTTCCTGAATCATGTACAATCCAGGTATGGTTGATGCAGCTAATTTACGCTGAATCTGTGAACCCTCTTAGCCCAGAGGGAACACAGACTCTGAAACTACAGTCTTGCCCAAATCAGCTTAAATTCAGCACCCAGTAGCCACATTGCCATCTCCTTTATCTGGTGCAGCTCATTAATCTGAAAAAGGATAGCTTAACCGTTGTGGGAAAACAGGGTAAAAATGGCTTAGAAAGATCCGTGCAATCATGAAAGCAGTGACAGGTTAGGGTTAATAAGAGGTAATATTGGCCTGACACTGCACCTTGCTTCTCCAGTCACTGGTCACTTGGGGAGACTTAAGCCTCTTTTAGAAATTTGAGAGGAAAAAATGGATATGTGTAAAAAAAAAAAAATATATATATATATATATATGAAAATGCACCAATAAAGCAGATGGCTATATGGTCTAGAATAACAAGGAAGGACGGAAGGGAGGGAGGGAGGAAAGAAGGAAGAAATGTGAGAGGGAAACTCCCTCATGTCTACTTATACTGTTTACCCAGCCAATTTCCAAACATAGAAAATCAATGTTTTGTTCACTTATTCAGCAAGCATTTTTGACATGCTTTGCCACAATGGAGAGAAAACCATACATGATTCTTGCACTCATTCTGTTAGTCTTTTGGGGCTAGAGAGACATGAATCAAATAACCACAGGAGACTTCATGTGTCCATGTGGTTAGCTGAGCAGCAGAGGTACACTGCAGCGCTGCGGATGCTCCTGTGATTGGGGCCTTGACCTCGTCACAGAGATTAGACAGGGCATCCTGAGGAAGCCCAGGCGAGGCTGGGTGTGACCAGTGAGCATGGCCACCAGTCAAGTAGAAGTCAGGTCTAGAGCCGGGTCAGGGGACAGCAGGGTGACTCTAGGGACTTGGTCCTTCATCTCTGGTCTTCATCCTAGGAACCAGGGGAAGTCAGTGAGAGGGTTGGCAAGAGCAAGTGTGGCGGAAGGGAAAGAGGCGACTCTCCCAGTATTAGACTCATAATTCAGGAAAGATTATTCTGACGTTAGGATGCAGAAGTGGTCCCAGGGAAACTAGCAAGCAGCTCTCTGATAGGAGGTTGGGTTAGGGAAGCAGAAATGAAAAATCAAAAGAGCATGGACGTGAGCCATACAGAAAGAAGGCTCTTTTCTGTTTAGAGATTCCATGAGGGGCTAGAGCTTTGATTTCATCTTCTTCATGGCCAGCGATACGCCATCCCACAAAAAAGTTAGCTCAAGGGCTTAAACCTTTCTATTACCACCCCACGGAAAGTAAAAGGAGATTTCCTGACATTATGCTGCTGTATTTTAATGACTCGTGTTCATATTAATATCCCCACTTACTCCTGCAAATTATCATTATACCAATTTAGACTTTCACAAAAAGTGTGTGTCTCAATTTTCCCACATTCTTGATAACTTTGAGCACTATCAATATTTTTTAACTTTGCTTATAAATCTTAGTTAAAAAAATCGTGTTGACATTTCTTCAATCATCAAAACAATTGACATTCTCACATGCTTATTAGCTACTTCTATGAAGTATGTACTTGGGTCAGTTGTCCAGTGCTACTGCAGTATTTGTCTTTTTCAGAAAGATCTGTAAGAACTCTAGTCTTTAGGTATTTTGCAATTCATCTTCTTGTTTGTAATTGTACTTGATCTTACAGCTTCTGCTTCCCCAAAATTTTCAGTTTCCTTATTACTTTCCCTAGGTCATGGCCACTTAATAACAATTATCATCTCTCCATAGGATTGCCAGATTTAGCAAATAAAATATAGGACACCTAATTAAACTTGAATTTCAGATAAGCAACACACAGTTTTTAGTATGACCATGTCCTTAGCAATATTCAGGACATGCAATACTGAAATATGATGTATTATTTATCTGAAATTCACATTTAGTTGACTGTCCTATGTTTTTTCTGGCAACTTTATCTCTGTTTCAATTCCACATGTCATTACAAACTTCCTAATAATATTATCTCAGACCATTTCAATTTGGAGGGAGAATTTTGCAAGGTTAGCTTATGAGCTGCAGTCCTTCTAATACATCGAATGCCTTAGGGTGATTTCCCTGCAACAGCTCTGGGCTCTGATCAATTGAATGAGGAGTTTCTCTCAGAAAAGAACAGAAACGTTACAGGCTTCGTGATTATTAAGTTTAAAAAAGTCACCCTACCACTTGGGATATTCTGAAAAATCTAAAAGAATAGTCCTGTTTGCTTTGATGTTCTGAGTTTTAAAATACAGTCATATTATTTGATAAAGGCCCTACATATCTAGGTATTTCAGAAACATCAAGCATATTGTGCGAGGCTGAATAATGTCCCCTAAATTCTTAGATGCTTCCTAATCCTTAGAATCCATAGGACTTTGCAGACATGATTCAGTAAAAGAACTTGAGGTGGGAGGATTATCCTGCATATCCAGGTGGGCCCAGGTACCCACAAGCATACCTACAAGTGGGGGGCAGTAGAATCAGGTTCAGAGGAGGATGCAGAGTCAGAGAGCAAGACTGCGGGATGCTGAGCTGCTGCTTTGAGGGTGAAGGATGAGGTCACAGGCCTAGGAATGCAGGCTGCATGGAGGCTAGAAAAGGCAGGGAAATGATGCTCCCTTGGAACCACTAGAAGGAAGGCAGTCCTTCTAACAATGTAACTTTAGCCCATCAGACCCATTTTTGGTGTGCGACGTCCAGAACTGTGAGATTACAAATGTGTTACTGTAAGCCGCTAGATTTGTGGTCACTTGTTACAGCAGTAACAACAGGAGCCTCACACGACGACCACACTCAGAATATTTCCAGGTTTCCTCGTATGTTAGTACATTTCATGCAATGTAAAAAAAGCAACATAGAAAGAAATCTTCATGTTATTTATTTTATTTTAACTACTATATTTTTGCCTATTTAAAGGTAACCATGTATGAAAATAGAATTGCTACAAGAGAACCTCATGCTTTGTTCTCTCCCATCATATGTCAACTGAAATTTGGCTTTTTTTTTAAAAGGTGCACTTTTTTGTTTTTGGTTTTCACTATTAAACATTCCAAGGGCAAATGTTCTTGTATTATGAAATTTGTACTGTATTTCTGAAATAGATGCCATAAATTTAAACATTTTTGCATGTTACTCTTCTAAAGATTGATGCATATAAAGTTTAGTTAGTTTGAACATATATAAGACTTTTTGAAAATCGAGCAGGGAAATACTAAATATTGTTTAAATAGTACTATTAAAATACTCTATTTTGAAAAGAAAGTGTTAGTTTCTGATGTACAAAAACACTGACATGTCAATATTTTATTTTAGAAAACTGTTGGGTCTTTTCTTCTGTTTTTCATTCAATCTATAGTAACATGCTTTAAAAAGAGTTTCAGAGAAAAAAATTGTATAACTTACTGTTGTGTTCCTAATAAAACAGAAAAATGACATGTTACAAAGAGCCATAATTATAGGGAGTTTCAGAAGATATATTTGAAAAGGTCTGGTGGATTAGTCTTTAAAATGGTCCAGCTGCTGTTGTGTTTGCCTTTAATGTTAGGTTGAATATATTTTCAGGCACAACACATTTGGTTACCAAGCATATTGTATTTGATCCAAACAACTCCATGTTTATAACATTATATACTCTGCAAATCTGGAATTAAAAAAATCATAACAGACATCTCTTTCTTTAGGTTGAAATTTATTTTACTAGATTTCAAGAACTGCATATGATACGGATTTTTTCCACTCAAGAATGTGTTTTCATTGTAAAAACTGATGGATTCCTAAGATATTTATTTGGTTAGTGAGTTGGTAAACTTTTTGAATAACATTGATTGATTTTGTATGGAATAGACACTATGATAACACATTAATTCTTGCAATGACATTATGGAAAACATATTCGTTATATACATAAGGAAAATGAGCCTGACAGAACTTAACTTGTTCCAAAGGCTGTGATTTCAGAAAATCTATATTTCTGTCTCAGCTTTCAAAAATATTCTGAATTACAAAGTGTAATTCAGATATTCCCTTTGAAAATCGTTTAGTCATCGTCTTTAAACCTGACAGAAGTGATTGTTATGTACAGTATGTAAGCATTTTATTTAGCAGAATATTCTCTCTCTAAACAGTAATACCTCTGTATCAGCCATGCAATGCTAGATTATGCTGTGGAACAAATAATACCACAAATCTCAGTGAGATTATTTACCACTTATTCATGTGCAATTGACGCTGGATATATTTTCTCCTCCATTTGTTTAGCATTCCAGCCTGCTCTGTATGTAGTTTCGTGTTTTCTCTACCATTAATATACACATACACACACGTACACACACACACTTCTAAGGTAAACTCTATAAAGGCCATGAAGGGAAATGAAAAGCAAGAGGATGGGGGAGATTAATATAAAAAGAGATTTAGTAAAGGTCAAGAAACAGTGACAAAAATCTGTAAAAGCAAAAATAGTGCACATAAATAGAGACCTGTTGCATAAATATCAAGCACCTCTAAGTTAAACAAGGTATTTAAGATAAATAAGCAATACAAAAGGTGGTTTAAAAAAGGAACCTACTATCCTAAGAGGTTGCTACTGACTGATAAAACATGTGAAGGGGAACGAAATCATTCTGAGGAGGTTATTGAATAGAAAAGTCTTGATAACTTCTGAAATACACTAAAATATATTTAAGCTTGAAAACTGATTTGAGACAAAATAATCAGGGCTTCAGGAGCACCTCCCATGACCTTGCTTTTGGTTGAGAAATGCAGGCTTGATAGTCTGACCCAGTAAGACTCTTCATTCCTGTATAATTAGCATTGAGAATGCAGATCTTCTGTCTTCTTGTGTTACAACTTCTTTTTTTTCCCTTTGACATAAGCATGACAGAAAGATATGTGGGCTGTACAATGTGTTGTTCATATTTACAAGTCCATCTCACTCCCACGTACATACACATAATAACCCAACAGTCTCAGAAAGAATTCAGAAATTTAAAGTTTTAACTCTCACACTTCCACAGATTTAGGGTATTATTCACCCCTTGCCTTGTTGGTTTAATCTTTTATCTTTTTCTTGTACTCAAAAGACTTCGTTTTTAAAAATCAAATTTAAAAAAATAGTGTATTGTGTTGGTTGTTTTGTCATTATTTATCTCCAGTTATTTTATTCACCATTAAATCAACTCACACAGGAACTTTGCATCAAAGCAGAATGGCTAAGTAGAGAGAAAGCATACTGTGCTCTTTATTGAGGTATATGTGTATAAAACTAATAAGATATATTAAAACCACACATTCTCCCCTGCCTGGGTTAAGTTCTCTTAATGCATGTGACCAGTATTTTGTAAATTTGTTAAAAATATAATGTAAGTATATATAATGTGCAT
The DNA here is from genome assembly GCF_964165515.1 of Mesoplodon bidens. Lineage (NCBI taxonomy): Eukaryota > Metazoa > Chordata > Mammalia > Artiodactyla > Ziphiidae > Mesoplodon > Mesoplodon bidens. The sequence goes on from NC_138176.1 coordinate 197,156,878, forward strand.
GCATTTAATATTGTATTTCATCTTAAAACATAAATGTCTGTTCATTCAAAATCTTTTGCTGATACGCCAAGATCTTATTCAGGTACAGTTTTCTAACTGAATAACAAGCTCTTTCTAGTTTCGTTTTCCTTTAACTGGAATAAGAATGTAAGAAACTTTTTAAGCTATATGAGTATAGGGTCCTTCCATATTTTTTCCCAGTCTTTTCTAGTTGTCTTGTCCACACCTAATTTATGAACCATATTTTTTTCTTTTTGGTTCTTGTTGTTGTTGTTTAGCAATTAACAGTTATAGTTAAACAAAATTCTTGTTTTGTTTCAAAGTAACCAAACTCCTAAAATCCTATGTCTTTATTATGTTACAAATTTTAAATCAATAGTATCCTTACTGAGAACATTTCTTTGAAATTGTATGTAAAGTGCCCCCTCAGTTCCCTCTGGTCTCTGCTGAAATCCTAACTCCACAGAAAGCCTTCATTGCCCAGCCTGTCTAAAATGGCACCCACATAAAGCTATGTCCCTTATCCTATTTATCTGCCACAGCATTTAACACCACCTGACATGTTGTATTTTTATTTGCGTATTTTCTATGTTTCTCCTCCTACCTTAGAATCAAAGTTCCATGGGTGCTGGTTTATGACTGTTTCTCTTTCCCACTATGGTACCCAAGTGCCTAGAAAAATCACTGATTCATAGTAGGTGATCAAAAGTATCTGTTAAATTAATTCATGAAATAATCTTGAGCTCCCATTTCTGCTTCATAGCAGAATAATTAGATATTCCCAAATAAATGCAGACAAATTCAAAATTTTAATAATCATTTCTGACTTGAGCTCAGTCAGATTCATGGGTTGCTGCCTCTTGTCACTTGCCCCATAATGGCTTCTCAGTTCTGGTTGTGCATAAGAAGATGGGCTTACCTGTTACCACAACATGGGGGGGAAGGGGAATGGGGAGGCATCTCAGCCTTTGCAGCTCTGCTCCAACTCCCGCTGAGATGGAACAATTCCACCTGACACCTGATTTGGTCCTTTTTTTCCTTGGAAGCTCCTGCTGATGTCTGAGATCTGCCATGGCCTTTGTTGACCCTAAGTGGTGGTCAAGCTCCTCTGGGTCTGGAGACCACACCAATGACTGGGGACGGAGGGCTGAGTGGGTGATGAGCACAGAAGAACAAAGGAAGCTCATGAACAGACAAACCAAGTTCCCTTTGATCATTTGATGTTCCCACATCATTGCCCAGCAGATGTGTCAGGCTGTTCATCCCAGGGTTCCAAGTAGGAAAGGGGGTACAAGCCCCCTCTCTTCTTGCATCTGAGGGTCACTATCATTTCCCACTTTGGATCGTGGCCTAAGATCCCTTCTCAGGAACACTTAACACCCAAGATCCAGTCGTTTCAGCCATATCTCCCCCCGCCACCATCATATTCCCTTTATCTCCCACCCCATGGACACATACATCTTGTGTTCTCTTCTATCAATAGAAATGTTAGGAAATGGGGCCTTCAAGTTCCTAGTGTTTAGTATGGAATGACCATTTTTTTTCTCTCTACATATTCATCTTTTGCTTTTAAACCTTGGCAAGACTATTTTCTATGTCATGTATTTTAAAAGCTACTTGGAAAATCTTGTTTATCTGCCCAACAACTGGGTCAATGAGTATCACTTTTGATAGACTGTCTGGTCTCCAGAGCAACTACTGGGAAAAGGGTGGGGAGGCTTCACAGGTCTAAAACTTTGACCCAATACATGAGCTCCACTCAATCGACACACACAACACATACATACATACATATAAACATACATACATATATACAGGGTTTTTTTAAGTTTAGGAAGGAAGGAGAAAAGAGGAAAGGAAAGAAAAGTGGCATGCACAAGATTGGCTTTGCCTGACAATGTCTGAACATGAGAATACACCTTAGATAATAATATATTTATGTTTTTAGTTATAACATTTTATACAAAACACTACCATCAAGACAATTGAGAAGAGGGCTGTTGAAGTGATGGCTTTTAATGCCTAAGAGAAAAGTAGGACATATTTTGAAGCATGAAGTCTTGTCGCCAGGGATAAACAACTGTAAAGGGAGTGATATGGTTGGGAATTCAGAGGTCATGAAAGAATGTTCACAGTTTTCTCCAAAAGATCCTTAGCTATTAGCTAACGTAGGGCATTAGGAACATCAGGAATTAAAAAAAAAGTTCTGATACACTTGCCTCTCAAAACAGAAACTTCCAGTTCCAATGCGTGATATTAATATTACTGAATTCTGAACTTATGGACATTTTGTAAGATACAGAGACTAAAAATCAAACCAAGAATATTTCCATGTCCCAAATATAAAGCTACATTAATATAGTCATTTAATTGCTTCTTTTTTTTGAAATTTTAGTGAAGTCCTCTGTCTACTTTACACAGCTGTGATAACAGTACATATGCAATAATAAATCTTGAAGGTGTGGTTCACTTAATATTATAACATAAGCTTTCCACATTATTATAAGCTCTTCATTAAAATTTATTTGCTAGATAATACTCAAGATTGAAAATCATGGCATCAATAAGTAAGGGGTTTTAAATATATATATTTCAATATTATATTCATGAGATTTTTTTCCCCCAATCTCTTTATATCATTCCTTAGAAATCTTAGAAAACAGTCTTTCTGGAATACAGTCACACCACTTATAGTCTAAAATTAAAAAAGTCCTAAAGCATTAATATTTGCCACCTAAACTGTTTAAATCCTATTTGAAATAGTAGAAGTCCCTGATCACACACAGATATGTATACTTTTTAATCTTCAGTGTAATTCCTTATGTCTCTGTCCATTCAGCTCCCCCAAACTTACAGACCAACCATTTCCTTCAAATCTTTATACCAACTTTCTTTTTAATAAATTGAATAATAACAATATTCTACTATCATCCATGAGGAGCAAAACAACTTTAGAAATAACTCTTCTATGGTTAATCTTTGCTACAATGCTTCATTCAGTTGTGAAAATGCTTAAGATTTAAGATCTTCCAAACATTTTTCAATCTATCTTCAATGATTTACAGCCAAGCAATAGTTATCTCCAGGATCAGCAGTGTAATTTTGAGGCAAAATCTGTCCTGAAGCATATTCACACGTCTTATCACAGCACCATTTTAGGATCAGCATGCTGGGATTCGAGCCCTTGGCAGAGCAAATTCCTGTCCAGAATGGTGTAATGTAGAGCTATGTCATAACTTTCGCTTTCCTCTTCTCTGTTAAAATCATCAGAGAAAGAATTCTGGGTAATTGATATATGCTCTCACTCGGAATTTACAGCGTGAGTTAGTTAGTATTGAAATTATGTTCTAAAAATGTATGCTTATCTTCTCTGAATCAAACCAATTTTGGTAATGATGAATGTTAGCTCATTCTTTCTTTTTCATTCCTGTTGTAACAGTGAAAATTTCCTTTGAGGCCGATGGATGCCTCGTTTTTATCGGAAAGAAAAGATAAAGTGCAAATAAATTCAAATGAGAAATACACACTAATGTAGAATATTTTAAAATATTACTGCACCATCACATGCTCCCTCGAGTGAATCCATGCGGTCCTGTAATGAGCACTTACTACGATCCCAAAGTCTATCTCTTTCCTAGAAATTGAGGTCTAGGTCTTTATCCAAAAAGTGTTTTCCCCGGTTTAAGAATTGATCTCACAGGCAGCCCTGCACACTTAGTGGGAGTATCCCAATGCATAATGTGTGAGAACTTGGTCCTTTTGGAGGTTCAGCTCCCTTTGCACTGGCCGTTTCCCCATTGGGAGTGAGCACAGATGTGCTCTCAGGCAGACACTGCATAGATTTAAACTCAGGGGGAGCATTTGACAGTGAGGCCACCAGAAGGGTAGGAGAGATTTCATCCTGACCTCCCCACCGTCCTTAATCCAATCCCCAAATCACTGACCAGCTGCTGACCTCAGACACTTGCCTTGAGAAGGACATGTACATTGGTTTTCATGAGAGCAGCATGTCTACACAGTTTGCCTAGACCTCTCAACCTGGTCTGGCTTGAGCATCACTAGCTGTAGGTTCTTTTTCAGACTTGGTTCTGGAGTTTACCTTTCTCCAGAGTACACACTTTCCAAACACATCCCAGACACTGTGTACATGGCTTGAGTTGCCATTGCTGACTCTAAGATTCTCCATATAAAAAAGTCATAATCCAAGAAGGGACCTTTATACAAATTTTTCACGACTCTGCCTTCCTTTCCTTCATCTGTTGATTATCCTGCATCTCACTATGTTGTCCTTCATCTCTCTCAGGATTCCATTCATGGACTCAAGGCACCTTGCTGCTCTAATTTAGACTATAGGTTTGTTATGAGCTTTGGGTACAGTGATATGCTCACAGAGATCTTTAAATATGTCAAGCAATCTTCCTAAATGAAACAGGGTAAAATTATTAACCATACTACAGTCAAAAGAACAGAGAATGCCTATAAAATCATCTGGCTTTCCTTCAGAGTTGCAGAAGAAATAAATAAGCCTGTATTTTGTCCAGTCAGATCATCTAAAATCAATCCAACCACTGGAACTGCCTTCTTGGGCATTCCCAACTCTGGGTGGGGAGTTCAGATAAATCCTCTCTCACGATGGCATGAGGTGGCCTGCTAGTGTATGAGGTTACCATCGTTTCATGGGACCTAATGGTTGCAGAGATGAAACGTGTTCCTTGGAGCCATGTGGCAGCTTTGGGATCCTGCCTGGTATTTGCTGTCCACTAGCTGCAAAGGCTGCCCCCTAGACTGGTGACCACTGGCCTGAGGGATGACTGACTTTGCCCCAAGCAGGAAGTTGCTGGTAACAACTCTAGTGTAACTTGGAATTCGTGGTCTGTGGTCTCTCATAGGGACAATGCTGGCTGGTCTTCTCCCTCGGCTTATCCTCACTTGGTGACTGCTCTTCCCAATTAGGTCCAATTAGGTCTGTGACTTTCACATGATTTCCCAGCTAATGGCCTACACTGGATTCCCAAGTTTGTGGATACAATGTAGAGAAAACATTGCCCAGCCCCCATGATTCTCTCTGACAAGAACCGTTGGCCAGACTCTTAATTCCATGTCCTTCAGAAGCAAGAGAGGAAATCTTGTCCCATCCTTATTATATAGGAAGAAAAACTCCAGGCTTCTGTCGACTGAACAATTAAAGTTAGAGTTTATGTTGAAGTGGCTTCCCTGAGGTTAATGTAAGGTGCTTGGAAGGTTGTCTGCTCCCAGACGCCAAGTGTAAAGTGGGGTTTCTATTCCCACATTCCTCTTTCCAAGGGTTTTAACATGGGGGAGATGCATTACTCCTGCTTATTCTTCTTCTTTCAACAGTTCACCGGGCTAAATCAAGAAGGAGTAGATGTCCTCTTCCCCCTCCCTAGACTAACCCTGACTCTACAGTACCTAGGTCTGACACATAACAAGTTTTCAGAGTGTCCTGGGGAGAGAGGAGTAAGATGACCATTTTCCATGTCAACGCCTTATTTTCAACTCCATAAACTAATGATGATTTTAAAAAAGGTATAGAAACTGTTGTTCATTTACTGTCAGAAAAAATAAAAATAACTCACCAACTATGCCAAAACAACAAGCTATAAATCTTGGAAGACCGTTCTTAGTATTCAGGTGGAATAGACCCAAAACAAACTAAACTCAACATGTGAGGCTATTTATTCATCTGAGGAATTACTTTTGAGCTAACTTTTCTCAGCAGGCCAAGTCTGTTCAAAATAAAAACATTTATGCAAGTTTTACTAAAATATTTTTGTAATACCTGAAGACAGTTGAATGTCCCTATTCTTCAGGCCATTCCAAACATTTTTCAATGTCTTAACATGGAAAACATTGGGGTTTAAATCAAGCGTTTATTTGATAATTTGAAGAGATACAAAACACCTTTGACAAAAATATCATTGACCCCATCCACACAAAAGTCCCTATACCATTTTCATGAATGTTTGAATAGTAGTCAAAAACACATTTCAGTATCTTCACCAATTTTTCCACAAAATGTCAACTTTGCTTCCTCAATTACAGAACTTCCACACTTTGAGCAAATGGCCGGAGATTTCAATATTACGTTACTTACTACCACTTCCTTCCAAATGTCCATATAGAGTATAGACATGAGAAATTTTAACTTTTTATTCTTTTAGATTCTTTGTGAATCACCATAGGGAAACATATTTATGTGCTTTAAATTCACTATGGTAATGCTAAAAATTAACCAGATGACTTTATGTTTTGTTGAGGACCAGCATAGAAAAAGGCATTAGAAAACTGTCTGCATCTTTTATAATTTTCTGTTGAAGACTTGGTCCTTATATGTGTTGAAAAATTCTCCATATATAAATGTTTGCCTAATAACTTCCTCTGAAAAAAATTTCTTGACTCTTTTTTTAAGACAATTTTTTAGAGCAGTTTAAGGTTCCCAGCAAAATTGAGAGGGAAATACAGAGATTTCCATATACTCCCTGCCCCAGATCCTGCACCAGAGGGTACATTTGTTATAACTAATGAACCTACATTGATTCATCATAATCACTCAAAGTCTATAGGTCGTATTAAGGTTCACTCTTGGTGTTGTACATTCGGTGGGTTTGGACAAAGGTAACAAGATGTGTATCCATCATCATAATATCATACGGTGTATTTCACTGCCTCAGAAATCCTCTGGGCTCTGACTATGTATCCCTCCACACCCCTAACCCCTGGCAACCACAGATCCTTTTACTTTCATCATAGTTCTGCCTTTTCCATAATGTCTTATAGTTGGAGCTTCCCTCACTTAGTCATATGCCTTTAAGTTTTCTCCATGTCTTTCCATGGCTTGAGAGCTCATTTCTTTTCAGCACTGGATAATGTTCCATCATCTGGATGTACCATAGTTTATTTATCCAGTCACCTACTGAAGGACATCATGGTTACTTCCAAGTTTGGAAACTTATGAATAAAGATGCTCCAAACATCCATGTGCAGGTTTTTGTGGGAACTTAGTGTTTCAACTCTTTTAAGTAAATACCAAGGAGCATGATTGCAGATCTTGCTGTAAGAATATGTTTAGTTTTGTAAGAAAACACCAAACTGTTTTCCAAAGTGTTTACGTTTAATTCCTTGTAAGAGAAATTATTGCCTGGAAGTTGCTTTAAGGTCCTCATATGTTCTCTCTCACACCCACTTCTTCTCTCTGTTTTTATCCATGAACAGTCATAAAGTACATGCTGCATACATGTGTCATGTGATTTTGATGACCTTACAGTTAATAAGTTGTTTTCAAAATTAACATTCAATTCATTAAAATATTAATTCAAAACCATAGCTTTTTCTAAATCATTGAGTTCAACTATAAAGTTTTTTACACTTTATAAATGTAATGAATATAATATATAACAGGGTCCTTAATTAATGAATTATCAACTCTGTTTTAAAAAGTTTTATCGGCGTATAGTTGATTTACAATATTGTGTTAGTTTCAGATGTACAGCAAAGTGAATCAGTTATATATATATATATATATATATATATATTCATTCTTTTTTAGATTCTTTTCTCATATAGGTTATCACAGAATATTGAGTAGTGTTCCCTGTGCTATACGGTAGGTCCTCGTTGCTTATCTATTGCATATATAGTAGTGTGTGTATGTTAGTCCCAAGCCCCTGATTTATCCCTCCCCACCATGTTTCCCCTTTGGTGACCACAAGTTTGTTTTTGATTTCTGTAAGTCTGTTTCCCTTTTATAAATATGTTCATTTTGTATCATTTTTAATTAGATTCCACATATGAGTGGTATCATATGATATTTGTCTTTCTCTGTCTGCCTTACTTCAAGTTTTCCTAACCATTTATTGAATACACTGTCTTTTCCCCACTGTATATTCTTGTCTCCTTTGTTGTAGATTAATTGACTATATAAGCATGGGTTTATCTCCAAGCTCTCTATCCTGTTCCATTGATCTATGTGTCTATGTTCGTGTCAGCACCGTACTCTTTTGATTACTCTCCCTTTGTAGTGTAGATTGCAATCAGGAAGCATGATACCTCCAGCTTTGTTCTTCTTTCTCAAGATGTATTGGCTGTTAGTGGTATTTTGTGGCTCCATACAAATTATAGAATTATCTGTTCTATGTCTATAAAAAACGCCCTGTGTATCTTAACAGGGATTGCACTGAATCTGTAGATTGCATTGGGTAGTACGGACATTTTAACAATATTAATTCTTCCAATTCAGGACCATGGTATATCTTTCCATTTATTTGTGTTGTTGTCAATATCTTTCATCAATGCCTTGTAGTTTTCAGAGTATAAGTCTTTCACCTCCTTGGTTAAACTAATTCCTATATATTTCATTCTTTATGATGCTATTGTAAATTGGATTGTTTTTTAATTTCTCTTTCTAATAGTTTGTTATTAGTTTATAGAAACACAAGAGATTTTTGTATATTAATTTTGTATTCCACAACTTCACTGAATTCATTTACTAGTTCTAATAGTTTTTTAATGGAGTCTTTAGGATTTTCTATATATAACATCATGTCATCTGCAAATAATGACAGTTTCCCTTCTTCACTTTCAATTTTAATTCCTTTTATTTTTCTTGTCTGATTGTTGTAGCTAGGACTTCCAAACTGTTTGAATGAAAGCAGCAAGTGTGTGCCTCCTTGGCTTGTCCCAATCTTAGAAGAAAAGATTTCAGCTGTTCACTATTGATTTATTCAGATTTTCTATTTGTTCATGAGTCAGTTGTGGAAGATTGTATATTTCTAGCAATTTATCCATTTCTGTTAAGTTGTCCAATTTGTTGGCCTATAATTGTAGCAGACTCATGATTCATGATAGCCTTTGCAAAGCAAGTTATTAGTCTTTAAAAATGTAGTGCTCTGGGGCTTCCCTGGTGGTGCAGTGGTTGAGAGTCTGCCTGCCAATGCAGGGGACACGGGTTCGTGCCCCAGTCTGGGAGGATCCCACATGCTGTGGAGCAGCTGGGCCTGTGGGTCATGGCCGCCAGGCCTGCACGTCTGGAGCCTGTTCTATGCAGCGGGAGAGGCCACAGCAGTGAGAGGTCCGCGTACTGCAAAAAAAAAAAAGAAAAAAAAAAAGTAGTGCTCTAGGCAAAATTTTTCTAAAAATTATAGTGCCTTTTTTTGAAATGAAAAAAACAGCATATATTCTCAAATCAAACTCTTTGATTTTGAACTATAGTTTAAGCCCTTTCTTAGTCTATATCATTGCACAAGTCATGTAAGGTCTCTGAGTTTCAGTTACCTCCTCTATGCAATGGGAATAATTAACAAACCACCAACCTCAGAGTTATTATAGGAATTAATTTAGTTTATATATGGGCAGAAAATAATAAGCACTTAGTATTAGTGGTTACTTTTTAAAAATTCCTCAAAACCACAGGGGGAAAAATGGTTTTAGTATATTGGGAAGATATTAATGACAGAGTACATTTTATTTGCAGTTTTGTTTATAAAAAATGCATGGGTTTTTATGTTCTCACATACTTACTAGAGTGTTGGAGACTGGCAGGTATCTTGGAAAGACCTTAGTGATTGCATTTTGACAGAAGAAGAGATGCAAAGTTATCAGTGACCAGATGCGGAAGATTTTAATGTGGTATCCCAGGTAGTTTGGGATTTTTTTGGGGGGGGTGGTTTGCTGTACATGGGCCTCTCACTGTTGTGGCCTCTCCCATTGCAGAGCACAGGCTCCGGAAGCACAGGTTCAGCGGCCATGGCTCACGGGCCCAGCCGCTCCATGGCATGTGGGATTTTCCCAGACTGGGGCACGAACCCATGTACCCTGCATCAGCAGGCGGACTCTCAACCACTGCGCCACCAGGGAAGCCCAGGTAGTTTGGGATTTTGAACTTGAAGAAGAGAGACCCATTCACAGACTTTAAGAAAAATAATAATTGTAATTATTGTAATAAATGATTAGTATAATAAATGTACAGTAATTATTGTAATAAGTGTAATTATTATAATAAACTATTGTAATAAATGATTACATTTACATTTTGGAAATATCAGACCATTGACAATGAAGGTCATGCTATATAGAATAACAACATTCACCATAGCAAGAAGATGGGCAGAAATCATGTAGAATGGTATCCTAAATGTTAAAGGTATTAAAGTAAATCATACTAAGAAAGTCTCTCCTCAGTGACAGTTACTTACCTACAGTCAATAAGATGTTGTCCCAGGTAGTAAAATACCCAAACTCCCTTTGATAATCTGCAGAGTTTGGGCAGCTGTCTCTAAAGTGCTCTCAGAACTAACTGATAGAGATCAGAAGCAGACTTCTCACTAAAATATTAAATTGAAATTGCATGTATGACTAGGAAAGATATGCAGAAATGTTCATTCACATTGAACTTTTTAGATAGATTCAGTTGGTTTGCAGAGTCAGTCTTGCCAGTCGCCACTTCCAAGCTGCACTCTATTTCATGTCCTTTGCTCACGTAGCCACAAATACTAGATGCAGCAGACACCCACATGCGGGACAAAGGCAACCTTTGCTAAATGAATTTTTAAATAACCTATGAAAACAGCTATTATTTTCCACCCTAGGCCAGATTATGCAATATTATAATGCTCAGTCACACAGATCTCTCAAGGCTACAAGGATACATTATGTTCTGCATTTAAGGTTGTTCTTGAGATGAACGTTTGACTTTTGAATTGTTGGACACGAATTTGTACCAGGCTTCCATGGCTCAACTGCTGAAGGCACAAACACTCATTCTTCAGCCAAATGTTTTCTCAACTCATTTCAGGGGAATTCTGACTCAGTGTAGCAGCTATGAATTATCTAGCTCTCCTATTGCAAGAACTAATGGCTTCCCAAACGCCATGTGATCCCAGCTCAGGTAAAAACAGACACAAATACTCATGAAATTGTCTCCTTGTTAAATTGAACTAGAAGTCTGCTAAATCACTCAGAACTTAATGCAATCAAACCTGTGAAATTACTTTCTCTATGTATTGATCTTTCATAAAATGTCATACATTTTTCAAAGCATTCTAAACGTAAGAAGAAAACATGGCATTAACTTACATTATTTCTTCCTTTACAGTTTCAAAGCATGTAGTATATTATTATAGTTCTTCAAACATTTCTCATTTTCCAGAAGCTAAGGCTTAAAAGAGTTAAATTCATTTTGTACAAGTAAATAAAATGAGTGAAACAGGTCTTTTAAATTCTGGTCATAAAAATCAAAATCAAATTTAAAGAAAATTAATTTAGTGTGATTTGTCTCTATACTTGAATTTTATAGCCACATCTTTAGTAAATAACTGATTTATTCATTACACAAATGTTTATTTAAAAACTAGACCTGTGATAGACTGTAGGAGAGATGGAGAGATATATAAAACTGTCCTTATTTTCCAAAAATAGTGTGTTCATCAGGAAGAGGGGTGTGTGTTTGTACATGCATGTGTGTGCATGTGCAGTGTGTTTAATCTTATTAAAATCACTATCAGATGAACTGGATGAAATATCTTTATCTTTCAAATTTCCTAATGAATACAAAGTTTCATGATATTTGGCCTTTCCAAAGGTGGTACTTGCAAGCTTCTTAAACACTTCCTTACATACCAATTTTTACTTTTCCTCTGGAAATTCTAAAGTAAGCCAGTTTAAACAGTATCTAAGAGGTGTTATGATATAATCAACAAATATATTGAAAAAACATTAATTGCCACCTGAAAAAAATGCATTTTCCTTCTGTAAAATATTTAATGTTTATACTCAAGGCATAATTTAGAGATGGATTAACTTATTTTTTCCTTTATAAGTAAACCACTATGTCTCCCAGGAGAGTTTTGTGAGCAAGTTCATAGTCTGTGCTTTTGGCAGACAGATCACTGTTTAGTACAGCTTTATAACTTCAACACTATTGAATTACTCTTTTAAAAGTATGTTTTCCCTTGTAACCACTGTGTGCCTTGGGACATTCACCAAACAGATTTTCCATGTCCACACTGTTTGACACATAGTATTCTTAGTAGTTGTTCTCTGCAAAGGCAACTTTGAAATGCTTTGATGACATAACCAATATGTATGATTCATTTCTTAAACGTCACTTACAACTTGCTACCCATCTGCTACTTACCTGCACAGGGTAAAATCAAGATATGTATTAAAAATTGGTAAATGCCTTTAAGTCTGGGACTGCAGTATCATGGATTTTAGTGTTTAATGTAATGATTTCCAAATCTCCATGTGTTATCTGATAATGGTCCCATGACTTTTTTTTTTTTTTTTTGTGGTATGCGGGCCTCCCACTGCTGGGGCCTCTCCCGCTGCGGAGCACAGGCTCCGGACGCGCAGGCCCAGCGGCCATGACCCACGGGCCCAGCCGCTCTGCGGCACGTGGGATCCTCCCGGACCGGGGCACGAACCCGCATCCCCTGCATCGGCAGGCGGATGTTCAACCACTGCGCCATCAGGGAAGCCCGACATTTTTAATATAGCAAGAGTTTGCAAAGCATTCAGAAAACTGGAGGGTTGGCTGGGCCTGGGTTTGATAAGAGGGCCTAGATAACTATTCTTTCTGGCCTATTCTCACTAAATGTGGGAGTTCAGGCACGGCGATTTTGGCCACATGAATCTTCTGGTTAGTGTTTTTATTTTTTAATTTAAAAAAATTTTATTTTATATTGGAGTATAGTTGATTAACAATGTTGTGTTAGTTTCAGGTGTACAGCAAAGCGATTCAGTTATACATATACATGTATCTATTCTTTTTCAAATTCTTTCCCCATTTAGGTTATTACAGTATATTGAGCAGAGTTCCCTGTACTATACAGTAGGTTCTTGTTGGTTTTAAATATTTTAAAATGGTCCTTGTCCATTTTAAATATGCAGTGTGTACATGCCAATCCCAAACTCCCAATCTATCCTTCCCCCTCCACCCTTTCCCCCGGTAACCATAAATTTGTTCTCTAAGTCTGTGAGTCTGTTTCTGTTTTGTAAATAAGTTCATTTGTATCATTATATTTTAGACTATGCATATAAGCGATACCATGTGATATTTGTCTTTCTCTGTCTGACTTACTTCACTTAGTATGACAATCTCCTGGTCCATGAATGTTGCTGCAAATGACATTATTTCATTCTTTTTAGTGGCTGAGTAATAATAGACATTTCTCCAAAGAAGACATACAGATAGCTAAGAGGCACAAGAAAAGATGCTCAACATGACTAATTGTCAGAGAAATGCAAATCAATACTACAGTGAGGTATCACCACATACCGGTCAGAATGGCCATCATCAAAACATCTACAAACAACAAATGCTGGAGAGGGTGCAGAGAAAAAGGAACCCTCCTACACTGTTGGTGGGAATGTAAATTGATGCAACCATATGGAGAATGGTATGGAGGTTTCTTAAAAAAACTAAAAATAGAGCTACCATATGATCCAGCAATCCCACTCCTGGGCATATATCTGAAGAGAAACTGCACCCCGATGTTCACTGCACTGCTGCTTACAATAGCCAGGACATGGAAACAACCTAAATGTCCATCAACAGATAAATGGATAAAGAAGATGTGGTTAGTGTTTTTAAACACAACAGCCAAGAAGTTGGCATCCATACTTCTTTTGGACATTAGCACTGCATTTTGTATAAAATGAGGTAAGACACACACTTCCTATTCAGATACAAAATATGATGTAAGAGTAGATTTCTTTCATTCTTTCTCTAGTGGCACAGCTCTGCCTCCAAAGCAAAAGGCATTTATGGGAAATGGTGTTTACCTTTCTCTACTCAACTGGCATCTGAGAAAGGAGAAGGACTGCAGGTTTTATCCAACAGTCAGGCCTAACTTTGCTCCGTTTGTTGTAATTCCACGTTGTCACAACAGGAAGCAGGTCAATAAACATGTAATTTGCCCTGAGGACTCTTCCTGTGAAAACTCTTACAGGCTTTATTATTTCATGAAGAAAAACAAAACTTCTACATTAATCCCAACCCTGCCATTAGCACAATGACAACAGGAAATCCATATAATTTTGGAAATTTCTAACATTATTTTTAATTTTTTAAAAGTGTGTGGACATTGATATCCCAAGTAGAATATAGCTTTCTAGAGACTGCGTAGCACATTTATGCTTCCACTTTATGGTAATTTGGCAATGAAATAACATTAGCAATTGTTAGCATTGTTGATTATACAGAGATGTTTCATCACGTGATTTTACCCAGAAATCTTGACTCTTTCTATCACCTGTTGTCCCCTACTTCATCCTTCTACTACAGGAAGGGACAAGCATGAAAGAATGATTTCACTCTTCTATCATTTGAAGATTAACAAGTTGTCGCCTACACTTTGCTTTGTCAAATACATATGAGACCAAGGAAAAAACAAACTGAGAAGAAAGAGGCAGGATGGAAGGTGATGCTAATAACAGTTGTAGTAAAGGAAAAGAGAAGAGTTGGAAAAAGAGAAGATACAGCTGGAGTTGGAGGAGGAGCAGTGCTCTGGTGTCAGAGCCCAGTGGAGTATCCCGGTCATCCCCAGAGCAAGTTTACTACTTATGTGATATCATCCTGAACAGACTTTCCCCATCCTTGCCACACTTGTTAAATTTTATTTATTGAATACCACTGAAATGTAGAAATCAATGAATATATATTTTTTGAAGACTTAAGAAAGCAATTCATAGAGCAAAATTTGCTGCCATGAATTGGATGAAAACTTTGCTGGAACCTACAATGAATAATTCAAAAATGACTCTACTGTGTTTTGATTCCAAAACCATAGATCTGGCTGACCTAGACTGCCCCAGTTATAGTTTTCCTGGCCATCTCTTCAAATACTACTAGCTGTCTTCTGTTACAGCTATTTCCAAAAATATTATCTTTCTCATCACCCACGCATTTCAATTTTCTTTTCATTCCCAAGTGCCACTGTGAGGTTGGAGATGGTCAGTTATAAAACTAAGAAGATTCTGGTATCATAAAATGATTATCTCTGATTCTTTGAAAAACAACTACTAACATAAGACTTTGTCAGCCAGATTTTCCAATTCAAAGACATTTAGTATTTGACTTGTGTCTGCATTCCTAATGTGTTCTCATTTTCCACTGTTCTGCCACTTGCTTTTCCAGTTCAACATCTATTAGAAGACTTTTTGAAACACGAGAAGCTACAAACATATTCACATGTAAAGTACATCATTTTGACCATCAGATCAAAACCTACCCATAGGCTAGATAATAGAGTCAAACTTGTGAGCAAAATTGCTTCTGACTTCCCTTGTACTTTCAGTAACATAACGCAGTTTATCACTTAATTATCCCCTAATTGCTTCTTGTAAATCATTAATATTGATCCAAACTGTTTGCTGTAGTCCTTAAGGGAAAGGAGCCTTAGGACCTCGCAGGATCTGACCACAGTATCAGGAAGGTAATGGACATTCACTCAGTGTCTTCTGAGCAACAGCTGGTTGCTGTAATACACTTATTTCTGAATCCCTGAAATTGCTTCCAGTGCAAGCCAAGTGTCCACTGGTTCCCACTTCTCATTAAAGACCAAGATACCATTGAGACAATGCCATGTAACTGCCTGCCGTGTGTGGCTTGCGGAAGTCCAGCCCCCAGAGACTTGCAGTCTGATGATGACACCTACACCAGGACTTCTGTTTCAGATGCTCTACAATTTGGATTACTTAAATCCCATGGAAATGGTCCCTTTTATGGACCAAGAACACTTACTTTGATTCACATATACATTAACACACAAAGTCTATACGTGATTACTCACATATGTAATAAACATACAAGTGGGAGGGGCATTAGACTGCAATAAGAAAAGCCACCCAAAATCTAAACTTAGCCGTCCCCTCTCCAAAGAATCACCAGCACTGTTACCCTTGCTGGCTGCCCCCCCTCACCACTGCACCAACGTGCATGCCCTCGGTCATCTTTACATTCCCTCCTCTTCTCTTCCATCTCTCCTGCTCCCTTATTCTCTACCGGATAATTCCCAAAGCTACTACTTTTTAATATTCTATGGTGAAGCAAAATTAAGCTCTCCAAGTTTCATTAGACAGTAATTTCTAGGTCCTTGGCTGCACAAACTCTTTGAACAGCCCCTCTACAGACAGCTTTCAATAGCAATTTATTCTTCCCTTCTACTCCAGAATTTCCTTCACTGTCAATAGCTCTAATTGCTAGGAATCACGTAGAGGAAATGTTAAATAACATGTCAATGTTGTAAAAGATGATACAGGCTTTAAAGAATATCATTTAAATCCTTAAAAAAAAATAGAAGTACGCCATCACAAAGTCAAAGGAGACATCATAGATGGTGTGATAGTCTTCAGAATAAGTTCATAATAAAGAAATCTGCTGGAGAGGAGAAGGTGTGCCCGGGGTAGCTTTTGCTGTAAGAGGAGGGTCGTGAGAAGAAACATTTCTGCAGCATCCACCACGCCAGACACAAACTTACCACTGAGCGTAAGGAGGACCTGAGGTGTCCACAGAAGATCAAACATATGAGTCTGAGCAAAGCTGGAATTCAAACAACTCAGGTGTCACTCAAAAGTAGAAGCAATGAGAGGTATGGCTTCCTCAGCCAACAATCCCTCAGTGAGCAGTTTTTGAGTTTCTAGTTCTAAACTAGTACACGTTTCCATCAAACTATTTTATCCAGATGTATCTTGCCATTACACATAAAAGATTTGAGGTGGCTGGGCTTCCCTGGTGGTGCAGTGGTTGGGAGTCCACCTGCTGGTGCAGGGGACGAGGGTTCGTGCCCCGGTCCAGAGGATCCCACATGCTGCGGAGCAGCTGGGCCCGTGAGCCATGGCCCCTGAGCCTGCGCGTCCGGAGCCTGTGCTCCGCAATGGGAGAGGCCACGGCAGTGAGAGGCCCGCGTGCCGCAAAAAAAAAAAAAAAAAAGATTTGAGGTGGGTTGTAATAAAAAAGAAAATAGCAGAGCCATGGAAATTTAGCTAGATGCCAGCAATATTACCAGAAGTAAACATTATATAGAAATATAGGTTAAAGGATGCTACACAAATAAAATGCTGATATTAAATTGCACTAAGCCTCTTGGCTAGACAAGTATGAGAACTCAATTCGTTATAAAATTTACTTCTTGTATTGTTAAAAAATGAAACTAAAACTGAGGCCCCCTAAAACTGAGTTCTTCTGCTGAGTTGATAATTAACCTCTTTATCCAAAACTTTACTTTCTTTATTTTCCTGAACCCGTTCCCCTCAAGACTGAGGAGTCTCAAAGAGAAGGGGGGATTGAACCCGTACTCAAGCCCCTGTGTCCCTGTCCTTTGAAGTAAAAGCCTTTTGCTTTAGTCTCCAGGCCACCCCTGAGTCGCTATAGGCTGCTCTAGAGTTAATCTTTAGGAATGTGAAGATGTAGAAACAAAGAATAGCTGTTGGGCTGGGAAACTGGTAACGATTTAGACTATAAACTAGCCACATGGCAGAATACTGAACTCCCAGTTCCCTGAAAGATACAGATAAAGGTCTGACACCCAGTCCTAGGTTGATTTTGCAGGAAGCAGACCCACCAGATGAAAACTGCTGAGCACAAGCACATAGACCCTAAGCTGTTTGAAACCAGAAGGTTGATGATGCTTGAAACCTCACCTTGATGCCAACCAATCCAAGAATCGTGCACGAGCTGATCACACACCCTGCAGCCCCTCCCTCACATGACCTTTAAAAACTCTCTCTGAAAGCCATCAAGGAGTTTGGGTGTTTTGAGCATGAGCTGCCCGTTCTCTTGCTTGGAGCCCTGCTTGGCGTCATCACCAAGAGATGCATGAATGAGCCCTTAGGACAAGATGGAAACTGAAGGGCCTAGGCACTGAAGAGGTTTTGACTTGTGTCAAGAAAATTACAAGAAGGGACGCTCAGTGAGGGAGGATCTCCAAGTGCCCATGGGACAGTCCACTTTTAAAATGTGCCACAACCAACAAAATCAGACTTAGCTTGAGGACTGTTTAGTAGGGCTTTTTCCTCCCTGACCCCAAACTTTGAACAAGGAAGTATGGGGTAGGAGATGGCAGAACAAAAAAATGAAAGACTGATTGTGGTCCCTTTTCCACTTCCAAAGGGAGTCTTTGCTGGCCTGAGATGGGATGGCCTGGAGGACGAGAGAATTTTGAATTGAATTTGAAATTTTGTCAAATTAATTAAAGAAATGAAGGTCTTTTGAGTACTAAAGAAACAGAAGGTCATCTAAAATTTATCTAATAGTAAACAAACTAAACTAACTGCCAACCATTTAGCACAGGGAAGGAAAAATCCAACACAGACAGCCAGTTTACAGGAGAAGGCAAGAGAAAAAATGGTTTTAAAATTGCACACCATGAATCATTTTCTCTCAATGTTCATGGTATGTATTCCAGGTGCATGTTACTAAATCATTAAATGTCTGCATTAGTATTAACGTGAGCATTTCTAAAGCACTAGAACAAGCTATGGAATATATATGTAAGGTGAAATACGTGCTCAGTTTGTATGTACAGAGCACAAAAAAAGGTGCTAATTCTTTTGCTTAATTAGTTTCAGTTCTTGCAAAGTAAAGCATATTTCAATGGCAAAAATGTGTTTGGTATTTCACTTTTGCTTTTGTGTTGGTGCACAGAAGCATCTTAATAAAATGATGAAATATCTGACATCCAGGTGTTTATTTTCTTAAGAGTTAGCTATCTGCCACATTTAGACTTGCATGACCTCCAGGGAGATGACAGACAGCTCGAGAACCCTCTGGAGTTGCTGAGAGGTTAGCTCAGTTCAGAGCTGGGAATGTGAAGGCACCCTCCTCCAGCACGGGACTGCTCAGAGCTTGGCCAAATGCAAAAGTGTGCCAGTCAGCCGCTTGATTTGTGTCAGAGTGCAACTGAACAAACAATAACTGCTTTATTTTAATTACAATAACTGCTTTTTAATAATTTTTCATATACATAACTATCTGCCCCATGTCAGATAGTCACAAGGTCTACATTCCTCCGTTATTACAAATCAAGAACTTGGAAGCTTATTAAATTAGATGCTTACCATGTAATAAATATTTCTAAAGAGTTAATACAGTTTCATAATCAGAGATTAGCACACTTCCTCTCTTTTTAACCTTTGTCCATATACTACCCGTTTTGCCTATTTTTGAAATTAAAAATATTGATAACAACCTAGTGTCTCTGTACAAGAAAATAAGAAGTTGGAATCATTCACTTATGGATTTACATGCAACGTCTAAAAGTCCACAAGTTCTACTAAAGTAAATATGCATCGAACTGTCGATTAAGTACAGTTCAAAACATAGACTGATATGACAACTAAACCAAGACTCATTTATACGGAAAGGGAAAACAAAAGGACAGCCACCCCTCCCCAAGGTCAGGGATAATGATGCTGAGAACACGGACAGGCCAACCTCCATGTTCTCGGCGCATGCTCACAGACACCGCCCCCCCCCCCAGCCCGTGGCCTTTGCGCATGCGTCAGAACTCCACATCCCTGAGCTCCTGGGAAACTCTGTAAACAAATTGGCTTTGCTACACTCCTTCCAAAGTGCTCATTGTCAACAACTCGCTTATTGCTATACTAATAAGTAACCCTTATTCATGTTTTACAAAAGAAAATACAGAATTGCGGTGTGCGCATCAGCAGAGGGGACCTGGCAGTGTTTGTTAGAAGTCAATATTCAAAATGCAGTTTAATTATTCAAGTTCAGTGTATTGTGTCAAATAACGAGGAGAGAGCACTGTGGACGCTGTGGATGGCAGTGAATTCCCCTTACAAGGCCTCCCCATTAAGCCTGTTCATAAGTATCCCAACTAAGGATCCCATAAATGCTGCTGTTATGAGTAAAATCTGTGTTCATTTCTGTCTTCTTAGTGAAATCCTTCTGAATGCACTAGCTTGACACACATATAACTTTGGTGCTCTTGAAAATGTAGTGAAAATCTCCATAGATTCAGGGAAGGAGCACAATTATCAAGGTATGAATTAAAATCGTGAAATGCAAAGTTTTAAAGATATGCAAAAATTTGTTTTTAAATGAATTATTCAACTGTAATATTTGTTTTACTAATTTAAAGAAATTTAAATTTACATGTAAATTGTTTTGAAAAGGACACTGGCTGGCTTACAAACAAGTTATCATGTAGAAGTTTAAAAAATAAAAAATAATGATAATTCATATTCCTATCTGTCATACCTGTTATATCCATTTTTCACATCTTAGGTTTTTGTCCGTAAGTACACACAATTTGCTGATATTTTGTTTCTTTAGCTTATATCATTACAGATAATTTATTTAGCCTGTTCATTCACTCAAAACACTAGATTATGCTGTGATAACATTCAGGTCCAAAATGTTAACAGTTTATAATCAGAAAGGTTTACTTCTCACTCATTCTGTGCCCATGGTGGGTTTCCACGGGCTCCAGGACTTCCTTGGAGAGGTCGGTTGAGGAGGGATCCCGGGGGACTCACACCCAGGTTTAAAGCTTCTAACGGAGGGGAAGCTGCCATCCATGTCCATCCACATCTGCTCGGCTCTGCCCGACTTCACGGTGCAGGGAGACGCAAGTCTAACGCTGGACCAAAAAGGAGAAGGAACATGGTTTTTGAACAGTACTAATGACGATCTCGTCTATTTCTGGACATTGAATTTGTTTTTAGTCTTTCTACAATTTTAAAGAGTGTTACAATGGATATTCTCAACTACATTTTTCATGTTGTTATTTCTTCATTGCAAATTCCCAGGAGTGGAATTGCTGGGTCAAGAATACAAATATTGTAATGACCCAATACATGTTACCATTTTGCTTTTCAATATTATAGGAAATAAATAGATCCATTTTATTCCACAGGAAGTACTTGCTACTCATCCCAGTACACCTGTTGTCTTAAATTATAGACAATCCAGTCTTCATGGAGTAAACAAATAATACATTCTAGCCTATGATTTTACAAATATCTCTTTGTTTTGAGATACCATGACTTTACATTGAGAAACTGAAATTATTTTAACTAAGAAAACATTTTGGAGAGTCATAATAGTTATAAACCCATCATTCTTTTATTTCATATCAATTTGCAATTCCCACCTCACCTTGTTGATAAAGGAGATGCAGTGCAATCTTTCTGGCTCTATCTCTCTATCATACCATGTGAAAGATAGAACTAGAAAGTACCATATGTATGTATATGTATTACATGGTACTCTCTTAGGGACAGTAAAGCAGTCTCTAGATTTACCTAGTATTTTTGATAATGACTGAATCACTTAAAGTTCTCACTTGTGTTCAATAACAGACTCTGGCTAATTGAAAGAAATATTTTGAAAGGAAATTGGGTAGCTTACTGAATCACTAGGAAGTCTGGGGGAAAAAAAACAAAGAAAACTGTTTCAAAAAAATAGGCAGGGGCTTCCCTGGTGGCGCAGTGGTTGAGAGTCCACCTGCCAATGCAGGGGACGCGGGTTTGTGCCCCGGTCTGGGAAGATCCCAGATGCCGCGGAGCGGCTGGGCCCGTGAGCCATGGCCACTGAGCCTGTGCGTCCGGAGCCTGTGCTCTGCAACAGGAGAGGCCACAACAGTGAGAGGCCTGCGTACTGCAAAAAGAAAAAAAAAGGCAGAATCCCTTATAGCCAAAATCTGCCCTTGCAGACAGCTGGATTGAGGTCACTGTTGTGATCACTGCTCCTTTGGTACACCCCTTGGCATACGTGCCTCTGTGGGCAGGTGACGCGGGCTCAGGTACTACCCCAGTCCCGTGACTGCCTTTGGAGACCAGAAGTTGATGCTGCCGCCTCTGTACTCCCTCCTGGCTCCTTTCCTCTGGATTCAGACGTTTAGGTGGAGGCATGTAATGGGCCAAGAACAGTTCAAGTATCCCAAACTGCAACACAGGGGGTTCAGTGTCTCTATAGTCAGAGCGGGGACCTGTCCCACCAAGGTTCACACAGCAAGGTGTTCCCCAAACACAGTGGGGCTTCAGAAGAGGGAGACACAGAACCACAAACTGAACAAGTACCACCACGACTGGAGCACACATTTACTACAAGCAGCGCACTTAGACATCTTCCACAATTTCTTTTCATATATTCTGCCGCCCCCCCCACCCCCCGTGCCCACCCCTGACCATCAAAGCTTGATTGAGATTGTTCTGTTCACTTCCTCTGCCCTTTAACCTGCGGAATTTAAAAAGCTTTGCTTTGCTTTGTTTTCAGCTTATAAAGAGAGTATTCATTTCACATTTCCTTTGATGAGTCACATCCTTCTGCTTTTAGAGTCTCTGATGCATTCCCTTTCTTATATTTGTGGTTCTGTCATCCCTTATAAAATCTGTGTCGTATATCCAGAAAGGTAGTGCAAGTCATTCACGATATCCCCTTTCTCTGGCTTAGGGGAAGAAGAACATGTAGATGGAAATTGCCAATATGTCAGGAGTGAAGGCACATAAAGAAATGGGGCTTTATTCCTCCAATTTGTCTAGTAGAAAAGATGAACAATCCCAATACAAACATAGGTGCTGTATAAAAGAAGTAAGTACAGAGTATACTGTAGGCACATGAAAAAGACAGTGACTAGTCCTACTTAGGAAAAGTTTCAGAGGAGAGATATTTGATCTGAGGTTTTCTTTTAGCATGAAGTCTATCATGTAAAGAAAGGATTAAGCACCTATAGGGAGATTTTCCACATTGATTTCCTTAAGAAGTTTCCTCTGATATATACATTTTATAAGAAGAGCATAATTTAATAATGAACCGTCACCTCATTCAAAATTCTCTCTTTAGCATGCTTTATCTAATGCTGAATAATTTTCTAAGTTTCTGGTACACACTCATCATTGTCCCCAAATAATTATTTTTGAAGTAATAGAAGTTTTTAAAAAGAAAAGAGAACATTCAAATTAGAGATTCATATTTCAAACTTTGCCCCCTTTAAAGTCAAATAAACCCAGCTTTAACTTTATGTCCTTTTTATCATTGAAATAATGAGATGTTTACTTTCAATACAAATATCTCAATACAAATATCTCACCAAACCACCAAAACAGTTTTGAAAGAGCTCAAAGTAGAGTTTACAAAATTCCCAACTTTTAGAATGAGAAGTGTTCCTCCCTCTGGTCTAAGGCCAGCCAAGTTCTGCACCTGCACCCACTTCTCCGTTCCCTTCCTTCTCATACACTCTCTGACTCATTACTCCTGATAATTACTTTGCAATACAGTTTGGGTTGGCAAACATCGATCTGATCTAACTACCTCATTTTTTAGAGGATGTCATTCAAATTGAGAGACATTAAGTGACTCAAATCTACTCAGTTGCAAAGTCAAGTCCAAGGCAAAGATGGTGAAAACTAGGAAATCTATCTCACATTAAGATTACTTGAAAATTCAGTGGAATATTTAGTTGGGAGTTTGATTTAGTTAAATATTTCTTTGGCCAGCAAACTTGAACTCAAATGTCTGGAGGCTTCAGGAAGACATTTTCAGGTCAACTTTACAAATAACTAAAAGCTAGTGTTCCCTAAAACATAGTGCTCCCAGTGGGATGAATTGACTTTCATGATGGTGAATTCCTATATATTTGTTGTATTCCTGAGCATAATAAATTATGAGGACTCAAGGTGGCTTGGAAACGGTCTTGGCTTTGGACTAAAGATTCTCCTGGAAGACACTTGGTCAGATGACCAACCCGTGAGGGAGTCCCATTTCTTCTGCTGCTGAATTCTTCGATCTAGGGAAAATCGCTTATTTGTCCTCACCTGATTTTTGTGATGGTCATCTGAGGTTATACATGGAAAATCACAGGGATATTTGTACACTACTTCACAATTTGTGATTTGCACTCTTATTACTCACCCAACACTTTATCCAATATATTATTATTTTAAATAATTGGCACTGAACTTAGAACATTTTGACTGTTTGGGCTGCTCTAAGAAAATAACAGTAACAAGAATAACAGCAAAAACATCCCTCGTGTTTTGCTTGGAAACAAATCTTTAAGGCACATATTGAGAGATTCTCTTCCAACCCTTGGGAGTCTGTTCAACTCCCATCACCTGTGTCTAAATCAGTGGGTTTTCCTGTCAACTAATGACAAGTAATAAGGTGACAGAATGTGTACCATTACATTTCATCTCACTGCCTCATTATTTTGAGTTAGGGGAGGTACAGACGCAAACACAAATTAGCACTATTACGCACAGTACTCTACTGTGTTAAAGGGGCAGGAACCTCCACCCGTGTATAAATATGATACTGTCCTTTAGAAATTATAGGAAGAACAGAGCGAGAAGAGGGGTTTCTAACTCTTTAAAATCCAGAAATGTGAAAGAAAGAGAGACAGACAGAGAAGGAGGGAGGGAGAAAAGCCTTTGACAAAAGCAGAAAACTTGAAGAGACCCATTTTCATAATATGAAATGCAGTATTTATTTTTCTCTAGTGGGCAATAAAGGAACACAGCATGTAAGGATTAGCTCAAATTGATTTGAAGGCACGGATCTCTTTCTGAAAGAGCTTTCAAAGGAAAAACATGACATGCTCTGGCACTAGGAAGACGGTGCCAGGAAGGATGGTGCCCCCCATTCACGTTCCAAGAAGGAAATATTCATTAGCTCTAAATACCAAGTTGCTTTCAGAACACGTTCCTGCACAAACTTGTTTCTAACACTGCTGAATATTATTTCCGTCTGGCCTTATATCAGGGATTGCTTAGAATATTGTCTTTCAGCTTTATTCCTGATAGATATTAACTCAGTATAGGAATATGCACAGTGCAGTGAAACTTGGTAACTTGTTCTTTATGAATCAGACATATAGGAACACTATAAGCAAGAAAAATTCAACAATTTATCTAATCACAAACTCTATTATATTATGGGAAAATAAATAAAACTCCATTGAAATATTATATTAAAGTTGTATTTTATGAAAGAGGAAAGAAAAACTTATTTTTAGAAAATGCCTACAGTAGTTAAAACTTATTCAGATTTCTTGCTTAAAGAGAGAGTGAGAAAAAAAACTTTAAATATTCGCTGAGTCAGTCTTACAGAGGAAATATTTATGAATCTCACTATTATAAAATATGATAACACATCATCTGTACTCTGGCTAAGTGATTCATAAATAGTTACTTATTACAGTAAAAATAAATTTCTAAAGAGTCAGAAATATTTGCCACCTTCATGACCACATCTTTCTAAAGTGTTACCTGTGGAAAGACACATACCCCCAAAATCGGGATCTCAGAATTATGCCTCCTGCTTTGTCATACCCAAAGGCACGATTATCTAATACCCTAGAAACCACACGCTGTTTATGTTTTGCCGCTGCTCCCTAGAGAGAGATTTATGTTCTGGTTCCTCTATGGTTATTAAAGATAAGAACCAGACGCTATAAGGAAAAGAAAGTGACAGATTTAAATATTGTGGGAAATAGATGAACTGCCTTACAGGAAAATTAAATGAAATGATAAATAATTATTTAACAATAAAACAAAATCGAGTAATATATAGTATGTACATAACTAAGAGGCAGGAACCCTGGGAGTATTATAATATTAAATTAAACACATACTTAATATGGTTAGAAATTGTTCCTTTCTCCTGATCCAGGAAGAGACCCCCAAACACAACATGGACAGCTGGTGTAGGTTCACCTGTGTTAACATCCTCCACCATCAAGTGGCCTCAGGGGTACTAAGTGGGTCAAGATTCTGAGGGCCTAGAGTCTCACGTGGTTCAGAATGTGCCCTAAAGTCAGCCTCCCAATGTCCTCTCGTTCACTGTGACCCTCACTCCATCCCTCACTGTCCCATCTTCCAACTGGAAACAACACAAATAGTAGAGCAGTGACAATTGCATCAACTGCCTGAGTCGTTCAGTAACTGATGCACAGAAAAAAATACTTACTGACCACCTCCGACGCGGCAGACTCAGCTCTGAGTTCTTTTTAACCATCAGCGGAAGAAACAATCTTTGCCCTCGTGGAGTTTACATTCTGGAGGAAGCCTACAGTGAACACAATGTTTTAGCGAGAAAAAGTCATCTAAAGAAGCGAGGATGAGAGAGTGAGGCCATGGTTAAACTAGAAGGTTGAGTAGGGTAAATCAGGGCTCAAAGAGCCAGGGGTTTGTGATGAGGGGCAGAGGGAAGAATGTTTAAGAGAGATTTTGGATAGGACACCCTTGGAAAGAATCTTGAAAGAGGAACAATATTCATCACAACAGTCAGCGTATTTTGAATAGAAGGGAAATGTGAACAAAACATAGACCTGGGATCCAGGAAAGCACTTTAGGACAAGTGCAAGCAGCTTGGTGATGGGAGCAGGGTGTGATTTTCCATGTATAACGGGGAAACAGACATTCAGATGAGAGACAGTTTTCTTAAGAGGGCCGTTACCAAGGGAACTGACAATGCATCATTTCAAGTCCTCGTGTTTTCCTTCAATTTCCACTTGTATTTGAGAACTATAATGTGATTCTTTGAATTATGGGATGGTGCTACTCACACATTCAGAGGTGTGATCTCCAAGGAGCTCTGGGCTTCAACAAAAACAGGTGAACATCAGGCTAACACCAGAGTGACATCGCTTCATTTTCAATTAACAAATGGTCTCTGAGGACATGATATTTCTGGTACTTTGAGAGGTTACAGGAAGGCCTCTCAGGGAGTGGAAAGAGCAGAGGGAAGGTTTAAGAGCTAATATTTAATGGCGTTCTTCACCTTTCTTGTGCCATTAAACTCTGGTGTATCCTTTGATCTCCTTATCAGGATAAAGCATAAAAATGCAGAGGAGGATAAAAGAATTCAAGTATATTGAAATACATTTACCAAAATATATTTTTAAAATATTGATGTTCTACTATGCATACTTCCTCAGTAAGGCATTAAATAATAAGATATATGGACGGATCTAATAATCACCATAATTTTAAAGTAGTGGTAAATATAAGAGATATCTTAAGACATTTGCAACAGCTGTAATGAAATATGAAAATATCTTTGCCTTCTGTCGGTGACAAGATCACAGGTCCTGGTAATGCTACTTTTTTAAGCCTCAATTTATGATTAAAGTAAATAATCCATTTCATTTAGGCCTTAGGAAAAATACAGATGTAAATTTTCCATGCAACACATGTACCCCCTGAATTCTATCCACTGAATTCTATCCCAAGAAGTTAAAAAGAAAATGACTGAATGCAGCCTTTTCTGTCATAGACATTGTACCATAGGGGATACAAAAATTACTGAGAGCATATCTTGGCTTCAGGCATGTTGAAATCTTGTAAAGTAACCTAGACCAAAAGGGATCTAAGCAGTAAGGAATAAGACAGCCGTCTTGTAAAATGGCCCAGAGATTCCACTTGGATATATATTCTAGACTCTGGGCTGAGTGAAATTGTCATATATGTGTACCAGGAGCAACTACTTTATTACAGTATTCTTAGTAAAGTATAAAGTATAAAACTGTAAGTAACCTAACGGCCCATACATAAATAAAAGGAGTTTTTTTTATAAAGTAGGATTTATTACTAAGATGAAATATTACAAAGCAGTTAAATGTTATAATATTTGCTATGATAGTGTTCTGGGTATTAATATCAATGGTCGCAGGTACACTACCCATAATGGTCATCAACATTAGTAACAATAGCCATGGACCCAGGGGGAAATCGCTACAATGTATATTGAACAGGGGACGGGAGAGGGAGGAGAGCAAGGAAGGTATGATTCATTCTTGTAATGAGAAAACCCACAGTCAAAACAATGCTAATTATTTCTCATGGAATACACATAGACATCAGAATGGAGGAAACTACAGACAGACCTCAGAGATATCCTGGGTTTGTTTCCAGACACTGCAGTAAAGCAAAAATCAAATAAAGCAAGTCACAGGAATTTTCTGGATTCCCAGGGCAAATAAAAGTCATATTTATGCCAGTCTCTATTCCATCACATGTGCAATAACATTAGGTCTAAAAAAATACCTTAGTATAAAAATACTTTATTACTAAAAAGTGCCAGCCATCATCTGAGCCTTTAGTGAGTGATAATCCTTTTGCTGGTGGAGGGTCTTGCCTGGATGGGTGGCTGCTGACTGATCGGGGTGATGGTCGGTGAAGGCTGCAGCAATTTCTTAAATGAAACACTAAATTCTGCTACATAAATTGACTTTTCCTTTCACCAGTGATTTCTCTGTAGCACACAATGCTGTTTGATACCATTTTACCCACAGAAGAACTTTCTTTGAAAATTGGAGTCAGTCCTCTCAAATCTTGCTGCTGCTTTATCAACTAAGTCTATGTAACATTCTAAATCCTTTGTTGTCATTTCAACAATCTTCACGTCATCTTCGCCAAGACTAGGTCCCATCTCAGGAAAACATTTTCTTTGTTCATCCATAAGAAGTACCTTCTCATCTGTTCAAATTTTATCCTGAGATTTCGGCATTTCAGTCCCATCTTCAGGCTCCACTTTGAATTCTAGTTCTCTTGCTGTTTCTCGAAGTCTTGAACCCCTCCAAGTCATCCAGGAGGGCTGGAATCAACTTCTTCCAAACTCCTGTTAATGTTGATATTTTGACCTCTTTCCATGAATCACAAATGTTCTAAAAGGCGTCTAGAATAGTGAATCCTTTCCAGAAGGTTTTCAACTTATTTTGCTCAGATCCATCAGAAGAATCACTATCGATGACAGCCATAACCTTACAAAAATTTCTTAAGTAATAAGACTTGAAAGTCAAAATTGCTCCTTAAGCCATGAGCTGCAGAATGGATGTTGGGTTAGCAGCCGTGAAAACGACATTCATCTCATTGTTCATCTCCATCAGAGCTCTTCATCAGGGTGACCAGGTGCATTGTCAATGAGCAGTAATATTTTGAAAGGAATCTTCTTTTTCTGAGAAGTAGTTCTCAACAGTGGGCTTAAAATATTCAGTAAACCATGTTGTAAACAGATGTGTTGTCATCTGGGTTTTGTTGTGCCATGTATAGAGCACAGGCAGAGTAGATTTAGTATAATTTTCAAGGGCTCTAGGATTTTCAGTTGGTAAATGAGCACTGGCTTCAACTGTAAGTCACCAGCTGTTTTAGCCCCTAACAAGACAGGCAGCCTGTCTTTTTGAAGCTTTAAACCTAGGTCTTGACTTCTCCTCTTTAGCTATGAAAGTCTTAGATAGCATCTACTTCCAATATAAGGTTGTTTCATCACCATTGAAAATCTGTTGTTTAGTGTAGTCACCTTCATTAGTTATCTTAGTTAGATATTCTAAATAACTTGCTGCAGCTTCTACATCAGCACTTGCTGCTTCACTTCTCACTTTTACATTATGGAGGTGGTTTCTTTCTTTAAACCTCATGAAACAACCTCTGCTGGCTTCACACTTTTCTTCTGCAGCTCCCTTACCTCGCTCAGCCTTCACAGAATTGAAGAGAGTTAGGGCCTTGATCCGGGATTGGGTTTTGGTTTAAGGGAATATTGTATCTGGTTTGATCTTCTATCCAGGTCACTCAAACTTCCTCTGTATCAGCAATAAGGCTGTTTTGCTTTCTTATCATTTGTGTGTTCACCGGAACAGCACTTTTAATTTCCTTGAAAAACTTTTCCTTTGCCTTCACAACTTGGCTAACTGTTTTTGGTACAAGAGGTCCAGCTTTTTGCCTGTCTTGTCTTTCCACATGTCTTCCTCACTAAGCTTAATCTTTTCTAGCTTTTCATCTGAATTGAGAGACATGGGACTCTTCCTTCCACTTGAACATTTAGAGATTATTAATTGTCCTAATTCCAATATTTTTATGTCTTAGGGAACAGGGAGGCCTGAGGATGTGGAAGGAGATGGGGGAATGTCTGACCTATGGAGCAGTCAGGACACACACAACATTTATTGATTAGATTCACAGTCTTATATGGGGGTGGTTCATGGTGCACGCCCCAAAACAATTACAATACTAAGTAAAGATCACTAATCACAGATCACCATAACAAATATAGTAATGATGAAAAAGTTTGAAGTATTGTGAGAATTACCAAAAGGTGACACAGACATGAAGTGAGGAAATGCTGTTAGAAAAAAATGGCACCGACAGACTTGCTCAATGCAAGGTTGCCACAAACATTCAATGTAAAAAAAAATGCAGTATTGGTAAAGTGTCATAAAGTGAAGTGCAATAAAACAAGTTATGTCTGTATACAAACTTAAGGTAGCTGTTACCCTGTGGAAGGATGGGGCTAAGGATGGCATGGTAAAATAGCCTTTAACAATATCTGGGAAACAGTACAACTAAGTATTGATTTTGATTATTGTTTATTCTGAAATGTGGGAACATGGATGCCTGTTATAAGAACTGAGAAGTAGATGGAAAATACAATATCAAAAGTTTGATGATTAAAGAAAATAAAGAAAAAAAAAAGAAACTTCCCTACTGACTCTTCTTGACTGTAGGTTTGGCAACTTTCAGGAAATGAATTCGTAACACAATAGTCCATTTGTACAGGAAACTAGGCTTTTGAGGAATCATAATGTTCCCTCCAGATGTGACCAGTAATGGTGTTTGAATGCTCTGTCTTCACAGAGTAGGAATATGATTGAAAATTTAAAATTTGGATGATAAAGTATAGTAATGTTTAGTTACCACTACAGGCACTGGGTTTTGTAGTGATTTACTCCATGCTAAACCCTATGAGGTTATTTTGTTGTTCAGGACATTCAGGTCTGATGGGTCCAATGACTTGCCAAAGCTCACACAGCAAACAAGAGGATGTGATAAGATGTGATCTCCCACAGACAGGCTCCAGGACACAGTGCTCTGGGATGTGCAGACGTAACACTGCTGATGCATTCAAAGACAATTGAATGAGTACATATTGCCTGCAAGGTAATGAGCTGTCGACTCACAAATAAGTTAGAAATAACTCCAGCCCTTATGGAACGTTTTCATATTTCTCCTGCTTCACTTAATTTGTTCATGCCTATTGCTATTTCTATGAAAAATTAATAGTTAACTCTTCATAAAATTGAGGGTATTATTCACTTTCATGTCAGTGCAACAAACACCACTTCAACCTAGTAAATTTGGGTAAATAGCAAAATCAACATTCATTCTTAAAGTAGAACTATCTTATTATTTACATGTTCTGAGCTGTTTTCATGCTCCAAACTATTCCTGCCTATTTCCCACCCACTTCTAAAGCTCTCAGGAAACAGTCTTTCAACATCTGAAGGTAACTGGGTTTACAGTCTTCAAGAGGGAATTTATAAATTTTTCTGAAGTTTCTTCTACTAAAGTTTCTGGATAACATTAAAAGCAGAAAAGAGCATGCTATGGTTAAATAATGTGGGGAAGGAATGGGTTGATGCCTCCTAAACAGATACTGTATATTTACTGTAGAATCTCTCAGACCCTGTAAGAGGCTAGTGTGTATCGCGTCTCCAAAGAAAGCATATAGGATGCAAAATTTCAGCAAATTATTTGACTTTGGAGCACTTGACTCAATGTTCTACAGGACTAGTTTTCTGAGAAATATATTTGTGGGGGGAAAGGAGCTGGTACAGGCACGTAGAAAGAAAAATGGTGACTTCTAAGAGCAAACATGGGCTGAGTGAGAAGCCCTTCAGCTCGGGCAATCCCAGGACCAGAGTGTTACTGGGATGCTTGTGAGTGTGCAGACGGCACACCTGGACTCCAGCAAGGCCTTCCTCAGGACAGCAGGAAATGCGGCTGAAAGACAGTTTCACTACTTCAGAACACACAAGGCTAAACGGATTAATACAAAAATAACGATTTCTGTCTGTTCAGTTGGATTCTTTCCTCTCATGGTCCTACTCCTTCCAACCTTTTAATCCACAGTCTTCATGAGGACATGAACATATTCTCACGAAATCTTCAGGAAAGAAGGGACGGTTGATATACTAGCTCAGCATTGGGAAAATGTTTTCTATAAATGGCAAGATAGTAAATATTTCATGTTCTGTGGGTCAGAGTCTTTGTCAAAAGTACTCAACTTTGCTGAGTTTCTCTTACAGGGTGAAAGCAGCCATAGGCGATGCACTAAAAAATGAACATGCTTGTGTTTCAATGAAAGGTTGTTCATGGCAGTGACCTGGCCTTGGCCCACAGGCCAAAGTTGCTGACCCTTTTATTAGTTATCAAAGATGGAGCAAAAATATTCAACAGTGTAGTACAATTTGTTAGATCTATGAAATTGGGATTTACTAGCTACAGTATTTTGCATTCTTAAGTCAACAACTCAAATTCATAAGTATTACAAGGAAGACTTGTGGTTTATCAGTACATGCTTGAGTTGATTAAAAGCTCAGTGTTCCTCCCTTTAATGTACTTTCCAAGAAAGACAGGGTTACACCTCTAGCAGTGCCCAGAGGAACTCCCAATAAAGCTTTGCCTGAGTCAAACCACACTTGGAGTTTTGCATCACATTCTAGAAACTTCCACCTGCAAGCTGACTTGCAGACAGAAGTGTGCCTGATGAGGTGAGATAACGGATAATGTTTTAAGAGAAATACATTCAAAAAAAGAGGTTATTTAGCCTGGA
The DNA here is from genome assembly GCF_964165515.1 of Mesoplodon bidens. NCBI lineage: Eukaryota > Metazoa > Chordata > Mammalia > Artiodactyla > Ziphiidae > Mesoplodon > Mesoplodon bidens. Next base: position 197,189,462 of record NC_138176.1, read on the forward strand.
GAACAGAAGACATCAGTGACACAGTATAGCTGTCATCAGACAGACTAATAGTTGTTACATGAAAGATGGATTAGACTTCCCCTCAGCTGTTCCCAAAATCACAGGTGTAAAATTAAGGCAAAGTTTAGGTTTAACCCAAGGAAGTTTTTTTTTTTTTTAACAAATGTAGCTGCCTCCTACAAATAAACCACTTTGGCAGGCAGTGATTCTCCCTGTGGAGGAACCCTTCTGGTAGTGAAGGGCTTTCTCTGACCACTTGTTGAAACATTACGGAGGGATTCATTTATTAACTAAGAGATGGAGCGCTCAAGTTTCTATTCAACTCTAATATTCTCTGACTTTATAAACTGGTGAAATTTAAGTCACCAATTTTCTTAATTGGTGATCACAAGTGATCACGCAGGATGCTTTATGGCTGGGCCTGGAGATGCAGGAGGATGCTACTTTTCTTGTAACATGGGCCCAAACTTGCCACACTGTTCCACTGAGATACAAGGAAGCCTGGGGGATGTAGAATATCGGGAGTTAAGAAGTTGAAGGGAACTGAATATTTGTCAACATGAACAAAAATTATTTGTGCTGATTCTTTAATAAACTTTTTTGGGGGTTGGGGTGTGCCTCGCAGCCAGGGAATTCCCCCCACTGATTCTTTAAATTAATGGTTTAATTGTCCTTTACTTTCAAATTTAAATACTATTTTTGGAAAGTGCAAGAGTATTAGAGCATTTGCAAGTCAAAGGTTAAGAAACGAAATTATTTTAGATCTGATTTAATATATAATTCTCACCAAATTTTAAGAAACTGTGGATGTCTGTGTGTGTGTGTGTGTGTGTGTAGCAACTTCAGATGTCCAGATTTTAGCCTTCTTAGTAAAATATCTCTAAGATTTCTAACAGCATTTCCTGACAAGTACCTAATCAATCATGACAGGTTTTTGTTTGTTTGCTTGTTTTTGTTTTTGTTTTTTTATTGCGGTACGGGCCTCTCACTGCTGTGGCCTCTCCTGTTGCAGAGCACAGGCTCTGGACACACAAGCTCAGCGGCCATGGCTCACGGGCCCAGCCGCTCCGTGGCATGTGTGATCTTCCCGGACCGGGACACGAACCCGTGTCCCCTGCATCATCAGGAGGACTCTCAACCACTGCGCCACCAGGGAATCCCCAATCATGACAGTTTTGATCATAGCAATTAAATGATTTTGGAAGAAAAATTAATTTATAGTGAGTATATATAACTTAAATTGATAGCTATCATATATTTTGTGGTTTTATATGTATAAAGTTACATAGTACTTGGATACACATATATATAGACCATATATTTAAATGGATAGTTTACAATAGATGGCTAATTGTTTTAATGTTGCTAATATGTGACTCCATCCATTCTAAGAATGAAATAAGTACATATACCCACAAAGAGCACACCCGCAAAGCAAACTGAAGTGAACATTAATTTTCAATTCTGGCCAAAATTACCAAAAGGCAAAAAAACCAAGAGTTTTATCAGTAAATACACATAATCCCTTCACTATTGGGATTCATTTTAAAAATTACTTATTTCTATTTTGATCACAATCAGACGCCTGGAACAACAATTAAGTAGAAAAATAATAATGATCCAAGTCAGGAAGTAGCATATATCTTCAGTGTAGTCCCTAGATCGGTGCTTCTCGTAACACCCTTAAAAACCTTTCACATGAATCCCCAGCCCCAGAGGGACCTTGTGCCCTACTTTACTCACTTTCCCGCCTGAGCAGGTATTTCCGTCTAATAAGTGGGTTCACGTGGTCCTTGCTCCCTGTGTCCCTCCAAGCTGTCACCCGGTGTCTTCTCTCCTCCACGGCCACGTCACTCGGAAGGCATCGGCACCCAAGGCTGCAGTCGTCTCACCACCCACTCTTCCTGGCCCCTCCTTGCGACCCGTCTTCTCTGCTTGTGTTCCGAGACTTCTCTTACTAAGTGCTCATCACTTCCTCACCTGCAGGCCGGAAGTCTTCTCCTAGGTCTTCTCATCCTGTGTCTCGGCCTCCACGCCAGACTCATTTGATTTTTCTCCCCACGCGACTTTGCCTTTTTGTTTTCAGTTGCTCTGTAATTCTAGGGTCGCTCATTCCCACCCCCGCTGACACACACCTCTGCAGGTTGAGTTTCTCACTATACGTCTCTCCCCTCCGTACTCTACCCCTCGCTTCTATCTGTCCTTGCGGGGTTTAGCCCTCGTGTCTGTGGAATGACACCCTCCTTCCACCTCCAGGGCAGACGTCCTCGCTCCCAGGCTGGAGCCTGTGGTTAAACAGAAGGTCAGACGTTGTCTGCCATGCACAAAGTTCACAGGACCAGAGAGGAGGCGGCATTGGCCCTCCCAGCTCGCCCCTCTTCTGACCTCTGGCTCTTTCAAAGATGCCTCTATTTGCTCATTCACCGAGGCACAAACCTTTGATCATTTATGACATTTGGGGCCACGTCCACACAATTGAAAAGTCCACGGGGCCTTTCAATTCTACTTAAACCACAATGTTTATTGCAAATCTTCATAAATTGCTTTCTTACCTGTGGGGCTTTCTGCACTAATCCACTGTAAACGCCAATGCCCAATTATTCTTTTTTAGTTACCAGGTCTCTTCTTAAGGACACTCACTCGCCTCTTTGAGTGCATGCAATCACACATTAAAGTCCTCTCCAAGGTGGTCTCTGCTCCCTTTTCTAGCTTTATATCCCTCTGATCCCCAGTGAATGTCCAATAACCCAGTTATGCTTAGCTACCAATGTGTCCTCATCATTTTCCTCCCCTGAGACATTACTCAATGCTCCAGCAATGCCCAGGAATCCCCTGCACTTCCTTCTCCCTCCCAGACATCAGGTCAACTCTACTTATGCCTAAAGACCACCAGTTCAAATTTCACCCCCTTCAATTGTGTCTTTTCTAATCCTCTCAACCATTTTAAAATCCCTGTACAATGGCAGTTAGCCTCTTCTGACTTGGATTTCAGATAAAATGCCCCAACTACATATATTATAAGCTTCTTGAGTGACTATTATTCTATTTGCATCTGTGACATTAGACAAAAGACCTTGAACACGGTAGTTATTAAGAAAATATTTGTTGAATCTAAAAACCTTTCAAATTTTCACTCGAACTGTGATTTCAAATCTGGAATATAGAAATATAGAATCTTAAATAGTTTCAGAAACTTTAGATAACAAAACCGATATGTTTGGTTAAGCAAGCACTAAAAACTTTCTCAATGAGTCTAAATCATAGGAAAAAATGGTTAAGAATCAAAGAAGAAATCTAATGAACAAAACAAATTGAAAGATTCTATAGAAAAGTAGAAATTTCTAAAAGGCAGAAGACGTGGATTAAAAAAAATTCAGAAGTGAGAAAAACATCTTTTCTTTTTAAATGTTACTGGAAATGTGCTGCCCTTTATAGTTCTTCAATATTACCAAGAGAGAGATTAAGACTTTTAAATATGCCTATGTCCTCATTCTGCTTTGATTTATTTCCTTTTATAAGCCTTTAGTAGATTTGCTGCCAAGGAAACCTGTGCTGTTTAAGGCCAGGGATTTATTTAGAATGTTAAAAACTTACAACTAACTTTAGATGAATCCCCAAATTAGCATTCACCACTAAGTTTCCAATGACTGGAATAAAAATATCTTGTCTCAGTTCAAAAGTTAGGGAAGTTCCAAAGGGGGTGAAAGTTTTTGATGATAATAATGAGGAAGAGCTGATGAGAATAAAGGAGAACAATTAGTGATAGAATGTGGAGATGATTCCTTCAATAAATGTTGGTCTATTTAACCACAGATTTTTGGTTTTCCTTTAAAACATTTGGGCTTGAACAATCCGTCATGGAATGATACACGTTTATGTGATTTGAACACGACTCATATAACTGAATTCAGTCAAGTCACTGCTCAAAAGTGACAACAACTCAACTGCAATGATGACAGTGTCTAAAAATGTAAGGCCCAAATAAATGCCCCAAATAATACTACAGAATTTATTCTAAAACACAATTCTCAAAGCTCCATAGAAATAACCCCACCAGGTTTGAGATCTTGTACCTCTATACAAATAAAACTTGGCTTTTTCTCAATTACAGATAATAGTATAGCAAAATATATTTGAAAAAAATATTAAGAACACAGCAGTCTGTGGAAACTGACAAATCTCTGGTTCCTACAGCACTTGTGTTGGGCAGAGTGTTAAAGCTACCCTACTTTTCTAAAATTCAAGACAGTCAGTAAAACTCAGTAGGATTTAGCCTTTGACTCACCTATTTCTTACCATAAACTGTTCAAGGTGTTTCACCTCATTTCATACCTTTTAATGCCCCCCCCCAAATTCTCATCTCTTTTCTGATTTTAGAAGGTATTTCAAACAGAATATTATTTAGAATTTTTTTCAAGGCTAATTTTATTTTTCTTGATTTTTAAACTTATGAACATTTTGACCTTTAAACACTTTCCCAGAACCTTCTTTCTCCTGCATTGAGAAGCAAAAGCATAGACTGTTTCCTCTCACAGCTTTTTCCCTCTCCCAACACACGCAGTGGAGGATTGTCAGAATGTATGTGATATATAATTACGTCATGGATTTGGAATCACACTGTCTAAAATATTTATTTATTTTAAAATTGAAGTAGAGTTGATTTACAATGTTGTGCTAGTTTCTGGTATACAGCAAAGTGTTCAGTTATACTTATACATATAAATACATATATATCCTTTTTTTACATTCTCTCCCATAATAGGTTATTACAAGATACTGAGTAGAGTTTCCTGTGCTGTACACTACGTCCTTGTTGTTTATCTGTTTTATATACAGTAGTGTGTATCAACTGATCCCAAACTCCTAATCTCACCCACCCCACTCCCACCCCCATGCTATCCCTGTTGGTAAAAAAATGATACAAGTGAATTTATTTACAAAACAGAAATAGACTCACAGACATAGAAAACACACTTATAAGTCACACTTTTTAAAGTCTTTTCTTCAAAAGTACATTTTTTAAAGGTCGCCAACACTTTCTTTGACAGACTGGATAAATCAAAGCAAACATTTTTATCTAATTGCTGATTCTTATTCCTACTCTATAAAATCCAGTTAATAATCCAGGATTCAGGAACTGTACGAAATATGCTATGTAGAGAAGTGAAGATCAGAACATTCCATACATAATGATCCAACAAATACTTCTTTCTCGGGGCTGAAATAGCTCATTTATAAATTGCCTGCTTTTGAAAGACTGGCTGAACCACGAACTTGATCTATCAATTTTGAAACCTGCCGAGAGGCACAAACACAAAGCAGGGGACCTCAGCACAGGAATGAGGTCTGCATCGCACCTGGCAGGGCGCCTGATGGAAGCTTCAAAGAGGGAAAGGAACTGTTTTGGGGCTGCAGAGAGCATGAGCTAACTCAATAAAGCCATTTTTTAAGCTTTAAAAAAAATCTTTCACCGAAGCTCTAAAGACTTCCATGATTCTCTCAGGTGCTGAAGCCTGGGAAAAATTTTTAATTGACTTTAATTAAAACCTTGTATGCTCTATGAGCTAAATCGGGGGGGTGGGGGGAAGACAGGAAAGTTTCCTTCCTTTCCCTGCCCTTCTTTATCTTCTCTCAATGTGATTTTTCATGCTGCTCTTGTATAGATTTCTAAACAACGATCATCTCTCCCCAGGTAAAATAAAGATATTTGCTGGATGCTCACTGAAAAAGAATCTGGAATTCTTAAAATGAAAAGCTGAATATGAAACAAATGACAAGCAGAAAAAGAAACACGCAAAAGGGAGGAGATATGGGGATATATGTATACGTATAGCTGATTCACTTTGCTATAAAGCAGAAACTAAGACAACAATGTAAAGCAATTATACTCCAATAAAGATGTTAAAAAAATTCTTCTACAAATTCATTAAAGAAATACTTAGAAATAATGGTGATGTATCTTCAGTAAAGTACAGAGGGATGCTTATACTCTTGGCCAGTTAAGGCTATTGAAATTTCTTATACAAGGCGTACTTGGAGACCTTGTCTTCCTCTGAAGCCTGCAGTCCAGTACATTGGCCAAGCAGTAATATGTGTTGCAGGCATCCTAAAAATACGCCATTTTATTAAGTAACGCAAACTGTCCTCTCACAAACATAATAACTGTGCTAGAATGGCCAAAGTCGTACCAAAAAATCAGACAACACAATATTTATATACCGGAGGCAGAAAAAGAATCAGAAATTGAAAATATAAGAATAAAATTCTATATTTTCAACTGATAATTACAAAACCTTGTGGTCATCCAATTTGTGCTACTCAGACAAGCCTGTTACATATTTCTATTTTCACTGAAACTTTTCTGATGATAGTATACATGTACTTGCTCCTTCATTCAGCCTAGAGCCCCATACAATCTTCTTTCCTTGTAGCCCAGAAGGTCTGATACCCAAATATCACCAAGTGTCACTGATTAGACCTTATCCTCCAACTAATGGGGTTAACAAGCCCTTTCCATTCTACATGGTTCCACATCTTTGGTTGATGCTCATCCTACTGTACTTTCATTGTTTTCATCCTAACTCTGATTTCTTCTCCTTCTCTTTACTATAAACAGTCCCAAGGTTTTGATTTTTTTTTTTTTGTCAGTTTGCTTGCTGTGCCCTATTTACTTGGCAACCTCCATACTCTCTTCTTATCAATCTAAATGCCATTCTCCTTCAGGAGCCAATGGTCTCAAGTTTCAACCTACTGTATCCGTGCTGTAGACCACCATACTGATCTTCTCTTAATCTCTTTCTTGAACTTCACCTTTGCTTTTATAACTGCGTGCTAGAGAGAGCTCCCTGGATGTTTTGTGAGCAAATCAAACTTATCACGTCTGAAAGCATATCTAAAAGGATATCCTCTTAACTAGAAATTCCTTCCCATTTGTCATGTCTGTAATTGTCATCAGTATCCTGTCAAGCCTCAAGGCTCTGCATTGTGCTCTTTCTATGCCCTTGTTCATGCATTTCTTGATTCTCCCAGTCAGAAGTAAGCCACTGAATTCCTAAGAATTGTTTAAAATATTTTCGTGACCCTTATCAAGTTTTGATTTACTATGTTATTGGATTCCATCTGACCTGGTTTTACTGTGTTAAATACTCTTGAAATCCAGTATCACACCTGCCTAACATAGAGCTTCCCCCACTACAAAGTGTCCAGATTATGTTCGTTTTCTGAGTAAATGCATCTGATCATTGTTATTTCATTTTACTCAGAAAGCCACTCACAGAAGGCACAATTAATTTTGGGCTCATCTACATATACAACCTTTTCTAAATTATTTATGACTCTCATGACCCCGCAGTAGGAGGTAGCAGCGGGGAAGTGCAGTCCTCACATTCCACAAGATTCACTCTGGGGCACATGCCAGGTAAGAGGGAGAATGTTTAATGATAACAAGTTTGCTGACCCAGGTTGAGGCTATGAATCAGTACTGTTGGCCACGTAATTGATTTTAAAGACAAGGCCCTAGGGCTATTAATCCTTGCTGATTCCTCTGATTGATGAACACTCATATTTCAACACAACCCCTACCCATAAGGATTCTTCACATCTGATCTTTGGCTCTTTCTTCTGTGCATTTTACCTGGTGAGGATGACATATGCTTTGTCTGAAAGGCAAATAAACAGCTAGGTCAAGGTCTTTATGAAAGGGATTAAGAACATAATTATATGGCAGGATGAGGGTGAAAGGATAAAATCCTTCATCTCGTTGTGTGTGAAAAAGGTACAAAAGCTCAACTAGGAATTCAAGGAAGAGTGAAGTCTTGATAAAACTGACATTGCTTGAAGGAGCAGTGATTTACCTGAGTAAGTTGAAAAGGCAGGTGTGAGTTCACAAAGCCCTTCACAATAGCAGAACTCTGTGGCCATGTGCTGAACCTGGAAAATAACCTCTTAGTAAAACAAACATCATTCATTATTTTCAGATTGTAAATTACCTCCATTGAACATTTTTTAATCGAGAGTGTCTTACCACTCCCCAGTTAGTTTCTGAATATTAGAACCACTAGTGTAAAGGATGGTGTATTCACACTATGAAGTATTAACGTTGATCTTCATAAGTAGTAAACATGTGTCTCTTTCTGTGTGTGTATGCGATGTCCTTACATACAGCGTGATAATAGATGTGACATTTAGAGGTAGGCAAAATGACTGAAACACTGTTTCCATGGCAACAGTTTATAAAGAAGGGTACAGAAACTTAATAAGCTAAGACAATTTTAAATTCAAACAATGCATATTTGACTTTTAGTAGCTAAATAATCAAAAAGAATTCTCTCTCTGTATTCTTTGAAATAAATAAGGGAAAGCTTGCTGCCAATGTCACATTTAGTGACCTATCTTAGAAATGTCCTAATTCACACCTAGAAAAATTAAAGTAAAATGCTTTTGCATTTGCCTCCTTCTCACCAGATGGTCGGCAGCACGATAATTTTATCTTCGCTGGGCGTAGACATTTTCATTGTTCATTTGCATTTCAAATTTCATGTACATTCTTAATTTATAATCTCAAACCTCAAACTAATATTTAGTTCAATACATGCACCAGACATTGAATTAAACAATGATGAAGATACAGAGATGATTGCTTCCAGTGTAGTAAGGAAGAAAAGATAAAGATTGCAAATAATATAGTACAACTCCAAAGGCATCAAGGAATGCAAGAACGTTCCAAGCAAGGTGCACGATGAAAGAAATTCCTTTGGGCTGATGATCAAATCAGTATTCATGGGGGCAGTTGCAGTTAATCTGGACCTTAACAAATGTGATGGTTACGACAGGCAGAGACGCAGGTAATTATCTATTAAGGACAGTCTTGTAGTAAAGACAAAAAACAAAACCAAAGAAAGGCATGGTACATTTGAAAAAAATTGGTCAGTTGGGAGTAAACAATAAAAATAAATATGAATGAGGACTAAGCCTGGAAAAATGTAGACATTTAATAAATCTTGGTTAAATGGAATTTAAATTACATTGAATCTAATTGAACAAATTGAAATGAATTCATAGATAGGCTTATTCACGGAGGCTTTGAAAATCAAACTGTAGATTTTAAAATGTTTTCTGCTGGAAGGTAATTTACTCATTTAATACATATTTATTAACTGCTGAACACAAATAGAGCATTTCAAGAGTTTCTAGGAATTCACAGATAAACATGACAGTTTTGGGGGGTACTGTAGAACTGCTTGACATGATTTTAAAGGATCAGTGAGGCTTAGGCAGACAAAGAGAGGAAGAAATAGAATTCCAGGAAGAGATGACTTGTGGCCTAAAGGCACAGAGGCTAGAGTATGTTAGGGTAGTTCTGGTTTTCCCCAGACTTTCCCAACTTTAGCACTGAAAATTTTGAGTTCTGGGAATCCCCTCCATCCTGGACAAATTGGGACTGTTGGTTGGGAGGGAGTGGATGAGAGGAAGACTGTAAGTTTTATAAGACAGAATATAAAGTTAAGGCAGGGAGTGGCAGAAAATGATACTGAAACTAGGCCCATGCTGGGTCATAGAGAGTTTAGATTCAAGGCTAAAATCCAGGACTTTATCCCAAGAAACCATTGTGATGAGTTCTAGACAGAGAAATGGCATTTCTATAACTACTCATGAGATAAAACATCCAGCAGTAGGAAGGTTATTGACACACACCTCCCACAAGAAATAATGAGGGCTGTGCAGGTTGATGGTAGAAAGCACAGAAAGGAGAAAGGAGAAACAATTAGGGAATAAAATACCCAGAATTCAGTGACTGTGATAGAGATGGAGGATGATGCTGTTTCTCCATTCATGTATTCAAGAATATTCACTTAGTGCCTGCTGATGATAAAAACTCTTCTCGGAGGTAAGGATACAGCAAGGAAGAAAACAAATATATAGCTTACTTTCTACTGGGGATGCTGTCACATGACATGAAGAATGCAAGGGAAGAAACTAGTTGTTGGATAAGATAATGAGCTCATTTTGGTGCATTGGTTGTCACACCTGCAGAGTGGCAAGAAAAGAAATTCTACATTAGTCACTCATACTTCCTATAGATCAGCCTTGCTACAATAAGTAAGATAGATTTCATGGGATAACTTCAGGAAAGAAATAGAGAAAAGTAGAGCTCTGTTCATGAACTCTGAGGCCATGACCCTCTGGTCAAAGGTACCCCTGAATACACCCCATTGTTATGAAATCACTGATTTATGTGTCTATCTTGCTGTAGACGGGGGACGCAGACTGTATTTTTCTGTCTTGAATACCCCGTGCCTAACATATTGCCTGGTATATGGTAAGTGCTCAATAAATGCTCATTGAATCAATGCGCCCAGTGTGTTCCTGTCCTGTTCTGTATTCACTCTCACGTTCTGCTCTGGTGTGTGCATCTCGGTCTGAGGGACTTAAAATGCATTTGCTGTATCTGATAACTTCTTCCCCTGACCACTCCTCAGAATTTACTGGTTTAATTTTTCATTGTGATATTCAGATATGTGCTTGGTGTTTTGCTTTTTGCTTCTCAGACTCATAGAACCTGTGCTCATAGACCCATCAATATTCCCTAAAGAAACCAGTGACCATTATAATAGTCCCGTGTTAGCCTTGCTTTTTAGTCTTTTTTATACCTTTAGATGTCTCTGTTGCACTGAACTAGAGGGAAAATAAGCCAGTAAATTTTCAGCATATGTATGAAGTTTCCTTTTATGTGTTTATTTATTTAACTAATAAGTCACTTATTCATTTATTCCACAAACCCAAGCATCTACTACAAACCAAGTGCTACTGTCTTCAAGGAAGAATGAGATATGGCAGCAAACACAATCCAGTTCCTGCTGTGGCAGTGTTTACACTGCAGTGAGCAGACAGGAAAGAATCAGACCAAAATACATTTATAAAATGTTACATGATGAGCCATGCTAATAGGAAAAGTAAAGAGCGTAAAGGGAAAATAAAATGTAAAGGGAAGACGACTCAGCTTTCTTAAGTGTGTTCAGTGAAGCCGACATTTGCACGGGGCAGAGCAGGTGAGGAGATGAGGTGTGTGCAGACCTAGACAGAGGGGCCCAGAGAAAACCAAAGACCTGCAGGAGGCAGGGGCCTGGGACATTTAAGAAACAGTGTGAAAACCGGGGATGGAGGAAGCAAGGGGAGAGCAGAGGGTGATGGGGACAGAGGGCTATCGATGATGGAAGAGGCAATGCTGGGTTCCCACTGGACCCTGAGGCCCACACTGAGAACTTGGACTTGACTCTGAGTGAGAAAGAACAAATAGTGACATGGTTTGATCTGTGTTGTCAAATAACTCCCTGGCTTCAGGTGCCAAATAGAAGCAGGGAAACAAGGGAGAAGGTGTCCATAGTTTAGCTTAGGATAAGGTGGTTGGTGCTAAATTCTGCATACACTTCCAGAACCAAAAGAAAAAAATCAGAGCTGAAAGGAATTGATGAAGAAGATACGGATTCAATAGAAAGAGAAGAGCTAGGGATGACCCCAGGGTTATGTCCTGAGAAAATGGAAGAATGAATTTGAGAATTTATGGAAGGAAACAATTTGTAGGAAATGCTTAAATGTTGGAAATGTTAAGTTTGCAAAAGCTACTAACATCCAAAGGAGAATGTTACAGACAGAGGTGAATGTGAGAAGCTTCTCCTCATCCCCCTATTTTCTTCCAAGAATTCGTCTCACATATCCTACTCCAGAATTATCGATATGCCATTGATGGAACTAAGGATGCTTCAATCGTAACCATTTTTGGATGAGTATTATAAGAATATTTTATACAAAATTGTGTTTAGAAATAAAATGATATGTTCTCTTCTAACCGAGGGAGGCATTTTCTATCAGACATTGGTTGCTTACGTTTTTGAGGCCAGTGCTTTTCTGAGAGCCAAAATATCTATTAAAACATCTTTAGGAATTGGAAAGGCAGATTAATCCCCTTCTGAGATACAAGGATTTATGCTGTGCTCCTGAGGGCCAGATGTAAGATTGACATGTCAACAAGGATTACTGTCATTTCATTCGGTACTTGGACTAGGACTTGTGCTGTGGGCCGCCCTCACAGGGAAAACCCTTAATGCCACACACCTACTGCTCAGATGGTGGACACTTCCTGGAAATTCAGATAGGACCAGGCCCCGGGCTTACTGCCCAATGCCCTTGTCCAGATGAAGAGAGCATTTTGTAGAAACTGCTCACAAGGGCTGTGACTTCTGTGCCTGCGCTTCTCAAGCTTCTCTTTCTTGGTGTGCCTTTGTTTTAATTGGAGAACATTTTGGACTTGAGCGACCCATCTCCTTATAGTCATGCACTGATGGGGTCAGTCTTCCACCTGTAGCCTTGCTGTTGGCTGTTACATCACAGGCTGCAGGTTCCAAGGCACCAGGCCGCTGAAGCTTTCTTTCTTCCAAATTCTGTGTTTACAACTCTTCCCCGTCCACTTGACACAGTGCAATTATGCTGTTCTCATGGCTTCATTCATGTTTCTCACGTGAATGGCCTGGTTTCAATAAAACAGGGTAGTCTACACAAGGCCCCTCACCAGACCAGCTTGCTATTGAATTACCATGGCAGCCATCAGAATGGCAACATGTCTGAAGACCAGAGGAAATAGACGGGAATTTAACAGCAAAAAAAGAAAAAAAATGCATGCTCTGTCTCTTCTAGTTTTCTTTCACTTGAAAACAAAGAAAAGGAGGTTATGACTTGATGGTCTTCACGGGTCCCCAGCAACATCTGAATCACTCCCTGGAGAGTCACAGGCTCCTATTTGAGAAGCATTGCTGTCATAGGTTGATTTGGGTCCCCCACAAAGATATGTTGATGTCCTAATCCCCCGTACCTGTGAACGTGACTTTATTGGGAATTAGGGTCTTTGCATACGTAACCAAGTTAAGATAAGGTCATCCTGGATCAGAGTGGGCCATAAATTTCACAACTGGTGTCTTGTAGAAAGGCCTGTAGAGATGGCACTGACATTGCAGTGGTTCAGCTACAGTCCCACGAGGTCCAAGATCACAGGCAACACCCAGAAGCCAGGAGGGACTTGGGAACACTTCCTCCCTGATGTCCACAAGGAGGCCCAGGCTTGCCGACGCCTGGACTTCCACCTCCAGAGAGGTGACAATAAACTTCTGTTGTTTTAAACCGCCTAGTTTGTGGTACTTTGTTACAGCAACCCTACAAGACTAAATACAGAGGGAAAATGCTATGTCTTTTCTGCTTTCTCTTCACTTGAAAACAAAGAAAAGGAGATTATCACTTGCTCCTTTCTGTGGCTCCATTGCAACAAGGGGTCCACTCCCTGGAGAGTTACAGACTCCTGTCTGAAAGACAGTCGGTGTGTACACGTCCTCACCTGACTGAACTAAAGGCCATCAGCCACTTGGACGTGGCCGTTTCTTTGAGGGTGCCTTGCTTCTCAGGTCTTCATGCTTTTGTGAATGAATTTACCACTCACAGGGCTGTAGCCTTTCTTTACCACTCTTCTCCATCCTTCTTTTTGAAGGATCACCTCAGATGTCGTCTACTCTGAGACATCTTTCCTTCTTCCAGCTTCCTCTCCTCCACACACACGTGTTCTTTATATTGGGTGACCCACCCCAGGGCTTCAGTTCTACATGTTTTATATTGACTAAGCTGGTCCGAGGCTGCCTGCCACACACACACACAGACCCATCTCCTGCAAAGAGCTCCGAGTACTTTGGTGTCAAATTCTGGACCATGTGGCCATCATGGGCTTTTTTTTTTTTTTAAACCTAGTCATATAATTAGGCTAGAAGTGGACAGAAGGCTCAAGGGCAGCAGAAGGGTAGCTTTTGCAAGGATCTTCGATGTCCCCAGTGTAAGTTATTAGGGGTGGGCTGGCAGTGAGATGGAGGCTGCCAGTTCCAAGTCCAATGTCAGGAGATGCGTTTGACAGTTAAATGGCAGTTGGCAAGGCCGTTGTCTTCCGTCTACATCCAGCTTCCCCTCTGAAATTCCGTGCATGTCTCATTTGTAGCTCTCTCCCTGCTCCACCACTGACTTACTTGTCACTCTTTCCAGAAAACTATTAGCTCTGTGAGAAAGCGATCTCAATCATTCTGACTATATCAACCTTCCTCGTAAGTTCTCCATAAATGACTAGTAACTGTACCATAGCTAATGCAAAAAAACATCAGGACAAACTTGAACTTTCAAGTATATCTGCCTGTGTTGACAAACTTTTCAGAATAGGAAAAGCACTGATTGAAAGTGAAGAACATTCCGGTCCATAAAGCATCGTGCTGTATCGGCTCACACCAGAATCAAAGGTCTTTCTTTCCCAACCAACCAGACCCAGTAACCCCGAATTCCAGTGGACTCACACCTGGCCCTTTCCCCCGAGAGCACAGCCTCGGCCCGAGTCAGCCACTACTACAGCTCAGCTGAATTTCCATTATCTGCCCCTCCCCGGTCTTCCTGCCTCAGCTGTAACCCACTACAGTTCATTTTTTCAGTCTGCTTCCAGAAGATTCTAAAACACAAGTCTGATCATTTCACTGTAGCACGTAGAACCTTCCAAGGCCCATCCTCTTGGTTGCAGGATGTAATCCGAATCCTCTGACGTTTCACACAAGGCCCTTCACGATCTGACTCTTGCGCCCTCGGTGTGGTGTCCTGTCCTTACCTTCCTTCCCCTGCCCTTCTCTGCTCCAGCTGAATTCTTTTCTCCAGTTTCCCAAACCTGCCACATCCTCTCAACTCTGGGACACTGGGCGTGCTATGTCCTTGCCTCACCACAAGCCCCATTGCTTCTAAAACACACTACACCTCCTGACCCTTTCTTCAAATATAGGCTAAGAAACTACCCTCGAATATTTCAATGACTCCTCTCTTTTTTTTTCGGTATGCGGGCCTCTCACTGCTGTGGCCTCTCCCGTTGCGGAGGCTCCGGACGCGCAGGCTCAGCGGCCATGGCTCACGGGCCCAGCCCCTCTGCAGCATGTGGGATCCTCCCGGACCGGAGCACGCACCCGTGTCCCCTGCATCGGCAGGCGGACTCTCAACCACTGCACCACCAGGGAAGCCCCAATGACTCCTCTCTTGATTCCTAAAGTCAGGTTGGCTTTTGCTCCAGTGTGACCCTGTACCCCCTTTATTGGCATCGTGATATTTGTCTGTATCACTCACCCACTATGCTGTAAACCCATAACTGCCAGGGCCAGGACTCCCTATAGCATCCGACAATGTTACCCGCAGCATCTAATGCCCAGCGGAGGCCCAGAGCAGGCACTCATGAAATAATTTTTAATTGAATGAAGTACTTCACAGGGATTTATTTCTATAGAAAGCAAGGTAGGTTTATACATCCTGGTACAGGACAGATGATAAATAGACACCTGTTAAGAATTTGAAATTTTTTGCTTATGAAACAGGAAGCACAGTAACATTTCTGTGTGTGTTTGCCCCCAAGAGAGAAGGAGAAGAGAAGGAGCCTGAGGAAGGGGGTGTCTTAGCTACTCTGAAAGTCTAATCCAGCTTCAGCCTTATTTGCCTTAGTCTCTGGTCTAGGAAATGGATTGAGTCTAAAGGAGGATGCAGCAGTGCCTCAAAGTGTAGATACAAACCCAAATAAAGAAAAGACAGAATTGCTTCTATGAGTATAGGAAGGTCCATTGTCTTTCTGTCTGACTTACTTCATCCAGTATGACAATCTCTAGGTCCATCCATGTCCCTGAAAATGGCATGTTTTCAAATATTATATGATATCGCTTATGTGTGGAATCTAAAAAAAAGAGGCTACAAATGAACTTATCTACACAAAGGAAATAGAGTTACAGATGTAGAAAATAGATTTATGGTTATCAGGGGGTAAGTGGGGAGAGATAAATTGGGAGATTGGGATTGATACATACACACTACTGTATATAAAATAGATAATTAATAAGGCCCTACTGTAGAGCACAGGGAACTCAGTACTCTGTAATGACCTATACGGGAAAAGGATCTAAAAAAGAGTGGATATATGTATATGTATAACTGATTCACTTTGCTGTACACCTGAAACTAACACAACAATGTAAATCAACTATACCCCCCCAAATTTTTTTTAAATCTAAGAAATAGAGCAAACAAAAAGCAATGTGTAAATGGAATCCATACCTATGAAATTAAAATGACTTTTAAGAACAAAAAACGGCCCATTTTCAAGGCTACCTTTGTCCAAACACAACAGTTTAGTGATTAATTGAGGAATAAGTTTGACTTTGCAGTGTTCTGGAACTAGGTGGCTAAGCATTCACAAGAGAATTTTATCTGAAGATTTAAATTACCCTACTGTTCCCACAGTCTACCCCATTGTATTTCAAAATCTTATTCAGCTTTTATGGAACTGCAATAATAGCACCTAATCTCGTAGAGAGAGTTTATACATAAATAATCTCATTGGTACTACTAATTAGGCTGTGGATAGGAAGGGTAAGTATTAATATTAATCTTCATTTTTTGAGTTTGAGACCTAAGATGATATGCATGTTATCTTAAGAGCTGAGATTTATTAAGTCTCTGTGCTTTGCCTGCATTATCTCATTTAATGATCACAATAATCCATTGAGTCTGTACTATTATTATCCCATTTTGTGGATGAAAACAACTCAGATTTAGAAAAATTAAGTAATATGCCCAAGGTCACTCAGTAGGTAGAAGGAAGAGTTAAAATTCAGACCTAGTCTCGTATTCTAACTTGATGCTGTTTTCCACCATTGCTGAGAACTTCCTAGTAGTCTGATTTTGTTGTTTTTGTTTTTCTAATCACCTCATTAATGCTCCACCATGCAACTCAAAATAGATGTAATCTTTTGCATAATTGTTCACTGAAGTAACTGGCCTCTTTTTCAATGCTCTGTATTAAAAGATGTCACCCCACTTCTACCCCACTTCCTTCTCCGGCCTTCTCTTCTTGTAAGATTACAAGAAGAAAAACCTATTCATAGGTTGCTGGGTCGTTTATAAGAATAACTGTAGATGAACACAAGATTTATTTTTATAACCAAATTACAGTACCAATGTTCATACTCTTTTCTTTCTTCAAAAACAGTTTTTGTTTGCCATACAGATAGCCATCTTCTCATCCAAGAGGTGATGCTTGGAGACAAGGATGATTACTTTGTCAGTGCAACTAGTAAGGTTATCCTCCTTAGACTCTTTGGAATGTGAAGAAATATTGGTCTCGTATCTGCCGAGGAAAGAGCATTAAATTGCTGAGTTATTAGGATTTTCATTTTCCAATTTAAATCTGAAACAATTGGTATGCATTTTATGCTGTCTTATTATTCTCTAAACAAGGTTAATTATTCTTAAATGTTCTATTGGGACAATTTAGATTAAATAGCGAGAAAAGAATCTAAAAAAGAATACATAGATATGTATAACTTAATCTGCATATATATATATATATATATATATATATACACACACACATATATATATACTTATATATGCTGTACACTTGAAACTAACACAACTTTGTAAATCAACTATACTTCAATTTAAAAATAAAGAAAAATAGTATCTATTTGTGTTGCTTCCTACCAACCAAGCTGCAAGCCTGATTAAAGTTATACTGGAGATAAAGAACATCCATTATTATCATATGTGCCTAGAATATGAAGTCCATAAGCATCAAACTGATGTTTGGTGCACCATGAATTTATGTCAGCCTTCAGATGATAGGAAGACGTTAACTCTGCCCTTTTTTATAGCTGTGTTAATTCCTTACTAAGAGTAGCCGCAACCTTAGAGTTTAGAGTAGCAGCCAAATCATCTTATGTTATCACAAGGACTGTAGTTATAGGTACTTGATTACCCAATAGTAAACAGTCACTCTATGGCATTTAGACTCAATCAACCAGTATTATATGTGAACCACCTTGAATCTTAATGGGGAGTAATTTACTTGCCTGGAAAAGGGAAGTTAGAACCAAATACGAGAAGGAAGCTAACTTTTCACTTACTGCTCTTAAGTCTTTTTTATGATTCAAAAACATAACATGAGGTCTACCCTCTTAACAAATTTTTAAATGTACAGAACAGTGTTGTTAACTACAGGTGCTTTGTACAGAAGATCTCTAGAATTTATCCATTTTGCTTGACTGATATTTTATACCCATTGAACTCCAACTCCCTGGCCCTCATTCCACTTTCTACTTCTGAGTCTGACTACTTTAAATATACCATTAAAGTGGAATCAGGAGTACATTTCCTTCTGTGACAGGCTTATTTTCCTTAATGTCCTCAAGGTGCATTCACATTATGTCACATGATAAGATTTCCTTCTAAGGATGACTTTTATTCCCTTGTCTGTGTGTACCACATTACTTTATTCACCTGACATTTAGGTTGTTTCTACCTCATGACTAAGTGAATAATGGTGTGATCAACATAGAAGTGAAAATATCTCTTTGAGGTCCTGTTTTCTATTCTTTTGTATAAACACCCAAAGTGGGATTGCTGGATTATACAGTCATTGTATTTTTCATTTTTTGAGGAACTTGTTATTGGTTTTCGCTAGCAACCAATGATGCACAAGGATTCCAACTTCTCCAACTTCTTACCAATGCTTATTTTGTCTTTTGAATGATAGCCATTCTGACAGGTGTGAGGTGTTCTCTCATTGTGGTTTTGATTTGCATTTCCCTGATGATGAGTGATGTTGAGCATCTTTTCATAATTCTGTTGTTTTATTTATATGTCTTCTTTGGAGAAATGTCTATTCAAGTCCTTTGTCCATTTTTTAATTGGGTTATTTCATGTTGTTGTTTATCATCTTTTCATTAATCTTGAAGGACTCGCTTTACCATTTCTTGTAAGGCAGGTCTAGAACCAATGAACTCTCTGTTTATGTTTATCTGGGAAAGTCTTTATCTCATTGTATATTTGAAGACAATCTTCAAGTCTTGATTATATATATATATATATATATATATATATATATATATATATAGTTAGATCTTCTATGGTAATTTAAAAGAATAAGTTTACCCTTTGGCCATCAACTCATTGTTACAATAACCTTTATTTCTCTTCTATTTTTCCAATTTTCCTTAGTTATGACATATAGTGTTTTTCTATTTCATAACATATTGGCTATTTCAAATCAATTTATTATTGTAGTGGTTATATCCTAATATCCTAATAGGTAAATAAAAACATCACTTGTCTTTATATAAGACTATATTAGATTAAATAAACAACTAAACTTTGCTCTCCCAATTTTAGTTCTCTTATCCTGACCCATCATTTGTCTAAGTCTTCTTGGACACAACTAAAGAATCATACCCTATGTTTGAATAACCTTTAGGATAGGATATTCAGATAAAAATACAGAAGATACTCATGCCAAAAAATATTTGTTGTTTATCTGACATTCAAAGTGAATTTGGTGTCTTTTATTTTTATTGCTAAATATGGCAGATCTACTTTGGAAATCTCCTGAGACTTGGCTCACCCCTTGTGAATTAAGAAGCTCAAGCACCAAAAACAACTTAGCTATTTCTTAGTGATGATGTGACATACTCCCATTAGAATGAAATCTGAAGATAAAGTAAGATTTATAATAAAACAGTCACCAGTATAAATTTGCAATGTGCCAGATGCAATGCTTGGCTTTTAATAAGAATTTCAGCACCTAATCCTTCCAACTACTGTGTTATAAAAGTAGGAAATTTACAGTTTAGAGAGGTTAATTTGTCAAAAGCTACACCTACCACCAGGATTGTAAACCAGGCTGGCATCACTCAAAGCCTGTGGGCTAACTCCCAGTGCTATCCTGGAAGAAAGAAGCGCCAGGTCCCTGTGACAGAATGTGAGGTGACTTGTTTCATGATCTGAGATAAACCACTATGATAACTATATAACACAGGCCAAGGTGAATGGAAATATGATATTTATGGTCCTTTCCTTCAATCTTCAATTAATAAGCACTTCTGTGTCAGACACTGTTCTATGTACAGAGCATAAAATGATAAACAAGACCTACACGATCCCCACTTTTCTCAGTATGCAACAAAATACATAATATTCTGAGAGAAACCTCCACAGCAATTGTGGATCAAACATATAAGTAATAAAAATCCCTTCTAACGGGTGAACATGTTTATCATTTCTGAGCTTAGAGCCGTTCAGATGACAAGAAAATGTAAATCTACACATGTCTGAAAAGTTATCACAGAGATAATAATAAAATCAGTTTCTTGGGTATGGCTGTCATGAACAGAAAGAGTGGGAAAATTTCCACTCTTCACATAACAATAGTTTCATAATCTGTGATGGTCTCTTTCATGATCTGAGATAAACAACTATTTAGGGTTTATATACAGATGTAAACAAATCAAAACTTACTGCTCAAATTTATTTGAGAAGCCATGCTAGTAAATTAGAAAGTAGGTCTTATTTTTATTACTCAACTAATTCTCATGTTCTGTAATCTAGGAAAGAATTATTTCTAAACATTTTGAATTTTATTGGGCCAGGTATTATTTCTCTTTGCCTCTGTAAGTAGGATGGTTAATCATTTATTGTCCAAATTAAAGTACCACTGAGCCTGAAAGGAAGAACCATGAATGATTAAGCCTGAATAACAGCAGAGCTGACACATTTGCAGTCTCTTCATCTCCAGCTCAGAAACTTCAAAGATTACCTTGAAGTTTTGCTGTGATTAGCGCTAGTGACTTTTTCCTTGGTGGGAAAACAAGCGGGTGTGGTACCAACGACCTCATATCAGGATTTGTCCCAGCAGGTTTATGGTGCCATTGTCCGTGATCAGAGCTAAAAATACAGCAAAAGTGAAAATTCTCCCTCGTGGTCATAAACATTTATCCTTCTCCGTGGAGACAGAAACAAAATGCTGGTTAAAACGAGATGAAGAAGGTGAAAATACTTAATAATAAAATATGTAAAACTTGTCATCTGTTATAACTAATGGTCTCATTCTTTTTATCTGCAAGTTTATTTGTGCAATGGCTTTAATGCCTGGAAATCCTCAGTAGACATTTTTCCATATTGCCTTAATAGAAGTTTATTACTAGGCTATTTCTCTCTCTTTGTCTTGCTTGAGCTTACTGTTGTCAACTTGATTCCATTTTCCTTGTATTTATATGCAAATAGGTTGTTAGAGAGAAATGGCAATTAACATTATCCTGACTGCCTTGAACACACTGGAACAGTGTGTTGACAATAATGCAGAGTCTTATGCTTCATTTCTCAACTCTGTGTTGCCTTCCTTCTACTTTAGTTGGAGTTCTATAGAAAATTCTCATTTTTCTTATGTATAAACCTGCAATCCTGCACACATATCCTAAAGAAAGAGTTCACTTTAAATATCAAAGAATTACCATATGCAAGAATGCACACAGGCTATTTACAAATACAGTTGTTCTTTCAAAAAAATGTTGTATTTAATAAAACCTATTCCATTGTACCCATCAAAGTAATAAACCCAAGAGGAAGTGAGAATGATTGCCAGACAAGTTTAAAAAAACTCTGTACCTTTGTTTCCGCTTATTAATAGACTTTTACATTAGGGTATTGGGAGGAATAGGATAAAGCAAAAGCCGTATAAAAAGAGAAGAATTCGGGCTTCCCTGGTGGCACAGTGGTTGAGAGTCCGCCTGCCGATGCAGGGGACACGGGTTCGTGCCCCGGTTCGGGAGGATCCCACATGCCGCGGAGTGGCTGGGCCCATGAGCCATGGCCGCTGAGCCTGTGCATCCGGAGCCTGTGCTCCACAGCGGGAGAGGTCACAACAGTGAGAGGTCCGCATACCGGAAAAAAAAAAAAAAAAAGCGTTTGAAGCCAAGAATTCACATACTTCACTGCTGTGTTACAACCTTACCATTACATCATACTTTTACTTTGCACTGTTGGAAAATATGCTATCAAAAAGAACTGAGTTATTGATTTAATTTCTAAGGTGCATAAAGATAATGCACCTTAGAAATTCCTATAGCATGATCGTATAATATCCTTTTCCATTTGAGGAAAAACTGTATGTATGATTTCTTTTCAAGATTTGAAATATTTTCATTCTATACCTTCAAAATATGAAAACTAATTTTGTAAATTTTGGCTTCAAAATCCTCATTCATTGTGTATTTAAAAGATAGATCTAAATATATAGAAATTTTAGGGACCATGATTTATCAGGGCAAGAGTTCACACAAGTATTGACTCAATTTCTCCCTCTGTCTGTCTCTCTCTTTTTCTCTCTCTCGTCAACATCAGGGCACGTCAGGTTGGACATGGCGGTCGCCCAGAGGGATTTGCTCCCAATTATTTTGATCTAATGTTCATTGTCTCTGTGATGACCAAGCAATAGCATGTACTTCATCAAAGACAGGAAATGCATTATTCTTTCTTTGACCTCTAAAGGGGAATTCTTGAGTAGGAAGGTGAGAGGATAGCCCTTGAGACTTTTTAACTGTGCTAATCTGAAAATAAATTAACTACACTTATGTGAAAAGGTAGAAATTCCTAAAAGCACAGCTCCAAGATGGAGGCCCTGATTTTATATTAATCTTTAAATCAAAATGACACCTCCTCTTTTAAATAGCTCTGTACCTCTGAGTCCCAAAATGGGGATACTTGACTCACTTGGAAGCCTGCTATTATACTTTTAGCTTGAAGATAAGGAAGATGCTGAAACGTAATCCTGTATCTTAAAGAGTTATATAGTCAAGTCCTTTCTCCCTGCCTTTTCTCATGGTGTGTTTTACCCATGACTGAACCAGCATCATCTGTATCTCTTCTCCTTGTCCTTTCCAAGTCCCCTTCAGTTCTAAGCCTCACGGTCGCTTCTCCGGTCGGCTCACTGGAGGTCTGGTACCCAATTATCTTATTTTCCCTTTTCAGTATGTGTGTATATGTGTGAGTGTGACAGGACATCTGTGTGTTTCTCCCTCTTTGGAGACACATGACTATTAATGAGAATTAATCGGTTTAATGCTTTCTCCTCCTCTCAACTCAATTTTACCCCTACATAAAATTAGGGATGACTTTTACTCTATACTTCAAGGTGAAGCTCAGAAAACCATAAAAAAATAATTTTATCAAAAGGTATTTGATTCCTACCTTATTCCATACACAAAATATTAATTTGAGATAAATACTATGCCTCAACCTAATAGCTAAAGCTATAAAGCTTCTAGAATAAAACCTAGGAGGATATCTTCATGACCTTGGCTTGACACAGATTTCTGAGACAGAATACACAAAAAAATTAACAATAAAAGAAAAATTCAATAAATTGGACCTCATCGAAGTTTAAACTTCTGTACATTAAAAATATCATTAGAAAATTAATAGACAAGATAGTCTGGTGAAATATTAACAAAAACATATATTTGACAAAGATTGACAAAATGTTAACATTTCTGGTCTGTAGGAAAATAAGACATTCCTTCATACCATCTAGAAATAAAATTTAAAAGACTGACACAATATTGGTAAGAATATGAAGCAACTGAACCCTCATACATTGCTGGTTGGAGATCTGTAAAACCCGACAATTCCATTCACAAATGTAAACTTGCCTGAAGAACTGAAAACTTAGGTCCTCAAAACCTTGCACATATGTTCATAGCATCTCTATTCATAATAGTCCAAAGGAAAAAAAATAACCCAAGTGTTCACTATTGGGAGAGTAATATGATATTAAACAAAATAATAAAGACAAAAAATAGATTCTGTGTCAAAGCAGAACTTTTATTGGGGGTAACACAGGGGAAAGGAAACGAGCTTGTCCTGAAGCTACTGCCACATGACTTCGTTATTGGCTGGGTATTGCCAAAAATAGTGTGACCTTGGCTCAAAAATTGAGGCAGACCCTGCAGAAGTTTGCAGAAAGAGGCTGTCAGTAAGCACACTGCTGGCACCCAACAAGGAGTCCTTTCTGGGGGGGGCATTTACACAGGGCACCTCTATGCTTCCACCCTGTGAGGCTTAAATTATGTACATCTGCAAACTAACCTGTGGTACCAGGTGTGATGATGGTGGTTGCCTTTAGGGAACAGAAAGACATTAGCTAGCAGTTCAGAAGGGTTAAGAGAGGTTATATGGGGCTGGCAATGTCCTGTTTCCTAACCTAAGTGCAGGTTACATAGGTACATTTATTTCATCACTTGTCATCAGGCTATTCTCTTATGATGTGTAGACTGTTTGTATATATTTGATTTAATTCAAAGAAGAGCAATTTCAGTAATTTCAGGAATGAGAATGTAAACCAGATGACATTTGGCTGAATGAGTGAATGGTGGAAAAATTTAGAATACACACACACACACACACACATACATATATATAAAAAGCAAACATACAGAAAACAGCTTCTGTTGTCCTGTGTTGAAAGACAAGAGACTTATGAAAGTATACGTGATTACAATATCAAGATACTTATTATTGAAGTGTCATATTAGAAGTCAAATTAGCTAAGTTTAATCTAAAGTCTAATAAAGTGTGTAAATTAATGGACTTTGAAATATAAAAATAGCCTATAAATCTTATCTAAATTCTTGCAATGTATTCATCTTTCCTGAAGCAAATCTCATTTTTCTTCTTCAAATTTCTACTTTTAAAGTTAATATAAGTGACGAGTTAATTAAATGTTAGTGCATAATAAATATTTGTTGAATTGAATTAAATCTATCAAAAGTAGGCTAACACAAATTTCATTTGTATTATTATTACACAAATTTCATTTGTATGATTTCTCCTGACACTGGGAGCCATAATATGTAAAACCTCATGCCTGTCCTTTTTACAGCACATATACAATATAGAGGCATTGATAAAGCCACCATATGTGAGGCACTATTCCAGTTCCAAGGGATAAAAAGATAAATACAACACAGCCCTTATCATAAGGAAATAAAACAGCAGCCTAAGAAAATGCACTCGTATAATCAACCAAACTACAATATAATGAGGGCTACACTAGCAGTGAAAGAAAGAAGATGTGGAAGCACAGAGAACCAAGGTACTGCATTTCTTTCTTTAATATCAGGGAAAAGTCCCTGCTACTAAAAAAACCAAGAAGTTTCCTGTAAAGTGTAAATAAGAGTTCGCCCAGCGAATAGGCAAAGGATGGACATTTCAGGCAGGGAGAAAACATGATTCAAGGCAGAGGGTGAAAGGTGAACTCTTGTGCTGCTCTCGGGATTGTTGGAGGCTATAAAGGGGCATAAGTTGACCCAGGACGTGAAGGAGGAAAGGCAAAGCAGACTGGTGGACAAAACTGGAGGGTGTAGTTGGGGAATGGAGAAGGGGCTTCAGGATGGATGGAGGGACCCAGGACTGTAATAGAAAAGCAGGCTTTGAGGACAAAAGATGGGACGCCAGAAAAGGGAAGCCTAGAAAGGCAGAGAAGTCAGAGCAAGAGACAGGGAGACTATTACTCAGACATAGAAAAGAATGAAGTAATGCCATTTGCAGAAACATGGATGTAGATGATCATACTCATGAAGAAAGTCAGACAGAGAAAGACAAATACCATATGATATCACTTATATGTGGAATCTAGTAAATGATACTCATGAACTTATTTACAAAACAGAAACAGACTCACAGACATAGAAAACAAACTTATGGTTACCAAAGGGGAAATGGGGGGGGATAAATTGGGAGATTGGGATTAACATATACACACTACTATATACGAAATAGATAACTAATAAGAACCTACTGTATAGCACAGAGAACTCTACTCAATATCTTCTAATAAACTATAATGGAAGAGAATCTGAAAAATTATATATATATATATATATATATATATATATATATATGTGTACATTTTTGAATCACTTTGCTGTACACTTGAAACATTGTAAACCAGATATACTTCAATTTAAAAATGAGAGAGATGGGACTTCCCTGGTGGCACAGTGGTTAAGAATCCACTTGCCAATGCAGGGGACACAGGTTCGAGCCCTGGTCTGGGAAGATCCCACGTGCCATGGAGCAACTAAGCCCATGCACCACAACTAATGAGCCCGTGCGCCACAACTACTGAAGCCCATGTGCCACAACTACTGAAACCCGTGTGCCACAACTACTGAAGCCCGCGTCCCACAACTACTGAAGCCTGAGCTCCTAGAGCCCATGCTCCTCAACAAGAGAAGCCACCACATAGAGAAGCCCGCGCACTACAACAAAGAGTAGCCCCTGCTCGCTGCAACTAGAGAAAGCCTGCGCGCAGCAACAAAGACTCAATGCGGCCAAAAATAAACAAATAAATTTATTAAAAAAACAAAAAGAGGGAGAGACAAGGAGAGAAAAACAGACAGAGAAGTGGAAGGGATTCAACAGTGTGTTAACCCCAAAATCCAGGGAAGAGGAGACTTCAACAGGAAGACAGCCAGCAGAGTGAGAAGTTGTGCAGAAGGCCTGCAGGATGAGCACTGAAGAGGAAACCTTGGCTCCACAGGTAGGAAGTGGTGGTCACAGATGGGGCGGGCAAGTCAGGATGCAGGGGACCCAGGAGGCCAAGCAGGGGGGGGAGCCAGGATGCAGGGGACCCAGGAAGCCAAGCAGGGGGTGAGCCAGGA
Source organism: Mesoplodon bidens (assembly GCF_964165515.1). Lineage (NCBI taxonomy): Eukaryota > Metazoa > Chordata > Mammalia > Artiodactyla > Ziphiidae > Mesoplodon > Mesoplodon bidens. Next base: position 197,216,047 of record NC_138176.1, read on the forward strand.
TGCAGGGGACCCAGGAGACCAAGCGTGGGTGGAGCCAGGATGCAGGGGACCCAGGAGACCAAGCGGGGGGGCAGAGCCAGGATGCAGGGGACCCAGGAGGACAAGCGGGGGGTGAGCCAGGATGCAGGGGACCCAGGAGACCAAGCGTGGGTGGAGCCAGGATGCAGGGGACCCAGGAGACCAAGCGGGGGGGCAGAGCCAGGATGCAGGGGACCCAGGAGACCAAGCGTGGGTGGAGCCAGGATGCAGGGGACCCAGGAGACCAAGCGCGGGGGGGGAGCCAGGATGCAGGGGACCCAGGAGACCAAGCGGGGGGGGAGCCAGGATGCAGGGGACCCAGGAGGCCAAGCGGGGGGTTGGGAGCCAGGATGCAGGGGACCCAGGAGGCCAAGCAGGGGTGAGAGCCAGGATGCAGGGGACCCAGGAGACCAAGGGGGGTGGGTGGCCAGATGCCTGCCTGTCGGTTCTAGAACTCTTGTTGCTGCGCATTTGAGAAAGGGAAGAAACAGATGGGGCACTGTTCGCAAAGACAAAGAGAAGGGAACTTTTTGTTTTTAAAAACTGGAAAGGCACAGGTACAGCTAAGAATAAGCTGAGTGGAATAAGCCTATAGAGAAGGAATAATTGAAGATTTCAGAAAGGAGGTAAGAGGACTACTGGAAAGAAATATTCTTTTTTTTTCCCTTTGAACTCCGATGCACGGAAGAAAGAATGAGCACAAGCATGGGGATATGGAGAAGCAGAGGGACTGATCTCACAAGTGAACTTGGCTGAGGACTGTAACAAACCCACAGCAGAAAAGGCTACACTAACATTTTGTAGAAACAGCTCAGACCCTAGAGTCTCCGGAATAAGATGTCCTGTATTAAACCATTTGGTGCCAGAATTTGACTGATGGCTCAACCTGAAATCTTGCCTCAAAAACCCCTACAAAACAGAAGTAGAGTCACAGATGCAGAAAACAAATTTATGGTTACCGGGGGTCGGTGGGGGGAGGAGGGGAGGGATAAACTGGGAGATTGGGATGGACATATACACACTGCTATAAATAAAATAGATAACTAATAAGGACCTGCTGTAGAGCACAGGGAACTCCACTCAATACTGTGTAATGACCTATATGGGAACACAGTGTGAAAAAGAGGGGATATATGTATATGTGTAACTGATTGACTTTGTTGTACAGCAGAAACTAACACAACATTGTAAATCAACTCTATTCCTCCAATAAAAAAATAAAAGTAAAACCCTACAGTGACTCACTGATGTCGTGTACATGTCCCACATCCTCCCTACTCCCTGTGTCTACTTCCCTCCATCTTCAGGACAGATCACACACTGTCTGCCTCTAGTGCTGCCCGGGCTGGCTCTGCCCAAGACCCAGGACCCCTGCAGGGAGCCTTCTGGGTGAGGACACCCTTCCCCTGCCACCACTTTCTCCTCCCTGGACCATTTAGATCTGCTGAGGCTGATGCTGAGGTGATTAGGTGATGCTGATCCTATTGTAAATACAACAAGAATATGATCATCACAGCAACCTCCTGAAAAGTTGGGACCATGAGGCCCAGAGAATGAAATGCATTAACTTGGACCAAGTTTCACAGGCAGTAAGTGCTACTGAGAGGGTCAAACCCAGGCGGCAGTTACTCTGAAATCCCTGACTGGGACCCCCTTAATCCCATCAAGAATGGGTGGAGAGGCCGGCCTGAGAAAACGGTATTCATGTTTTCAGATATTATTCTCTGGGCAAAATTGAGGTAAAGACTTTGGAAATTTAGGCCTGAATTTTCAAAGGACTCCAGTGGGCTTGTGTTTTGAGCATTTGAAACTAAATAGTTCATGATTAATTCCAAAACAATTCAAACTGTTCTCCAAAGGAAATTAAATGAAGTGGAACTGCACTCGACACTTTCAAATACGACTAAGCTCTTCTCACCTCCTTCAGAAATCCTTCCATTTTACACAGGGTTTAGTGTCTTAAACTCTCTAAATATGACATAAGTAACACATGAGAGTGCAGATGAATTTATTACTTGTTACTTTCTGTAAAGTCCAAGTGTCCAGGGAAAGTTAAAGTTTACTTTATTGTATTTTCAAATGTGAAACAATGAAATAATGCCATTTGCAGCAACACTGATGGACCTAGAGATTATCATACTAAGTGTAGTAAGTCAGAGAAAGACAAATATTGTATGATATCACTTATATGCGGAATCTAAAAGAATGATACAAATGAACTTATTTACAGAACAAATATACACACAGAAATAGAAAACAAACTTATGACTACCAAAAGAGGTAAAGAGGGGTGGGATAAATTAGGAGTATGGGATTAACAGATACACACTAGAATATACAAAATATAAACAACAAGGCCCTACACTGGGAACTATATTCAATATCTTATAATAACCTATAATGGAAAAGAATCTGCAACTGTATACCTGAGACCGACACAGTATTGTAAATCAACTATAGTTAAATTAAAAATAAATAAAATAAAAACAAAAAATGAAACAACAAAAAAGTGCATATTTTATCACTGGAGTAATTTAGCAGCCTCAAACCAAAGAAGGATAGACAAAAATGAAATCTCCTTTATCAAGAAGAAAATATCTGTAAATATAAATATATGTGAATATTCACAGTTTTTCATTGCAATTGTCAGAGTTGCAGCTGCACCAGACACGCTCTGTGAAACGGTCCTGTTAGTATTTCATTTTCACTGATGACACATCTAGGGGTGGTTAGTAAAGGACTCATGCTTCATGCAAAATTCTACACATGTATCATCAAATTATTAGTAATAATAGCTAAATCCTAAGAATTGCCTCTTTTTTGTAAGTTAGGTGGCTATTGAAAGACTAAATAAGACAAACCCCAGGTTCTCTAGAGTTTGAGGTCGAAGGAGTTGGGAACAAGAGAACCCTCAGGCAAAATAACGAGTTGAGAACTTGGGGCAGCTCCTGTCCCAGAAGGCACACAATAGATCAGCAGCCTTCCAAGTCTCTGCGGGTCCACACTGGCTCTGCAGCGGAAGTTTAATGCCAAGTTCTGTTTAGATCAATGACTTCCAAACTGAAAGCATGAGGCTCACCTGGACATTTGTTTAAACTTCAGCTTCTTGTCCAATATCCTAAAAGTTTCTGTATCAATAAAACTAAAGTAGGATAGAGAAATCTGCATTTACATCACTTCCGGGGACTCTGATACTGTTGGTTTAGGCACAGAGCTCTGAAAAATGTGCATTTTGATCATCTACTCAGAATAAGAAAATATCAGAGCAGAAAGTTCTAAATTTAGCTTTTTCTTACCTGCATTATCACGTCACAACAATGCTAATCTAATCAAATTTGGCAGGAAATCAGAGAGAATTTGAAATTATCTGTTAGTTATTACTTTTTTTTAAAGTTAGCCTTTGTTTCTTAAGCTGGCGGTGGATACACTGGTATTCTTTCTATTGTTATTACTCTTTTTGTCTTTTTTTTTTTTTTTTTTGGCCACGCAGCATGCGTGGTCTTAGTTCCCCAACCAGGGATCAAACCCTTGCCCCCTGCAGTGGAATCATGGCGTCTGAACCACTGGACCTCCAGGGAGTCCCTGTCTGTGAGTTACTAGTAATGAACTTTTCGCCTAAATGCACACTGGATCTTGAGATATTGGCCAATCAAGTACAGCTGTCTAATTTACAAAAAAACTAAGTATATTGAAATGAATTGAAGGTAGGTACTCAAAATCTCATCCTGACAAGGGTGAATGAACCAAATGTTTGGTCATTCAACGGTTTGGTCTCTGCAGCAGCCAGAGTGACCCTAGATAAATAGCTCTAGATCTATAGATAATTTCACCTTTACTCTGTGGCTTCTTGCTACCTGTACCCTGATTTTCAAAGCCTTCCACTGCAGCTTCTCACTTCTTGGGTTACTCTCCAGGCACGCGGAGACTTGCCAGGCTCTCTCTGATCTGTCTTCCCTGCGTCCATAACTCTCTTTCCCATCCTCCTTCCCCTCTTTGCCTGGCTACCTTCCACTCAACAATCTTTCTTCAGATTATACCTAAAAAAAGTCATTCCTTTACTAGACCTTTCCAACACATTTGGAACTTCGTATATCATACTAAAGTACTCGGCACTTTCACTATTAAAACAATTGCACCTTACTGCAAATTACTAGTTAAATTCTTTATTTTCCTTGATAGCATAAACTGAGGTCAGGGGCCAGGACTCTCCTTCTCACTGCCCACCACTGCCATCATAATACCTGTTTATTTAATTCTTTAAAAAAAGAGAGTTTAGAGTACCTTTTAGGTAAATACAGGCAAAAGCAGATTCATATGTCTTCAATCATCTCCCTAAAAACTTAGGTTACCAAGAAGTATAACAGAAGTGCCTGGGGTTTAAATGGGGCCAATAATCTGGGTTACTCAGTACAGTGACTCCTAAGAGGAAGTCAGTAATTTTATTTATGGCTGGTGGAAAATATACAAAGATCCAATGTTCTTAGGAAGCTTTGAGAATTTGAAATTCTGTGTAAATTTTTTTCTTTGAATGACTCTTATAAAACAAACTAAAAAGACAAACAAACGAAATCACACTAAATTCCTTATAGAAAATGAAAGTGCTGCAGAAATGGTAATGGGTTATTGTCACTTTGCCAATGAATATATTGACATTCTGACTTTCATGTAACCTTTCAAACGTGCTCTACAAAGCGCTGCAGATTTGGAGATGAGCCGACTTGTTTTAAAGGAAGAGAATCTATACCAAGAGTAAAGGTCCCATGACTGAGCACTTGAAGTAAGCATTATAAGGCAACATCAATAGGACAAGGACATTCTCTTAGGCAATGAATCTAAAGAAATTTCTGTTTCTGAAATCAGCCACAATGCTTAAATAACTCAACTAGAATGCTTTTCATCCTTGGGGTAAAATTTATACTGGTTTACTACAATTAAGACCTAAGAAGTAATGAACTATAGCAAATACAAAAATACCTAGAATCTGTTAAATATTAAGCTTCCTATTTAGTGAAATAGGACAGGCTATCCAATAGAATGAGGGGTAGAAAAGGGTACAAGCAAAAAATGTGATGAGGAAATTTTCAAAATATTAGTTTACCTTGTTCATAGATTTTCTTTCACTTACACCTATTAGTCACTGTCTGTGGTACAAATGACTTTCGTCTCTAATTAAACATACTATATTTACTTTCTAGGTTTTTCATATTAATCGTGTTAGTATCTGACATTCATTTTTGTGTGATTTAGGACCTAGGTATGTGAGGTAGTGGAATTACATTTATATAGATTTTTTAATGTACCAGCTATAGTAGCAGACATATTAAAGAGAGTGACTCATATAGCAATCATGCAAATGCTCTGTCATGAATATAATGAAAGAGCCGTGACATTTTTTTTTACAATGTCATTTTATAATATGCCTTTATTAACTTTGATGTGTTTGGGGCATAGCTCCTGAATGGTTACTGTGATAGATTGGTTTGTGCTAACGATTAGGTCTTTTTTTTTTTTTTTTTTAATGAAATTGCTCCTTGGAATGGGAAATGTGGTTTATTTTGAGAATGATCCTGTTTAATGTTTTAGCCTAAGAAAGGTTTGAGGGAAATTAACTGTTCTGTGGTTCATGAATTATTTCTGGCCTCTATCACCATCTCTCATAAAGAGATGGGGAAAACAAGCCATAATAACCCCACTGGTGATCACTACCATATACAATAAGTGACATTACTAAAATAAAAATATATGTCTATTTCTCATTCTGTTGTTGCATTCTCCAGTTTGTCACCTTAAACACTGAAAAGTTGGGTGACAGACTTAAACTGGTGAAGTCTGGACCCCAAATGACAATATAGTACTTTCCATTTATAAGACATTTGGTCTCAGAACATCTAAGCACTTTGAATATTTTAAAGGATTTTAGTTGACACTGCTAAGACAATAAGAAATAGGGGATTGCTATCATCATTATGTGTCCTATTTAAGGAGTAGCTTTCATAACAACAAAAAACTACTTGTATAGGAGAGAAGAAATGCAGAGGGGATCTGGTGTTATGATTTTCAGTTTGAATAATAGAAAATGCCCTGAAGGGTGTTCTCTTCTGCAAATGGTCAGGTCTTTCTACAGCCATGATTTATTTTAATAGAAGCTGGAACAGGTGTGGTCTCTCTTTGCCAAAATCTTGCCGAAGTTCATACCTGCCCTGGGCTTCAGGTTTCAGATCTGTTTAGCAAGATTGCTGAATGGCATGCAACCCAAGAACTTCTATCTTATTACACAAACAGAATACTGACTTACTATGAAAGCCTTTATCTGAAAGTCCAGTTTCTCATTTTGAATTTGGAGAAATTAATGTACATGATCTCAATGATGTTGGTATGAAGGCTTGTCTTAGGAAAATTGTCTTCATGGCAAAAGTTTTAACAAAATGAACATTAAAGTGGAGGCATATGCTGAACAATGTTATTTCCCCAAATAAATGTCAGCGTTGGCCAAGGACCAAACATGGTGCTTTTCAAAAGTTGGAATAATTATTACCAAAGTGAATAGCAAGAAAAGAAGGAGGGCAATGGAAAAGTGTGTTTTCGTTGCTTGGAATACAACAGTTTTGCCATGAACTCTCTGAAAAAATAAATATAAGAAGGGTAAAGGGAAAAAAAAAATGAAGAGTTTCCAGACTCCAATTAAATATAGGGTTTTCACCTTAGGTCAAATACCATTTACTGACTTTATAAAAGAAGCCTTTTAATTGCCTTACTTCCGATGAAAAATATACAGCCTTGTGCCAGCAGGTACATTGGTGCTGTTGTTCGCGTGGCCAGGTCGTCCGAGGAGCTGTTGATTGTCCTTGAGCACGGCTGAGGAACCATCGCATTTTTAAGCTGGCAGGAAGGTGATTGTCGCAGGTCAGCGTGCGGGCCCTGACATCTGTAAACGGCTCCATGTAATGAGAATAGGTAGATCAACATAGCTCAGGCTCTGAAGTGAAATTTCATCTTATTTCTGGCACCACAAATATGAACCTGATCCTTATCTGTCTAAGAAAAAACATTCCTCCTTAACAGGCCGGCATCACTCTTGACGATTTCCACATACCTCTAGAAAATTATGAAAGACCCATTGTCTCAAAACCTGGGATAAACAGGATATTTAAGGCCTGTTAGTGTGATTGGCTTAATCCGTAAATTTTACTTTGTTTTAGAAATACCTGAAGAAAAGAATTGTTCAACACTCGTATTTTTCAGATCCCACTCCCATTAAAGCAGACAAAATTATGAAACAGAAAAAAAAATCAAGACAATATGATTAAAAGACATTGAGTCTGTTTTTTGAGCCCCATTTTAGTTCTAAACTGCCCCATAAAATGGTTTTCCATTTCTCAGATTTCTTAATATAGAAAATCCCCAATATTAACTTCTCTGCTTGCATTCTAATTTCAGAGGAAAGCATCCAGGGGCTGTGGGGCGTAGTCTAAGGTATGTTTGCACTGGGCTGAAATGGAAGAAGGTATTTCAGTATCACCCGGTTCTCACGAGAGCAGAGAATTCTCCAACACGTTTCAAGGATTCTGCCCTTAATTTGAGTCCTTCCCTGCCCCAGTTGCAGGCAAGGGGCATAAACATTAGGGCGAAGTAAATTACAGTCTATGCAGGATCATCCACCTTGGTGTCTGAGATTTCATTATCCTAGTCCAGAGTGTAAAAAATATACTAAATCACAACAATATTTGTAGATGATGATGAGAAGCCTTAATATGAGAAACATGACTCCAAATCCAAAAGGAGTGTCAGTCAGATCTGCTCTCACATAATCTAACCTCCTACTGGAGAGGCAATATATGTAGGGGTCAAGAGGTGTAAACTGGTGCAGCCACTATGGAGAACAGTATGGAGGTTCCTCAGAAAACTAAAAATAGAACTACCATATGACTCAGCAATCCCACTCCTAGGTATATACCTGGAGAAAACCATAATCTGAAAAGATACACACACCCCTATGTTCACTGCAGCACTATTTACAATAGCCAGGACATAGAAGCAACCTAAATGCCCATCGACAAATGAATGGATAAAGAAGATGCAGTACATATATACAATGGAATATTACTCAGGCACGAAAAAGAATGAAATAATGCCATTTGCAACAACATGGATGGACCTAGAGATGATCACACTAAGTGAAGTAAGTCAGACAGAGAAAGACAAATGCTGTATGATATCATTTATATGTGGAATCTTAAAAAAATGATACAAATGAACTTATCTAGGAAACAGAAATAGACCCACAGACATAGAAAACAAACTTACAGTTACTAAAGGGAAAGGGAGTGGGAGAGGGATAAATTAGGAGTTTAGGATTAACATACACACACTACTATGTATAAAATAGATAATCAACAAGGACTTACTGTATAGCACAGGGAACTCTACTCAATATTTTGTAATAAGCAATAAGGGAAAAAAATCTGAAAAAATATATGTATGTATAATTGAATCAATTATACACCTGAAACTAACACAACCTGTGCACCTGAAAGTAATACAACATTGTAAATCAACTATACATCAATAAAAAATAAATACAAAATAAAGAAAACATCAAAAAAATAAATGAGTATTGATTCCTCTGGGGACTGCTGGGACCGCCCCTCCCCCCGAATAAAAGAGTTTGTTAGAGGTAAAATGCTTAGTCTATAGACCCAGACTGTTTGTTCTGCCACTTACCAAATGGTGCTTACCAATGGTGCACTAAAATTTCCTGTGCCTCAGTTTCCTCATCTGTTACATGAGAATGAGAATATTAGCCACAAACTAGGAGACATCTGGGGATCAAGAAATACCTAAAGCAATGGCAAAAGTGCCTGACATACATGGTAAATTTTCAGAAATGGTTTACCCTTATTGTCATCACCATCATCATCACCTCAGTACTGAGCCAGCTTTCACAGCTGTCAGGTTTGTGGACAGCAGTGGTTCAGAATTTCCAATTACACCTCATTGCTGACATTCAGCAAAACAAGCTTGTTTACCACATCACCCTCCATACGTGGAAAGAACCAGAAGCACGGTATTTGTGCATTACAGTCAGACGTTACTATTGACCATCAGCTCAAACGCTCAGCTTTTTTTTTTTATTCCTAAGACGTATAAATAGCTGCAGAGAAAAACAACCGAAACGTGAAAGCACTTTATTCCAATTGCAGAAACAAAGAGTCTCTCAGTGCTTCACTTACACCGTGACTGCGCAGCAAGTACACAAGGAAAATATATCAGTCAAGAATTTTAAAAATTGTGTATTCTACTTATTCTTAGGGAATGGATTTAAGCTATAATTGAAAATTTATTTTATTTCTTACACAACACATATATATTTCTATTTATTATTAACTTACAACTGACAAGAGATGGACGGTAACAGTTCAAAGGCCAATAATTTTAATTCTAATTGAATTTATAAATTGTCCATATGAAAATTTTATCTTTATCTTTACTTGTTTTGTGTTTGCTTCCTTACTTTGTTCTTTTCTTCCTTATTTCTCTAATAAACATCTACAAGGCTTACAGCTTGTTTTCGGGTGAGGAGGGAAACGTTCTCAAACCATCCAGGGCAGAAGCAGAGTAACTCACTGTATAAAGACTCCTCACCACAGGGCAGACAGGAAATCTAGCTTGCAAAAGCCACAGAAAAAATTATTCAGTCCTTCTCAATTATTTCAATTATTTTAAATTTAATTTTAACTGAACTTTTTACAAATAATGTATTTTCTATATTTTTTTAAAGGTCTATTGGGGGAGCCAGAGTCTGTGTAATAGGCTCAGTCCACCATCTTGAAGTAATTCCATAGAAGACATTTCCATTTTCTAAAGCCCTACAGCAATTCATCTATTCCTCTTGTGGCATTTACCACTCTGTACCTTGTAATTCAACTGTCTGAGCCATTGTTTTCTCTTCCCTACGAAGCCCTACAGTGGCAAGTACAGAGGCAGGTGGTGTGGAAGACAGCATCATTGTATTTATCAAATCCTTATGGTGTTCAAGAAACACCACACACGCTCGGTAACTTAGTATGAATATCACTTCTATTACATACATGAGAAAACTGAGGCCCACAGAAATTAAAGTACATTACACTGTGCTTCTCTGATTTCAAAGCCCAGACTCTTTTGGTGAAGGCAGAGATTTGATTCATTTTCTAATTCTCCGCAGAGCTGAGTGTATATCTTCACTCATAGAAATTCTCAATAAATGACAGAAAATAAATATTTCCTTGAAAATAGTCTATATATCAAATAATATTTGTCACCTATGTTTTCTGAACAATTATTGTTATAACTGGCTATGCTGTGCTAACACACACACCCACACACCCTTGCACACACAATAAAAAGAAAAAGCTATCCAGACTGCAAGACGAATAAGCTTAAAGCACATTAGCAATGCTTATGGATTTGAGAGTGTCAAACAGAACTTTAAACATGTCTTTTTCATTATGTATTTAACCCACATACATGTGTAAACAAATAAATATTCTTTATTCTCACAGAGTATTATTCCCTTATTCTCTCAAATACCCTGGGCTCAGTGGGATTGTATTTTATCGGTGAATTTAGTTGGTTAATACAGGTAGATTACACAACTGTGTGTGGTCTATTCTATTCAAAAAGTAACTAAAAGATTTTCTAAACATATATGTTGTCACTGGACACCAGATTCTACCATCTTTACTTTACCAAGTAGTTGACTGCATGGGTTTAAAAATATATAAATTGTATTCAAAAGAGAAAGAAAACCACAGAGTAAAGAACTAGTTTTAATAAAACAGGTCTATTGTACAGCAAACATTTCAAATGTTTGTAATAGATCACATGCTAGCTGACACATTGCGAGTTGCCTCTGGAGAGGCCCAAGTGGCAAGCGTGGACAACAGCCTTCAAGGAGCCGAAGCCTGGCAGCAGCCAGCAGAGGAGGCCGGAGAGCTCTGTTTGTGTCTTCAGATGAGACAGTGGCCCCGCCAATCCTGTAGCTGCAACACCCAGAGTCTCTGACACAGAGAACCCGGCAAGGTGCGTGCAGAAATACCTGACTTGGTTCTCTGACGCAGAGAACCCAGCAAGGTGCGTACAGAAATACCTGACTGGGGGATTGCTTGATGCCACGAAGTCTTGGTGTAATTTTTTTATGCACTAAAAGATAACTACTACGCTCAATAGCATAAAATAACCGAATGAAAAGGAACAAAAGTAAATGTCTTCTTTCAAACAATGACTTGTAAAACTATTTGCAAAATGCATACACACACACACACAACACAGGGTAGGGATTAAGAGTATAAATTCTGGAGCCAGAATGCAGGGTTTATCCCATTGACTAGACTCAATATATCTTTAAGCAAGATGTTGAATTAAATAGTCTTTTTTTCAATTTAAAAGTCTGCTCAAACAGCAAGTTCCTACTGTAGAGCACAGGGAACTATATTCAGTATCCTGTGATAAACATCATGGAAAAGCACATAAAGAAGAATACATATATGTATAACTGAATCACTTTGCTGTACAGCAGAAATAAACACAACATTGTAAATCAACTGTGCTTCAATGTTTTAAAAATTAAATTTAAAAAAAGGTTTGCTCAGCTCAATTCAGAGCTTGATTGTATCATCCAGAGCATCCGAATATGGGGCTGATTTTGGAGGCGTTCACTTACCAAAAGATCAGTGAAGCAAAAGAAGGGAGAGAGAAATCTCATGAGGAAACTCATGAGGAAAAAGGGATTTAGAATGTATGTGCAGCAACTCTCTTCCTAAAAAAAAAAGATTATATATAGTCTATCCACATAGGAACGGGTAGAATCAGGTGAATGGAAGGTCTATCTGTTGTATGCTGACATTTTCACCTGATTTTGTCTTCATGTTTGAAAAAAAGATGTGCCTTTCAATCACTTTTCCTCTATCACTCTCACTGTTTTCTCTTCTCATGGACCAGACAAGTTGTCCAGATACCAGAACAGGTAGGAGAGGACACCCACCGGAAGATGGAAATACTTCTCAGAACTTGGAGGAAATCTGCAAAGACCAGGCTCTTGCAGGTGCTTGTGTGAGCCTTGTGGGTGCATGCATTTCGAGTCCCACGCCTCATGAGAACAGATGGAGGCACTTTTCTGGTGTCCCTCCCCAGTGGGATGAGAAATACCCAGGAAGGGACTTTCTCACGCAGGCTGCCAAAATATTCACCCAACTCCCACAGTGTTCTCCTTGAAATGAATTTTAATTTGCTTCAGAAAATAAACCTAGTTCTTCTATGGGAGCAAACTCCTCACTGCCCAATGACACTGCCAGGCAAAATCAAAGTGCTGTTCAGAAATTAGCAGCCCAGAGGATAAACTCTGACCATTGGATTCTTGGAGGAAATAGCTTCCGAATAGAGGGAGTTTTTGTTAGACTCTCCCATTGAATGCCTTCTGCAGGAATCTGTCACGGATTTTTTTTTTTTTTAAATTGAAGTAGAGTTGATTTACAGTGTTGTGTTAGTTTCAGGTGTACAGCAAAGTGAATCAGTTATACACATACATATGTCTACATTTTTTTTTTTTAAGATTCTTTTTGTCACCGATTTTTGAAGCAACAACTACCTTATTTCTAGGTCAGGAGAGATTCTGCATCCTCTACAAATACACAGAGAAAGTCAGCGTCCAAGCTTCCCGGCCATCTCTCTTCCGACAGGCCTGTGCATAGTGACCACAAAGATAGCAAACAACGCCCATCCTTAGAACTAAAAGCAGTCAGAACCAACCTAAAGGAAATCAGAGTCAGTGAAAAGGATTTGAGGATACTGATTATTTCAGCTTCCTTTTTCGTTTGATTTTGGATGGGGGGGTATGTGTATTAGATGAAAATACTAAAATAATTTTTGTAAGAAAATGCCTATATTCTTTAGTCTATTAATATGACGATTAAGAAGAGGGAAAAGGGGAACATTAGCAATTGCTGATAGGCTAATGCACAATGGAAAGCAACAAATTATAGCCAATTTCACATTGCTTGTAATTTGGAAGGACAGTAACCAGAAACAATAGGCTCTTCTCTTGGAGAGCAGGATTGACTTCGTTGAGGGAGTCGAGGTGCATCACAGAGCCCTTCTACCAACTGGCAGGGCCCTGGAACTGCCCTAAATCTAGGCTTGTCTTTGGTCAGATCATCCAGATTCCATTTTAAAGAAGAATGTATTTTAGGCAGCTCAGCACATCTCATCAGATGATCGCGTGAGAGTCCTGGAGGAATGGGATTAAGGATATAGGGCAGGTCTGGTTTACATCAAAGTGGGGCCACCTCCTACAGGTAAAGGTGGCCCCGAGGGAGAGTTCCATTGGAGACTTTGGGCACTGAATTCCTCAGCTAACTACAAAAGAACTTATTTTAATTAATTAACAATCTCTTTGTCATTTTTTTGTAGAGCTGATGAAAAACCTAGAAACTAATTTGGTTTTATATCACTTCTCCTTTGGCCCACTATTTGTAATGAGTAGTGGATTAGCCAAGATATTTTTAGCAGAAATAAAACAGGCCAAAGGGGGAAAAAAACTATAAAATATATGAAGTGAAACATTCATCACCACAAAGATAAGTGATGGCTATTACATTTTCCAAAAACTACTACTGTTGAATAACTCTTTCTAAAGCTGACTTTCAACCATCTCAGAAATGATGTCTTTCTTTAAGAATCCTATGGAAGGTAGCTGACACTTTGGGTTTTCCAGAAGCACCAGCTGCAGCAGAACGCACCCGAAGAGGATAGCTACTTGCCAAAATGTCGAAAGACCTCTGCTAGCAAAATGGGACGTGGCATGTATCGTTCAGCCTCTTTCCATGGTGATGGAGTTTCAATCCCAGATGTCATCATTTGGATGGAACAAGGTCACTGAAGAATAAAATCAATGAGGTTTCTCTGAACATGCAGGTACATGGTGTCTGATTGAAAATGATGTTTGTTTTACGCTATTGCATCCAATATTTGTACTGTGGTTACTTAAAGCCCAAATCTACAATAAACTTGGAAGATTCCTGGGCTACTTTCACATTTCCTGTGTTAGTAAATGTCCTCTTTACTGCCCTGTTTCACAGACATACCTATAAGGAGCTGCTCTTAAAATGGGTAAAGTGAAAAGAAAACAACTCTTTTTAGCAATGACCCAGGTCAGGAGGCTTCCTGGTTTTTATTGCCACTTCAAAGCCAAAACAGATAAACCAGCTTAAGGTAGTACTTTGACATTGAGTGGAATGTGAGACAGCTGTCTGAGTTTTGAGATCACAGGAATTCTGCTTGAAAATCTTGCCTCTCACCCATATATGGCAAAGCCCCCCAAGCTCTCTGCTCAGTGGAGCCAAGAATCCCGCTTTTATCCCTTGACCCATCAGACTAGGACCTCCAGTGCTTCTGATGGGTGCATCCCTCATTTTGCAGAAAGTCACGTGAGAGTTGTGAGCCATGATACTCAATTTAAACTGCTTGTGTTTCCTTCCCAGGACACTCCGACCAGCAGCAGGGACCACAAGTGGAGCCCAGGATGGGAAAGTTGCAAACGCCTGGACACCATATGTCCCGTCTGCTGTAGACACCCTTGACGCACCTTAATGTCAGTTTTCTGACTGCAGTGTGTCTGGAGTCTCAGTAAGTGCCCAAGCCACCCTCAGAGGGTCACTGCTTGCTTCAAGTAGCACCTGTGCATCCCTGACCTCTCTGCCCCTCTCTGATGTCACCTGGGAGTCAACTTGGAGATGTTTTTTAGCAGGAAATGTACCATTTGCTCCACGCCATTCTGTCATGTTGGTGTGTCCAGTATTTCAAAGCTGACTTGACTAAGAAAATGTCTAAGTCCACATATGAGCTGAATAGATGACTTTCCAGATCAGAAGAGCTATAGTAGAGGGTTTAAAGGGAAAACTTTGATTTCTAAAGAGAATAGGAAACTCATCTGAGTTATTCATGTTCTACTTAGGAAAGATCCCACGTTGAAAATAAATGTGACACGTGAAATGGAATCTCAACTGGGGCTTCTGGTCACATCTGCAATGATACCTAAGGTTTTCCATTTCTGTGTTCAGCTTCAATAATAAATCCGAGACCCAAGAATCATCTTCTGGGAAGGAAGCAAGAGATCAGCTTAATCAGGAACATTAGGCAGAAGCAGGAAGCTGGAAGAAATATATTGATCTTCTGTTCAGTGTCTACAGTGAAATAGTACCAGGTTTAAAAAATAACTAGGGGCTTAATAAGAAAACTTAAAACATCCAAATAACAAAACATCGGGTTTCCCTGGTGGTGCAGTGGTTGAGAGTCCGCCTGCCGATGCAGGGGACACGGGTTCGTGCCCCGGTCAGGGAAGATCCCACATGCCTCGGAGCGGCTGGGCCCGTGAGCCATGGCCGCTGAGCCTGCGCGTCCGGAGCCTGTGCTCTGCAACAGGAGAGGCCACAACAGTGAGAGGCCCGCGTACCGGAAAAAAAAAAAAAAAAAAAAAAAACCATCGGGGGTGTTGCTATCATAATAATGCTTGCCATTACTTTTTAAGCTGGCTGTTTCTACAAACTGCTTTTGTTCACATTTAGACTATTATCCTGCATTTTCCGTCAAATATATCATATGGAAAATGGGCACCCATACCTGATGTTTTAAATTGATCAGATATTAAAATATTGTAAGTTAAAAGCACTTGTAGCTTCCTTCCGATTGAAGATTTGTTTTCCTGTGTTCAGGGGAATATTTTTAAGAAAGTTTGGTGCATATAAATAGTCCACCCAATAACCAAATCTTGACATAAACTAAATATTTGCAAATGTTCCAGAAATTCAGAGACATCACAATTGTTTTTTGGGTTTTTTTCCCCCATTTTTTTCATGGGCTTCAACACTTCCTGTCTCAACTTGTGCCAGGAAAAGAAACTACCAAAATAGGGCAAAAAAGCTGTTTCTGTCCTACGGTTTAAGAATTCAGCCCAAAAATCAAGAAGTATTCGCAACTTCACGGGACCTCTGAACTGCAAAACATAGATGTGATCAAATGTTACACATGTAATAACCACCTCCTTTGAAGTTTGGCCATAAGCAGCATTCAATCAAAGAGAAAAATTAACATTGAAAAAGTAGGAATGATGGACCCTACAATGACAAGTTTACAGGGCAAGTTGATTTGGTCACTGTTAATTATAGAACCAAAGGGGTAATAACAGTTGGTAAATTCCCCGCCTCCCAATATATCGAAGTTTGTCCACATAAGACATTAACCATGAATTAATAACTATTATTCATATATTTTATTATTAATTAGTTAATTATCAACTGATACTGAAAAATAAATTTATTATTCAGCTACCGAATAAAGCCTAAATTAACCATTTAATTCTTTGCATTTAAAATATGACAAAGACATTTCACCAACATATCTTTTTCCCTTAAAACTTGACATATTTAGCAATTACTATTTTATGTATTTTTTCATTTTGTCATAACTTAAAAGTATGTAAAAGATAATCCTTCCAGAAAGATGAGTACGTTTCCCAATGTTCACTTATCCCTTCTGAGTTTGGGTTTCCCCACCCAGCCTCAAGGATGAAAATGGCGATAGAAGTGAAGCACTGTGGGAGTATCCTTCACAATCCATGTTGTACACTTACCAAAGTGTAAACATTAGTCCTACTGCAACAAAAACACATCACTCTTCACAGTTCATAGGCCTCAAAAAAAAAAAAAATTCAATGGGTTTTTGAAATATTTTTCTTTCTTTGACTGTCTTCATTTTTATTTATTTATTTTATTTGGCCGCACTGCGTGGCATGTGGGATCTTAGTTCCCTGACCACAGATCCAACCAGTGCCCCCTGCATTGGGAGCAGGGAGTCTGAACCACTGGACCGCCAGGGAAGTCCCTGGGTTTTTGATAGAATGGAACATTTAAATTCACATGTTTGTACTGCTCACAAAAACAGACCACTTCAGTTTTGCAACCCCCAAAAGCTGCTTCTTCCTACTAAGAAATATCTTCCTTAAACTAAAACTGAAAATAAAAAATATGTAACAAAAGTTATGGGATCCCGTCGTCATATACACCGTCAGAGTCTCTGTAGGTCAGCCGGTTGGTTGTCCTATCCTCAGTCGGCTGAGACCAACTCCCACTTACCACCCTCATCAACGTTAGCCCGATTATTAAGTATCTTAGAATCAAGCATTTCTTCTTGCTTCCTGACTATACAACTCCTGAGCACATTATTCTCTGACCCATCCTCTGAAATGCTGCTCTCTGTACCCATCCGAGAGAATGAGCCATTGCAGTGATGTGTGATTGGGGGTAAAAGTGAAAAGGGAGCACTGCACCCAGAAAACTACCCCCTGCATCTGCTACAGTAGCTGACATAGCACTACTTAGAACCATGCCCTTCCATGTCTTTCATGCTCCTTGAGCAGTTCCAGCAAATTGAACTGTCCCTCAAAACCAGATCATATCAATTTTCCTTCCAGGAGAGACCCAGAACTCTCTCAGGAATCAGACACCTCGAGAACTCAGGGAAACTCGTCCTGGATGGAGCTGAAGGTGCAGCCAGGTGAGGCTGCTGCGGACACAGCGGTGAACCTTTGAGGGAGGGTTTCCCTGCGAAGGTCCTCAAAGTCCCTCCCATCTTTGTCTTTCGCCTCTTCAGTCTCCACGCTGGGCCTGCTGCCCTCACCTGTAATTGCTTCCTTTGCTCCTTTATGAGTTAGAGTAGATGCAGATGAGTCCATCTTGGAAAATTCTCCTGAAAGAGAACACCTGACAATGTGAGATCTCAGTGAATCACTGCTTCTTTTCCCAGCATTCCTACTCATATTTGGACTCTGTAGTCGCGGGAGAGCCATTTTTCTTGTGTTAAGAACATAGTAAAATCTTTCATGTAATACAATTATTCTGTGGTTAAATCGTTTCTTTCTTAGAAAAATGTCTACTTAGAAAATGATATATTTGATAGACCACTTTGGAAAATTTAGGGTCTGTAAGAGACGATTAGCAGGTTTTTCCCTAGCTCACCGTGAAAGTGAAGGAGAAAAAAAAAAGATGAAAAAATGTGCTTGGATGAAGAATTTAACATCCAGTGGAAATTCTGTAAAGCTCGAGACACACTGGATGATGCTTAACAGAACTTACCTACCTGTGCAAAGAAAAGGAAAAAAGAACAGGGGGAAAAAAGAAAGCATGCACTTGACGTGTGATGCAGTGCTTAAAAGCCCTACAGAAAGCTTTCAACACCACCCCGTTGCTTTTCCTTCAGTAGCTGAGCTTTGAGAGACAGCCGCTCTGTAGCTGCTCCTCTGGGCTGAGCACATCCTCTGATGCAGGGACCGAGACCTGGGTTCTCAACCTAGAACCTGCAAGGAACCCCTAGATTCTGAAATGGACAGCACTTTTCTCATAGCTGGGGAAGCAGTGTTTGGGGCACTTCACACATTTTCTTCCCTTATCTATGTGATTTCAGGGAGCACTTTGGCTCACCTAGAATATTATTTCTGTCCTGAGGTTGCCCAGAGGGCAAAGAACATTCTCACTCCTACCAGGCATCCTGCATTCTTCATTTATCCAGTTTTAACAGAACTGCTTCCCAACCAGAAAGTCATCAGATTTCAAACCAAAATACACCAGTCCAAGAGAGCTTGGTGCTGGCGATCAGGAAAGATATCCATCCCTGAGACTGTGGGCGCAGAGGTGATGGCATTTACGCATGCACAGGGGTTAACACGGCTACAGGTGGCAGTGAAGCACTCCTGTCCCTTCCCATCGCACGTGATGAGCTTTACACCCATCACCCGAGGCTGCCAACATCTCTGAAATATAATATCCTTACATGTTGGATCTTTTCCACATTAGGAGTCCCACGCCCCCCAGGGAAAACCAGAAAACTCACACCCTCGGGCTCCTTTTCAGCGCAGGGCCTAAGTCTGGCCGATCAGATTTACCCAGGCGACACTTGGATTCAAGCCTGAGCTATTGAAGGGGGCATTGATCTTCTAACAGGTGCTTCTGGGGTCTGCAGGGCACAGCTGCTGGCGGCGCCCATGGGCTCTAACTGATGCCGCAGCAGTGTTTTCATTTGGGAAGCCTCTGTGTTGTGGCTGGTTATGACCTTGTCTGAGTTCTGAAATCTGGCTCTCTAGTCAGCCTGGCAATACCTCCTAACAGAATGTTTTTTCGCTTAGATTATTCAGAACAGGTTCTGTTGTTTAGAGCAACAGACACTGACCAATACATAATTGGAAGATGATTAATTCCCTCCAATTTTTTTTTAAAGAAACAACAAATACTTTTATTTTGTTGCCTATAGACTTTGGGTAATATGACAGTAGAGAGACAATTTTACTTTTGGAGCCCTAGGTGACAAAGAGTCTGGAGGCTACTGCAGTAAAATTTTCCAGAGAATGAGAACCTAGAAAAGGATGCTGGTATTCGGAAGTGGGTCCAGACAGTTTACTGACAATTTGTGAACTAGAAAATGTAAAGAGAGAGAATGCAAAACTGATGCCAAAGCTTTCAGAAACGTTCATTCCCCCAGATTTTCAGTTCCCTCTTAGCTGAGGTTTCTTTTATTTTGGTTCAGTATATAAGCACTTCTACATCTAGCCCTCTGGGTTCTGGTTTCAGCTCTCGTATTTACAGCGACAAGAGAAGAAATCCTCCTCCCTCTTTCATAGAATTGACAAAGCTGAGATAAAAAACTGTACAGCGTGAGCCAATGGACATCCTGTTTTCCCACTTGGATGTTACAGGCTGAGACAAGGGGAAAGAATGGTGACAATCAAAGCACTACCATGTATATGTGTTAATATATGATATTTGTCTTTCTGTTTGACTTACCTCACTCTGTATTACAGTCTCTAGGTCTATCCATGTCACATATGTAGAATCTAGAAAAATGGTATAGATGAACTTATTTGCAAAGCGGAAATAGAGACACAGAGAACAAACATTTGGATACTAAGGGGGAAAGAGGGGTGGGAAGAATTGGGAGATTGGGATTGACGTATCTACACTATACTATGTATAAAATAGATAACAAATGAGAACCTACTGTGTAGCACAAGGACCTCTACTCAGTGCTCTGTGGTGACCTAAGTGGGAAGGAAATCCAAGGAAGAGGGGATATATGTGCACGTGTGGCTGATTTACTTTGTTGTACAGCAGAAACTAACACAACATTGTAAAGCAACTATACTCCAATAAAAAAAAAAAAGCACTACCAGGTATGTGGCTGCTATAAATTCACAAACAGACACGTATTGCCAAGCTATCTAGGGGATGTATCTGGGGGCAGAGGGGTGTGTTAACATGCCCCCCACTGCCCAGTCATGCTAGTGGTCCCAGCCTCTCTCTAAGGCCCTCTGTTCTCCTGGGGGCTGGACCTCAGGACTTGGTTCTGAAGAGTAGCACGCAGCAGAGAGAGAAACAGTCACTTCTGCGATGAGACTATAAAAGTCTGCCACTCCTTTTTTTTTTTTTTTTTTTTTTGCGGTACGCGGGCCTCTCCTGTTGCGGAGCACAGGCTCCGGATGCACAGGCTCAGCGGCCATGGCTCATGCGACCGGCCGCTCCGCGGCATGTGGGATCTTCCCGGACCGGGGCACGAACCCATGTCCCCTGCATCGGCAGGTGGACTCTCAACCACTGAGCCACCACGGAAGCCCTGCCACTTCTTTTTTCTTTATTACAAAAGCAAACTTACCCTATTTGAACAACCCAACTGGAGAGAAAGGGTGGGTGAACATGCACTGTAACCAACGGGAAAAAATTCTATGCCAAATCTTTTTAAAAATGGCAGAATATGCTAAAAACAGTTTACTTCTAAAGAAGCTGTCTGAAAGGAAAACAATGTTTACAATGATATGACATAGTAACTTGACCCCTTACAATAGTAGATCTGTAACTTGAATGTTTGTCCAATCCAATATTTAAAAATTTTTTTGCCCATGCCTCCAAGCTTGCGGGATCTCAGTTCCCCGACCAGGGATTGAACCCAGGTCCCAGCAGTGAAAGCCCAGAATCCTAACCACCAGTCCACCAGGGAACTCCCACAGCCTTTTAAATATTGAGAACAAATTTCAGCTATGTCTACTTAGGAATACAACAAAATCTGTTCTCTTAGTCTACCTAATAAAAATACTGAAAAAGCAGCTAATTAAATTTACATAGGTTTTCATGGACGTGCCAATCACAAGTTTGAAGAAAAAGAATCAGGAGAAAGGTCGTCAAATGGTTTAAACAACATGTAATTGAAATATTAGATCAACTCTGGCTTCTATACCAAGTGGTGACAAATGCTCACCTAAAGTTTTCACGAGCTCAGTAGCCTAAGGACTTGGTTCTGAAGGACAGCACACAGCAACGTGAGAAACGGTTACTTCTGAGATGACACTATAACATTCTGCCACTTCTGTCTTGCTTGTGCTCTCTCTGCTCTTCACACTTGCTTTCTCTGGTGAAGTGAACTACTGTGCTGTGAGCCGCCCCATGAAGAGGCCACTTAGCAGGGAACGCAGGGGCCCAGGGCATCGGCCAGTCCCTACAGGAGCCAGCGAGGACCGCAGGCCCTCAACCCAGCAGCCTTCAGGGCGCTGACTTCTTCCCGTGATCACCAGACCAAGCTTGCAGCTGGTCCTTCCCCAGCCGAACCTTGAGATGAGCACACTCCTACCAACACCCCTCTTCCAGCTGGTGGGAGACCCCGGCCACGGGCCCGACTCAGCCATGACCAGGGTCCCGACCCACAGAAACAGCGAGCTGAGCAATGGTGTTTTAAGCCATTAACTTCTGGTATAATGTGTTGTGTGCTAATAGAGAACTAAAATGCATTGAAAGAATCATCTTCTAAAGTATAGACATTTTTAGAATTAGTCAAGGCCTTTGGGAGCATACTTAAAGAAAAATAAGAAGTCTCTCGGTAACCTCTTTTCTTTATGGAATCGAATCGTGCGGTCAATTGGAGAGAGTTGAGTACTAGCATGATGTTTATAGCAGAAAATGTAGAAGAGACCCCTCATCAGGAGATAGACTGTGAGCAAAGAGCAGAAACATTTAAAGGTGATCTGGGGAAGGATAGGTTTTTCTTGTATTTTTAAAAATTTTTTTGTATTCTTTTTGTAATTTTTCATTTTGTATTTTTTAACTGAAGTATAGTTGACTTACAATGTTGTGTTAGTTTCACATGTACAGCACAGTGGTTCAGTTATACATACATATATCTATATCTATATCTATATCTATATATATATATATATATATCAATATATTTCAGTGTGAAATGCACATCTCTTTTCCTTCCCATGAGCCATTTAGTAAACTCGACATTATTCTTTAAAGCATTTGGAGTTAAATTTGCGTTTGGAGGAGAAACATAGTAAGACCCGCTTGGAGTCCCTCAGAACTAGTGAACTCAGGTTAAAATAAACCAAATGCTCCCTTTCATTAGGGAGTGAGGATTCCAGACACTGGATGTCTAAGAGGTGCAAATGGGAAAGAACAATCCATCAAGGTCATCCCTTGAAAGTAAAGTCTACACATTGCTCATGGCAATGTAATCAGGAGCATTTCAGTGGCTGAAGCACACGGGCTTGTGCTTTCATGAGTTAGGGAAAGGCTGCAGTCCGTTAGTGGGCAGCCTGCTTCCACTGTAAAAGCCTTGCTCATCCTAGAACTCACCCAGTTATCTTAATAAATGGCAGTTACTGCACCTGGCAGGGAGGCCCTCTCAGCTTTCGTGCCCGGAGATCAATGCTCTACAGAGGTAATAAATCTGGGATGATCTCAGAAAAGTAACAAGGGAATAGCAAATACTCTGGAAAACACAGAGTTAGTAATGTGGATTATAAATTCTGTTTTCATAGACTCCTTCACAATAAGATGCTAATGGATTCAAGAGAACATCTATCTTGTTTCTCACTGTCTTAAAGGAGAGCATCCAGTTAATCCTGAGGGTTATCTAGGAATACCTCACATATCTCTGTGAAAGGAGATTCCACCATGCTTTTAACTAGCCCATTTCCCAGCCAAGTATATCTGACCAGATTCTCAGAAATTTTTTTATTCTATTTCACCTCAGGAGTTGGATACCTTACCATGCAAGGGCCAACACTGATCCTAGAACTGTTCACTTTGCCGGAAAAAACAACCTGGGCCTCTTTCCAACTCAGTCATTCTGTAAAGCTCTCCTAGAATGTGAATCTCCCCTTTCATTCTAACCCTGTTTCTACCTGATGTCGGGTTAATTCTGTCTTCTCGGCTTCTCAGTTGCCTTGATTCTCCCGTCTGCTGCTTGCTGATCGCTGGCTTGGTTGCAGGCACTCTTTGAACTGCTCGGAGGGGTGGAGGTGAGTAAAAGGCTCAGGTGAGCAGTGCTAAATTCCATACACTAGGAGGCTTCAGTCAATGTCTGGGGAAGGTCACAGCTTTGAAAAGGGAAAAAGTCCCAGTGATGACACAGCCAAGAACGCGCTGGGCCTGAGTACACATGCATGCGGAGAATCCGCCCTGGACCAAACTCCACAGGAAGCGTGGAGCCCGGGGAAAGGAGAAGAAGGCAGTTCCTCAGAGCATCTTTGAGGATCTACACTCAGTCACAGGAAAGAAGGACAATCGCTCTGAGCACCAAAATCAACATCCACATCAACGTCCACGTCCAACGTCAATCAAAATCAGTGTCCACCACACTCCCTCCAACAAAAAAAGCCCATCTTTTTTTGTTGTTTTTTGTTTGTTTTGTTGTGGTTTTTTGTTTTGTTTTGTTTTTGGCCATGCCACATGGCTTGTGGGATCTTAGCTTCCCGCCCAGGGACTGAACCCTCGCTTGGCAGTGAAAGCACCGAGTCCTAAGCACAGGACCGCCAGGAGTTCCCCAAAAGAGTCCCTCTTCTGAGGCCCTGGCCATGTGGCCGTATTCTATAATTTGTTATGCTTCCTCCTCAATTTCTAAGTTCCTCTCCTACAGGAGTTCATCACCTGGCTCACAGGATAAACTTTATCCCTGTCAAAACCCAGCAGCATCCGTGGTGACAGTGCATCATCCTGACCCCAGCGACCTCCCTTGTCTCCCAGGGCCACTGTGAGTTGGGGCCCCTAGTGTGAACCTCCAGCCCCCCAACGGCCTGCTGGGCAGCCAGCTCCAGCTCATTTGTCCAGGGCATCCTCCCTAACCCTCAGGCTGCACTGAGCACCCCCTCGACTCCAGCACAGGTCACACTGTGGTGATGCAGCCCCCAGAGCACAGAGGGGACTCGAGAAACACGCGTTCAACTCAATCGTCTTCCTGTTCCAACTAATACGCCAGGTTTCCCTGACACATGCCTCAATCCCCCAGAACTGCCACCAAACCCAGAGCTCCCACCCTGTGCTCTCCCCACTGCCCTCATTATTTGAGGCTGGTCGCGCCCCCTGTGGTTGCTGGGGGGCGTCCACAACGTGGATGCTGTGGTCTCCACATTGGCCTGGGATCCCTCCTACCTGTTCATCATAACACACTCCTCCAACTCCCCTTGACTTTCCTCTGTGCTTCTGTCCAAACCGAGCTCTTTTAACTTCAGGGTGTACATAAACTTTTCCAGTCACCTGCAGCACAAAGAAAAGAGAAACTCTTTCACTTTCCTATATTTCAAGCTCCCCTTAACTTCTTCTACATACACACCTGTAAGCATCTCTCCGTTCAAGCCCATCTTTTACAAACGTTTAGTTGTCCATCTTTTTTTTTTTAACTTTAGGAACTCATATTTAATCTTGTGTCATTGTCAAATTACATGGAAATAGAGCATTCTTTATAACAATCATCAATGTGACCTACCACAGTCATGGACTTCAGATGACTTCTTGGTCTTGGTTTTCTGGCTCTCTCTCTCAGTGTTCTAATTAAATCTTCCAAATGTTTATTTCTCTCTTCCAAATTCATGCAGTATGACAATCTCTAGGTCCATCTATTTTGCTGCAAATGGCATTATTTCATTCTTTTTATGGCTGAGTAATATTTCATTGTATCAGAAGTGTACATTGTATCATGTACCACATCTTCTTTATCCATTTCTCTGTCGATGGACATTTAAGTTGTTTCCATGCCTTGGCTAATTGTGAATAGTGCTGCTATGAATATTGGGGTGCAGGTATCCTTTCAGACCATGTTTTTCTCCAGATACATAACCAGGAGTGGGACTGCAAGATCATATGGTAGCTCTATTTTTAGATTTTTAATATTGCCCATCTTTTACTGAGGATATAAGCCCTTAAAAATGAGGGATGGGAGTGAGGGCAGGGACCATGGCTTATTCATATTTGTTCACCTAGTGATAAAATAAGGCTCAGAACATAGTATTGATGAGTATTTCTTAATCTTTCTTTCTTATAAAGATAGAGGAAAAAAATAAAGAGGAGGAAAAGAGCCAAGAGAATAAACAGTCAACATTTATTTATTATCAGTGTACACCAACCACTGTGCTAAATGGTTTTCCTTTATAATATGTGGATACTATGAATTTCCCCTTTTGACAAAGGAAACACTACAGTTTAGGGATGTTGGGTAATTATTAACCAGCTCCCAGGCAGCAGGATTGGGATTGAACCCAGGCATCTCACCAACAGTTACCTTACCTACTTTTTATTAAATGCTTCCTAAAAGAACATAGGATGCTAGCACTTTACATGCAGGATATGCAAAGCTTCAAGCAGGAGTAAGAGTGGAGAAAACAGGGGGCAGTGAGACTAGTAGGCTTTGCTAATTGTAGAAAATCATCTCTCTTGAAGGGGAGAAAAAAGTGAAGTGGAAGAGGTGACTTGAATCCAAGTGGCCTTGAAGAAATGAAATCAACTTTTTTCAGCCATTAAAAAAGAATGAAATAACACCATTTGCAGCAACATGGGTGGACATAGAGGTTCTCATACTAAGTGAAGTAAGTCAGACAGAGCAAGACAAATACCATATGATATCACTTATATGCAGAATCTAAAAAAGATACTATTGAATTTACATACAAAACAGAAATAGACTCACAGACATTGAAAACAACGTTATGGTACCAAAGGGGAGAGGTGGAGGGTAGGGATAAATTAGGAGTTTGGGATTGACATATACACACTACTATATAGAAAATAGACAAACAACAAGGACCGACTGTATAGCACAGGGAACTCTACTCAATATTTGTAATAAACTATAAGGAAAAAGGATCTGAAAAAGAAAGATATACTTATATGTATAATGAATCATTGTGCTGTACATCTGAAACCAATGCCACATTGTAAATCAACTATTCTTCAATTAAAAATAAAATAACATAGAAATGAAATCAACTTTATTGGCAGTGGAGAGGCATTGTGCAATATTAATTCAAAAACTCCATGAAATGTATTTCATATCTATCATAGTCAATGCATTGTGATAAGAACTATAAAAAAGAAAGCAGATTAAATACCCCAAACCCTAACAACTAGGAGCTTACAGGAAAGATATAATCAAAAAAAATCTATGATAGAAGATAGAAAATCATCATTGTGAACATAAATATCATGGGATTTCAGAAAACGTAGAGATGTTTGAAGATAAGGGGACACCGTATGAAGGGTGATGGTTTATATACATTAAAAGGAAAAATATATCTGGCACTAGAAGGAAGCTCATTCCAAGGGGAGGAAACAGCCCAGTGAAAATGCTTAGGTGGGAAAGCAGGGTTAAAAACTTGAGTGTGTAGTTTGCCTCGAGGGCTCAGTCTGCAAGGGCAGCCGTGAACCACACACTCAGCGAAGCAGGTCCAGGCCTCCACCTCCTTTGCAGGTGCCTTTTATGCCTCAGATAATGGGACACACACTATGAGTGTCTACTGGAAAATCATATTATCATAACTGACTGAAAAGATTAATCTGACAGGCTGTGTGGTGTGAAAGAGAAATATGATCGCTTGGTAGAAGACGTTCATGAATAAAGTAATATATACACACTACTATATATAAAGTAGATAATCAACAAGGACTTGCTATATAGCACAGGGAACTCTACTCAATACTCTGTAATGACCTATATGGGAAAAGAATTTGAAAAAGCATGGATATAGGTATATGCATAACTGATTCACTTTGCTGTACACCTGAAACTAATACAATATTGCAAATCAATTATAATATAAAACAAAAATTAAATTAAAAAAAAGTAAAATTGATGGAGCTTCACATCTAATGGGGTCTATCAGGCAAAAAAGAGGGGGACAAAAGAGTCGAACATTGACATTCCAGTGGAGTGGTGTAATCAAAGAATGTTCTAGGAAGGTCAAACTGGACGAAGGGTACAAACAGAGTGATCAAGGAAGACAGAAGAGTGAGTGATGGAGAGATGCTGACAGATGCAGGGCCTGACAGAGTTCTGAGTGGATGGTGACAAGAGGAAGGGAAGTGAGGTTCTAAAACACAGTTCAAGACAGGAATGAACAAGAACCGATGTTACGACAAATCTCATGAATGGAAGTCACAGAATCAAGGTCAGATCTAAGGTTTAAAGCTGGAGGAGTTTGTGGTCCACCGACAGCAGCAAGGAATGTATTATAAGGAAACGTTTGTTTTAAAATGGGTAAAAGATAAATTTGGGCAGGTGAAGTTGCATAACGCAGCCACCATTAACCTCAATCAAGCCTTCCTAAAGCTACTGTTACACTAATACACTTTCTTTTTCAACATTGTAAGACACAGCGAGCCTTCCATTTCAGATTTTCGGTTTCTCAGAAACTCTGCAGACATCTGATACTTCTAAATATTTTCGAGTAACCATTAGCTTATGTGTTTCATCTTGTTGCATACTACTGTAGCAGAAGTAGAGAGATCAAAGAATAATATTGGTCTAACTTTTCTGTGCTTTAACGTTTTGGTTATATAGGAACCAGAAATCATAGTCACAGCTGAAATGGATCCTCAGACATTCCACAATGTCCTCTTTGGCCATTGGTATGAAGACCCAGTAATAAAGAATCTAAAAACATCTGAAAGTTACTTACTTCAGGAAAAGCTGGCAGGTGACTTTGATCTTACTGTTTTAGTAATATGAACCAACACAGACAGTCATATGAAGGGCAAACCAATTAAGGTTGTTTAATGAGTAAACCAAATAAAACTATCAAATACCAGATTATTAGAAAAATAATCAGAGAGAATGATATAGAGTCAAATATAAGTGGGCAGAAATTTCCTGCTTAGTTTTTAAAAAATAGTTAATCCAATTCTTAAGCCATACTTAAATGGCCTCAGAAAACAGACATTATCTAGTCTATGCCCTAAACTACAATAGAAACCATAACTAAACACATGAAGACTGATGCTGTCCAACAAAATAACTTGCTCATAGAAATTATAAAGAACCAAGTATCCCAGTGATATTATGACTTTAATGGTAGGAAAAGTAAAATAGTTCAGAAGATCAAGGAATAAATATATTAAGGTTAGGGTTAGGGTTGTTTTTCACACTATAATTTGTTGTCTGCTGGCTCCTACAAATCCCATGTTATGTCTGAAGATGTATTAATCTAGGCAGGATATTTCCCCTATGAATAAGGTTAGCAATGCTTCTCTCATTAATAAAGACTCAAAAATTAATGAGTTTCAGAGTTTTAGAAGAGATATTTTCCAACTCAATATAATTTTTAAATTAAAAGAATTAAAGATAGTATGTATTAATTGGTCAGTTCTATACGATATATTTATCAACAATTAAAATGACACAGTTAAATAATAGAGCAGAAATAGAAAGATTGGTCAATTTGGGTAAAAAAAATAGTTTTTTATAAGAAATAATATTTTTTTCCACCAATAAAATGACTTTGCCTGAGTAAAATAAATGAATCTCCATATTAAGGTCATATGGGGTGTGTGTGAAAATGATTCCTGAACCAAATATTCGAAATCTTATTAGGAAAGAGGATTAGCTTAAGATGGGTATAACAATTCAGAGTCTACAGAAGAAACCAGGAAACTTAACCACGGTTTTATTCATTGGAGAAATCTCTTCAGAATCTGCCTAAGGGCTGAAACAGACTCCACTGAAATGCACCAGAGAACTGGGTCCCCAGACAGGCCTTTCTCGAATTACACAGAGCAACTGCTGTAAGCTTGACCACAAAAAAAGACCAAGCACTCCAAAATGCTCCACGCAGGACAACCTGCTTGCATTCCTGCTAGATTAAACAATATGTCGCTGCATCGGACCAGATGGATTTTTTTCATAACATCAAACCCCCAATCCAAAAACTTTCAGCATCCCGACGTTTAGTTCAAACTCTTCCCTAATTGTTGACAACACGGCAGCTGCCAGGAGCTCAAACCTGACCAAGAGAGCGTTTTCCATCCTCCTACGGCAAAGAGAGTGAGGAAAGGAGATCTTCCCTGCCCACGACTATCTGATTTGGCTCAGATTTGGAGGAAAGTTGGGGGAAGGGGAAAGGGAAAAGAACAAAATATTTTGGCTACGCTGAGATAATGGGAAAGTCCCTTACACAGCCCTCTGAGTTCTGAACAGTTTTTCATCTTTGTTTGGGATAAGAGAGAAGCCAGGATCCATGAAATCTTATTTTTAGTTTGATTCTTTGGAAAGGGTTGTATTCCACCAACTTCAACAAGTTCAGGGAAAGGATAAAGAGTAAGTAAACAGCTTAGGAGCAGGCTGTCCAGCTTCTTAGAAGAAATGAACTGGATGAAATGGATGATTTATTTCTCACTTTTCTAAAAGAAGAAGTAAAATAGAAAACATTGAACTCCATCTAGGCAAAAAAGCAGATTCAGCTGAAGCCACGGCTATCCAAATAATTTGGACTGGTGTGTGCCAACGGGCTCGACTTTTATACTCTCTTCTGATTTATTAAGAAGAAGGAGAGGCAGGGATCATTATGGTGATTAGAACATGCTTCAGAAACATTCTAGAGTCACAATCTCTAGCCCACTGCTACTGCTTAGAATCTGTAGGAACACGTTGAGAAGCACATAAAAGGTCTAACCCTCCCATAGGTACGATGGCCTCAGCATAGAAAGACTTCCCAGAAACCTACAAGTCCTGCAGTTCAGCAGACAGATTTGCCAGGACATGTGTCATGGTTAATGAACTCCAAAGAGAGGAAGTCAGTAGCGTGGGACTCACCTGACTTAGTAGCAGTTTAGCAGTTTAGGTCTAACCATTGTGCTGGACCCAAAGAGATCTCCATTCTCTGGGTAATTGCTGTCCTTTAACGATTAGGACCTTTAATGATGGAATGCAATGGAATAGGCACTACAAGTAATCGATCTACAACATTTCTTGGGAAGTGAGATATAAAAAAAAACCCAATGCATTCATTATTTCATGAAGAAATGGAGTCTTGAACGGTAAAAACGAGCCTACATTGGCATTTATCTAACAAGACTCAGGAGAAGTAGACATCTAGATGAGAAAACACATGTTCAGTGGTATAGAGATTCATTCAAAATTCTGAGTTAAATGGAATACACAGAAAGCATTCCACATTATGTGGATGGACCTAGAGATGATCAGATTAAGTGAAGTCAGCCAGAGTCAAACATCATATGACATCGCTTATACGTGGAATCTAAAAAAAAGACCCAAATGAACTTATTTATGAAACAGAAACAGACCCACAGATATAGAAAACAAACTTACGGTTACTGAAGGGGAAAGAGGGGGACAGGGAGGGATAAATCAGGAGTTTGGGATTAACATATATACATGACCATGTATAAAATAGATAAACAACAAGGACCTACTGTATAGCACAGGGAACTGCGGTCAATATCTGTAATAACCTATAAGGGAAAAGAATCTGAAAAAAATATGTATATATATATATATATATATGTATATATAACTGAATCACTTTGCTGTACACCTGAAACTAACACAATATTATAAATCAACTATACTTCATTTAAAAACAAACAAAAACAAAGAAAGAAAACATCCCATGCTGGTAAGCAAGATTGCAAAACAGGCTGCCAATTCTTCCATCTCTATCTGCACACCGTTTGCAATGTGACTTGATGAGGGGTGGATTCTATTTCTTTACTTATTAAATCTGGGCTTGGCCACGTGACTTGCTGTGGCCACTGCGACATTACCAAGTGTGACATGAGCAGAAGATTGAAAGTTGCTTTCACTTTTCATGTAGGAAGAAGAGGTTAACCTCTTAAGCCCAGGTCACACCCGCCCCGTGCTGACAGCCAGCACCAGTGGTCACCAGCACCAACCACCAGTTATGTGATGAGGCCATAAAGATCAGCCAGCCCCTCTTTTACCTGCCAGGTGACTGCAACCACGTAGACAAGCCCAGGTGAAACTAGAGAAAACCTCGGACTTGCAGAATAGTGAGCTAAGAAATGATTGCTCATTTAAGACCCCAAGTTTTGGGACTGATTGGTTACACTGCAAAAGCTGGTAGTTGACATGCTATAGAAGATGTCATAGAACAGTCAGTGTTCTGAAAGGTGAAAAAAAAATGCATACCTGACTCTAGCTAGTTTCACAAGGAAAGGTGCCATTAAATAAAATAGTAAACAGTTCCTAGATCCTCCAGGAGGGCAAGATGACTAAACTTTGGAGCCAGAAATAGTATAAATTGCCCTGCAGAAACTCTGTCCTGGGTACACCACTGCCCGGACCACAGGGACCAGCCACACAAAACTGCACCTCTCACTTTGGACATGGAGCCCTGGATGCTGTTGGTAGGACCCCTGCCGCTTTTGGAGAAAGGGCAAGTACTGGCCCTCAGCATGATGGATCCCATATGTCACCTCTTTATTTGCATCACTGGCTTCCAAATGAAAGTCTCCAGTGGGTCTGTGTGGTTTGCAGAGTCAGGGAATATGCCTGCCCTCCAGTAATAGAGCAGGGTGGTGGGGAGTGAATCTGTGCCTTTGACCTTGTGGAAGAATGAGCTTATAAATTAAGAAACACCCTCAAAGAAAGAGTTCAAAAGTGCTGGACAGCCAAAGATAACTTACAAATGCCCTTCAGTGTCTGCTCCTTCATATATAGATGTTTCTTTCTCACTTACGTATGCAAACAACCAGAAGAAATACATTCCTCTTAATATGATGTAACCATCACTCTGCAAATGAAAACTGCCATACACCCTCCCCAAAGGGAGACACTACAAAATCTCATCCATACAGCAAATAGAGCCAAGTCCAGGATCTCTGAATCACTCCATTTCTCTTCTGGTTCCACCATGATCCTCTCCTGTTGCTTGATATTCTATAAACTACAGGTCAGGATGTAATGTTTCCCACCATCAAAACATCCTATATACATGTAAAACAGGGAGAGGTCAAGAGGGGAGACATTAGAATATTCACATGTGTACATGACACACGAAAGAGGGGAAGGTATAGATACTGCAAGTGGCCACGAGGCTGCACTTAGACTTTTAAACATGTCTCCTTCTTTCTCTGAACCACGTTGCCTTTGCCCTCAGCTGGCTTCTCAGTAGATTCAGGTCCTTTACGCAGCAAAATAACCCAGACCCTTATTTCTCAGAGATCGGAGGGCAGAGGTCCCACCTCCATGCTGTAATCTTTAATTAATCTTCATCGTTGGACATGACAGTCTCATGGCACGGCCTGTGTTCTGGACACAGTTCTCCCCGCCCCTGTTACATACCAGTCACACTAACAGGCCACAGGAAGAAAGTCCCTTTGGGGGACAAATTTAGCAGGAAGTAATTAGGTAGTAGAGGACAAAGCCAGTCCACCATGCCCATCGCCATGAACTTGGGATCCCTTCCTTTGGAGCCTAGTGTGGGATTAGCAAACTGCTTCTTAAAAGGGAGATAGGAAATATTTTAGACTAAGAGACAAAATCAAAGATATAATGTAGATATTTGCATAACCATTTATACTGATATCACTGTATAGCACAGGGAACTCTGCTCAATATTTTGTAATAACCTATAAGAGAAAAGAATCTGAGGGAGAATATATATATATATATATATATATATATATATATATATATATATATATATATCCAGAAACCAACAAAACATTGCAAATCAACTCTACTTCAATAATAAATAAATAAATAATAAAAAGAAAATTAAAACATACAAACCCATCTTAACTCAGGAGCTATAAAAAATATAAATAAATCACAAAAACAAGCCAGCAACCAGCTTTGGCTCCCAGGGCTATAATTTGCTGACCCCTAGTCTAGGTTATACCAGGTATTTCTGGCACATGGAATTATTTTGGCATTGGTCACCAAGTCCAGATGTCAATGAACAGTGCAAACAGTTAGAACCACTCCCAGTCCTGGTATGTGAACCCGTATCAGTAAATTCAATCTAGTTTAAGATTAAGCATCTCTCCTGACCTGACACCATAGACTCTCTCCCACACCTCAACTCTAGGCTCTTGTTATGTGAATTAGCAAAGCTGCACAAACCTCAAGTGAGCCAGTCTTGTCCTTCTAGGCTTTATTCCCTAAATGCCTCTACACCCACCCCAGGGCACTGATTCTACTTCCAGATCTGAAGGTGTGGCTGGGGTTTTTAGGGAAATGGTATTGTTGGGAGAATCTTCCTTCCCCTTTCAAGTCTGCTCCTATAGGCAAGGTTATTCTGGGCTCGTCAAGCAGGGCAGGAAGCCTCTCATTGCACCAGAGAGGAAGGACAGCTTCCTGTGCTTGGCCACTTTCGCTATTTGAGCAGAAAGAGGACTTACCAAGTGCTCTTAATTAGCTGCTCACTCTTCCAGGAAGGCCTGGCATCAGCATCGCGAACCACAAAGGGCCCCGAGTTCACTGGAGGACAACTTCCCCTGGAGACAGCCCGCCTGCTCCCAGGGCAGAGCTGTCCACAAACCCCCAAACTCTCCTTGCCAGAGCCAGACCTCAGGTGCTACGGCCAGAACTTCTGCCCCTGCATCCACAGGTGACTCCCACCTCCTCTCCCACGCCCCGCCCCCCCCCACCCCCCAGGGCCAGAGGATCCTGCTTCTCTGCATCACGGGCTCGGACAAGTGGTCAGATTGGCAAAGTCTGGGGTGTATTTTGTACCCTCAGTTATTAAAGAAATATTAGAACAGCTGTTATCTGGTTTCCACCCTGAGGAGCTGCAGACTTAAGCTGCTCGATGCTTCTGGGAAGAAAAGTACAATAACCAGTTTCAAAAATGACCTGCTCAGAGCACTCAGCAAAGATGTGGGAGCACCAGAATTCTCTTGAACCTGCCTGCTCCAGAGGGCAAGCCCTGCCAGCACACTGCAGAGCCACGGGTGCAGGTGATGGAACACCAGACCCAAGGGAGGAGGGTGCAGGGTTCTGCAAAAGTGAGAGAGCAGGACGGCTGACAATGAGCACCAGCAATTCCACATTTCAAAAGGTAGAAGATGATAGATGTTGGATGGGGTGTGGAGAAAAGGGAGCCCTCCTACACTGCTAGTGGGAATGTACACTGGTGCAGCCACTGTGGAGAACAGTATGGAGGTTCCTCAAAAAACTAAGAATAAAGCTACCATATGATCCAGCAATCCCACTCCTGGGCATATATCTGGAGAAAACCATAATTTGAAAAGATACATGCACCTCAATGTTCATTGCAGCACTATTTACAATAGCCAGGTCATGGAAGCAACCTAAGTGTCCATCAACAGAGGAATGGATAAAGAAGATGTAGTAGATATATACAATGGAATATTACTCAGCCATAAAAAGGAAGGAAATAATGCCATTTGCAGCAACATGGATGGACCTAGAGATTGTCATACAGAGTGAAGTAAGCCAGACAAAGATACATATCATATGATATCGCTTATATGTGCAATCTAAAAAAAATGATACAAATGAATTTATTCACAAAACAGAAACAGACTCACAGACTTTGAAAAAAAAACTTATGGTTACCAAAGGGGAAAGCTGGGGGAGGGATAAATTAGGAGTTTGAGATTAACACATACACACTACTATGTATAAAATAGATAATCAACAAAGGCCTACTGTATAGCACAGGGAAGTCTACTCCGTAATCTGTAATAACCTATAAGGGAAAAGAATCTGGAAAAAAATATATATATATAATTGATTCACTTTGTTGTACACCTGAAACTAACACAACATTGTAAATCACCTATACTCCAATAAAATAAATAAATAAACAAATTTTTGGCTACCAGTCAAAAAGAAAGAAAAAAAAAAGGTAGAAGAGAGAGGCTTATAGGAGACAGAGGGGCTGAGAGTTAAAAAGAAAATTAGGAGAAAATCGACATCAAAGATCTCAAACAAAGGGAGAGATTCAAAAAAAAGAAGGCTGGGAGAGGTGTTAACAATAGTTCAGAGGTCAAGAAATATATACATTTCTTAGAAGTCAGCAATTAGGGGGATAGAGGCAACCTCCACTGCAAGGTAAAGTCACAGGGAAGCTGAATTGCAGTTGGTGGGGAAGAGAATATAAAATGGAGAAATGGGTACAAATACCAGGCCCTTCCCTAACACAGGACAAAGTAAGAATGGTATCTCGAGATGGACAGAGATCCCAGGAAGGGCTCTTTGTATTTAATCTGGAAGAAATCTAATCATGTTTAGTTGTCGTTTCCTTTGTAAGGAAGAAAAGTGACCCTCTCGTATTTCTGAGGGCAGGATGGAGCAAGTCGGGATCTTAAGGAAGGAGTGGAAGCTTTACAATGAAAAGGGCGTCAGCCGGGGCCACGCATTGGCATTTTTTCAAGCCACGCTGATATTCACGCTAGGAGTCCTTCCAGAGACTCAAAGGCAACCATCATCGAAACACAGAGGTTGGAGTTACAGTAAGAATGTAACACAAAGACAAGGAAGCAGGAACTTTGAGGTGATGGTCAGGGGTCTT
Organism: Mesoplodon bidens; assembly: GCF_964165515.1. Classification (NCBI taxonomy): domain Eukaryota; kingdom Metazoa; phylum Chordata; class Mammalia; order Artiodactyla; family Ziphiidae; genus Mesoplodon; species Mesoplodon bidens. The sequence goes on from NC_138176.1 coordinate 197,251,922, forward strand.
CTAAGTCATGGACCAACGATCCAAGCTAGGTTTGTAAGAAAGTGACCTGAGGGAGCCGCTAGGTAATAAGGGGGTTCCAAGAGCCTAGAAACTTCTATGAAAAAAAGTTTGTGTATAAATGAAAGTTTTTCATCCAAACACCTATTAAAGAGGGCAGAGTGCAAAGCATTTGTCGCAAGGCAGATCGGATTAACATCTAGACTTGAAAGTTGCTTATTTGAAACACAGAAGATGGAAATAAAGGGCCCTGATGATTGTTCCCCTAAGCAAGGGCACTTGTTCCAGACTCTGAAATTACACAGTGCATCACTTTCTGCGAGGTTAGTGCCTTAATAAAGAAATAAAGGATTCTCTAACTTCTCCAGAGATAATGTGTAAATAGACATCACTCCAGGGGCTGTGTGTCTTGGGCAGACAGCAGAGCAGATTGGATGGTGTCACACTGCAAGGCCTGGTGGGAGAGGCAACGTAATTATTATGGACCACAAAAAAGGCCTTGTGATCTCTGAACATACAAAGGATATTAGACTGTGAAAGTAAAGCCGCTTCAAAATCATGCATTCATTCCCTCAGTCACTATTTACTAATTTTTCTCTAAATACCAGGAACCGTGCTAGGCATTTGGAATATAATTATGAGCAAAAATGTATACATTACCACTCTCTGTGGAGCCCCCAGATGAGCTGGGAGCGTACGGCCACCACACACTGACATCAGTGTGATCACACAGGGTGGCAAGTGCCTGGAAGGGGAAGGACAGACCTGCAAACCCAGGAGGAGCTGCTCAAGGCTGGGGTTCAGCAAGCGTTTCAGTGGAAGTCGTGCCTGCATGCAAGTCTGCAAGGCGAGTTCAAGAAGTGAGGACCTGAAGGACAGACAGAAGGAAAGTGTGTGGGGCAGGTCAGGGACCTGAGGCAGAAAACGCCCTGGTGAATTCCAGCAACAGGAAGAGGGCTGGAGGCTGGAGGGAGAGATGAGCTCCTGAGGGGAGGGAAGCCCAGACTGCGTCATCAACCCACCTTAGAGCCACAAGATTGAAAAAGCCTCCCCCCTCTCCCCCCAAGTTAACAATCCATGGATGGTTTTGAGCAAGAAAACGACGTCATCAGATTTTGTTTGACAAATCAATCTGTCTGTCAAATGTTTTGAAGGGGAGAAGGTCATCTCGACAGGGGGATTGTCGCTGAGACCAAGAGAACAGCATGCAGACGGAGAAGCGTAGGCGACTTAAGACGTGTGTGAGCCCAGAGATTGGAAATTCAAGGTGGGAAGAGAGAGATGGGGTGGTACTTCCTCCCTCTGTTTCTAGCTCTCATGACTGGATATAATATATAATATAATATAGTATCAAATATTAATATAATTAATCATAATAGAATTAATAACATATTAATATATAATAAGGAGCCTAGATAGAGATGTGAGACTCTGGGATAAAACCAGATTTTAGGGGGAAAACATCATGAGTTTTTTTTAAGGCGTGTTGAGTTTGAATTGTTTAAAAATGAGATATTTAAGAAGCAATTGACTCTGGTTGTCTACAGGTATACGTCTGGGAATCATCAGTTGTATAAAAGGTGTGTGGAGCCATGAGCGTGGACACGATTTACCTGTGGGACCAGAGTAGAGGATGAGAAAAGAAAAGGGCTGGAAAGAAGCCTTAAATGTAATATGTAAAGGTCAGAGGAAGGAGGAAGTCACCTTCCTAAAGGGATTCTGGAAACGGCATCTGGAGGAATAAGAGGAAGTGAGATCCGTGTCCAGGAAGCCCAGGAAGCAGGTTCTAGATGGAAGGGCTGCCTGAGATGTGCAGGTCCCCCTTCCAGGTCAGGGAAGGTGTAGACAGAAAATATCCACGGTGTTTGGTGACCTGGCCCCCTAAGGGGGTTTTATGAAGATACTCTTCATGAGGGAATGGAGCCAAAGTCGGAGCGTAGGGTGTGAAGGACTGAAAAACAGAGACTCAGAAGGTCTGGCAGCGGGATTTCTTTGAGGAGTTGAGCAAAGAAGGTGGCAGAAGAAAGATGGAACGGTGCTTGGTCTGCCCCAGAGAAGGGGTCTCATCCAATGCCTTGTATATTGTATAAGGTTACAAAGTTAAATGTAACAGAGCAGTTAAAATTGGATGATCTCACATAAAACTCCAGCTGTCCTTGAAATGTCCACTCATCTCACCACACAGGTTTACAGCACTAGCTCTCGTTTGCCAAAAGAAAACCTGAGGCTGGGGATTTAGATGACTCGCCCAACACGACAGCTTGGAAGCCAGGACTGAAACCCAGTGCTGCCGACCCCAAGTCCTGCCATCCTTTGCATAATTCCATTCTGTTTCCCAGGAAGCTCTCGAGATCCCGGGGGCTCGTGATGCAATTCTGGAGTGACTGGAGGCCCCCAGTCACCCTGACCCTTAGCTGTGTGGGAGAAAGCAGGGCCCTGCAGTCTGGGCTGCTCTGGCCCTGCTTCTGTAGCTCCTGGGTCTGACGTGTGCTCCCCCTTGATGTGTTTGAAAGAAAGCAGCGGGGATCCCTGGAGAGATTCCTCTCAGAAGCAGGGCCTGCAGATGTGCCTATACACGGTCAGTCATGACTCACGAACTGCTGAGAGTCAGAAGAGCCAGGAATCCAGTGAGGAGTAAAACACTGGGCCAGGCTTGCGTTTTGTACTCACGATGGCTGCCCTCCAAACATCTGGTCTCCAGGATGGAAACCTCTTTCCTTAATTCCGTTATGGTCCTCAGTTCGGGGGAGCTACTGTTCCAGAGATCAATAAAACTCAACACGAAGGCTCTTCTCTCGGCCTCTGTCAGGGAAACTCTGAGTTACTCTACTGTTCTGCTGTTGCAGTTGTTATTCAAAGAACCCTATTTCCTCTGATGTTGATGTGATTCTTCTTGGCTACAAAGTAAATGTGTCATTCACGTCATTAACTAGAAAATAAAATGGTACTTTTCCTAAGCATCAGAACGTATTTTTTAAAAGCTCCATGTTTTTGTATATTGTGAACTCTGGACACAAAATAAAGAGTGTGTAAATGTCTTTCTTCTTCAGGATTATTCGAGTGCTTCTTTATTTTCCTCCCTCCTGTCCAACCTCCCCACCCCTCTTTGTCCCAAGTCTGGAAAACACAGAAAAACATTACCTTGCCTCTTATTTGTAGGCTTCAGGAAATGTCTTGGAAATGGTAAACATTTATAAACATGCAATCAGTTTGAAATTTTCTGTCATCTTCATGAAAAGTTAAATCAAATGGTTCAGCTTAATAGAAAAATACTTAACCAAAAAATAAATGCAACAGACATGAGGAGAAATGCCTTATTGTATCTTGAAAGCAAGAATGGATGTCTATTAGTTTTGCGTGCTTCTGGGAAGATACCTATGTATTATCATCACAAGAAAATGTATCCTCCAAAATGAACAAATATATGTAAGGAATGCAAATTAGAACAAATTGTAGCTGGTGAACTAATAAATTATAAATGATTAAAACTATCTAATTAGGTTTATGTATGTTTTTTTTTTTTTTTTACAAGCCACTATTTTCAGCTTTTTATTACTAACAACCACATAGTATTTCTGATATACCCTCAGAAAATTACCTGGACAATTTTTCTACTAGTGGCTTTGGGTAAACCAGTTTTTTCCCCAGTTTTCTTTACTTCAGACAGGGTTGAGGACATCCTGGCTAAAAGAAACAAAACAATGTATATACCCAGAAAGAGATTATGTATTTTTAAGACAATGAAAGTAAAGATGTTTTTATTTCACATGACACAGTATTCGTTTTCCTCTGAAATACTTCCTCATAAACTAATTTATGACCACATAATAAAAAGTGCTTCTTCCATGACTTAAAGAATTGTATTTGAAAACATTTAGGAAAATAAATGCTATCCTTAGAATAAATCAAATTGTTATTTAAGACATCTAAGAATCAAGTAATAGTACGCGCCTGCTGCTTCTTTGTGAGATTCCTGAGCTTGATTTAAATACCAGGATGGTCACGGTCATGGTCTGGGCTCCTGGGAGTCTGGCCCTGGGATGGAGAGCAGAGGTTAGGATGCAGGAGGCACATGAGGACGAGCCCTTGTGATCGACACCTGTGAAAGCCCACCTGCGGTGGGTGCCCTGCAGTCCCAGCAAAGGCCTCCGTGGGCCCCGGCAGGGCTGTGAGGCCCAGACGACCCTCTAAGCTCTCCCGACGGGGTGCGGGACCCAGATGTTTAGAGCCCACGTCTGTGCATCATTGCATAGCCCCCCCTCGCCCCGGGATGGGGACATGACCTTGAGCCCTTCAGACACAGCAGGTATCAGCTATGCCTCCCTCCCTACCCCTATGGCTACATTTACATTTCGTTTCTCTTATCACAGCGATGCTGCCAAAACTTATGGAAAGAGGAATATGACGAGGATGTGTTTGATTGGTGACCTTCAGGAAAAAACCCTGTTAGGGTCAGACAGCTCCTCTCCCAGCATCAGCACAGCTCCCCTGGATCCACTTTCAGGGCTGTGATCCTGGGTGAACACTCGGCAGGCTCACCAAGTGTAAACATCCTCTGGTCACTTCTAGTTACTGTGGCACTTAAGCTGCACTTCACTAATGAATAGAGGAAGATCCATACCATTTTTTTAAAACTCAGAATTTAATTTAGGGTTAGAATTCTCCCCTTCCCAGGATTTATCTCCTTCACGCTAGCTGCCTGCAGGAAAGGACCTTTGAGTGAACTTCTTGTTCTTTTCCCTCCAGGTTGGCTTCTCCCCACCCTTGGCCCCAGTGTGTCTGCTGTTTCTGATCCCTCCTGTTCTGGGTGGAAGGGGCAGGGAGATGTGAGGATCGGGGAGCAGTTTGGTTAGTAAAGAGCAAAGTTAAAGGAACAGGAAATTGGACTTGCCCGGCACTGAGCTGGTCTTGATGTCTTCTCAGCATCGCAAGCGTTTGAATCCCAAGAGCAGGTTCTATGTGTGCTCTTCCCAAGTCCACTCCCATCCAAAGTTTGAAGGCGATTCCTAGGACACAAGTAACATGGTTTCCTCTGAGTTGCTAGATTTGCTCCTCTACCCAAAGCCAAAGGTATTGGCCCCATCGCTCCAGTTGACCCTTTGGAAGGTGGAAATGGTGGCGAGCACACTCTCTCTCTACACGTGGGCTACATCTGGTCCTGAGAAACTCTCTGGTGTGGATGGAAGTGTGGCTTCTGACCACTGAGCCAACCTCCCTCTCAGTCCTCTGCAGCCTCAGGCATGAGCATTTGATTCCCAGACTCTGATTGGTCTCTGTGAACCTTCCCTCCAGTCTTGAGGGAGACGTGTTTCCTTCCCTGTGGGAATTCACAGCACCCAGTGTTCTCCAGAGAAAGACTTGGCTTCCAACATCTTCAGCCTTTGAGCTCCGACTTGACGTCCTGTCCTCTGAATCAGTGGAGGGTCAGAGGTCCTGAGCCAGGTTTCTTCACCTCTTTCTCAAGTCTTGCATGGATGGTCCAGAGTTTCATTTTGGAAAATAGTGATACTCGCCATGATGCTTTTGTTGGTGATCTTTACACCTCATTCAAGAATGAGGCTCTGAGGGTGCTCAGTTTTAACAAGCTGCTCTACATTATACATTCACAAGGTAGAAACAGAGCCATACACATTAATCCACCAGGCTCTTATGAGACACAAATGAAGCACATCCCAACACTCACCCTTTAGAGACTCTAAGGGAGACCTGGACTGAACTCCCTTGTAGGCCGAGTTTGCTGGCATCTCTGATGATACAGTCAAACATTTCTTTAACAATTTAGGTCATTGACCTGACTCACAGAATTGCTTGTCAAATCAGACTCACAGGAATCAGAGATTTTATCTGATAGCAAGCTTTATGAAATCATTCCAAAGATGTAGGCAAGCACGAGGCTCAGAGAAAACAGAGAGACATCTGAGCCATCCATGGCAGCTCCCCAGTCTCTGGCTCAGAATAGATGAATTCTCCACGTGAGTTTCTTGGGGTTCCTCATACGGCTGGAACGTTTTAAATATGAAATAACTCCAGGGAGTGGCATCGCCTACATTACTCAGGAGGCCACATCTTGCGAATCCTGGGTTCTACGTTCCTAGGAGATCCTTAGCTAGGGGTGTCCTACTAACAGCAGCTCAGAGTCAAGGGCTTTTCTTCCTAGCAAATGACACTAGCATATGACCCAGAGGTCAGGTTGACCAGGAGATCAGAGAGCAGTCACCTACCTCCTTTTCTTTCTCCTGGGAGCACTTTCATCATCTGTAAAAAAGAGTAAGAGGATCTCAGACCATCTGCTTTAACTCTTTCCTCCCAGGCATTTAATGCTTAATGTACAAATGGGATGAAAAGAGTTGGCTTACCTCTAGGGTATAATTTATAACCTAGTATAGTACAGATAAAACAGTCATTCAAGGGTATTACACAAATGTAAGTGACTCATAGCATAAGCACAGGAGAGGGTGCAGCATGGGGAGGGTGAGAATGAAATCATTCATCCAAGGCAAGAAGCGGCACCATCGCCACAAAGAGAGGTTGGGATCTCAAAACAGCAAATACCACATCCTCAGACAAGAAGTGGAGGACAGGCCAAAATAGATCAAGGTTAAGGCCAATTTTTTTTTTTTAATTATACTGTGGGTCAGCTATACACCACAGAGTTCACCACTTAGTGGGTTTCTGAGAAGTTTAAAAAAATGTTGATGACGCAAATAAATTTGAAAAGGCCTCTTGGCAATTAGGCAGAAAAGGTAAAGAATGCTTTTACCTTAAAAGGTAAAAGAATACAAAGAGACCACCAGGAAACCCACCTTTTCCTAAGGCTCTCCCCTGAACCTTCTCTAGCATCTGTGTTTTAAAATTTCTACTGTCTCTTTCCATCTCTTCCTACACTTTCATCTGCTATTCAATATGTTTTGAAGGCACTACCTATAGCCTAGAGACACGGTCGGCTCTACAAGAGGGCTTTGAAATAATTATATAAATATGCATAAAATCATTATTCTGACTTTAGATCTGTGCACTCCCTCTCACCTCTCTCTGAATATTTTTGAAGACATTAAGAATCAAGGGTCCTATTCTGTCCTGCATTCTCTTTCTTGTTTACTTCAAAGCAATCACAGATGCATTTCTTGGATATCGTAGTGATGCTCTATTATTAAATTTAATTTGTTTATTTATTTATTTTTATACAGCAGGTTCTTATTCATTATCTATTTTATACATATTAGTGTGTATATGTCAGTCCCAATCTCCCATTCCTCATTCTTTCAATGACAGTTTTCTAGGAGACATCTTGTACATCTTGTACATCTTTTGTAGATTTATTTCTAGGAATTTGATATTTTTTATTGCTATTATAGATGATACTTTTTTTAAAAAGATTTTGTTTTGGTAAAATGAAATAAAATTGATTTCTTGACTTTAAATCTAGCAACTTTCTAATTTACCACTTAATTAGAATTTTCTGTAGATTCTTTTGGATTTTTTTACTTCCCTGGTGGCCCAGTGTTTAAGAATCCGCCTGCCAATGCAGGGAACATGGGCTCCAGCCCTGGTCTGGGAAGATCCCACATGCCGCAGAGCAACTAAGTCCATGCGCCACAAGTACCGAGCCTGTGCTCTAGAGCCCGTGAGCCACAACTACTGAGCCCACGTGCCACAACTACTGAAGCCCATGTGCTTAGAGTCTGTGCTCTGCAACAAAAGAAGCCACTGCAATGAGAAGCCCACACACTGCAACGAAGAGTAGCCCCTGCTAGCTGCAACTAGAGGAAGCCCACGCACAACAACGAAGACCCAACACAGCCAAAAATAAATTAAAAATAAATAAATAAATATATTTTAAAAATAAATAAATAAATCCTGGCTTAAGAAAAATGATGATTTCTAAATGATGTCTATTTTGTTTCTTCTTTTCCTTTCCTTATACCTTTTGTTTATTTTATTTCCTTATTGTACTAGCTATGTCTTCCTGTAATGTATTGAATAGAAGTCTGAGATATAAATTTAAAACGTTGAGAGCAGTCATTCTTATCTTGTTTCTGGTCCCAATGGGAAAGCTTTCAAGATTTCACCATTTTGTATGATGTTTGCTTAGGTTGTTTTTTGTTTTGTTTTGTTTTTGTTTGTTTTTTTGAGAAACTCTTAATAAAATTAATGCTAGTCCTTTGTATTTCTAGTTTACCAAAAGCTTTTGGGGGGGTGGTGGTGGTGTGATGAATTGGGTGATTGGGATTGACATGTATACACTGATGTGTATAAAACTGATGATTAATAAGAACCTGCTGTATAAAAAAATAAAGTAAAATTCAAAAATTAAAAAAAGAAAAAGTTTTTGTTCATTTTTTAATCATGAATGAATATTGAGTATATAAGATGATTTTCTTGCACCTGTTGAAATATCCATAGCATGTTTTCTTTATTTTATAGTATGTTGAATTATATTGGATGATTTTTTTTTACTGTTAAATCAACCATCTTTCCTAGAATAAATCCAACGTTAATATAGGCATTATCCTTTTTTTAAAAATCACTGGATTTGCTAAAAATTAGTTTAAGACTTTTTCATCATGAGTGAGTTGACCTGTGATATTCCTTTTTTGTACTGTCCTCATCATGTATTTGGCTTCATAAAATGAATGGGACAGTTTTAAAATTTTTCTGTTTTCTGGAAAAGTTTTTGTGTGAGTTTAGAATAATTTCTCAAATGATTTATAAAATTCTCTGTGAAGACATTAATTATAGGTTTGATTTCTGTTTCTAGACAGATGGAGAACTATCCAGATTTTTGCACTTCCTTTTGTGTAAGTTTTAAGAATTTGTATTTTCCTGGGAATTTATCCATTTTATCTACATTTTCAAATTTATTGGCATAAAGTTATTCATAGTGTCATTTTATGATATTTAGAATGTCTGTAGGGTCTATAGTGTTAGATCTCTCATCATTCCTGACTTTGGTTACTTGTGATGTCTCATTTTTCTCTTGTCAGTCTCAGTAGAAATTTATCAATTCTGTTAGTCTTTTCTAAGAATTAACTTTTAGTTTTATTCATCCTCCCTATTGTGCATATTTGTTCTATTTCATAACTTCTGCTCTTTATTATTTTCTTCTATTTTCATGGGCTTAATTTGCCTTATCTTTCTAAGTTTTTGAGTTGTATACTTAGATTAATAATTTGCAGCATTCTTCTTCTCTAAAATATGCACTTAGAGCTATAGATTTCCCTCAAGCATAGCTCCAGTTGGTTTAATATGTTTTAATATATAATTATCCATTGTCTTCAGTTAGAATATTTTCTAATTACTGTAAGAAGGTTTCTCTTTGGTCCATGGGTTATTTAGAAGTACATTTCTTACTTTCTGTCCAAATATATGGGAATTTTCAAAGTATTCTTTTATCATTGATTTATAGCACAATTACTCTGTGGAAGGAGAACATTTTTTTTTAAATTGGGGTATAGTTGTTTTACAATGTTGTGTTAATTTCTACTGTACAGCAAAGTGAATCAGTTATACATATACATATATCCACTCTCTTTTAGATTATTTTCCCATATAGGCCATTACAGAGTATTGAGAAGAGTTCCCTTTGCTATACATCATGTTCTTATTAGTTATCTATTTTATACATATTAGTGTATATATGTCAATCCCAATCTCCCAGTTCATCCCACCCTCAACCCCCTGCTTTCCCCACTTGGTGTCATACATTTGTTCTCTTTTAAAGATAACTTTCCAACACAAGGTCAAAGCTACATATTTGAAAGATAAAAATCTGTTTAAGAATAAAATCTTACTCAAAGGAAATTCTGTGAAAATACCTAACAGAAAAGTAAGGTAATTCATTTTCTAAAAGATTTGCTCCCTGCTGTGTAATCTGTAAAGAAGTTACAAAAAAAGAAATGAAAAAATCTGACCCAGAAAAAAATATCAGAGAGGAAAGGTGGTGAGTGTATTTCAACATGAGCAAACTTAACTTAGAATGATCATATGTTAGATGAATGGATAAAGAACGAGTGGTATACAGACACATACACACACACAACACACACACACACACACATCATGGAATATTACTCAGCCATAAAAGAGAATGAAATAATGCCATTTGCAGCAACGTGGATGGACTTAGAGATTATCATACTAAGTGATGCAAATCAGACAGAGAAAGACAAATACCACATGATATCACTTATATGTGAAATATAAAATGTGACACAAATTAACTTATCTACAAAACAGAAACAGACACAGACATAGAAATCAAACTTATGGTTACCAAAGGGGAAAGGTGGGGGGAGGGATAAATTAGGAATTTGGGATTAAAATATGCATATATATATAATAAATAAACAACAAGGACCTACTGTATAGCACAGGAAACTATATCCAATATCTGTAAGAACCTATAATGGAAAAGAATCTGAAAAATAATAGATATATGTATATTTATAACTGAATCACTTTGCTGTACCCCTGAAACTAACATCACATTGTAAATCAACTATACTCCAATATGAAATAAAAAGTTAAAAAATGACAACAAAAATAAAATAAAATAGATAACCAGCAAGGACCTACTGTAGAGCACAGGGAACTAGACTCAATACCTTGTAATGACCTATGACGGAAAAGAATCTGGAAAAGAACAGATATACATACACATGTATAACTGAATCACTGTGCTGTACACTTGAAACTAACACAACATTGTAAATCAACTCTACTCCAATGTAAAATAAAAAGTTAAAAAATAACAACAAAAATAAAATAAATAAAATACATAACCAGCAAGGACCTAATATAGAGCACAGGGAACTAGACTCAATATCTTGTAATAACCTATGATGGAAAAGAATCTGGAAAAGAATAGACATGTATGTGTACATATAACTGAATCACTGTGCTGTACCCCTGAAACTAACATGATGTTGTAAATCGACTCTACTCCAGTTATATATATATATATATATATATAGGAAATCTCTACTGTCTAGGCCACCCAGTCCCTTACGGCAGCCCAGGCTAAAACAACACTCATGCATGTCATTTTCAGAATAAGAATTATCTCATTAATTACACACTCCCTCAAAGTCGCTCCTTCTGCACCAGCAACCATCTTGTCTAGCATCTAACTGTGACACTGGTTATACAGAATCCATTAAGTTCAATAAATAAAAATTTCAAACCTTAAAGAAGAAAAAAAAAAAAGAGATTGCGAGCCGCCCTGACAACTGCTGGAATCCCGAGGGCCTGGCGGGCCTTAATCACACTTCCCCTTCCCACTGTGACCCAGCTGATAAGGCCCAGCCAAACATTGTCCTTATCAGAGGGACCAGATGCCTTCCTGCTTCTCCCTGAGCAACAGGCTTCAGCTCCCGCCAGCCCACAGAATTACTCAACCCACTGTCCACATTCTCCCCAGAGCCAGGGTCTTCACTTCTGGATGCTGCACGCCTGTGTCCGACGGGCTCTGCGTGATGAGCAGGGCCCTGGTCCCTGGTCTGTGTGTACCAGTGACTCATAAACTGCTTTTGGTCTCCTCCGTCCAATGTCAGGGGTGTGTGTTCAGCCATCCCTGAAAGTCCAGGGCAGGAGTCCCCCACACACACCAATGGGGTGAATGGGATGAGAATAAAGCACCATCCCTTCCCTCCCACCATGAGGATTCTGACCCTTAGACTTGTGGAAGCATCTAAACTAGAGCTTGGCTCCCTCTGCTTCCCAAGTGTGCACCCCACCTGGACACCACTTAATACTCTCTCCAGGGATGTGCATTCTAGTGCAAACAAGAAGTAGAAAAGGGTCCTCCAGACCCCAGACCCTACCTTGATGTAGACTGCAGTGAAAATGTTAAATAACATTTTTTATTATTATTAGTTTGCTGTAGGTCTATAAAACCGAAGTTTGAGTTACAGCAGGAAATATAACTGCCAGGAGACAAAGCCTTTTGCATCTTTCACCAGCCTTTTTTCCTCCTCTTGGCAGATGCTCATGAAAAGCCTATGTATATTCAGGATTCTTGGTAGAAGCAGAATCAGAAAAATGAAGATAATTTGTATGTGTTGAATATTCAGTAGAAATAGATATAAACTTCCTAACGGTCTTCGAAGTCTTCATTTTCTTTTGTAATGCATTGCCTCACTAAGTCTTCACAAAACAAACAGCAGTTAGGGAGAGTCATCTCCATGGCACAATGAGAACACGTATGCCCAGAGAGTTTGGGAAGTTTGCCCAAGGTCACACAGGGATGGATGATGGAGCCAGAATTGGAAACCAGGAGAGCACTTAAAGGTTATTCCCTGCTTTGCTATCTCCTCAGCAATACGTGCCAGGATCCAGGTAAAGCTCTGGGGGCACCATAACATCCAGCCTTCTTTGTTACAAATCCTCCTCTAATTCTGTCCTCCCCGCCATAAGCTGATTTCTCCCAGGTACCCTTTGGAGTCTCCCCCAGAGTGTGGCTTATACAGATACATATTCCACAGAATGTATGGAGGGCTTAATGGAGGAATATTCTAAAATGTCCATTCATCTCTACAACCACGCTACAGAACCACCAATAGTGTCTGAATTCAGTTGATCCAACTTGTGTGCAGTGTGTCCCTTCGGGATGCACTCTGACAACGCTGCTTTTACTCCCTTGCCCCCCAAGTCCCAGGTGTGACCTACAGGATCTCAAACCTCTGCTGAGGGCTTCAGCACAGTTACCCTTGTGGGTCTTGTGATGACAACAACCCTTTGCCCCTCTCCTTCCCTTTCATCTTGCTTACCCACACCCTCAACAGCTGTTAGGGAATTTTTCCAGATGGGTAACTGGTACATGAAGCCACATCTCAAGGTCTGCTTCTGGGAAACCCAGCCCAAGACAACTGCCTTTCTATACAGAACACATTCTGAATGAACTGCTCTTGACCGGCTTGAAAGGACCTCAGTTGGCCAGGATCGCCTTGCTTCCAGCATGAGAAATAGTTTGTGTCTATGTTGCCTTTTGCATACATCTCATTTGATCAGTTATGTGTTGACTTTATCATTGGACTTGGAATTTTGGTGTTTCCTCCATCCTGCTCCCATACTGTCTGTTGTGAACTCATCCATGTAAAAATGTATAAACACTTCTTAACACGTACCAACTATTTTATGATACCTTTTAATATCCCCTACAACCTGTAGTTAAGCAAGACAACAATTATTGTCCCCATTTTGACATGAGGCTGTGAAGGCTTGGAGGGGTGGCCACCCAGGCAGTCGTTAGGAAATTACGCTGCTGAGCCCGGGATCCAGGTCCTCAGGCTCCTTCACTTCTGAGACTAAGTCCTCAAGCCCTGGAAATCATCAGCATCGTTCTACATGTTCTTAAAATCTCTTAACTCTTTTACTTTCTACGTTCAGAACAACAGATCTTACATGGGACACCAGAGCAGTCTGGGACCTTCAATTCCATGCATATGTGGCAAATCATTACATTTGAATAGTAAATCTCCCCCTGTCATTTGTACTCTGGATGCAGCCATGGGTCACTTGCCATGGTTATATCATCTAGAACAAAACCACAACATGCATAGGAAGGTGCCTGAAAGGGAAAGTATCTTTCTGATTTGAAAGACAGAATTTGGAGCATCAAAAAATGTCTTCTGTTGGATTGTTCACCTTCTGCACTAAATCAGGTTATTGTGACCTCACATCTCACAGTTATTTTATTCCTGGATTTTTCTCAGAAGTTGCCCATTGAGGAGAAGTGAGGGAAAAATCCATATATTTTGATTATAAAATATTTAAAAATTAAAATATATTTATCTTGGCCCTTATAATATTCTGATATGTTTATTCCTCTTTCTCATTCCTTATATGAAGGTGTTTATTTATGATCCTAATTTCAAGTAATGAATTTGATAAAATAATCATTAATTATCTTACATTGATAGGAAACAAAGGCAAAAACATATAGGAATATATTGACTCCTCAGTATTTTAAAACATTTTATCTCAATTTTCCACTGGAGATTTTAATTCAATTGGGCATATTCTAAAATTTGTGGTTTTTTTGATACATTTTTTTTAAAATTGAAGTATAGTTGATTTAGATACATTTCCTTTTTGGTTTATGAGGGACAGGGAAAGGAATTTTTAGAGGTCATGTTGCCTCTTCATTCTGCACAGAAAGCTTTCCTTTGCCAACAAGAACAGTGTTGATTGAATTAAGACCACTATTGTCTTTATTGGGAGAAAAGTCCATATCTGTCATGTTGTAAAACAGAACTAGAAAAAGCTATTTATTTCTTCTTGTTCTCATAGCAATCTTTTGAATACACTTAGCGTTCAATAAGACTTTACAAATGAGATTAAAACTACATAGTTAATTTAAGTCAACAAGTATTTATTGACTGCCTACTATATGCCATACACCCTTCTAGACTCTGAAGTTATACTGGAGAACAAAGCAAATCCAGACTCACGGAAGTTTATTTTAGTGAAGAAATACAGACTATTATGTCAGATGGTGGTAAAAAGTTGTTCAAAAGAGATTAAAGTCAAGTAATATCAACAGTGCAGGTGGGTACAAGAGTCAGAGGAAACCTTGCTGAGTGGAAACCCAAAGGAAGGGGTAAGTCCGTCTATTCATGACTGGAAGAAAGAATATTGCAGGCAGAAGGAAAGCAAGTGAAAAGGCTCTGAGGCAAAAACACATTCAGCATCTCTGAGGATAAACAAGGAATGGAGAAGGGGATCCTGTAACACCTACGGGTCCATGGTCTATGGTGAAAACTCTGGCTTTTACTCAGGATGAAACAGGAAGTTACAAGGCTGGAAGCTGATGAGTGACACAGTCTGACTCAAGTTTTAAAATTCAAACTTTTCTAAAAATCTGACTGCTATGAAAGGAAAAATCAAACAAACAAACAACAACTCATTAGGAAGCTACTGAAATAGTTCTGAGGAGAGATAAGAGGAGGAGGAGGCCAGGACTGAGAAGTGATTTGACGCTGGGTATATTTTGATGGAAAAGCGAGTGTTGCTTCCTGGTGGATTGGATGGGAAGAATGAGATTAAAAGGAATAAAGAATAACCCAAGTTGTTTGGCCCCAGTGATCAGTAGAACAGACTTTTCTCCCTTTGAGGAAAGGGAAATCCATAGAAATAGTGGGCTAGGTGAAGAAATGAATAGTTTGACAAGCTATGTCTAGATACCCAATGGAAAATGTCTCCTAAGTGGTCGGATGAAGGTGTCCAAAGTTTAAAGGAAAGTCAAGGCTGGAAGTAGGCATCTGAGTCACCAGCACACGGAGATAGATTTAAAGCCAGGGGATTGGATGAGACCACAGAAAGGAGTGTGGAAGATAGATAAAACAAAAGGGAACTCGGAACTGCATGGACTTTGTTCATGAACATGTTCCCAAGCAGAAGCTCCAAAGATAGGAATTTCCTATGGATTCAAATACTCTATTTTTTGCAGAATTTGTACCAAACAAATTAAACCTGGCATCACCTTTCATAAAGGTCCTCCCTTCCCCATGTGTTGTTAAAAATCCTAAATTCTGGAGATATCTATTTATGGAAGGTTTTTTCACAAATTAATGGTTGACTGTGATAATGTCAGACAAAGAATGGTAAATGGTGAAAAAAAATATGTACCAAACCACATAATTACCTCCAATAATCCTCCCTTTGTTGATAATTATCCCCAATTATCTCTTCATCTTTGTAATTCATCCACGTAACCAATAATTTCCTTTCATCCAAATGACTTCTTTATTTCTAAACAGATTGAACAAATCTACTTACAAACCCTGTAGGCGGGTGTGGGTGTGTGGGTGTGTGTTTAACACATTTTCATTTTAATGTGAACTCCTGAAACAATCTTTTCACTTTGTTCAAAAGCATTGATTTTGCAGAAACAAAATGTGACCAAACACACAAGGCACATAGGAGACCTAACAGGATGGTTCTTTAGGAGAAGTGGTATCTGATCAGAGAGAGAAAGAGAAAGAGAGAGAGAGAGAGAGAAAGAGAGAGAGAGAGGCTTTATAAATAACATTAAAACAATGTGAGGCCTATTATATAACACTAGAATTTTACCAATGTACTAAATCCAATATATTATTTTGTATATTTTTATACATTATGTTATATACAATATATAACATATATATGCTGGAGTTGTGTATATACTTTTAAGTATACATTGTGATATATTTCAAGTAGGCACCAAACTGTTTTATAACAAAACATTTTTCTGGCACTAGTCTGTCATACCAGCAACATTTCTGCATTCTTGAATATTTGGGTAATTAGATTAAAAAATCATTTTTTAAAAAATTTTGGAACCACATTTTTACCATCACAGAAGTACTGGGAAGAAAACATAGAATATTTTGATAATAAACCAGTGTCACAAGCCATAAACCCAGCTTTCTACACTTTGTGCAATGATCATTTATATTCCATCCATCCCCAGATACTTGAAATGATCTTCCAACAACAGCTGTTATGATGGATGCCCGTGGACCACCTGACGTCAATATGGCAGATGTGTGTACTCACCGCAGCTGTCAACACACAATAGAAGGGGCAGGAAACCTACTAAACCTCTTTCTACACACAAACAAAAATAGTTTGATTGTTTGCAGGTTAGAGAAGGAAACCCTACATTCAAGGGACAAAATGAAGTAAGCTGGTTGTCTTGCAATGCATGGGCTAAACTAGTTATTAGTCCACTATCCTACAAAAAATTGTTTTGGCATCCTAAAAAATAGAGACACATATCTCTTCATGTCAACTCATTGGCTTTGCATGATTCTATTAGGCTCACAGGCAAGAGAGAACAGTTGTTTCTGTAAAAGCCATCACCTCAGACCCATCTTAAGTCATTCTGAATCTTACAAGCACACACCTGCAAACACATAGGCAGCAACATTTTACCATAAAAGACAGTGGGACATGTTTACGTTTAAATGTGATTTTGACAAATTACTCCAAAAAATTCTCTCAAGCCTGTTTCGTCCAGCAAATGTGATGGTCAATAAGACAACCACTTGACAATAACAATGTTTATTCTTTTTGTCTATTTAGGATTTCTCGGGTTTATCATTTAGATTTCTTTTGTCCTTTTATAGGTATTTATGTTCCAAAGAACAACAACAACAAAAAAAACAAAACACAGGCTTGGTTGTGCTGGACTTCTGTGGTGATGGTTTCCATCAAGACTAACCTCCTCTAGGACCTGTAACCCAATGTCACATTTCTTTTCCTACTGTGGTCAAGTCACTGGCTCAAAAGCAAAGAAGGCAGTTGGTGAGGATATTTGAAGATCCTGTTTTACTGGTGGAAAGCAGACCATAGTCAGGAAGCACATCACACGCTGGGCAGGAAGATGGTACAAAGTGTGAAAACACAAGTGAAAATGCAACATCAAATATCTTCTCCTATAACACCCTTTAACTTTGCACTATAATCGCCAAAAGCTTTCAAAGCCTAAAATACTATAATTTTAATAAATACCTAGAAATTGTTTTGTTTTGTTTTGTTTTGTTTAATTTAGTTGTCCCTGAAGGAAATACAGAGATGAACACTTTATGTTATAATTGGGACATGTTTAGTGAAAATCCAGTTTTTCCAACCTATTTTAGTCTGTACAAACATAAAGAAGTGAAAAACTTTAGAAGTGTCTCCCCTCATTCCAGACATTTTTCACTGACAAAAAATCAAAGAGTACAACTTCCAAGATTGTAAAGTTGGCCAAAACTCTGCGACTTGCAATCATCGGCCGGTTTTCACTCCCTCCCTGAGTTGTGAGTCTGGGTTTTGAGTAGAGAACCCTTTGCAGTCCATGGGAGCTCAACATGCAGAAGGAATTGTGTCTGGTGAGGCCGGTCTTTGCTTTTTCACTTTCCGCCCCCCCAAGTTTTGTAAATGTTTAGTGTGGAACTAACATATATTCCTGCTTTATCTTCCGCTTTTCTTCATACTATTATACAAAGTTGCATGCAAATAGTATAATCCAGAGGAAGAGTTAACCTGTATACTTTCCAGAAACAAAAATACTTATTCAACTAAAATGAAAAACATGCATTATGCCTTAAGCAAATGGTGCTCATATATGAACGATAAGTGCCTCATAGAACTGGCAAGGAAATGTCAAAATATACATACGTATGTAAACTTTAGAGGAATGACTCAGAAAAGTATTCCAATTAATTCACAAATTACTTTACCTCTCTCTGTCTGTGTCTGCCTCTGCCTCTCTCTCTTTCTCTGTCTCTCTCTCTCCTAGTTATTAAGACTTGAAGAAGCTGAATCATTTGGCCTCAAATTTTCCACATTAGTATCTAGTCTAAAATGGAATTTCTTTTGAAAGTTTAAGCAAAATCTGTTTGGCTGTTTGTGAGTTATAGGAACATAGAAGAAATATGCTTCTCCAGTTATAAAAAATACTGTTAAGATTTTTCTTTTCACTCATGTAAATTAAATGGCACCAAAGTTATAAACTTCAGACTTGGAAAGATATGAATCACAACGAGAAAAGAAAACCTAGCTGAAATCAATGAAAGTCTAAGTATTTTTATTCCTTAACTTACAGAATATCAAGAAAAGTGATTTGAAAATAACTAGTAAGATATATCTGTCTAGCTGTCTAAAAGGTCACGGAATTATTTTCGTAGGGTGGTTGCAATGCACGTCTGCATGCATGAGCCCTTTCTCTCTCTCCCCTAAATTCTAGGGAAATTAAGTAAAAAAAAAACTTGCAATATTAAAGGGGAGATTAAGTACTCAAAAATCAGGAAATTATTAAATGAATAATCCATGAGTAAAATTAAATATAAGTGAACATTGTATATATGTGTAAGACATCTTTAGCAAAACACTAGAATTATGTTTGGAGTACAGATCAAGTTTTCTGTGTCTTAATTTATACATATTACATGTTGTCCTGCTCTCCACTCTCACTTCAGATTAATCCAGCCCTGCTCCTCCCTCTCTCATCCCTGGTCTCTCATCCAGGCACTTAACCAGCTCTTCCTCCATCCAAAGCTATGAGGTCAAGAAACCCTGTGTACCACGGTTTATTAGCATCATCTACTTTATTACTCTAGATGACTCAAGAAATAGCAGTTTTCCCATAACTTTCAAAGAGAAGCATCATCACCTGCAGTTGTTTGCCCTCTGAGATATGAGTGATAGTGTCCCTCCCCAGTCCCTATTTTTAGCAATGTGACACTGGCTTTGAATTTGTCACCTCTCTCCTGCATCCTTTTGCATCCTTGACTATAGGTCACTTCTTTATGTCTCGTAAAATATTTGAAATGAGACTCAAAGTCTGTTTTTCTTTTCTCCACTCTGTTTTCCTAACACCTTGCACCACATCATCATTTGCGTAGATGACCATCTCGATACCCTGGTCTTCCAGTTCCAACACCTCCATCAGACTTTACTTCCATGATTTCACCATGACCCACCTTCACCTTTGCCCCCATTATGCTGTCATGGACCAAGATCTCCTACTTTTCACCAGCCTTCTTGCCTTGATTCAGGTTTCCGCCTCCTGTCTCCACTCCGTGCTCCACCTTTGTTGCTAAATGCAGCTTTATCTACAGCTCCTTAATGTATAGTTTTCCAGGTTATGACATCATATAACTACATAATTAGATCTCACCTCTAAATCTTGGTCTATAAATTCCACATTTTACCTACTGACTCACTGCTATGACAAACAACAATCAGACGTTTTTCTCCCCAGGCCACTCCTCTGTGTTACTCATACTATGGTTATTATTATTATTATAATGATGATGGTGGTGATGATGATGGTGATGGTGGTGATGATGCTGTTGCTGCTTATGATAACATGATGGTGATGGTGGTGATGGTGATGATGGTGGTGGTGGTGATGGTGATGATGATGGTGATGGTGATGAGGGTGATGATGGTGGTGATGGTGGTGATGGTGGTGGTGATGATGATTTATGATTTTTCTCTTTGTTATTTTTTTAAGTTTATGTACAAAACTTGAATCTGAATCTGTTAAGCAACATTAGAGAGTGTTTCTTAAACTCTTATTATGTAAGAAGAGGAATATGAAATCATTACTCCTGGAGAGTAGAACCAGCTACAAATCTTCTGCTTTTCATTCTATACCTCTCTGTACTGTCTGAACAAACTGTCCTTGAGTTGCTTGTGAAATAAATAAAATAAAATGGAGATTTGATTATGATATCCACTCATGATGATTGTGTTCTCAAAAAGATGAGCTTTTCAGTCCTCCTGTTATGCTATAATTCGAACAAACTTCTCTTCCCACCCCCATCCCCCCAAATCTCAGCACATAATTTGTTTCCTGCTTTACAATGTCTTTCCATACTAATCTTAGTGCTCTGCTCAGGTTCTGGCTGACTTGCCGAGAATGGTGCCCTCACACTGTGGATGGGCTTCACTTACCAGGTATGTGAATCTCACAGCTGCAGACTCTAACCATCCACAAATGACTTATCTGGAAAATTATGATGCTGGGTCGCATATGCAATTCTTGATTTTTTATCATAGAAATTTGTCAGAAAGAAGGTCAGGTTTGCCACATCCTTGAGTTAAGACACATTGAATGAAAGTTCAACCCCCTCCCTAAAGCCATATTTCTGTTCACTTTACCCTGGTTTTGCCACTGCCCACCACATTTTCCCCCACACACACCTGCTCGGCAGCAGCAGCCAGGCAGCTGAGGTCCCAGCAGCCTCAGGGATAAAGTGGCAAAATCTAGGACTTAATCTTCAATTTCTCTGATCCCTCTAGCTCTTCTTGGCTAGACTGTAATTAGCTCCAGGTCAAAGGGCAATTTTTGCTTCATGAAGAAATTATTTAAGCTGAAGTAAAGGAGCCAATAAGCATTTTTATAATAATATGATGGAATTCAAAAGTTCTCAGTATACTTTCTTTTAGCAACAATCCCTGGCTTCATGAGCAAATTCATACATTTATTTTTCCCTTAATTCAGCAATTTCAGCAGAGTTCTCATTTGGGGAATGTATTCCTTTTTATGTTTTATTCCCATGATTAAATAAAAATAACTTTTTTTTTCACCACGTGTGTTTTTCAAGAGTGAATTTTCCATTCCATATGGTGGATGACAGTGGCCAGCCGAAATACCATGATTCCCTGGCAGGGCTCTGAATTCTTGTCCCCAAACCAGAAAGGATGCACTCACCACTCAGCTGCGGGGGTCATCCCCCAGAAGGAGACTCCTCGGCTGCTTGAAAGAAACAGACAAAGAAAGAACCTCACAGCCAAGCGAAGAGAATATAATATTTTAAACCATTCCAAAAATGCTTTCAGATGTTGAGTACAAAATACGAAGGAAGGACAGTCTCTAAAATTGGACAGAGAAAAATGCAGATTAAGAAAGCCACATTTTCCATTTTGGTGACCTAAAAGATTCATCCTCAAAAGAGTATTCTCCATCAAATAAGAACATCAAATCATTCCAGCAAAGTTTATCAAATCTACAATTTCAGCACAATAAGGCAGAATTTCTTTACAAACAAAATATTCTGTGGTATAGCTATAATCTCATCATTTTATAATCCTGAGGCCCCTTCCACCTCCCATCACCAAGTCTAAAACATGATAAAAGAATCTCATTTCTCATCATTGCAGTAGAATTGTAGAGGAAAAAAGGAAAGTTCACCTAGTTCCAGTTTCCTCTGCCTTCCATGCTCCGTCCACGTCCAGCATCCTTAGACCTTTCCCGTCTCTGAGCCAATGGACTTGTTGACCCCTCCATCTCGTGTGTCCAGAGCCGACTCACCAAGCACATCCCATGCCTTCATCCTTTCACTCAAGCATTTGGGTGAGTGAAAGTGCAGTGTCCCAGCACTGCAGAGATGGGGTGTGATACCAGAGAGCTCGTGGGGCTCCCATTCTAGGAAAGGGACAGAGGCAAGAGATAAACATCCAAGGGGAAGAGGTCAGATGTTGTAAGTACCAAGGGCAGCAACGACTTGGGAAGGAACTGGGGATAACGTACTGGGACAGTGGTGATGACTCTTAGAAAGACTGCAGTCCAATGGCATGTGGGAAACCACCTGCAGGAGGTGAGGGTTGAGTCGCCTGTCTATTCCAGACAGAGAGACAAGCAGTCTGAGACCCTGCAGGGGAGCACGCATGTCAGGTTTGAGGGTTCCCAAAGCTGACAGAATGCGTGGAGCAAAGACAAGGGAGGGGACATCCGGGGCCACTCAGAGAAGAAACTGGACCAAGTGGCCCACAGAGGGACCGGATGGGTACTGTGGACATCGGACTCGACTCTGAGTAAATCAGGAAGCGTCAGAGGGCTTTGTACTAACAAGTGCCATCCTCCGACTCCAGGGTTTACCAGGATCCCCGTGCTGCCGTGTTGGGGACAGAGTTGGGGGGGCTGGGGAGCACTCACGTGGAAGACAGTGTCGCCGGGAGCAGGGTGCTCCTGCTGGTGTTGATGAGACAATGCAAGACTCTGCATATCTTGAAAACAGAGCTGGACAGGACCGACTGAAGGATTGGATACGAGTGTCAAATTGTGTGATGTCCTTGAGGAAATCTGATGTCAGACCAGGTTAGGACTTCCCGGTACACACTCCCAGGGGCCTGACCGCTGTCCTTGTACAGGATGCACCCTTTCAGTGTTTGTCTTTGTATCTGTGTATCTTCTCCTGTAACCCTAGCTGTTAAGGTAATGCCTTTCCTGTACTAGATGCCAAATGGTATTCTATGAAATTATTAAGAGAAGGAAAAACTACATCATTTGTACATTTTATTTCTACATGTAATGCTCTGTGGTAACTTGCTGGCTGGATAAATCCCTATTCACCCATCAAAACCTAATGCAGATATCACCTGAATCTTTCATCTGCCACTTCCGAAAACAGAGTTAATTACTATCACCCCTCTGTTTTTATATCTTGTACTACTGCATTTATCACCATGTTTTACAATTGACTTTTGTAGCGTAGTAAAAAAATTTCAACAGATGTGCTCTTAGCAAACAAAGATATCTAATAGCCAAGGGTTTGTGTTTCTACAAAGTAAATAACTCTCCCAACACACCCTGGCCTCCAGAGTATGTGCTATGTACACAAATCCAGTATAAGTGACTTTTAAAGGTGAGAGCAAACAATATATTGAGTATTTATGTGTCACATTCTACGTTACGTACCTAAATGATCACATTTATTTTTCACAAAACACTAATAATTAAAACAATTGTTATCCTATTTTACAAATGAGAGAATTGAGGTAAAGATCCTTGGCCAATTCACACATGTTGTCAGGGCCATAGAGACCTCAGGTTTTGAGCGGAGAGACTGTCACCAACCAAGCTCTGTGCACTGCCAACTTTCTGAAATGAAAGGGGTTGAGTTTTGTGCCCCACCCTTGAGCAGACAGAATAGATGCAGGAGGTTAACTTTAAGCTAAATCAAATGTTCAGAAGGAATAGGAGCTCAGACCCCAAACCTGAAGCCCAAACTGACCATGTTGATGTGTATTTCCCAGGAATATCCAGATATAGGAGAGGCAGGGCCTTTCCCATGGGATGTGACAGGAGGGGCCTGAATCCATTTAATTTCATTTCCTACAGCTTGGACGTTCTTCAAGAGACACAGGCACTGCCTTTATTTTCCTGTTTATCTCTTCTCAGAGTTCACATTTTCTGTAGGTTGCGCTCTTCCTTTCCATTTTATGACCTGCTACTGAGCAAGTTCTTCTCTGACTTAATGAAAGAGACTCATTCAAGTCTTCCTACTCTCAGGGGGTAGTCCACTCAAACCCGAAGAGACTAAGTGGCTAGACCATTATCATACAGGTAATTTTCAGCAGGGAAGCTGCCTGTCCTCTGACTACTGGTCAAGGACTCTATATCACACACCACATTGAGTCTCATGAAACAGAGTCACATGCAAGAAAATGCAGACACAGAAAGGAAGAAAGGAAGTGAGGGTTTATTATCTTCTCTTAAAACTTACCACAAGCTCGAGACACAGGTTGTTATTAATTTCATTTAGTGGAAATGCTCCTTCTTACTGATACTGCAAAGTCTATGTCAGCTCCTAGGTGGACAGTATTTTCATCTAACAGTGCTTTTCAATCTGGTCTCTGTCCTGCCCATAAGTTACTTCATTCATGTCTGGCACTGCATTGGGACAGTTTAGTCATCTGTGCTCCATTGAATGTCCCTAACCTAAGGTGTGATAGTAATACCTTTCATGCAAATGACCATTATTAAATATTGGGCAAGTGCTCCTCCTCAGGTAGACACATTAGAAAAGCAGAACTTTTTCTAGCCAAGAATATCCAGGGAAGTAGATATATACTGTAAAACATAGTAATGGTAATGATAAAGTCAAGCAATAACCAGATTAACTGCCATGGATTCTCAGATATGAAGGTTTTTCAAATGCAGAGTTTCAAGTTCTGGCAAATTCTTAGAAGGAATATACCTCACAAGTTATGGACCCTCACCTCCAGCCTCCACTTCCTCCACAAGAACAAGCTCCCTGTTGCATCTCTCGTGCCCTCCTGCTACCTCACATGTCCACACATACTCTGTGAAATTTCTTCTGTGTTTAATTGACTTGCAGTTGTATTGTCCTCAACACTAAATCTTTGCCTGAAACAGGTGAGACGTTTTCTACAAACAGTTACAGGCTGGATTAAATTTAAGCATTAGTTCAATGTGCTACCACTTCTATGAGGACATCTTGTTTTATGTGTCCGATAATGACACGTTGAACGATGAATTTCATTGGGTCCTCAGTTAATCTCTGAGACTTTTGGCTACATCCCAGGGCTATTCATCTCAATCATATACTCTTCAGTCAGATGTACCTGTTTTTGTCTTCTGGGAGGACTATTTGGGGAATAATTCTGAGCATCTATTTTTCTAGACTCTTAGTTTCTCTTCAATCAGGATTCCAGCCTACGTAGTTCAGACTGTGCTCTCTTGCCACCAACTCAGCCCTGGAAGAAAGAGGATTCAAAAGCACTTCTGAGAAGTGCCTATGGGCATAGTCACTGATGTTCTTTTCTGGCCTAGTGCCTCATGGGTTCACCTTACTACCACAGAGGAAATCCAGAACTACCACTTAAGGACACGTGTAAACGAATTGCTGACCATGGCTCTCTGAGGCCAGCTGTTCTCTGATCCACCCCTCCCTCAGCCCAAAGACATGGCAATCCCAACCAAATTTGACAACAATATCCCCAACACACACCAGTAGCTTTTAAACTGTAAGGAAAGCCAGAATCACATGGGGAAGCCTGTTAAATGCAGATTCCTGGTACCAGGCACTAGAAAACATCAAATCAAAGGATTTGAAATGATAAGAAATCTAAACTGCTTAAAAGTACGACATATTATTTGAGACAGGTAGTCTTTGGATTACAATACTGTGAAAACTACTGGCCTTCCACCTGTAACGCATGTCATCATGTTTTTCCTAGTTTGACACTATTATTTTATGAATTAGGGCGATCAATACAGGCTCTATCAGGAGAGACTCAGTGGAGCATTCTTTCTCAAGTTGCTGGAAAGGAATGTTGAGGAGAATACATTTTCAGGGTATAGTTCTCTACTGTCCTATCAGCACATGTACTGGCAATAAATTGTTTACTCCTATTTACTTCCTCAGTTTATAATTACTGCATAATCATTCTCCTAATTAAATTATATCCCAGCAGGTAAAATTTTTAAATGACATTAATTTGCATATAAGGCTGGCAGAATTATCACAATATAGAACAAGCCACAAATGAAAATACATAGCAGATATATATTAGTCAGGAAGGAAAATAAGTGTAAAATCATAAGACATTGAGAAACAATGACACAACAATTTGACCTTTCCCTCAGATGATAACCTGACCTCAATTTTATTCTCTTTGATTAAAACTAGATAGCTTCTTGAAAGCTGATTCTCTGCTCTCCTATTTTATCCAAGTTGCTGGGTCAAGAGATAAACAGTGAGGCTAAGAGAAATGGCTCCACCACTGAGATGCACGTCAAATCTTCCAAGAACCCTCCAGAATTTACTGAGCCTGCAGTATGGCTTTGTGATCATTTTTTGTGAAATCCAGTACTGTGTCAGCCTCCTAGGGACTAAAGTGTGCCTTTCTTGAAAGACCTCAAGATTTAGTCATCCTAGCTCTGAATGAGTGAAAATGTGCTTTGTTGAAACTCCCCAAGAAGTAACTTCATTTACTGTGGAATCTTGCATTGTTTATGGGCCTGACGAAAGTGTTTGGCACTTATTGATTCCCAGAGTATTTCAACTTTAAAAATAAAAAAGAGAAGAAGAAGAAGAAAGAAAAAATGGTGGAAGCTGAATATTTTGAATGCTAAAAACAAAATATGTGGTTTCTAAACACTTACAAATAAGTTAATGCAAAGATTTGCCTACATGTTAAGAAAAGCCCTCATGACTGATGACCTGCTTGATGAGAAAATGAAGCATGAGAGAAAGTGACAGAGAACAAGAGACCCAGGTGGCCCTCTGAAATTCAAGTCTGTTGCTATTAGCTCTGGTATAATTATCTTCCACTCCCTTAAATTTTCCCCCAAATGCTAATCCTCCCCATGAAATCTCAGCCTTTACTTCCATCAACACTCTAAGAAATAATGTATTCTGCTTAACATCTAGCCAATTAGAAACACCATACATGGCACATAGTTACAAGAGGTAGCTTTTGAATAGTTACACATATTTTTGAAATGTATTATAATTAGAGAAAAAATTAAGTTTTATGCTTTTCACAAAATTATTGGGGGGTGGAACTAAAAGGTAGCTTTTTCTTACCAGATGCCAACAATTTACAATTGGCTTCAAAATGTTTATTTATATGATAAAGGTGACAATTTATGTGACTGTAATACTTAAATCTCTTTATTACTGAGATTAGGTCATTTCTGAACTATGGAGACATTTCATATACATTCTGTTGAAGAATTTTATCATTTTAATATGTCCTCACATGTAAAAATAAAATGTCAGGCTTATTTGCAATACTAAAGATTCCACTTTATTAAACAGGAAAGCTGATAGATTTTACCCAATTACGTTGTCAAAATGGCTTAACTTTCAAAAAGTTAAAACAACAAAAATTCTGGAGTACAATGTTACAACCCACATTCTTTTTATTCCTTATTTTCTCATTGCCAAAATTCAGAGAATTATAGAACTCTAAACGCACAGGATACAAGGGCTCATTATTTACTATTTGATAAGTATCTGAAATGCTGTGAAAGAAAAATACATAGGATTTCTCTGGGGCCCTTTCTAGCAACATGCTGGTTATACCAAAGTTTGATTTTCATGCCTCCCTTATTCCTTTCCATGCTCTTCCTCTACCTCTGGTTCCCAAATCCACGGGGTGTCTCCATACTCCACCTCAGTTTTTTCAAAATCCCCAACCCAATGGACTCTCCAGAAATACCCTCCCTGGACAATCACGTATGCTCCATCACCCTCTCCCTCCACCTCTCCTTGGGAGAAATGCCCTGATCAAGGAGTTTAAGCCAAAAGAGAATTTACTGGCTGTTTTAATTGGGAAATCCAAGTGACTGTATAACCTTTATGCACAAATGGATTCAGAATTTTGAATGACGTTGTTAGGAATCTCCCTCTTGCATGCAATTATTTTATCATTTATTATTTATTTTTAGTCAGGTTCTGCCCATGAAGAGCAAAAATGGGTCTGGAAAGCTATAACTTTATATGGCACTTATTATCTACAGTCACAGAAGGAGAAAGGCCCTTTCTCTTTCAGCATACATAAAATTTTCCCCAAAAGGGCCTTGACTGGTTCTGCTTGGATCATGTGACCAAGCTAGACAGTCCCCAAGGTTAGTGAGACACGAGTGTGATTAGTCAGCAATGACCGGTTTCCCACTCCCATGACAGAGAAGATGTCACAATTGATAACATACCATCTGAGTGAATGGCAGTTCACAAAAGGAAAGAAAAGCCATTTTTTTGTGTCCACCAAGGATTGAATCCACCATATTAGAAGAGTTTTTATTCTTTAAGGATTCTTAATAGTAAAACTATATTCTAATAGTGGCATTGATGGTAGTGTGATTGGGATGTTGAAAAAAATTATTTTACTAAAGGATCCTTCCAGAGTCCACTTGAGGATGGCTTGTCTTAATTTGCTTTTTATTGTATGTCCAAGATGACCTAATTTCCAAGGTTTGTTGCTCCCTGAAAATATATGTGCACTTATTCCTTTCCAAAAGAAACATGAGAGGTGAATCGAAGGTCAGAAAACCAAAATATGCATGTACTTCTAATATAAATTGTAATCCATACAGACAAATTTACTGAGAAGTTTGTCTCCAGTTCATTTCTGAAGCATTGTTATAAACAAAATCATTCTCAGTAAATGTAAAATCACATTATTGTTGAAATAATCAGATAAAAAGGAAAAGAAATAGAAAGAATAGATTTTTTTCTTAAAATATAATTCTTCAACCTCAACTCTGATACCCCTTATGAAAGATCATCTTAACTTGTTAAAATGAGATAGAGTCTCGGAATTACCTCATACAAAATTACCCTCAAGGTCTCTTTGAACCTAACATAGTTTATACTATATATATATATATATATGATTTTCTGACAAGGAATCATATCTTGAAGACATATGACATTAGGTAGTATCAGGTAGTATCTTGTCCAGTTTTTTTTTCCTAAAAGACCATGAAATCTGACATTTCACTATTTAGTACCTTAGATTTAAAAAAAAATACTGTTGTCAATAAATTTGCTCATTGAGCATGTGTGTTGAGCTTGGATTAGAAGGTGCTATGGTAGCTGAAAAGTCTACAGCTGCTCTTGCTCTGAACCACAATGTGGTTGGCATCGATCAGCACTGCCACCCAAACCTCCAAAGCTGCTCCCACTTGGAGGTACCAGGCTCACACACCTGCACACCTGCAACAGCCATGGACATGCTTTGTAGCCAGTCCCACTTGGCACCAGATCCACACATCAGCATACCCACTGCAGTTGCAGCCTGGCCTGGAAGAAGTCAGCCAGGGGCCAGCCCTAACGACCAGCATGCCCACAGCAATCACTGGCCAAAGACAACAGGAGAACACACAGGCAACCCACATAGGGGACACCCCTGGAGAGTTGGCTCTGGTGACTGGGGTGGGGGATTGCACCACTGGGTACCACAGGACACCTACATAAGGCCACTCTTTAAAGACGGGGAGACATGGCTAACACACTGAATACATAGAAACACTGTATGTTAGATTTAGGTAAAAGGAAGAGAAAAAAGAATACCTTCCAAATAAAAGAACAAGACAAAGTCTCAGGAGAAGAACAAAACAATAGAGAGATAAGCAGTTTACCAGGTAAAATGTTAAAGCATAAAGATGCTCACCAAATTCCAAAGAAAAATGAACTTGGTGAGAACTTCAACAAAGAGATAGAAAGTATGAAAAAGAACCAGTCAGACTGAAGAATACAAAAACTGAAATGAAAAATACTCTAGAGGGACTCAACAGCAGATTAGAAGATGCAGAAAAACAGAGCATCAATGTGGAAGAGAGAAGAGTGGAAATCACCCAATCTGAATAGCAAAAAGAAAAGAGAATTTTAAAATTGAGGCCAGTTTAAGAGACCACTGGGACAATATCAACCTTACTAACAATCATATTATAGGGGTGCCAGAAGGAGAAGAGAGAGAGAAAAGGACAGAAAATATATTTGAAGAAATAGTGGCTAAAAACTTTCCTAACCTGGATAAGGTAACAGATAACCAGGTCCAGAAAGCACAGAGTCCCAAACAAGATAAATCCAAAGAGACCCAAACCAAGACACATTATAATTGAAATGTCAAAAGTTAAAGTTAGGAAAAATCTTAAAAGGAGCAAGAGAAAAACAACTAGTTACTTACAAGGGAACCCACATAAGACTACCAGCTGATTTTTCAGCAGAAACTTTACAGACCAGAGGCACTGGAATGAACTCCAAACACAGTAACTTAGATGAAATTAGAAGACAGAGAAATATGCAGCAGATGAAGGAGCAAGGTAAAAACCCACCAGACCAAACAAATGAAGAGGAAACAGGCAGTCTACCTGAAAAAGAATTCAGTGTAATGATAGTAAAGTTGATCCAAAATCTTGAAAATAGAATGGACAGAATACAAGAAACATTTAACAAGGAGAACTAAAAAGCAAACAAACAATGATGTACAACACAATAAATGAAATTAAAAATTCTCTAGAAGGAATCAATAGCAGAATAACTGAGATAGAAGAATGGATAAGTGACCTGGAAGATAAAATAGTGGAAATAACTACTGCAGAGCAGAATAAGTATAAAAGAATGAAGAGAATTGAGGACAGTCTCAAAGACATCAGGGACAAAGTGAGAGTGGCATGGACTTATATATACTACCAAATGTAAAATAGATAGCTAGTGGGAAGCAGCCGCATAGCACAGGGAGATCAGCTCGGTGTTTTGTGACCACCTAGAGGGGTGAGATAGAAAGGGTGGGAGGGAGATGCAGGAGGGAGGAGAAATGGGGATATATGTATACATATAGCTGATTCACTTTGTTATAAAGCAGAAACTACCACACCATTTTAAAGCAATTATACTCCAATAAAGATGTTTAAAAAAAATCCTCACAGGTGAATTCTACTAAACATTTAAAGAAGAATTAACATTTATCCTTCTCAAAGTATTCCAAAAAATTGAAAATGAAAGGAATGCTTCCAAGCTCATTCTACAAGGGCAGCATCACCCTGATACCAAAACCACATAAAAACACTAGAAAAAGTTACAGAACAATATTCCTGATAAACATAAATGCAAAAATCTTCAATAGAATATTAACAAATGAATTTAGCAATACATTAAAAGGGTCATACACCATAATCAAGAGGTGATTTTTCCAGGGTTGAAAGCATATTTTAATATCTGCAAATTGGGGAATTCCCTGGCGGTCCAGTGGTTGGGACTTGGTGTTTTCACTGACATGGGTCAAGGTTCAATCCCTGGTCGGGGGAACCTGTAAGCCATACAGCACAACCAAAATAAAATAAAATAAAATAAAAATAAAGAAGAGAAATACATGCAAATCAATCAACGTGACACACCACATTACGAAAACCAAAGGTAAAAATCATGACCATCTCAATAGATACAGAAAAAGCTTTTGACAAAACTAAATGTTCATTTATCATTAAAAACTCTCAACAAAGTGGATATAGAAGAAACATACTGTAACATAATAAGGGCCATATATGTTAAACCTACAACCAATATCATACTCAAGGGTGAAAACCTGAAAGCTTTTATTCTAAGTCCAGGAACAAGACAAGAATGTCTACCCTCACCACTTTTATTCAACATAGTTGAAGTCCTAGCCTCAGAAATCAGACAGGAAAAAGAAATAATGTACACAAATTGGAAAGGAAGAAGTAAAACTGTCACTATTTGCAGATGACATGATCTATATATAGAAAACCCTAAAGACACCACCAAGAAATTACTAGAACTAATAAATGAATTCAGTAAAGTTGCAAGATATAAAATCAATTTACAGAAAACTTTGAATTTTTATACAGTAATAAAACACTATTGGAATAGAAATTAAGAAAACAATCCCATTTACAATAGGATCCAAAAGAATAAAATACCTAGAAATCAATTTAACCAAGGAGGTGAAAGATCTGTACTCTGAAAACTATAGGACATTAGTGAAATAAATTGAAGATGACACAAATAAATGGAGGGTTACACTATGCTCTTGGATTGGAAGAATTAATATGATTAAAACGTTCATACTACCCAAAAGAATCTACAGATTTAATGCAATCCCTATCAAAATATTAATGACATTTTTCACAGAACTGAAACTAATAACCCTGTAATTTGTGTGGTATCACAAAATACTTCAAATATCCAAAGCAATCTTAAGAAAGAAAAGCAAAGCTGGACGTAACATGCTCCCTGATTTCAAATTACACTATATAGAAATAGTAATCAAAACAGTATGGTAATGGCACACAAACAGACACATAGATCATTGGGACAGGATACTGTAGAGTTCAGATTAATCAATTAATTTACCACAAAAGAGTCAAGGATATATAATGGTGAAAAAAAATCTCTTCAATAAATAGTGTTGGGAAAACTGGACACCTACGTACAAAAGAATGAAAGGAGACCACTTTCTTGCACCATATACAAAAATAAACTCAGAATAGATTGAAGACTTAACTATAAGACCTAAAAGTATAAAAGTCCTGGAAGAAAACGTAGGCAGTATGGTTTGGCATCAGTCCTAAAAAATATTTTGTTGTATCTGCCTCTTCAGGCAATGGCAACAAAAGCCAAATTTAAAATATGGGACAACAAAAAAGGCTTTTGCACAGTGAAAGAAACCATCAACAAAACAAAAAGGTAACACTAAATGGGAGAACATATCTACAAATGATACGTCCAATAAGGAGTTAATATCCAAAATATATTTTAAAAACTTACATAACTCAATACCAAAAAAATTTAAAACAGCAAACAATCCAATTTAAAATGGACAAAAAACCAGAATAGATATTCTTCCAAGGAAGACATACAGATGGCCAACAAACCCATGAAAAAATGCTCAACATCACTAATCATCAGGGAAATGCAAATTCAGACCAAAATGAGAGAACACCTCACACCTGTCAGAATGGCTGTCATCAAAAAGAACACAAATAACAAATGCTGGTGAGGATGTGGAGAAAAGGGTACATTTGTGCACTATTGATGGGAATGTAAATTGTTACAGCCACTATGGAATACAGTATGGAGGTTCCTCAAAAAAATTAAAAATAGAACTAACACACAATCCACCAATCCCACACTGGGTATTTATCCAAAGAAAATGAAAACACTAATTTGAAAAGATACATGTACCCCTATGTTCATTGCAACATTATTTACAATAGCCAAAATATAGAAGCAGCCTACGTGCCCATTGATAGATAAATGAATAAGGAAGATGTGATTTATGTATATATGTATACATATTTGTAGGAATACTACTCAGCCATAAAAAAGAATGAAATCTTGCCATTTGTGACAAGATGGATGGATGTAGAGGGTATTAATGCTTAATGAAATAATTCAGGTAGAGAAAGGTAAATATCATATGATTTCATTTATATGTGGAATCTAAAAACCAAATCAAACAAACAAATAAAACAAAACATAATCAGACTCATAGATACAAAGAAGAAAGTGGTTGTTACCAGAGGGGAGGGGAGTGGTGGGTTGGGAGAAATAGGTGAAGGGGATTAAAAAGTACAAACTTCCATTAATAAAATAATCACAGGGATGTGATGTACAGCATAGGGAATATAGTCAATATCTCAATAGCTTTGTATCATGACAGATGGTTACTCGACCTATGGTTACCAATTCATAATGTATATAAATATCAAATCACTATGTTGCAGGCCAGAAACTAATATAATGTTATATGTCAACTATACTTCAATAAAAAAAATAGTTTGCACCTGGAGAATCATAGAAAGATTCTGGG
The DNA here is from genome assembly GCF_964165515.1 of Mesoplodon bidens. Classification (NCBI taxonomy): domain Eukaryota; kingdom Metazoa; phylum Chordata; class Mammalia; order Artiodactyla; family Ziphiidae; genus Mesoplodon; species Mesoplodon bidens. The sequence continues at coordinate 197,285,483 of NC_138176.1, forward strand.
AATGATATACTACCATGACATAGTAAGTAATAGTAGGAATTCGTTATAAGATAATGCAGTAAAAACATTTAAAAATTAGATTATTACATTTGTAATTTGAATTAATGTAATAGAATGCTAAAACTTTTCAGTATTCTGCAAGTTCTATGTGCTGATAAACTGTATGTTTATATTTTAAAAAATTAATTTTTTGAAATGTCAGAGTAGTGTTAAAACACCCCCAATCCTCTGGACAGATACCCTCTCTGCCAACTTTTCTGTAACCACCCCTCACCCTCCACCTCTCTTTCTTCCTTTCTTTCTCCCTCTCTATTTCTCATTGTCTGCACACACACACACACACACACACACACACAGACTTGCATATGTAAAAATGGGTTTCCATTGTATTTAATGGAAAACTTCCTCACACCACATAGGGCTTCAGACACAATCCCTTGAGCAGCTTTGCATTAGACCTGGATCTTGGTGTCACACAGATTCAACACTCTGCAAAACTTCCCCAGGCTGTGTTGTTCTTTAGTAGTCCATTCTCTGCATACTTGTCAAAGAGCCCAGGTGAAAGAATGCCATGGCAGCGTTCAGCTCTGGATTGTCCATAAAAATATTTGACCATGTGCAGAGTGCAGATGAAAGCAAGAAGCCCTGGCAGCTATTGTAAAGCAAGTTGAAGTGAGGCAGATCATAACCTTTAAAGAGTCACTAGGACACAGTCTCGAAAAATGAGGCTTAAAAGTGGGTGGCTGGAAACCACAGCAACTGTGGAACCTCTTCATTTAGCTTTAAGGTAACTTCATCTTTTTGAGCAAAGGCTTCAGGCTGTCTGGAATTCCTGAAAAGAAAAGTGTGTGTATGCTCTTCAGATGGTAGAGGGGATGCTAAGTAAAGAGCATTTTATTTGTTCTCACATTTTGTCATGAGGTGACGGTGTCATGTTTTTAAGTATATTTATGGATCTTAATTTTCAGTCATATTTCCTCCAAAACTAAAGGGCAAGAACAAATAGTCTAAGGCAAACATGCATGTAGAGAATGCATGTATGCATGATAATATCTAATTCAGTGAAAAATATCGAGGAACTGGTTAGTCTATTTAAATTAATATTTTAGATAATAACATTGAGGCTCTTCACCTACGAAGAATTTTTGAAATGTTCCTTTTTATAAGCAAAGCCTTATGTACATCACCACATTCAAAAGAAATTTTAATATAATTTAACAGTTTCTTAATGACAGATTGGTCTTAAAATCCATTTAGATGCCTACAACTATTTTTCCATATACTTTATGTTCTCCACTGCATTCATAATTAATTAGCTTGCTGTAAAGTCAACATCGTCACTATCATCACTGCCTACTTCTGCCCAAGGCCACTGCCTCCTTCCTTTCACCCTCCTAGTAGTGTGTGCGATGATAAACAAGGTCATCTAGCACTTCAAAGTGTCACTTAAGGAGACTTTCAAATGAAAAAACAAACAAAAATCAAAAAACAGCCTGGTCATCCCCAAAGCAGCTTATCCCAACTTCCCAGCACATTGCCTATGAAAACTCCAAAATGTATGAAACCCAGAATGAAAGAGATTCCACGTACCCCGAGGCAGACTGGACAGAACTGAACACACACCTACCTAAAGGAAGGAGGGAAGACCCTTTAGCTGCGTTCACAGCCCTGCTCACTGGATCAGTTACACAAGATACATACCAACAAGCAAACAAGGCAGTTGTCCTCCTATTGAATAGACGTCACAGATTGCTTAGTTCAGAGTTCCCTTCGTGCTGAAATTAAACTTAATCCTACCCTCCACCCCAATACGCCAACACACACACGCACATACACTCATTAATACCTTCTTCATTCTTTTAGAAATTGCAGCTTAAAGGAAACATCTAAGCAAGGAGAGAGTAAAATGCTTTGGAGGAAAAGGGATTGGGTGTTTGATGTTACTTTGGAAAACATAAACCCTCAGTTAAGGATTGTAAACAGCAGGAAAAGACAATAAATCCAAAAGTCTGGCGATAATAATTTTTATATATTCCATTGCTTTTCAACCTAATGGCTCTGTGAAAGATAGATTTTAGTGCTCTGAGAACTGGGTTAGGTAGGAGCTGTGCACAATGACACAGGACAGCACTGGAAAAAATGCATGTGACATCAGTGAAACAAGGGCGCGGGCAGTCGACACAGCTTGTCCGTGGAAAACACGAGTTCTAGAGAGATCTCTGCTCAGTCAAGTAAGAGTGAGAAAAAGAAAACCATGTGGTCTTGCGAAACACTGCAGGGCAAGAAAAAGAGAACCACTTTCTGAAGGCTAAGTAGCTGAGAAGCCAGGAAAATTTCTAGGAAAATATGGCATTCTCAGAAAAACACAAAAAAAGGATGAACTTAAGGCCCACGTGAAACAGGTGCAAAAAAATTTTTAAATCCTTTTGTTTAAAAAGATCTTATATTTTGAAAGATCCTCGACCTATTAAAAGTGACATGGGTTAGATGAGAAAAGATCACAGTAGCATTTAAAAAGTGCATATTGAAGTATTGTAATAAATGGTAACATTGACAAAGAATAAAAATAAAATCCTAATGTGAAGACTAAGCTAGATGCATCTCTGAATAACACAGACGAAAAATGGCCCAAGGAAAGGAAAACAGTAAGTAAAAATTCATAAGTGAAAGACAGAAAATGACAACCAGAAATTAATAAAAGTTACTGTGGAAGAAAGCACAATACCTAAAGCAGAAGCAATAAGGAAAGATGTAGTGAAATAAAATGTTCCTATGCTAATAAATGGCCAACGTATAGATCAGAAAAGCTTAGTAATCTTTGAGCATAAGAATTTAGAGTTAAAGTATGTTTAGAAAAATGGTGTTAAAATGATAAAAAAAATACTAAAAGTACTTGAACATTGTTTTTTTATTTACTAAAAGCCAGGTTAGCCCTTACTTCTTCCAAATGGTAGATGGCATAAAAATAAAAGTAAATTTCTAGAGTTTGAGACAAAAAAAGTTATCTCCCAAACTGCATTTCTTGTCAAGTTGTGCTCTATGGGTACAGACCACAAGAAAAAGGATAATTGCAAATATGCAAAAACTCAGAACACATAACGCTAACATGTATAGTTTGAAAAAAAAAGAAATACAAAGGTAAATAAAGACCAGAGATGGTAGGTGGGAGGTTTGGAGTGTAGAAATGTCTTGCTTTCTGGGATAAAGGGGTCCAAAACAAATATTTGATTGGAAAATTAGTATTATATAGAGTCTAAATGTTTGGACAAAAATATACCAACAAAATTTTAACATTTAAATAATAGAGTAAGATAAAGCAAACAAACCATGGCTAGGCAGCAATGTCCAGCTGTGCTGATTGCAGAATTCAAAAGGACACTAAAATTTAAAAATAAAATAGTGGTTAACTTTTTTATACAAATACTATAAAAAGAAGTCAGGAGAGGACAACAGTTCAGAAACTGTAATGAATAGAGTGGCAAGATAAAATGCAGTAGGTAAATCCAAGTAAGTTACTTTATTTTAAAATATGATTTAGTGAACTTTAAAAATAGAATAACCCATTTGCAAAGCAGAAATAGAGATGCAGAAGTAGAGAACAAACATATGGACACCAAGGGGGGTTGATAAATTGGGAGATTGGGATTGACATATACACACTAATATGTATAAAATAGATAACTAATAAGAACCTGCTGTATAAAAAATGAATAAATAAAATAAAATTCAGAAAAATAAAATAAAAAGTAAAAATAGAATAACATGATGTGATACAACATAATTACCAATAAAAGGATAAATTAATAGTTATTAATAAAAGGATAAATAATTAATTAATAAAGATACAAATTTTGTAATCATAACTTTTGAAAATACCTGTATAAATATAAGCATCTGAGTAAATGTTAGTCCATAAAGAACATATCAAGACATTTTTTTATAGCACAACTTGTACAGCCCGCACTTACTATTAATGTAGTGTAATTGAGTCAAAGAAGCTACCAAAACCTCAAATGTAGGTTGTTTAGAAAGTAACAATGCAAATGTGCTTATTAAACATATGTGATGTGACAAAAGTTGTAGTCAGTGGCAACTGTATACCTTTAAATGCTTTCTTAATATTAACAGAAGGATGAAAATAAGTAACAAATGAAATTAACATTCAAAGTAAGAAAGAAAACAAAAGTAGACTAAAATGGTACAGATGAAGAAAGAAAAAACATGAAATTGAGATGTTAGAACAGATTTTTAAAAAGCTGATTTTAAAAACCCATAAAACCTAAGGGCCAAGCAAATCAGATGATGAGAGGTACACACAAAATTTTGAATGAAATAATTAACAAATAGATATGTTTAAACATTTTTAAAATAATAGTATGTGCAATTCTGTGTTAATTCACTTGAAATTCTTGATGAAATGTGTGTTTTACTAAGAACAGATAAATTACCAAATGGTTATGTTTTCCAGTAGTTGAACCCCGGGCTAATAAGAAAAAGTAAACCAGTTTTACAGACAGAACACAAGAGTAACATGTCAAGAAAGCTGTCCTCCTCCTCGGCCACTTTCCACACAGTGACCTTGGCCCAGTCAACTCACGCCACTGTCCTCCTCTCCTCCACCATTAATTGAGAACTTGGAAAGTGGTCACCATTGGGGTCTCTCTAAGCATCAGAATTCCTTGCTTCTCCCACATACTAATCTGCACACAGGCATGAGTATGTGAAAGGCTAGTAAAACATAAAAGTAAGCAAAACCTCAAAGCATCATAATTATATTGCAGATCGACCCTCTGCCTGATGCTGCTTTTGTCCCTTCACCTGCTATATGTCCCTATTAGTTCAAACACCAGAGCTAAGGGGAGATATACAAACCAAAGAATTTAGTTCAATATTTCATTCATTCACTGTCTTGTCTTGGAATTCTTTCTTCTCTTACTGTTTCTTAAAATATGTCTCTTTTCCCAAGTAACAAGTCATGCACTGTCTTTTCTTCTGGAACTCCTGGGGCTGGTTTCTAATACCAAAGTCTCCCTCCAACTCATACTTCGGGTTTGTGCCTTCTTTTTATATTGTTTTATGGAAAATGGCCAAAGTGAGCATCTGTGCGCCTTTCTTCCAAAACTTCTATGTCTCACGCTTTCCCTGAAATTTCTCTGTAGGTTTTCATATCATTTGACATCTCTTTTTTAGTGAGGGTGACACTCTAAATAAATCTTTAGCCATGGCTCCAGTATTCATATAAATTTTACTCCACTCCTGCTGCCAATGTATCAAACTGGTCAGATTTTGAAACACCAGCCGGTTATAATTTGACTGTAATAGGACCTATAAGTAAATCTGTTCATCATTTTTTTTTTCAAAATTATTATTCCAACTAATCACAGGCTATCACAATAGCCATGAAGTAAACCAAACAAATAGCAGAATTCCCTGTCAGCATGCCTGGGGAAAATGGAGGGGGTAAGGGGAGAGAGCAGAAGAGGGTTCATTCAAATATATCAAGAACCTACATCTAACTAATTTACAGTTTTCACTCTTCCTATGATTTTCCCCACTGCTAACAATTAACCGTATGGTATAACCTAAGTGGTTGTGGTTCTCTTTTGTATCTACTGAGATTAAATTTTCCTTTATCCTTTACGCATTTGTTTGCGTTCTGAGAGAAGCTATCTTATAACAGCATTGGGCTCTCAGATGTGACAAAATTATTCATCTGACGCCCATACCATGGGTGACATTGACTGGACACTCATGATATACTATTTTCTCTGATAAGTACTTTAATACCCTAAGCTTAAAGTTCAACACTACATCCATCACAGGAAACTAGGAAGAACATCAACTGACACAAGGTAGGCTCTCAATAAATAGTACTGAATGAATGCATGAATACATCATTTCATTAATCTTTACAACACAAAAAGAGTAAGTGCTGAAATCCTTATTCTCACACACAAGGAAACCAAGGCTTGGAGAGGGTGGGTTACTTGCTTGCAGTCACTTTGCTACTAAGTGGCCGAGTTAGAATGTAAACCTAAGTCTGACTGAGTCCCACGCCCTCACCGTTCTACTGCCCTTAATCCACCACCAATGTATTAAAGTTCTTCACTTGCTTCAGTGGATGTGGGACAAGGTAACACTTTACAGGCATCTCACTGTATCTTCTAAGAATGTCCCAAAACTTCTGGAACAATCGTGGCTGTGTTTGAGCCAGAGAGTTATGCGTGTCTGAGAAACAAAGAAGAGGGTCACAGAAAGGGCCATTACACACAGTTTGCACCCTTCAGACTATGGCTTCTGACCATTATTTAACATTCATGAGTAGTAAATTCCCTGGACATTCTAAGGATTTTAGGTCATTTCCTGGGCCCTTGCTAAAAACCTTTATCTTTTATACTCAGAAAAACAAATCTAAACATAAATGAAATTGATATTGTTATAGAAAACATTTGGTATTTTAATGATCAATCATTATAAATGAAAAATCAAACATTAAAAATTTTTAAATGACTTAAAAATCAGCTACAGATTTGTCTGTTTCAGAGCACACACATGTACATAGAAAGAAAAATCCAGAATTGAAAGGTAATATATGACTCGTGTGGCAGTACTCGGTCCTGATACACCAGACCACAGCAAATAAAGTCCACTTGAGTATTCTTTCATTGTTAGAACTTATTCAAACACTATGGAACGAAATAATCAAGATGCAATCTAAGGTTAATCATTGCCTTTCTTCAGAATAAATGTTATACATCCTTTCCATAGGCAGAAGCCAATTCTGTCTTAAGTACTACCCATGTTACTAAGGATTTTAAAAGGTCCCTCTTCATCTGATGAGAGATGTTAGTCATACATTATAACTCCACAGTATATCCAAAAATATTCCTGTGAAGAATCGTTGTTATACTGCTATTAATATTACAAATGTATAAGTGGCTTTTCATCCAAAAAGGTCAGATTATTCATATATATATATATATATATATATATATATATATACACACACACACACACACATATTATACAATTTATGGAACCAAATCACGCCTTAGTGTCATATATATAGTAGTTTTGCCATTCTGCATTGGTCATTTTTTTAATATGTCGTTTAATACACATATTATCCTCCATTAAATACGTTGGATTTCTAAAATAAAAATTTGAGTGTACATAAGAATTGCAAGTAAATATTTTTAAGTTACAATCAAGATATAAAACCAGGTGATTCATGATCCTAGTTGGATTTTCTCTTGTATAACTGATAGTGATGCCTCACTTACCTGGTTTATAATCTTGACACTCAACAAATTAATAAGTGATTGACAGATTTGCCCCACTTTTCATATACAAAAATATATGAATATATATGTATATATTCATATATAAATATATATTTCATACATATAAATATAAAGATTGACAAAATCTAGAGCCAACTTCATTCAATGGGTGAATCAAAATTAAAATTAATAATTCTTTTCCCTCACCTTTGCTTACCCTAAGAGCTACTCTGCACATACATCAAATTAGCAAACACTGGCCCTCAGAGCTTTCCTTAGATGCCAAGCCAGTCTGGCTCTTTCATTTTGGGCTCTTTACTAACTAACCACCATAACCATGAAGTTTTAAAAAGACCACTCAGCCTATAACTGGGGAGAATTTGATGTCATCCACACCAGCAGACTCACATTTTACTCTGGGGACAGGACCCTGATGTCGCTTCGCATGGTCACCATCACAATCCTCTGCATTTCTCTTGACCTCAGTCTCTGGAAGGGTCAATCCTGGCCAAGCCAGAACAGTCAGTGACCACCTTCTGGCTCTTTGTGTGTCACCAGGTAGAGTGTCCAGCATTCCATATTCTGAAAACTAGCAAATAAGGGTCAATACAGTTCTATTCCTATGGAATGCCAGTTTCCATAGACAAATTTGTTAATGACTGCTAGAATTATTCATTATAATTTGGAGGTCCCTTAAGACCAGTTAGGCTTCACACTTATCTGTTTAAATTCAAGCACTGGAAAGAATGAACTATTACCTAAAGAAGGACACCTCACATGACAAATAGAATCTCTGGTGTTGAACAGACGTCAGCTCAATCCCTAATTCTGCTTCTCATTGGCCATTCACTAGCCACTTGACCTAGAGGTGACCACCCAGAGACTCAGTCTCTCATCTCTAAAAAGGGTCAGTGCTAGTTCCAAGTGCAACCCCTACTTCATGAGTTTATTTGTGGGGATTAAATGAAAAAATGGAACTAAAGAAAGAACGTAGCAGGTACCTGGCACATAGGAATGGCTCAATAAATGTTGTCTCTTATTTTTATTTCTCCCAACACAAATATAAAAGTCACCTTGATTTCAACAAATATTTATTGAGTATCACTATGTGCCAGACATCATTTCAAGCCTGTGATACATCAGTATACACAACAGACAAAGATCCCTGCCATTCCTGGTGGGGGGAAACCAAAAATATACAATGAACATAATATATGAACAACACTATGGAGATTTAGAAGGTGAATAACACAATGAAAAAGAAAGGAAACAGGAGTACATATGACTAGGGGGAGTTGGTGGGCCTGATTGTAGGGTGGTTGGGGGAGCCTATAAAATAAGATTTGGTTTTCTGAGTTTCTCAGTTTAACAATTATTAAAATTGTACTATTTTTCCTTGTAAAGTGCATTAATTTAACTAAAAACTCACTGGTCAGAGTTACTCAGCAGCATATATTTTTCAAAATTAGAAGCCTCCCTATATACCATCAACCCTCCTTAAAAATTGCTGAGGTGACAATTGCAGAATCAATTGTTGACAACAGGTTGCACAGTCATGTCTAATGTTATGTATAGATCAATGTTTTCACAGGAAGCCTCACTCTGATTTTATCATGACTTTTCACACATATTTCTCCTTTCCCAAACTAAAACTGTTTTCTATCAGAGTTGTGAGAGCTCTGAGATATTCACCTGGCAAACAAAGCCAGGTGAATATCTCAGAGCTCTCCCAACTCTGATAGAAGCTAAGTTTCCATAGCTCTGGTTTTTGCAACCTTTTAGGGATTTGCTCTGATTCTCTAGAGACCTACAAATATCAATTTAAGAATCAGTGTTCGTAAACATTCCACGCAGCCAGTAAGGTCAGAAATATCAGGATAAGTTTCTAGAAACAAGGTATCCAACCCAAATTCCACTAATCTCTAAAGAGATCATTGGTTAAATTTTAACTCCAGATTTATGAGTAGATTCTTTTTTTTTAATATACACCTCTTCAGTAACCAATAGTTGGCCATTATGAATGAGTCTTTTCAAAACAATGCATTATTTAGAAAGTCAGATGGGTGGCTGGAAGTTTCTTCAGAAGCAGCTGGTCACATGTAACAACCTTTGCAAACTTGACACACATGTAAGTACAAGTTCCTCAACTGTACAGCGGGACCAGGTCACTAGGGTAGATATCATTAGGACAAGGAAAGGTGTTCCCTTTCCTTGTCTCAGGACAGGCAGATATGCTGTGCTCATTCTCCCAAAGCAGTATTATTCCCTAAAATAATGATTCTCAAGGAATTTTATTAGAGAATTCCAAACATTAGGAGCCAGCCTATCTCTATTTTAATCACAAATCCCTAGCCTGTAGAAAAATTCTCATGAAGTTATATGGGATAAAACGATAACATTTTTTATAAGTATGTTCTCACATTCACACATAAAGCTGTCCAAAAGCCTAATATGGTTCAGTTTCCACAGTGCAGAATCTGTTAACTGGATCTGCCCATGTTTTCCAACTCACAGCATCCTGCAGTGCTAAGTATCTAATATAAACACTCACCACTGAGACTCCTTATAAACCCTGGATTTTTTTTCTTCCTTGAAGTCAGCTGGTGAATTTAGATGGCCTAAATACTAAAAATAAACTTGGTTTTTCATTCTTTACTGACATAATCCAACCCCGCACAGAGAGTTTAATAACGATTATCCTCTTTACAATCTTCCCCAAAAGACTAATGCAATGTTCATGTAAAAAGTCCAGAGGGAGGAGGGCAGAACAATGATTTGGCAACCTCAGATATGAACTTAAAGAAATGAGTGCATTTTCTCTGTACAATTTTTATAGTTGTTGTTTTAACTTTAATGCTTACTGAAATAAGCATATATACAAAGAATGCAAGTCTTAAATGTATATTTGATGAATTTTTACAAGGTCATCCCACACATACCCACCACCAGATCAAGATGAAGAACATCGCCAGCTCCCCAGCATACCTCTCATGCCACCGTGGAATCATTGTCCCATACCCAAAGTAACTGCCATATTTACCTCTATCACCATGGATTAGTTCTGCCTGTTTTTGAAGTTTATATGAATGGTGTCATACATTTTGTACTGTTAAGTATTTAGCTTTTTCCTTGCTATTCTCTCTGTGAGATTCATCCATGTTGCACACAGCAGTAGTTTTCTCTTTTGTTATTGTATAGTTTTGTATTACATAAGTAGTTTTAACCATGGATTCATTTTCTTTAAAAATACAGGAGCATTGAGCTTTTATGTTTTGTGTCAATTTTTGAAAGTTCTGTATTTCAGGATTTGCCCACTTCAACTTAATGACACTTGCTTATTACCTTTTCCAGTGTATGAATGTATAATAATATGATGTTTTTGTTCCTTATAATAGCATTGTATGTTTGTTTCCTGCCCTTTGTTTTTATGACTTGTATTGCTAGAGAGTTCATCAATTTTATAACTCTTTCCAAATAATCAAATTTTGATTTGTTGGTTTTTTTCCTATTTGTTTCAGTAAGGGTTTTATTGGTTTCTGCTCCTTTATATTTCTTTCTCTTAGGATTTTTAACTTTAATTTGCTATGGTTTCTGTTGGACCTTGAGAAGGATGCTTGGATAATTGTTTTCTAGAATTACTTCTTTATTAATGTATGGTTTAATTCTGTGGTTTTCTTCTCAGTTTTTGTTTAGCTGCATACCACAAGTTTTACTATTTTTAACTAAATGAAAATCACATATTTTCTTACTACTATTGTGACCAAGGTATAATTTAGAAAAGTACATTTTTATTTTCAACTTTTTTTACAGATTATCTACTTTTACTTTTGCAATTGATTTCGAGGTTAATTCTTCTGTGGCCAGAGAATATGCTATGAATATTTTCAAAATTTTGAATTTTGTGATGATTTGCTTTATGGTACAGCATATGTTCTCTTTCAGCTAATACCAGTGGGAGACAATTCTCTGTGAGTCTCTTGTGTTTCTGCAAGTCCACGGTGCAGAAGTCCTGACTCTCCTTAGTCTGGACTGTACTTTGAGGAATGTCTGTGCAGAGATCAACTTTGGAAGATGAGATAGTATCTCCCTCCAGAACAAAAGGCAGGTTTTCCTGCACACTGGGAAGACTGTCTCTCTCTGGAACAGCAGGTAGGCATGTTTACTATTCAGTGTAAAAAGCTCAAGTTTCTAAGCCCTTTCTCTTCTCCTATAACACAACTCACGGTATGTGCAGATATTGTCTGGCCTTCCCATCATCCTGTATGAATTGTAGCTTAGGGACCTGGCACAAAATACACTAATGTGTGTGAAGCCTGCTGTTATGTAAGTAATAAAACCCGCTGCTTCTGGTTCAAGAAGAATCTCACATCTTCTGCAGGCTTTCATGAATCATAGCACACTAACATTTTAGGTTAAAAAAATGGATAAAATTGAGATGAAATCAGCAAGACGGTAGAAGAGGAAGTCCTAGAACTTCCTTCTGCCAGGAGACACTGGCTCAGAAACAACACAGACCAATTCCCTTCATGAGAGATCCAAGAACTAGTTAAGAGACTCCTGTACCCCCAGGTAAATGCAAAACCAGCCACAGCAAAGCTGCTAGGAAGATTCAATCACCTGCTGTAGCCCCACCCCCCACCTCAGTGTGACATAATTGGGAGAAAACTCCCAGCGCCCATCTTCTTTCTGGGGAGAGAAGGAGAAAGCTGAAACATATGTCCAACATTTTGAGGGGTGCTGTCCAAGAGGCTGGTTTCTGTCTTCCCTGTCTTCCCTGTCTCAGAGTGCTAATGGGACCTGACACACTCTGGATGCAGGGGTGGGTCCTCCTCCAGACTTCCCACAATATAGCAGAGAGAAGCCAATACAGTTCAGGAGACAAAATGGCAATAGTTAAGTCCTTCATTATCGAAAACTATTCTAAATGTAAATGGTTAAACTCCCCAATCAAAAGACATAGCATGGTTGAGTGGATTAGAAACAACAGCAGTGAGATACAATTATATGTTGTCTACAAGAAATGCACTTTAGATTGAAGAGCAAACATAGGCTGAAAATGAAAGGATGGAAAAAGATATTCTATGAAAATGCTCTGTGGTAACCAAAAGAGAGTGTGGATGGCCATAATCATATCAGACAAAATAGATGTTAAGCCAAAAACTGTCACAAGAGATAAAGATGATAATTATATAATTATAAAATGGTAAATTCAGCAGGAAGAGCTATCGTTTATAAATATATATTCAGCCAACATCAAGGTACCAATATATGAAGCAAACATTGACATAACTGAAAGGAGAAATAGACGGTAAAACAATAAGAGAAGGAAATTTCAATACTTCACTTTCAATAGTCGATAAAAAATCCAAACAGATGATCAATAAGGGAGAAGGAACTTGAATGACACTATAGATCATGCACATTTAATAGATATATACAGAACATCCCCAACAGCAGCAGAAGAAACTTTCTTCTCAAGCATGAGCAGAAGTATCTCCAGGATAGATCACACGTCAGTCACAAAACAAGTCTTAACAAATTTAAGAATGTTTAAATCATACAAAGTATCTTTTCTGACCACAATGGAATAAAAGTAGAAATAAACAGAAGAAGGAAAACTGGAAAATTAACAAATGGTGGAAATTAAACAACACAACTGTTGAACAACAAATGAATCAAAGAATAAATCATCCAGTAAATTGGAAAATAAGTTGAGACAAGCAAAAAAGAAAAAATAAAATACCAAAATTTATAGGATACAGCAAAGCAATATTAAGAGGGAAGTTTATACTGATGAACATGTACATTAAAAAAAAGAATTATCTCAAAAAAAGAACAACCTAGTTTTAAAGAAGAACAAATAAGGAAAAAGTTAGCAGAATAAAGAATATAATAAATATTAGAGCAGAAGTAAATAAAATCAAGAATAAAAAAAGAAAATATCAAAACTGAGTTAGTTTTTTGAAAACATCACAAGATTGTCAAACTTTTAGCTGGACTAAGGAAAAGAGAAAGAAGACTCAAACAAGATGAGAAATGAAAGAAGAGACAATAACTTACACTACAGAAATAAAAAAGATTGCATGTCACAAACTGTTTCACCTAGAAAAAATATAAATTCCTAAAAATATGCAACCTACCAAGACTGAATCATGATGAAAGAGAAAATATGAATAGACCTATAACTAGCATGGTGATTGAATCAGTTATCAAAAATCTCCCAAAAACAAAAAAACCCCAGACCAGTTGGATTCACTGGAGAATTCTACTAAACATTTAAAGATTTAATGCCAATCCTTCTAAAACTCTTCTAAAATATTGAAAAGGAGATCATTTCCAAACTCACTTTATAAGGCCACATGTACCCTAATATCAAAGCAAGTGAAGGACACTACAAGAAAAACTACAGGGAAGTATTACTGATGAATATAGATGCAAAAATCCTCAACAAAATAATAGCAATATTAATTCAACAACACATTAAAAGTATCAGACACCAAGACCCATTGGGATTTATTGTGGGGATAAAGAAAAAAGGTTCAATATCTGAAAATCAATGTGATGCACCACATTACCAGAAAAAAAGGATAAAAATCACATGATCATCTCAATAGAACAGAAAAAGCATTTGACAAAATTCCACACCTTTCATGATAAAAACACTTAACAAACTAGGAATAGAAGGAAATTACCTCTCTAATAATGGCCCAGAGATAAGCCCACTCAGCTACGCTCAACTAATCTATGACAAAGGAGGCAGGAATATACAATGAAGAAAAGACAGCTTCTTCAATATGTGATGCTGGGAAAACTGGACAGCTACATGTAAAAGAATGAAATTAGAACAGTCCTTAACACCATACACGCACACACACACAAACACACACACACACAATGGATTAAAGACCCAAATGTAAGACAGGACACTATAAAACTCTTAGAAGAAAACATAGGAAGAACACTCTTTGACATAAATCACAGCAAGAGCTTTTTTGACCCACCTCCTAGAGTAATGGAAATAAAAACAAAAATAAACAAATAGGACCCAATGAAACTTAAAAGCTTTTGCACAACAAAGGAAACCATAAACAAGACAGAAAGACAGCCCTCAGAATGGGAGAAAATATTTGCAAACAAATCAATGGACAAAGGATTAATCTCCAAAATATACAAACAGCTAATGCAGCTCTATATCAAAAAAACAAACAACCCAATCAAAAAATGGGCAGAAGACCTAAATAGACATTTCTCCAAAGAAGACATACAGATGGCCAAGAAGCACATGAAAAGCTGCTCAACATCACTAATTATTAGAGAAATGCAAATGAAAACTATAATGAGGTATCACCTCACACCAGTCAGAATGGCCATCATCAAAAAATCTACAGACAATAAATGCTGGAGAGGATGTGGAGAAAAGGGAACTCTCTTGTAGTGCTGGTGGGTATAGAAACTGATACAGCCACTGTGGAGAACAGTATGGGGGTTTCTTAAGAAACTAAACATAAAATTACCATATGACCCAGCAATCCCACTACTGGGCATATATCCAAAGAAAACCATAATTCAAAAAGACACAGGCACCCCAATGTTCATTGCAGCACTATTCACAATAGCCAGGTCATGGAAGCAACCTAAATGCCCACTGATAGAGGAATAAATAAAGAAGATGTTGTACATATATACAATAGGATATTACTCAGCCATAAAAAGGAACAAAGTTGGGTCATTTGTAGAGACATGGATGGACCTAAAAACTGCCATACAGAGTGAAATAAGTCAGAAAGAGAAAAGCAAATATCATATATTAATGCATATATGTGGAATCTAGAAAAATGGTACAGATGAACCAGTTTGCAAGGCAGAAATAGAGACACAGAAGTAGAGAAAAAACGTATGGACACCAAGGGGGGAAAGAGGGTGGTGGGATGAACTGGGAGATTGGGATTGACATATATACTGTATATATATACATATATACTAATATGTATAAAATAGATAAATAGATAATTAATGAGAACCTGCTGTATAGCACAGGGAACTCTACTTCACTTGGCTGTACAGTAGAAACTAACACAACATTGTGAAACAACTATACTCCAATAAAAATTTTAAAAATTAAAGCTCACAACTGCCATTGTACTTAATGGTGAAAAACTGAAAGCTTTTCCTCTAAAATCAGGAATAAGACAACATAGTACTGGAGGTCCTAGACAGAGCAATTTGACAAGAAAAAGAAATAAAATTCCTCCATATTGAAAAGGAAGAAGTAAAATTATCTCTCTTTGCTGATGACATAAATATTTTATGTAGAAAACCCTAAAGATTTCATTAAAAAAAAAAAACTGTTAGAACTAGAGACTTCCCTGGTGGTACAGTGGTTAAGACTTTGTGCTCCCAATGCAGGGGGCCCAGGTTTGATCCCTGGCTAGGGAACTAGATCCCACATGCCACAACTAAGAGCCTGCATGTGACAATGAAGATACTGCGTGCCACAACTAAAAAAAAAAAAAAAAAAAAAAAGATCCTGCATGCAGCAACTAAAAAGATCCCGCACACCACAACGAAGACCCTGCAGGTGGCAACAAAGATCCTGCATGCCACAACTAAGACCCAGCACACCACAACTAAGACTCAGCACAGCCAAATAAATATATAAATAAATAAATATTTTTTAATTAAAAAAAAACTGATAGACCTAATAAACTGATTCAGCAAAGTTGCAGGACACAAAATCAACAAAGAAAATTTAGTGGCATTTCTGTCCCCAACAATCCCATTTACAATAGCATCAAAAAGAATAAAATATTTAGGAATAAACTTAATGAAGGAGAAAGATTTATACACTGAAAACTCTAAAACATTACAGAAAGAAATAAAGCATGACTAAATGGAAAGACATCTTGTGTTCATAGATTGGAAGACTTAATTTTGTCAAAGTGGCCATATCACTTAAAGTGATCTTAACTTCAATGTAATCCCTATCAAAATCCCAATAGCATTCTTTGCAGAAATAGAAAAATAAACCCTAAGATTCATATGAACTACTAAATAATCCTGAGGGGCCAAAATAACCTTTTGAAAGATGAACAAAGCTGGAGGCCTTACACTTTCTAACTTTGAAATATATTGTATAGCTGTAGTAATCAAAACAGTATAGTACTTGCATAAAAGAGAGTAGAGAGCCCAGAAATAAACAGACACATATACAGTTAGATACTCTTTAACGGGGTGTCAACTATGCAATAAAGAATAATCTCTTCAACAAACAGTTCTGGGACAACTGGGTATCAATATGTAAAAGAATAAAGCTGGACCCTTCTCCTAAACCAAACACAAAAAGATCAACTCAAAATGAAATAGAGACTTAAATGTAAGAACCCAAACTCCTTAGTAGAAAAACATAGGAGAAATGCTTCACAACATTACCCTTGGCAGTGATTTCTTTCTGCATTTTTCCACTAATACGAGGTATCTAAAATAGCCAAAATCTTAGAAGCAAAAGGTAGCATGATAGTGGCCAGAGGCTGGGGACAGGGGGGAATTAGATCAAGTATGTTAGTCATTCTGTCTCCTATATCTCTATTGATTTATTTGCCTTTTGTTCTAACAGTTACTAAGATGATCTACCTATGATATAGATTTTTAAAAATTTCTCCTTTTATTTCAGTCACATTTTGCATTTCATATTTTGAGGCAATGTCAATAGTTACATATCATCTTATTACTGCTCTGTCTTCCTGTAAAACTGACCTTTTATTATTATAAAATGTTGCCCTTTATATTCTGTAACACCTATGTCTTTGAGTCTGTAACGCTTTGTATGAGCTTAGTTACACTAATTTTTCTGTAGACCGAGAATCAGCAAAGCATGACCTAAGGGTGAAGCCTAGCACACAGCCTGCTTTACAGTCTTAAAGGGATATGACAACAACAACAGCAAAAGACTCATATGTGACAGAGACCATATTTGTCCCACAAAGCCTAAAATGTTTATAATCTGGATCAACCACTGCTTAGATGACATTTGCATAACACATTTTGTTCTATCATTTTACTTTTAACTTTTCTATGCCCTTATAGATTAAGTATGCATTTTTTACTTTCAATCCAGTATGGTAAGCATCGTCTTTAATTGATATATTCAAATTATTTATCTTTAATGTAAATATTTATAGATTTTACATACATTATCTAAGTATCTTTCAAATTGTCCCATCTACTCTTTGATCCATTTTTCAACTTGATTATCTTCTATGGGAGGAATCTGGTTTTATTTATTTATTTATTTATTTATTTATTTATTTATTTTTATTTATTTATTTATGGCTGTGTTGGGTCTTCGTTTCTGTGTGAGGGCTTTCTCTAGTTGCAGCAAGTGGGGGGCCACTCTTCACTGCAGTGCGCAGGGCCTCTTGCTATCACGGCCTCTCTTGTTGCAGAGCACAGGCTCCAGACGTGCAGGCTCAGTAATTGTGGCTCACAGGCCTAGTTGCTCTGCGGCATGCGGGATCTTCCCAGACCAGGGCTCGAACCCGTGTCCCCTGCATTGGCAGGCAGATTCTCAACCACTGCGCCACCAGGGAAGCCCAAGAATCAGGTTTTAGTATTAAATTTTTCCCCTCTACTAACATGTTATCATTATATGTCTTTATTTTATTTTTTTAGTTGTTAGCCTAGATATTATAATTTGCATGATTAACATGCTGAGTCTATTTTAACTTAGTACTTTTATTCATTCCCAGACAATGCTCATGCTTTGGATTCCTCTGCTCAGGCTGTCATAACACTAGACCACAGACTGTGTGGTTTAAACAACAGAAATGGGTTTTCCCACAGTTCTGGAGACTGGATGTCCAAGGCCAAGGCACCAGCAGGGTTGGCACCTCTGTTGAGGTTTCTCATCTTTTTCCTCTGCATCCTCACATGGCCTTTCTTCTGTGTGTACGTGGAGAGATAGAAAGCCCTGGTTTCCTTTCCAGGAAAGGAAATGGCATCATCAGAAAATCTACAAACAACAAAATGCTGGAGAGGTTGTGGAGAAAAAGGAACCCCCTTGCACTGTTGGTGGGGATGTAAATTGATACAGCCACTATGGAGAACAGTATGGAGGTTCCTTAAAGAACTAAGAATAGAATTACCATAGGACCCAGCAATCCCACTATTGGGCATATACCCAGATAAAAACATAATTCAGAAAGACACATGCACCCCAATGTTCACTGCAGCACTATTTACAATAGCCAGGTCATGGAAGCAACCTAAGTGTCCATCGACAGATGAATGGATAAAGAAGATGCGGTACATGTATACAATGGAATATTACTCAGCCATAAAAAGGAACAAAATTGGGTCATTTGTAGAGACGTGTATGGATCTAGAGACTGTCATACAGAGTGAAGTAAGTCAGAAAGAGAAAAACCAATATTGTATATTAATGCATGTATGTGGAACCTAGAAAAATGGTACAGAGGAACCGGTTTGCAGGGCAGAAATTGAGACACAGATGTAGAAACCAAACATATGGACACCAAGGGGAGAAAGTGACAGGAGGTGGTGATGGTGGGATGAACTGGGAGATTGGGATTGACATGTATACACTGATATGTATAAAATGGATAACTAATAAGAAAAGAAAGAAGAAAAAGAAAGAAAGAAAGGAAGGAAGGAAGGAAGGAAGGAAGGAAGGAAGGAAGGAAGGAAGGAAGGAAGGAAGAAAGGAAGAAAGGAAGGAAGAAATAAAATTTAAAAAAAGATACAGATGAACTTACTTACAAAACAGAAACAGGCCCACACACATTGAGTCCTTAAATTAGTTAATCAAACAGTGACATGGTATGATTGAGAATTTACTTTTAATTTTGAAAATGATTTTTCCTGAGATTAGAAATAACAGAATAAGCAAAGGTCTGGGAGTGGTCCTCAAAAACTTTTGTTTATATTATATTATATTATATTATATTATATTATATTATATTATTATTATATTATATTAATTATATTATATTATATTATGTTATATTATATTATTATATTACATATTATATTATATTAGGGGGTCTTTTTCTAGTATTTTTCAATTGTTTGAAAATGAATGTGTCATCTACATCTTATTTTTCAATGAAATCTCTATGGCAACTCTCTAATGACAATACAGCAGAGAGGTCCCAGGATGCATGACAGCCTTGCCGGTATGAAGCGTGCTATTGTACTTATGAAAATGTGTCTGCTATTAGAGTCTCCAGGTACACAGGTAACAGGGAATCACTAAGAAGTCAAAGAAAAGGCAAAGTCACATTCCCTTCCCCGTGTCCCCGCGCCACTGCAGAAAGGCCAGCAAATCTGCATTTTGCCTCTTCTGTTTCCATAAGCTCTTTTGTTCACTAAAATTTATGTCAGTGACTGAGGGAGGGGCTCCCAAGCACCAGGAAAACAACAACTCCCATTTTAATTTAAATACTAAAATTTAGCAGTAACCATTTTTATCATGATCAGATTCTACCCGGACACATCACTGAAAACACTTGCCATTATAAATACATTCTTCAGAGGGTTATACAAACGGAAGACAACCAGTAAGAAGAGATTCACAGTTAACCAGGGAAATTCAAACTAAAAAGTTACAAATTTAACATAAAATTTTAGAAACTCCTTGAATCAGAAAAGGCTTATTTGCAATTTTAAGGAGTTAATGATTTTAATGTACATCAAATTCATCTTCTATTGTAAGAATTTTAATTTCATTTTTAATTTCCAATATGCTCTTACATAGGCAAGCTTCATTCACTTCAAACAATGCTTTTTGTTCCACTTTGTTACCTCACTTTTATATTTTCCTTCTATTAGACAGTTCCTCTTACTGGTCACCAGATGGTTCAGTGAATCTGTTAGATCACTTATCTAGAATAATTTGCACAGAAGAAGTGGCTTCTAAATTAAACACTTAAAATTGTTTCAAGTGTGTGTGTAGGGGAGTGCATTGCAGAGAAAAAATATATATTAGGACAACTAGAAGGGATGGTAACCTTAGAATCTCTTTAACTAGGGTCCCTTGAGGTTAGTTACATTGCTTTAGGTCACCCATCAGCTAAAGCCTTAAAGAAAAGTTTCCTACCCCTGCTGGTTCCTCAAGAGAAAAGGTGGTGAGGGATAGATTGGGAGTTTGGGATTGTCATGCACACACTGCTATATATAAAATAGATAGTCAGCAAGGACCTACAGTGTAGCACAGGGAACTCTACTCAATACTCTGTAATAACCTAAATGGGAAAAGAATTTGAAAAAGAACTGATACTTGTATATGTATAACTGAGTCACTTTGCTGTACACTTGAAACTAGCACAACATTGTTAATCAACTGTAGTCCAATATATAATAAAATTTTAAAATAAATAAAATATAAAAAAGTGCTCAGAGGAGCATCATCCTGCAGAGCTGGGCCCAGCCCCCAGTGGAGGGATGTCAGCTGGGTGATGGCCCCTGGAACATGGGAAAACACTGGAAAGGCTCCAGCCACAGTTATTACAGCCACACACTGGGATGAAGAGCTTCAGGAAGGAGCTCTCCCCTCTTCCTCTAGAACCCCGTCAGCGCCCCCTATTGGCAGAACCTAACAGATTCAGGCGGCAAAGGTCAGCTATGGCTTGCAGAAGCCCAGCCCAAGGGTCACAAAGCAAATTGTAGGGGGATTGGTATGGAGCTGCAAGACAATACTTACAACCAGCACTCTTAAGGAGGCTTTCAACTTCCCAGAGGATGCAGCCGCTGGGGTTCTAAGTACGTATCCATTCTACTTTTGTGAAAAATGCCATTGGTAGTTTGATAGGGATTGCATTGAATCTGTAGATTGTTTTGGGTAGTATAGTCACTTTGACAATATTGATTCTTCCAACCCAAGAACATGGTGTATCTCTCCATCTGTTTGTATCATCTTTGATTTCTTTCATCAATATCTTATAGTTTTCGGAGTACAGGTCTTTTGCCTCCTTAGGTAGGTTTATTCCTAGGTATTTTATTCTTTTTGGTGCAGTGATATATGGGGTTGTTTCTTTAATTTCTCTTTAGGATCTTTCATTGTTAGTGTATAGAAATGCAATAGATTTCTGTGTATTAATTTTGTATCCTGCATCTTTACCAAATTCATTGATGAGCTCTAGTACTTTTCTGGTAACATTTTTAAGATTTTCTTTGTCATCTGCAGTGACAGTTTTACTTCTTCTTTTCCAATTTGGATTAATTTTATTTCTTTTTCTTCTCTGTTTGCTGAGGCAAGGACTTCCAAAACTATGTTGAATAAAAGTGGCAAGAGTGGACATCCTTATCTTGTTCCTGATCTTAGAGGAAATGCTTTCAGCTTTTCAGTATTGCGTATGATGTTAGCTGTAGGTTTGTCTTATGTGGCTTTTATCATGTTGAAGTATTTTCCATCTATGCCCACTTTCTGGAGAGTTTTTATCATAAATGGGTGTGGAGTTTTATCCAAAGCTTTTTCTACATGTATTGAGATGATCAAATGTTTTTTATTCTTCAATTTGCAATTTCTGAAGGTCTGAATGTTTTCAAAAGAAATAGAAGAAATTTTAACCTGAGGGGCAATATTCTACATTGTCCCTAATGTAGGGGCATAATCTGAATGTTAGAATTAATTAGTAAACTATAATGCTTAATCTTAAAAAAAAAGTAACATATCCATTAAACAAGTCAAGTGGAGCTTGGCTATGGGCAGGCTAGAGGGTCTGAGATTCACACCATGAGTCCACAGATGCAGCTATGGGGCTGGGACACAGGCAGATTACAGTCAGGGATCCAAACGTGATTAAAGAGGAATTTCTTTCTACTACCTCTTGGATGATATTAAAGTGACTGTAGTAAAAAGTCTTTAGAAACATCCATTCAAGTGCTCTTTGTCTCCATCCAATCCCTTCACAGTTTTCTTTCTCTTCCCTGCTTCCTCCCAATCTAAAAGGAAAAAAAAATCTCCCTCTACATCCAGTCCACTGGCCGTTCTTTCCTCCCCTTTCCCACCGTTGTACTGTTTGGTCATTAATTACAAAGAATTAAGTATTAATTCACACCTTTTGCTGTAATGAATTGTTATTCTTCATTGTGATGGATTGACAGCACTAATGGCCCCAGTTCTCACCCCTCAGCTTTCAAGCTCTTTGGCAAGAAACACTGTATCTCCCACCTGCCTTAACAGAAGTCTCAGCCATGTGATTTGCTTTGGCCATGGAAATTTGGGGACACAGGACACAAGCAGAGGCTTGAGAAAGTATTTGCCCAACTGGATTTCCTCCCTTTCCTGCTTTGACACCATGAGATTATGGCCAGGCTGACCTGCTGGAGACGCTTGGTCCTGATATCACTCTCATCCTAGCTGGACCTGTGCACAATTCCACCCAAGAACAGATGAATAGACCCACCAAGCCCAACCAGATTCTCTGATTATAGGTTGGTGGGTAGGTAAACCCTTATTATTATATTAAGTTCCTGAAATTTGAGGTGATTTGATATATATCATGATCATGGCAACAGGTAACTGATATGCTTTTTAGTAGGAGCAATACAGGGATGGAAAGTATAATATTCTCTTTGGTAGGTTGATGAAAAAAGAAATTATGTGAACTTTTATTCATTAATAATATTTCAGTTAAATTAAAGCACACAGACAAAAACAAGGACAAATGCTAAGTATGAGACAGATGATTAGTGGCCTGTTTACAAGAAAAATAAGATAAGTATCTATACTTAGAATTGATTCAGAGTAACTCCATTTTTAAAAACTTCAAATATTATACATAAGCTTTTCATTACAATTCCATGAAAAGTTTCTAAATCTGACAGAAAATTATTAAGAAGCTTAATGTACCCAGAGTTTCCTTTTTAAAAGTTAGGTGAAATTTTGAAAATATTTTTTTAACTTGTTTATGCTCTTATTCAGAATTATTCATTACTCTCAAAGACTTTCTCATGCTTATATATCAAAGAGATTGAATGATAAAATATATAAATCATATCAAAAAACTATGAGACTATATTTTTACCCTGCTCAGTCAGTCTCCAAGAACTTTGGATAACTAAAATATAATTACTACGATCTGCTTGAAATCTTTCGTGATCAAATATTTTTTTTTGTAAAAAAGTTGGCTTATTCTAGGAGAAAAAAATGAGTAACCAGAAACTCCCCATTCTTAATTTAAAGGAATTTAAGTTTTCAGCAGATTATTCAAAGTGAATGCCAGGAAGGGAAAGGTGTAAAAAAAAATGTAGACACCCACCAATGTGCTACCTGTCCAGCGCTCTGTATACCTGGCTTCCATAGCACAAGATATAAAAAAGGAGAAAAAATGACTAACTCAGACCACAGTCCATGGAAGGTACAATGACTCTAAGAGTTCTCCCCTTCATGGTACCACTGCTTTCTTCCTTTGTAGACCCATCCCCATCCTTCTCACCTGCCATCCATGGCCAGACCTCCACAGTGTGTTAAACATAAGCTACACTGAGCATCTTTGGATCAGAGGAATTTCACTGAAGTAATAAGTATAGAAGCCAACTTGGCATGAGCTGAAGGATAAATTATACAGGCTCACAAACAGGGAGAGAGATCAATGGAATACACAGTGCATCTAGAACACTGGAAACACTGTTCCAGAACATCTGTAAAAGTAGAGATGATAAAAGTTGCATTTCAAATCAGTGAGCAAAGTATTTAATAAAATCGAGACAACCAGGTAGCTATCTGGAAGAGATTAAAGTTGGACCCATTCTTCAAACCTTACCTCAGGTATATCAATGATTTTAATGTATGAAAAGAAATAATAAAACAAGAGAAAACAGGTGAGAATTTAAATATATATATATATATATATATATATATATATATATATATATAATCTCAAAGAGATCTTTCTAACCTTGTTGCATAAGTTGAACTAAAGCAAAATAATTTTTTTCATTATGAAAGCATTTGTCAAAAGATAACGACAAAGTAAGAAAAAGCATTATCAACACATATCACAGACAAAAGTTAAAATTCTCTATTACATAAAAGGTTACTAAAAGCAAAATGAAGAATAATTATGGTATACTTCCATTTGTATACAAAAGGGGAATTCGACATATAAATTTGTTTATATATAGTTGAAATATCTCTGGAAATATAAATGAGAAATTATTGATTATTGGTTGTCCCAGGGCAGGAGTGTGCTGGAGAATGGCCAGGATTCAGAAACAAAAGAGAGATTTTTCACACTGTGTGCCATTGAACTTTTAAATTATGAACTCTGGGAATGTGTTATTTATTCAAAAGTAAATAAGTAAAAAATAAATTAAACTTTTTAATTTATAAAAATAACATATCCTCATATTTTAATCAGGGTTGTTGGTGCTTGCCACAGACAGAAAACTCCTTAAAATCTCAAAGTTGAACACACACAAGGTTTATTTCTCACTCAGTAGAGGCTGGTACATGTTGGATGGCCCTTATACATCTAGTACTCATGACATCTGGAACTAGCGGCCTTTGAGACTGGTCACAATGAAAGACAGGCATGAGAAGCCCAGAACCGACACACGTCATTGCTGCAAACAATCTGTGGGCCAGAGCCAGTCATGTGGCCCTGAGTGACTGCAGGACAGGGTGTAAGGAAGAGCTTGCATGGGGTCCCTGACGGTCACTGCTGCACTCTCCACTCCTTAGTAAGTTAGGTTTTAAATAAAGCGGTTATTAATTATATAAAGCCTCATACTTTATGTAACCTCCGTTTTATGTACTTTTGATTCTACCACATTAAAAAACATGTTAATAAAAAAGGGGTAGAGGATCTGAATGAACATTTTACCACGGAAGACATACAGGCGGCCAACAGGCACATGAAAAGGTGCTCAACATCACTCGTCACCAGGGAAATGCAAATCAAAACCACACTGAAATATCACCTCACACCTGTCAGAATGGCTATCATCAAAAAAGCAACAAATAACAAGTGTGGAGAAAAGGAAACCCTCTTGCACTGTTGGTGTGAATGTAAATTGGTGCAGCCTCTATGGAGAAGAGTATGGACTTTCCTTAAACAAAATGGTTAAAACTACCATATGACACAGGTGTTCCACTGCTGGGTATTTATCCAAATAATATGAAAACACTAATTTGAAAAGATATATGAATGCCTATGTTCCTTGCAGCATTATTTACAATAGCCAAGATATGGAAAAGACCTTAAATGTCCATCAACAGAGGAATAGATAAAGAAGATGTGGTCCATATATACAATGGAATACTGAAAAAGAATACTAAAAAAAGAATGAAATAATGCCATTTGCAGCAAGGTGGATTGACCTGGAGATTATCATATTAAGTGAAGTAAGTCAGACAGAGAAAGACAAATACCGTATGATATTGCTAATATGTGGAATCTTTAAAATATGAACAAACAAACAAAACAAAACTTACAGATACAGAGAACAGGTTGGTGGTTATCAGAGGGGAAGAGAGTTGGGGTGAGCCAAAATGGTGAAGGGGGTCAGTTGTGTGATGATGGATGGTAACTAGACTCCTGGTGGTGATCATTTTGCAGTGTACACAAACATCAAATTATGATGTTGTATACCTGAAACTAGTATAAAGTTATACACCAATTTTACCTCAATTTATAAAAAGCATATTCAAAGGCATAAATCCGGACTTTGGGATTAACATGTACACACTACTATATACAAAATAGATAAACAACAAGGACCTATTGTACAGCACAGGGAACTCTACTCAATATTCTATAATAACCTATATGGGAAAAGAATCTGAAAAAGAGTGAATATATATATATATATGTATAACTGAATCTCTTTGCTGTACACCTGAAACTAACAAAACATTGTAAATCAACTATAATATAAAATAAAAATTAAATTAAAAAAATTTTAAATAATAATAAAGAAATGAATAGGCATATTCACACTTCAAATAAAGACACACAGATGAGAACTCTAGGATGTCCTAGAATACCAAGTATTTCCTATCTCAAGTGGAGAAGAATGAACTTAGACCTAGAACAGCAATGTGAGTAAACACAGAGTTGGTCAATCTAAATTTGTGTATGCTTTGAAATGTTTGGGTCCAGTCCTCTTCAGCTGTGCCAGGTAACATTAAACAAGAGAGGTCCACACAGACATCCACCAACAGTGTTTAGAGGCAGATGAGCTCACACTGTGCATTTTGTCAGGCTGCTTCAGCCGAGTTTTCACATGCACAGCCACGGAAGACTACTAAGTATATTCCTCCTACACAAATTATAAAGAAAGTCTCGAAGAGAGGCAATGCAATGTTCTGCTGGCTACTTTTATCCAAGAAGGTACTGTTTGTATTCATCCTTAATTTTCATCTCTCAGTTCTCCTTTGAGTCCATTTTGCCAAATGGTGCTTTTTATGGTGCTTTTTCACTTTGCAGCCAGAGAAATGAGGTTTTCTCCTAAAAAGCTGAAAGCCATGGAGTAGATGATTGGATGGTTTCTAAGCATTCTTTAGGTACCATGGGGTGGTGTGTGGCCATGATTCAGCCACATACTTTAGCTTATCTCATTTCACAGAAATGTTTATCTACCAGAAAGATTCCTGTATCCAAAGCTGAAGAATGCCAGCTGTCCCAAAGAAGACTCAGGGGAGAAGAGAGGAACCTTTGGTGACTGGGACCTGGATTGAGGGATTGCTCCCCAGAAGAAGTGAAGAAAAGAATTGGGGAAGAGGTTGGTCCACATTTTAGCAGAGGAGCCAGAGGAGGGGACGTGTCTCTTAATATGTCAGTTTCATGAGGCATGAAAGTGACTGTCCGAGCCATGTGTGAACAGGGCATTTTCACCTCTTAAGTGTGTACTGCTTTTATTTACCTGTGTTGAAAACACCACAGGGCCAGGGTGGTTGAACACCAGCAGAATGTTGAGTTATGAGCACACCCTACTGGTTTGGTGTGAGACCACAATAAAAGACAATAGAAGGTCTCAAAGGTTTTGGGGGGTTTGTGTGTGTGTGTGTGTGTGTGTGTGTGTGTTAAGTTATGGACATGATAAAACACACAGTATTTCATAATTTTCATATGACACTAAAATAATAGTGATATGAATATTAAGTGTATATTAATACAGATTAATATATAAATACATATATTCTACAGGACCCTTTCTGAAGTTTTTGGATGCCTTGCTATGCCTTCTTTCCCTCTTCCTCTATTTTTAAGACTCTTTTCACACTGTCAGTTGGCATTTAGTGTTAGCAGACTTTGAACGCAGCCCAAGGAGGACTCTTCTGAAGTGAGTCAGTCTGACCTGGATCCACAGAGACACCTGCACACATCACACTGACACACTGCTCTTCACCAACCACCTGTTTTTTTCTCTTTCTCCCTCGGTTTTTGCTTTCATCCAGCAAATTCTTCCAACAGCTGGGTGATGCCAACACATGGAGCCCCCGAGGAGGACATTTTTGCTCCACACCAGAAATGCAACCCTAATTGCTCCATCACATTTGGGGTACAATTTCTACTCCACGGATCTCTCATCATGTTGGCCGTATTTGAATTAGAAAATAGCAGTGCTTTCAGCCATGCAAGAGGAACACAAATTTACTTAAATATCAATATGTAGCCATAAATATGTGGTCTGTTCTCCTGTGACTAGAAAATAAATGAATGTGTCACGTGATCCTTTCCAACTGCTCTCTTCCTGAAAGAGAGACATTATCTAAAAATGGATGTGAGGGGCATTGCAGTGGTGAATGAAGAGTTTCAGATTAATTCTTTTGTTTTTCAGCAGTAATAGTGACCAAAACCACATGGCTCTTTTTACATCATGATTTTACTACCTCTCAATAGGTATGCATTGAAATTTCACTACAACTGTATTCTCAGTGTCCAGACAATAAGGGATTAGGAATCATTAACTAAATTCCTATTAGTAAATGGGGACAAAGAAAAGCAAATTTATCATTCTACTTTTATGAAGTTCAAACTTTTTGTTTCAGAGCTCAGATAACTATATGGATACAATGGTACAAAAGGAATTTCTTCCCAACTTTTTTATCTATCAGGCATAAGACATAATTCTGTGACCAAATACTAAACATCTTCCAATATAATAAAATAAAACTCAACAAAGCTCATGTAACCACAAAATGTAATTAATATTTGGCAGTGTTTGCCTTCCATTTGTTTTTGGCTCAAAACTAACTCTGAAATTCCAACCACATTATTCATTTTACAGTGGCAGCATTCCTGAATTTGAGGCTCACTCTTTTAAAACTTTGACTCATACTATGTTTTTAAAATTGAAATCTGATAGACAATTGTGTAAAAATGGCAAGGTAAATTCCATGAGCCCAGGTGCTGTGCCTCTCTCTAGGGACCTCTGTGAAATGCAATATGCATCCTGCTACCAGATGAACCTAACAAAGCAGAGCTGGAATTGTATCACTCAAAAGTCGTTAGTGGCTCCCCAATTACCTACAAAGTTAAACTCTTAAGTCCTGTCCTCACATGCAAAGTCTTCTTCCATCAACATCTCCATCTATAATTCTATTATTCTCTTTTGGACATTCCTAAGTTCCAACCTCACTGAAGTACTGTTCTTGATTTTTTTCTGATTCATAAAGTTTTTTTTCTCTATATACATGTATTTTTTAAATTGAGGTATAGTTGATTTACAATGTTGTGTAAGTTTCAGGTGTACAGCACAGTGTTTCAGTTATATATTCTTTTTCATTTATATATTCTTTTTCAGATTATTTTTCCTTATAGGTTATTACAAACCACTGAATATATTTCCCTGCACTATATAGTAGGTCCTTATTGGTTATCTATTTTATATATAGTAATTTGTACATGTTAATCCCAAACTCCTAATTTATCCCTCCCACCACATTTCTGCTTTGGTAACCATACGTTTTTTTCTATATCTATGGGTTTATTTCTGTTTTGTAAAGAAGTTCATCTGTATCCTTTTTTTTTTTTTTAGATTCCACATATAAGCGATGCCATATGTTTGTCTTTCTCTGTCTGGTGTACTTCACTTTGTATGATAATCTCTAGGTCCATCCATGTTGCTGCAAATGGCATTATTTCATTCTTTCTTATGGCTGAGTAATATTCCATTGAATATGTGTACCATATCTTCTTTATTCATTCATCTGTCAGTGGACATTTAGGTTGCTTCCATGTCTTGGCTATTGTAAATACGGCTGCAATGAACATAGTGGTGCATGTATCTTTAGAATGATGGTTTTCTCTGGATATATACCCAGGAATAGGATTGCTGGGTCATATGGTAATTCTATTTTTACTTTTTTTGAGGAACCGCCATACTGTTCTCCATAGTGGCTGCATGAACTTACATTCCCACCAACAGTGTAGGAGGGTTCCTTTTTCAAATGGACAGAGTAGAAGAAATGGACAAATTCTTAGAAAGGTGAATTATTTTCTACTTCTTCAAATTCACCTGCTGCTTTCCTCTATGTGACTCTAATGCCATCCAACAACTACCATGGATCAATTCAAATTCCATTCCAACTACATTTAATAGTAGAGATGAGGACAACAGTGATGAGTAGCAGCTGACATTGGTGCAGGCTCGTCATGGGCCAAGCACTGAATGGAGCCCTTCACACCTGCAGTAGGTCTTTCCTTCCTCTGGACAACTTGGGTGGTAGGATCTGTTGTTAACAAAAAACTGAGATATTGTTATAACCTGTCCAAGGTCTCATACCTTATATGCAGAAGAGCTCAGATGGCAAATACCGTCTTTCTCAGATTTTTGATTTCTCAAACGTTATAAACCGACTTTATCCAGGTATGTCAAGCAGAACTCTTAGGCTGCTTTTGCTAGAAATTGTGGTCATCAGCAACGTTTAGCCTATGAGTCAGCAGCCATTCATATTCCTGTTCTGGAAGGTCAGAAAGGCCCAGGGTTCTGTCCCCTTAGAGGTCTGGCTACCACCAGGCAGGAAAGCTTCACTTTCACCAGATCCAGATTCCAGAAGCAAGATTATGTTTACCTTAATTCCAGGAAAGGGCAACCCGAACCCACTGTGTTACTGGTTGGATACAAAAATTTCTTTTTTTCTTTTCTTTTTTTTTTTTTTTAAATTTAGCTAGACTAGCAGTTCTTAGTATGATTCCTAAGTCTCTTTCAGGGAATCTGCAAGATCAAAACGATCCTGTAATAATACTTAGATATTTGTTTTTTATCAGTGTTTCAGCATCTACACTGATGATGCAAAAACAGTGGCAAGTAAAACTGTCGGAGTCTTTGCACAAATAAAGACAGAACTGCCAAACTGTACTGGGGTGTCTTGTGTTCTTCACTGCCAGTGTATTCATGGGATAGAGAAATTCCACTTAAAATGGCCTTGAGAAAGCAATCAAATTTACTAATTTTATTACACCTAGACCCTTGAAAAAGTGTCTCATTAGTGTTCTGTGTGCAAAATGGAAAATTTCATGCAAAATTTAGAATTTTAGAACTTTGTCTTCTTCACCATATTGGCAGTCTCCCAATACTTTTAAATTTTTCTCATGAGATTGGTGGTTATATTAATGATTCTATGTATGTGTGTTTATTAAAAGGAAGTGTATTAACATTTGGAAGATCTGGATAAGTTGGTGAACCTATATTTCATAATGGCCAATGTGTGATGTTACAAACTCATGTGTGGATAAGCAGTCCCTTTGATCTTAATGGAACAGAATACAAAATGTTCATGGATATAGTTTCAAATTTCCCACTGTAACTAATCTTCAATAAACTACCACTTGTTATGTTGTGATATAATATCAAAAAAATCCAAAATTATTTGCAAAAGATACTTAGTTACTTTTTTTCCAGCTACATAGATCAGATGAGGTTTGACGTCAGATTTTCTTCATGTGCTCCAACAAAAACAATGTATCTCAACAAACTGAACATGTGAGAACCAGGCATCTTCTAATAATCCAGACACTAAAGATCTTTTCAAAAAAGTAAAGTAATGCCACTCTTGCCATTTTTTGTTTTTAAGAATAAAGTTATTTTTCTTAAGTATTTATGTTTAACCCATTATCACTATTTTTAAATTAATAAATTCTTTAATTCCTTATTTTCTATTTCATAATATATGTTCTTATGGGATTTTCAATCAATTTTAAGAGTGTACATGGATTCTGATACCAAAAAAGATTATATACAATTGAACTAGGCCCTCATTTTTAAGGATAAAGACAATGAGCTTTGCTGGATTTTTATGCACTGTTCTCAAAAGGGTGAACATGTCTGGGAGACACCTAAGCTGACACATGTATCTTGAATATCTTATTTTCACCAAGAGAGCCCATTTTTAACATTTCCTATGGTAAATAGAGAACATCTAACTCACAAATTAGAACCATTTCTGACATTCACTGTGTGATGGGAAAAACCTCATATGTTGACCACAACAGAGAATGTATAGTCACCAGAACTTGGGATTTCTCCTTAGAATATTAGCTGACAACACCTGGAGTTTACATTCCCCATTAGAATTCAAAATTCATCCATTGAGTTTTAACTTAATCCAAATGAGAAACATGTTATACTATGCACCAATGCTGAAGTATCAAAAATAAAATTATAGACATTGAAACCACCAACCAGTTGCCACCTCTCTTTGAATCTCTTCAGTTCCTTAATGTGCCTCTTCCAGGATACCTAGTTATGTATTCTGCCATTTTTGTATTGAAAGCTTTGTGCATTTATTTTACTTCTTGTTGTTTTAAAAAATTCTGACATGTTACCCATCCAACCACTACAGATAGATATAAGATATGATGACTGGGTAAGCGAGTCCTCAGAAACAGGAGAAATCTAACAAGAATGCCAGCAGGAAGCTGGTCAGGTGGACCCTGCATTTCCAGAAATACACAGGGAGCGACCGGAAATAAATAGTACAGAAGAGATGGATATTCCAACGGTAAATGAAATGCATCAATGAGAACCTAGGATCAGACAATATCTGGACAGATAAAAAGTTTTATTTTTAATAACAAACATCCAAAAACAGTTAGGAAAGACTTTTTAACCCATCAGAAACTCAGGGTGGGGTTTGAGTCTTGAGGGAGAAATAAAATGGAAAATGACGTTTATAATCTTAGAGAGATTTGACCATTGGTTAGTTATGAATTTAAAGACTTGGGAAAAGGGGAACAAGACAATATTCCAGTTACCCATCTGTCAGAATATATAATTATAATAAAAACATAATTTTAGTTTTAGTGAAGAGATGGCTTTAGACATCCAGGACTATGTGAGTCTAACAGTCTGCAAATAAAGTCACAATGCTATGAAATATCATATATATGTAAATTCAGAAACATGGAAGAACAGCTTCAAAGCTATTATTCTTAAATGCATTTGGGAGAAAATAATTCAACCAAGCACAACTATGGAGGACAAAAAAGGCTGGATTTTAAACCTAGCTTGACCGTATTCTAGAAATATACTCTTGAACAAAATACACAACTTCTCAAAATCTCAGTTTCCTCATTCCTAACATGAAGGATAATATCTTTCTGATAGAGTAGTTATGAGTGTTGGATGTTATGTCTATAAAAAGTATAGTACATATAAGTATGTCAGTTCATTAATTTTAAGAGTAAGAGGTCATTGATTTTGATCACAGCAATGTTTTGAAAAACTAGTTATTATCACAATTTCCAAGAAAAAAAATTTTCATGTGCCATGTCATTCCAAAAAAAAAAAAAGACATGAAAGAAAACAAAACATAAACATCACTGAAAGTATATTTTAAATGGAAATGGAAACAGCCAACCATAGTACAAAAATAACATGCTTCTCATTACAAATACATGCAGGAGTTTTACTTACCTAGCAAGAAAGACCTCAAAGAGGTGGGATATCTGTAGCAACCAAAATTCAGAAACATGGGTAGATTTCTGAATGGGAACAGAAATAAAGAAAAAAGTTATTTAGTCCACATAGATGAAGACTGAAGGAGATATAATAAAAATAAAGAGCATAGTAAAGATAAATGGGTTTTACTTCCTTGGATTTTCTACATAAAGAATTTATACAAATCTACTAGTGAATTAAAAGTTAAATATATTCCAGTATCTCCTGTATTTTAGCTTGAAATGCAACACAATCTTTCAATAAATCTTATTTATTTCTCTACAAATTAAAGTCATTATAAAAAATTTCACACATAATGCTGCTCTGAAAGTCAAAGAATTGAGGCATGTGTTGTGAGGCTACTTATAAAAATGTTAATCCTTTATTGCACTAGAATATCCTGACTAGAGTATTTGATGCTGTCTTAGTTCCTCTTAATTCCCTTGAAAGTGGTGATGCATATGGATGTCAGAAATAAAAAACAACCAAACTCTGATTATGACCACGCCATTAACCTAATCTGAATTGAAGAGAAATTCTTTGTGGTAAGTGAAAATGCTCTAAACCAGCTGTCTTCAAAGTTTGGTGTACATACACCTAGGTATATGTAAAGTCTTTTAAAGGAGTAGTTAGACATGAACTTTTAGATTCTCAACTTCTATGGTTTTTATTTTTAGAATTTTTTATTAAAGTATAGTTGATTTAAAATTATGTGTTTGGCAGGAGGGGAAGATGATGGAAGAGTAAGACGCAAAGATCACCTTCCTCCCCACAGATACAACAGAAATACATCTACATGTGGAACAACTCCTACAGAACACCTACTGAATGCTGGCAGAAGACCTCAGACCTCCCAAAAGGCAAGAAACTCCCCACGTACCTGGGTAGGGCAAAAGAAAAAAGAAAAAACAGAGACAAAAGGATAGGGACGGGACCTGCACCAGTGGGAGGGAGCTGTGAAGGAGGAAAGGTTTCCACACACTAGAAGCCCCTTCACTGGTGGAGACTGCGGGTGGTGGAGGGGGAATCTTTGGAGCTATGGAGGAGAGCGCAGCCACAGGGGTGTGGAGGGCAAAGTGGGGAGATTCCCGCATAGAGGATTGGTGCCAACTAGCACTCACCAGCCCGAGAGGCTTGTCTGTTCACCCGCCGGGGTGGGCGGGGCTGGGAGCTGAGACTCGGGCTTCCACCGGAGCGCAGGGAGAGGACAGCGATTGACGGTGTGAACACAGCCTGAAGGGGTTAGTGCACCACGGCTAGCCGGGAGGGAGTCCGGGAAAAAGGCAAGAGACTTTCTCTTCCATCTTTGTTTCCTGGTGCGCAAAGAGAGGGGATTAAGAGCGCTGCTTAAAGGAGCTCCAGAGACCAGCGCGAGCCGCGGCTAAAAGCACGGACCCCAGAGATGGGCGTGGGACGCTGGGGCTGCTGCTGCCGCCGCCAAGAGGCCCGTGTGCGAGCACCGGTCACTGTCCATGCCCCCTTCCGGGGAGCCTGTGCAGCCCATCATTGCCGGGGTCCTGGGATCCAGGGACGGCTTCGCAGGGAGAACGCATGGCGCGCCTTGGGCTGGTGCAACGTCATGCCATCTCTGAATCCACAGGCTCGCCCCACCTCCGTGCCCCTCCCTCCCCCTGGCCTGAGTGAGCCAGAGCCCCAAATCAGTGGCTCCTTTAACCCCGTCCTGTCTGGGAGAAGAACAGATGCCCTCCGGCGACCTACATGCAGAGGCGGGGCCAAATCCAAAGCTGAGACCCGGGAGCTGTGAGAATAAAGAAGAGAAAGGGAAATCTCTCCCAGCAGCCTCATAAGCAGTGGATTAAAGCTCCACAATCAACTTGATGTACCCTGCATCTGTGGAATACATGAATAGACAACGAAGCATCCCAAATTGAGGAGGTGGACTTTGAGAGCAAGATTTATGATTTTTTCCCCTTTTCCTCTTTTTGTAAGTGTGTATGTGTATGCTTCTGTGTGAGATTTTGTCTGTATAGCTTTGCTTCCACCATTTGTCCTAGGGTTCTACCCGTCCATTTAAAACATTTTTTTCTTAATAATTATTTTTTGTTTTAATAACTTTATTTTATTTTATTTTATCTTACTTTATTTTATTTTTCTTTACCCTCTTTCTTTCTTTTTTCATTCCTTCCTTCCCTCCTCCTTCCTTCCCTCCTCCCTCCCTCCCTCCCTTCCTTCTTTCCTTCTTTCTTTCTTTCTACTTCTACTAATTCTTTCTTTCTATTTTTTCTCCCTTTTATTCTGAGCTCTGTGGATGAAAGGTTCTTGGTGCTGCAGCCAGGAGTCAGTGTTGTGCCTCTGAGGAGGGAGAGCCAAGTTCAGGACACTGGACCACAAGAGACCTCCCAGCTCCACGTAGTATCAAAAGGTGAAAATCTCCCAGAGATCTCCATCTCAATGCCAGCACTCAGCTTCACTCAACGACCAGCAAGCTACAGTGCTGGACAACCTATGACAAACAACTAGCAAGATAGGAACACAGCCCCACCCCTTAGCAGAGAGGCTGACTAAAATCAAAACAGGTCCACAGACACCCCAAAACACACCACCAGACATGGACCTGCCCACCAGAAAGACAAGATCCAGCCTCATCCACCAGAATACAGGCAACCTCCACCAGGAAGCCTACAAAACCCACTGAACCAACCTTAGCCACTGGAGACAGACACCAAAAACAATGGGAACTACGAACCTGCAGCCTGCAAAAAGGAGACCCCAAACACAGTAAGATAAGCAAAATGAGAAGACAGAAAAACACACAGCAGATGAAAGAGCAAGATAAAAAACCACCAGACCTAACAAATGAAGAGGAAATAAGCAGTCTACCTGAAAAAAGAATTCAGAATAATAATAGTAAAGATGATCCAAAATCTTGGAAATAGAAGAGATAAAATGCCAGAAACATTTAACAAGGAAATAGAAGAACTAGAGATGAAACAAGCAATGATGAACAACACAATAAATGAAACTAAAAATAATCTAGAAGGGATTAATAGCAGAATAACTGAGGCAGAAGAATGGATAAGTGACCTGGAATATAAAATAGTAGAAATAACTACTGCAGAGCAGAATAAAGAAAAAAGAATGAAAAGAACTGAGGACAGTCTCAGAGACCTCTGGGACAACATTAAACACACCAACATTCGAATTATACGGGTTCCAGAAGAAGAAGACAAAAAGAAAGAGACTGAGAAAATATTTGAAGAGATTATAGTTGAAAACTTCCCTAATTTGGGAAAGGAAATAGTTAATCAAGTCCAGGAAGAACAGAGAGTCCCATATAGGTTAAATCCAAGGAGAAATATGCCAAGACACATATTAATCAAACTGTCAAAAATTAAATACAAAGAAAACATATTAAAAGCAGCAAGGCAAAAACAACAAATAACACAGAAGGGAATCCCCTTAAGGTTAACAGCTGATCATTCAGCAGAAACTCTGCAAAGCAGAAGGGACTGGCAGGACATATTTAAAGTGATGAAGGAGAAAAACCTGCAACCAAGATTACTCTACCCAGCAAGGATCTCATTCAGATTTGATGGAGAAATTAAAACGTTTACAGACAAGCAAAAGCTGAGAGAGTTCAGCACCACCAAACCAGCTTTACAACAAAGGAATTTGTTGTAAATTTGTTCCTTTACAAAAAATGAACCAGCTTTACAACTATGGGAACAGGAACATACATATCGATAATTACCTTAAATGTAAATGGATTAAATGCTCCCACCTACAGACACAGATTGGCTGAATGGATACAAAAACAAGACCCATATATATGCTGTCTACAAGAGACCCACTTCAGACCTAGAGACACATACAGACTGAAAGTAAGGGGATGGAAAAAGATATTCCATGCAAATGGAAATCAAAAGAAAGCTGGAGTAGCAATTCTCATATCAGATAAAATAGACTTTAAAATAAAGACTATTAGAGGAGACAAAGAAGGACACTACATAATGATCAAGGGATCGATCCAAGAAGAAGATATAACAATTGTAAATATTTATGCAACCAACATAGGAGCACCTCAATACATAAGGCAAATACTAACAGCCATAAAAGGGGAAATCAACAGTAACACATTCATAGTAAGGGACTTTAACATCCCACTTTCACCAATGGACAGATCATCCAAAATTAAAATAAATAAGGAAACACGAGCTTTAAATGACACATTAAACAAGATGGACTTAATTGATATGTATAGGACATTCCATCCAAAAACAACAGAATACACATTTTTCTCAAGTGCTCATGGAACATTCTCCACGATAGATCATATCTTGGGTCACAAATCAAGTATTGGTAAATTTAAGAAAATTGAAATTGTATCAAGTATCTTTTCTGACCACAATGTTATGAGACTAGATATCAATTACAGGAAAAGATCTGTAAAAAATACACACACAAGGAGCCTAAACAATACACTACTTAATAACGCAGTGATCACTGAAGAAATCAAAGAGGAAATTTTAAAAAATACCTAGAAACAAATGACAATGGAGACACAATGACCCAAAACCTATGGGATGCAGCAAAAGCAGTTCTAAGAGGGAAGTTTATAACAATACAATCCTACCTTAAGCAACAGGAAACATCTCGAATAAACAAACTAACCTTGCACCTAAAGCAATTAGAGAAAGAAGAACAAAAACATCCCAAAGTTAGCAGAAGGAAAGAAATCATAAAAATCCGATCAGAAATAAATGAAAAAGAAATGAAGGAAATGATAGCAAACATCAGTAAAACTAAAAGCTGGTTCTTTGAGAAGATAAACAAAATTGATAAACCATTAGCCAGACACATCAAGAAAAAAAGGGAGAAGACTCAAATCAATAGAATTAGAAATGAAAAAGGAGAAGTAACAACTGACACTGCAGAAATACAAAAGATCATGAGAGATTACTAAAAGCAACTCTATGCCAATAAAATGGACAACCTGGAAGAAATGGACAAATTCTTAGAAATGCACAACCTGCCAAGACTGAATCAGGAACAAATAGAAAATATGAACAGACCAATCACAAGCACTGAAATTGAAACTGTGATTAAAAATCTTCCAACAAACAAAAGCCCAGGACCAGACGGCTTCACAGGCGAATTCTATCAAGCATTTAGAGAAGAGCTATCACCTATCCTTCTCAAACCCTTCCAAAATATAGCAGAGGGAGGAACACTCCCAAACTCTTTCTACGAGACCACCATCACCTTGATACCAAAACCAGACAAAGATGCCACAAAGAAAGAAAACTACAGGCCAATATCACTGATGAACATAGATGCAAAAATCCTCAACAAAATACTAGCAAACAGAATCCAGCAGCACATTAAAAGGATCATACACCATGATCAAGTGGAGTTTATTCCAGGAATGCAAGGATTCTTCAATGTATGCAAATCAATCAACGTGATACACCATATTAACAAATTGAAAGAGAAAAACCATATGGTGATCTCAATAGATGCAGAGAAAGCTTTTGACAAAATTCAACACCCATTTATGATAAAAGCCCTGCAGAAAGTAGGTATAGAGGGAACTTCCCTGAACATAATTAAGGCCATATATGACAAACCCACAGCCAACATCGTCCTCAATGGTGAAAAACTGAAACCATTTTCACTAAAATCAGGAACAAGACAAGGTTGCCCACTCTCACCACTCTTATTCAACCTAGTTTTGGAAGTTTTAGACACAGCAATCAGAGAAGAAAAGGAAATAAAAGGAATCCAAATCAGAAAAGAAGAAGTAAGCTGTCTCTGGTTGCAGATGACATGATACTATACATAGAGAATCCTAAAGATGCTACCAGGAAACTACTAGAGCTAATCAATGAATTTGGTAAAGTAGCAGGATTCGAAATTAATGCACAGAAATGTCTGGCATTCTTACACACTAATGATGAAAAATCTGAAATTGAAATCAAGAAAACACTCCCATTTACCATTGCAACAAAAAGAATAAAATATCTAGGAATAAACCTACCTAAGGAGACAAAAGACCTGTATGCAGAAAATTATAAGACACTGATGAAAGAAATTAAAGATGATACAAATAGATGGAGAGATATATCATGTTCTTGGATTGGAAGAATCAACATTGTGAAAATGACTCTACTACCCAAAGCAATCTACATATTCAATGAAATCCCTATCAAACTACCACTGACATTTTTCACAGAACTAGAACAAAAAAATTCACAAAGTGTATGGAAGCACAAAAGATGCTGAATTGCCAAAGCAATCTTTAGAACGATGAACAGAGCTGGAGGAATCAGGCTCCCTGATTTCAGACTATACTATAAAGCTAGAGTAATCAAGACAGTATGGTACTGGCACAAAAACAGAAAGATAGATGAATGGAACAGGATAGAAAGCCCAGAGATAAACCCACACACATACGATCACCTTATCTTTGATAAAGGAGGCAGGAATGTACAGTGGAGAAAGGACAGCCTCTTCAATAAGTGGTGCTGGGAAAACTGGACAGGTACATGTAAAAGTATGATATTAGATCACTCTCTAACACGATACACAAAAATAAGCTCAAAATGGATTAAAGACCTAAGTGTAAGGCCAGAAACTATCAAACTCTTAGAGGAAAACATAGGCAGAACACTCTATGACATAAACCACAGCAAGATCCTTTCTGACACACCTCCTAGAGGAATGGAAATAAAAACAAAAATAAACAAATGGAACCTAATGAAACTTCAAAACTTTTGCACAGCAAAGGAAACCATAAATAAGACCAAAAGACAACCCTCAGAATGGGAGAAAATATTTGCAAATGAAGCAACTGACAAAGGATTAATCTCCAAAATTTATAAGCAGGTCATGCAGCTCAATAACAAAAAAACAAGCAACCCAATCCAAAAATGTGCAGAAGACCTAAATAGACATTTCTCCAAAGAAGATATACAGACTGCCACAAACACATGAAAGAATGTTCAACATCATTATTCATTAGAGGAATGCAAATCAAAACTACAATGAGATATCATCTCACACCAGTCAGAATGGCCATCATCAAAAAACCTAGAAACAATAAATGTTGGAGAGGGTGTGGAGAAGGGGGAACACTCTTGCACTGCTGGTGGGAATGTGTATTGGTACAGCCACTACGGAGAACAGTATGGAGGTTCCTTAAAAAAACTACAAATAGAACTACCATATGACCCAGCAATCCCACTACTGGGCATATACCCTGAGAAAACCATAATTCAAAGAGTCATGTACCAAAATGTTCATTGCAGCTCTATTTACAATAGCGTGGAGATGGAAACAACCTAAGTGTCCATCATCTGATGAATGGATAAAAAAGATGTGGCACATATATACAATGGAATGTTACTCAGCCATAAAAAGAAATGAAATTGAGCTATCTGTAATGAGGTGGATAGACATATACTCTGTCATACAGAGTGAAGTAAGTCAGAAAGAGAAAGACAAATACCGTATGCTAACACATATATATGGAATTTAAGAAAAAAAATGTCATGAAGAACCTAGGGGTAAGGCAGGAATAAAGACACAGACCTACTAGAGAATGGACTTGAAGATATGGGGAGGAAGAAGGGTAAGCTGTGACAAATTGAGAGAGAGGCATGGACATATACACACTACCAAACGTAAGGTAGATAGCTAGTGGGAAGCAGCTGCATAGCACAGGGAAATCAGCTCAGTGCTTTGTGACCGCCTGCAGGGGTGGGATGGGGAGTGTGGGAGGGAGGGAGACGCAAGAGGGAAGAGATATGGGAACATATGTATATGTATAACTGATTCACTTTGTTATAAAGCAAAAACTAACACACCATTGTAAAGCAATTATACTCCAATAAAGATGTTTAAAAAAATGATGTGTTTCAATTGTACAGCCAAGTGATTCAGTTATACATACATATATATATATATATATATATATATATATATATATATATATATATATATATATATATATATATATATACATTCTTTTTCAGTTCATTTTCCATTATAGTTTTTAATAAGGTGTTGAATTTAGTTCCTTGTGCTATACAGGATGACCTTGTTGTTTATCTATTTTATATGTAGTTGTGTGTATATGTTAATCCCAAATTCTTAATTTGTCCCTCCCCCTTTCCCCTTTGGTAGCCATAAGTTTGTTTTGTATGTCTATGAGTCTATTTCTGTTTTGTAAGTAAGTTCATTTGTATCATTTTTTTAGATGTCACATATAAATGATATAGAGTATTTGTCATTTTCTGTCTGACTTACTTCATTTAGTATGATAATCTCTAGGTCCATCCATGTTGCTGCAAATGACATTGTTTCATTCTTTTTTATGGCTGAGCAATATTCCATTGTATATATGTATCACATCTTCTTTATGCCTTCCTCTGTCAATGGACATTTAGGTTGCTTCCATGTCTTGGCTATTGTAAATGGTGCTGCAATCAACATTGGCGTGTGTGTACCTTTTCAAATTATGGTTTTCTCTGGATATATGCCCAGGAGTAGGATTGCTGGATCATATGGTAGCTCTATTTTTAGTTTTTTCAGTAACCTCCATACCGTTCTCCATAGTGGCTGTATCAATTTACATTCCCACCAACAGTGTAGGAGGGTTCTCTTTTCTCCACACCCTCTCCAGCATTTATTATTTGTAGAGTTTTTGATGTTGGCCATCACGGCATGGGGTGATACCTCATTGTAGTTTTGATTTGCATTTCTCTAAAAATTAGTGATGTTGAGTATCTTTTCATGTGTCTGCTGATCATCTGTGTTTCTTCTTTGAGGATATATCCATTTAGGTCTTCTGCCCCTGCTTTGATTGGGTTGTTTGTGTTTTTGTTATTGAAATGTTTAAGCTGTTTGTATATTTTGGAAATTAAGCCCTTGTTGGTTGCATTGTTGGCAAATATTTTCTCCCAGTCCTTAGGCAGTCTTTTCATTTGTTTAGGGTTTCCTTTGCTGAGCAAAAACTTATAAGTTTGACTAGGCCCCATTTGTTTATTTTTGCTTTTATTTGTATTGCCTTGGAAAACTGACCTAAGAAAACATTGCTCTGATTTATGTCAGAGAATGTTTTGCCTTTGTTGTCTTCTAGGAGTTTTATGGTGTCATGTCTTATATTTAAGTCTTTAAGCCATTTTGAGTTTATGTTTGTGTATTCTGTGAGGGTGTGTCTTGACTTCCTCAATTTACATGAGGCTGTCCAGCTTTCCCAACACTACTTGATGAAGATAATGCCTTTTCTCCATTGTATATTCTCACCTCCTTTGTCAAAGATTAATTGACCGTAAGTGCAAATTCCATGTTTTTAAACTCCCGAGTATACACTGTCTCAAACTGATCTCCCTGAGAATACACTTTAGATTGAGGTTCAAGACCTTCTTTCCAATCACCCTCACAAGATATCCTATGCCCATCTCAAAGTTATTACAGTCCATGATTCCAGGGTATAAAACTCTCAGGGAAGCAAAACAGGGCTATAAAAGTATTAATGTTGGGGCTTCCCTGGTGGAGCAGTGGTTGAGAGTCCGCCTGCTGATGCAGGGGACACGGGTTCGTGCCCCGGTCCGGGAAGATCCCACATGCCGCGGAGCAGCTGGGCCCATGAGCCATGGCCGCTGAGCCTGCGCGTCCGGAGCCTGTGCTCTGCAACGGGAGAGGCCGCAGCAGTGAGAGGCCTGCGTACTGCAAAAAAAAAAAAAAAAAAAAGTATTAATGTTGGTGTTGACAGATGATTGATAACAAATCTTTTCGTAAGTCAGGTAGTTTACAGTTCTTTGTTTTGAACAAAATGGAAGAAAGATGTAACTAGTAGCGATCTATTATCAAGATTATTTTTAACAATCTGTGTGACTTGGAATGATAACAAGGAAGGACTTCTAATAATTATGCCAAATTCTAATAATAAAGCATCTATTTCTACCTGTTTATCTATGTGACAAGTTTCTGAACATGTACATCTAATCAAATAAGAAAGAATATGATTAGGATTGTGTTTGAACACTATCTAAATGTAGCAACAACTCAATTTTAATACATGAATTAATTTTTTAATACCATCCTTTCAGAGATCTATTAAAAGAGATGTGACAATAAAGTTCTTACTGTTATATTTAATTATTATTTTTCAGCATTTTAGTATATATGTTGTTTTTACCAATGGTATATAATTATAAGTTTAATGAAAACTCAATTTAGAAAAAAAATTTTGTCTGAGATTTGCAACCCCAGGGAGTTTTAAAATATTAGATTTCTATTATACATATGTATGTATAACTTTTCTTGTTTTGTTCTTTTTTTAACTTTAAATTTTACATTGGAGTATAGCCAATTAACAATGTTGTGATAGTTTCAGGTGCACAGCAAAGTGACTCAGCCATGTATCCATTCTTTCCCAGACTCCTGTCCTATCCAGGCTGCCACATAACATTGGG
This sequence comes from Mesoplodon bidens, assembly GCF_964165515.1. Lineage (NCBI taxonomy): Eukaryota > Metazoa > Chordata > Mammalia > Artiodactyla > Ziphiidae > Mesoplodon > Mesoplodon bidens. Next base: position 197,329,110 of record NC_138176.1, read on the forward strand.
CAGATTCCCCTGTGCTATGTGTATGTTTTCTTGTTGAATAGAAGTATGAAAGGATGATCAGTAGAATGCATTCAAACAAAAGTGTATTTCATATATTTCTTAAAAGAGATGATGGTACATATCAAGTTACTATAGGGTTTAAAGTCAGTAAGATATATTTCAAAAGATGAAGTAATTGTTTAGTTGTGCTCATTTACAATATGCTGTGAGACTTTTTAATTGCAATATTTATATTTATGTTAAAACGTTTAAAATGGTCATCTAAATATCTGAAGTTGTCCATAGTTTTACAAAATTCCTTTAGGAGTAAACGAATAAAAGTTTGAAAGCCAGGATTCTAGTCTAAATCAGAGACCCAAAACATGCTTGACTGAGACAGTGCTGTGTCTAAAACCTCACAGTGGTGCCTACAAACAATAAGAAACAGTAGTGAGTCTTTTGGACAGGTTCTGTGATTTTTTCTTACAGTTCAGTGACCATGTCTGGTCGCTGTTAACTCACCACACAAGATTTATGATTTTGAATGATTCATCGACAGTGACCATAATTTGTTTTTAAAGACTTTCTCTTTGAAATATACCTTGATCTTGATATATCACTCTAGGTTGATCTCTACAGAAAAAAACTGACACCAAAAGCTGCAATGCTTTGAGGGAAGGTTTATGTGATGATTAGATTTCAAAGCCACTAAGCCCATGATAATCTTCTGCATAAGAGTCCTAAACACGATTATTTGTGAACACTTCCTCATTCCTCTAAGGTTTCCTCTTCCCCACTTTCTCCAATACCATTGAAAATACGCCCTGATTTTCTTTGAATCAGAAGTTTTAGCACCTTGGAAGCCCTTCATTTGAAACAATTCCTCCGACTATGATGGGAAACACGGGGTAGAAACAATCGCTAAGTGCCCATGCTTAATAAAACACATCTCTTCTAGACATTTAAAAATCGGTGTCTATAAAAGTCACATCACGTCTTCAATACATTTTTCCATACCACTTGACTATTTCTAGAGGGCAGTGAGAAGAATTATATTTTCTCTTTTTAAAACATGACGTTTATTACTTTGTACAAATTGAGTGTTTGAGACCCAGAAGACGACTGCAGATACAGTTGAAAAAAAAGTCAACTGCTTTTCTGATGGCTTTAACAAAAGCTCTTGGAATTCTTTATATTTAACATCTGTAGGACTAGAAAGAAGTGTGTGTGCGTGTGGGTGTGTGTAAATGAGAGCTCCAGCTGCTCGTGGAGTGAAGGAATCTCCATGGCATCAACAGATAGAATGATACTTCCTTCACCCTTCGGCCATGGTTGAGAGTCAACAAGCGCCACATGGTTGTTCTGGGTGTTAAAGTGTGTCTGCTTTGTAATCGTTGTCTGAGACCCAAACCCTTGTTTTATGGTGCTTAGATAATTGATTTCACCCAGCCTTCAGTCAGAGCTAGAAAACCCCAAATATTTTCCCATTAATCCTCAGAGTAGGGCACTGCTTATGGTGCTAAGGAGTTTCAAAATTCATGGATTCATGGGAAATCACATCATTTATAAAGAAATCCATTTTGGCTGGGAATGAGAATGAAAGCCTCACACTGATGATTTCGTAATGTAATGAACCAGAGCTGCAGGGTGACTAGATAAAACAAGAATATTATTAAACTCATGAAAGAAGCAGTCTTATGCTGGTCCACCACTGGGCAGATTATTTCCCATAAATGTCATTGTTATCTTTTTAAAGAAGTGAATTTACAAAAAAATAGGGGTTCAGTGAAAACACACGAAGTCATCCACATGCTATAAAACATTAGGACAACTAACTCTTAGGATCAAAAACTCTCTAATGAAGAGCTCAAATGCGAAAAGACATTCTGAATGCTTAGTCACCAAAAGAAGTTTAATGAAAATGTATTCCTTCGAGGAAAGCATTCAGGATGGTCTGTCTGCTGTTCTAACCAAAGAAATCCAAATTTTATTCCCTGTTGGAATTAAAGGTAGATACGTGTTTATTCATAAGGGAAATACAAACTTACTTTCATTGTTTACATTTGATTGTTTGACATCCTGAAAGAATGTGAAGCACATTACAGACTAAAGCACAATATGAGATAAATGACCGAAGGATAAATATAACAAAGTTTCCTAAAGGAAATTTGAATAACTGCTCTAAGACACCTGAGTTGAGTAGATTACCAAACTCAGGCAATAAATTTGGCTGGAAGGCTTCTGATTGCAAAGTCAAAAGATGGGAAACATTTTGGTTTGCACCGTTTTCACATTTTAGCATCAGAAAGAGTAAATATTCATCTAAAGATACATGTAGCAAGTGTAAAAGTGGTGACTTATGTGTCAAGATGTCAGATGCAAAAAGCTCTGGAGGATACAGGATGGACACTAATTTCGTTCTAATCATTGGAAACCTGCATATTAATGCTTACAAAGAAATAAGAAGCACACCAATGTTACATCCTGTAGAACAAGGAATTTGATGCATCTTTAAGAGAGATTCCTATGCCGCTGAATTTAATGAAAAGTGGGCGGGGTCCGCTCTAACTATACCGCAGAAATTTTGACAAACATGTATTCATCTTAGTGTTTCTCCTTAAGGTCATTCCACAAATATAAGGAAAACTGCCATGACAGATTTTGAGAAAAACACATATTTTAATCCTGTAATCTGTGGTCTTAGCTCTGATCTGTTCAGTTTAATGCATAAAGGTATGTGAGGTGATATGCTTTAGTATGTGCATGGCCAAGTTTACATATTTGTAGGGAAATAATTAGAAAGACCTTCACAATCCTATGAAAGTGGTTCCTCATCAACCCCAGGGCAGCTCTCAGGAGAATGGATGGAGGTGATCCCGTGACCATTTACAGATACGGCTGAGGAGGGGCCTGGTGGAAGTTATCCTCCGATGGATTCCGAATGATAAATCTCTGCGTCACTTTATTGTGTGAATTATGTGCTTGATCCACTGCCTTGCTTTTTGACAATTATTTAACTTAGTAAGAAAAGATTACTATTTGCAGTTAAGTTAATGGACTTTTTGCATGGGAAGATGTGTTTCATGGAAGATAAGAAGAAATATGTGTTTATTTTTAGCAACACTTGGTGAGAAAAGGCAGAAGCCACATTACTCTGTTTAAAAAGCAGTTTCCCCATGCAAAGAAACATATGTGGAAGCAGATACAACAGCAGTTTCTTTGATTTTCCTAAGGTGATGATTGATTCTAAGAAGGAGGCCCTTTCAGAGGTGCAGCTCTATGGTGGGATTCAAGGGCACAGGTAGTTTGTCTGAATGACCTTCCCATTTGTGTCTTTCTCAGGCTTGTGGCAGCCATCACAGCTCTATAACAATGGCTTCACATACATAATCTTTTAAAGGAAATAAGGGCACCTGAGGTTCCCAGAGAGCAAAATAGAAAAAGCAAACCTGGCAGGCAATACCATACCTTTAAGCTTAAAACACAAGAAAACAAAATGGATAATGATAAAATTCTTTTGGTGTCTAATAAATCAGAATTTTCACTCTTTAAAGAAATTACAGAGATGCTCATTTTGCCTCAAATGATTGACAGAACCACAGAGCAGTGTTGAATTGTTCATTCAAACAAGATTTTTTGAGTCATTTCTTGCAGTGTTCTGGGCATCTCTGGAGACGTTTGGGGGATAACATAGAAGGACACAGGCAAACAGGCTATTTTCTAAGGAGGGAGAAAAACATTAAACATTATCTTAGACCGTAAGGAGTGCTCACAGGAAGGATAAAGCAAGAAAGGAGGGTGCGAGGTGCTGGCTTGCGTGAAGGTTGCAATTTTCCTCCCCACTGGGGCGTGCTGACGGAGGGGGACCCCTGGGGAAGCCAGCTGTGGAGTCAAGAGCGAACCTGCCTGACTTATTCTGAGACCATCATGGAGGCCAATGTCAACACGGATGGTGATTGACAGATGCGGGTTCTTTTATTTAATTTTTAGAGACATCACATTTTATGTAAAGTGAGAGAGAGGCATGGACATATATACACTACCAAACATAAGGTAGATAGCTAGTGAGAAGCAGACGCATAGCACAGGGAGATCAGCTCAGTGCTTTGTGACCGCCTGGAAGGGTGGGATAGGGAGGGTAGGAGGGAGGGAGACACAAGAGGGAAGGGATATTGGAACAGATGTATATGTATAACTGATTCACTTTGTTATAAAGCAGAAACTAATACACCATTGTGAAGCAATTAAAAAAAAAAAGGTAGAAGAAACTCCATTTTATATTTTAGCAATTGCCGCTAAGGTAGCAACAAATTTAGTGGAAGGAAATAATATGAGAAGCAGCCCCTTCACTGGAAAACAGGAACAGAGGTCGCTATTCAATCTCGTGTTTTTCCCTTAGACCTAAATAGTCTCCATGGAAGAACTGAAGGGAAACTGGTGTATTTCAATTTTTAGAGTGATGTTTACTTTCTAAAATGGACCAGGTCTACAAACTTGGAAACCCTATTTAATGAAAGAAAAAAAATATGCAATTGAGGAAAGCTGCAAACATGAAGACAGACTTGACTCCAATAGAGTCCTGGAGGCCAGCCTTGGCAGTGGGGGGTATTTCATAAGCAAAATGTCAAGGAACCTTCCGTAAGAGAGCACACAATCCAAAGATCCTTTCCTCATAAATGGGCAAGTTGTGCTATCCCCACAATGTTGGTCATCAGTGTATTTTAACAAAGAAACATTTACTTCTTTTACTCCTCCACACCACCACCCACAAAAAGCAGGCGACCTCCTAAGCCTATTCCTGATACATACACATGTTATTTTTAAAAGGTCACATGAAAAGAAGGAAAATAGGTAAATTTAACAAGAAGTAATGCATTAAACTACGTGATAAAAAGAGAGGAATAAATGCTGGAGAGGGTGTGGAGAAAATGGAGCCCTCCTACACTGTTGGTGGGAATGTAAATTGGTGCAGCCACTATGGAGAACAGTATGGAGGTTCCTTAAAAAACTAAAAATAGAACTACCATATGATCCAGCAATCCCACTACTGGGCATATACCTGGAGAAAACCATAATTCAAAAGGACACATGCACCCCAATGTTCACTGCAGCACTATTGACAATAGCCAAGATGTGGAAGCAACCTAAATGTCCATCGAGAGACGAATGGATGAAGAAGGTGTGGTACATAGATACAATAGAATATTACACAGCCATAAAGAAGAATGAAATAATGCCATTTGCAGCAACATGGACAGACCTAGAGATTGTCATAGTGAGTAAAGTAAGTCAGACAGAGAAAGACAAATATCATATGATATCACTTATATGTGCAATCTAAAATATGACACAAATGAACTTATTTACAAAACAGAAATAGACTCACAAATATAGAAAACAAACTTATGGTTACCAATGGGGAAAGTTGGAGGAGAGATAAATTAGGACTTTGGGATTAACACATACTCACTACTACATATAAAATAGATAACCAACAAGGGTCTACTGTATAGCACAGGGAACTGTACTCAATATTTTTTAATAACCTATAAGGGAAAAGAATCTGAAAAAAGAATATATATGTATATGTTTATATATATATATATATAAAACTGAATCACTTTGCTGTATACCTGAAACAAATACAACATTTTAAATCAATTAAATAAAATTTCAATAAAAATTTAAAAATGAAAATTAATTATTTTTTAAAAAGAGAGGAATAAGAAAATACATATGGAAAAAGAAGTCACTAGCTCACCATTATTGGATGGAATGACCCCAAATAGGCACATTTTCATGATAAATTTAGAGTTCTGAGCCATAAAACCCCCAAAATAGGAAGAGCTGCAAAATGTAAAACTGAGGGACCCCAAGATTCTTCTCAATTTTTTAACTGAAGTATTATTTAAGGTACAGGATCTAAACTTTCTTTCTTTATAAAGCTAATTTTCTCTCCCTGTTCATGCAGCAGCATGCATTTGTAGTAGCATAATTCTGAGGTCAGCAATCAATGTACAGTGGTCTCTGTTCTAAACTAAAAGGCTGTTTTGCCAGATGTTAAGCAGCTCTGACAGGTTATTTTTAATTCAAACATGAACATATCATTTTGCACCTCATTTAAGAGGCCCTAAAAAATCAGAATCTCCTATCTCCAAATATATACACATTTTAATTGCAACTCTTAGAGATACACCAGGTCCCATGCTCAGCACGTACCTGCAGACCCAGTGCTTTCAAAATAAGCTTGCAGTCTCCAAAATTGTTCAGAAAAGAAAAACTGGATTATTAAAATTACATTACAGGTGTTTCATTATTCCACACTATATTCAATAATGAGAAAGTGCAAGCTCCAAATCAATTCTGCTCAGAACCACCAAATCATAAATATCATTTTCATCATTTTGCTCTCAGACAACTCAAAATATGTTACTACTTGATTCATTTCAAAGATTTTCCAAGTTTTTTTTTTCTGAAACTGCTGTTTAAGTAGTTCAAAAATATTTTCTCTGAACTGAGGCTAACATTTCAGAAGTCACATCAGCACAAAAAGATTTGTTTTCATTCCATCTAATTATGTTGAATGTGGTTTGTAACTAATTTTGGTTCCGTTGGAGATGTGTATACCAAAAACTGGTGACTTGAAATAAATAGTAGGTATATTTTGGCTGTTTGTAGATCATCAGGAATGGTATTCTAGACACACAATCAAATTCTATACCCCCCTCACTTGCGCTCTTTCACTGCATAGTTTCCAGTGTGAGTTCTGAGATGTTCTTAGGTGTGGGGTTTTTCCATACTCATAAACTAGTAAATTAGCCTAGTTTTGTGGATACTGGCAGGGAACACATGTTCCCCTGGAGTAGAGGCAAGAAAGCAGCAGAGCCAGGAACCTGGGAGTTTAGTTTGGGGGATTCCCCTCTATGCCCCCAGCACATCCCAGTTGTTCACTAGGCCCGCGGTGGGTCTGCATCGATCGCAGAGGACAAACACAGCCTGGGAAATTCAACATGAAGAGCTGGGTCTTTGTCCTCGATGGATGACAACCCAGAAAAGGGGCCCGGTGGAGGGTGGGCCAGGCCTTGCACATGGCACAAAACACTTAACACATGCGGGGTAGGGGCTTGGTTCCTCTCCCACCCACACTGGGTGAATATTTACTAAAAAGATGTCCTGATTGAGGAGGATTTTTATTCATCCCAAGAAACTCTATTTATATTCCCCTTCCCCAACCCTCTTTCTCTCTCTCTCACCTCTCTCTCTCTCACACACACACACCTACACACACACACACCAACACACACAATTTTTACAATGACTTAAACTGAAACCCAAAACTTAAATAATAACCCACCCCCACCATTATCTCCCAAGTCAATCAAATTCCGTGATACAATAAAGGTGGCTTTCTGTGCTTGTATAGAGCTTTGCTTATAAATAAAATGCTACATGCATTAGGTACTTTTGCAATGTTGTCAGCTGTACTTTAAGACTGAATTCAGAGACAGAAGAATCAAGAAGAACTACAATCTTGAAGCCTGTGGACCGAAAACCACATTCACAGAAAGACAAAATGAAAGGCAGAGAACTATGTACCAGATGAAGGAACAAGATAAAACCCCAGAAAAAAACAACTAAATGAAGTGGAGATAGGCAAACTTCCAGAAAAACAATTCAGAATAATGATAATGAAGATGATCCAGGACCTCGGAAAAAGAATGGAGGTAAAGATCGAGGAGATGCAAGAAATGTTTAACAAAGACCTAGAAGAATTAAAGAACAAACACCTAGAAGAATAAAAGAACAAACAGAGATGAACAATACAATAACTGAAATGAAAAATACACTAGAAGAAATCAAGAGCAGAATAATTGACAGAAGAACGGATAAGTGACCTGGAAGATGGAAAGGTGGAATTCACTGCCATGGAAGAGAGTAAAGAAAAAAGAATGAAAAGAAATGGAGACAGCCTCAGAGACCTCTGGGACAGCATTAAATACACCAACATTCAAATTATAGGGATCCCAGAAAGACAAGAGAGAGAGAAAGGACCCAAGAAAATATTTGAAGAGATTATAGTCGAAAACTTCCCTAACATGGGAAAGGAAATAGCCACCCACGTCCAGGAAGTGCAGAGAGTCCCAGGCAGGATAAACCAAAGTAGAAACACGCTGAGACACATAGTAATCAAATTGACAAAAATTTAAAACAAAGAAACATTATTGAAAGCAACAAGGGAAAAGTGACAAATAACATACAAGGGAACTCCCATAAGGTTAACAGCTGATTTCTTAGCAGAAAATCTACAAGCCAGAAGGGAGTGGCACGATATATTTAAAGTGATGAAAGGGAAGAGCCTACAACCAAGATTACTGTACCTGACAAGGATCTCATTCAGATTCGACAGAGAAATCAAAAGCTTTACAGACAAGTAAAAGCTAAGAGAATTCAGCACCACCAAACCAGCTCTACAACAAATGCTAAATGAAATTCTCTAGGTGGGGAACACAACAGAAGAAAAAGACCTACAAAAACAAACTCAAAACAATTAAGGAAATGGTAATAGGAACATACATATAGAAAATTACCTTAAATGTGAATGGATTAAATGCTCCAACCAAAAAACAGAGGCTTGCTGAATGAATACAAAAACAAGCACCATATATGTATGCTGTCTACAAGAGACCCACTTCAGACCTAGGGACACATACAGACTGAAAGTGAGGAGATGGAAAAAGATATTCCATACAAATGGGAATCAAAAGAAAGTTGGAGTAGCAATACTCATTTCAGATAAAATAGACTAAAATAAAGAATGTTACAAGAGAGAAGGAAGGACACTACATAATGATCAAGGAATCAATCCAAGAAGAAGATATAACAATTATAAATATATATGCACCCAACATAGGAGCATCTCAACACATAAGGCAAATGCTAACAGCTATAAAAGAGGAAATAGACAGTAACACAATAATAGTGGGGACTTTAACACCTCACTTACACAAATGGACAGATCATCCAGACAGAAAATAAATAAGGAAACACAAGCTTTAAATGACAGAATAGACAACATAGATTTAATTGATATTTATAGGACATTCCATTCAAAAACAGCAGATTACACTTTCTTCTCAAGTGCACATGGAACATTCTCCAGGATAGATCACATCTTGGGTCACTTATCAAGACTCAGTAGATTTAAGAAAATTGAAATCATATTAGTCATCTTTTCCAGCCACAACACTATGAGATTAGAAATCAATTACAGGGAAAGAAACATAAAAAACACAAACACATGGAAGCTAAACAATATGTTACTAAATAACCAAGAGATCACTGAAGAAATCAAAGAGGAAATGAAAAAATACCGAGAGACAAATGACAATGAAAACACAACAATCCAAAACCTATTGGATGCAGCAAAAGCATACCTAAGAGGAAAGTTTATAGCAATACAATCCTACCTCAAGAAATAAGAAAAATGTCAAATAAACAATCTAATCTTACACCTAAAGGAACTAGAGAAAGAACAAACTAAACACAAAGTTAGTAGAAGGAAAGAAATCATAAAGATCAGAGAAGAAATAAATGAAATAGAAACAAAGAAAACAATAGCAAAGATCAATTAAACTAAAAGCTGGTCCTTTAAGAAGATAAACAAAATTGATAAACCTTTAGCCAACCTCATCAAGAAAAAGAGGGAGAGGACACAAAGCAATAAAATTAAACATGAAAAAGGAGAAGTTACGTTGGACACCACAGAAATACAAAGCATCCTAAGAGACTACTACAAGCAACTCTATGCCAATAAAATGGACAACCTAGAAGAAATGGACAAATTTTTAGAAAGGTATAACCTTCCAAGACTGAACTAGGAAGAAATAGAAAATATGAACAGACCAATCACAAGCACTGAAATTGAAAGTGTGATTAAACATCTTCCAACAAACAAAAATCCAGGACCAGATGGCTTCACAGGTGAATTCTACCAAACATTTAGAGAAGCACTAACACCCATCCTTCTCAACTCTTCAAAAAAATTGCAGAGGAAGGGGCATTGCCAAACTCATTCTACGAGGCCACCATCACCCTGATACCAAAACCAGACAAAGATACTACAAAAAAAAAAATTACAGACCAATATCACTGATAAATATAGAGGCAAAAATCCTCAACAAAGTACTAGCAAATAGGATCTGACAACACATTAAAAGGATCATACCCTGAGATCAAGTGAGATTTATTCCAGGGATACAAGGATTCTTCAATATACACAGATCAATCAATGTGATAGACCATATTAACAAACTGAAGAAGAATACCATATGATGATCTCAATAGATGCAGAAAAAGCTTTTGACAAAATTCAACACCCATTCATGATAAAAACTCTCCAGAAAGTGGGCACAAGGGGAACTTACCTCAACATAATAAATGCCATATATGACAAACCCACAGCCAACATCATTCTCAATGGTGAAAAACTGAAAGCATTTCCTCTAATATCAGGAACAAGACAAGGATGTCCACTCTCACCACTATTATTCAACATGGTTTTGGAAGTCCTAGCCATGGCAATCAGAGAAAAAAACAAAATAAAAGGAATACAAATTAGAAAAGAAGAAGTAAAACTGTCACTGTTTGCAGATGACATGATACTATACATAGAGAATCCTAAAGATGCCACCAGAAAACTACTAGAGCTAATCTATTATTAGCTCTATTTGGGAAAGACACCGATAACAAAATTAATGCACAGAAATCTCTTGCATTCCTATACACTAACAATGAAAGACCAGAAAGAGAAATTAAGGAAACAATCCCATTCACCATTTCAACAAAAAGAATAAAATACCTATGAATAAACCTACCTAAGGAGGTAAAAGACCTGTTTGCAGAAAACTATGAGACACTGATGAAAGAAATGAAAGATGACACAAACAGATGGAGAGATATACCATGTTCTTGGATTGGAGGAATTGATATTTTGAAAATGACCATACTGCCCAAAACAATCTACAGATTCAATGCAATCCCTATCAAATTACAAATGGCATTTTTCACAGAATTAGAACAAACAATTTTACAATTTGTATGGAAACACAAAAGGTCATGAATAGCCAAAGTGATCTTGAGAAAGAAAAACAGCTGGAAGAATCAGGCTCCCTGACTTCAGACTATAAACAAAGCTACAGTCATCAAGACAGTATGCTACTGGTGCAAAAACAGAAATATGGAACAGGATAGAAAGCACAGGCATAAACCCATGCACATACGGTCACCTTATCTTTGACAAAGGAGGCAAGCATATACAATGGAGAAAAGACAGTCTCCTCAATAAGTGGTGCTGGGAAAACTGGACAGCTACATGTAAAAGAATGAAATTAGAACACTCCCTAACACCATACACAAAAATAAACTCAAAATGGATTAAAGGGGCTTCCCTCGTGGCGCAGTGGTTGAGAGTCCGTCTGCCGATGCAGGGGACGCGGGTTTGTGCCCGGGTCCGGGAAGATCCCACATGCCACAGAGAGGCTGGGCCTGTGAGCCATGGCTGCTGAGCCTGTGCATCTGGAGCCTGTGCTCCACAACAGGAGAGGCCACAACAGTGAGAGGCCCCCGTACCACAAAAAAAAAAAAAAAAAAAGCATTTGGATTAAAGATCTAAATGTAAAGCCACTATAAAACTCTTAGAGGAAAACATAGGAAGAACACTCTTTGACATAAATCACAGCAAGATCTTTTATAACCCACCTCCTAGAGTAGTGGAAATAAAAAAATGAAAATAAGCAAATGGGACCTAATGAAACTTAAAAGTCTTTGCACAGTAAAGGAAACCATAAACAAGACCAAAAGACAACCCTCAGAATGGGAGAAAATCTTTGCAAACAAATCAATGGACAAAGGATTAATCTCCAAAATATATAAATAGCTCATGCAACTCAATATTAAAAAAAATTAACAAATGGGCAGAGACCTAAATAGACATTTCTCCAAAGAAGACATACAGATGACCAAGAAGCACATGAAAAGCTGCTCAACATCACTAATCATTAGAGAAACGCAAATCAAAACTACAATGAGGTATCACCTCACACTGGTTAGAATGGGCATCATCAGAAAGTCTACAAACAAAAAATTCAGGAGAGGTTGTGAATAGGGAACCCTCTTGCCCTGTTGGTGGGAATGTAAATTGATACAACCTCTACAGAGAACAGTATGGAGGTTCCTTGAAAAACTAAAAATAGAATTACCATATGACCCAGCAATACCTCTAGTGGGTAAGTACCCAGAGAAAACCATAATTCCAAAAGACACATGCACCCCAATGTTCATTGCAGCTCTATTTACAATAACCAGGTCATGGAAGGAACCTAAATGCCCATCAACAGACAAATGGATAAAGAAGATGCGGTACATATATACAATGGAATATTACTCACCTATAAAAAGGAATGATATTGGATCATTTGTAGAGATGTGAATGGACCTAGAGACTGTCATACAGAGTGATGTAAGACAGAAAGAGAAAAACAAATACCGTATATTAATGCTTATATATGGAATCTAGAAAAATGGTACAGATGAACAAGTTTGCAGGGCAGAAATTGAGACACAGATGTAGAGAAAAAAACGTATGGACACCAAGGGGGGAAGCGGGGGTAGTGGGATGATTTGGGAGATTGGAATTGACATATATACACTAATATGTATAAAATAGATAACTAATAAGAGCCTGCTGTATAAAAATAAATTAATTAATTTAATTAAATTTAAAAAAAGAAAGACTGAATTGAGATCATCTCATTATCCATAGGATACCAAAAATGCAAAGAGCTTCAAATTTCTATCACTATGAATAATAACTATATTTTAAATGGTTAAAGCTGCTAGAGATTGAAATAATTGTTCTCTGTTGATACTATTTTGGAAATATTTTTACAAATTAAAAATAAAGTATTGCATTACTTTACTATAAGATATAAGTACAATTTTCACATTTATCAGATTATAAAATGCACGTGTTTTTCTGTGAAACTTGGGATGTGATGCCTTTGACTCTAGATCTTATATTCCAGTTGGGACTCTCTAATCCCTGGTTCGTACTCTAAAGAATAACTTGAAAGAGAAGAACAGTGAGTTTATAAAAACCTAAGTCAGAAACAACATTCTGTTTCAGAAGATACCTTTTTACAGTCTCTTCCCCAATATTAGTTTTATGAATATCTGTTTGCAGGACAGTTTGCCTTTAAAGTGAATTAGAAAGATGGGATTTATAAAGTGGATCTGAAATAATAAAATTAGATGTTAAGTGCTAATTTTTAACTTTAATACATGCATAAATGTCTACTGCAAGCTTTAGAGACTGAATAATAACTTTAACAAGGCATAACTGTAGCCAAGCATTTCCCAAAAATGTAACTGTAAAAAAAAGCTCTGAAAAATAACCCAGACAAATGTACCCCTTTAACATAAATTATCCAAAAATGCTCTTTTAGTCTTAAGAAAGTACAGATAGTATCATTAAAGTCCAAAATAAAATCAGGGTGAAAGAAACTATTTTCCAGAACTTTGCCTTACCCGGCTTTTCACTCAGGATCATTTTAATTGCATTAGACTGAGGAGCTGTGGTCATAACATCATCTTTAAGTACTGTTGCCTCTCCCTTTTGTTTACTGAGAGTTGCTGTCCATGTGCCCAGCGAGCATTAATTACACCACTGGGTCTCGAAGCCAGAGAAAAAGAGAAGACCAAACAGAGCCTCCACCTTCCAGAAGCTCACCTTCCAGTGGTAGAAAGGAGCCCATAAACCAGCTACAACATCAGAGGTGAGAAGACACCTGTAAAGTATTCTGAGCAGCCCCATGTGCAGTGAGTTCTGAGGACTTGGACTCCACACAACTCTTAAAGCAGTGCCTCTGGACCCTCCTGCACTGGTGGTGGGATGATAAATTGGTGCAGCCACTATGGAGAAGAGTAAAAGAAAATAGAGCTGCCATATGATCCAGCAATCACACTCCTGGGCATATATCCAGAGAAAACCATAATTCCAAAAGATACATGCACCCCAATGTTCATTGCAGCACCATTTACAATAGCCAGGTCATGGAAGCAACTTAAATGTCCATTGACAGAAGAATGGATAAAGAAGATGTGGTACATATGTATATATGTACAATGGAATATTATGCAGTGATAAAAAAGAATGAAATAATGCCATTTGCAGCAACATAGCTGGGCCTAGAGATTATTGTACTAAGGGAAGTAAGTCAGACAGAGAAAGACAAATATCATATGATATCCCTTATATTTGGAATCTAAAATATGACCCAAATGAACTTATCTACAAAACAGAAACGGACTCACAGACGTAGAGAACAGACTTGTGGTTGCCAAGGGGGAGAGGCAGTGGGGGAGGGATGGACTGGGAGTTTCGGTTTAGCAGATGCAAACTATTATATAGAGAATGGATAAACAACAAGGTCCTACTGTACAACACAGGGACCTACATTCAATATCCTATGATAAACCATAATGGAAAAGAATATGAAGAATATGAAAAAAATTTTCAAGTTTTATACTTCATAGTCACTGGGAAAAAGATGTTTTCCTGTAATCTTGAAAAGTGGTAAAAAGTCATCTTCAGAAAGAATCTTCTTTTTGTCTGAGTCAGTTTGTCAGGGCTACCTTCACATAGGACCACAAACTTGGGCTTAAATAACAGAAAATTATTGTTACCTTTCTGGAGAACAGGAATCCCAGATGAAGGTGTGGGGAGGGTGATTCATTCTGAGGCTGTGAGGAGAAGTCTGCTCCCAGCCTCTGCTCCAGCTTCTGGGGCTTTGATGGCCGTCCTGGTGTCCTTGGCTGGTGCATCCCTGTCTTCATCTTCAGGTAGCATCCTCCATGTAGGTACATCTGTGTCCACACTTCTGCTCTTCATAAGGCTGGAGCCATAGCAGTTTGGGGGCCACCATGCCCCACTATGACCTCATCCTCACTAAATGGATCTCCAATGACCCTATTTCCTAACAAAGTCATATTCCAAGGTACTGGGCATTAGTCCTTCAACGTGTGAATTTGGAGGGCATGCAATTCATCCCACAACAGCATTCAAAGTACAGTAAGTGTTCACGGAAATTAAATCTAATATAAACAGATCTGCCTAAAATTTAGCGCCGTGCTATACCCGGCGCTCAACATGGTCCTTCTCTCAGTTTAATTCTGTGAACTGCTGGCTGCCAACTCAAGAACATGAAGGCGGGTAGAGACAGGCATGGAACAGGGGCTATAAGTGGATGATACAGGTTGTGTGAGTGGTGTGGACGTGGCAGGCAGGGGAGTACACGCCGCATCCTAAACAGGGCTGCCCCTCAGCTCTAACCAGCTGAGGCCACAGAGAATTCTTCAAGACTGTGTGGACATAGCATGTTTAGGTGTCATCACCCATACTAATTATAGGTTTATACTGGACACACACACACACACACACACACACACACGGTGTGAGTACCAGTCAGCAGAGTCCAGCCCACAGCTCTGCAATTCCAGGCCATGAACCCATTTCCACCCCAGAGCTTCTCCTCAGTCCCCTGTGCTGAGATGCCCTAGGATCCCACCCCTCTCCACACTCTTGGCAATCTCACAGTTTCAATAGCAACTCTTGAAAATTCACTTTTTAAAAAAGTTTTATATTGGAGTGTAGTTGATTTACAAAGTTGTGTTAGTTTCAGGTGTACAGCAAAGAGATTCAGTTACACATATACCTGTAAGTATTCTTTTTCAAATTATTTTCTCATTTAGGTTATTACAGAATATTGAGCAGAGTTCGTGTGCTATACAGTAGGCCATTATTGGTTATCTATTTTATACATAGTAGTGTATATGTGTTAATCCCAAACTCCCAAGTTATACCTCCCCCCGTTTCCCCCATGGTAACCATAAATTCATTCTCTAAGTCTGTGAGTCTGTTTCTGTTTTGTAAATAAGTTTATTTGTATCATTTTTTTTAGATTCTGCATGTAAGTGTTATCATATGATATTTGTCTTTCTCTGTCTGATTTACTTCACTTAGTATGATAATCTCTAAGTCCATCCATGTTGCTACAAATGGCATTACTTTGTTCTTTTTTATGGCCGAGTAGTATTCCATTGTATATATGTACCACATCTTCTATATCCACTCATCTATCGATGGACATTTAGGTTGCTTCCATGTCTTGGCTATTGTAAACAGTGCTGCACTGAACACTGGGGTGCATGTATCCTTTTGGACCATGGTTTTCCCCAAATATATTTGAATCCTCCTCTCTTAGCCTGGCTTTTGGCCTGTGCTTCCATCCTTCATTTCCAAACCCTGACTGGTTGGAATTTCAGACTCAGTGCCCCCCTTGACCTCTCCTCCACTCCCTCAGCTTTTCCTGTCCCTATTAGAGAGATCATTACTCCCCACCTCCCCCCGGTTGGAAAATTATGGGAATGCTCTGACTCTTGTCTTGTAAAACTTCTACGTCCAACAATTGGATAAATTTGCACCACTACCCTTTTAAAGAGTCAGGAAGTATAATAATGCTCCCCCAGGTAATCCTTTATGGGCCTGCCAGGGAGTGTAAATTCATCCTCATCTCCCGAACAGCCAGCCAACTGGAGAGAAAATTAAAATGTCAACCAATCTTCACCTAGTGTTTTTGCAATATGCATCTGCTACTGTCCCTGGCAGCCAAGGGACACGCTAGAATCCAATAACCCATTCGCTAGGGTCTCAGAAGCTGGTGCTTTAAATGTTTAATCTCAACTTTAAAACCTTTACAATGCTTCTGAGAAGTTGGCTCGAAAATAGCACACATGTGCACAAAAATACCAATCAACTGATAAACAAACAAACTGAAGGACACACAGAGAAATAGGAAACGTTTTGGGAAAAAAAGATTGATAACATGAAGCCCGCCTTCTCCAGTAGGAATGTATTGATGGCTATGAGGATCTGTTCATGCCTACAGTTTCTCTGAATGGAAAATTGGTTCCTTCCCAACCCCACTAAATATTGAGTAAATACGCAGTGTTTGAATCGGAATCAAAGGATTCCCATTTCAGAGTGGGGACGACTCTCCCCTCAATCACCCGGCACCATCTCCCCACCCTGCTGTCATCACTTTCATCATTACCTCTTATCCTGAAACGGTCACACTACCCTTTAAACTATCAACGGGAACATTTTTGGTGCTTTTAGGATAACCTTTTGTATATAGCACTGATAGGTAGAAATGATTTTGTACTCCTAATCAATATTTAATTTATGAAAATTACAAAGTCAAGAGTGAAGTTCCCCTGGAAGTTGAAAGTTCAGCTTGTAAATATTGTTACATTTTATAGGACTGTTAACCTTTAATCAATTAAAACCTCTGAGTTATTTCAACATGTATTTATAAAATTACTATATTCCATTTCCTTACAAATATTGCACTAGTCTGCCATAATCAACAAAACCTTTCCACACACTTAAAAAGATCTTAAATATCTAGTAAATGAATGTATAAATGTGGTAATTCTTAAGTTCCCTTAAATGTTTTGATATTAGTTGTAATTTATTTTTAACTTGAATGTAAATTAACTTCTCAATTACATATTTTAAAGCTTCATAAAGGATACCCAAACATGAATCACAGTACTTATATTATTCAAAATATTGCTAAACAACACAAAATATAAATATCACAGTGTTGTTTCATTATGTTTCTATACCGAATTCCAAATCTCTCCTGGTTAAAAGTATTTAATTACTGTCTTCACACACTAGGTTGTCCCCTAATGTTGGGGTCACTTGTTCACCATCCAGAAATGGCAGCAGCCCAAAAGCCCTGCCTTTCAGACATCCGAGAAATTCTGTTGACTCCCTAGGGCAGATCTGTACTGCTTTCAAAACAAACTTGTTAACAGTTCTTGTAGATTATTTTTCCTTATAAATAAGAAAAATCAAGTGACTCTCTAATGGGGCATTTGGTCAAAATTATATTGAAAACAGGGAGAGAAGGACTTTGGGGTTTCCTCTGAGAGGGTTGGGAAGCGTTTGAATACAGAGCAGGATGAGTGATCACCTGGCAGCTGCCACCCAGGACATAGATGGAGGCGGGCAGGTGGGTTTGTTAGGAGGTAAGACCTTGACCATCCCAAGAAAATGCTCACATCTAGTCTGTGGACAGCAGGGAAACATAAACGTCAAATAGTTGTTAAAAGAGAGCCATCATTTCTGCTGAATTTGTTAAAAGTGCTTGCAGGCCAACATTTATTGAAAAATATCATAGTTTATTCAATTAAATTTTTAAAGTCCTGCAATACACTTAGGTCAGAAAGTAAAGGTTAAAATGTCATTTCTTCATATTCCCAGTTGTGTAAAATTCTGAGTGTGTTTGACTAACAAAGTAGAAATGTTCAGTGTCTTTCAAGATTTTTATGAAAGTAAACTTTGCTTCAAAAACACGTAAAATTTAAAAAAGAAAAGATATTCAAAGAGAATTTTGTTAAGATAAATTTCAAAGAAGTTATGGGTGGCCAGAATACGATATTCCATAGTTTCAGACTTTTTTTTCTTTTTAAAAATAATTTTCTAATTTATAGAGATCCTATTCTTATCATATATGCCACTCTGAACTTTCATATATTATTTACATTTATTTATAAAATTTTAAAAAACAAAATTAGCATAAAAAGTCAAAGTTAAATCAATCATTGGCAAGTTTGTCTATTCTTTCCAGAGAAAATTCTAAACAAAGTTACCGTATGAGTGTTGTCCAGCTGTCTTCCACAATATGTTCACATGCCCTAATGGAACTCTTTTGGAACCAGACAACAATAGGGGAAAAAAAAAAAAAGGAAATCAATTGCTTTACAGGCTACTGGTCGTTTTCTTGGTTCACAGTTTCAGAATCGAGATGGAGCCAGAAGTTATGTGGCTGGAGCCATTTGTCAGGCCCTAAGTATTATTTACCTAATGGCATATAACTACAAGTTGTCTGGCAATAAAGGAGACTGTGAATTAATAGAGTCATTAAGTGTTTGGAAAGCAGGAAAGTACCATACGAGTGGGTTCCGTCAATCACCCTGGTATGTGGAGCATTCACGTCTTAACTTCCATTAAAATCTCAGACTAAAAGGCCTGGGAGTGTGCAAAATTTCAAAAATGCACTCCCTCTAGCTTTTCAGACAACACTTTTCAAGATCTATGTATATGCTTATATATATATATATATATATGTATATATATATATATATATATATACACACACATATATATATATTACATGTTCATTATACCACATTTAAATCAAATGTAAATAAGGGACAAGAAGAGATACAATTTAAACATTTAAAAGCCTATATGTATATGGATAACTGATTCACTTTTCTCCACACCTGAAGTGAGCATAACGTTGTAAATCAACTATACTCCAATAAAATTTTTTTAAATAAAATAAAAATTTAAAATCCTATATAGATAAAGTTTCCACTAGAGATGGAACATTAATACCAGAATGAACACAGTAAGTGAAAAGTACCAAATACACACACACACACACACACACACACACACACAGAGCTGACATATTACTCCCAAAGGGGACCCCCGTGGTTATGATTGATCCACTGGAGCATAATTTCAGGAGAAAGAAGTAAGAAGAGCAGCTCAGCTCGCAACCGACAGCAGCTTGAACCCTGCATCGTGTTTATGAACACTGGCAACAGATATCACATGCCCTTTCATTGGAAACATCCTGCTAAATGTGTAAAATTATTGCAGTGTGGCCCCATGCTCTGTCCCGCCCGGCCGACACCTTTGATCTGGGTCCACAGGGAGCATTTATTCGTGGGGGTGCAGCAACAGCTATAAACATGGCGCTAATGCTGGCAGGGTATTGAATTTCCCTTTCTTTTCCAACTGAAATCAGGATTTCTCTGCACTCCATTTCCCACTGGTTATACTTCTAAGTTTCTGAAGTTTCAAGATAATCTACCAAAGGTACTTGCTTAAAAACTGTGACCATCAGTTTCCATTAGGACAACAACAGAAACAATATTCTTATTTCTCTTTGGTAAAGAGAACCGACTGCTGCTGATAAATCCCAACCCTCATATTTCGGGTCTTCTGTCCGTGCGCCAGTAGCTGTCATTTCTAGCTGTTTATTGTTCACAATTAATGAGGCATGAAGTGGAGGAAAAGGTGAACCTGGCCCCAAGCATGCCACATCCATACCCACTGGACCATAAAATAGAGATAAAGAGAAAGGACACACAAAGCTAAAGAGAAAGGACCATAAAACAGAAAATGGATGAATGTGCCCACATACAGTAGGAGGACCTTTTCCATAAGACCAGTGTCCCTGGTTCTACACTGTACTTTCTATTAAATTCCCTTTCACACCTTAATTGTTCTTCCCCCTCTGCCATCTTCCACCTTCAAAGTTAAACTTCATCAACTTCATTCCGTACCTACCACCGGCCACCCCCTCTGCTCTGCACTTAGAGCCTCCAACTTGACTGGATGAGTGGCCTCTGACCAGGTTACCCGCCTTCCTTCTTTCCTTCCTGCTGTCCACCCATCATGTGATTGAAGATGGATTTTTGTGCCATTCTACTGTTCAAAACGTTTCATTGAATGAGTACCACTTCCCTCGAAACACAGGTCAAACAGCTTAAAATTGACTTTACGACCAACCTGGGGAAAGCAAAGAAGGATTTTAAGGTCCTGATTTGAATTTCCATCCAATAATCCCAGAAGGAAACTATACTTCATGCCCTCGTTGATCTAGAGAGACCTCCTCAGCCTTTGGACAGCCTTGATCTCAAACAGCCTTCATGACCAACAGTTGCAGGTTACCTGGGTGCTTCTCAGATGAGAAGGCTCTTGGGGCTGAATCAGGATCTCCATCTTTGACACGATCCACCTATGCACCGGAGAGTTTGAGGAGCCCAGTGTTAGGGAAAAGATTCCTTATTTCCTGGCTAATCCTGAGCCACTGCTCTGCTGGCTCCTGGACTACTTTGCCGTCCTCTGGCCTGATGGTCTGCATTTTGTGAATCGATCTTCCAGAATCACCCACTTGGTGACTTTCACCAAATTCACTTTTCACCTCCATCCTTGGCCAGAAACCACCAATTTCACATCTTGCATGTGGTGAATGAGAGTGAAAACTCTTTATGTGAGGCACTTAACAGCATAAGAATAGGAGGGGTTGTTTTCAAAAAAAAAAGTAAACGAAATTTGTTTAAGACAGAAAGAGAGCGAGAAGAGCCTTGTGGAGAGGGTTTGCGCAAACGAACGATCCTCAGTGGGACAGAGAAAAGGATGGATGGGTGTCACTAATCTCGCTAAGGCAACATTGAGCCCTGTCCTCCACAGGACTCTAGTACCACTGTTTCTGCTCTTACTTTTTTCCTTGACAGACATGCCTGGAGGAAGGGGCTTATTTCCATCTTCCCATACCCAGTAGTGTTCCAGCCCTCCTGACATGTTACCTAAGGCAACCTGCCAACACGGACTCCCAACCCCTAGAGCTGATACTGTCCCAACTTGTTGTGACACCCAAAAGGCACTAAAATCAGGCTCTATCCTCTACTCTTGGCCACAAATACCACCAGCTTCCCGATTCCAGGCTCCTTGGATGTGACTGAAATTCCATTTCTGAGCTTTTTATCTAAATCCCTCACATTGTTTAAAGCCCAAAGCCAGGAACTCTCTATAATCAACTGTCAGGAAAAATCTTTCAATTTGAGTCCTGGAGTACTACTTATATATGATTTGGGATGTTTATCACATTTGTCTTGAATAGTGGACAAGTCCATTCTAGACCCCAGTTTTCTTTGTTCGTGTGAATCTATTAGCTTTTGTTTGTTTGATTTTGCCTAGAGATCATGTCTTATACCAATTTTGAATCCCTCAAACAGATGGTACTTAGTCTTGACTTCAATTATGTTCAAAAACTAATAGTTATATGAGCCAATAATCTGAACTCTAATTCCTAAATCCCTAACATATTCTTCTCTTTTCCAATTGAACCAAAGCATTGTGTTGGAAAGACAGGGCCCTCTATTCCAGGAACATCATTCAGTATATTTCTGAAAATATCCTCTAGGAATTGTATAGTCCTTGTAGAGAAAATATACACATGAAGTTCCTTTTTATAAAAATTCTGACTTTAAATTTCCTAGCTTTACAATTGTGAGATGAGCAATATCTTATTAACTTGGAGTTTAGAATGTTTTGTCACTTAACAAGTTCTACAAGACAATTTTATATCCTGCCCCAACTATCTTTATGGCCAGGGTAATTCTCAGCCTTAGTGGACAGCCAGGAAGTAGGTCAAGGGCTCAGGAGTGTTATTCACCCAGCAGAGAAACATATTCTTCCTCTGCTCCCACCAAGGACACTGGCTTCTTCTGCAGCCTCAGTAATCACCAAGTTGTGCTGATATTAGTTATGTCAAATGTGCATTTCAAAGTTAGTGAAGACACACCAAGGACTGATTTTCATATAACAATTTTAGACATTGTAATATGCTAGCAAGAATTATACTAACAGTCTTTATAGATTTTTCTATTAATAAGAAATCTTAAAAAAAAAAGAAAACAGAAATCAATTGCATCAATAAAATCTTAAAAGGGGGCATTCAGTGCGTTGTTTCTACCCCCAAAAAATGTGTGCATGAATTTAAAAACCAAATACCTCAAGGCACACAGAAAGATCTCAGGTCCTATTATGAGAGAAATAAAATAAGAGGAAGATGAATATACACTCATTTCATGAAAATTATGTAATGTAGAAAATGCAAAACATGAATTATGAGGTGAGCTTCCTTCATTCTATTTCTACAGATAATTAATGTTGAACCACAAAGAAAGGGAATGATGACTTCCCCTTATTCTCTCCCTCAACCCAAAATGTCTTTAATATTTTCATGTTCACTGGCATAATTATCCTTAATATCATGAAATTAATTTTTTTTATTTCAGATAATTTACTCACAATAAATGTTCTGAATGATACTATTTTGAGAAAGAAAATGTCCTTATTGACTTGTTGAAATGATCAAACTCTCATTTGACAACAGACTTGTAAAAATTATCATTTAACTTCTAAGGAAAATGGAGAATCTCATAGAAGACAACCCACAGAAAATGTCCTAAAGGTAGTGCTTAAATACAGTACTGGAAATCAAAATGAAATCCTCCAAGTAATCTTACATATCATAAAATGAGAGTGTTTCTGAATGAGACTTCATTATAGATGCTAGATTTTGTAGAAGCAAAAACGAAGGTAAATTTTATCCAATTCATCCTCTTTTTAGAGAAAACTCTCCCTCATCCTCACTAAGAAAAGAACACCAAGGCACTAATACAACATTGCAAATCAACAATACTTCAATAAAAATTTAATTAATTAATTAAAAAACTAGAACACCAAGGCAAAGGTAGAAATATCTTGTGAGCCCAAAGAATGGTCCCTCTTCTGCAACAAATTAAGAAGAAATGACACGTTTAAGTCTCCAATTTTTTCTAAAACTTTTGATTAAATTTTCATTTTTTTCCAAACAGTCCATTATGTAAAATTTAGAAAACAGGAAATGAATACATTTACCACCTCAATTTTCTCTGCTACAGGAAGTGATGAGTTTCTAGATATGAGAGAATGGATGTTAAATAATCTGAAAAGTTGAGTTTCCACCTCCCCAACCTCTACACTGTCCTGCAAAGCTTAGCTCTTTATTTTTATAATTTTCTCATTGTTGCTGATGGGGATGGTATGTCCTTTGTCTTTTCTGAACTAAATAACTTAGACAAGTGGTTTGATAAGAGGCCCTCAGGATCATTCTCTACTCATCAAATGAGGAAATTATGAAATAGGGAAGTGAAATGATTTTGTTTAGATTGCTGAGCTCAATGGTAGAGAGTGGCAACTAAACTTTTAAATTTGTTCTAAAAAAAAATCCCTAGAAGGAAGAAATTCTTGCAATGAGAATGTCAGTATGAATATGAGGATGTATTTCTTGAGTAACTGATTTAAAGTTGACCTACATAACAAGAGACACCATTTGTGCATGCACTGGGTCACAAAATTAGGTGTTGGTGATATTTTCACTATTGTAAAAAACTGTTATACAGACATAGTCTGGGAAACCCCAAATATTGTACCAAATTATTCATCAGGCATTTCATTTTGACAAAAGTGAACAATATTCTAATATGGATCATCTCAGAACATTGGTTTGATCACCAAAGTAATTTTTTAGTACAGATAGATAGATAGATAACAGTACTTACATTACCAGAAATGGACATTAAATTCCTCATGTACAACTTGTATATAAAAAATTAACAGCTAGTTTATGTCATCTAACTCTGTTTTTATTTCATTTGGGCCTAAAATTGGTGTTACCTTAGAATCACACAGAGTTTGGGGAAAAAATCCATATATCCAAGCCTTACCTCAACCCAACTGGGTCAGGATCTCCAGAACATGAGGAATCAAATGATTCTGAATCTATCCAAAGTTGAGGAACTACAGCAGTTGTGCAAACTATTGACTAAGATGGTATAACTTGTGTGCGTTGAGGGAGTTGGAAAAGAAATGTGCGTTTTAGGTTTTTTGTTTTAGAAAATAAGCAAAACTTCCTTTCACTTTTTTTCCAGTAACATTTTAATATACAGTGTTTTGGAAATTGGATGTCAAACATCTTGGCATTTTAAAACGTAGAAAATTGTAGTCAATGTAAAAGAATGCCTTTTATTTCAATTTGAATAGGGCATACTCAGAATTTAAACCTAAAACTTCCCATTCACCATTAAATTAAAAAAAAAAAAAAACTGTAAGACATAAAGTCGACTTAGTCAGACAAAACAGGAACTCTAGCTGTTATGTGAGTAGCTAAGAGGATGTGGGCCTCACATACCAGTTCGGGATCCCCATGCAAAAGCACGTTTAGAGCACATAATTATCATTGCAGCACTGTATTACTTGGTGACACATATGACATTACCAGAAAGAATTTACTAAAATTCTGAGTCAGAAATTTAAGCCACAGATATGTATTTGATAATAATATTTTGGTTTTGTATGGGGAGCTATTAAAAGAGTGCATGGATTATGCTCTAAATTTTTGAGAAATTGAATTAACATGAATTTGTGTCAAAAAAAGTTTTGAAATTTGGATTGAATACGAAAAAATATGCCCTAGTGGAGAAAGAAAATTCAGGCTTTAATTTCATGAAAACTGAGTTGATGAGAGAAAATTATTTTACATGCTAAATAACATGATATGCCCACCTCTAAGAGCACAGAAATTTAGAAGTGGGGAAAGTAGTCTTTGAAATTGTTAATATAGAAGCTATTTCTTTAAATCACATTAATTCACTTTAGGATAATAGTCAGATCATGCCTTGTTCGAATTATCCACAGACTTGTTAATGGATAAGTAGGAGAGGACTCTGTTGCCACTCTTTAAAATATGTGGGTCTTAATTTAATACTGAAAACATTCCCCAAGTTACTCTGGTTTATAAATGACCTGAATGTTATCTCCACCTGTCTCAGATTGCGTCCCATGGAAACGGTCTGTGAGATCCAGAGGGGCATGTGGAAATTTACTAGGGAAGCTTTCAGAAAAAGGGAGGAGGGCAGGTTTGGCAGAAGGAGACATTGAGGACACCGCAGCTTTAACTGAGACCTTGGACAATCCTACCAGGAGCTGTGTAGTTTCAGTGGTCCTTCTGAGTGTCCCAAATTGAGGCAAGGGGTCTGTTTTTTTATGCCCACCATTCGCCATTAGTGCCCCCAACCTGCCCCAAGGAAAGAGTGTAACTGGAGGTGAGGCAGCTCCTTGGGGCTGAGCAGAAAGACTGGGTTGTGAGAAACCAGGAGCTGATACAACAAGGAGCACATTAGCCCTAAAGATGGGTCTGAGTCAATGATATCTCAATAACACTGAAGAAAGAAATAGGGAAAGAAAGAAAGTGTGAGAGAGGAGAGAGAGAAAGGAAGGAAGGAGGGAAGGAAGGATGGGAAAGAGAAGAAGGGCAGGAAGGAGGGAGGGAGGGAGGGAAGGAAGGAAGGAAGGAGGAAGGATGGAAGGAAGGATGAGGAGGGAAGGAAGGATGGAGGGAAGGAAGGAAGGAAGGAGGGAAGGAGGGAAGGAAGGAAGGAAGGAAGGGAGGGGAGGAGGGAGGGAGGAAAGGAAGGAAGGAGGAAGGAGGGATGGATGGAGGGAATAAAGGAAGGAAGGAGGAAGGAAGGAAGGAGGGAGGGAGGGAGGGAAGGAAGGAAGGAAGGATGGAGGGAAGGAAGGAGGGAGAGAGGGAAGGAAGGAGGGAGGGAGGGAAGGAAGGAAGGATGGAGGGAAGGAAGGAAGGATGGAGGGAAGGAAGGAAGGAAGGAGAGAAGGAAGGGAGGGGAGGAGGGAGGGAGGGAAGGAAGGAAGGAGGAAGGAGGGATGGATGGAGGGAAGGAAGGAAGGAAGGATGGAGGGAAGGAAGGAAGGAGGAAGGAGGGATGGATGGAGGGAAGGAAGGAAGGAAGGATGGAGGGAAGGAAGGAAGGATGGAGGGAAGGAAGAAAGGAAGGAGGAAGGAAAGAAGGATGGAGGGAGGGAAGGAAGGAAGGAAGGAGGGAAGGAAGGATGGAGGGAAGGAAGGAAGGAAGGAGGGAGGTAGGGAAGGAAGGATGGAGGGAAGGAAGGAGGGAAGGAAGGAGGGAAGGAAGGAGGGAAGGAAGGAAGAAGGGACGGAAGGATGGGAAAGAGAAGAAGGGCAGGAAGGAGGGAGGGAGGGAGGGAAGGAAGGAAGGATGGAGGGAGGGAAGGAAGGAAGGATGGAGGGAAGGAAGGAAGGAGGAAAGGAAGGAGGGACGGAAGGGAGGGATCTGGGCAGAGCAGGATTGTACAGCTGGACTCCCTACAACCCACCCTGGCACTACTTCTTGGAGGGAGTCAGAGTATGTCTGCCTCCCGGGAGGAGCCCCTGGGCACTTGGATGAAATGGGTCCAGCCCAGGCACAGCAGCTGATTTCCAGGTCTACCTCTCAGCACCCTCCTCCACCACTCACTCTGAACGTCCCTCATGCTGGGCTGGCAATGCAGGTTGTCTGGCATCAGTGAATCTGAGCTGCTCCTCAGGCCATGGAGGTTCTGTTGTCCATTTACCCCTAAAGTGCACATGAAACACCACAGGAGGCCCCAGGGGTCCCCTGGCAGCAAGCATCCTCCACACACCATTGTGTCACGGTGGCCCAACTTTCTCTTGATAACCTAGTTTTCAATAGCCGATGCCAGTAGGATCATCCATTTCCTTGCCTGCTGGTCCTTTGGCACAAGAAGCCTGGAGATAAGGCAACATGTTTTGCTTAAAGTTGAATGAGACTCTTCCTGTGTAGGCAGGACCTGTAGACACACAGAGCCTCAGGACCACAGGAAGCCGATAATGGGTCACGAAGAGGAATGATACCATTCGCACTTCCACTCTTGTTTCCTGGATCCACGTACTCTACTTCTGGGGGCACAGCATCGTGTAAATGTTCATCTTCTCCGAGTCTCACCTCACACCTGGTGACAGGTGCCCCCTCCACAGACCGTCCTCTTTCTCCATCAGGACTGTAACTTATGGGTGGTGAAGGATGTGGTAGGTTTCTGTTTCTGCTGTACTTCCTTTGCCCTAAAGTCTGTTCCTTGGTATAATGCGATGTTTTGGGTGATCTTCTGTTGGCAGATCAAAGAATCTACAAGCCCACCAATACTTCCATTGGCTGAGACCCTGTGTGCAAAACAAGCAGA
The DNA here is from genome assembly GCF_964165515.1 of Mesoplodon bidens. Taxonomy (NCBI): domain Eukaryota; kingdom Metazoa; phylum Chordata; class Mammalia; order Artiodactyla; family Ziphiidae; genus Mesoplodon; species Mesoplodon bidens. The sequence goes on from NC_138176.1 coordinate 197,356,903, forward strand.
CTCATACTCAGAAGAGGTGTCAATCCAATCAAGATGCTTACGGCCCCTCCAGGTGGGAGGGTCCAGTACTGTTTACACCAGTGGCTGGTTGGTCTCAGAAGGTTCTGTTCAGGGGCTAAGTGCTGGTCCCTACAGCTGGAAGCTTGAATGCTGAGCAGCAGCAATGGCCAGATTAGACTCGGCGAGTGGAGTCCAGGCTGTCAGGCTCCATTGCCACCCCCCTGACGCCTCTCCAGCCCTTATTCCAGCACTGGAGTTGTCACTGACACAGGCTAACTGGCCAGGTCATTCAGTCTACTTGTGTGTTTAATGTCTTTTCAATGGTGGGTGCTTTCCAGTGAGCGTTTAGTCTGATCCCAGCACACGCGTCAGGACAAGAACTTGTTGCTGCCTAAGCATCCCTCAAGATCCATCCCCATGCCTTTTCCCCAGACCTCCTGGACCAGATCTTCCAATCTTCCCTATTCAGGCCCCTGTTTGATCAGCACCAACACCCATGGGTCTGTACATATTCTTACGTTGCTCAGCTTGTCTGTTCATATGCAGTCGATGACTAAGGGGCACCTCTCAGAACCCCATCCAGTGGGAGGGTTTCCCCTCACCATGCTTTTCAGGCCATCCTGGGTGAGACTGCAGTTAGTGGCAGTTCCTTCTGGGCTGTCACTGATATGCTATGCACGCTGATGAATGAACCGAGTCAGCCTCTCCCTCCTCATCAGACGGTCATAAGGGACCTCAGTTGCCACAGGAAGCCAGAGGGGAGAGGTGGCAGATGGGATGGGAAGGGGGTTGCCCCACCTGCTTGCACAGCTCATTTGTGTCATCTGGCCCCACCTGTGCCTGGGGCTTGTGGCATCACTTCCTTCTTACACTGGAGCCCTGCTGGGCTTGCCGGATCTTGGTGGTTCAGCATCATCTTGTTCAAGATGAAGGTCTTTGACCACATGAGGCTGGTCACTTGATGTTCCATGGTCAGTTCTCTACAAAGGACCAATGACATTCCAGTTGCTGCTTTCTGAATGATGTATCATTTGTTGCTGCTGCCTAGGTCTGCTGCAGACCTCTTTCCTGCCTGGGGCCCTGAGGAAAGCTGGCAGCTTTTCACATAACCGGTTTAGTTGTTACAAGAGGATTTCCAAAAGTAGACTATGTTGTATCCAGAACCTGAAAGAAATTGACCTAGAGTTGTACTTATTCGTGGTGGGAGGTGAGTTATGCCAGAGTTTGTCCTTCACTTTGGAAAGGATGTCCTGAATTCCCCAGGCCACTAACCTCCCTACACACTTGGTTGATGTGGTAACCCCTGAACCTTCATGGGGTTTGTCTCCCACCCGACGGGGTTCACGCGTCTCAACACAATGCACATACTTTGTGCTCATCTGGTCCTGTTAGCTTGTGGTCTTTAATACAGCAGACCAACATGACACCACAGAATGTCAAGCCCAGGTCCCCTTTGACTGTACTGTCACAGAGAGTAGAAGATGTAACATAGACCTAGAGCAACACAGTAAATGTCTGTCTTAAGTAAGGTTCAAACAATTCCTATCCTCCTTTGCAAAATGGATGGAAAGGAAGGCATTCATCAGGTCAACGGCAGCCTAGCAGAGGGCAGAGTTTTGTTAATCTGTACCAGCAAAGGTACCACATCCAGCATAACAACTGCAATGAAGGATCCTATTTGATTCAGTTTGTGGGATTCCACTGTCATCCATCATAGTTCTGTAAAAACAAGACGGGTTAACTTAATGGGAATATGATGGAGACCCCCTTGGATTCTGTGAGCAGGGCACTCATCCCTGCTGTTCACTCCTAAGACACAGGATGGATTTGCTGTCTTGAGAAGAAGGGGGCAGTTTCCTGGCTTCTACTTCCCATTATGGTAGCCCTTACATCAAAGATCAAGAACCAGCTAAGGCTACTGTCAACTACCAAGGTTGCCCACTGTGAGTACGACCTGGGCCAAGATTCCGTTTATTTCCTGGCCTCCACCTGCCTCAATGCTCCCAGGGGGGTCTCACTGGCACTGGGGATCTCTAGCTAGTGACATTAATCTAGCCTCTTGGGGAAGGGTCTCTGAACGTCTGAGAATCTCTGTCTTCCCAGTGCACCTTTATGTGAGTTAATGTTCATAGTTCACTTCAGGGGAGGACTGGGGAATTACCACTGAATACCCTGGGTGCAGTGATGCAGGATCCATCCTCATGGGAAACTGGCTTCTCTTTCAGTGAGTGGCTCCAGGTGTGAGGACTGTCTCAGCTCCAGGAACTTGGGGAGGAATCATGACTTTCTACTGGGGCATCACCTTCAGTCTACTACTGATCTGTCCTTTATTTGGTGAAGAAATAGAGTTTATTACATTTTCAGAAAAGATAACCATTTGACAAAGATTAGTAATCCATTATTTGTTTAGATATCAAATTGTACCAGTTTGCAAGACTTAATCTTTCAATCTCACATTTTTCATTAAGAATAAGAACATTTTTTTCATCAAGTAGAGTTCCCTGTGCCAGTACAGTAGGTTCTCATTAGTTATCTATTTTATACATAGTAACGTATCCATCCTTGATTTTTTTCATTGTATAAAATCAGAAGTACCCTTGTTGACTGTCTTTCCCTCTTGCTTCTAGAAGTACCATCCCTATAGCCGTCTGAAGTTTGAGCACCCTTGGCTGTTCCTGCAACCTCGCCACTATTGTGACCAGTGCTCACACCTCACACCATCGTCTGGCCTTTACAATAGTTTGGAATCATATTATCAGCATTGCTGGAAAGGAGCCGGGCTCGTGACAGCACATTCTACTATTGGCCCAGCTGAGGACAGACATCACTGAACTTCCGAGGGATGCTGATGTCACTCTGCAGCAGATGCATTTGTTAAAAAATGTGTCCAAGAAAGCCTGGTCCCAGTGATATTTCTAGTTTGAAGCAGAATAATACCCTTTGGAGAAAAAAAATGTTGCTCAGTATCTGAGAGCTCACAGCCACATTATCTCTTCCAACCTCAATTATGTGAAATGCAGGTATGTTTCCACACTGAGACTGCTACGTAATTTCAGGGGGAATCATTTCCTCCCAGTGAAAGTTTTTTTTTTTTTTTAATGTGGGCCATCTCTAAAGCTTTTATTGAATTTGCTACAACATTGTTTCTGTTTTTTGGGGTTTTTTTTGTTTGTTTGTTTGTTTTGGTTTTTTGGCCACAAGGCATGTGAGATCTTAGCTCCCTGACCAGTGGTCGACCCCGCATCCCCTGCATTGGAAGGTGAAATCTTAACTACTGGGCTGCCAGGGAAGTCCCACCACCGAACTTTTTTAAGTTCTCAGGTGCACTGGAAAGTTAGTAAAACCTTGTGGAATCTGCATTAAGGCAAGAAATGAGATTTTATGATGAAAGCTGAGATAGTCCTGAAATGAATACACATATGCAAAGAACAATAATGATATCAACATCACAGACTGTGGATGAAATCAAACGTGGCATTTTTCTTGGGCAATGCAATTAGGGCATCTTGGAAAGTAGAAACTTATGAGGTCATTTAGGTCGTTTTTTTTTTTTTTTTTTTTTTTTACCATGGAAACCACTATTAGATTATTCCAGGTGGGCTATAATCCCTAGTGTTTTCCCAAATTTCAAGTGCACACCACCAGCACTATAGTGAATTGTATGATGAAGGCCACAGAACACTGAAGTTTCATCTTGGAATGCAGGAGCCTGAAATTAATCAGGTAGCAACAAGCTAAGCCGCTTCTATTACAGAGTTGCTTTATATTAATTCCAAATTACTCTGGTGGAAATATGGGTAGAAAAAAATATTAAGAACCTCTTTGATAAATATTTTCTTTTAGAATCATATTTGCTTATTTTTCACTCAGAATTTTTAGGAAAGTGAAAAATATTAGAGCTAGGCAGGTAATCTAATAAACTTCATCTTACACGTGAAAAATCTGGGGCCCTAAGGTCTGCCTTAAATCAGATGTGTCTCATGCAAAAGATTCATTATTCCCAATGAGATATGCAATTTTGAGTTTTCTTTCTCAAAAAGATGTGAAATTGACATTCTGACAAGTAAGATGGTAAATGACTTTATTACACTATACCATGTTTTTAATGATTTCTCAGACATCCCAAGAAACCATGTCACAATTTTCTTAAAATTTCAGAATTTAATTCAATGTCAGACTAATTAAGGAGCACTTACGCCTAAGTCAAGAGTGAGGAAAATGGGGTCCTATGTTTTAGAAACTATATTTTTAGAAAATAATGGTTCCCTGATAAAAACATAAGATCAAATATTAGAATTTTACTAAATATATAGCCTCATTACATATCAGTCTTCTATTCCCTTATAACTGTGAATAACTTTCAATTATCGAAGAAGATAAAGTAAGGTAACTCCTTTTGGCTTTTGAAAAAATGATGTGTTATATTAGCCTATGTTCTGAAATTTGCTTTTAAAATATACTTGGTATCAATTTACCTCAAAATTTACTTGTCTGGAATATTTCAGAATACACAGTCCTTGAACTGGTTTTTAAAGTTTCTCAATAACAAAAGAGTATAAGAGCCCACTAACCTAATTTCATGTACTCTGTACTACAGATTTGGAATTCTTCTGTAAATTACACGACAAAAATTCACAATAATACTTTCAAATGAAGGAATAGAAACTCTACCAAACAAAAGAAGAGAAAGTAAATCTCCAGTTGTCATCTTCAAGGTATTTAAAATGAGATTGATTTTCTTAATTTTATACTTCGACCTCACTTTAGATTCACATTTGATCAGAATTCTTTTGATAACTCAGTAGCTACAGAATCCTAGGGTGAGAAACACAAGCTACTCATTGCCCCTATTTTAGCCAGAAGCGTTAGGAACCCAAGCAAGACGATTCTCTTAAAAACATCAGTCAGAGTGTGTGTTTTTGCTGGCTTCTCTAATAAAAGTGATTCTGAAACCAGAGGCCTTAGGTGGTGACATGTTGATAAACAGAAACAAGTATCCAAGTACTGATAACTCATTTTTTAATGTGAAAGTAAATACTCACTACATGCTAACAAATTCACGCAGGAATCTAAATCCTAAAGACAAAACCTGGTTCCAAAAACACTCAAAAAGGGCTTCCCTGGTGGCACAGTCGTTAAGAATCCACCTGCCAATTCAGGAGACACAGGTTCGAGCCCTGGTCCAGGAAGATCCCACATACCATGGAGCAACTAAGCCCGTGCACCACAACAACTCAGCCTGCACTCTAGAGCCTACGAGCCACAACTACTGAGCCTACATGCCACAACTACTGAAGCCCACGCACCTAGAGCCTGTGCTATGCAACAAGATAAGCCACCACAACGAGAAGCCCATGCACCACAAGGAAGAGTAGCCCCCGCTCACCGCAAATAGAGAAAGCCTGTGAGCAGCAACGAAGACCCAACACAGCCAAAAATAAATAAATAAATTTATAAAAAACAAAAACAAACAAACAAACCCCTAAAACTAGTAGATCAGAAAATGAACTCATGGCTTCAAGCATTAGCAGCAAACTCATTCTTTGGAAGTGACGATCTGTAAAATGGGAGGGAGAGAACAGGGTGAAAGATAGAAACCACAGCTCCAAGTACCATGACAGCTGAAACGGACGTGAGGGAAACATGATTCTCAGGACTGAAAGCTGCATTAACTTCTTTCTTCAACACTCACTTTGCTTCTTTAATAATACTAATTTTTAAATTTTTATTTTATATTGAAATATAATTGTTTTACAATGTTGTGTTAATTTCAGGGGTACAGCACAGTGAACCAGTTATATATACATGTATCTATGTTCTTTTTTAGACTATTTTCCCATACAGGTTATTATAGAATATTGAGTAGAGTTCCCTGCACTATAGAGTAGATGCTTGTTGTTTATCTGCTTTATACACAGTAGTGTGCATATACACAGTAGTGTGTTTATCTGCTTTATACACAGTAGTGTCCAATCTCCTAATTTATCCCTCCCCTAATAATATGAATTTTTGAATTTTTATTTTATATTGAAGTATAATTGATTTACAATATTGTGTTAGTTTCAGGTGTACAAAACAGTGAAGCAGTTATGTATCTATGTTCTTTTTTAGATTCTTTTCCCATATAGGTTATTATAGAGTATTGAGTAGTGTTCCCTGCACTTTAGAGTAGGTGCTTGTTGTTTTTCTGCTTTATATACAGTAGTGTGTATAGGTCAATCACAATCTCCTAATTTATCCCTCCCATAATAATATTAATTTTTTAAAGGTGATCTCCTGGGAATCGTTATTCATGAGATAATTGCTCCTGTGCTGTTTGCAAAGTCTCCTTTCCCATAAAAAGCCAAGAACGTAAGCAAGGTAAAGAAGAGGTTGGAGAGACTGGAGTGTGTCCTGGGACAGCGAGGCCGAGCTCACAGGAAATGATCCCAGGAAGAGCCCGGGCCTCAATTGTGATGCTCCACACGCCAGAGGTCACAGGGCAAGGGCCAAGGCCACCATCAGTGACTTCCTTCCTCTGTCACCAAAATGAAGACCAGGCAGAGAGGTCACAGGGAATAACTCCAGCGAGCGTTCCTAAGGGCTTAGGCTGGCACATGATCTTTTATGTTAAAAACATTAATATGTTTGATTTTCTCAACAACGCTCATGAGATTTAGAGGTGAGGAAACCGCATTGCAGAAAGGTGAAATAATGCATCCAACTGGCCCAGGTAGTTGGTAGCAGGGTCAGGATTTAAACTCCAAGAGTCTGGCCGTAGACCTGCACTCTTATCCACTATGGCAATACGTCTCAGGAAAGTGTGGTGTCCTAGAAAAAAAGGAACAGGTAGACAAAGAAATAATTGGTGAATCAGTCTGGCAAGGGGTGTGTCTATGTGTGTGTGTCTGAGTGTTCATACACATGCTCACATACATACACACATGTACGTATAAAAAATACATGTCCACTAGGACGTTGGTTAATTCTCTGTTATATTTCAGTGGGCAGGTACTGGTTGAAGAGAGCATACAAGTTTAGATTTCATAGTTTCTAACTCTAGTTTGAGAGAATCCTAAATTTAGATCCAATTTAATATCTTCTCTAAATCCACATTCTTTCTATTGCATGAAACATCATTTAACCAAATCCCTCAAGTAACTTGGTGAAATTAGCAATTACTCCACAACTCCAGGTGAAAAGTCAGTTAACTCTGAATTTAAATCTAGAATGGGTTACATAGCACATTGTCCAAGTGGAACCATCATTGTGTCTGGTCTGTAGACAAGCCTTTTCAGTAGCCCCCTGGTCTGCTGAAAGCATGGCTTCCTCGTGGCTGGTAGGACCCTTTCAACCCTCTCAGCCCCTCTTGTTTGTGATGGGAAACTGTTACTCAACAGTTTTGTGTGATCTCGTGTGATCTTGTGTGATCTTGGGGACCTCAGAGCCCCCCACAGAGCTCCACCAGGTTCCCTGCCTTTGACCATCCAGGCTGCCATGCTCTGCTCTCTCACATCTGGGAAGAGGGCTGGTAGGGACTTCTTTGGGAGACCAGTACTCCCATCTTCAACCTAGTAGTGAGACCTTGGGTGCCCACCACAATATCTGGGAGATAATCTCCTCTCCTTTACCACCTGGCAGAGCTGACCAGAGTAGCACTGTTTTTTTTCTGAGGCCACACCAACATCTGCCCCTGCAGTGGTTATCTTTTCTCTTATCCCCCCTCCTCTCCCAAACAGTAAAATTTTATCTCCTTTTGGGAAAAAGTTCCCTCTTATATTATGATTTGAATTCTACTCAAATTTGTAGGCTATAGATAAACTGTATGTTTTGAGTCCTTCATGCTTTTAATCTTTGAAAACACAAAAATTTGTTTTTCTCTCAAAAGACGGTCTCTTTCCGGGAGAGCAAAACTGTTTTGGCAAATTTAACTCTGAAGCTAGACTGTCTGTCCCTCTCTAGCTGTGAGGTATTAGGTCAGTTGCTTAAATGTTCTGGAACTCAGTTTCCTCATCTTAAAAAGATAATAATTACCTAACTAATAATATTACCTAACTCATAATCACTTGACAAGGATTCAGTGACTCAGACATGTAAAGCATTTGGAACACAGTAGGTACATAAAAGTATTAACTAATATTATTATTATTACTATTATTTTATCATTATTGTTATTTTTATTAAGCAAAGAGGAAGAATCTCAGATCCAGAAAAATGCAGGGAAGAAAAGGCTGACTCAGTTCTATCCTGACTCTATTAGCTGACTCTAATAATTCTATCCTGGCACAAATTTTTCTCGCTTACTCAGAGTAGCTTTGTAAAGCAGAAGAAAGCTTGTTTATTCTCCAGGAAAAAAAGAAGTAGACAAATTTTAAGAGATTTACAGATGTTGTCAATGTCACTAATCTAGAGAAAGACAAATATTAATTCAATTCCTTGATTTCAAGTCCACTCTTATTGTCAACTAATCTATGAGTAGGCAAGGGGAAAACTTTCTAGACTCAATTGGATAAAAGGAAGGAGATTTTATAATGCTATACAAACTAAGCCTAGTGAATATTCAATTTTTTGACAAATATTTCCTGGGAGTCTTACTGTGTACAGCTCTATGCTAGACATGTTGGGATGTGTCTAGCATAAAGCTAAACATGGGACATGCTAAAATGAAGATATATTACACTTTATCCTCTAGGAGTTTACAACATAAAGAGATAAACAGATATATGCACAACTAACTACTCTTTAGCATAAAAAGCTCTTCTAGGAGTCCCAGCTTGCTATGGGAAACAGAGGGTGCATTTCATACTGATTTAGGCAAGATCCAAAAAGACTTCATGAAGGATGTAGCATTTGGCTAGGGACTTAAAAGAAAGATATATGCAAAAGAGTGCTGGTAAATTTTTAACAACTAGTTCTCTAGAAAAAAAGAATAAATATATATGTGTGTGTCTGTACATAATTTTATTATAAAAATAAATGATATGGTATAACTGAATCACTTTGATGTACACCTAAAACTAACACAATGTTGTAAATCAACTACACTCCAATAAATTTTTTTTAAAATAATGAATGATATAGGTATACATAGCCCACAATTAACAAAGAATGACTTGAGTAATCCTCTTTATTGTAATTTCCATATAGAATGTTCTCACTTCCATTGATTTTTGCTATACTTTTGTGTCCGTAGACAACCAATGTTTGCAATTAATGAATGAGTGTAATTGCAAATGTCCTATGTTGGAACTTCAATAGTTTGTCAATGATGTGAGCAACTTTGCAGGATTAGTAATAGTTTTTATATTTCTTCAATCTTTCATGCTATTCATTATGCAAGAACATGACACACTTTTAAGCTTAATCCACATTCTTGACATTTTCTTCAATATTTTCTTAAGTCTAGAGACAACCAACAAAATGATCAATCAGACTCTGATTTTTCATGCTTGCTGATTTCCATGGTATGAACACTTCACCATGTCTGATCTCAAGCTACCGAACTACATGAAGTCAGTGAAAACAGAGTTGAGAAGATATCTGTGCTTGCACAACGTTATGTTATAGACTTAAGGGACAGAGAAACCAGAAAATGGGAAAAAGTAGTAAAATAATTGGGAAGTGATAAGTTCTGAGTATTGCTTGCTTTTGGTTTTCTATATAATATGATTCTTTTAACAGCTCTGTTAAGAACGGTCCCATAAGACTCTTGCAAGTTATGACTCCACCACCCCAGTTCTACAGGGGCTCTAGCACCCACTGGATGTCTTGTTTAGAGAATACGTATATGCCTGGATCTTAACCCTAATTTATAGATGAAAAAAGAGGGGATCAGGAAAGTAACATGTCAGGGTCATTCAAGAACTAAGTGGTGGTGGTCAGACTTAATCCAGATCTGTCTGATTTTCCAGGAGTTTTGGTGGTCCAGGAATTCATGGGGTTGTGTCCAAAAGAGTTCTTACTTTTCTTTAGAATCCTGGCCCCTGCAGGATCACCCCAAGGATATGCTTTTCCCACATCATGCCATGAACCAGATTGTTTTGATGTCTGTAGTTTACAGAGAATGACATAAAAATGGGGTCTTTGGCCACTCTAGGCAAAACCCCACCTTCTAGGACTGTTCAGCCAGCCCTGTTCCAGGAAAGGCAGACTCACAGTCGGCCACCACAAATGCTCCATCATTGCCATCTTAATCAATACTACACATTTTGCTAAGTAAAGAAGTGAATATCAGGAAAGCAGTATTGTATTAGCGTATGGATGGAAGGTGTGTGATATCATAGTTGAGATGGTGTGGGTTAGCTACATGTGGGCCCTCTCTGCTCTTGGGTGAACCAGGTGTAAGGCCACCACGGTGCCCAGTGTGGCTTCTCTGCCGTCCTCTGCTCCGATGGATTTCTGGAGCCTTCCTGCTACTCTACACAGAGCAGAACCTGTGCTGGGACACTGCTCTCCTTGCCTTGAGGGAACTTTTCTTGCAAGATGGCAGTTGGAGCACTACCCTAGAGACGGGATATGCATGTACTGTTTCATAACTCCTTGCTAACCAGTGTGTGTGTGTGTGTGTGTGTGTTAAGTGTATGTGAGGGACAGCATTTGGTCTGAGACTTGTGTTCTTTAAAGTCTGGACGTGGTATGGGTGGGTGACATCTGACCATCTTTCACCCTATGGCTTGTGCTAGCTCTGTAAAAGAACAAACAAATTGGCTTCAATTAGTTCTCAACAATGAGCTTCAGAATTGTGATCAACAGGGAAAGAAGAAGAATTTCACAAAGAGGAAACCAATTCTGCCAGAGTCCAGAGGTGCCCAGGGGCAGCAAGGAACAAGCCAGCATGCCTCGGAGAGTCTGTGCCCTCTTTGGGGGAGAGCTTGTCACCTGTCAGGGGAGGCAAGGACCCAGGACATTCAAGGGGATTCTCCCAGGCCAGGCAAAGCCTAAATGCTGGTTTGTAGCAAACCACTTAATTCAGTTCTTTTCAATGTGTGAAAGTATTCTCCTGTTTTTTGGTAAACAGGGAATTCGCAGGCGTGTCTCCAAAAGAACTCTTTTTCACTAGGATCTTGGCCATTGAATGTCACCCTGGGCTTTCTATTCTAACTCATCTGTCACTTTGCTTCCCAAAGAACATCCCTGCTGGGGCTGTGCCGTCAACCACTTCATGCAGCTGCTTTTTCATCTGTTCCACTGAGTTTCTCAGACATCAAATAGGGTGACCCCTCCCTAGATCCTAAAGCCAGTGAATCTTAAGAGCCCCTTTGTCCAGCACCTGTTTTCATCTGATAACCAACCCCTTTCTTCTGCCCAAGGATGGAAAACCAGGGACTACAGGGCAGCTTTAACCTTTCCTCCTCCATTCAGACTTGTTCAAATTTTACTTTCATTAGCAAATTTATTCCTCAATGAATTAGATTTCCTTCTCTGAGAGCTTGCTGAAGGCCTGGACCCCATGGGAGCACAGAAGGCTCTCCAGTGGAACGACATGACCAAGCTGGATTTCAGAGACAATTAGGATGGCAGCATGACCCATGCTTTGGAGAAATTGGAGGCAGAGTTGGGGTCAAAGGGCTGATTCAACAGTTCAGAGTGACAATGATGAGGGCTGAGCTAGTGTCATAATACTGCATCTGGAATGAGGGGCGAATAACAATATTTGAGATTCATTCTGCAGTAGACAGTCAAGGGCTCCGGGATTGATTTAGAGTGGGATGAAGCCGCTGAAGCAATTAAGGGGTGAAGCCAGGGCACAGAGGAAGGAGCTGGCGTGCATCACAGGAGAGATGGGTGCAGGTACTGCGTGTGTGTGGAAGTGGCAAGCAATACCTTGAAAAAGCAGATCTGGCAAAAATAGAAATGGAACTGAATGGGAAGGAATTAATTTTTTTCTTTTTTTTTTTTAGTGCAGTAGTGTAGTCATCTCCAGCTGAGAGGAAATTATTGGTATTTTAGGAAGACCTCTAATGGTTGCCTAGTCCATCCTCAATATGTAGTAAACCAAATGAAACATTTGTAGGGACACAGGGATGTGTCTAGAGGAAGGAGAAATGAATATGACCCCATCAGGGTCACTGAGAGACTGAGAAGGTCACTAACAATGATATTGAAGTTCAGAAAATCTTTGCATCTTGTTACTGTTTTTGATACCAAAACTTTGAACAAAACGAACCTGTTAGGATTATAGCTTTAATTATCCTTGACATAAATTGAATCATCTCATCTTTCTGCTCAGAATTCATTAACTGTGTTCCATCACCCACTGCAAAAATCTAAACCCCTTAGCACTTCCTACAAGACCATTCTTGATCCCGTCCCTGTCAGCCAGTCCCACTTCTCCACCCACAAAGCCCCTTGAAGGGCTGCGGAGCATCAGGTACAAATCCTGTCTTCAAGGATTAACCCATGAAGGAGGTTCTAAGTTCCTCATTTTCTTACCCGGTGGCTTGTTCATACTCAGGCTCAGAAGCATGCTGAATGAAAAAGAATTAGAAGGAATAAAAGAGAGAACAAAGGAGCATTTTGGTAAATGAAGCCAAAAAGATAAATCCTTTTGCTGAGCTACAGAAGAATAAGAGGAAATTAACTATCAGCACTTTAAAAAAAGAAGGAAAGATGGGGCTCTGATGTCTAAGGCAGAACCACCGCAGGCATCATCCCCACTTGAGGTGCTCTATTTGCTAGCTCTCAGCCCTTCTTGTGGAGGGTGAGAGCAATTAAAAATAGAAAGTTGGGAGTTTCTGATTAGATGCAAACTATTATATACAGGATGGATAAATAACAAGGTCCTACTGTATAGCACAGGGAACTATAATCAATATCCTGTGATAAACCATTATGGAAATTAATATGAAAAAGAATGTATATATATGATTCAGATATATATATATATATATATATATATATATATATATATATATATATATATATATATATATATATATATATCACTGTGCTGAATCACTGTGTGGTATACCTGAAACTAACATGACATTATAAATCAAATATATGCAATAAAATATTTTTATTTAAAAGGACTCAAAAAAATTAGAAAGTCAACAATCTTTCTTCTGAGAGAACTTTTAGTTTGGTAAATAATGTTGAAATAAATGTATTCTAGTTTTGTGAAGTCTTTGAAGAGTCACATATTAATAATGGGGAGAAGTAAAACGCCAATGACCATTAAAAAATGACTGACAATAAATAAATAGTGATTATTTATTATCAATAGTAATTGATAATAATTAATTAGTTAATCAGGTTTTTTTTTTTTTGCTTCAAATGTTGTTTTCTAACAAACCATTAAAAAGTTTATAATTCTGAGTGGTAAAGTCGCCAGGCCACTTGGTAACACCAATTAAACTCCCTACTTGTAGACTCTAGTTTCTTCTTGGACAGTCTACTCTCATCAAAGAAGAGTTTTATTACCAGAAACAGAAAGAAGAATGATTTTTAAGTTAATAAGAAAATACAAAGTTCCTAATGTTGATGTCAATTTTTATTGCTGTGGAGTTTGATTTTCCATGGTTGGAAGAAAAGAAACAAACTCTACCTCCCTCTAAGTGGACTCTCTTAAAATTCTCTCACTTAATTTTCACCCCATGATTGTTCTCATTTCTTAGAACAAGGAAACAGAGTCTTCAAGATGTTACTGTCCAAGATCAGACAGCCGGTAAGTAGTAAAACTTGTTTTGAACCCTGTTTTAATCCTTAAAAATCTACCTCCAAAGTCCATGTTATTTATTTCCAAATAACTTTACTTCCAAAAACTACTTTGAATAAAAGAAGCTAGTGGAAGGTGGATAGAGAATGCAGCTAAAATAATGTCTCCCTGAAGGGTAGGATTTCTGATAACCCCAACATTATAATTTAAGTGATTTCCAGTCATTTATACATTTTTTACACAAACTTTACTAAATTAATTTTTCTAAGGTGATGACAGAGTCTAGGATCCATTCGGCTGCACATTTTTTAAAGACACTAACTCTTTGTGGGGGTGTGCCATCCCATCCCAAGCTGAAGCCAGGTTCCACCCCGCGGCCTCTCCAGAAACTGCCCTCTGCTGAAATGGGCAGTATTACTTCCTGGGGGCGGCCACACCTAATGGCTGTTGATTCAGTGCAGGAGAATATGAGCCTGGTGCCTACAGGGTCTTAATGTAAGTCTGCTCTGAAGGGCCATCTCCCCTCCAGAGCTTCCCGCAGAGTGGGCTGGGGTCTCTGTTGAGTCTGCCCAGCATGCAGCGCCCTCTGTCCAGTCCTGCTTCCTTCCCTTCCCCTTAGGTGTTGAGCCCAAGAACTCTCCCCAGTAAACTTCCTGCATGTCTGTCTCTCTGGGAATCTGCACTCCAGGGACTAGACCTCCAATATAAGTCAATCTAAAATACCCAGTAAATGAATACTTTTGCTGGTAACGTTACTCTAGCAAGAAGAGTTAATATCACTTTCAAAAACATTCACCAAAAAAGAAGTTTAATGAGAAAATTTAAGCTTATTTATTTTAAATTATGTAATAAATAGGGAGATACATTTGGCAAGTTTAAGAAACTCTAGATCAGAGAGATAGTTAAGACAAGAGTCAAAATTTCAAGTGTTCTTTTCCACTATGGTTTATCCCAGGATATTGAATATAGATCCCTGCACTATACAGTAGGACTTTTCTGTTTATTCATTCTATATGTAATAATTTGCATTTACTAACACCAAACCATATATATGTGTATTACTGAGTCCCTTTGCTGTACAGCAGAAAATAATCAACTGTTGTAAATCAATTATACTTCAATTTAAAAAAAATTAAATTCAAATACACGCAAAAATATCTTAACTTTTATAGTGACCATTATTTTTAGACCAGAATAAATTGGTTGATTATTTTAAAACAAAACCTGAATATTAAAAGTATTCTTTGAAAACAGGATTATAAAAGAGGGAGATGCCAAATCATTTAAACAAAAAAAACTACACTTTTTGGAGAAGCAGGATGTGAAGAATTGCCACACAAAATGCCAATCTTGTCTCTGTTGGTAAGTAACCTGTTATCACTGAGGAAGAAAACGTGCCATGTTTCAGTTGAAACCTGTTGCATTTGCAGATTGAGAACAGACTTACAGACTTAGAGGACAAACTTATGGTTACAGGGTGGGGGGGAAGTGGTGGGAGGGATAGATTGGGAGTTTGGGAACGGCATGTACACACTGCTATATCTAAAATGGATAACCCACAAGGACCTACTGTATAGCACAGGGAACTCTGTTCAACATTATATAACTACCTAAATGGAAAAAGAATTTGAAAAAGAATAGAAACAAGTATATGTATAACTGAATCACTTTGCTGTACACCTAAAACTAACACAATATTGTTAGTCAATTGTACTCCAATATAAAATAAAAATGTTTTAAGACAGAGCAGTCCTGACGGGGGAGCATAGCTGTGGACATGAGCTCACCCATCCCGTCCAGGACACGGTCACGACCTGGATCTTGGCAGTAACTGAGCCAAATCCTTTCTGTTCTCATCTGTTTCAACTGCAAACACCGCCCTACGATGCAGAGAAGTCAATTAATTTGTTTTCATGCAACATACTACTTCACAGAATATCCCATTTCCTAAATTTAACTCCAAAACAAAGAAATTAACCACAAAGATATGCAATTCTATTTCTCAATTCTGATTCAATATTCAGCAAAATCTTTACTACGTTCATTGAGATTTCCAAATAATTGTCCTCAGCGAAACTGCTGTAAGCAGTAACATAAGCAAACTAAGATATTTGGGTCTCAGAAGAGCCCAACTTTCACTTAATTTTATTTTTTAAATCCAGTCCAAAGTCTTTATTTGATATAACAGAAACACACTTGGAAGTCCCAAAGTATAAAATGGATGCCCTCTGGTATTTGCCATTATAGCAAAAATACATAAATGATTAAAATGTAAATATATATTTATGCCAATGAATTAATGCTGGAAAAAGAACTTAAGCTCAAAACATATTTACCAATTTCTGCAAATGTTTCCTTCTCACAAATAATCTTTGGTGTTGATTTATGCTAATTCAGAACTGAGAAAGTACCAAGTAAATTAATGTCATTTTCTGACTTAATCTTCCAGAGAATCTACCACCATGGCCTAGATGCATCCACAGGTCCAGGCTTCTGAAAGCACGCTCTTCCTGAGACAGAAACCTGGGTGACAAGGGAAGTGACAGGGGCTCTGCCACGTGGCCCAACCTTCCAGGAATTATTTCTCAAACTATAATGACCTTAAGAGAATTTAGAAATGACTTGAAGCTAAACATTATTTTAACTAGTTTAGACTAACTAGAAAGTTTTTCAAAAATACTATTACAAACGTGGTACAGAGCACGATCGATTTACACAAAGGCAGGCAGAAGTGTCCACTTACTGGCTGTTATTTGAGGAGGTGAAAAGCTCCTTCTCTCTCCTGTCCTCTCCCCCGAGGTTTGAAGGGCCTTATTAAAATGCAAATATTCTCTAAGTGGATCATCTTTCTCAGAAAAACCTTGAGGCCAAAGGAAAACAAGTGGCTGAAAGAGCTAAACTGTCTATCTTCTATTTCAAGCAGGGAATTTCATAAGCCCATCTCCATCCCAAAAGGAAATATCTGAAAAAAATACAACAGCAATAATATCATTTACGTACGGATTGCAGTGTGCCAGCGATCGTGCTAATGCTTTATGTAATCTATCTCATTTATTCCTAACAGTACCCCACCCGTATAGGTATGTAGCTGCAGGTCTGGGAAGCTCTGAAATGTAGAAAGGTGAGTATTTTGCCCACAGTCACAGGAAAGACAAAGAAGTAGCAGGAAAGACAGTGAATGAACTCCACTTCAGTGACATCGACCGTGACACAACCTGCCAGTCAAGACATGCCTTCATCTTCTTTTTGTTCTCTCCTGACTCAGAGGGAAAGACGCCAACATGTTTCCTCTCCAGTGGCCATCTCCACTTCCCATCCCATCCTTCTGACCTACAATGGGATAATCATCCTGTATCTCTTGAATTTCCCCTCCTCACTCCATTATACTAATTCAGTACCTTCAACTGATCCTGTGAACACCTCCCTCCTCTCTGCTTTATAGACCAGCAAACATACACACTCACCTCCACTGTCTCTCTCCTTTTTTATGAATTTTATTGAAGTATAGATGACTTAAAATGTTGTGTTAATTTCTGCTGTACAGCCAAGTGATTCGGTTGCACATATATATATTCTTTTTCATATTTTTTTCATTATGGTTTATAACAGGATATTGAATAGAGTTCCCTGTGCTATACAGTAGGATCTTGTTTATCCATCCTGTATATAATAGTTTGCACCTGCTAATCCAAAACTCCTTTTTTTATTAATTTTTATTGGGGTACAGTTGCTTTACAATGCTGTGTTAGTTTCTGCTGTACAGCAAAGTGAATCAGAGCTATAGGTATACATATATCCCCTCTTTTTTGGATTTCCTTCCTATTTAAGTCACCAAGCTAATCTCAAACTCCTAATTTATCCCTTCCCCACCCCTCCCCCTTTGGCAACCACCAGTCTGTTCTCTATGTCTGTGAGTCTGTTTTTGTTTCCCAAATAAGTTACTTTGTGTCATATTTTAGATTCCACATATAAGTGATATCATATGGTATTTGTCTTTCTCTGTCTGACTTACTTCACTCTGTATGACAATCTCTAGGTCCATCCATGTTGCTGCAAATGGCCTTACTTCATTCTTTTTTATGGCTGAGTAATATTCCATTGTATATATGTACCACATCTTCTTTATCCGTTCCTCTGTTGACGGACACTTAGGTTGCTTCCATGTCCTGGCTGTTGTCTTTTACAGCCACCTTCCTATTTCTGTACTTATTTCCTTTGATGATTTCTCATATAAGTATTCTAAAAATGTAATCTCCATTTCTCATGGAAGTTTAAATGGTTTACAGAGTGATTTCCAGTGACGGCGGAAAGTAAGGCTGAGCCCTTACTGATGATTCTTGACTCCTAGTGAGTCGGCTGCAGACGATCGGGAACCATGGTCTCCATCATTTCCTTCATAAGCACTGCTTCCCTTTATTTCTGCTGTGGTTACTGGCCTTAATGTGTTGCAGCTGAGTTTCCATCTCAGCCTTTAATGGTGTTTCTGCATCTTGTCTTTTCCACTTCCAACACATATATAACACCTCTGCAGAATGTGACCCCCTAGAATAGCACTTTGCTCACCTATCTGCCTTGTATCTGAACTTGCCATGTACTCATGTGGCCTCAGGACAATGTAGAAACTCTTCCACCAAATCCCCAAAGCTGTCAAAGTGTGAACTCCGGCTCCATGTTGCTTTTCCTTTCCTTCTTTCCTTCTACTAAGCTCCTCTTCTCAAAGTGCTCCTTCTCTCCTGGTTTCTTCCACCCAGCAGGACACCTCCACCTTTCCTGATCTTGTGCTCAGACCCCTGTGTGCTCCACATGGTGTCACTTCCTCAGCATTGTTCATGTCCCTTCTGCCACCTCACCTCCCCTCTGCCACTCCACTTCCCATGCAACTTGCTTTCCTCTGAGGAGTGTTGCCTCAGTATTTCATCTAGCTGGCTTTCCAACATCAGGCTTTTACAATTCATTCAACATTTTTTAAATTTCCTGTTATCACGTGGTCATGAGTGTATATCTTGCCTCTTGAACCAAGACGCAAGTTAAAATGCTAACCAGACTTAGCATTTTCTTGAGAGTATTGTAGGATGTGGGCCATTTCCTTTATGTCTCTGTCTCTACCCCATAGTGTAGAATACAAAGTTTTGCCCAAAACTATGTATTAAGTGAACAAATGGTAGGCAATATTTAGTCAGGATTTTATGCTAACTCACTAAAGAAGTGGCAACCATCTATCAATGGAATTCTATAACAAGAAAAATCAACTTCTTATTAAAATACTTTTCAGGTTACAAATGGTTGGATTTGCTCCATCTTCCTTGCCCCCACCAAATATGGTGAGTTTCTTTCTTTTCCCACATGTGCACTTTATCAGGAGACCTTCTGGGAGCTTAGTCTCTGGTAAACAACTTACTGCAATATTAATAAAAGGAAACAGATTCAGATTGCTAGAAAATTAAAAGTCTCAGTTACCTCAAAGATGACTCCACTCTGGTAGTAAAAATAAAATAAAATGCAAACCTATAAACTTGTTCCATGAAGGCTTATATGAATACAAGAAACAATGGTCTAAAAGTGAAGCATGAAGCCAATTTCTCCAAAGATAGGTTAATACTCTTACAAATGTTTCCACTTGTTCCTTAAATAGTTCTTCATTTCATGAACTGAGGTGTCCAAGTGCTAACATCACTCCATCATAACAGTGCCAACTTACTCTTGGCATGGTTAGAGCTTAATTTTTGAAAGACTGCATTTTATATGCTCCATTTGTAAGGTGAATTTAGACAAAATTAGGATAGGAAAATTAGCACAATGAAGAAGAATATGAAGAATAAGAGATCCGTGCATTCAAAGAGCTGCAATAGATCCACAGGTATTACTTCTCAAAATGAGTTAAACTGGACCAAAGAGTAGAATTCTGGATGGAACTCTGGATGAAAAATTAGGAGCTATTTTCTAGATTTTCAGCTCACCGTGAGCTCATGAGGAGATTTACTCCTTGTAAATCACTCTTAGGAGAGTGTTAGAGAACTTGAAATAGAGTCAAACATTACCACAAGTAGGGATGTGTCCAATGAGACCATCAATTCTTTTCAGGCAAGTACATTAACATTAAGTCTTACAGAGTAGTGGGACCACTGGCTTCTTTGACTGAATGATCTATATTGGTTCTGCAAATTATTACAAGTATATTAGATAACTATTCAAACTTTACTAGTAATTGGCATAAAATAGAAAGAAATATTAAAGTACTCATGATTAAATAATTAAGATCATCATTTTTATTGAAAAAAGTTTTTTCTGACTTCTGCTTCTGGAAAGATGGAGTACATATAATTTCTCAATTCCTCCCAGTAAGTACAAGTAATAATAATGGATATTGTATATAAACAAATATGAGTACTCTGAAAGGTGGAGAGAAGAAAGCAAAGTAGATCAGGACATCGGAGTCTGAAGAATGACACAGTGGTGAGTGCCCTGGATTCTCTTTTTGCCTAGAGTCCCTTAGATGGGGTCTATGAGGTACTGGAGAAGCAGACAACATGGAAATGCCAACAGGGACAGATCAGAAAAGCCCAAGCAAAGCCTGCTCTCTCAGCAAAGGAGTAGGAAAAGGACATCCCAGAAAGATGGAGATCTTCTATAACATAACCACTCTGCTCCAGGCAAAACCAGAGAAAAAACTGTGGCCCTTCCCCATCCCTGTCATCACAGTCCACATGGGGAGTGTAGACTCCACCCTCACCAGACTCTAACAAGACTCCTTCTCCCCACCTCCCAGTGTGGTGTCAGAGAAGCAGGGAGCCTGGAATCCCATCCACCATTACTAATGAGGTACCCCCTCATCCTCACCAGGTGAGTACAGGAGGCCCAATGGAGAGTCAGGACCTCAACCACAACCCAGTGGTGAGGTGATGGAACTTCCCTCCACAGTGTAGGGGACCATGTGAAAAGGGTCATGAGGCGTCCCCTCCTTCCCAGCCAGTGTGTTACAAATGGAAGCCCCTGGAAAATGTGATAGCCCACCTCCTTCCAGCAGTAGAAGGAGCCCCCTTATCCAGGTGTCAGTGGAAGCAAGTGGAGGACCTAGATGTCCACTCCAACCTGGCAGTCCTGAAGCAGCACCCTCTTCCTTGCTGAAGAGGACTCCGGAGAGGTCTGCTAAAACACATGATTTAAATAAGACCCAGCCTCTCATAACATTATACCAAAATTATCCAGATTCTAATCAAATGACTCATCTTACCAGGAACCAGGAAGATCTCCACTTGAATGAGGTAAGGTAATCAATAGATACTAACACTCAAGTGACACAGGTGTTAGAATCATTTGGCAAGGATTCCCAACAGCCATCATAAAAACACTTCCAGAACTACTTATGAACATGCTTTAAAAAACAGAAAGTTTTAACAAAGAATTAGAAGATATAAGGAGGAACAAATTTGAAATTTTAGAATTGAAAAATACAAAACTAAAATAAAAACTCTCAAAACAAAAATGGAAATTACCCAATCTGAGAAACAAAGATCAAATCAACTGAAAAAAAAAATGAACAGGGGCATGGGAGACTATAACAAAAATTCTAACTTTTATGTCATCTGCGTCCCTGAAGGAAAGAAAATAGAGGATAGGGTTGAAAAAGTATTCAAGTAATAAGTGGCTGAAAACTTCCCAGGTTTGGCAAAAGACATAAGACTACAGATTCAAGAAGCTGAACAAACACTAAATAAGATAAACCCAAGGAAACACACACCAAGATGTATCATAGGCAAACTTCCAAAAACTAAAGACAAAGAAAAAATCTTAAAAATAGAAAGAAATTACTCATTAACACATAGGGTAAAAGCAATCTGAAGGATAGCAGATTTCTCTTGTGAAAGCATGAAACCAGAAGGAAATAGTATAGCCTTTTCCAAGCACTGAAAGAAAAGAACTGTCCACAGGAATTCTACATCCTCTGAGATTGTCCTTCAGAAATGAAGGATAAATCAAGACAGTCTTAGATGAAAGAAAACTAGGAACCAAAAGTAAAACCATCAATAGCAGACCTACCCTAAAAGAATGCCTAAAGGAAACTCTCTAACCAGGAATAAAATGATAAAGGAGGAATCTTGGAAAACCAGGAAGAAAAACAGAACCACAGAAGGAGTGAAAATATTTCATTCTCATGAGTTTTCTAAATTGTATTTGATGGTTGAAGCAAAACGTATAACACTGTCTAATGCCTCAATGTATGTGGAAGGAATACTTAAGACAATTATACTATAAATGGGGGAAGTAAAGGGATGTAAAGACAAGTAGATTTCTACCCTTCTCTAGAACTGAAAAATGTTGACACCAATAAGCCATGATAAGGTATATATATAATAACCTACAGTAACCTAGAGCAAAAAAAAAATTGCTTAGAGCAATAGTTATACAGAGAAATATTATAGATTTTCTATAGTAGAAATACTATAGAAATACTCGAAAATACTATAGATCTCCAAATGTCAAAATCATATGGATGGAGAACAGATTAGTTGCTGCCAGGAGCAGGGAGCTGATGGAGAGGGGTGGTGGGGTGACCATGAAAGGGGAGAAGGAGAGAGGGCTCAAGGGGATGGAATAGTTCTCTACCTTGACTGCAGTAGTGTTTGTGTGGATCACCACGTGTAATACAGTGACATCAAACTAAGCGCACACATTGTGTCAATGCATTTTCTGGGTTTATACCGAACTCTAATTATGAAAGGTGTAGCCACTGGGAGACCCTGGGACAGTGTATATGGGACCTTTCTCTAATTTTGCTACTTCCTGTGTGTGTATAATTATTTCAAAATAAAAAGGGTTTTATAAAGGACAAAGTTATACAAGACAAGCTAAATCAGAACTAACTGGCTACAAAATAATAATAATAATAATAATAATAATAATAATAATAATAATAACAATAATAATAGAGGTTAAAGCCAAAAAAATGAACAAAAATTTGTGGCAACTATTTAATTCTTACAGCAACACACATGTGTAAAACTTCATAATAGTAGCTTGAATGTTAATGACACTGGCAAATGTACCTAGAAAACCATAATTTTTTATTCTGTAAGACTGCCATTAATTAGAAAGTGCCTTTGTGAATAAGCTTTTGATTCCTGTTCCTCTGTAATATCATCAATCCCTACTTACTACCTTGTGTCTGTCAGGATAGGCTAGGTTATGTTGCTGTTATAAGCAGACCCCAAATTTCACTGCCCCAAAGGTACAAATATTTCTCTCTCTTTCATGTTACCATAGACACTGGGTTGCCTGGCATCATCCTCCTGACACATCTTGCTGATGTAGGAACAAGGTTCTCTAGTGCTGCTGGTCATTCTGACAGAGGGAACCAGAGGGGAAGGTCACCAGTGTCTGTGGCCCAGGCAAAGCTTTGGCTTGAAGCCGTTTGTAAGCACTATCACCAATGCCCATCACTAAGCCCTGTGTTAATTTCATCCTCTGTTTGTTTCTATGCCGACTACTGTCGCTGGGGAAATAGAATAATCAGGATCCATCCTGGGAGGTATGATTGATATCACTTCCAACCAAACCTTAAAATGTAGATGAGGAAAGCCCATCCCCCAGCATAAATCCAAGGTACTCTTACCATAAAGAAGCGGGGATTAATTCTAGAGAGTAAGTAACAGGCGTTCACTGCATCAAAGAACTATGGTGAATATTACATTGCAGAGGGATATCTCTTCCAATAGAATAGGAGGCCCTCTACACCTGTAACAGTGAGGTGTTTACTTATGTTTCCCAGGATAGATCTCAAGTCTGTACATAGTAGGTAACCAAGAAGTCTTTGTTGAGGGGTTGACTGAGTGAAGTAAGGAATGGAAGGAGGGAAGGAAGGGAGGGAGGGAGGAAGGAAGGAAGGAGGGAAGGACGGAAGGAAAGAATGGAGGGAGGTGACTTCCCTGGTGGCACAGTGGTTAAGAATCCTCCTGCCAATGCAGGGGACATGGGTTCGAGCCCTGGTCCGGGAAGATCCCACATGCCGTGGAGTAGCTAAGCCCATGCACCACAACTACTGAGCATGCATGCCACAACTACTGAGCCCATGCTTTAGAGCCCGTGCTCCACAACAAGAGAAGCCACCACAATGAGAAGGCTGCATGCCGCAATGGAGACCAACACAGCCCAAAATAAATAAATAAATAAACTTACTTTTTAAAAAAAAGAATGGTGGGGGCAAGAAGTATAAAAGGGAGGGGAAAACTGACAATAACTCACAACTGAATTAGAATTGAATTTTTATTTTTCTACTTTTTTCATCTTTTATGTCTAATTTTATAAAACAAAAAATATTAAAACAATGTTAGTAGAAAACAGAAAACATAACAAGAAATACATGTTAAAAATTAATTTCATTTGAAATTAATCCACTAAGACATATAATTTGTGTGTTACATCATATGTTTAAGGTAATAATTATCAGGATACTATTCATTTAAAAAATGAGGCTTAAATAAGCAAATAAATAAAGCATCACGTTTGCAGGATGGAATACTTGGAATCCTTTAACCCTTGGATTTTTCATGCAACAATTGCTCTAATATCACAAATACAATTAAAATAAGTATCAAAGTTAATAACTCAAATACATTTTTTAAAAAACATTGGTACCACCCAGTAGAGGCTACCTGCAGAGGAAAAGGTAACAGTGACACAAGCAGAGAAGAAAAGAACATGAATCTTTGGCCCTTGAAGAGGGTTCGTGAACAACCTAATATCCTTTGGTTCAATCCTTTTCTGCTTACACTAGTCAAAAAGGATTCTGTGGTTTGTAAGGAAGAATCTTGTGGGACACAGAGCCTCCGTGAGCTCTGAGAACACACGGGGCCGGGCCACTCCCAGTGCACCTGGACCACCTTGGTTGTGCACGTGCTAGTGCTAGTGTTTTACATCCTTGCTTCTCTTTTTTCCCTCCTGAGAAGGAGAATGAAAGAGTCAAGTACATGGAAAGTATACCTTCCAGGAATCATCTGTAAACCCTTTTGTGTTTACAATCATTTAAACCTCAGCTACCACACTGAAGACAGTTTCCAAACTCCGGCCCCATGATGGAGTGTTGTTTTCATAGCTGTGACATGTCAATGCTGGTGCCACGGAGCAAAATATTTATGCAGTGAGTCTTGTTCGTGGCTTTTGTGTGGAAGGAACGCTGCCCTTACTTCTTTAAGGGCCATCTCAAAATGCCCGGGAAGGGAATTACGCTGTACTTTAAACAAACATCGTGCTTTACATTTTCAGAGGGGCAAACATGCATTCGTATGTTTTAAAGGGCAAGCACCAAAGGGACTGTTTTAAAGTAAAGAGTCTTTTTATCTCAGATCAGTAAAGCATGCTTTGACTTATGTGGATTTAACTCAAGTGTGCGATTATAGGGTGATTAGTGTAGAAGCCGACTTTGCACCTCTTTCCATGCCCTAAATGTGCAGAACTCCAGGCAGGTCTCACTCTGTTGTATACATATAATGACTCTCAAAGCATCTTGCAACAATTATTTGTCCTTCCTAAACTATTTTCTGACTTTCCATCAGACCTGTCACAAACCTTATTGGCCACCGTTTCTTTCCTTCCCCACCTGGAGAGATCTTGAGAGACTGGTCTTCCAAGAGACCTCTCCAGTCTCCCTTCTCAGGGACCAAGATGTGTAACCACCTGAGTGCTGATAGGCGGAGGTCCCGGGTCCGCCTCACGCAGGTTGGGCTACCGGCGGGGCATCTGGTCTGGACCTGCGTTGGTGGGCGCTCTGGTGAAGCACCAGATCCACAGCCTCAAGACTGAGGCTTGGCTGAGTCCTCACCCTGTGCTTTTTGGGAACTAGAGAGCCATCCCCAAGAGCACCCCTCCCTGCACTGCACCCCTAAGACATGGGGCATGAAAGCTCAGGCCCCTGGTGCCAACTCAGGACAGCTGGGAGGGCACCCCAGGTCTAGGGTTCCCAGAAGGGAGGCTGAAGCTTTGACCATGACTGTCTCACAGCCTGACCCTCCCCTCTGCCCAGCGCTGCTGCTTCCTAACTCTCAGAGCTGTTGAACCACCTGCCAATGAGCCACATTTTATGAATCTCTGTCTCCCAGTTTGCTTCCTGGAACATGATTGAATGAATCGCTGACTTGGGTGGTCTGATTTCACATAGAATCTAACCTTATTGGGATGTTTGTGTCTTGGGAATTTAAAACAAGAAACAAAGCAGGAAATAAGGAATCTGTGATGGACCAGAGAGTTTATGAATATAGAGAGAGGCATGGGGACAGCTGCACTGAACCACGTTTTAGAAAAATAAGCTGAAGAATCATTTGAGAAAAAAGAAAAATGATGGATTGGATCCACCAAGAGAGACAGTGATGGGAGAAGTCATGTGTCCCCAAGACATACACTACCAAACGTAAGGTAGATAGCTAGTGGGAAGCAGCCGCATAACACAGGGAGATCAGCTCGGTGCTTTGTGACCTCCTGGAGGGGTGGGATAGGGAGGGTGGGAGGGAGACGCAAAAGGGAGGGGATATGGGAACATATGTATATGTATAACTGATTAAATTTGTGAAATAAATAAATTAATTAATAAATTAATTAATTAAAAAAAAGTATCTTCCCCTTTACGTCCCTGGGATTCCAGGATAATATTACATATTTTTTCAAGAAATACCTGTGAGTTCCTATAACTACATAACTCCTTTTCTTCACTTGAGCTCGCTTGAATCCTTTTTTTAAAGAAACTTTCAACCAAAGTAACTTTGAGTAAAATACTATCCATATGTAAATATTGAGTTTAAAATTTTTGCAAAGCTCAGGGCAAAGAAAACATTCCATGCTCTCTTTTGGGGTCAAAAATTAACTGAAACAATGATTCTGGTGCAGGTAATTTATGAAGGACCATCTCTCAGGAGAACCAGTCCAGGAGGGAATGAAGAGGATGCAAAAGAGGAAAAAGCCACACAAAGGGGCGATTTTAGATGAAGCCCTGGCTATAGCCTGAGCTCAAAGGGTAGAAATATACCATAAAGTTTATTTTGCCAGTGGCCACAGATTGCGTGTGTGTGCGTGTGTGTGCGTGTGTGTGCGTGTGTGTGTGTGCATGTTGGTGTGCATGTGTGTGTGCGTGCTTGTCACATGAAGAGACTTCCTCTGGCACCCTGGCTTTCTGTATGTGTGAGTTCAGTGACCAAACATGGCAAGTGAGAGCCTTCAGCAGCAAAATGGGAGCTGGGAATGATGCACAAAACTAGGAAAAGGGGTCTGAGGGGTTCTGGGTGGGGCTTCAAGAGTGGAGCTGTTTTTCTAGTAAAACAAGACACCAGACACAATGCTCAGAACTGGAGGGACCTCTCTGTCGTTTTTTTAAAAATATGTCCACAGTTGTTGCTATTCCTTCCTTCAAGAAGTGAAGTCTGGTGTTGACATGTATATGGAAAAAGGGACATTCTGTTCCACAAACATCTTCATAGTCAAGCCAGAAAGTATTGGTTTGGCCAAAAAGTTCATTCAGGTTAATGAAAATAAAATACACATTTTTCATTTTTACCAAGAACTTCATTGAGCAACGTAGTCACTAACTGAAAGAACTTTTTGGCCAATCCAATATATTCTCCAAAGCTACCCGGTCCTGGTCTGTCCTAACCAGACACCAATCTGGGCCAAGTCACCAAGATGGCA
Source organism: Mesoplodon bidens (assembly GCF_964165515.1). Classification (NCBI taxonomy): domain Eukaryota; kingdom Metazoa; phylum Chordata; class Mammalia; order Artiodactyla; family Ziphiidae; genus Mesoplodon; species Mesoplodon bidens. The sequence continues at coordinate 197,384,207 of NC_138176.1, forward strand.
ACCATGTTTCACCTCATAAACCAACTGTAATTCATTGGTATGGGTGTCTGAGCTATTCTGGGAAGCTGTGCTGGGAAGGATCTTGAGGCCACATTTTGTGGGGTGGGAGGAGTGTTGTGATCTCTTAGCAGTACCTTCCAAGGGGATTGAGCATGACAGATGTGCCCAGTTGCTTGCACTACCTGGGGAAAATGAGAGGGATGCTGTAGAGGAAGTGTGATCCCTGAGCAAGGAAAACAAGGGCAGACATAGAAGCCTGGAAAAGTGTCAAGTTCAGATGACCTGTCTTCAAACCACTCACGTGTTCTTTGGTGGCTCCCAATATGAGTCACAGTCTTATTCTTTCTGCTATTAGCTTCTCTATAAAAGCTCTCTTTCCCTTCTGAACTTTCTCCAAACCAAGGCATTCGTTCACATGCAAATCATCTTGTTATCCTTACCATTAAACCTGACAGTCTTAAAATTCAAAAAAGAAAAAAAAGGGGGGGGAAGCTTAATTCTCTTTTCTGAGTCTGAGTATGGCTGGAACTGGCCACTCTGTTCTAGAAAATACAACAAGACAGAAGTGATGGTTTGTGATTTGGGGTTGAGGCCACAAAAGGCAAAAATGACTTCCTGTGGTCATCCTCTCTCTCTCTCTCTCCCTCTCTCCCTCTCTCTCTCGGATTATTTGCTCTGGGGAAGTCAGCTATCATGTCATGGTCAAGAGAGGCCCCGTGGTGAGGTGCTGATGACTCCATGAGGATGAGCTGGGAAGTGAACTCTCCAGGCCATACACACTCAGACTCGGCCTGTGTCCTGACCGAAAACTTGCAGACACCCAAAGTCAGAGCCTCCCAGCCAAGACACTCCGGAATTCCTGACCCCCAGAACTTTTTGAAACCACAAATGTTCATTGTTTTCAGATGCTAAGTTTTGGGGGAATTTCTTCTACAGGAAGAACTAATACAGCCTCTTAGTATCTTCTTGGTAGGTCTGGCTTTCTTTAGGTCAAGGCAATGGCTAGGTCATTTGTTTTCAAATAAAATGCAGCAGAGCTGCAAGAATAGGCTGAATATTAAAAAAATGCAAATAACTCTAGCTCCTCTCATACCTGAGAGTCAAAAACTACCGCCTGCACCTAAACATCCCAAGTAGGTAATGTCAGGCATTAAGCGCTGTCAGGAAGAGGAGAGAAAGTACAAGGCCACAGAGTTACCTCCAAGCATGTGGAAATGAGAGAGAAGAAGTAAGATTTGACACCTGTCAGTGTCGCCTCTCTGGTGACAAAACAGCTGGACTTGAGGTTGAAAGGTCTGTGTTGGGAGGAGTCCTGCCTGCCGTGCTGCTCAGTACCATCCTTTGATCACTTTCTCTGTTCCTCAGTTATCTCTCCTGCCAAATGGGACTCAGAAGACCAGGCTGCTAGGCAGCTGTGAAGGTTAGAAGTGTCGATGGTTCGCACGGGAATCTGAGGGCATTCGGCCAAGGTGTGGTGGCGGGTTTTGTTGACAACATGACTAGGGGAGCCCTGCCGACTTTTAGTGGAAAGAGCCACGGGTGGTGGCCCTTCAGCAGGGGCAGGAAAGGGCCCTGCAGGGCAGCTGGCAGACTTGGTCAAGGTCCACAGGGATCCAGCCTCCTGCTGCCCCATTCACGTGGAGAGAAAGTCACCATATAATTATCTGACCTTAGAACAACTTCCATTTTACATACACTTGCAAAGAAGTCTTAATAGATTCATGAAATACTAAATTGTTCAGGAAAACAGTTATTATAAAAATTATACATAAATATATTTTTTAAAGGAATTTTACCAAGGGTTGTTTGGTATTTTGGAAATCGTGCCCCCTTGGGAACATCGTTCTAAGCGTGTCTATAACCAATAAAACATCTTTTTTCTGTCTACGTTTGCAGCTGGCACAAACATAGTGATTCTAACCATTTGAGCAGGTATCAGACTACTCATTGTATTTTGTAATGGGGTAGAGTCTAAACATTTACATGTTGTTACATATATTCGTTTATTATGCATTTATTTCCTTTTATTTCTGCCCTATACGTTTGGCCATTGCATTGATTTTTTAAAAAATATTCCTGTAGAGAGATGTATTATCCATGTTTTATTTCAGACGTGTAAAGAGAATATTATAAAGTAATCATATTAGAAAAGAGTCACTATCTACTAAAACGGAGACACGATGATTCTGGGGGGAAAAGATTTTAAAACAAGAAAAAGCTATGTGAAGAATCTATTACAAGAAAAAAATCTGAAACCCAGAGGACTTTTTAAATTCATTAAATTCCAAAAACCTGACTTGAACATAGCTTAATGGGTAGAAACACATAACCTGAGGTGACATTTGGTTATTTAGAGAATTTATTTATTTATTATGTACTTTTTCATACATTTTGCTACAGAAATTTTAGCACAGGCTCTGGACGCGCAGGCTCAGCGGCCATGGCTTACGGGCCTAGCCGCTCCGCGGCATGTGGGATCTTCCCGGACCGGGGTACAAACCCGTGTCCCCTGCATTGGCAGGCGGACTCTCAACCATTGCGCCACCAGGGAAGCCCTGCTGCAGAAATTTTAAAGTATTTGAGTCTGGTGCGGAATATTTCTCACCAATTTGCCTTCCAAAAATCTAAAATATTCTGAATTCCAAAACATGATGGGCTCCTCGTATTTCAGAAAAGAGATTGTACAAGTTGCTAAGGTGCTGCCTGGCTTTCCTGTGTAGGTTTTTACCGACAAGATGTAATGCTGAATTTAATTCTAACTTGATGACTTAATTAGAGAATATCTAGAGTACCTGACATCTTGAACAAAGCTCCTCAACAGCTTGCAGGAATGGAACATATTCAAAAGATAATGATAGACGTAGCTAAATTGTTGGTATATTAAGATCGTAAATTAGAAAGGTACATTTTCCATAATTTAATGAGTAAATAAACCACAGTGTGATTTCAGAGTTTTTCTTTCTGTTTTGTTTTCCCAACCAACTCTCTATTATGTGTCAGGCCCTGGGGACCAGGTCCTGGGAATAAGACCTAGAAATCATTTCGAGAAGCTTTTAATCTATAAGGGATGCATCACAAAAACAAATGCCTGCCCTTGGATATGCTCAAGGAAAACATGGGTCAGGTAGGTCACGAGCTGGTGCATCCTGGAAAAGCAAAGGACCAGGTAACTTAAAACACACAATTCTCATCCAGAAAAAAATGTAGATTGCTTTTCTTCAGTTTGAATCCTTATTTTTGGAAATAAGCCTTTTTGACATTTTAATACATCCTAAAGATTTCTTTTATGCATCCTAGTTAAAGAAATTCCCTGTTCCAGAAACCATCTATAGTTCAGTATTAGAAAAGTAATAAGATGTAAGGTTAAAAGTGGGGATTTTTTGGGCTTCCCTGGTGGCGCAGTGGTTGAGAGTCTGCCTGCCGATGCAGGGGACACGGGTTCGTGCCCCAGTCCGTGAAGATCCCACATGCCGCGGAGTGGCTGGGCCCGTGAGCCATGGCCACTGAGCCTGTGCGTCCGGAGCCTGTGCTCCGCAAAGGGAGAGGCCACAGCAGTAAGAGGCCCGCGTACCGCAAAAAAAAATAAAATAAATAAATAAATAAAGTGGGGAGTTTTCAAACTGGCTCTGAGAACGTAAAGGTTCTCAGGGAAACCTACCGTGGTGTGATTGGTAACGCGACCGACCCCTGTGCTTTGTACGTCTCTGCCTGGCTTTCTCGGAGGCCACAGCCAGATTCCTCCTCATGCAGTGGTCCTGAAACAATTGTCCAGGGCTCTCGAGGATGTGACTGCATTTTTTTCCCTCCTTTTCCTTTTGGCTTTCCTTTTCCCTCCCAACAGATGTGCTTGTACCCGTATCTTGCGAGCATCAGGCCTCATTCCTCTATTCAAATTACCCCATGGCTTGTCTCCCTCCAACATGACTTAGAGCTCTATGGCCACTTGGAACAGAGTTGATTATAAACCAAGATTAGAAGAAGGCGTCTAAAACCCTAGAATGAAGGCTCAGGTGTGTTGAACTTTCACCTTCCTATCGACCATAGAGAGCTGAGATGTGGCTACACAGGTCATCATCTGTGGTAAGAAGAAGCCCCTCCAGGGATGGGTGAACAGGAAGCACCTGCATTATACGCACCAGAGCCCCAGGAGGAGATCTGCAGTTGACCGGAAGGAGAGCAAGTATGAGAACCTACAACCCTAAGGATAACACTCTAAGAAAAGACAGAGTAAAGGCAGCAATTTGAATCCAATTAATAACAAGATAATAATAATAAACTATCATTCTATCATCGTATAATTATTGTGGTAAATACATACATTTTGCATAATTATATACTAATTATGAGAAGAATAATCGCTCATGTTTACTGTCTGTGTAATAGCATTCCAGGCACTCAGTGTTTCTCATGAGTGTTCTCATTTAGTCCTTAAACGAATTGGAAAGGTAGGTATTGTTGCTACTCCTCTCCTCTTCTTAGTTGAGGACTCTGAGATGAAAGAGGTGAGGTGAGCTTCCTGAGGTAACCTGGCTGGTAAGTGGTGTAGCTCGCTCTAAACCAATTCTCTTTGGTCCTTGAGCCCTAACTATAAGCCTCTATGCCTGTGGCCTTTCATGATAAGTCACTGGAAATATCTGCTTGGGATGCAGAAATGACTACAGGAAACATATTTTCAGAAACACAACAATGAAATAGTAATGCATAGACAGATGCCAGAAATCACTTTTATGGAAATCAGACAGAAGTGAGCAAGACAGTGATTGCAATTCCACCCTGAAAGTGCATTAAGAAGGTAGCTTCGTATATGAAATGCAGATTTCAGAGCTCAAAACTGTTTTAACAGAGGCTCTTTCTTGCTTCCAGATTTTTCTTAAGGGAAATGAAGCAATCCTATTTCTCATTTAGGTAAAAAGGAGCAAAGGAAATTCTCTTAGAAATACAATATTAACAGTTTGACTCCCTATGGTAATATGTAGTAATGAACTGCTATAATGGAAAAAAAAAGTATCCATTTTTTTCTAGTTAGAAAGAGTTCCTCCCCAAACTAGAGCACTGAGAATCGAGAGTAAAAGGAGTTAAGTGGGTCCAAAACTTGAAAAATGTCTCTCTTAGGTCTTAGAATGTGCCAGCAGGATTTAAGATAGGATATAAACACATTACAGGAAAGAATGTGAGATCTAGTGGGAGACGACAATATGAAAAATGCCAAAGAGATAAATCTTGGATGCAAAGTGAATCTCAAACACTTGATCTAATCTGTGCGTTTGATCCAGGGCAAAATTTAGTTACTTAAGATAAAACACAGATTCTAGAGGGTTTTGTCAAGGACACATAAAATATAAATGTTTTACAGCATTAAATTTATTTACTTTGGGTATTTGCATTTTTTTATTTTGTTAACAGTTTTTCGAGGTGTAATTGATGTACGAGAAAATTGCACAGGGTTAATATATACAACCTGATGGGACTGAACAGATGTATACGCCGAGGAAACCATCACCACGATTAAAGTGATAAACATATACATCAGCTCCAGAAGTTTACTCCTGCTTTCCCATTTTTTTAAAGGCGAATACTTGAGATCATTAAATTGACTTGCCTTGGGTATTTAAATATTTAAACTTTTATAATATTCTTCGTTTATGTTCATATTTTAATTTACTTATTCGATTATTTATTCAATGACACATACTCATTAAGTGTCAGACACAGTTCCAAGATGTATTCAGCACTTTTAGAAAACAATGTTCCATATTGAATCCCTTCTTTCTAAACTTCACAGTATGTACCTTTTGCTATCGTGTACACGTATATGCAAGCAGTGTGTATATGTGAGCATGTATGTGCACATGTATGTGTCTGGTCAGGTTCTATGCATGGAATGTTAATAACTTCACAAGGTCATGATGCAGTTCTTATTCCTCACTGCTGCTTCTTCAAAATACTGAGATTTCCTTGGCATGAAAAACATAACAATGTGTGAGTGCAAAGTTGCCAAGAATTTTGAAGGGAGTTTTTCACAGCCAGCGCCTGTTTCTCATTGTGGTTGAAACCCTCTTTCCCCTCACTCTCTTTGAGGTTTTACAGTTCGTCTCTGTTAAGCTCTGATAGACCTTTTAAGTGTAAGTTGTGGGTCTTTAGTATAACTGGCTAGATTAGGTCTATCCATTGCTACAAAAGCTACACAAATACAGAATTAATTCCTTGTATGACACAGAAGGCGAAGAAAGCATCCTCAATAAACTAGGGAGTATACAGGTAGTTTTACTCCTGTATTAATGGAACAGTGTCATGAAAAGGTCATATTGCCAGATAATTTAATTTACCCGATTTTATTAAAATAAGAGTAAAATGATATAAAGGAACACACAACAGAAATAGACCCACAGACATAGAGAAAAAACTTATGGTTACCAAAGGGGAAAGGAGGGGAGGGATAAATTAAGAGTTGGAGATTAACATACACACTACTCTATATAAAATAGATAACTAACAAGGACCTACTGTATGGCACAGGAAACTATACTCAATATTTTGTAATAACCTATAAGGGAAAAGAATCTGAAAAGAATATATATATATATATATATATATATGTGTGTGTGTGTGTGTGTGTGTGTGTCTGTATATATATATATACACACACACACATATATATACAACTGAATACTGTACTCTACACCTGAAACCAACACATTGTAAATCAACTATACTTCAATTTTAAAAGAAGAATGAAGATGTGAACCCTAAAAAATGTAATAATAAAAATCATCGAACTGAACAGACAGCAAAATCAACCTAAAGCTCATTTTCTAAGAGACAAAAAAAGGAAATCATGTATCTGGGTTAACACTCTGCATACAAGAAACATACAGATTATTAAAATTTAAAATTATTAATAATAATTAATAATAATTTTTAATAATCTTATTAAAATTTATTTAAAAAATTAACTGCCCATATAGATGGAATCTTTGTGCAAAAAAGATCCTCAAAAGAGATCAGACATATATACACTAATAAGTATAAAATGGATGACTAATAAGAACCTGCTGTATAAAAAAATAAATAAAATTAAGTTCAAAAATTTTAAAAAAGGGGCTTCCCTGGTGGCGCAGTGGTTGAGAGTCCACCTGCCGATGCAGGGGACACGGGTTCATGCCCCGGTCTGAGAAGATCCCACATGCCACAGAGCGGCTGGGCCCATTAGCCATGGCCGCTGAGCCAGCGCGTCTCGAGCCTATGCTCCGCAATGGGAGAGGCCACAACAGTGAGAGGCCCACGTACCACAAAAAAATAAAAAAGAGATCAGACCACTTTATTTTATTACCTCCTTGATATTGTGCTGATATTGTGCACAATTCAAACTGTAGAAAAAGGGATTCTGCCCATGAGTAGCTTGGACTGAAAAAACAGTCATAAAAGATACCCTCCCCTCCAAAAAGGTAGCTGGATTATTTGTTTCATTATTACTACCAATAAATCACACACGTAAGTTTTGATATAACTTATTTATAATGGATTTAAAATCCAACCACTATCATATTTTTCATAGGAATAAATTCACCAGCAGACTCAAAGATGCTTACCTAACACAAAAAGTTATAAATAAAATTTTAACGGAAGGAGAAGATATCACTAAATTTTGGTGTATCCCTGCATTGGAATATGATGAAACCATTCCCTTAAATTATGGAACTCTGATGACATGGGAAAAACGTTCATCATACAATATTACAAGCAAAAAGTACGGGGGACATGTATTAACATTATGAGACTGAATTTATAAGACATGAAAATAATTACGCCCAAAGATACCATTAGGAAAAATAGTTTGTTAATAAAATCTAGCCAACACTTCTGAAATTTTATCAAGGGAAACTCTTCTCGCCGTTGTCATGTTCGCTTCACATGTTGAAAAATGAAGTATCACCTGTAAATTTTATGATTTAATGGTTTTGAAGGATGTGTGTGTAATTTTTGAAACAAATATGAAACCAAATTCTAACTGGGATAATATCACATCAAGGACGCAGCTTACTTAGGATTAAGAACCCTACTGGTGTCATGCTCCAGGCAGGAATTCTTTTCCTATGTTACCCTATTGTAAATCAGGGCTATGTTGCTTGGGCCGTATGCTTTTTCTCTGAGCACCCGGTGAGGGTTACTTTCTTAGGGTTTTGGAGGCTGGGAGGGGAGGGTCTCGACATCTGAACATGTGCGCATTAGGTGGTCGCAGTGCTGGAGGTGAGTCCAAAATCGACCAGAGGTTAATGTGCTTAAGCTTTTGGTGTCCTCTGTCATCTTTCCCATAATTTCCCCCAAGAAGGTTCTGTTTTCTTTCTGAGTAATTATCACTGACATACATCTGGCAACTTAATCCATGAGAGTCTTTTTGTAGTTGTGTAAGTCAAATTCACCTTACACTGAAGCATCCTTGAACTTTAAATGTTAGACGTAGTCAGGCTGTGAGCCTGGTTCCCACGGGCTCTGATTTGTAGGACAGCTTTCACGGGTGCTAAATACAAGTTAACAACTGCAGTGCTGATAAAAGAGACGATCTCTAAGTAAGACATCCCACCTCCCCCTGTGTGGCCTTTTCCAACAGATCGAGTTTACCGCATGCTTTACCCACAGATTCCGGCTTAGTCCCGCCAGCCACTCTTCTGCAGAAACTTAGCAGTGTAAAAATCATCACCACATTGTCTTCCAACTCCCTCGGTGATGTCATTGATACTTAACCTTTTTTGGATCAAGTCCTCTGATAGAGTACGTGTGTTTACAAACTGTCCACATATAGCACCACGAAGTTCACAGGGAATTTTAAGTGCATTCATGGACCTCAGTCTAAGAGCTTTTGCTCTAAGCGCTAAAATATATAACCAGATTTCTGTAGTAGACACTTGGAATAAGGACTCTTTCCAGTTGAGAACTCTGTTGATTTTCTGAGAAAATTCTATTACTGAATTCTATTTTCCCACTGATTTACATTGTTATTTCAGTGATGCATATCTAAATAACTTGTTTTTATGGAAAGATATAATAAAAGGAACTCAGACACAAGCATCCCTGAGAAACAGGGACTTTCCAATATCACGTGATTAATAAACAGCAAATTCTGAAATTAAAAATAACCGTTGAGATGCAGGATGAGGAAATGTATCTTAATGGAGAAATTCTCCATGGATTATTTTTAACAAAAATCAAATTTGTTCACTCTTCACCTTCATACTTCCTAGGATATCTACCTCAAAACACATCTGGATATACACCTCTCACAAGGACTGGAAGGAACTCTGGCAGGTGATGTGGCAACACCGTTAGAATAGCTTGCAGCCTGAGACAGCAGCAGATTGAATAGAATCCTTTGACAATTTCCGGTAAAGGGACACGTATGCCTTAGAGGGAACGTCAGTGGAGCAAGTGCGGGGGAACACAGGTCAGAGTATCTTTTTGACTGAAACACCCGTACATGAATACAGAGAATATGACCAATAAACAAAATGAGGATTGAAATCATAAAGGACTGGGAAACACAGTTTTATGACTATGACAAAACTGAGCACAATGATGTGGATGAAAGGCACATGGAAAGGCCGGGGTATACTTTGTTTAAAGAAGCAAAAAGGAGAGTACTTGGGTGAAAAAAACAGAATGTCAAAAGGAGCACGTTGCTGGACTATGTTAAGGATGGCTGTGCCGTCTATGGTTCTGAGAATGTTCCCTCCTGTAGAGCGGTCAGGGAGCACTGAGGCAAAATGTAACGTTGAGGGGCTCTCAGTTCAACAAATATTTACTGACTGTCTCTTCTATGGTGAGATCAGTACAAGCTGCAAATGCTGTCCATTGAGTGAGACCAGTGCCTCCCTGAGGTTGGCCCCTGACCTGCTAAGAGAGAGAAACTCAGCTATGATGGTCGCTGGTACCCAGAAGGGACAAATGACTACTCCACACCTATAGTGTACCAGCCATGTGGCATCACACCTTACTTACCTAATCTACTTCTCAGCAGTGGTTCTCTGATCTCTGCATCACACAGGAGCAAAGGGGGAAATCAAAAACATTAATAAATGGTCTAAGGTCATGTTGGTAGGGGTGGATTGACCCCAAAGCCCTGGCAGAACAACCCAACCTCCTGCTGGATAAAGCAAGGTGTGAAGCACATATTTTTGGAAGCAGTAAAAATCTGTGAAGGCATTGCAGGGCAAGTGGCATCTGAGCTAAGTCTGGAAGGATGGATAGAATTTTGCAATAAGTGAGAAGGGGAAAGGAGTTGAAAGCAGAACAAAGGCACCTATGTAGGTAAGGAGCTGAGACAATGCATGGTGAGAGAAGCAATGGGAGAGCAGGTAGAGTGGACCGTCTGGACCAGGGTCACCAGAAAGCTGTGGGAGCTTTATTGCACCAGGTGACAGAGAAGATTTTTGAGGAGGGGACGGATCTGTGTTTTATTTAATTGCCTCTTTACAGAAATACAATGTCCTTTGTGTTTGGTGGGGGGGGGGCTGGAAAAAGAACAGAGGTAGTGCAGAGAGAGAAATCATGTGCAAGAGGAAAGCTAAATTAAGAAATTGACAGTAAAACTTGAAAGACAATGGGAGTCTAGGCTGGAGCAGTGGGAGTGGATCCAGAATTAGCCGGTTCAGTGGTGAAACTGGGTGGTTGATAAGATGCTGAATGGAGAGGGATACATTCAGGATGCCTCTCAAGGTAAGAACTTGGTAGGTACCACTCACTAATTAACAGAAACAAAAAAAGAGGAGGATTGGGTGAAGTGAATTCCATCTAAGTGGTACCCACAGAACATTCAGGTAGACGGTCTAGGTGACCAAAGCTCGAACTCAGAAAGAAGAGTAGGGTTGGAGGTGTGGGTGTGTGAGATGACCATTCCGTGGGGAATTGAATTCAGAGAAGTGCAGGGGTTGGATCAGGAAAATCATATAAAGAACCAAGATGAGTGAACAGAATTCAGCACAGGAGACTGAAGGAGGTCCTGGAAGAGAACTAAGAACAAAGCATCCTGGGAAACAAGTACAGAAAGAGTGTCAAGAAAGAGAGTGGTTGGTAGCATCACATCCGTTTACTGATGGCTATAGCATTATAATTATGTAATTTATTTTAGCACAATATAATAATATAATATATATATTTCTTTTTCACATGTTGGTTCTGTCTGTTGACCACAGCTCAGTATACACCAACACCTAGAGACCTCTACCATGTCAGTGCTTCTCAAACTTTATGTGGACGTGAATCACTGAGGAGCTCGTTAAAATACACATCCCAACCCAATAGGTCTTCTGTGGAGACCCACTCTGCATTTCTACAAACTCCAAGTGATTCTACTCGTGCACGAACCCCATCTGTATTTCAAGGTGCTAGACCAGCTGTTGCAAACCTAGGCTACTTTAACAAGAATGCCACAGCCAGGCCAAAGAAAGTTCTGGCCTCAACAGGCTTTGGGGATCAGGATGCAATTTTAAGACAAGTGGTCTACACACAGAACAGAATATGAAGCCGTGACATCTGAAGTTTGGTATGAGCACTGGCAAGCTTCACTTGCAAAAGGCAACTCAGAGAAAAAATTGGCAAGTTGTCTTCCAATATGTGAAGGAGAGAGCCTCAGTTTTTACAGAGGTCAAAACCTGGACTAATGGGTGGAATGTGCTGGCAAATAGATTTGTTTTTTGAACTGTCTGAAGAAATCCTGACCCAATGAGTACTGTCTTCCCTCACTGAATATTTTCAAATGAAGTTTTCTCTTTAAAAAATTTTTATTGATGTATAGTTGATTTATAGTATTGTGTTAGTTTCAGGTATACAGAAAAGTGAATCAGTTATACATACATATGTATCTATTCTTTTTCAGATTCCTTTCCTTATAGGTTATTACAGAGTATTGAGTAGAGTTATTACAGAGTTGTGAGTAGGTCCTTGTTGGTTATCTATTTTACATATAGTAGTGTGTGTATGTTAATCCCAAACTCCTAGTTTATCCCTCTCCCTGACCTTTCCCCTTGGTAACCATAAATTTGATTTCTATGTTTGTGAGTCTATTTCTGTTTAGTAAATAAGTTCAATTGCATCATTTTTTATTAGACTCCACATATAAGTGATATCAAATGAAGTTTTCAATGTAAGAACAGGGAGAAATCTCAGAAGGCATGTAGTTTAAACTATTCACACATTTAACTTATGAGGAAAAGCGGTAGAAGTTTATATGTAACACTCAGGTTATATTCGAACACTGGTTATTGTATTGGAGACTTGACTTCAAAGGCCATTTTTAACTGAATGATATTTTACATTCATAAGCTTGAGCAATTATGTACAGATCTTCATTCTAGGAACCAATTTTACAGTCAACTTGTTAAGCAAACAAAAAGGAAATTTAGTGGATTTTGCGGGGGTGGTTGGGTTTCTGAGAAATATCAGGAATTTGCATCTATAATAATATCAGGACACTATCTAGGTACTTAAACATGGGTTACACGTGATTAAATAGCTGTGAATCATCTTATGGACCAACTGGAACCATGAGAGGTGATAAGAAAGTAATTTGGATATTGACTTTTAAATTTATTGCTTCAAAATTCATTGAACAAGTATCGTATGTGAGATCTTAGGGTGGTTCTTGAGGCTATTGATGAATTTACTTCTATGGCATGACTGTGGGACAGAGGGCTGCCTGTGGAACCTGTGGAGGAGAGGGCTGGGCCGTGCCCTGTCAAAGCACCTCAGAATCTTTGAGCCCAGAGTGTATCAGCTGTAACTGCAGGGTGACAAGTGGGTCCATTAAGGACTTTAGGCACCTTCATCATGTCTGATAGAAATAACGGTAGTCTACAGCAAGGTATCAGATCACACCAGTCAGAATGACCATCATCACAACGTCTACAAACAATAAATGCTGGAGAGGGTGTGGAGAAAAGGGAACCCTCCTACACTGTTGGTGGGAATGTAAATTGGTGCAACCACTATGGAGAACAGTATGGAGGTTCCTTAAAAACCTAAAAATAGAGTTACCATATGATCCAATAATCTCACTCCCGGGCATATCTCTGGAGAAAACTCTAATTCAAAAAGATGCATGCACCCCAGTGTTCATTGAGGCACTATTTACAATAGCCAAGACATGGAATCAACCTAAATGTCCATCAACAGATGAATGGATAAAGAAGATGTGGTACAAATACACAATGGAATATTAGCCATAAAAATAATGAAATAATGCTATTTGCAGTGACATGGATGGACCTAGAGATTTTCATACTGACTAAAGTAAGTCAGACAGAAAATGACAAATATCATATGGTATCGCTTATATATAGAGTCTTAAAAAATGGTACAAATAAACTTACAAAACAGAGATACAAAGATGTAGAAAACATGGGATTGACATATATACACTAATGTGTAAATGGATAACTAATAAGAATCTGCTGTATAAAAAAATAAATAAAATAAAATTCAAAAGAAAAAGAAAACAAACTTATGGTTACCAAGGGATAAGGGGTGGGAGGGATAAATTAGGAATTAGGTATTCACAGATACACACTACCATATGTAAAATAGATAAACAACAATGACCTACTGTGTAGCACAGGGCACTGTACTCAATATCTTGTGATAGCCTATAATGGAAAAGAATCTAAAAAGAATACATATACATATGAATCACTTTGCTGTCACCTGAAACTAAGACAACATTGTCATCAGCTCTACTTCAATAAAAAAGTGATTATATAAGAACAGAAATAGCAGTAGTCTGGCGATGGAGGCACAGGGCTTCATGATCTGTTTTGATTCCAGGATTTTGCTGAGCACCCATGGTCTATGTTTTCCTAAACAGACATCGGGCAACATCTTTGATCAAGTTCAAGAGTAAAAGTGAAGCTTGTTTTACAGAGAGAAGAACACAGGTTTTGTTTATTCACAGGCTAATTTTAAAAGCAGATGCAAGTGCAGGCACAATAGTTGCCTTCTCCCAGGAAGAGAAACCAAATATGGACCTCATAATTGTCTTCAAATGTTTTTACATGTCTGTGTGTGATGCCAAGTAATTATTCCGTCATGGCACATTCTCACTTCCTGACTCAATCTCCAGCTGCAAACATCAAGATGAAAAACTTTCCACAAAGGTAATCATTGCAAAGTATTGAAGTAGTTTTGGATAAAAGTTTAGAAACAAATCACTCTGATTTATTACCGTGTCAGTTGACGGCGGCAAGACATACGTCTTGTTAACAACTATTTGTTTGCCTTTATTCCACAATGATGACACAATATATTGTCAAAGCAGATATGCCTTATGCAATACAGGAAAAATTTGATTTAGCAAATCCCATACATTAAGCCATCCAAATATACGATGGCAGTCAAAAATTCATTGGTTGAATTATCACATCTTCCAGAAGACTTCTAGAAATATTCACCATAGGATTGGTTAATATGAGCCTCTTCATCTTCTGCTTTTTGCTTCTGGTCAGTTTCTTCTCAAGGTAGTCAAGTCCAGTAGCCCCTCAGGCCCCAGGGTTTCTAGGAGCTAAGCTGGAAGTGATCCCAGCTCCCTCCCTCCTGCTTCTGCTCAAATGCTGGCAAATCATGTTTTCAGATCACAGCTTTAGGACTGAAAACAAGGCACATCAAATCTGGTCAATGAATTATTCATGTATTTCCTGTTCTCTTTGTAATAGATTTCGTTCCAGATACATATGATACATAGTTGCTGATCTCTGAACACTCTGAAATTAAGACTGCCAGTCTGGAAATTTGGAAGATAAGTCCTACCACACATACTATCTTGAAGAAAATAGCATCTGCATTAGGAGATATTAACTTTATTCCTTGTGCAGGTTACTTGGAATGCATCTTATTTTCTGGATTTTGGAGGGAATTGCTCCTTAAAATTTGTCTATTGCTTATTTTTATTAAATATATAGACATTTTAGTTATACCAGAAACTAGGTTATTTCATATAAATGATATTTTATTTACATCTCTCTATCTGGGATGTCATTGGAGCTAGTTGTCTATTGGTAAGTCCATCAGGTACTTCTTTAAATAACTGTACTAAAATTGATAATTTTTTTCCCCTAGGATTTCTTTTAACAGGAAACTCATATAGTATTTAGTGGGTTGTCATGGGTTTGACTTATATTGGAGGTGTCACTTAAGGAGGTAATACTAAGCTCTTTAAACAGAGTAAAATTTTGTACTTCTTAGTAAAGTATTTACTGATTAAATGGATTGAAGACCATTACAAAATTTATAATACTTTGGTTTTTTCCTAAACAGGAGATTAAAAAACACTTGTACAGGGCTTCCCTGGTGGCGCAGTGGTTGAGAGTCCGCCTGCCGATGGAGGGGACACGGGTTCGTGCCCCAGTCCGGGAAGATCCCGCATGCCGCAGAGCGGCTGGGTCCGTGAGCCATGGCTGCTGGGCCTGCGCTCCCAGAGCCTGTGCTCCACAACGGGAGAGGCCGCAACAGTGAGAGGTCTGTGTACCGCCAAAAACAACAACAACAACAACAACAACAAAAAAAAAAAAACACTTGTACAGAATTTCAATTTAACTTAGAAAATAGTTGTATTTTTTTTCTACCTGACTTCTGTGGAAGACCTTGAAATTAGAACAGTGTAATATCTCAGTCTTTCTGAACAAATGGGCAAAATATCCCACCCACCTAGTACTGAGTAGCATTAATAATTTTAAAAATTAAATCTGCGGCAAGATTTAAAGACAGAGTTCAAAAGCTTTCATATTTCATAGTCATATAATATTTAGTTTCTACATATAAAATGGAAATAGCTTACTTTGGTAGCAAAAAATATTTAGGCAAAAATTAAATGATCATTAGAGTCACAATAATTTATGGTATTAAAACAGTTTCTAACACCAGGATAATAACAGTTAAGGGGAGCTTAATCTCAGAAACAAAATTCCAACAAAAAGTTCAGTTGCTAGTAGCATCCAAGAAAGGGATATATTCCTGCTACATGAATGAGAATTTAAGAGTGAAAGAGGAGTTTATGGTAAGGCTTAGGATAATCTCCATTCCAACCCCTCTTTCCAGATACAGGACTGAGGTAAAATTCTAAGCATCCTCACAAATATGGCTAACTTTATAGAGAAGCAGTCAGAGGAGGTAGCATTATATTTTCTCTGTTGTGAGTATAAGGGCAAGGAGCAATGTTTTCTGGGGAGGCAGATGAAACATGGAAATCGGAGAGTGGGGGCTGATGCCCTCAGGCAAAAGGAGAGACTCAAAGTCTTTGCATGAGACTTGAATACGATCTGAAAGCTTCCTCTCTCCTTTCCCCACTCCATGAAGAGTGGATGCTTTTCCCAGAGTGAATCCCAGCATGAGATATTTTACGAGGGAGCTGAGCAGAATTCTTTCATCAATACCACACTGTTTTGATTACTGTAGCTTTGTACTACTGTCTGACGTCTGGGAGGGTTATTCCTCCTGCTTTATTCTTTTTCCTCAGGATTGCTTTGGCAATTCTGGACCTTTTATGGTTCCATATAAATTTTGGGATTATTTATTCTAGTTCTGTGAAAAATGTCATGGGTAATTTGATAGGGATTGCATTAAATCTGTAGATAGCTTTGGGTAGTATGGCCGTTTTAACAACATTAATTCTTCCAATCGAAGAGCAAGGGATATCTTTCCATTTCTTTGAATCGTCTTTAATTTCCTTTTTTAATGTCATGTAGTTCTCAGCATATACATCTTTCACCTCCTTGGTGAGTTTTATTCCTAAGTATTTTATTTTATATTTTGATGCAATTTTAAAAAGGATTTTTAATTTACATTCCCTTTCTGATGCCATCAAAAAGAATGAAATAATGCCATTTTCAGCAACATGGATGGACCTAGAGGTTATCATACTAAGCGAAGTAAGTCAGAAAGAGATATACAAATAACATATGATGTCACATATGTGGAATCAAAAATATGATACAAATCAACATATCTATGAAACAAAAACAAGACTCACAAATATAGAGAACAGACTTGTGGTCACCAAGGGGGAAGGGAGTAGGGGAGGGGTGGACTGGGAGTTTGGGATTAGCATATGTAAACTGTTATATACTGGATGGATAAACACAATGTCCTACTGTATAGCACAGGGAACAATATTCAATATCCTGTGATAAACCATCATGGAAAAGAATATGGAAAAGAATGTATATCTGTGTATAACTGAATCACTCTTCTGTACAGCAGAAATTAACACATTGTAAATCAATTATACTTACTTAAAAAAAATCTGCACATTTCTCCAAATGCTTTCGACCTCCTTCCTCCACAAGAAAAAGAAAATTAAATAGAATATAATACCTAATCCTCAGACTGTAGTTCTGGTTGGCAAACAAGTTGTAGAAAAGTAAAAAAGGAGTCAAGAATTTACCCTTCCCACACAGAGTAAACAGTATTCTGGACGTAAACTATACATATGTAAATAATCAGAAAAGAATTAAAGGCATGGAGATTATATAAATAACCTAATGTTTTATAAAGAAAGAGGAAGGAAGGAAGGAAAGATGGAGAGTGAGAGAGAGAGAAAGTTTGTAAAGAAAAATAACCTAAAGAACAGAAGAAAATTTCCCAAGAGGCTTTAAATTATACAAGAGCTTATTAAAAATAGAAACATTAAACATTATTATTAAATGTTTCAATGTTTTGTATTAGTTAAATGTTTATTAAAACATAACATATATAATAAACTACAGTGAGAATGGTTACTGAAGAGGTGGACCACATTGTCCAAGAGCTTATTTCCTCTTCTTAACAGCAAAATGATAGATGCTGACTGAACTAGAAGCAAGTGCTTTGCAAGTGATTCTATGTTTTTAACGTTTTCAAGAACATTTTTTCACAACTTTAGTGGGATTGTTTAAGCAGATTATATCTTGTGTTGATGAAACATTTTCCAAAGTACATATTTTTCTGTCCCATTTCAATTTTCTGTCCATAAGTTTCAAGTGAAGGTATACAGGAAAGTTTCACTAAAAAACAGCAAGTATGATATGACCTCCTTTTAAATGAAATACCTATTAGTCACTCTCGCCAAATAACGTTGCATAACAAACACCCTCAAGACCCCAGCAGCTTACAGCAAGAATTGTTCGTTTCTCACCCAAGTGCATGTGGGTTGCCTGGGCTCAGCAGGACTTGACCCCATGGCAGGGACTGGGTTCAGAAAAGCAGCAGGAGTTCTGGTCCAGGGTGCTCTCTGGAGCACACTCTTCTCCTGGTGTTGGCAGCAAAGACAGCAAACCATCTGCGCCAGCACATGGCACCTGTCATAGGTACTTTCCTCCTGTAGGTTAGAGCAAGACATGGCAAAGACCAAATTCAAATGGGAACATATAGCCATGGCAAAGGTACAGACATTGGCCACTACTACTGGGGACACAACTGAGTCCAGTAATCCCCTCATTCCACCCATTCACTTATCTATGCACTGACAGGCATAGATAGAAATGGTGTGGCCTAGGGTGATAGATTTTTTTTTTGAAGGGGGACTTTATTTCTTAAATGCTGCAGTATATAATTTTAAAAAAATACTACACTTGTAATTAAAAAAATAACTTAATTGAGATATAATTTGAACACAAAAATTTTACCCTTTTGAAGTGTATAACTCAGTGGTTTTTAGTATATTCAAATAACTATCACCACTATCAAATTTCAGAATATTTTCATCACTCCAAAGAGAAAACTTGTACTCACCAATAGTAACTGCCCTTTTACCCCCTTCCACTAGCCACTGGGAAAACACTAGTCCACTTTCTTTATGTATAGATCTGTCAATCCCGAACATTGCATAGATGGAATTATACATTTTATGGCCTTTTGTGAATGGCTTCTTCTCCCTAACATAATGTTTTCAGGGTTCATCCAAGCTGTAGCCTGTATCAGTACTTCTTTGCTTTTTATTGCCTAATAATATTCCATTGTATGGATACACAACATTTTGTTTATCTGTTTATTAGCTGATGGACATTTGGGTGGTTTCTATTTTTTGACTATTATGAAAGATGTTGTTATGAACTGTCACGTGCAAGACTTTCAATTTTCTTGAGTATATACCCAGGAGTGGAGTTACTGAGTCATATATTAGGTTTGGGTTTAAGGTTTTGAAGAATTGCATCACTGTTTTCCGACGTGGCCACACAATTTTACAATTTGACCAGCAATGAATAAAGCTCCAATTTCTCCACGTCCTCACCAACACCTATTACTGTCTGTCTTTTTGATTCTCACCTTTCCAGGGGTGTAAAGTGGTTATCTCATGATTTTAATTTGCATTTCCCTAATGACAAATAAAGTTAGCTATCTTTCTATGTGCTTCTTGGCCATTTGTGTATATATATATATTTTTTGAGAAATGTGTATTCAAGTCCTTTGCTCATTTTTCTATTGAATTATCTTTTTATTGTTGAGTTGTGAGAGTTCTTTATACATTTTAAATGTAAGACCCTAATCAGATATATAAATTGCAAACATTTTTTCACATTATGTGGTTTTTCTTTTCATATTCTTTATGATGTCCTTTGAAGCACAAAAGTTTTAAATTTGATAATGCCCAGTTTATTTTTTTGTCACGTGTGCTTTTGGCATCATATCTGATACATGATCACCTAAATCTAAGGCCCTCAGAATTTTCTCCTATATGTCTTTCTTAAGAGTGTTATATTTCACCTCTTACATTTAAGTCTTTGATTCACTTTGAGTTAATTTCTGTATATGGTGTGAGGTAAGGGTCCAAATTTATTCTTTTGCATGTGGATACCCAGTGGTCCTAGCACCATTTGCTGAAAAAAGAATACCCTTTCACCATTGTATTGTCTTGGCAGCCTGGCCAAAATCAACTGACCATAAATGTAAGGGTATACTTCTGAGTTCTCAATTTTCTGCATGTCTAAATTTATTAGACTTACCACACTATTTCTATAGCTTTGTAGTAAGTTTCAAAATTGGGAAGTGTGAGTCCTCTAAATTTGTAGTTCTTTTTCAAGATTTCTTAGCTATTTTCTGTCCCTTGAATTTTCATATGCATTTTAGGATCAGCTTTCCTATTTGTTAAAAAAAGAAAGCTAGCTGGGATTGCATTTATAATCTTTTAAAATAATGAAGTTATTAATGTTAAAAGCTATATTTCCTACCAAAATACTAAATTTCTTCCTCAAATTTTATATAGATTTAAACTGAATAAAAATTACTATAATGCCTTAGGAGTTACTAAAGAAATTGGATTTGGTGTAGGTGGCTGTTCAAATGCTTTCTGAAGCAGAGTGCAAAAGTGTATAATGAACATTTTAATACACATAGGAGGAAATTATTGAACTAGATGAGTGCAGAACTATTGGTCCGTAAAGAGTGCTAGCACACGAAACAGAAAGACTCACAGACATAGAGAACAGACTTGTGGTTGCCAAGGGGGAGGGGGAGAGGGGAGGGATGGATTGGGAGTTTGGGGTTAGCAGATGCAAACTATTATATATAAGATGGATAAACAACAAGGTCCTACTGTATAGCACAGGGAACTATGTTCAATATCCTGGGATAAACCATAATGGAAAAGAATATGAAAAAGAATGTATTGATACACATATGTATAACTGAATCATGCTGCAGTACAGCAGAAACCAACACACCATTGTAAATCAACTCTACTTCAATAAAATAAATTAAAAACAAACAGTTGGAAATGCTGGATTGAACACAGTTCCACCGATCACTGCTCTTAGATTTCAGAGCCTCTTGACTATGCTAATGAGAGTTGTCAACTGCCCAGAGGGAGAGACAGTGTAGACCTTCCAGAGGAGCAGTTGGGCTGTATCTAATCAGCCTCCAGGGGGCTGCAACAAAACTATGAAAATAAGTCAATAAGACAGAGCATGTATTTTCACTTTTTATTTGTCTTCCACATGGTTGGCTGCAGGGTAGGACTGCCTGGTGGAAAAGTGCCAGAAAGGGTATTGCCTTGGAAGAAGAGTCTGGGACCTATATGGCTCCCGGGCAAGTTCAAAGGCAGGGGTCAGGTGTTGAAGATACCAGCCTGCATAGAGATCTACCTCTGAAACTGAGGCCGCCACCTGGAGGAGTGTCGTATAAATTGTGTGGATCCACATGCCACATGGACCTGGGCTCAGCCCCTCTAGTATCAGCCATTGGAAGTGAAGACAAGAGTGGAAAGTTATAGGATCCCCGCCCACTGTCAGTTTCATACTACCATATAAGTTATCATCAAGCATTTCATTAACCACACGCAACTCCAAGTCATCTGCAATTTAATTTACCAACAATTACTATCAAGATGACTGGGAAAAAGAAAACTACTGCTCAAAAGCACTGGAGTCCAGGGGCAGGAAAGTCTTACCAGAAATGGTCACTTTTCTGCCTGTCTTTTGAATTGATACCAGCTTTTGCATAATAAAAATCATGGTAACACAAAAGTCTGTTGCTTTTATTTTCTTGGCATTTAGAGACAAATCTTTCAAACACACACTCAGTTTCTCCCCGAAACAGCCGCATTCTTTTATTTGGTGATTCAACACATTTTTAATTCAAATAGTCACCACTTAACCTAGGCACAATATTAAGCATTTTACAAGCAAAGGATCTGACTGATTTTCTTTTTAATTGCCAAAGAGTATAATAAGTGAATCGGTTAAAGGATATACTTCTGTACATAAAAAATTCATGTATTTATACAAGTGTATGGAACAGAGTTTAAAGACAATCTAACTGGGACATCACAATAAATAGGATGTGGTCCTGCAGGACAGCCAAGCATGCTTTGTCAGGAGGCTGTCAAGTCTCTTTTTTCAAGGTGCTTTATGTTCTACTGAGCTAGGCTCACATTTCCCAGAATAAGGGTTAGGGGTTAGTAATTCCTGGATCTGGATGCCTACGGGAATATGCTGCTTCTCGCTGGCGTCTCCAATAAGAGGAGTGGAAGATGACATATTTATTTATTTTCCAAGAGTCTTTGCAACTTATCAAATTCTATCCATTTCCCATGTCAATATTTTAAAATGCAGACTGATCTAAGCTCTAGCACCATACAAGAAGGAAATACATGTATTTTTTTCAGAGCAACAATATTTTATATCATCTTTGTCCCTCTGGCTATAACCATTCTGTTTAGAAAAATTTACCAAGCTAAAAATAGTTGATCTAGGTTGTCATAAAAAAGAATATTAAATACCTTTGGTAAAAATAGATATATTTAACAAGATTAGAAAAGCAAACAGTTATAATGTCAAAAGGAGACTATAAAAATGTACACAATAACACAAATAAACCAACTTATAAAGTGAAGATAAGGCCACTCTTCTTCTCAGGTTTTGTCTGTTCCAAACCGTGGATGGAGGTCTGTTCTTCTAAATGGTAGATATCTGAGTAAGAAATAGGGAAAAATCCAGTCTTTCCTATCAGTGTGACACAAGTTTAATTCATGGCAACACAGTTCTTTTTTAAAACCCACGTTGGTAGAACTTAGAACACTCTGGCTTATGCATGTGAATATGAGAAACAATCCCAAATTTCTGTGATTGTAGGCCCAGAGCAGGGGGCTTTAGAGTTAAGCAAGGCGACAGAACCAGGGGCTTAGGGGTGGTGTTTCCTGTGCTGACATGAACCTAGGCCACATCCAGACAAGAGACACAGACGCAGCCAAGGGCCCACGTGGGGACTTTGTCACTAACTAGGAATCTACAAGGTTCATCCTTTCACCGGCAAGGACTTTTCTCCTGTTGTGGGGCCTCTCCTCCAAAGGGCCGTTGCACAACCCCTAATTCTGCGTGGTATCTCCTCTCTCAGAACACGCTGTAAATCCTGAAGATGAAAGGGCCCTGGAAGCAACAGCCAGCCGGGATTGTGGATGGAGATAAGGCACGAGTTCTGTCGCAGTGGCAGCCCTGAGCCACCGTGAGGCATTATCCCCCGGGGTTCCCCCTGCACACGCAGTCACACTCTTCATGGTGCTCCAGGGCCACGTCCGTGAGCGACTTATGCAGCCCCCGGACGCCCGTCTTCGGTCTCAACTGAAGGACCTGAAAGGGAACGATGGAAACCACCTTTAAAATCAGGCCACGTCTGCAACTTCTAATTTCACGGACAAGGTCAATTTCAGACCAGAATCTCGGGGCCCAACAGCGACCTACACATTTTAATTTTTAACTACTGAAGGCAGGATGAACATACTCCCCCACCCCTCAGAGAAATCAGAAATGATCGTCATCACTGTACGAAAGGAAGGACCTTTTAATACCAACGATTTGGAAGGAGGCTGCTCAGAATAAAGAACAGTCCTTACACAGAGAACGGACTTGTGGTTGCCAAGGGGGAGGGGGTGGAGGAGGGATGAAGTGGGAGTTTGGGGTTAGCAGAGG
Organism: Mesoplodon bidens; assembly: GCF_964165515.1. Taxonomy (NCBI): domain Eukaryota; kingdom Metazoa; phylum Chordata; class Mammalia; order Artiodactyla; family Ziphiidae; genus Mesoplodon; species Mesoplodon bidens. The sequence continues at coordinate 197,407,624 of NC_138176.1, forward strand.
CCAACTATTACATACAGAATGAATAAACACCAAGGTCCTACTGCAGAGCACAGGGAACTATATTCAGTATCCTGGGATAAACCATCATGGAAAAGAATATGAAAAAGAACGTATATATGTGTATAACTGAATCACTTTGCTGTACAGCAGAAATTAACACAATGTTGTGAATCAACTATACTTCAATAAAATCAACTAAAAAAAAAAAGAGCCGTCCTTAAATGGAAAGACCCACCATGCCATGTCCTCTTTCCTTTATGCACCTAACTGTATTAGAAAGAATTTCACCTTGGTTAGGTGTCTTGGAACCACTAACAAGCAATTCATTTTTCTGTTTGTTGGTTTCTTTCACTCATTCATTTATTCACACACTTAGCAAATATTTATCCTTGAAGTAAGGCAGGCAAGTACTGCGATGCTGTGAAAAGAAACATGGTCTGTAGCTGAGTCTGAGTCAATTATGCCGCTCATTAATGCCCTTGGCTAAAGGTCAAGTCCTCCATCAACTTGATGAGATGGATTACATGTACTTGGTAGACATCAGCCTCGGTTACAGCTAACTTTCTGCAGCTGGGTCCTAGTGCACTGTAGACGGTTTGGCAATAATAACAAGAATGTCTCTATTAAATGAAGTTATTTGCAGTTTGGATGGTTGAGATTCTTAACCAGAAATATAGCACAACGGACACTGATACTAAACACACCCTTTTCACACTGTGATGGAAGGACATAGCTATGTACTCTATAAGAGACTATCTGACGTATCTGATAAGAACTAACTACTCAATGAGTATTATTACATTTTAGGTCTTAGGACAGAAATGGTAAAGTTTTAGAAATTATGTGGTTTTGGCCATGAACAAAGCCTAGAACAGAATAGCACAGAATAATATGAAGTTGTCCAGTTTCTCTGCTCTCTGGGTCTGACACGGATAACCTCATAGAGCAACTTCTAAAAGATATCATTGCTGGAAATATCCATTAATCCAAAAAGGCAAAGGTCAGGTTTTATGACTGTCTTACTTGAAGATTTAAAAAAGAAAAACAGAGACTGGTCCCTCATTTGGAGTACGTGGTCATATCGAAGGTTAATTAGCTAACATTTTTTGAATGCTTATGGGGTGCCAGGCGCTCTAATAATGTTTTTACATACTTTAACTCACAAGAATTCTATGAAGTAATTTACAATTATTACCCCTATTTTACATGTGAGTGAACAGAACCTTAGAGAGAATGAGTGACACAGCCAGTATCTGTACTTTTGCCAAATAGAAATGATTAAAGTAGCAGTGATGGATACTAATTTCCTCAAGACTCAGAATATTACTAGTCATACACTCTATTTATTTAGTAACTTTCTTCCTAGAGAGATAAACTGCAAAATCTTATGATAACAATGAGAAACAGTAAACTTTTAAAGATTTTCTGTTACATTTACAATTCCAGAATAAAAATTACTAAGACTATTATGTTAATGTGAAACTGAACCCAATGAGTATTGAATATAGATCATGGGTTGGTACTGATTTCTTGTTTTTGACCAACATAAGGCAGTGTCAAAACCAACTTTTCTTAAGATGCTGGTGCTATACCTTAGTAGCACACTCGTGCTACAAATGGCTTCTGGAATGAGGTTGGGTGGAGATACACTGTGATATTGGCATAGATAATGTCTTTAATTCCTATGTCCACCTGTATACATTTTCCCAGTTGGCAGGGGAAAAATAACTATGAAAGGTAATGGTTAGAGAGGCCGCCATATACAGCCCTGACAGTCAGTGACACCAGGCTGCAATCCTACAGTCTTTCCTTCCTCTGCAGTGCTTATATAACATGCATTCACCAAATGAACGTCCCCTCCCCATGCCCAGTTGTCATCTACTGATACCTGTGGATATTTACAAATAGCAGAAGAATCTCATAATGTTCCAGTGATGTTAAGGTCTTCTACGTGGTGTGGAGGGGTGGGTGATAATTAGTGTTTTCTCTCTTAATTCCCTTTGAAAGTTTGGATTTTGGGAGACAAAGAGAGACTTGGAAGATGACCAGCAGGTCCCAGATAATGTTGAAGAAGAGAATTTGGTTTTTAGGACATAGCTTATGACACAGAAAAGAAACAAGGTAGAAGCACATCTCACAAAAATGTTGAGGAAGAGGTTCAAACTAAAATTATGAGTCCATGAAAAAATAATCCAGGGGAAAGCTAAAACCGGAGACTGTGGACAGAACAGATCAGGCACAGAAAGACCCATCAAGGAATGATGCCCAAAATTCTGGGCAGCATAGAACCTTGAATGATGGGACTCACTACTAGAATAAGGCAATTGAGTGGTATGTTTATTTCCCCCAAACAAAGAGATCTAAGCAAGAAAACACTACGTGTTAAGGAAAGAAGTGAAACTAAATATACGAGGATATAAATAAGGTGAAACTCATCATGCTGATTCAGAATGGAAAAAAGAAGCAAATATGTGTCTTTTGTCAGAGTCTCCTATAGATCTTTTTGCCAGAAAGCGAATACCTTCCTAACTCTGGGCAAATTCATTAAATCTTTATTGATCATTTGCCATACTTTAATGAGGCTAGAACAGGAAGGAAGTAAAGATGAGTGAGACAATCACTAGCATATACTGAGGGCTTGAAATATGCCAGACCTCCTTCTAAGCCTTATTCATAATAAGGCACGAGGGGTGACAGCTCACTTAACAGATGGAGAAATCGAGGCCCAGGGGACAAAGTAATTTGCTCCAAGTCACACAGTTAACAAACGTCAGATTCAGACTCTGGATGCCCAGCCTTGGAGTCCCTGCTCTTGAGTGCTACACTGTGATAGGATCTTTACTCTTAGTTCTCAATTTGGGAGAAACAAATACAAATAAATAATTATGAAATAATAAAAGTTATCTTATAGAGGTATCTTTAAAGTCCTACACATGCACAGCAGAGGAATGAGTTATGCTGGGATTGGCAGGAAACTCAAAAGTGTTTCAAGGAAGAGGTAACATCTAAGTTTATACATATGTAAAACTCCTGTCTTGCTTTTTTAAGAATTCCTATTTGGGAGACTGGGAAATTAAGAAAAAACATTTTTTGTTTTTGGCTAAAATGGCTTCCAATAAAGAGTATCTGGTGACTGATACAAAGAATCAATCTTAATGATACTATTATGCTATAATATTATACCAAAACACTACTACAGTAATATCATTATATTTTACGAGAATTTTAAGTCTGTAAACTTATTTTTGATACAATGGTTGAACAAAACGCAAGGAAAATGCTAAAGGAAAGCAAAAGAGGGAATAACTCAGTTATATTTGTAGTGATACAAATGGATACACCTCAGCTTAATATGCAGGGAAACTGGTATAATAGAGCTGGATGGAAGAGAGAAAAATTAAAACTCCTAAGCTCTATCTTTGCTTCTGCCTTGTCCATGAAGTGAGATAATCTTTAAACTGAAAATTGGAGCAATGATCATTAAAAAGAATTAAAGCCCAAGATGGGCTTAACTTTGAATGAGTTAAATCTCTAGATCCAGATTAATGGTTTTCGATGACTTAAGAACTATTTTGAGTTATGTTTTCAAAAAATTTCACTTATTTAGTAGTACCAGACTCAGAACTTACTTCCAAAATATAAGACTGAGAAAAATCTAGGCCTCAGAAATCATGAATTACACCGAACAAGGAATCATTTTGTCATAGGGTAATTTGATGGTTAACAAAATAACTATCACAGAAAAATTTATAATTCCCATAGAAGAGAACTGAGATGATTGGATTGGAGATGTCTATGAGAAATATGGAATAGGTAACCATTTATATTTCTGCACACACACATTAGGGATATTTGTGGGAAACTTGCACTACATGGACATACAATTAGATAAGCACCTGAAGTTGTAAGTGTGGACATGCAGATAATACATATAATCAACCCCACCTGAAGACTGGAGAGGCTAAATCAATACCATTCTGGAAGAAGGTCAGTGAGTGTCCAAGCACTGACCATGGCCTTTCCCTGCACAAGAACTTTATCTCAGACTTTAAAACAGATACTGCACATTCTGGGGCAACTTTCTGGAGAACCCTAAAACTAATGGTATTTGAAAAGAAATTTACAAGTATAGGATGGGGGAGGATACACTTGATCTGAGGACTGATTCAGCTGCCCCAGAAGCATGATACCAACTCAGCATCTGATAAACTTGTTTAGAAAAGCTCTGGGTTTTACAGGTCATAGCAAGGTGAGTCATAAACCCAAGACTTGTTGGCTAAATCAGATCCCCAAATACACCTTGCTTAGTAAGTCCCTGCTTTAGAAAGTTCAAAATGAAATGATTTTAGGTGGGGAAAGATCACCCCCGCTTAATTCCTACTCTCACCCTATTCTTTTACATTATGCCAACCAACTCTAAGATCTGCCTACCCTTTAAGGCCTTTTAACTTTCATGCACTTTAGGGCTGTCACTGAGCTGGACCCTGGGAGGCCTTCCCAGAGCAGACCTCCTGGCCCGCCTGGCCGCATGTCCTCTGCCTGTCTTTTGTCTGTAGAAAAACTCTAGTCATTTAATCAGAGAAATGAGAAAATGCAGAAAGAAAGGAAAACAGTATGGCAAGACAAAATAATAACAGTTTAGCCATTAAGCAAAGTCAAGGACCTTTAGTTCCTCCTCACGGGCTACAGATGATATTCTGAGTCAGGTCCCTTGAGCTGTTTTGCAGATACTGAAACCACCACCAGGTGGAAGAAGTTAACTGCATGCTGCCCACAAGCATGTAGACCCCAGCCTGCTTGGAACCAGAAGGTTGATGATGTGGACTCTTGATGACCTCACCACCAACCAATCGGAAGAGTGTCCACCAGCTGATCACACACCTCACCCTGTCTTTAAAAACCTGTCCCTGAAAGCCTTTGAGGAGTTTGGGTCTTTTAAGCACTAGCTTCCTCATCTCCTTGATTGGCACCTGCAATGAATACTGCACTTTCCTTCACCACGACCTGGTTCAGCAGCTTTACTGCCCCAGCAAGCAGACCCGAGTTTGGTTCGGTAACAAAACTACCACGTTAAGGGTTTCTTTTTGACTAGACTCCCAGTTCTCAGAGTAGCAACAAGCCGTCCTCTGCGCAGAGTGGAGCTGGGGCTCCTGCAAGCTCACGAGGACCTCCTCCTGAACAGGAGTGCAGGCCGTTCCCAGCACAAGGATCTTTAGACGTGTGTGGTGTAGAAACGAAAGTGGAGTATGAGGATGGCAGTCAACAGTCCTACTTTTATCCCAGACTGCCAGTTTTGGATGTCATTTTCTAAAAATTGCCATCTAACAATTGTCAGAGAATAACACCTTTAGGAAAAACCTGAGAGATTATCATAGTTTGCACATATTTTACAAAGATTAAGTGTCCTGTGGATGGTTACAAGTTAATGGTAGATCTAGGATGGAAACAGGGACCTTGTCTGGAATCCACTGTTTTTCTCTCACTTAATCAACTGCCAACACAATATTGGGGAAGAGATGGGCAACCATGTTACATGAGTGCAGCTACCTGTTCAGATTACACAACAGATGAAGGTTTCACCGACATCTTCACTCACAGGAAAAATCATTTCATTTATTAAGTGGGTATTTAGTTTGTGTTATTCTTTCATTTAGCAGGAAAAAAAATGAAAATGGGGCTTCCCTGGTGGCGCAGTGGTTGAGAGTCCGCCTGCTGATGCAGGGGACACGGGTTCGTGCCTCGGTCTGGGAAGATCCCACATGCTGCGGAGCAGCTGGGCCCGTGAGCCATGGCCGCTGAGCCTGTGCGTCCAGAGCCTGTGCTCCGCAATGGGAGAGGCCACAACAGTGAGAGGCCCGCGTAAAGCAAAAAAAAAAAAAAAAAAAAATGAAAATGAATGAAGCCATATCCAAATGAAGTCGGGAGGTAGATTTTGGTTTGGTTTTGTGAAAATTAAAGTTTGTAAAAAATATTTTGTAAAAATTGAAGGTGAGCCATCAAGAAGGGATTGCTTCTGGATGTATGAAAGCTAGGTGCTTCTGGGGAGGACTGGAGGGGGGTGGGTATCACCGGGGATAATGAAAATTTGAAATGTATAAATTCTAAGTCCCCAAGGCTCTGAAAAACAATAATTACTAACATTTAATATTGTATTTTCCTTACTTCCATGGAATAAAGGGAAGGATGAAGAATCCATAAAAAGCTTAACATACTATTTGGGGCACCATGAATAAGAGAAAGTTATAAATGATGAAATAACAGGAAGTATAATTATGAATATGTCCCTTGGAATTTATGTGCCCACATTGCCCCAAATGGAAAAATAAATATTAAAGATCTTTATTTTCTCCAAAATAGACCATAATTTACCTCCAAGTTTGTCTTTAAAATATTTTCCGTTCATATTTTGAAGAGGTGAAAAGTTTCACCCATGTTCCCCCCTGGAAAAACACAGTTTCTTTTTTGTATGAGACAGAAAACCTCCACTGAGTACCCATGATGTGCTATCAGAGGACAAGCTTTCTAAATCCTTGATGTCTGGTTTCCTGAGTCAAGGTCCTAACTAAGAAACAGGGACTTCCCTGGTGGCGCAGTGGTTAAGAATCCGCCTGCCAATGCAGGGGACACGGGTTCGAGCCCTGGTCTGGGAAGATCCCACATGCCACGGAGCAATGAAGCCCATGCGCCACAACTACTGAGCCTGCACTCTAGAGTCCATGAGCCACAACTATTAAGCCTGCACTCTAGAGCCCACGAGCCACAACTACTGAGCCCGTGCACCACAACTACTGAAACCCACGTGCCTAGAGCCCGTGCTCCGCATCAAGAGAAGCCACCGCAATGAGAAGCCTGCGCACCGCAATGAAGAGTAGCCCCCGCTTGCCACAACTAGAGAAAGCCCGCGTGCAGCACTGAAGACCTATGCAGCCAAAAAATAAAAAATAAATAAAATAAATAAATTTAAAATAATAATAATAAATGAAAACTTGAGCTCTTTGGTAAACCTTGGTTTTGTCTGCTCTGGTTTTCATGAAGACGACATCTCCCTTCTAAACCAAAATCCACTTCAGAGAGGCTGGTCTGTCATCTTTCGGGAAGGGAAAGGCTGTCCGTACCTCGTGATACTTCTTGGTGACTTTGCTGGGGACACACTGACACTCGCTGCAGGTATGCAGACAGCACGCGCAGTTCCCGCCGCAGCGCTTCACCAAGAGACAGCCTGGCCAGAAGACGGTGTCGGTCCTCTTGAGCTCCTCCCGGATGGACACGGAGAAGTTGCGAGGCGTGCAGCTATAGAGCCGCACCTCCTCCTTGAGCAGGTTCAGGCCCAGCACTGCACAGCACACAGGGGAGCAGAGGAAGAGGCGGTCACGCTCTGAGCCTTGCGATTTCACCAAGCGCCCTCGCTCTCTCTCTCTCATACAGAAAGCTAGACATCTCCCGAACAATCGCCCCAATAAGAACCCTGATTATTTAACTAGGTCTTAGGGACATGCAGTTCGCAGGCTGGGCTTTCCGTTTTATGGCAAACAGAGCTTCCTTGTGACCCAGGGACGGATGAAGGGATGGCATTGTGCAGTGTTGAGGACGGAGCTTACAGAAGAGTTACCAGCTACAAACAGAAAACTTTCTAGAGAAAAAGGGGGCTACACCTTTTAACCTTTGGAAAAAAGTAAATAAGGGGGGCGTGGGAGGGAAGAATAGAATGTAAAACGAAAGCTTTGATGAAAAAGCAGATGCGATTTTTAGAAGGATGACAAGCTCCCGCAATGAATGAAGAACAACATACAAACACTTGTTGACAGAACCTTCTATAATCTTCCTGGCAACAAGAATCATAGAGTGTGAAAAGGAAATGAAGCAAATTAATTTCTGAAGACGGCTGAGTGGACCAGGAGTGGGGAAAAGGGCACGTTTTAAAGGAGCAGAAGTTGTTGGAAAGCACTGCTTCTGGCGTGTTGAGAAATTTTTGGACTTGGAAATTGAGCTTAACTAGACTCCTTTTCAGATTTCAATTCTCCTGGAGGGCAGAAGAAATGTCTAATTTATAACCACTGTCTCTATTCTTTTAGTAACTTGCTTAACTATGCTGTGTTTTATTCTTTAAGAGAGTACCTACATGTGAAGACCAAACCAGATATCCTTTCATTAGATTGTTGCAGTATATTCTAAAGGACCATTGTTATTAACTATAAAATGACACTGACTCAGTTAAATTATATCTAAATAACACATCATGTTTCACATGAGCTTATATATAACATATGAAGTAGCTGATAATTATTAGGATAAGCAATTCTAATATGATTTTAATTTCTGCTTTATAGCTTTGTCTTTTTTCCCCTAGAAATATTCAAATCAAAGCAATTCCAATAAAATTGAAGTTTTGAATAACATATAATTCATCAGAGCTTTCTTCCTTCAAAAACAAAGTTTTTATTAAAATTTAGGAGTACTATCTAAAATATACTAAATCTGGTTAAATACCTTTTCAGTAATATTGGCAACATTATAAATAATATTTTCAGGTTAAAGATAGCTTCAGATAATAATAATCACTACATAACCCAGTCTTAAAACTTAAGTGCCAACATTTTAAAATACTTTTAAAGTGACAAGGTAATTAGGAATCAAATGCTTGTTTTCTTAGCTAGGTTCTTCTTGGGTATGTGGTCAAGTTTTTCTAAAATGTCAAAGGAAGCCAATGTAAGTATTTTCAAGAAATATATTACAGCTTATGCAAATGCAATTGTCAATTACAAGCACACATAAACCATATGGTTGAATAAAACCTTGGTCAAGTAGGGGAAACATGGAGGAAATGCTAATTCAATAAGTTCATTTCAACATCTTATTCAGCTAGAAATTATTTTTTCCAACTCAAGAGAAAATCACTGTTTTATTTGAGTATCTAAAGATTTCCCTTTCATCTGAAAAATGACCCTGTGACAGTAAAGCTTTTAAATATTTAAGAGGAAAAGAGTTCATTCTTTCGAGGGCCATTAAAGTGAAGCTTATCTCTAATAAAATTAATGAGATAATTAGGTTAAATGATGTCACGTATTTTACCTCATTTCATTTTGCCGAACCCTAACCTATGTCTATATACGTACTGCTGTTTCACTGTCAAAGCTGTATATGAGCTTCTTTGAATCTTTTCACTAGAAGTTAACATCTAGGCAAGGAGAGAGAAAACCTAAAACAAGCACACACATACAAAAGCCAGTTGCCAAAGTTTTTAATGCTTATTTAAGATTTATACTTCTTTAGAATGTGAATGAAGCTCTTAGCTTTCAAAGGATATTCATCTACCTTAAAGAGTTTTAAACATACTATTTCATGAAACTAGAAAATGAGTCTGTATATGTTAGCTTTAAAGTGTTTACTTAACCACAATAAAAGGTTAGATGGATTTCCCAAGTGAACCAAGTTATGATACCTGCTACAATGTGAAAATTTAAACAGACTTTCAACTTAGCTTCCACTCATCTATCATGTTTGACACAAAAGTCAAAAGCCCTTTTTAAGTACTAGTTAAGCCTGACTTAAAAAATATGGGTTTTTCTTTTCTGTAGTAGTAAGGTATGAATGAACACGCTGAACCAGAGGAAGAAAGGGAAAATAAAGAAAAGGAAAGACATTAACACAGTCCCCTCTGGGCTAAAAATACAAGTAAGGACTTTACATTTAGCATATGTTATTTGAAATTTATGCTTCCTACTTCTAGGGCTTCAAACACATCTAAGCATCATTAGAATAAGTCACGTGGCTATGATTGGTGTCACAAATTCTCCAAACATTGGGTAGAACATCTAGTCAAAAAACAAAGAGAGAGAGAGACAGATCATGCACCAACACATACGTTTTAATAACTTAACTGTAATAATGTGGAAGTTTCCCTCTGCAAAATATTTGTGAAGTAAACTTAGCCTTCAGATGCTTTATTTCCTTTTCATAACAACCTCCTAAGACAATACATGCATTAGCTTGTCTTTCTAAAGAATGAAGATTTGAAGCCTGTCGTCAATAAAAATTGTTTTTTAATGCCTATTTTCTTGTTCAGATTCATAAACATTGCAAGTTTTCCTAAAGAGAGTAATACTGATTGAAAAAAAATTATGATCACATTTTACTTTGTCAGTGTTCATTCTTTTCAGAAACTTAGCCCAAGGATATTCTATTAACGTAATGCAATCTGAGGGTGGTCTTTCTAAGATGAATGTGGTAACGCTGTGATATGTTTATTCTGTGGAAAATCTATCTCAATCTCTAATTAGAAGCTTTTAAATGTTTTACTCCTCCTTCCCTTGTAGAAAGACTCTTGGGGGTGGGGTTGGTTTTGTCTATAGAGATGTTATCCCACACCTGCATTTTAGTTTATGTAGAGTTCCAAAAATATACACTGCTTTGCTCACACTTATTTTACACTTAAAAAGTTAATAGTTTTGGCAAACTGCAAAGGGCTTCAATTTGGAAAGTGTTAAATGAATATTTGAAAGATCTGGTTCAGAGCTGGGCCTTTTAAATACACCCTAGCCTCTGGCCAAATCTTCACTGAGCACCATGTAAGAGGTTCAGGCATAAAGGCAGGGATAGAGGGGAGATTTTCAGGCTCGTATCGTAAGATCGGCTGTCAAAAAACTAGATCTGAGCTCAAGCCAGTTGACTCCCTCTGCTTCTTACGGATCCACGGGATAATCTACCTCAAATTTGCTAACAAAGGCTCTATTCAGGGGCGTTTCAGCCAGCCTTGCAAATCTTCATCTTCCCGTTCCTAAGTGGGAGGGAAAGGAAGTGTTGTTGTTGGTGAGTTATTTATCACGATCACATCCTATAAATATGTAACTGTTTTCAGCATCTGGACAAGATTCAGCTGCCTCTGGACATGAACAGCGATTTCCAATATCGCTGAGAGGAAACCAGGGCTGCTGGTCCAGCAGAATACCATGCTGGGCAAGTCCAAACATGATCTGCTGAGATGTAAGTACTGATCAGAAGGGCTGCAACTCTTAGCAGGAGAGGGCAGGAATCGGGTTTCTTTCTGACCAGTCTGATGCAATCTGCCCCTGTGAGTCGCTCAAATTAACTAAAGACTGTGCTTTCTACAGACTTTCTTCAGACTGTCCTCCATTCTCTAAAGGGACCCTGGGTAGATTTCAAAGTTTCTGACAGACTGAAACAGATTGTCTGAGAGCTTTATAACTACCCAGTTACATTTTCATTTGTGTTTGAGAGGGATGATTTCCAAGTTTAGGGTGACTAGGAAAGTTACCTGACCTGAGAACAGATTCAGCGAACATTATTTCCAATCTCTTGACCATGTGGAATTAAGTTTAATTATCAACACTTTCACTCTTGAAGGGAGATGTGCTCATAGAATCAAAAGTGATCATTTCAGAAGCATATTTACATAGAAAACATTATCATGGTGTGAGTTCCTTTAGAGCATTATTTTCTCACAGTGACTTCTATCTTGGAAACTACAGTTCTGTTTTCTGGGGAGCCATTGTTATTTTTCATATTATTTAGAAAAGTTTCTAGGCTTAGGAAATGGAAATTGATATAATCCTGACTCATGGGGTCATGGCGGATACGGATTTTAATAGAGCTTTCCCCTTTTCTAGCCCTAAACCTGGTTTAGCAGCTACGATAATCTCTCTTGAATCTCTGAATCAATATACCCCAAGTACTAAGTTTGAATAAGCAATGTTTCTTGTGAAATGTAGCCCAGGACTTCATCAAAATGATATTTCTGAATGAAAGAAATAACAGGAGTTTTCAACAAAAGCATCTCTTTTAATCTTCCAAACCCTCCTTTTATTTGTATTCTTACTTAATATGTAAATATGCTCAAATGTTAAGAAGGTGGATTATTTAAATTTATCGGGGAAGAATTTTAAACTCTCCTCATTAGAAGATATGGCAGAAGAATCTGAAACATTAGCTGCTAAGAAACTTAAATGAGGTTCTAACCTGAAGAGAGAGCTTACCTCTAGATTTTCTTCCAAACACAAAAGCCTTGCCCAGCAGTTGCCAGGTGGGCCTGTATAGATCTTCTAAGTCCAGCTGCCATCTATCTGGTTCAAGATACCGAATAAGATCTTCCAAGGTGCTAAAGGCAGTTACAGCGTTGTTAAGCAGGTCCAGAGGCAAAGCTGCAGCGGGCAGCACGGAAGGACTCACAGCTTCTGTCAACTGCTGAAAGTAAAACGAATCCAGTGTCAGACGGCAACCGTTTGAAAAAAGACGTGTTCCTTCTGGACTCACGCACGAGGTTAGATATAGGCAGACTAAGACCGCAAACACCTGGAAGTGAAATTGTATTCAACCCCAGTGAGGAGTAAACTACTCTGCAAAGACTTCATGCAGATGAACTTGGACGGAGTTTCTGTGGGAAAAGATTTTCAATGGGCAAGACATTCACTTTCGTTACCACAAACCATGGTAGGTGTGGGTATCTGTTGTTTACACAAAACAGAAGATGCCTCAGTGGTTCAGTTATGGACTTAACAACGGAAGCCTTAAGAGAGTTTCCCAAATTTTTCATTTGTTTTCAACTGTTCATCCTCCTCATTCTGGAAAATCACCTGGGAGTTATACAAATGTGTGTCAGAGGAATTAAAATTTTAATGTAAAGTAATTAACCCATAAAGAATAAGAAAAAAAAATATAAGTGAAAAGCTAAAGCATTTGACGTTGGAGAAGAAGTTGTTAATCAAGGTAGAAAACACCCAAACCATAAAAGAGAACTTTGATAAATTTGCCTAAATTTTTTGTAATAAACAGTTAAATACAGACACTGGGAGAACACCTTGGCAAACCATATACCTGTCACAGGACAGAGTATACGGAAAAAAACAAACTCAATAGAAAATGGACAAATTCCAGACAAGAAGCTTGAATGGCCACTAGACATATGAAAACATGCTAAAATTCATTAGTTATCAGAGAAATGCAAAACAAAATGTGATATTTCACATACAAAGAAAAAGATACTCTTTCACTTACAGGAGATTGGTGAGCATTGAAAGGAAAGGATTGCCAAGGATGTGGGTAAATTAGAAGTTTTCTGGTCTGCCTGCAGAAGTGAGAATATGTTGGTATCACTGTAGTTGATGTAACTGATGTACACAGGATACTAAAGTTGAAGATGGATATGTCCCATGTCCCTGTAATTCATTTTTGAGGTTATAGCCTTTTATTTGTGCACATGGAAATATGTGCACATGAATATCAATTCATCACAGTGTTGAAAGGGAGAAACACTGAAAACCACCTAAATGCTCATGTATAGAGCAATGGATTAAAGTACACTATTTTAAAAGGCAAGCACCAAAAGGAGGTAATAATTTCAGGAAAAGTTCATTAAGAAACACCCTCCTCCCCTCCCCGATTTTCAAAGTGGACTAAAAGTGGGGAGTGGTAGATTAGAACTGAAATCAAAACAGGCAAAATAAATACAGGAACAAATGCTCCACTTAATTTTTAAAATTTATCTATTTGCTTATCTGCAGAAGAAGAAGAAAAGGGAATAGTATGGAATAAAAGATTTATGTTGACTGATGTTTATTATAGTAATGTTTATAATAACAGAAAGTTGGTCACAATCTAAATTTACAGTAGTGGAATAGTTAATGACCCTGCAGTCATAAACTGAAATAGTGGGACAGGCATTAAAAACGAGGCCCTCTAGCAAGATGTGGAGCAACCTAAATGTCCATCGACAGATGAATGAATGAAGAACATGTGGTACATATATATGATGGAATATTACTCAGCCATAAACAAGAATGAAATAATGCCATTTGTGGCAACATGGACGGACCTAGAGATTGTCATAGTGAGTGAAGTCAGTCAGAAAGAGAAAGACGAAAACCATATGACATCACTTATATGTGGAATCTAAAATATGACACAAATGAACTTATTTACAAAAGAGAAACAGACTCACAGACGTAGAGAACAAACTTATGATTACCAAAGTGGAAAGCAGGCTGGAGGGGGAGGATAAATTAGGAGTTCGGGATTAACATATACAGGATATTAGATATAAAATAGATTAACCAACAAGGACCTACTGTATAGCACAGGGAACTCTATTCGATACCCTGTATTAAACTATAATGAAAAATAATCTGAAAAAAGAAGATGTATATATATGTCTTACTGAATCACTTTGCTGTACAGCAGAAATTAACACAACATTGTAAATCAACTATACTGCAATAAAAAAAATGAGGTCTTCTAGGATTTTTTTATTAAAAAAGAAATGCCTAATATGTAGTAAATGACAAGAAATCCAAGCTATGTAAACATAGCATTATTATACCATGATTTCAACATACATACATTGAAACAAAACAAAGAAAAATCAAAAGCACCTAAAATGTGGAGTGTTCATCTATGGTTTTAATGAGAATGGGTGATTTTCACTTTCTTCCTTATACCTATCCATATTTTCAGCATTTTCTATAATAAGTATGGATTCTTTCTGAGATCAGGTAAAAATGATAACATTTGCTATAATTAAAAAAAAACCTATCATATCAGCTCGTCCTTTTCATCCTCATTACTCAGATACAGGGCAGACACTGAAAACAATGGACTATATTTAGCAGTCTCTAACTTCGTCTCCCTGCCTTTACTCTTTCTTATTCCTTTTATTCTATGCTGCATAACCCTGGGTTAATCTACCTAAAATAAGTTATCGCTGATCACGGGATGAATTTGGACAAATGCCTAGAGTGATTTCTCATCTGGAAGATAAAATCCAAATTCCTTACCCTGCACTCAGGATCCTCACCACCTGACCTTCGCTCACCTTTTGCATCTAATCCTCCACTCATCAAAGACAGGCACATTTTGTCCCAATCAATCTAGTCTCCTCACTGGCTGCTGCACATGTCATATTCCTCTGACCTTGACCTTGCACTTCTCCCCATGCTAATGTTGCTGCCCCACTCCCATGGGCAAAACTCTCCATCTTGTGATCCGCATAATAAATCTTTACCATTTTTAACAGCCTTTCTTGAAACCCAATCCATCCATGAAACCTTCCCGTGTAACAGGGCCATTGCTTCCCCAAACACCTCAATTGGGTCAATTTGGAAAAGACCCTCTCCAGACTCTCCTGTGGGCACATGGCTTGAAAAGCAGAGGCTATTTGCTTTTCAGAAAAAAATCAGAAAAAAAGGACATCCATTCTCTGGGGCAGACACAGCCCCTGCTGGGACTCATGGCTTTGTGGGTCCCGAGCCCCTCTTGCCCATGGTGGTAGTGGGGCTTATAGAGGATAATCAGCAGAAATGAATGTGGCAGCTTTGGTCAACACTGATTTCATTCTTATTTTAAAGATCTACTTTCAAGAATGTCAAGATTCTGGCTAAAATATTAGCAGTAAGATGTTTTTCCATTATTCTATCCAACTTTTAAGAGTAGAAAGCACATTTAATATATTCCTCTTTACTACCAGAATGTTTTTAATTGTCCAAGAAATGCAATATTGCTTTGATAGAGAGTACTATGATGACTGATAAGTATAGTTTGGATATAAATAAGCAATTCTCTAATAAAAGTGCTCATTACTAATTTAACCAATTTGGTTAATATTGATTAAATTTATAATGTGAAAAACTTGATGCAACGGTTTTGCAAATTTTTAAACTATAAGCCAAAATGTGTATGTTTATGTAAAGCAAAAAGAGTCAGTATTATTCAAAGGATAACTGAGTTATGACCGTGATGATACAAAACAAATCAAATGTGTCAATCTGCACACAGAGGGCAAGTGTATAGAAAGCCTATACAAAAAGTATACAGTATTCATTAAAGTATCAGAGTGCAGATGTATATTGTAGGCATGATATCAAATTGTTATTTATGCTCTGGGGTTGGCTTAATTTTTCTTCCACTTCTGTTGGAAATGTATAGAGCATTCCTTCAAGAACAATGAAAGTCCCAACTGAAATGAGGACCCCTGAGATAAAGTTTAAAGTAGTTACACAGAAAAAGAAAACAAAATAAGTCTGTAACGTTGGACAAACAGAATATGCCCATCTTGGGTTCAATGAAGTATCAGAATATCAATCCCCTCAAATGACAAGGGGAAAAAAAAAAACAACTTGGCAAATGTTACTGCATGCAGAGAATTGGCTGATGTTATAAATCTCCACACTTTTAAATATTTCAATTAAAATAAGACAATGCTTTAAAAAGATAACCCAATACACACATACACACAGGCGCACACACAGCAGTCCCCACCCAAAGAAACAGGAGGGGAGAATTAACTCACTTCCTCTGGATTCAAAGATTCAATCCCGGGACAGAACAGAGGAAGCAGTGCTTTTCTTTTTTAAGGGCTTCCTCATGACTGTCACCCACCCACTGGTTCAAGGAACAATCAAGTTGTTCACTTTTTAAGTTCTGCTTTTCTAAATTGTCTAAAGGGATTTTTCAGAGAAAAGGGGGGCCTTGGAAAAAAAAAGTTAGAGGGAAAAATATCTTCTACTTTTTTTAAGCCTTAATTTCTCCTCTAACTAAGAACTCCTCTTTCTGGTACAAGCCTAGAGGCTTTGCTCTCATATTTAGTGTCTAGAAAAGTCTACCGATATCTTTGCTGTGTAAAAGTACTTACGATTGGGCTAAGTGCCTCGAATTGAATTGGATTTGCCTATTCCCCACTCCCCAGCTCTCTCAGTTGCCATGAAAATAGATGTTTATCACTAAGCTATGGGTTGTGCTGGCTATATAGTGGCTGCCAATGTTCAGAAAAAAAAAGCAGTGTTTCTTGGCTTCTGTAATGTACATAGCTAACTAAATCAATACCCCTGCTTCAGTAAGCCAGAGAAAAACTTTTCTGCTATTCTCTTCAGTGCAGCAGCAATAACCTGGGTGGATAACCTAATCCTAGTCTAGACCCTTTTGGCTATATGACTTGGTAAGGACAGATCCTGAAAGAGGAGAAAAGAGCTGTGAAATCTCTATGCAATGAGTTGTCCTGTCAAACCATTTCTAGAATGTCAGGACCGTGTGTAATGATCCTATACAAGATGAGGTCTTTTTAATTCCTTGGTGAGGATCATTCTGAGTGCCAGCATGACACGAGTGAAGAGCCCTGATCAGGAGTCGGGGAGCCTGCACTTACCCCTGAAGCTACTACATCAGGAGAGGGAATTTCAGCAAATACTGTAACCCATGTGAGCCTCAGTTTTCCCCTCTGTGAAGCAGGGCTGCTTAAACCCAGTGACCTGTAAGATTCTCTCCATCTTTTACATTTAAGAATTCCATGTAACTGTGGGATACAAGAGGGTCCGTTTTCTCCACACCCTCGCCAGCACCTGCTATCTCTTGTCTCCTTGCTGACGGCCATCCTAACAGGTGTGAGGACATATCTCACTGCGGTTTTGATCTGCATTTCCCTGATGATGAGTGATGTTGAGCATCTTTTTCATGTACTGTTGGCCATTTGTACACCTTCTTTAGAAAAATGTCTGTTAAGTTCCTCTGCCCATTTTATAATTGGATGTTTGTTTTGTTTGGTGGGTTATTGAGTTGTATAAGTTCTTTATACAGTTTGGATATCAACCCTTGTCCAGTACTTGGTTTGCATACATTTTGTCCCATTTCACAGGTTGCCTTTTCATTTTGTTGAGTGCTTCTTTTGATGTGCAGAAGCTTTTTTAGTTTGATGAAGTCCTACTTGTTTGATTTTTGCTTTGGTTGCTGGGCTTTTGGTGTCATTTCCAAAAAGTCCTTATGAACCATTAGTGGGAATGTAACTTTGTTTAGCCACTATGGAAAACAGTATGGAAAGTCAGCAACAAATGAAAAATAGAGCTACCATATGATCCAGTAATCCCAGTTCTGGGCTTGTAAGAAGAAATTTGTAAGAAGAGGTCCTTGAAAAAAGAGGAAATTTGGACACAGATACGCACAGAGGAAAGACCACATGAAGACACAGGGAGAAGGTGTTCGTCTACAAGCCAAGGAGAGAGGCCTCAGAAGAAAGCAATCCTGCTGATACCATGATCTCCAACTTGCAGCCTCCAGAATTGTGAGAAAATGAATTTTGTTGTGCAAGCCACCCAGCCTGTGGTACTTTGTAACAGCAGCCCTGGCAAACTAAAACATGCTATCATGGAATTCCCAACTTCATATCGACCAGAGCAGCAAATGAAGGTTAATATTATACCGTGTCCATTAAGTCATTTTACAAACATTTATTAAAAAGCCCATCATGTGGGTGCTGTGAGAAAACCGACCAAAATTCTTGCCCTTGGGAAGCTTAACCTTTACAAACCAAGTATTTTGTTTCACAGGAGAGACTTTTTCCCTTTGCCAAAACAAAGCCAACCTGAGAATTTGCTGTTACGAATCACATAAGCAACTCAGCAAGGATCAAACAAATCCTGGTGAGTGTGGACCATAAAAAGGGAACTTAATATGAAAGAAAAACTGAAAAACAAACATATTTCTACTTTTATTATTGAAACATAATGGGCAGCCCATGTGTTTGGACAAAGTAAAGGCCAGGGTGAATCGGTGTTACAAGCTCAAGACAGCAAGTAAGTTTCTCTGTTGACTTCTCCAGGTTCATTTAAAAAATCATTAGTGGTTTTGTATTTTCTTACGGCTACGTAGACACCTTATGCATTAATTATCATCTTCTTTTTTAGAAAAAGAAAAGCTGACTTCCTATTTGGAATAGTACTACCCGAACTGCTTATAATTCCACAATAAATACCCAGCTTGAGAAAACCGCAGCTTGTCTTTCTATTAGTATTTCTGCGGTGAGTGCAAATTTAAAAATATAACATTGACAATGAAACTTCCCTGGACAAATACACACACACCAATGTTTACCTTGAGTAGCATAGCAACTGCTGCAAAATGTTTAGGGCCTACGGAGATTTATGCTGCAGCTTTCCTAGCCAAGGCATACAGGACATGTCAAACTGATAAGGGGGCTTCACTTCATTCATACCTAACAGAAGGGTTAGGAATGCGGATTAGGTTTTAGTGTTGTAGTTATTGAAAACAAAAGAACAACAAAGCAATCACCCAGGTGTGGGAAGAGAAGAAAAAAGAAAAGTTCAGCCTTGCAGCCTTGCTTTACATCACTTTGAAAGGTGTCTCCAGTCTCCGTTACACCATGTCAAGCTGATATATTGAATATAGGGCTGCCTTTTAAAGAGCTTAAGAAGCAGACAGG
The DNA here is from genome assembly GCF_964165515.1 of Mesoplodon bidens. Taxonomy (NCBI): domain Eukaryota; kingdom Metazoa; phylum Chordata; class Mammalia; order Artiodactyla; family Ziphiidae; genus Mesoplodon; species Mesoplodon bidens. The sequence goes on from NC_138176.1 coordinate 197,426,837, forward strand.
GCCTGCAGACAAAAATTTCTGCCAGGAACGACTGACGGGCAGTGCTGTAAAGACACAAGAATGCTCTGGAACAATTCATTTAAACACGCTTCTTCCTCCATTCCCCCTGCTCTTATCTGAATCTGTCCCAAAAGTTATCTGGGTTATGTTTTTAAATGATTTTAAAGCCAGCAAAGAAAATCAGATGCTTGCATTACTACTCCAGAGCAGATGTTTTAATACTGTGTGGGTGAGGCAGATTATATATTTAAGTGAGAAATCCTAGGGAAAGTGGCCAAGTGTATTCATGTCGTGTCTTAACACTGAGTGGCGCTTACTCAGAGAGCATGGCAATGGAATAAACCTTGATTTGTCTACACAGCTGATCCCAGCGACCGTCCAGGCTGAAAAGGGAACTATGTTTACCCTCCAGCACTTAAAAGCTGTCACGTCAAGGCTCAAACCTGAAGCTGACCTTCCCGGAGTTTCAGGGTTTCAGGCGAACCCTGAGTAGCAGCTGTATTCTGTCTGGGCCCAAATATGGGAAAAGAGATGGCTAGCTTTGTTAAAAATTTCAAAAGAAAAAAAAAAAAAAGACGAATGGTTATGTTATAAGCACAGTTTCTTACTAAATTAGTGGATGAGACTGTTACTGGCCCAGAGTTCCTTTCAGTGCGAAACTTGAGATCCACTGCCATCTGACTAGACTGTACAAATTACAACACCATTACCCCAACTCCTGCCCACCTAAAGTTCCTGGTCTGAGGTCACCCCAGTTAAAGGGTGGAAGGTCTCCTGGAAACCAGCGCTTTCCCGGGACAGCTGACTGCGGGCTGGTGAATCAGAGTCAACACACAGAGTTTTCCACTTCCTAGGTGAAACTGTGAATTAGCAGTAATGATCCAGACTGAAAGCTAGGATTCCATGGGACCAACTAAATAACACGGCACCAAGGACTCTTTCCACAATGGCATCTGCGGGTGAAGCCAAAATGAAGGGTTCTTTCCTACTGAGATTGTTGAAAGGATTCCTCTGAATCAAAAAATGTGACAGGCCCTAAAAAGCTGAGACAACATCTACAGCTACTAGCGTTTGACGACAAAGCACCACGCGACTTTTTCCTTAATCTTGTTGTATTGAATGCTTGCGGATTTGCTTTGTTTCAGTGCTCAAGAAAGGACCGACAGGAAGGCACTTCACAGGAGACAGAAGGTGAGCTAAGAACTGTTAGAAGAAAAACACGCCTTCCCCAAAACACTAGAATTAATGTGCACTTCAAACCATAAGGCTTAAGGCTCTTTCTTACGAAGTTTCTCTTGCAGCTCCATATTTATTCAATGCATCATTTAACAGCCATTAAGGGAAATTTTCGGAATGCTGGGAATCTAGCTGAGAAATGGCGCCTGTATTGGTTGATATTTTCAATTGTCTATTCAGTAAGCTTAATAGTCAGAGAAGACCCTCAACCTCATTCAGATTTTATATGGGTGGAAGACTTTATTTGGGGCAAGAAACAATAGTATAAGTTATTTATTTTAAAATGGCTTGTCAATATAAAGAGTGTGAGCAAGTAGCTGAAACTGGGAATAGTAATAAAAAATCCCTAAGAAAGTTACTTTGAGGGGAACAATGAGATAATCTAATGGAAATAATTACCATGTACATAAAGTACGAAGGTCCCCGATGATGCCTCACACCTCAAGGCTGAATCTAACAGTCCATTTTCTGTCTTCAAGCTGACACCAGGCTCTGCAGACTTGCTTCCCACTTGGACAGATGCTTCTCCTTAGTTGTGCTTGCTGGGTCCACCCCACCTCCAGTCTGTCCATGCTTGGACCTCATGTATCTTCTGTCTGCGTTCCTTCCTTTAGTGACCTCAGAGTTTCGAGGCACTCCCTCCAGCTTACACTCTACCACCATCCCCCTCTCTGTAACCTGTACCCTGTGCTTCCTCAGTAAATGGACCCCATTGTGTGGAGTTGGTCTTTGCTCCTCTCCTGTGCCTTCACCCCACATCCCACCTTATCTCGGCTCTACCATCAGACTAGGGCTAGAATCTGTGATCATCTGATTTATTGTAAGAAATATGGATTTGGTCTTCACCCTGCTTCTTCAGAGTTCCTAAAGCCCTTGGAATTGCTGAAGTGATGAGAGCAATAAGGGTGTCTTTTGTGGTGTTAAGGAGATGACTCTTGACTGCACCTAAGGATGGGGGCTGGTTGCCAGGAGAACCAATCAGGTGAGAGGGGTTTGAACTTTCAAGTCTCTGGTCACCCCTCCTGCCCCCTTTTCCACCCCCCCATGTCCCGTCAAGGAGGCAAGAGGACCAGGTGGGTGAATCCAATGCCAATGGCCAATGATTTGACCAATCAAGCCTATGTAATGAAGCCTCCATGAAAACACAAAAGGATGGGGCTCAGAGAGCTTCTGGGTTGGTGAACAGGTGGAGATTTGGGGAGAGTCGTGCCTGTATGGGGCACAGAAGCCTGGAGCCCTTTCCCCATATCCTGCCCTGTGCATCCATCTGCCTGTTCTGAGTGATATCCTTTTAAAAATAAACTGATAATCTAGTAAGTAAAATACTTCTCTGAGTTCTCTGAGCCATTCCAGCAAATTAATGGAATCTGAGGAGGGGGTCATGGGTCAGAGCACAGGTAGCAATCTGGATTCATGACTGTCAGCCGGAATCGGAGGGGATTGTTGGAACCTCCCATGTGTAGCTGGTGGGTCAGAAGCCCAGGTAACAGCCGGGGCTTGTGCCTGGTCTCTGAGGCCGGGAGGAAAGCAGTCTTGTAGGACTGAGCTCTTAACCTGAGGGGTCTGAGTTGAGTGGAAGGTGGTTCCCCCAGCTGGTGTTGGGACACTGCTGCCAACACTGAACTTGGTCTTGGGACCCCCCGAAGAGGATCTGAGCGCTTTTCACCACTTCTACTGCTGCCATCCTATCATCCAAGCCACCACCTGCAATAGCCTTCTAGCTGGCCTCCCTGTTTTCTTTTGCCTTTCCCTTTGTTGACTGAATTTACACAATTCTACACCAGATGGTCCGTAGGGTATAGTAAAAATACTAATTTTTAATTTTCCAGAAATATATATCTGCTTTTAAACATTATACTTTTACAGAACAGCCTTGTTTGAGAGATGCTATAGATTACTCACAGTGGAGCCCAACGGGAGAGGTTTGTACAGATTCCATAAACCTCTGTACACTCCTTACGCCTCCTGAAATCTGCCCCTCCCCTCCCCTCCCCTGGCATCCTTCCTTCCATCGGGTGGAAGGCACTCCCCAGCCCTCCTGCAGAGAGCAGATGATGGAAAAGATGGTCTCTTCTTCAAAGGAGGGGAGTCATACCCACCGACCAAAGAAAATGGAGCATTTGCGTAAATTACACAATGAACACTTCCTTTATGTGTTTCTCTGTAGGGGTCAATGTTTCAAGCAGGGTTGATACTACCTACCTCAGAAAGTTGTTTAAGAATTAAGTAAAACAGTATCACTAAAAATTTTAATAAACAATTAAGCCTTGTACAGACTTAAGAATTATCATGTACATTTTAACTGTATATTTCATCATCCCCACTATGTCAGTTTTACTCAAGATAAACAATTATCTTTAAAAGTTTAGTTCCTGGGGACTTCCCTGGTGGCTCAGTGTTTAAGAATCCACCTGCCAATGCAGGGGACACGGGTTTGAGCCCTGGTCCGGGAAGATCCCACATGCCGCAGAACAATGAAAAACGTGCGCCACAACTACTGAGCCCACGTGCCACAACTACTGAAGCCCGTGAGCCTAGAGCCCACGCTCCACAACAAGAGAAGCCACCGCAGTGAGAACTGCACACAACGAAGAGTAGTCCCCGTTCACCGCAACTAGAGAAAGCCTGCAGGCAGCAACGAAGACCCAATGCAGCCAAAAATCAATCAATAAATCAATAATTAAATTATAAAATTTAGTTCCTGATTTATGTTGTTTTGTGCTGTATGGAGTGACATTAGCTATTTAGTCCATGTTCATTGATACCCAGCCCAACACTCTTATAACACTGACACGGCTTGCCCTGCACCACAGGGAAAACCTTTGCTCAAACTTCTTTCTCTCCTAAAACAGATTTATATTCAGTAGCTGTTCTGGGGAGCGAAATGGACATTTTAGAACAACAAGTTCAGTAAATGCACGTCTAGGTATGTTCATGGTCATGAAAAACTCTATGCTGAGAAACTTTAAAAAAATGCATAATAATGTTCGTAAGTAACATCTCTAGTTTTCAGTTTTCTGAATTCATATTCCTTGCCTAAAGTCTTTATATGAAATGAGACAAATAGAAACCCCACGAAAAGCACAGGATTTCACTAGTCAGGCCCACCGTGTAACAGTATCTTAACTACAGTGTATGGCCTTGTATTAAAACAAACTTCTATAAAGTAACTAGTCAGCATGCAGTGTTCATGTCAGCCATGGAGGAACATGAAGAACAATTATTTTATCGAGTGTGAAGTCATTGTCTTTCACAATTTTAATCACTCCGTGACATTCCTATTATGCTACAGTCTTCAGTGACTGTTCACACATCCCAACATCTCCCAAAAATAAAAGTATAAGCAGTTATATGTTCTTTCATCATATTCTTTAGCGTTGGTCACTGCACTAAAATGAAATTGTGTCACGTGGTCAGCATTCTGGGCAGGTCAAAAAAAGAATCACACAAGGCGAAAAAAAAATTGTGAAAAGTTGCTACCATCATCCCCAAATACACCTGAGATGCCTTTTCCTTCTGTTGATATAAGCAAGACATAGCTTTGAAAATAGGGGCAGATGAAAGTAACATCATTCTGCAAACTTGACTGTACGACTCAGGTGATTTCAGGAAGTGATGAAAACGAACAGCCACGGAGCTTCTGATGGGCAAACCTACGTCTGTGCGTAAGGACTGCAACACCATTTAAAAACTAAGTGCCAACATATATACAGTGGAATATTACTCAGCCATAAAAAGAAACGAAATTGAGCTATTTGTAATGAGGTGGATAGACCTACAGTCTGTCATACAGAGTGAAGTAAGTCAGAAAGAGAAAGACAAATACTGTATGCTAACACATATATATGGAATTTAAGAACAAAAAAATGTCATGAAGAACCTAGGGGTAAGACAGGAATAAAGACACAGACCTACTAGAGAATGGACTTGAGGATATGGGGAGGGGGAAGGGTAAGCTGTGACAAAGCGAGAGAGAGGCATGGACATATATACACTACCAAATGTAAAATAGATAGCTAGTGGGAAGCAGCCGCATAGCACAGGGAGATCAGATCGGTGCTTTGTGACCACCTGGAGGGTGGGAGGGTGGGAGGGAGGGAGATGCAAGAGATATGGGAACATATATATATATATATATATATATATGTATATATGTATGTATAACTGATTCACTTTGTTATAAAGCAGAAACTAACACATCATTGTAAAGCAATTATACTCCAATAAAGATATATATAAAAAAACAAACTAAGTGCCAAGAGAGCAACTGACTCTGCCCAAAAAAATCAGGGGAGACTACAAAGAAGAGATGAAAGTTAACCTAGAGCTCAGAGAACAAGAAAGCACTCAGACGAGGAGGAGGAACACTTCGGATATTTACAAAGAACCTGAACTGGGAAACCGAAAGGTGTTGGGTTAAAAGGAAGAGGAGGGCAGCAGAAGCACTGCCGTCGGGTGGGAGAGCAGGTGGTGGAGGGTGGAGAGACAGACCGAAGTCTGATCAGGACGCCTCTGGGTGAGCCAAGCACCACAAGCAGCAGGAGAGTGAGAGACACTGTAAGAAAGGTGGGATACGGTCACGTTTTTTTTTCTTGGTTTTTCTATGTGAGGAGGTGCCCTAGATTGGGGGAAAGGGCGCGTAGAGTCTGGCGGAGCCATAAACAAGGCTTCGGGCTTGAAGCTCTGCCCATGGTGCTTTCCCGCGATGGGAATTGCCTTGTTCCCTTCTGCACCTGGCTCCCCACTGCTCATCCATGAAGACTCAGCTCATCCAGGAGGCTGTCACCAGCCAGACTTCTCTCTCCATCCACTATCGCTGGGCTACCTGCCCTTCTCATATCCCATGTCTCTAGCACCACACTGACTTGAAACGATTGCACATCTCCTTCAGGGCAGAGGACAAGCCTCATGTCTCCTGGATAATGTTTTGGTTTTATTTTCATTAATTAATTTATTTATATATTTATTTTTGGCTGTGTCGGGTCTTTGTTGCTGTGCATGGGCTTTCTCTAGTTGCAGTGAGCAGGGGCTACTCTTCATTGCAGTCTGCTGGCTTATCATTGTGGTGGCTTCTCTTGTTGTGGAGTACAGGCTCTAGACACGCGGGCTTCAGTAGTTGTGGCTCGCAGGCTCTAGAGTGCAGGCTCAGTAGTTGTGGCTCACAGGCTCTAGAGTGCAGGCTCAGTAGGTGTGGTCGTTGGCTCCGTAGTTGTGGTGCACGGGCTCAGTAGTTGTGGCTCGTGGGCTCTAGAGCACAGGCTCTGTAGTTGTGGTGCACGGGCTTCAGTAGTTGTGGCTCATGGCTTCAGTAGTTGTGGCTCGCGGGCTCTAGAGTGCAGGCTCAGTAGTCGTGGTGCACAGGCTTAGTTGCTCCGCGGCATGTGGGATCTTCCTAGACCAGGGCTTGAACCCATGTCCCCTGCATTGGCAGGCGGATTCTTAACCACTGTGCCCCCAGGGAAGTCCCTCTTCTGGATAATGTTGATCCCTAACGGCTTTTAGGGTCTGGCAGAAATATATCAACGGAACGCCAAAGAAAGAGTATATGCTATGAACTGATACCCACCGTGAGGAAGGGAAAGAAGGGTGTCAAAGCACTTGACTGTGGTTGCATCAACGGGATCTGGTAGCTGATGGAGTAGAGGGAAAGGGGGGAAAGGGTCCTGCATGACCTCAAGTACTTCCAGCTTCAGAGAGTGGGCTGCCCATGACATACCTATCCAGGGTACACAAAACAGGTAAGGATGGAAGAAACAAAATGTTCAGGTTGGGGCATTTGATGGAGAGGATTGGTGCGGTGTGGACACAGCCACCCCTCCCTGACATCACATATGCAGGACTGGCCATCGATGGAAACTGACAGTTATTCACAGGTATATGTTGGTTACAGCCATGGACTAAGAGTGCAAGAAAAATGAGAAGACTAACAAGGGGAGGACATCGGGATTTCCCAGCACTTCCCCGCTGTGATGCTGAGGCAGGGGAGCTGGCACTTGTTCCCAGAATACAGGAGTCAAAGGGGCTGAAGGGGGCCTGAGGCACCAGTGGTTCTGCGGCGAGAGAAGAGAGATTTGACAAGCAAGGTGGGCAACATTAAAGTGACGGAAGGCCAAGGAGAGGGATGCTGACAGGCCACTGTAGTCGCTAAATAGGTGGCCTTCTGTGTCCTCGGATTTACTGACCTTTCACTGAAGGAGGTAAGGAAGAGAGAGGGCCTTCCAGGGAAAGGAGCATCAGTGCAGGAAGTGAGGAGAACTGGGGTCAGTTGGACAGTGAGAAAGAAGAAGAAAGAATAGTGGATTTATGGGAAGGTTGATTACAAGGCTTAATAGAATAAGGGGATTAATCTGTTGTATTTCCAATCAGAATACAAGAGGCCTAATGAAGAAGAGCAACTTGAAGACAGAAGAATTCATATCCACTGCAGGTAGAGAGAGGGCAAGAATATTCTTCCTAGAAACCACAGGGAAACAGAGTAAAATGTCACAGCATCTCTGAAGGACAATTGGATGGTATTTTCTAAAATCTTATAAGTTTATATTCAGAAATTTATCCTAAGGAAATAATCAGAGGTATAATCCAAGGATATATTTTGTAGCAATAGGATTAGGGAAGAGTAAAATTAAAATGAAATAAAAACTTAAATGTTCACCAAAGGAAGATTGTTAAAAATGGGATTATACTGTATGTATGAACAACGGTCCTCCATACTGCCAATACTTTTCAGCGTACATATAACAGTGTAGAAATGATCTCTAACAGCATAGGGATAAGATTGCCCCTGTGAGTTGAACTATAAAGCAAACAACAAGTGACATCACACATAGGCTGAGAGAGAACAGGAAGCCTGAGATCTCCTTCGTTGTTCCCTAATTTCAGATTAATAAACATCTAAAAGTAGACTCTCTGAGGACTTCCCTGGTGATCCAGTGGTTGAGAATCTGCCTTCCAATGTAGGGGGTGCGGGTTCGATCCCTGATCAGGGAACTAAGAGCCCACATGCCGCGGGGCAATGAAGCCCATGCGCGGCAACTACTGAGCTCGCACATTCTGGAGCCCACATGCCGCAATGAAGAGCCCGCGCTGCAATGAAAGATCCCCCATGCTGCAACTAAGATCTGACGCAGCCAAATAAAGAAAGAAAGAAAGAAAAAGAATCCTTAAAAAATAGCAGACTCCCCGGTCATCACCCTGATAAGCAGGGCACCTCCTGGATGCATGTATCTTCCTGAACGGAAGCAGGGGCATTGAAGGAAGGGGGTTACTGGACAGATTTGTCTGTAAGTGAGAGGGCTTGAGAGTGTGATTCTCAAAAGTGCAACAATCACACGTATACAGAAGGTAAAACTCTTCCAACCAGAGTCAACTAACGGGGTTACTAAAACAACCAGCATATTTCTGCACTAGAATTTCTAGACTACTCAGGAGAGGCCAAGTCACAGTTGAGTTTATTAAAGTTCAAGGTAAATGTATAGATATCCTCCCACATTTTTTTCTTTGTCTTGTCCTTACCCTGCAACTCTGCTCTACTGACCTTTGCCCTAAGCATCCTGTGGTCTGGAACCATCTTTATACCCCTCACCCCTACCTTGCTCCCTAAAAATCCTCATTATTTCAGCTGATTTCAGAGAGAGGACTGAGGGACTAAAACATGTAAAAGTGTTAGTAAAAGCTAACACTTTTACTCTATAAAAAGTAGATACAACCACAATTAATAGCATCTTAATTATGCAATTAGGATAATACATATACTCATTCAATTATTTTTATTTGCTAATTTAGGCAGCCCTAGTTGGAGAGTTTCAAGCAAAGGCATGTTATTATTTGAATATGTTTGAAAAGGGTCATACCCAATGCTGTGCTGAAAGCAGACTTCAGGAAGGCACTTAGCAGGTAATGCCAGTAAAATCCAAATGGAAACATTGAGGAGGCATGCGGATGTTCAAAAAAGGGTTTTAGCTGAGACACAGGGGCTGGATGTATAAATTTCGGAGCCAATGGCTTCTGGATTGTATGAAAAGCCATGCGATGGGCTGAGCTTGCTGAATGAGTGAGTTTTGATGAGGAAGAGGTAAGTATCATGGCTTCCAAGCCTGGATAGAGAGGTCCTGATTAAAAAAAGGGGCATGACCCTAGGGATACTCCCATAATTCTATGTCCAAGGAAGAAGGGGGAAGCAGTAGAGGGAACTGAGTTAGGAGGAAACTGGAAGGGGTATGACGATCTAGAAAGCAGGAGAAAAAGTGTTCAGCAGGAAAAGATAAAGGATCAGCTGTGTCCAGCTCTGATGACAGGTCTGATCAGAGAATCGGACACTCGATTTAGCAATGCCTGTACGACAGCATTGTACATGGGGCACTCCAGCATCCTCAGATTTTGGTCCCCAAGGGGGTCCTGGAAGAAATCGCCCTAGACCCTGAGGGACGACTGCGTGTGTTCTTTGGAGACTTTTCAGGTGTGATTTTGGTAGAGGGAGGGGGTGAAAAGCTTGAGGAGGGTGAGTTGAGGAGAGAATAAAAACAGAGACAGCAAACACAAAGGGCAGTTGAGAGGCGCTGCTGGCTGGAGAGCAGACGACAGGATTGGTAGTGGGATGGGAACATGGGATCAGGAGAAGGACTTTTTCTTAATACAGGAGAAATAACATCCTACTTGTATGCTGAGGGACGTGGGCCAATAAAAGGTCAAAAACATTAAGATGATGCAAGAGAGAGAGGGGGGTGCTGGAACCCCCCCAGTAGATGCAGATAAGAGGGAGGGGTCAGGCAGGCATGGGTTCCCCAAGGTTCCCCCAAGGCTGCAGGAAGGAGGGCCAGGTGGGTAAAGAGCAGGCTGAAAGCTTGTGATCTCTGGTATTCTCCTTGTGAAACAGGAAGCAGAAGCATCTTCTGAGAGCAGGGAAAGAGGAAAAGATGCTCAAGGTTTTAAAAGAAGGTATTGTCCAGTGGAGTCGTGGAGAGTGGGACGGAGGGCGGACAAAGCAGGTGTAGAATGATTGCCCAGCAACACAAGAGAATGTGTGAATCTAACCTAAATGCAGAGATTATCGTACTGAGTGAAGTCACTCAGAAAGAGAAAGACAAATACCACATGACATCACTCACATGTGGAACCTAAAATATGACACAAATGAACTTATCTGCGAGACAGAAACAGACTTACAGACACAGAGAGCAGACTTGTGGTTGCCATGGGGGAGGAGGATGGGGGAGGGATAGATTGGGAGTTTGGGGTTAGCAGATGCAAACTAGTACATATAGGATGGATAACCACCAAGGTCCTACTGTAGAGCACAGGGAATTATATTCAGTATTCGGTGACAAACCGTAATGGAAAAGAATATGAAAAAGAATATATATGTATAACTGAATCACTTTGCTGCACAGCAGAAATTAGCACGACACTGTAAATCAACTATACTTCAATAGAATATTAAAATAAAATAAAATAAAATAAAAGCACCATCAGTCAGAATGACAACAGGGTTTCCTTCCTGGACTCCATGAAGGGTGTGGGGCATGATCTTGGGGTTGGGTGTTTCCAGAGCTTACTTACGTCAGGTGCATTTGCCAAAAGTCACCAGTAAGGGGTCAAAAGTAGGCACACACTGGGCTGATACGGGTGGAGACCAGCCCGGAGCAAACGCTGAGCAGAGAGGACACAAAGAAATGGTTAACTCAGGGAAGAATGTCGCGGGTCCAGAATCACTGCACCCTCCCAGGTGCCCTGAGCTTCAGAATGCTGTCGCTGAGGCCCTTTAAGAACTTGACTAAGATTCAACAAGAGTCGATGCTTATCTATTTTAGAGATTTTTAATGACAAACTGATACAAGAAGTTTTTATGAAAACATTCATTTCAGTATCAGAAACTCAGCCAGGCCCAGACTCCTTAATTGAATTGAGCATCTGGCTAATTTAGTCATCATTGTGAATTCAACGTTACCTCTTATTCAATGTGAAAAAATGCTGAAATTCCATTTCTAATTTTAATCATTTTCTAAGCAATGCACTTCAAAGAAGGGTATCTGGTTAAAAGTATTAACTTCATGGCAAACTTGAAACTTTGCACATAAGCAGTATAATTTGAGATAAATCAGCTTTAAAGACTTTCACTTAAGTCCGATCACATGAATATTCATGCAGTGAACATGATGCCACTTTTTTTTTCTGTGTTTCACAAATGGTTACTTTAAAATGATTTATCTTTCTAAATGTCTTTCCTAGTCACTGATGTGGAAATACTTTCCTGCTTCTGATGATTTTATGCAGAATATATGGAAATAATTATATAGTGGTCCCAGCAAAACTGTGGTTTATATGCTCTGATCAGCTGTCATTTCAGCTTTGCTACTGCGACTCACAGTCTAGGAAGTGGTTAGTTTTGTTCTGGGGTTGAAAGTATAGAATTATATATTTGTTGATGCTGGGCTAACCTCTTTCTTTGATATTCAGAGCATGGCATAATCCTGTATCCACTGAGTAAAGCAGTTTCTCAGAGAACGTTGGAAATACTTGGGTTTTACTGAGTGTACTACTGCCACCTGAAAGCACTGATTTCCTGTGCTAGTCAAGCTGGATGAAGTTGGTCTGATGTGAGGTTTTCCCTCTAACCCAACATAGAGTGCGGACAGAAAAATGTAGGAATCTTAAACAGTAGTCCAGAAAAGAAGTTTTTCTGATTTCACTAAAGAGTAATGTACAAAATAAGGGTAAGGCCCATACTTCTTCACTTGAAAACTATGTACTCTGAAATGGTCAATGATGTACACATTGGCTTCTTAAAATATTTACATAAAATTTTACATAAGACAAGAGACTCAGAGAAACCAAAAGTATCTACGTGGGATGGGGGTAAAAAGGTTGATTATGAGTACAAAATACATTACGACCACCAGAAGGCTGTGGGCTTTTTGCAAGCTCTTCATGGACATAAGTACACACACACGCACACCATCTAGAACCACTGACATTTCTCTCACTGAAAATTAGGTCACTTGAGGCATGGCTAACAAACAGAGAAACTGAAGAAGCTGAGGGTTTATAACATCTGGAGCAGTGAATATAATTTGTTATAAAGCAAAAAAATAAATAAAAAATAAAGATGGAAAAAAATAATAATAAAAAAAAGAAAAAAAGAAAAAGACTGGAAAAGATATTTTGAGGCAATACAGCATCATGGAAAGCACATGGAATTTTGAATTCAAAAATCTAGGCATGGACCTGGATCCACCCTGTATTATTGGTGGGTGTGATCATTAGCAAATCATTTATTTTCTCTGTGTTTTAGAGTATTTGTCTATGTGCCAGGGATAATAATAATACATAAGCCACCTAATTTACTGGGTTGTTTTGAAGCTCAAATCAGATAATGTGCATAAATATATTTCATAATCTAACAGGTGATTATGCATTACTAGTGATGGAGAAAGTCATAAAATTATTGCACGCGGTTTCAAAGGAAAGATTAGGACCAGTAAGAGGGAGTTAAGAGAACAAAGATTTTTGCTTAATATAAAAAAGAAATTTCTAAAAACAACACTGTTTAAAAGCAGAGTGTCCTCAACAGCTTAAAAGACAATGAATTCATAAGTTTTGCATCAAAGTCACAAAGTCATTTTGTTTGGGAAACAAAACATTTTTGAACCAGATGGAAGTTATGCAAAATTAATATATAGGGGTCTTCCACGTTTGAAACTCTATGAACTTGGTTAGACTAAAAATATTCAAATATTAATAATACAAATAATCTTTGCCCTAAGTCGGCCACCAAGGAGCCATTGCTTTGTGTCCTGCAAATCCTACCTATCCCAAACTTTCTAAATAAAAATACTAAGTTCAAGAAGTAAGCACAGGAATTTGCACCAATTATTTATTGAGATTTTAAAAATCAGTTACCTGTGTTAAAATAAACATGTTAATGCATGTAAAAGTATTGTGTGACTAGAAACTTACATGATATTAACCTAGGTATAGATACTATGGTGCTTTACTGAGAAATGAGCAATTCAGTTAATTAACAGGGTAGGAACTTGGACATTTTTATATTACTTCATATAGCCTGAATCTTTTTTCCTGTCTCGCTTTTAAACTTTAGTTCCTAAGTAAGCATCAGTCTCACACCTTGAAAGTGACAGTGATTTCTTGGGCAAACCACTAAGGTTTTTCCCAGGATCAGCATTCTGAATGGGCCCAGGGCTATGCCTCCCTGGCTTCATGCTCCAGGACTTGATTTATTTACAGCAGAATACAGAGGCTGGCATCTTTCCAGCCAGTGCTACTTATGACAGTGCTACTGGCTATCATTGGAACACCTGCCTGCCACCAGAACACCCACGAAAGATGTACTTATCACTCATTCATCTGCTTAAAATTTTGGAGTGTTTTCTATGAGCCAGGTACCCTGCTAGGAAGTGAGACTATAATAGCGACTAAGACAGTTGTGCAGGGCAAGGCATTTAGATGAACTGTAGTGATCCCTGAAAAAAAAAAGTATAATTTTTATGGTTTACGTTCAATTTGTGATACCGTAAAAGTTAATAAACAGAAAACTCAATTAAAATAGAGTCACAAGGCCAGAAGAAGGAAGTCTCATGCCCTACAACTAGCCTAGCCCCACAGGAAGAAAAAGTCTGTTTTAGATCAACAAAACATTTATAAGGAACTTTGAGATTTAAAAATGACCACATTGAGCTTGACGTGCCTTTAAAACATCCAAGCCAAGAGGCCTCGAAAATGAATTTTCTTTTTTATCAAGAGTATAGTAACAACAGTTTTAGGAAAGCAAAAAGCAAAACAGGAAATAATGTGAAAAATGAAACTAAATGATGTAATAAGTAAGGGTTATTTAAAATAAGGCTTGAGTTCTGAAGAACTGACTCACATGTTGACTGGGGGAAAATCTCCTAAATAAAAAGCAGTGCCAACAAAGATTTTATAGCAGTTGAATAAATCTTAAAAACAAAGATTTATGTATTAATTATTTAGCTTTAATTATTAACTATTATGTAATGCCCAATAGAATTGTTCTAAAAGTAGTAAAATATGTTAGTAACAGTAACTTTACACAGATGCAATACAAAGGCAAATCTTAAAACAAATTAAAAATGTGCATTCACTACATGGTACATATAGCTACGGTAGCAACAATGTAATACCTTGTCTGTCTTGGGCCTGAAAGCCTAATCTACATTTGGCCATCAACTTTCAAATCTATTCTAGGAAGGCCTGGAAACTCTGTATGCCTAATGAAACCCTCCCGTTTATTATTCATAGAGATCAAAAGGGGTATGTGAAAAGCAGTTTCACCATGGTTAACATCTGTAAATATTTCCTCTCAATCCCAAGGGTCAAGAAAAAAAGTCTAGCATCTTTGCCCATACTTAAAACAAATGTGACAAGAGACTGAAATTCTTAATGTTCTCAAAAGTAGAGCATTGATAGGAAAATGATTCAGTAAGTATTAATATCTGTATGATTTAGATATGGATAAAAGATTGAAAAAATGCAGATTTCATTGGAGCCATAATCCAAATATATAAAGAAAAATACAATTGTTATGAATACAACTTAGAGTAAGAATAAAATGGCAATGTTGTGGGATGCTTGAGACAATTTGGAATTGAATTAAGACCTAAAAGTCACACTCCATGCAAAATATTTTGCTTTAATTATTTAGCATTACATAGGACATTGTTCTAAAAGTAATAAAAGATGTTAGTAGCAGTCACCTTATACAGATGCAAGACAAAGGTAAAAAACACAGAGCAGAAGATTTAAAAACAAAAACCAGCACATCAAAATTAGAAAAACTCAGATGAGCAGGGAAACAGAAGAGCACACATGAGCAGAGAAATATTTTGAAACTAAAGCATCTTCCAAGCAAAATGTCTCAACTGAGTGACAAGTTATTTTTACTGAAAGTGCTTTATCTTCAAGCAGAAGTGTCATTAATACACAGAGAGTAAATACCATGAAAGGCCCCATTTCATGTCATGTGCACAGCTCAGGAAGCCCAGAGACCTGTCTAAACCATGAAAAACGGTGCTTTCCAAAACCTTTCATCTGTGTTTCCAGTTGGACCGTGAACGGCACAGAGAACTAATTCAAGCCCCATCTTCATGAGTTGGCCCTGAGACAGCTTCCCATCCCAGCTCCAGCCTCTGCTCTAGTGTCACTGAAAACTCACAGAGAACTGCAGTGTGTGCAAGAAGCCATGTCCTTCCCCCGTGCTGATGGCTGTCGGCACCAAACAGTCGCGGGGGACAGGTGGGCCCTGGACTGATGATTCAGAAACTGTTAATTGAACCCTAAATTCCTGCACTAGAAGATTGATGAGCTCTTCAAAAGCCAAGCGTGGAAGCAAACTAAGCCAATAGTGCATCATCGCAAAAAAGCTGTGCATTTAAATACCATAGACTACAGGGAGGCATTCAATCCATAGTTCCTATCATCATTCAGGTGTCAGTACAATCCTGAGAGGTCACCATCAAGCACAAGCTCCCAAAGGAGTAACTTTTCAATGGGTCAACACTGATGAAAGACCTTGAGTCTCCGTTTCCCAAACTCTATGGTACATTTTGCAGGGGATCATGGAAAGCGTTCTTTAACATCAATTTTGGGATTTTAAGAATGAATTCTTACATATTTTAGCATAATATGGTACTTTCCCAGGAAGGTGAGTAAAATGGTCCAAAGCCCTACTCTTCCATCTACAAATGATGCATCTTTTAAAATTGAGGTCAGATTTCTCCAACTCAAGTTGTGACATGTTTAGTGGGTTGTGAAACTGATCTAGTACATTTAACTAGCATTCTTTAAAAAAAAGAAATGGAAGACCAAAAAGTCGGGTTAACTTACAGAAGAGTTGAAAAACAAAATGAAACAACAACAACAAAATGGCATTTTCCCAAGTGAGGAAAGGGTGAGAAAGTATAGACAAAATTCTGAAATACTAACTTTGAAAATAACAAAAGTCAAGCAGTTGTTTAAGGTAAGGAGCATTTAGGAAGTGGAAAGAAAGAAAGAGAGAGAGCGAGAGAAAGAAGGAAAGAAAGAAAGGAAGAAAGGAAGAAAGAAAGAAAGAAAGAAAGAAAGAAAGAAAGAAAGAAAGAAAGAAAGAAAAAGAAAGAAAGAAAGAAAGAAAGAAGGAAGGAAAGAAGGAAAGAAGGAAAGAAAGACAGAAAAAGGAAGGAAGGAGGGAGGGAGGAAAAGGAAAGCCTGCTCCACCATTACTTTGGTAAATATCTAATATTTTTCATAAGCTATTTTACGTTTTCAGTAAGATAAAAACATCTCTTCCTAAATCTTCATCGGGAGTTCTCTATAAAGGATATTATAGGAGAACTCTATAAAGTTCCCTATAAAGGATATTCCGAGTGAGTCGGAAACTCACTCCTTCAAACTAGGTAACTTCCAGATGCCATGCTCTTCTCTGCACCTTGAAAAACAGCAAAGCTAAATCACAGGGAAAATTATGGAAGAGAATAAAAATGCGTTAAATGTCTAATTTGTGCCAGGAGTGTTGTTCCCACTCTGACAGCCATACGAAGACACAGTTATCACCTACATTTCTACTGGCCATACTCATTTAATTTACAGTTTCCCAATGACACACTATCAGGCAGTGTCAATATCAAAACTGAACAAAGGACGAGAGTCCTTATCTTAACTGACCTTCACTCAACTGGCCTCCCGGTTTAGGTAGCTTTGCTATTACGCAAAGCACACTGACTGATGACGCTGACAACTAACTGAACGCTGCTGACATCCCTTCTGCTCTTTCCAGTTGGATTCTACACCTACCAAGAGACAGTTGTATTGTTCCCCAAACTACTTCTATCAGTAGTGCCTGTTACTGTAATGCTCCTTATTTAAATATTATGTAAACCAATCAAACAGAGCAGTTGTCTCTGAAAACTTAGGTAATTGGGAAGGATTCCATCCAAAATGAGTTACTATACAAAGTTGCTATTCAAGTAGGTATGAGAGAGAAAACGAACATTTAGGAGGGAAAACCTCACAACAGCTTAGTGGAATTCTGCACTTAGATTGCATTGAAAGCTACCATTGACTTCTCAATTTTTACTTAAAGACATACAGACTGAAAATCAATATTAAGGCATTACAGCTATAATTTTTGAAAGAAATACAACAAGTTTCCAAGTAGCATATCCCTACTTAAATAAAAGGTCTTGGCTTAAATAAAAAGTAGTGAAGTTAAAATTAAATGCTTACAGGATAAACAGAAAGGTCCTACTGTATAGTACAAGGAACTATATTCAATGTCCTGTGATAAACCATAATGGAAAAGAATAGGAAAAATAATATGAGGAAGTTATACATCTATATCTACATATCTATATGTATAACTGAATTACTTTGCTGTACACCAGAAACTAACAGAACATTGTAAATCAACTATACTTCAATAAGATAAATTTTAAAAAGTTTAAAAATTTAGAAAATTAAATGCTTACAGAATATGTGTATCATTGTTAGGACTCTCCTTCTGAGCTCTCTATCAACTAATGGACGGGCTATCAGCCCCCAAAGCATTCAGGAGCTGCATTCCACAGAATTCTAAAATTAAAAAGTACCTGGAAAATATCACATGTTACTATATTTTGCTTTCGTAATAGTTTAACTTTTACATATTGTACAGTTACATTTACTATGTAAATACTTCCACATACCATACCTGTTGGAACCTCATTATACAGATTTCGCATGAGAAGAGACCTAGTAGCACTGAAGTCATCAATCTCTTCTGGAGAGATGAAGGGCTTTTAAAGCAATCAGTTCTGAATCTTGACATCAGTTTAAAGCTATAGATTATATCTTGAGCTCTCAGCATCCTAAAACTTCATTAATCTCTGTCTCAGAGGCAGCAGACCCTTATTCATGGATTTATTTATAGTGACTATTTACGTTTCATACGTTCACTCTGAATCCCACATCCAGACGGGTGATTTGTGGTATTACTTTTGATTTTATAAGCTTTAATCTATGATAGATGTTCCACTCTAAAATGCTGCAAAAACGATTCTGCACCACACTACAGAATTTCAGATGAAGATTATAAGATCACCTAGCTCAGGACAGAAATTCTTCTCATGACCAAAGCTGATGTTCTGAAGCCATTTTGTGATACAAAAATATGTGCTCTTTCTTGATTGAACCATTTTAAAAACTGTCTATTAATCAAATGTCCTTTTTTTTTTTTTTTTTTTTTTTGCGGTACGCGGGCCTCTTACTGCTGTGGTCTCTCCCGTTGCGGAGCGCAGGCTCAGCGGCCATGGCTCACGGGCCCAGCCACTCCGCGGCATGTGGGATCTTCCCGGACCGGGGCACAAACCCGTGTCCCCTGCATAGGCAGGCGGACTCTCAACCACTGCGCCACCAGGGAAGCCCTAATCAAATGTCCTTTTAGCTTTTATTTCTAAAGGTCTTTTCATATAGCACTTTCATGTAATACCTACTACGGTGTTGTGTATTTTCAGTCAAAAATTTCTTCTTGAGGTCGGTGGGCTGTAACAGTGTCACTTGCTAAGTTGTGATATTGTTCTATGTACGGACATGCACGAAGCTACCCTTGGGGAAAACCAGGTGAAGGGTGTACAGGACCTTTCTTACAGATGAATGTCAATTTACAATTATCTCAAAATAAAATGTTAAAAAAATTCTTATTGAGCAAAAGTTGATTAGGGGATATCACGTACTATGGTTGAAATTCATGGTTTGACTATCATTTTTTCCTGTTTATTTGCTCTGAACCTTAGACAAGCTGCATTCTTTCTGGGCATGCTTCCTCACAGGTAAAATGGGAATCATTTCCCATAGTTATTATAAAGAATAAATGAGGGAATTCCCTGGTGGTCCAGTGGTTAGGACTCGGTGCTTTCACTGCTGGGGTCTGGCTTCCACCCCTGGTTGAGGAACTAAGATCCCTCAAGCTATGGTGCACAGCCAAAAAAAAAAGAAACGAGATGACATATATCAAGAATCCAATACATTAGCAGATGTTACAGAAATGGTTCGTACTACGATTGTTCATGTTGGTAGACTGGAGTTTTTTAAATCAGCTTGATAAAAAATTACAGTTAAAATACAAAATTCCATTTACCTTCAAGTCAAATGACTGAAGCCTTTTACTTAAGCTAAATTGCCACACCTCACAATATAAAGAAGTGAAAACCAGATGCATGAGGGCCCCAACGGAAGGTCCAAGGTGATGCTTTCAAAGAGTTAAATTTCCTTAAATTGCTCAAGCGTGGAATGATGCCACACCATTTATGCCATTTATGGCAAACCAGGGGCAACAGTGAAGGCTTTTTATGTAACAAGGAATTTTATTGGAAGAGAAAACATCACCTGAGGATAAACAAAAAGCATGATCCCAAGATTTGGGGAGACCAATTTAAATATGCAGTATGAACGGACAATTCTCAATCAGTATCATCACCATTATAGACTTCAGTCAAATGTACCCTTCTTGACATCGAGTCACAAAATATGAAACTTTTTTTGGAGTTCCACGAGGTGACTGAGCAGCATGCAAACATTAAATTCAGGGCAAAGTCAGTTCCCTGCAGAAACCAAGTCTGAAAGGGATCCCCCAACTTTAAAACAAAACACTGCAGGCCTGGGTGGATTCGGGAGTTCTTTTTATTACTTTAACCAGTAATGGGATTAGAATACCACAGAGCATCACTCATCATATTCCAAAAAGAAAGGAAAATATTTCTGTCAGAATGTTTGAGATGACTTCTAAAGAATCTTATCCAAAAGATGTGTCATATATTTTCACATTGCCTCTCTCGAGCACTGGAAGTCAAGTTTTGGCATGCAGTGTCTTTCTGTTTCTGGAACAATTCTGTGTATTTCACATGTCTTCTCCTAAAACTACTAATTATACTTAATGCTATTTCATTAACTTATACCCAGCGGGAAAATGTCTTTTTCTTCAAGCTGTATCAGAATGTTATTCTTCTGGAAAAAGGCATTTCCTCTTTAGCGACCATGTGAAATTTAAAAGCACAATTTCAGAGACAGTATTAAGACACTTGCACAGGCTGACCTGGAGCTATCCACGCTTACTTCCTATTCCTATCTCAGATTTTATTTTAGAGTCTTAAGATAATTGCCACTTCAATGCCTTTTCTATTATTCTTCCAAAGGAAAAAAAATAAAGTTTTTAATACACACCTTAGCTTTCTTAAGCAAACCTGCTTTGGGAGTACTTAAAATAATTCATATAGTATTTTAAGGCAGATGACAACCTTAATCCAGCTTCTGAATAACTACCTGCAGTGGAAAAACACAGGGAAACGTACGAGGCAGGTATTTCCGTAATAGTGGAAGTTTTACTTCCACTAAAGTAAAGTAAATAGTGTTAGTTTTACTCACACTAAAACAAAAGCTGCCTTACTTTTTAAAAAACTTTTTATGTTATATTGGAGTATAGTTGATTAAAAATGTTGTGTTAGTTTCAGGTGTACAGCAAAGTGACTCAGTCATACATATATATGTATCTATTCCTTTTCAAATTATTTTCTCATTTAGCTTATTACAGAATATTGAGCAGAGGTCCCCGTGCTATACAGTAGGTCCCATTTTAAATATAGCAGTGTGTACAGTGTGTACTTCAATTTATCTTATTGAAGTATAGCTGATTAACAATGTTGTGTTAATTCCTGTCGTACAGGAAAGTGATTCAGTTATGCACATATATTCATTCTTCTTCATATTCTTTTCCATTATCATTTAAAAACTGACTCACTTCTCTAAAGTGGAAATACATAGGCAGATGCAGGACCTCTGTTCTGGGGCCAAGACACCAAGACATTTAGGTGCCTGAATTTCCTCTCTGTTCACCGGGGCTTTGGTGGCCTCCTAGTAGCCACCCGGCAGACAGCTGCGAAGTGGCATGCCCTATGCATATTAGTGCTTACATGAGCGTTTCCTCTTCCATTCATTTCAAATCTTACCAAACGTCTGCTGTATTTCAGACACTGTGCACAAACTGCAAAATTTCAAACTAAAAATGCTCTGGGTCTTTTTTATTTCAGTGGGATTCACTGAGTAGGTGCTTCATAGGAGACTTTCAGTGGCGTCTCGTTCACCTTGTTATGCTTGTTTTCCAACTTTATTTTCCTGTTTCTTTGTATCAATTTTAGCCTTCAATGTTTCCTTCATGATGAAATCCTGAAAAATTCTTTGGAGCCGAAAAGATTGCTAGGGTACTTACAGGCAACTGTAATTTTTCAATAGCAATTGAATTTGATGGATAAGTGAAATTATTAACTCCATCGGCATTTTTACCTTTTTTTTTGTAACATTGCCTTTACTTTGAAAGTGACTTTTAAAGGAGCTTATATGTCTTGTTTTCATTTTAAAGGTAAGTGTGTGGAGAAAGTACAATAACCCTCAATATTGATTACCACTATCATTTTTACAACATTGGCAAATTCTAATTTAGTTCACCAGCTTCTCAAAGTTCCTAAACAAGCCATGACATTGAAATCAGCAGAAATAAAACTTAGGTGTTTTAACAGGAATACATTTGCTCTTCTCTCCTCAGTGATCTTCCTAATATATTTCCCAAACCAGCGCAGAAGCAGCCTGGCTTTAACTAGAGTGAGAAAAACCCCATTTAACATCCTCACTTCTCTGAGTCATAATCTGTAATGTAAAGTGGTGGTACTACCGCAGTATGGGGATTCAGTGACATAAAAGCGCCCATCAAGCCATCAACATGTGTTCATTCTCTTCTGCCTGATTCAACTCCTCCCAAGATGACATCCTTGAGCACCTCCTTTCCAAAATATGTTTAAAATATACTTGACTTTCAAAAATTAACTTCTGCACAGGGAACTACACTTGATATTTTATAAGAATAAGGGAAAAGAATCTGAAAAAGGATACACACACACACACACACACACACGTATAACTGAATCACTGCGCTGTACACCTGAAACTAGCACGACATTGTAAATCAACTATACTTCAATTAAAAAAAAATCGACCTCTTCAGAAGTACATAACACTAATCACACTGACCCTTTAGTTTTGTTCTAAGACTGTCAGAGGATGTAAAAATTGAAGGTTATATGATATATAAAATCAGGTTCATGTGGCTTTAAAGTAATCTTCAATAAATAATACAAGTATGTCATCTTAGTTAAAGGAACAGGTAAAAATTTTAAAGTTCTGGGTTTAATGTTTGAAGCATTCAAATACTTTAATAGCATAACTCAAATAAGTGAATATTTGAAGACTCTTCTTCATGACAGCATTTTCTCAAATGTATGGATCCTATGAGCTGTTTGGTTAAAACTGACACGTATAAAGAATGAATCACGTCTTCTTTATCCATTCATCTCTCGTTGGACATTTAGGTTGCTTCCATGTCCTGGCTATTGTAAATAGTGCTGCAATGAACACTGGGGTACATGTGTCCTTTTGAATTATGATTTTCTCAGGGTATATGTCCAGTAGTGGGATTGCTGGGTCGTATGGTAGTTCTATTTTTAGTTTTTTAAGGAACCTCCATACTGTTCTCCATAGCGGCTGTATCAATTTACATTCCCACCAACAGGGCAAGAGGGTTCCCTTTTCTCCACACCCTATCCAGCATTTATGGTTTGTAGATTTTTTGATGATGGCCATTCTGACCGGTGTGAGGTGATACCTCATTTCTCTAATAATTAGTGATGAGTACTTTTTCATGTGCCTCGTGGCCATCTGTATGTGTTCTTTGGAGAAATGTCTACTTAGGACGAATTAGGCAATTAGGATTGACGTATATACACTACCATGTGTAAAACAGACAGCTAGTGGGAACCTGCTGTATAGTGCAGGAGGCTCAGCTCGGTGCTCTGTGATGACCTAGATGGGTGGGATGGTGGGGGGATGGAGATCCAAGAGGGAGGGGATATGTATATACATATAGCTGATTCACTTCATTATACAGCAGGAACTAACACAACATTGTAAAGCAATTATACTCCAATTAAAAAAAGAAAAAGAATGAATCACGGTTGGTGTCCTAGTGGTTACTACTAGACAGGACACTAATACTGAAACATAGTTCAGGAAAAGTTAAATATCTGAACAAGTCCTCTCTGCCTGTCCAACTTAAAAAGGTAAACATAATATTAGCATAATCATGCAAAGCGTCTTCTATATGGGCTTATTTTATCTGGCCTGGGAGGATAACCGAGAATCATTCTGTAATAGGGAAGAAGATATCTGACTCCATATTGGATCTGTTTCTTTTACTTTAATCTTTGTATTTTGTTGCTTTTGCTACAAGTTAAGAAGGCTTACAGCCTGAAATATACAGGACAGCCCATTCTCAAGGCTCTGACCTTTAAGGGTATAACACTTTTCATTCATCTGAGACAAAAAGTTGCAGAACAGAGAATAACATTCATCTTGTCGGAGGCTTATAGAAACATCATGACCTGACCTACACAGACAGCTGCAAGAACAAAGGAGGCTGCTACCAAGAAGTCTGCAACAACCGACCACGCCCCTCCCTGACCTGGCCTTTAAAATGCTTTGCTGAAACCCTTGGGGGAGTTCAGGGACTTTTGGGCACCAGCCACCCGTCTCCTTGCATGGCCCTGCAATAAACTTTTCTCTGCTCCAAACACCAATGTTTTGGTTTGCTTTGTCTCACTGTGTATTGGGCCCAAACACTTGTGTTTGGTAACAATTCCTGAAAGCCAATTACAGAGCATGGCACCTGGCACACAGTGTGTCCTCCATAGTGTGCAGAGTTTCTGAATATTTTCTTAAGCAAATAACAACTTAGTCTTTAATAAGGACATTGCTATATAAATAAAAGAAAAAATGAAAAGATGGTGATTTCAGCTCTGTTCTAAAGGTATTTTTTAAGTGCATAATCATTAAGGCCAAAGAAAATTGGAAAGGAGCCTACTGCGGTAACATTCTGAAACCAACATGCAGGTGGATGTGTAGTACTTGCAGTGGTGGGCCTGCAGGAGACAAAGCCAAGAAGCAACCTGACTGACACAGAAGAACCATGCAAAAGCTCTGGTATGGGGGGCGTCAGGTCCCTATGGGCGTGGTAATGACAGGGAGGCTGCATGTAGGGGGATGAGTTGGAGATCTCAAAGCCGTCAGACACCCCAGAAAGACTTCCCCACTGGGGCAGAGAGGGACATATTCCCTGCTCGGACTTGTACCCTGAACAGGATAAAACTGAGCATTTATGGCCTGGGGAACCCAAGCATAGAAGGGAGCAGCAAAGTTATTCTGAATGTGGGGTGAGGAGGAGGCTGAATAAAAACCTTTATACTTAACGCTGTTGACTCTCAGCTCTGAGTCCGTAGAGCTGGGAGCCAGGATTACACCCTCAGCTAAGAGGCAAGGAGAATCTGGGGGTTTTCAAGGAACTGACCCACCTTTACTCACAGGACAGTCAACACTCTCATCAGCAAGCCCATCACATGCACAGAATGTCCAGTCAGCTTCGAAGGGGTCAACTCACATTCTAGACTGAGCTAAGAACTTAAGTTTGAGGGTTAAATCAAGGCATTTTCAGTTATGCGAGGTCACAAAATCTTTCTCTGTGATACTCCTTTTTCTCAGTAAATTCATGGGGGTTTTACTCCCTTCCCAAATAAGGAAGTAAACTAAGAGAGAAGAAGACAAAATATGGTACAAACAAGGGATCTAATTCAGGACAACCGCAAAGGGGATGCTCAGGGCAGGGATGGAGGGAGACCCCAAGGATGATGGCTGTGCAGCAGGTAAAGGTCAACCAGCCCAGAGGGAAGCAGACAGTTTCTGCAGGGATTTCTTCCCAAAGATGAAATGATTAGGAAATCTAATGCATCTGACTGCACTGAGAGGAGATTCACACAATCTGAGGAATGATTGGGGGATGAATCAGTGAAATACACAGAAAGCTCAGCAAACCGCAAAATGACCCAAGTCTAGGGAGAATAAAACAAAACAGAGGGCAGGAAAGGAAATGTAGTCACAGCATACTTCATGGCTCAGCTGTGAGAAATGGCTGCGCGGCCACCAGGAGGCACGGGGTGCATTTGGATCTTGATATAATTAGGATCTAACGGAGGATGGGGGGATGGATAGGAAGGGGTCTGTGAAGGCAGGAGAGTGAAAAAGAGTGAAGGTCTCACCTCCCAGAGCGTGACATCAATGACGTCCACAGACAATTCTTAAAACCAAAGAAGCCAGAAGTAACGACAAAAGACTTTTTGACCTGAAGGTCTGAAGGTCAATTCTAAGAGCATCAGTTAAAAGAACCAGAAGTACCTGCCGCCAAAGGACAACAGTCGGGACAGAGGAAGGGGGCAGCAGGGGGCAACTGCTATGTCTGTAACTAGCCTAAGAAAAAGAGTCGCCTTTCAAAGCTATGTGCAAGTGTAACTCTGAGAAAAATTAAAATTACATGTTAAAAAAACATAGTGAGGAGAATGAAAGAACACTTCTTGATGGCTAGAACTGTCTTGTTTTACTGACAGTGGCTCATCACACCCATCACAACCAACAACAAAAGAATACGTTGTCTGGAATGGTGCCTCACTGCTGGACCTTGGCCACCTGTGAATTACCAGACAAGCTGGTGTTGACCAAGAAAAGACAGCGGGTGGTCACGTATCCTAGTTCCACGGGGAACAAACACTGACAATTGACAGAATGGATAGGTTTTAATCTACAGCTTCGAAAAGTCGGTACAATAAATGCAAGTACTGCAAACTGAAATCATAAAAAAGTAAAATAAAATTCTCACTGGAATAATTTGAAAAAAAATCTGAAATCTATCCATCTAAAAGTAAGTCCCACTCTTTTCTGCAGTCCTGAAAAATAGAGAACGCATGGGCATGTTAGCTATAAAATACACAAGCAGGGTCTCCAATCTGTTCCATAAAATATTCATGCTAGTTTGAATATAAAAAATATTTCCCCAGCATCTTTATTAAAACTCTCTGTATCCTGCTCAGTTTATAGTTTAGAGAAATTTCTTCCCCCTAATTCAATGTGAGAATGTCTTGGAGCATAATATAGAAGCACATTTGATGAAAATGCAGATAACTGGGCACCACTCCAGAACTAGAGAGTCATAATCTCTGACATCTGAAAGCATACATTTTAATAAGCTCTTGAGAGGTATTTATCATACAGTTGTTATCGAATTTATACTAGGTAACTCCCAGGGTTTTTGTTTGCTTGTTTAGTTTTTTTCTCTTTAATCTAAGAGTTATGACATCCTCTGCTCTCAACAATTGCCTCTCTTCCTTCTCAAAATCTTTCCAAACCACTTATACGACACACTGACACACTGTATTTGTATAGGTATACAGTATGTATCTCTTCTCCAGAACAAGTGAGGTTCTTAGAAACATAGGGCAATACCATATACACCTCTGAATTTTCCCATAACAAAATACCTCATCACATGTTCAACAAATGTTGAAAGAATTAACAGGAACATGGATGGGGATATTGAAGAAAAAGTATTTCTTTTATCATTTTAAATTGTAACAAACTTATTTCTAGAGAGCAGTTCTCTCCATTGGGTTTAGGTTGCTGTATTAACCCTAAACTTCCAAAACTTTGTGGCTTTCGATGTAAAATATGAACCAAACTTCAAACTTTTAATTCACCTAAATTCTAATTTACAGCCCACTTGCACATCGACTTAAAATGATCTGCCTGCCTTTTACCATTCCCGTAGTTGTAACAACTGCCTTTTTCTTTCCAACTACAAATCATTCTATCTGTGAAATTCCTTCTTAGATAGCTAGGAATTAAATGGAACAAAAAGAATCAGCAGAAATGGAAGACAGCCCATGCCCTTCACATGAAAGGGAGCTCTGTGTCCATGGAGTAGAGCGTGGGTAGAAAAATATATTTAACAGCTCTTAGGCAAGTAAGAGTTTAGTCTCTGCAGCAATTGTATAATTTCTTTGATGCAAGAAAATACTGTCACCTCAAGACTCCCTGCATAAATATACAAGTACATTGTATATTTTAATAAAATTCAAATCATTCCAACGTGTTTCAGACTCCAGTATAGACATACAATACTTGAAATACTTCCTCTATTCCCTGCTAGAGAAAAAATTCTAAGAACACATTTTTTCTCTTAATTCTCTCTTAAGGTAAATAGAATTTTATTCTGAAAGGTTTAAACCTAATTTTTCCTTGTTCAAATCGGTTTAATACAATAACATAGGAATGCAATGCAGTTTGTTACAAAGATTTACGATTTTTAAAAATCCTGAATACATTCTGACATTATTTTCCTAAGGCATTTGTGTTAGGATAGTGTTCTAAGTATTTTTATCCCATTCCCGCTGCTCTTTTCCCAAAGAAAGTGAACCAATGAATTTGATGCCTTGTTTGAGAGTTAGCTGGAATTTTTCCTAACCTGAACATACAAGCAAATCTGGCCTTCTGGTGAGACATTCCTTGACAAGATAGTAACAGTGATAAACCTACTGGCATATCCAGAAGGGAAGGAAACCCCCCGTCCTTTCTGCCTCGGAGCCAATGTTCACTGCGCTGCTTTGTTCTCTGCATCCTGCATAATTAATAACTCTTTGGCGATCAGTCATGCATTCCTCAATGGCACCTCGGGCTTCCAGTGTCCTCTGAGCCTGCCCCATGGAAGCCCCTGCTACTGCATGGCCGCCCATTCACTCCCCACACGTGCTTCACAAGAAGGCCGCTCAGGAGAACACACGGTGGTGTCACAAAGTGGCCACCATACTTTCTCTCTCTCTCTCTCTCTCTCTCTCTCTCATATTTTCCTCTCCAGGTATGATTTTACTAATAAGAATAAAAAAATACGTGCTATCCAACAGGTGCCAGCGAGTATACATATTGAAAAAGCAACACAGGGAACTAGATTCAATATTCTGTGATAAACCATAATGGAAAAGAATATATTAAAAAACTATACATATGTGTGTGTAACTGAATCACTTTTCTGTAGGGCAGTAATTAACACAACATTGTAAATCAACTGTATGTCAATTAAAAATGTAAAAAGATTAAAAAACTAATTTTGGATATTTAAAAAAAGAAACATTAAAATCATACAAATAATAGAACAAATGTGGAAGTAACTTAGATGAGCTGCACGGGATTGTTGAGTATTAGAGGAGCCTTCAGTTCATTCAGCCCCGCACTCTCCCCTTTTCAGGCAATAAAGTAAAGAAGATCAAAATACATGGAATCAAGTGGTATGGTAGCGCTAATGTCCATTTCTTTTCATCTAAACTGATCCAGTCATTAAACTGAAAATGAGAGCAAATAAATTGTTGAAAATATTGTTACTATTTCTGATCAGAAAGCTTAAATTAAAGCTGAATAAAAATATAATATTCAATAAAATCATCCTGAAAGAAAGAGGCAATAGTTTAATCACCCTTCAAAATGTTAACCAGTTTGGAGAAAAAGAAAATCCTCAAATCTTATAACCATTTTAAAAAATATGGATTACAAGTAATATTATACTCAAGAAGAAGAGTTCTCTATATAAAGAATAAAACCACTAAAAATATCAGATCTGGATTTGTGCAGTTTATCTCAAAAATAGGTATGGTTTTGTGAAGTAACTGCCTGACAAAAATATGCAGTATATTTTACATTAAGCCTGAGATTTTTTAAAAAATAAAACACTTTTAACAACGTTTTTTGATATGAGAAAAGATGTTGTTATTCAGCCTTTGTAGCTTCTTAACGTTTTAAAATAATGGTGCTTATACTACAGTATGCAGGGTGAAACACACATACTCTATTATAAATTACTCCAAAATTAAACAAGAAATTTTCTTTTCTTTCTAAGAGATCTGAAATGTGCGCTGGCACTCACTGTGTGTGGCCTCCAAACAGAAACAGGCTTGCACTGTTTTATTTCAGTTTTGCTTCATTTCTTCCCAAACAATCTCTCACTGCTAATCTACCAGGCCTTTTTTTCCCTCTTCTAGCATAAAGGAAACAAAAATCAAAGACATTATTAACTCCTTATGCCCCATCAGAAAGCTGGATATATATTGTTTGGCGTCCATTTGCCTGGATTTCTTTTCCATTATGTATTAATGGAGCATGATTGGGGAATATACATTTCCATAAATAATTCTTGAAAACAGCATGAAAATTCTATAAGTTTTAATTGATGTAGTCAACCTGGTACTACTTTTTTAAAAGCTACAAAGAACTAGCTCTAATTTCAGGTAAACATCCTATGCTACGTTTTCTTTCTAAACTAACAGTCTATAATATCAACTTAAAAGAGCAAAATGGAAAGATAAATGTTATTCATGTCTTAGTCTAAGGTACCTGGGAATCAAGAAAATGGTACTGAAAACATAATATTACAAAGGAAAGCATATCTCTATATAAAACACATATGAACTACATTAGATCAGCATCACTTTGTCCGAAATAGTAAGGGATCCCTTGTTTAACTATACGCTCTCTCATTCACTGGTGGAGGGAAAAAGAGTGGGTAAATCATCTTTCAAAGGTGAACCCAATTTTTAATGGCAACACGAGTAACAAAAACTGTTTCTGAGAATTTTAACTAATGCATTAAAACTCTCCTGCTAAGATGTATGGTAATCAGAACCACAGAGTCTTAAAGCTTGACTGAAATAAATATTCATTCAAGCTCCCAAAGAGGGGTACGGAGTTCACTCTCTTATTTGTAAAATATAAAGGATATTAAAATAAACTTTCTCTATAATTGTCCCAGAAAAAAATGTGATTAAACTCAACATGTTCTTTCTATGTGTCGATAGATGCAAAATATTCGTTCTGATCATTATAAAAAAGCAGGTAAGGATGATTAGACCCATCAATGCATATGATGTCATAAGTAGGCACTAATTTCTTTACCCCACGGGGGTGCTCCAGTCCCCAACAACAACAAGAAAAAGAAGGAAAGAAAAGAAAAGATTCCAGTTCCATTCTTTCTTTAAGGAGGGCAAGAATGTATCCTTGGCCATACAGCCTAATACACCAGGACCAGGAGAGTATGTCACATCATTACTGCGATTCTTCAGTTTTCTGGTTTATGAATCATCACTACTCTGTCACATACAGTAAGTGAGATAGCTCCATGGGGGGTTCATACCCCCCCCAGGGGTGATGGCAGATGAGGTAACACTGAACAGCTGCACAGCAACGAACCTCAAGGCAGGAAGTTCACAGTCCACTCAGGGCCTGTGCTGAATAGCATTTTATCATTACAAAATTAAGAAGCCATCGGGCCAGTGGCCCCTCAGTCCTACTGTGCAGCAGGGGGTTTGCAGTCAGGGAGACCATGGCCTCTGGGGAGCTGGGTGTGTTAATTATGAAGTTCATCTCTGGGGAAAAAAGAAAAAAAAAAGTGTGAGCGAGGATCCAGGGGCTTGGAGGGGCACTTGCCCCTGAGCAAATGCCGCAGAACTTTAAAGCCTCCTCTCCAAAAGGCAAATTTTCTTCCCTGAGGCTTTCCTTCGCTGGTGCACAGATAAGACTGATGGATGATGCCCTGCTGGCAGGGATGCTGGGGGAGAGGGTCAGGCAGGGAGGGGTGCCTTTGAGCAATGTACACTGATAATTCAGGACACTCTGGGAGGCTAGAGAGCAAAATCACTCACCGATTTTCATTCACCAACTTGGGGCAGTTGTTGAGAGCAGAATGAGTGTGGGCTGCACAGAGAGAGCCACGGCTACAAGGGATCAGGGCAAAGGGTAAGTGAGGGAATGGCAGGTAAACTGTCAAAGTAAACTCACACCCTGAAGAGTCAAAGCTTGTGAGACAGTACAACTCATGTATCAGTGATCACTCCAGAAAGCCATCTGGCAAGATTAAAATCACCAGGTCACACGTGTTAAGCAAGGCATGAACCTACTGTCCTCTTCTCTTGCTTCTTCTGGCCCCAGCCTGAAGGTTTCCTAAGGATAATGCAAACTGTTTCCCCAGGCAGCCATCACAGGGCAACTAGTTACTAAGAAGTTAGTTACCAAGAAAGACACGTTCAACAGAGCTCAAGAGAGTGTCAATCCAAAGTCCATATTGACAATTTATCCAACTATTTCAGTAATGATCTAAAAACAACTTAATTTTGATGATGCAAACAGAAATACCCTCTTCACCCAAAGTCTCCCAGATGCAGTTTCTGGTTTTAGTCACAGTGAATCCCTGGTAAAAGGTCAAACCCAGGGGGCAGGGTCTTTCCCAGTCCAGAGGATGGGTGGTACTTACAGCAGATCCTTATGGGTCTTTATCTCATCTCCAGGCTCAGGAATCTGACACACACATACATATGGAAACACAAGTGTCAGTGAATCCACTGTTAGTTAAGCTGGGGTGACTGAGTTGTATGGTCAACTCAGTATTCAACTACTTATTGAAAAACTATAATGGGGCCAGAACTAAGCAAGGCACTGTACATTTCCTGTGCTTTTGTCTTTACATATTTTATTTCTTCCACACCACTCCGTGGGTTATACAACCAGACAACCTATGAGACCATAAAATCAGAGGAAGGCAACACTTGGTGTCAGCATATATATGTTTTTGTTTTCATGTCTTATTCTGTGGGATGATGATAGATTGCTATTAATATAATGTGAAGACACTAGTTCATTTAAAATACTGTACAAATAGCTTCTCAGTTTCAAGTTTATTTTTGTCACAGGTTTGGGATAAATCAAACCTTTGCTATGATACAAGACCTACCATTATGTTTTACAGTAAAATTTGATTGTTTCATATTTAAATATTTAAGAACATTAGATGTGCTAAATCCAAACTGGAAAATATGGACTGTATAACTTTGTGAAAGTGTAGCTTGGGTTCCCAAGGGCATTTTAGGCTTAAAACAAATATTAAACTCATAAATTCTGTGAAGCAGCATACTGTGAAAGGGTGATAAACAGATTCTTAGTGGCTTCATTCAAGCAAATAGTCACAGTATCAAAAGGTTTTTAAATAAGTTCATCCTTGTCTAATATTAACACTTTTCTAGGTGAAATTATTAAATTATATTAAATTTAAATAAAAAATGTTAAAGTTAAATTAAGAAAAATTTTGGAAATTAACAAAGGACACGGTAGAGAATCTATACTGTGCAAAGTATTTCATAATGGAATAGAGATACAAATATCTCAAATAATCTATATCAGGAAATTGATCAAGATTCACAATGTAAATTCACAGCATATTTTAGAGGTACCTCTCTTAACTTCAATTGTACACAGTAAATGATTCTGTTAATAAATAAATAAATTATCCTTTTTCCAACTTCAGTTTATATTCTGTTGTTTCTTTTCAGCTGTATCTCAAACAATGCTTAAATTTCATAATTTAGTCAGTTGCTTAAATACTATTCCACGGAATTGAGTTTGGGCAATCAAAAAAGGGAAATTCCTGCTTAATGTTATAATATGAATAATATATAATTATTCACAATGTTTAAAAATTATTATATAATAAAATATAATATAATATTATAATAATATAATATATGAATAATGTATAATCATTCATAATATTTATGTTAATGTATAATTATTCATGATATTAATATAATATATAATTATCATAATTATATATTCTAATTGTAATTATAATTATAATAATTATATAATAATATATAAAGTTAAATATTAATCCCATATTTTCTAATTGGCCTCATGAATTGTTAGTGTGCTGGATGCATTATTTTTATACTTGGTTAGAATATACATGTTAATTAATGCATGTAGTCCACACCATTTCATGTTCCCAGTGTGCATACTGATTTGCTAAATCTGTCAAAATCATTAATGATATCAATTTTGTATTCTTTTAAATGGTGATACTCATCATATTTGAAAAGTATGCTAGGTGACACCATATTTGTATAAATAGTTCTGAATTACCATTTTAAGCAGAATGTGATAAACAGCCAGAAGGTTTTCAATATTTTTGTTGCAGCACAACAAATAGATACAAATGTTTGAAATAATACATAAAATAAAGGGAATAAACAATTGCAATAGAAATAAAAATATATCTCCTAAATCCCTGTGAGAATTTCAAAACTTCCTCTTTGGGGTACAAAGGCCATAATATTATTTAATCAGGACAGATATTAAGATAAATAGGAAAACTGAGATAACTACTTTTTAAAATATATTTTACTAAAACACTGATTTGAAAAGAGTAGTTAATAAGTTTACCTTTCCCCCCAAAAAAGATAAAATGACACATCTAAAAAATCAACTTTTGGTGGGTACAGAAAGGAAAGATAACACATTAATGGGGGAAAAATTAAAACATCACATAAAAGCGTGGACTTTTAAGGTGATAGGACACTAATAATCTATAGTGAATAAATTATAGTTATAGTGATAACCATAGTGACATTTATGAAAAAAAATCAAGCTAAGGAAAGGTTTTTGGTTCTTGATTTTCCTAAATCTCTTGTTTAAAAGGAGAAAAAGAAGACTAAACAAGTGATCCAGATACAGAAGGGCATCTCTAAGTGGTACTTACTGGCATGACAATGTTGTAGTGGATGCAGAACCCAGGTTCCGAAGGAAAATATTCATCAGACACAAACCGTATCCTGATCTGATTGCCTTTAGAAATCTGCTTTCCCGGCACAGTGCCAGACCCACACCAGCGCCCTAATACGGCTCCATCGCTGGGTTCCTCAACCTCTACAAAATCATACCTGCAAGAGACCAAGACAAAAGAGACATCAAACCATGGTCTGTTATTTTAGGAATTCAAAGTCCATGTCCATGGAGACAATGAGTCCCTGCAGACCACAGGTGTGAGTTCATCCCAAATTTAACTGCATAAATAGAATAAAATCTTCTAAAGAAGAGACACAACTGAAAATGCATTCCCAATTAAAGAAATACAAGTCTTCTATTCTAAGCCCTCCAGTTTTACTGGTAACGAACTTCAAATTCATTTAAAGAGCCATGTCAAAACTTAAATATTTTGTACAGAGTGACCATATCTGACATTCATGAATTATTCAATTTAATCTCCATTTGGATATGACAGTTTTGCTCCAATCTTAATTTCCATGATCACTGCCCATCCCTTTCCGGTGCTCACTCCTTCACCCCAGTCAGGCTCCTTGGCCCCCTTTCCTCATCTGTGTTCCAAGATTTTCTAGAGCCACTTTTTTATAGACACGTCCTCCAAATCTCACTCTGTACTGTGCTGCCGCTGTGAGACCTTTCTGGCTGTTCTCAGCTCACCGCCATCTTTCTTTTCCTGATAAACACATACTTTTAACTACGTCTATGCAAGTGATCCATTTTGTTAGCTAGGCTGTTAAACCCTTGAAGAAAGGAATCAATTCTTACATACTTCTGGCTTACACTGTGCTACACACAGTATCTTAAACCTATGGGATGAATGCTTAATACTTTTCTAACCAATGTTAACTTGGGTTTGAAAGTTTCAATAAGTGGCACTCATGGAGAGCAGGGCTGCCCCTTAAGAGAATTGTGAGAAATGTGTAGGGGCATTTTACATTGTCTCAATGATGGGGGGTGGTTGAAGAGGGAAAGGTCCGTGGACACCCAACATGGGACAGTCCCAAAAATGGGTGTTTGCTCCACGCCCTCCAGGCCTTTCAAACAGTTCGCTGGACACTCACGTAGGCAATATTTCTGCTATCGTCCATCTGAGTCTGGAAGATAATACTGTCACATAGAAACACAAATATGTTTTGCAGATTTAGTTTAAGCCAAATTTTCTAGAAGTAGAACTATCACGTTAAGTTGAAGGAAGTTTCTATACTTTGGAACAACAGCTACTACTTTGGAAAATCAAATCACTAATAGGAACATTGCTTATACTCTTTGCATCACAGTGAAAACCAGAAAACATACCCATTTACTCTGAGTCTGCTGCTAAAAATGTACAAACATCTGACTACTTCATTTTCCGTTTCTTGTAATGGTGCATGTGTATTTTAATATAAATTACTGTTATTATTTCAGCTTTACAGAGCATGTAGGCCATTATATTTATTTTTTAAACAACTGCACATATAAATAGATGATCGCTGTTATGAATTGCGTTTCACAATAGTAAAGAGGACATTGCCAAACTTTTCTTAAGGGAGGTCTGACATGGATGAAAACAACTGGTTGATTTTTAAAAAAATCTAAATTCAGTAGATACCAGACAACTAAAATTAATATACTTTGTACAGTATTGAATTTACAGAAGAAAAAAACTGATGAAAAAGCACAAAGTGCATAATGAACCAATTGTACTTATGCATCTTTGTCCTCAAGCAGTAGCCAGAACTCTCCTATGATGTGTAACGTAACCTGTTCCAGCCTCGTTTTTCTAGTCCTTAAAATGAGGAGAATGCTACCTGACTCACTGGGATGTTTTAAGAGAGGGAAGGCTGGGCAGCACACGCACGGCGCCTAGACGTCGCTGGCACAGAGCTCCCACTCAACAGTTTGCCCTTTCTCTCTACCCAGCACCCCTTTGCCCCCGCCCGGCACCTACTTTAATGTGACCCTGCGAGTGTGAAAGCAACAAATAAGAAAACCCAGATACCAGAGGAGAGCATAGTTCTGCTCGATCACGCCACTAGCCTGTGTGATAAGTTATAAATGCACAAGGCAGCCGGTACAAACTTCCCAGGAGTCTTGCTGTGAAAGGGACCAGGAAGAGGGGTGGGGGTAGGAGGATTTGGGTAAAACAGACTGAGTGGTTATTTCAGACATTACGTGGTATAAAAGTTGATAACTAACATTTTAAATCAAAGAATAATTTTTATACCGAGATTGTTTACAGGTGGAACAAAGTTGCTTTTCACAGAGTATGTCTGTTCTGTGTTTGGGAGGTGAAGCTATCTGATATGGGTTACCATCCGGACTAGTTTGCAGACAGCTGATTTCAGGCCTGGTCAGTCATTCCACGAGTACCTGTGAAGCACTGTCCTGGCACAAAGTGCCAGCCCACAAAGTGCTGGGTTAGATTCTCAGGATACAGAGATGAAACCATAGCTTCTATGGCCTAGGGTCCATTAAACAGTGCTGAGTGATCTAATGAGAGTGCTTAGGAAAAACGGGCAGTGCGGAGCATTGGCAAAGTGAGGGAAACCCTATACAGTGAGATGAGGGTCAGCCTTCAAAGGAGCATCTGGGCTGTCAGTGAGTCCTGACTGATCAGGGGAACAGGGAGAATGGAAATGCATTCTAGCGAGAATCACAATCCCGAGGATGTAACAGAGGAAACCAGGGGCCTGGGGTGGTCCCTTGTGAACAGAGGATGGAGCTCAAGCTGGAAGAACAGGTGTAGGTACAAAGGCCTTGAAATTTCAGAGTCAGATGTTAGAAAAGTAATTTGGAGACCAATGTTCCAAATAGGTAAGCACAGTTTGAAGAGTTTCTACCCTTCTTTAAAATATTTGTCAACATTTAATTAATCAATTAAGTTTTTAGGTGCTACCTGTATTTTTTATTATTTTTTATTGAACTATAGTTAATTTATAATGTTGTATTAGTTTCAAGTGTACAGCAAAGTGATTCAGTTATCCATATCCATATATATATTTTTTCAGATTCTTTTCCGTTATAGGTCATTACAGGATACTGAATATAGTTCCCTGGGCTGTACAGTAGGTCCTTACTGTCTATGTATTTTGTATATAGTAGCATGTATATGTTAATTCCAAACTCTTAATTTACCTCCCACCATCCCCCTCCCCCCCCTTTCCCCTTTGGTAACCATAAGTTTGTTACGTCTGTGAGTCTATTTCTGTTTTTTAAATATGTTCATTTATATTATTTTTTTCAGATTCCACACATAAGTGATATCATATGATATCTGTCTTTCCCTGTCTGTAAATCAACATTTTAAAAAGTCAAATTTCACAGAAAAATCTGGATTTCAGGCCCTTTTAAAACAAATTTGAACATCTGGTCATACTAAATATTATTAGCCCTGGTGTTACTTCTTGTGTTACTCAGATCTGCAGAACCGGCTTCAGCTCCAGGAGAGGAGTGGCCTTTGTCCTCCTCATGGCCTCACCCGAGCAGCTGGGTGCCAGGCACAGAGAGTGTTTACTGCATGAGGTCAGTATGGCCTTCACTCCTTCATGTAAACTGAGGCTGGGCCAGGTGGAAAGGGCTTTAGATGAGAAATCCTCCTTCCAGTTTTTAAAAATCCTTGTCTGTTTCCTATGCTGCTTTATTATGTTTTTTTTCTTAATAACCAGATCTTCATTTATTTCCATCACTTGCCCACATGGGCATCTGAGTTTGCTTCCCTTGCAGACTATGGGGCACCTACAGGAGTTTTTCAATGAGGCAGCAGCATAGACACAGGATCACAACACATCTGAGGGTGCCAGGAAACAACAGCATCTCGAGTGTGGGGAGAAAGAAAGCCCTTGTAACAAAAACATCCTGGAAAGGAGCCCTCAGGGAAGCAGGATGGCACAGAACGAAGGAAAGAGGGAGGGAGAGTGTCCATCCAAGTAGAACTGGGACCGCTGTCACTGCCAGAGAAAGACCAAAGGAGATGAAAGCCAAGAAGCATCCCGTGGGCCTGGCAATTATGAAGTCATTTTCAATAAACTGGTTGGGTGAACACATAGTGTCAAAAACTTTCTTCAGATCATTTTACTATAATTTTATTTTCTAATTTTTAAAAATTGAAGTAAATTTGATTTACAATGTTGTGTTAGTTTCAGGTATACAGCAAAGTGACCCAGTTAAACATATATATGTTCTTTTTCAGATTCTTTTCCCTTATAGGTTATTACAAGATATTGAGTAGAGTTCCCTGTGCTGTACAGCAGGTCCTTGTTGGTTATCTCTTTTATGTACAGTAGTGTGTATATGTTAATCCCAAACTCCTAACTTATTCCCTCCTCCAGACCATTTGCAAAACAACTATTATAATCTTTCTAATAGAAACATCTCAAGAGGAAAGAATACCATTTGCAAGGAACCTAAAACTAACAACTCACATAACTATTATTATTATACATATTTCCTTTTGAATTCTGTTAAAAAAAGAAACACCAGGGACTTCCCTGGCTGTCCAGTGGTTAAGACTCTGTGCTTCCACTACAGGGGGCACAGGTTCAATCCCTGGTCTGGGATCTAAGATCCTGCATGCCGCCGGTGTGGCCAAAAAAAAAGAAGCACCATATTTGTTAATCCGATGTGTAAGCTCTTTATAAGTATTTAAAAGGTGTTTTTATGGGCTTCTCTGGTGGTGCAGTGGTGAGGAATCCACCTGCCAATGCAGGGGACATGGGTTCGAGCCCTGGTCCGGGAAGATCCCACATGCCATGGAGCAACTAAGCCCGTGAGCCACAACTACTGAGCCTGCGCTCTAGAGCCCGCAAGCCACAACTACTGAGCCCGCGTGCCACAACTACTGAAGCCTGTGTGCTTAGAGCCTGTGCTCCGCAACAAGAGAAGCCACCTCAATGAGAAGCCCGCACACTGCAATGAAGACCCAATGCAGCCAAAAATATTTAAAAAAATAAAATATAAAAATAAAAAGAAAGATCTTACTGCCCTTAATTCAGCAACTCATGACAGCACACAATTTAGAAAAATAAAAAATGAAAACAAAAGGAGTTTTTAAACACACTCAGAAATATCTAGATGATCAGTGTTAACGTATTAAGGAACAAATAAGTCTTAAACTTTGCCATATCTAACTTGTATCCTGAGACAAAAATCACTGTCTTGCAGATAAGAGTGACAAGTAGATTATTACTTGTTTCATGAAGATTTGCTACTGAATTTGATGCCATAAAAAGAAAACCCATAACCCTAATCTTTATAATAACTTTTGGATTTGCAGTTAGATAGCTGGTAATTAATTCTCACAAGCTCATACAAGTCTGGTGCATACAAAAATTTATCATCGTGTTTTAAAGACCTACATAGTTTTTCATTACATGAAGTTAAATGAAATGAACATCTAAAAAGTGCTCTGTTCTTTGCCTTTCAGAAGTAGAACTTAAGTTATACTATGAACTGTTTCATAGTAAATTTGGTATTTTAGGATTTTTTTTCAAAAACAGTGTCGTTATGATAATATAATGCTAAGTTTCATCCAATTATTCCACATTAATTTTGTGAATCAAAACAGGAAATCCTCTTGCTAAAAATAGCATTCTTATATTTAAATCATATTCAAGTCGTCTAAAACAGACCCAGTGACAATCTACCTGAGACATATTACCATGCCTCACGGCTGCTTCCTAACCTTCAAAATAGAAACAAAACAAAACACAAATCACTGCCACTTGATTCCATATTTTCCTCTAACTTGTTTATAGAGTGTGGTTGGAAAAGAACTAAAGTATTCAATCCAATTATCTTCCCCAATACTTTGAAATTTTTCTTTTTTCTCATAGAATGCCATGTAGAGAATATGGGACTCATTGCATAAGTTGGTTGGCTAACACACTACAACACAGCTCAAAACATCAAGAAGAAAAGG
The DNA here is from genome assembly GCF_964165515.1 of Mesoplodon bidens. NCBI lineage: Eukaryota > Metazoa > Chordata > Mammalia > Artiodactyla > Ziphiidae > Mesoplodon > Mesoplodon bidens. The sequence goes on from NC_138176.1 coordinate 197,466,570, forward strand.
AAGAGAGAAAACAATGATAAAAGATTATCTGCAGGCCTCAGCCAAATGAATGGGAGAAAATAAAACTAAGCAACGTCTAACCCATGAAAGTGAAATTACAAAACAGAATCATCCTCAGATTCAGAAATCTACACATGCCCAGGTGACTTTTCTGGAGACATGCTAATCCTATAACACACTCTCAGGTATTAATTTCCCACGTGCACAATTGCTCACATCAGTATTTAAGGGATTTACTAAACCTATTTTAGGGGCCAGTCAAACATCACTTTCTCACAGAAACATGATACAGAACACACAGCGCTAAGTGGTTTATAATGAGCACTCCCTTTCTCTATCATACCCCTGGGGACCCACGGAGGATTTATGTTCTTTTATGTTTAACAAACAAGTCTGGTATTGTAGACAAAATTTTCGTTCTCACATGGGAATTTAAAAACTGAAGATAGGAGAGCTGCTGAGGACTAAACCAAAGAAATAAATTCACTTGTAAACACAATTGTCCTACACCCAGCTTCCTTCCATGAAAATAAACCAACCCTGCAAAACAGGCTGTTTCTAGTTCACACTAACTAAAACCCTGTCAATTAAATCTACCCCGTGAATGATCGAACCCGAGGGTGGTGTGAAACTCTACCAACAAATAGACATGCATCTTCAGAAGGCCTCATTCTGCATGTGTGGACGGGAGCCTGGGCTTGTTGGGGAAGGTAATAAACTTAACAAGATGACAGTTATCCAGCAGTGCTCGCTGGCTTACACTTCGGTTTAACAGAAGACAACCCAGACACAGAGTAAAAGTTTTAAATCCCTATTTGGGCACCAGAATGGTCATCCATACTTTACCTTATAATGAAAATAAATTTTAATAATTATGCATGTTGGTGGGAATGCAAATTGATACAGCCACTATGGAGAACAGTATGGAGGCTACTTAAAAAACTAAAAATAGAGCTACCATATGACACAGCAATCCCATTCCTGGGCTTATATCCAGAGAAAACTGTAATTCAAAAGGATGCATGCACTCCAATGTTCATTGCAGCACTGTTTACAACAGCCAGGACATAGAAGCAACCTAAGTGTCCATCGACAGATGAATGAATAAAGAAGATGTGATACATACATCCAATGGAATATTATTCAGCCATAAAAAGGAATAAAATAATGCCATTTGCATAGACGTGGATGGACCTAGAGACTGTCACACAGAGTGAAGTCAGAAAGAAAAAAACAAATATCATATGATATCATTTATATGTGGAATATAGAAAAATGGTACAGATTAACTTATTGGCAAAGCAGAAATAGAGATGCAGATGTAGAGGACAAACGTATGGATACCAAGGGGGGAAGTGGGGTGGTGGTGGAATGAATTGGGAGATTGGGATTGACATATATACACTACTGATACTATTAATAAAATAGACCACTAAGGAGAACCTACTGTATAGCAAAGGGAACCCTACTCAGTGTTCTGTGGTGACCTAAATGGGAAGAAAATCCAAAAAAGGGGATGTATGTATACGTATAGCTGATTCACTTTGCTGTACAGCAGAGGCTAACACAACACTGTGAAGTAACTATACTCCAATAACATTTTTTTTAAATTACATGTTACACATAGTCATTGCTCTTTATACATTACTTTGATCCTCACAAAAATCATAAAAGGTTAATATTGTTATTTTGCCCATTTTACAGATTATAAAATACGGAAAAGCTAAGTACCCAGCCAAGGTCACATAGCAACTAAGAGTAGAGTGAAGACTTCAGTTTGGGGAGCTGAGCTCCAAAGCACATGCTCTGAAGAGCAAAGCTGTACTGCCTATTATATTTAAAATAGTCCTACATAATTATATTTCCTCTATTCTGAGGCTTAGCAGTATAGAATTTATGTGTCTTTGTTCAGATTGGCCAAATGAACTTCAGTGGCTGGAGAACCATTAACAGTCATTCAAATAAATTGATCAGTCAACTTGATAATTTGGGCATATACTGTTTACTTTTAAGCACTCAAAATTCGTTATGGAGAATTTTAAACCTACACAGGAAATGCATAAGTCAAACCAAAGAGCATGCTTCAGAGGGAGGACAACATACGATGGAGTAATTCTCAGGAAAATATGAGAGTTCTACATGTAAAAAGTGGGGATGTTGACTGTACATGGTAGGAAGTGAAGATTTTTAAATTACCTTATTACTAAATAAAAATACTGCAAATATATAAGCCATGAACCCAATCTACAAAGCTAGAAAAATTAAAGAAAAAAGAAAACCAAGAGAGTATAAAGTGAAAAAAAGTGAAGACTAAAACTCTAAAAGATATATTCAAATACCAAATTAGGATTAAGAATTAAAACCAAGAGCTGGTTCTCAGAAAGGAGTTGGGGGGGAGAGAGAGTTCTCAAGAATTTCCATGCATAGGAGTAAGGAAGATGTAATCACAGATAAAAATGGATTTCACATCTGTAAGTATGTTTTAGGCAACACTATTGCCAATTAAATCTGAAAAGCTAAATGACATGGATGCCTTACTAGGAAAACATAAATTACAAAGGTTGACTGAAAAAGTGGAAAAAGTGAACAGACTAATAACTCCAGAAGAAATTGAAAACATTTATCAATAAAAAAAGATGCAATGGCATGGGATTTATAGAAGAGTTCTGTTTGATATTAAACGTATGTATAATTTCAATGTTATGTAAGCAATTGTAAAAGAAAAATGGAACATGACCAGATATTCACTCAATTAATAATAATAAAAGCTTTCCTAAATCTTACGAATATAGTTAATAATACTGTATCATATACTTGAAAGTTGCTAAGAGAATGGATCTTAAATGTAGAAGTAGAATGACATGGTATGAAGGGGCTGTAAGCTAATGCCACAGTGGTAATCATACTGTAATATATAAGTGTTTCAAATCAACAGGTTGTACATCTTAAACTTACACAATGTTACATGTCAACTATATCTCAATAAAGTTGGAAAATATATCAAACATGTAAAATGAAGACCAAGTTCACTCATAAATGGAGGGAAATGCAAAAATTCTAAATAAAATTTAATCAAATATAGTTCATTAGTGGGTTAAAAGCATACTTCTTGACAGAATATGGATTTGCATCATAAACTTGAGGATTAATGCAATGATGACCTTTTAGAATATTCAAAGGAGAAAAATTATATGTTCATATTAATAAATGCTGAAAAAACATAATAAAGTCAATTATACTTAGATAAAAACAGAGTCAACCGTGAAGAGCAGGAAACTTTCAAATCATGGTAAAATTACATAACAGAAATTAACTGCAAGTATTACATTTAATAAAATCAAAGTCATTCTCATTAAAGTTAGAACAAAGACAGGATTGGCCATTCTCACTACTATTTTCAGCATTTTGGGGGGAAGCTCAAGCTAATTTAATAAGAGAGGAAAGCAAATAAATGTAATAGAAGCAGGAGAAAAACGATCCTTAGTTGATAACAGATCCCTTAAGAACAGACAGCAGTCGGATAAGCACAGAGACTGGACATGCTTCACCATCATCCAGGTGGGTGGCTTGAGCATGGGGGGGAGGTAGGGGTAAAGAATGGGCTCCAGGCTGTGAATAGTCTGAAGATCTGATAGGAGATGGTCTGGGTGTGAGAGAAAAGCAGGTATCAAAGATGACTTCAAAGTTTTTGGCTTTTAAAAACCACCTGGAACTAAAATAGAATTTAGTAAAGTGACTAACTGTGAGATCAATATACAAGCATCAATAGTTTTTCCTTAAGACAGTAAAAAAAAAAAAAAAAAAGAAAAAAAAACAAGTTAGAAACCGAATAGGGAAAAAGGTCTTTCAGTGAACTATAAAAATGTGTAGTAATAAAAGTAACAAATAAATATAAACACTCTGTGAAGAAAGGCAAACAATATTATTGAATGACAAAAAGGCATGCATTTACGATAACTTTTACCAAAATCCCAAGTCTTCTAGAATATCTGTGCAAAATAATAACTACAATAATAAAGCAAACAATATGGAGTACATACTGTACACAGATACTTTATAAATATTAAGTGATTCAATCTTCAAACACAATCCTATCTGTAGCTCCTATTATTATAACCATATTAGAGATGGGAAACTGAGCTATAAAGAGGTAACAAAGCAAGTCATACAGCAAAGAGTCATGGGGAGGGAGCTCCTTGCTCTGGGCTTCAGAGCCCATATTCTTAGCCATTACATGATACTGTCTCTAGCAAAACAGGACACAATGGAGCCTCCCTAGATTGTCTTCTTTCCAATGAGGATAATATTCATTAACTCTCAAGGCTGTTGTGAAGGGTCAATGAGGGAATGTATGTATATGAAGTAATGAGAACGATGACTAAGGAGTAAACTGCTCAATAAGTGTTTTTTTTGTTTTGTTTTGTTTTTGTTTTTTTTAGTAGCTGCTATCGTCACAACCCCACATGCAATACCCTGCTCTGAGAAACAGCGGACCCCCGAGCTCCTCATCCGGCCACAAGCTGCAGGAATCATTACTTCTGGCTCAAGGCAGACCTCAGAACCAGCCCCCCGGCCCTTCTTTCTGAAGCCTACCTGCCTAGAACAACACAAGCACACATGCCTTGCTGTTAATTATTATTACCGGTTGCTCTTTTCACTGTAGTAGAAGACACACTCATGAATGCAGTGGGCAAATACCGAATTCTTAAATTTTGTGTCTGTATTTTACATCCTACAAAACAGGCACAGGAACAGGATCCACTCGATGGCTGTTGTGGGAATGAAATGAGTTAATGTAAAAAAAAAAAAAAAAAGCACCCACCTACCTGCTCAGCATCCTTTCCAAGACTCACCAGCCCTTGAAACGTATTACCCCTACCCTCAGCCAACTACTACGTGGGTGATGGATGTACTGTTACAGAAACATCACCTTGTACCATTGTGCCATTCCTGAAACTACGACGAGATTCAGGCAGCTCCCGTTACCAGGTCAACTCAGAGGTCCCTCGTGAGACAAGCTTCCTCTCTGCTCTGAGGACCACTTTTAATCATCATTACTATCAGGTAATTATTCTTACAATAACACCTCACTAACACTTAGGGCTGCCTAGTGTGATGCTTTGTGGTGTGTGGCTGTTTATTAACCATCTATTGACTGAGTCACTATTAGGCTAGTAATAATTAAGTAACGATTATATAAATGATAGACAATATAACTTTGCTACATGTGCCAACTACTAAACCACTGTAGTACGGACAGAAACTGGAGAGACTAAATTGAAGAAGTGAAATTAACATTCTCCTGAGACTTAAGCAAAGTTTTTCTCTCATGGATTATCATCTTGTTTGTTTTTCCTTCTACTTTCAATACATAGCGTAAGGATACAGCAGAATTGGCCTGTAGAAAAGGTAGATATAGGAAAAAAGGACTTCCTGTAACGCATTCCAACTCTTGAGTTTAGGATACTAGGAATATTGAAATGGGAATGCATGTGTCAAGGCTTACTTAAAGGGCCTCAAAATTTAAGGGAAGAGGGCTTCCCTGGTGGCGCAGTGGTTGAGAGTCCGCCTGCCAATTCAGGGGACACGGGTTCGTGCCCTGGTCTGGGAAGATCCCACATGCCGCGGAGCAGCTGGGCCCGTGAGCCATGGCCGCTGAGCCTGCACATCCGGAGCCTGTGCTCCGCAACGGGAGAGGCCACAGCAGTGAGAGGCCCACATACTGCAAAAAAATAAAATAAAATAAAATAAAAAATTTAAGGGAAGAAAGAAGGCCTACGGATATACTCTTGTCCACCCAATATCAAGACCATTCCAGGCATAGGAAGCCCACAATTAACCATCACCCAAAGGCATCCTACGGACTGCTCCTTCTGTATGCTGTTTACCTACCAACCAAATAGATTCTTTGAAGAGCTGAATTCCATTGCTTAAACATATTAGCAAAAGGCCATAACATCATTAATCAAGACATTTGCAAAGGATTGCTGTTGGTTAGGTTGGTTCATTTTTTACCTATTCTGCATTGTCCCTACACTTGCACAGACAGACCAAGGTGTACTAGATATGGGTTTATCTAAAGCTGAGAGAATTATTTAAGTAGTGTGATAATAAAATTTGGACCAGATTCATGCAATGCTTATCAAAGCATTATCATGACGTCAGGCCCTGATTTTAAAAGAAAATATTTAAATGGCTGATCAGGAGCATAAGGGATTTTAAAAGGCTCATCTGTTTAGATACACAAATTTACCTTTTGGTGATAAAGTCTGTGCAAATGGCAAAATACGTTTGTTTTAAAATACACCAAAGTGAAATAAAAATATTCTTCCTCTTGGGATACTAGAGAATTTCAGGCATAGTCCTGAACATGAGTGTTTTTTTTTAAACTCGAGGTACTTATTTTGAGCATTTATGTTTATTAAAATTTATTTCATGATGGAATGATTTCTGAGAAAAAATACTCTGAAAAAAATACTCTCAGAGTTTAAAACAAATTTCAGGCCATCCAGCATAATTCATTATTCAAAGTTTTAAAATCACTAAGAACAGACCCATAGCCTAGTACTTTAACAAACACAAACATGTGCAGAGCCCTTCAGTCTTGAGTCATGAACTCCTTATTTTAAGGAAATAGCTGTTCAGTATTAAGCGGCTCTAGACATCATGTCCCTCTTGGCAAAATGAAGCACCAAACTAGACAGTCCAGAAGGCATTTTTAAAAATCTTAGCTTTTTTTTTTTTTCTGGTTTAAGATCCAAATCACATTTCCTTCGATGTGTATAGTCATGCCAAAAAAAAAAAAAAAAAAAAGCAGCTTAAACACAGAGCATATGACTAGAAAACACTCACTACTACATTTTTCTGGAATATTTTATTATTTCCCAAGGTCTATGTGGCACTGCTATCACCAGATATCATCATTTTCTACAGACAATATCCATGGAAACCAACTTGTAAATATCAGTGTATTATGAAGCCAGAGAAAAACATACAGTCCTGGAGGGGCTGATGCACTGAGCAGATGTGTCAACAAGGAGCCCCGTGCTGTGCACGGCCCACTCCCTAACCAGGAAGCCCGGGGTTAGGGGCTCCACGCCTCCCAGGAGTGAAGGCCCCTCCCCTCCTCCTAACCAAGGCACTTTCACAAAACTCTTCCAAGTGCCGACTGGTCCACTTGGAAACCTAGGGCTCCAAGACTGCAGAGCTGTCTAGCAGCACAAAATCCTTTTTCTTACATGCCGTGCAGCACAAATCACACCTTAAAAGGTCATCCTTATGGGGAAAGAACCTAAAAAAGAGTGGATATATGTATATTTATAACTGATTCACTTTGCTGTACAGTAGAAACTAACACAACACTGTAAATCAACTATACACCAATAAAAATTAAAAAAAAAAAAAGAAAGGTCATCCTTTGGAACACAAAAGCAGATTTTGTAATTCATGTGACATAGTCTCCATATGACTCTTCTGAAGAGAAATGATCCCTCATCCTTCCTCAGATACACCAAAGAGTGATTCCAAGAGGTACCCATAGGATGGGATCTGGCAATAAAGAAAATGCTTAATTAATGGAAGTTTTTATTATAGAATGAAAATTCTATTAGTTTCCTAGACCTTCTCATTTCTCATTCACCTGTATTGTCCAAGTCATAAAAATGGAATTTTACTGCTATTTTGTTTGCGTTTTCTACTTTGTCTTCAGTGATCACTCTACAGAATACAGGTATATATTTGTGTGTGTATATACCCCCATGCATATGTAAATATACCCACACATATACACACATATATGCATGTGTGTCTTTAGGGTATAAATATGTAGAGTATAAGTAGAATAGGTAAAATTCTACTCATATCACTTTGATTTTTATATCACCCCCTAAGTACCTATGTATTTACTTTAAGCATGTTCATTATCAAGCTATTCATATATATATTTCATACATATGTGAAATCCAGAAACTGAATTAGGTAAAGCTGGAATAATTTTTATTAAAGTTTACTGAGCAATTCTGAAAAGAATCAATCTTCACTTTGAGTTTTTCTAAGATCATCACTTTTATTTCTAATGCCAAAAGGTTTATGGGATATATGGGATTATATTTTCCTCGGAACCTGACTACAGAATGAGGCAGAAGAAAAAAAAAAAAAGGACTGTCATTTCTCAAGAAATGAAACAAAACAAAAATCTTCATATTAAAGAAAACATTGCATTTTGCTAGGTGATTTGACCACTCTGGTAAGTCCAGCTAAGGCGATTACTTCATATTTTGTGGCGTGAAAAGAGACATAAGAAATGCTAGGCTTCGTGTGCACCTGGCTCAACCCACCTTCCTGGGCAGTATCCCTGGGCCAGGTTTGTTTTGGCCCTAGGATTGTTTTATTTTCCTCTTCTCACTTTAAAAATTTTCCTCTTGCTCTGTATTTCTTTCCTCGTCCTGTTAAAATTACCCCTTCAAGGGGCTTTGATATCCAGGACTCTTACCATAGCCTTTAATAGATTCCTGGGCTACCAGAAAATTCAGCTTCTTTTAACAGTTTTCTTAGGTTCTTCACCCCTTGACCAAGGGGTAGAATAGCTTTTTTTTCTTTTTTTAATTATCTCCTGACTTCTATTCATATATTCAGAAATTTTTATCTACCTACTTGTTCTACTAAGCCTCAATGTCCTCTCTGAAAATGACCGGAATCAATCATGCATGTCACTTCTTAATTTTATTAATCTTATAGGTAAACAAGAAAACAATATAACTAAAGTAGAAGAGTACCAAATCATGTGCCATATAGGCAGAACTGAAGTCTAACAGGAGCCACTTGCAGCACCTTATGTACTCTGGTTTCAATTACAAAGCTGTTCATATTTTCATTTAAACTAGAGTTTAAAATATGAGAAAAAATACACGTGTAAATGTCTTTCTAATACTGTATTAGCACAGGATATAAGCTTAGAATATCAGCTCTTATTAGGCAGGGGCTGCTTTACTTTTCTTTTCTTTTCTTTTCTTTTTTTCATCTCCACGTCCCCAGCCTCTAACTACTATCTGACACCAAGGCACAAACACTGACCCATTCATTCCATTTAGTTGACAGGCGAACCGAAGTGCTTCAAACCACACAGGAAAGTGAAAGATAAGGCAACATGCATCCTCTCCCTGCCCCCGCCCTCCGCAAACTTCAGTTCAGGGATCTGATGAGACACAGACAACTTTCCCGTCTACTTGTGGGCTTTTGGGCAACTGAGTAATTGTGGGCTACTCAGGGTTTTAGTCATCTTGAACCTCAACCTGGGCAAGACAGCACAGCTCACCAGATGGCGAACAGGACCCCAGTTCTCAATACAGCAGCTCCAGCGATAATATTCCTGTCATAGGTCAAGAACGCACTATATCACCAATTATGACTCATGGGTTCCAAGCACACAGGGCAGGACATTTCACTGGATCTACTTAGAAGCTGTCTGATGGCAACTTTTAAAATACTGAGCGTGGAATCCTTTAGAACAATGGATCCCATGCTCAACCCTTTAAAAGTTGACCGATTAAGTCCTGCACGACTAATAGTATTTGCTCTATCATTTCACTTGGCACAGCTATGTGTACCCTTCACATTTCAGCTGAATGTCATCTTCTCAGAGGCATCGCCTGTGAATCCCACAGGCAAAGAGGTTGCAACCTTCCCCAGCAAAGTCCACACTACACACATGACTGTTTTGTTACTATTCAATGCTTTCTAGAGGCCAGGGGCCCATCTAATAATCTTTTTATTCCCAATGTTTAGCATGGTCTTTGGTCCATACATAGCAAGGACTAAATGACTGGTGAGTGGGATGGATGGGTGGATAGGTGGACGGATGGACAGATGGATGAGTTTACACATGAATATATGTTAACATACATATTTATATACAAACATAAGTAGAGTAGGCAACCAAACAGTCATGATTACACATGTGTTCTTGAAATATTCCTATATAACTAACATTTATACTCTTGAACATTTTTTTCTTCTTTCTCTAATTCTGCCTATTCACGTTAAACACAAGCATAACTTTCTCAAAAATAATTGCAAGTGGCTTTTAAAACACGAGGACTCTAGACTTTACTCAGAGTAATAAATTAAGACCTTTTTTTTTTCTTTTGGCCATGCTGTGGCTTGTGGGATCTTAGCTCCCCGACCAGGGATTGAACCCATGCCCTCAGCAGTGAGAGCACAAAGTCCTAACCACTGGACTGACAGGGAAGTCCCAAATTAGACACTATTTTTTAGAAATTTATTATAAAGTTATTCCTCCTTCATTTCCTCACATGCTAATCATTACCACGGTGAGCTCTCTGATTTGCTGTATACACCTTGGCACGCTAGCTGAATACTAGTTACGCAACTTGCTGTCTTTCAGTGCTATGGTCTAGGTATCCGGCTGTTTCTTTTTCAAATCGTCCCCCAAGTACGGACCCATGCTTGTACATCTCAACCTCACCAGTGTTTCTATACTGAATAAATGCTTGTGAAAGCAGTATTAATTACATATTCTCAAACCTCAAGGCTTCTTGTTATCATCAATCATTCTCTTTTTAAAATTTTTATTGAAATATAGTCGATTTAAATAAAATGTTGTTAGTTTCAGGTTGACAGCAAAGTGATTCAGTTATACGTATATGTATACATATATATTCTTTTTTTTACATTCTCTTCCATTATAGGTTATTACAAGATAACTGCATGTAGTTCCCTGTGCTATACAGTAGGTCCCTGTTGGTTATGTATTTTACATATAGTAGTGTGCATATTTCAACCATTCTCTTTGACTAAACATTTTACCTCTTTCAAGGAAGTAACAAGCAGGACTGTAGCTAAGTTTTTCTAACTCTCCTCACCTGCTTTGTTAAACAGGAGATTAATGAATTATGAAGTGCTTTATGACTAATGCTTCCTTATCACACACGACCCAGCCCATGAATTGTTAGTGCAAATATTTTTGTTCATTTCAAAATATTTTTGCCTATTTCCTCTCTCTGTACTTAAATCCCATGATTTCAGGCCCTGGTTAACATAATCCAGATGATTCTAGTAGCCGACCCTAATCCATACTTTCTTCCCCTCCTTCTCCACGCTGTGAGGCTTACCCACCTTCAGGACTGGCCTGTTCCCTACAACACACACTGGAGCACATGCCACAAGCACCACATACAAAACCACGAGTGGTGATTTATCTGCTTCTTTGTCAAATCAGAACCTCGGACATTATATTTTTCATTTAAACTGAATACATTTAATTCTGGTTTACAGGTTGATATTTTGACAGTTTGCTTCACCTAAGCCTGGCCTTCAGAAGCTGGTTCAATGTGCTCTTCAAGCCAAATTTTGGATCATCTCAGGTAAAGGCCACCTTCCGGTGGTGAGTTCATGACGGTAAATACCAACTTCTGACATCTCCTGGCAGCCACCCTGCTTGTGACTTTCTCAGGATGTTGATTTCTGTTCAGACTTCCCCACTTTGAGAATCTTATTCTATTCTTCACAATTTAGCATTCAATTTCACATTATCTTGTGTCTTTCAAGCACTGGCATCTCTGGCTAGTTTAGATGTTCCCCGAGGGCAGGGATTATGCTAATGCTCCTACTCTGTCCCTTACACTAGTGGGCCTTCACTAAGCACATAAGCACATAATTAATCTCTGGTCCTAGGAGGGAACGCTCACATCACCTTACTGAAGCAGAGTAAACCAGAGCATCAGTGAACCTGAACTTTGCACCGATTGTAAACATCTGATGAACATACATTCCTATTATTAGCAAACAGTCTGGGGATGGAATTATGAGTTGTAAACCAGTGACTACTTAATTATCAAAATCTTCGGATAGGAAGTACATTTCCTATCGATGTGATCGTGACTATTACTTAATGATTTAAGCTACCAGGTGTTATTTGTATTTAGTTTTATGATGAACAAGAAAGATACATAATGATGTTTTTCTTGCCTAGCAAATGATACAACAGTTAGTACAGACAGGTATAATTCTATTCTTAGATAATGCTTTAACTTGGAGCAAAGGTATGAATACAGTCTTTACCATTTTCCAGCTCTGTCTGTTTGGACAGTGTTTACATCCTCTTTCACCTGTATCCTCTTTTGTAAAATAAGGATAATGCCTCCTGTGAAGGACTGCTGAAAGATTAGAGCTCACGGGAGTAACTAACATAATTTGTTTTGCAAACCTAGTTTGCTTTGCAAACAGTAGGCGCTCGGTAAGTGGTGCTATTTGTCACATAGCTCCCAACTGCTAGGGTTCTCTGCCCAGGCCCTCGGAGACCTGACAGCATCAGAAAAGGAGTGTAGTCTGCAAATAGCCAGCAGCAAACAGAGTATCTTCCTCTCTCCCTCCCTCTCTTCTTTTTTTCCTTCCCTTCCCTTTTTCTTTCTTTTTTTTTCTTTGCAGGCTGCATGGAAAACTTTGAATTGTTTTTTTAAACGTTCCTTTTTATCTCCTCAAAAATTCCTCATATTCAAGTTCTTGAGAGATATAAACAAGAATCTGAAGTTTGCTAAGCATAAAAGAGCAGTGTCACACTTTGGAGAATGATGTTGAACTATTACCGTCACGCTTTTGGACATCCTTAACCTAGATAAATAGTAGGGAAACTACAATTAGAGAGTTTCGGGGGGCAAAATGCTCTCGGATAACATACAGTGCTGGCCTCATTTCTGCCAAGATTAACCCCGATGCCCCAGCAAAAACAGTGCCTACCACAATCCCATGAAATAATTTTAGAAGCGATGAATTAGGACTGGTTCCATTTACACAAATATTTTGATACCATGAACTGGCTCGCTTATTCAGACAGACGGGCAGAGATGGAGAGCCACAGATAGGAATGTCGAGAAGTGGGTGATTGAAGTCAGTGCACGGGGTTTCTGCTGAGAAAGAGTCGGGGGTTAAGTCAGCTTCCATATGGGGAAACGATCTGGGTTTCTCGGCAGACAGGGAGCACGGTCTACTTGACTGTTGACAGTGTATATTCAGACGTGTGTCCAAGTGCTGGAAACAGCTATTGAGGAATCACTCTAGGGGAGAAATCTTTGAGCAGTGAGGTTTCAACATGTACTGTATGCAATGCATAAGTCCTTTACTACCACCTGACTGTCAGCAGTGTGTTCACCAGAGTTGTTGGTTCCATTACATTTAGGGATTTGTCATGGGCTTGGGTCATATGGTTAAGAGTTTGAAAATGACAACAGAAACAACTAAGCCCCTGAGAGAGTTCTGGGCAGTGAAATTTCTGTCCCATTAAATTAAATGTAAAGGAATCTAAAATATGATACAAATGAACTTATTTACGAAACAGAAACAGACTCACACACATAGAGAACAGCTTTACGGTTACCAAAGGGGAGGGCGGGAGAGGGACAAATTAGGAGTTTGGGATTAGCGGATGCAAACTATTGTATATAGGATGGATAAACAACAAGGTCCTACTGTACAGCACAGGGAACTATGTCCAATATCTTGTGATAAGACATAATGAAAAAGAATATATATATATTTTATATATATTTATAAAAGATTATATATGTGTATATAAATCAAGTATATTTTAAAAAAATCAATATTAATGCAAAGGTTCATATATAAAACTACAGTTTAAGAAATATGAAGTGGGGCTTCCCTGGTGGTGCAGTGGTTCAGAATCCGCCTGCCAATGCAGGGGACACGGGTTCGAGCCCTGGTCCAGGAGGATCCCACATGCCGTGGAGCAACTAAGCCCATGTGCCACAACTACTGAGTCTGTGCTCTAGAGGCCACGAGCCACAACTACTGAGTCCATGTGCCACAACTACTGAAGCCTGCATGTTCTAGGGCCTGTGCTCTGCAACGAGAAGCCACCACAATGAGAAGCACGCGCACCGCAAGAAAGAGCAGCCCCCGCTCGCCGCAACTAGAGAAAGCCCGCGTGCAGCAACGAAGACCCAACGCAAAAATAAAATGAATAAATACATTTATTAAAAAAAAGAAATATGAAGGGATTTTGTTCCCAGAGGAACAGAAAAGTTATAATATTATCCTATACTTTAATATTTTCAAAGAACTTTTATAAAACATTACTATATAAAGGCAAAACAAATGTGTGTGGATAGTCCAAGGAAACAGATCTTTCAGTGGTGGAAGAGACTTGAATCTTCGTCTGGGACTCAATCCCCTTACTTTATCTTATTTAAAGAATATAATGATAAAACAGGCTCAGTCTTTTAACCAAAACCGTGTAACTAATAGTAAAGGACAGAGCTGAATCTGAAACACACCAGGCATTCCAAGCCATTGTTCTTCCATGTACTTAACAGTACTCTCATCATAATTCTCTCACATACATAAGTGGCCAATTCATCCTACTAAAAAATCTAAGTCATTAATATGGTACCTGGAGCAAAGTACAAATGGAATTTCTTCATTTCCCAAACTAGTAGCCCTAATACTGTGAGTACTGAAAAATGCATTCAGAATTTCACCTGGATGCGTGCGGAAGAATCTACTCTACTCACGGTCTCCTGTGAGATTTTATTTATTTATTTATTTATGGCTGCGCTAGGTCTTCGTTTCTGCGTGAGGGCTTTCTCTAGTTGCGGCAAGCGGGGGCCACTCTTCATCGTGGTGCGGGGGCCTCTCACTATCACGGCCTCTCTTGTTGCGGAGCACAGGCTCCAGACATGCAGGCTCAGTAATTGTGGCTCACAGGCCCAGCTGCTCTGTGGCACGTGGGATCTTCCCAAACCAGGGCTCGAACCCGTGTCCCCTGCACTGGCAGGCAGGTTCTCAACCACTGCACCACCAGGGAAGCCCTCCTGTGGGATTTTAAAAAGAGGGTAGGAACATACAGCTCTCTCCACCAGTAACCTGACGGTTTGTATGGACAGAAATTAAAGAAGGTGTACATTACTGTGGGCGAGAGCATCTTTCTATATCTACATAGAAGAAGCATCTCCCTGAGATTACTAACACTGCACGTGCTCTGAGCCAAAGTCCCCAGAGTCTACTCCCTGGGGCAGGACTCCTTCCACACGGTCCTCCTCTGAGTGGGCATCTATGAACACACAGGTCTCCCCAATTGTTCTTAAGCCAGGTGGCAGCTTATACAACATGCATCGTCACCAATATTCAATTGCATCTCATCTGAAGGCAAGTCACAACTACCACAAACCCTACCTCTAGAGGGTGAGGCTCCCTTGATTTCATTGAATGAAATGTTAAAGTGAGGTCCTCTCCACAGCATTTTCCTTTAAATATTGTAATCCAGTAGAAGAACTTTCTCCTTGATTTTATGATATCCTCTATATATCAACAGAAAATCCCCTTTCCCCCGTTCTTTTTGTAAGTTTCAGTGACTAATCAAAGTTGGGTCTGCCTGCACAGAATCAGTCCACTGGGCTCACAGCGAGTCTGCCTCACCTGCATGGTGATAATATTCATACACATATACTGTTCATATCCTTATAATATTCATATTATAATACCCATATACTATTCATATCATTATGCTATTCATATACTATTCATAGTATTATAATGCCCATATACTATTCATATCTTTATAATATTCATATACATATACTATTCACATCCTTATAATATACATATACTATTCGTACCCTTATATCATATACATATACTATTCGTATCAGAATATTCATATACTATTCATATCTTTATAATACCCATATACGATTTGTATCATTATACTATTCATATACATATACTATTCACATCATTATACTATCCATATACATACACTATTCATATCATTGTAATGTTCATATACTTATACTGTTTGTATCATTATAATATTCATATACTATTCATATCATTATAATACCGATATACTATTCGTATCCTTATAATACCCATATACTATTTGTATCCTTATACTATTCATATACATATACTATTCATATCCTTATAATATTCATATACATATACTATTTGTATCCTTATATTCATATACATATACTATTCGTATCATTATAATATTCATATACATATACTATTCACATCATTATACTATCCATATACATACACTATTCATATCATTATAATATTGTATACCTATACTATTTGTATCATTATAATACTCATACACTATTCATATCATTATAATACCCATATACTATTCGCATCATTATTATAATATTCATACACATATACTATTCACATCATTATACTATTCATATACATACACTATCCATATCATAATATTCATATACCT
The DNA here is from genome assembly GCF_964165515.1 of Mesoplodon bidens. Lineage (NCBI taxonomy): Eukaryota > Metazoa > Chordata > Mammalia > Artiodactyla > Ziphiidae > Mesoplodon > Mesoplodon bidens. The sequence goes on from NC_138176.1 coordinate 197,482,831, forward strand.
ATACTATTTGTATCATTATAAAATTCATATACATACAATATTCATATCATTATGATATTTATATCCATATACTGGGTTGGCCAAAAAGTTCATTTAGGTTTTTCAAAAACCTGAAAGAACTTTTGGCCAAACCAATACTATTCATATCATCATAATGTTCATATCCATGTACTATTCATATCATGTTCATGGTCCAGGAGATAACATTCACATCATTCCTTCTACCGAAAACAGAGGTGTAAGCACAACCGACATGGCCAAGGAAGCTGGGAAGGGGGTCCTTAACTTCTACCTTCTACCTTCACATGTGAATTAGGTGCAATGACATCTTTTAAGCTTAACTTCAGAGGGTTTTGTGAAATACCTTAATTTAACCTCCGTTAACTGCATAGCAAAACAATAATCCTTTTGTGAAAGTTATGTGTTTTGATTCATTCTGTCAAAAACCTTAGAGGGGAAATCAAAGAATACTTAGAAATAATTCCATGAGTGAATTAGAAATAAAACCTCAGTCAGCATCTCCCTGTTCTATGAAAGCCAAAGGAGGTGGCCTATTTAAAGACTGCTTCTTTAGAAAGTAGTCTGTACTCTAAGGAGAGCTGAGCACAGCCTAGCTCCCCGAGAGTCATGACCAGGGGAACTGAGGAAAGTGTGCCATTTGAAAGCTCAAACAGCAAAAAGATACTAATACTTTAATACTGGAGATACAACTACATAAAATATTGAATAAGTTGAGAAAAGAAAGGCCTGTGCAGTATATTTAAGACTTTTATATGTAGAAGTCTTTTATTCTTAATGATTGGTGCTGTATTGCTCTTGCTTGGTTTTTCTTTGGGGGTAAAATTATATAGATGGATAACTAGCTAGCTAGCTGGTAATACGGGCGTTTCGTTGGTCGCAGAAGTTGTCCAAGTGTAAGTCGCTGTGCCAGTTGGACAAACAGGAGGTGGCATCATCAACCCAAGGGAAGACATGGCAGGAACTGAAAGTAAAGGCTTGGCACAGAGAAGGGCACTGAGATATGCCCCGAATCCTCATGGAGTGCAAACGGTCAGAATCTTTCTGAGTAACCGCGGGAAAGGGATAACTGGGCAATAAACGGGGAAGATGGGGGAAGGAAAGCCAAGAAGAGAGGGAGGTGTTGGGGGTAAAAGGGGGGATACGATGGGGACAAAGGTACAGACAGGGCTGGAGACAGACAAGCATGGGGAGACCGACACGGGTTCTGGGAGTTACGGGATTCATTCTTTCTCTGCTGGAATGTTGATTTTGTACATTTCAAAACATAAAACCAAAACATCTCATTAGCCAAGGGCACAGTCCCTTGATCTCAGACTTGGTCAGGTCCCTACCCTTCATTTTAAGCCCTCTTGGGAATGATTTTTTTTTTTAAGTTACAAAAGTAATTGCTACAGAGGTCAAAGGATAACAAAGCTATAAATTATGCCATCAAGCTCACTATACTCAAGAGCGGCTGGAAAGGGCTCTGGTAAAACCTTCACTCTAAAGAGAACTTTATTCTGGCCAGAAGTGGAGGAAGGGAAAGAAATGAGTGTACAGTTGAAAGCTGCACGTAAGTCCTTTTGGGTCTTAACACCAAGAGTGGAGACGGTTATCTCTGCCCCATTGGCACCTCTTCCTCTTTCTGATGGAAAGGGAAAGTTTTGTTTTCAGGAACCATTTCTCCAGCAATACAAACCGTCACTTAACTTCAGGATGGGCAAGGAGCCCAAATCTTGCCAAGCATGGTAACAGCTGCTCCTAGCTCCCCCTATAGTAACTGGCCCAGGGATGGATACTTGGCTCAAAGCTGGCCAATCAAAACTCTTCCGAACAGACGTGTGGTTGCCAAGGGGGAGGGATGGATTGGGAGTTTGTGGTTAGTAGATGCGAACCATTATACATACAGGATGGATAAACAACAAGGTCCTGCTGTAGAGCACAGGGAACTACATTCAATACACTGTGATAAACCATCATGGGAAAGAACATGAAAAGAATATATATATATATATATATATATATATATATATAACTGAGTCATTTGGCTGTACAACAGAAACTAACACAACATTGTAAACCAACTATACTTCAATGAAATTACAAAACAAAAAGAAACTCTTCCAAAATTTTTTGCAGAAAGAGTTCCTGTCTCCTTCAAAGATGGCAAGTGCCAAAATCTTGGCACCTGCCTGGTTTCCTCTGCGATTTTATGAAGACAAATTGATTGAGAGTGAAGTCCACCACAAGAAAGCAAGTCTATGGAAGCAGAGAAAGAGGCAGAGTCGGTGGCATCATTCAAAACCCAGATGAAGCCCATCCTTGAAATGTTCAGGGACAGATCCAAATATTTCCTTTTTCAGTTGGTTACTTGAAGCTAAAAGGATCTTAAAGTTACTCTTTCTTGCGTGAATCCCACTGTCTTTCAACCAAAGCCATTACCTATTAGGGACATCTCTTCTGTCCTGGCACACCTGTAGCAGAATTGCAGTAGTATCCCCAGACTCTATGCAATACTGGTTTGTATTGTGGTTCTTCTCAGGGCCCACGGAGGCCTGGCTTAACCCATGGAGAAGTGAGGAAGGCCATCTCTTCTCTATAACAGAGGGGCCATTTAACATTCTAAGCAATTCCCTGGTTTGTCTTTAATATAAATATTTCTATTGTCGGCAATGTTGAAATTGGTCGTTTTCTTCCTCCCCAAATTTGTGCCCTGGGGCAAAGGGGAACATAGCTTTGAAATACAAAGCATTGATCCCACTGTAGAGGTTCTTTCTTTTTTTAAAAAAAGTTTATTGGAATACAATTGATTTACAATGTCGTGTTAGTTTCAGATGTACAGTGAAGTGAATCAATTATAGATATACATATATCTACTCTTTTTTAGATTCTCTTCCCATATACGTTCTTGCAGAGTATTGAGTAGAGTTCCCTGTGCTCACTAGTTATCTATTTTATATATAGCAGTGTGTATTTGTCAATCCCAATCTCCCAATTTATCCCTCCCCCGCTTTCCCCGGCAACTATACGTCTGTTCTCTGTGAGTCTGTTTCTGTTTTGTAGATAAGGTCATCTGCACAATTTGTTTTAAATTCCACACATAAGTGACATCATATGGTATCTGTCCTTCTTTGCGCTCACGTGCATGGGCACACCGCCCCTCACTGGCCCCTCCACTCACACGGAGCTTTAACAAGGAAGGAGGAGAATGGAAGAGAGGAAGAGGCTATCTGTTATTAGATCAGAAAGAAAATAATTGGCCAAGGGTAGGTCTGAGAAAATCTCTAATGGAAGAGTTTTGTGTCTGAAAATAACACAATTCCTTCAACTATGTACCTTTAAATTCTTCTCCAATCCATTTTGCATGGCTTCTGGCAGTATTTTCTTGGTAAACTATAGACTGGTCCATGTTCCCTTCTGCAAGGAAACCCTCAGCTTCTGAGAGCAGAAGAAGGGAGACCAAATCCATCACTGGGGGTTCACAGTTGGACCCTGCCCACCGGGACAGCCTCACCTCGAGGGTATCACGTGCTCCAGGGGAAATCATCATTCACACATTCTTCCCCTTTAACCCACCTATCTTTTTATGTTAGCTAGCTCTTACTGAATACCTGATAGGGGCTTGTCAGTACTGACGTCTCACCTATTCTTCAAGGCGGAACACGATTTGTGTCTCCATCCTTCTGGATCATCACTCATCACTTCCCAGTTGTGACAGGTGCTGGAGGAGACCCTACCTTTGCCCTCATGGCCTCCTCCTGTGCTCCCTCCCCTTCTGCCCTAAAACACCGGTGACCTGTGTAGGCAACCAGCCTGCATATGCCTGGCACAGACAGGCCCTTCAGGAAGGTCTCGGGGATGGATAATAAATGCCCCAAGCCCACCTGGGCCCCCTACCCCTTGCCAGTGGTGGAGGTGGATGCCAAGCAAGTGGCCATGCTGTCACCTGTGACAGCAGGCACAACTCCTCTGGTCTCACAGCAAGGCTCCCACAGGGCACCTTCAAAAGGCACTGAGCTTTCTGTCTCACCTAAGCTTTTTTTGCCGTCCTGAACAGGACTGGAATGCTGAGTGAGAGGCCCACACCCAGCTACATGATCTGAGCCCCAGTTCTTCAGACTCAGGCTGGGGCTTCATGGGATGCCTTTGGACCTTCCAGGGATAAAATTTAAGATCACTTATGCCAAATAGTGTCTAATGCCACCTTGTCCTTCCCTTCACTATTTTAAGGGGCTCACGAAAACATTTTGCTTGAAAAATAAATTCTTAGGATGAACTTATGGGTCTCCAAGGTCATTGGCAGCTCAATAATACTGTCTTTTTTTTCAGTTGTATGGCAATAAAACTAAGAAATATCTTTATTCCTTTCCACAAAACAACTTTTTACTTAAAATTTTATCTCCTAGAGCTTGCACTCTCGTTGTAAAAGTGATATAAGAAATCTATCCTAGGCTTGAAAGTTACATCTACTAGAGGGAAACACAGAAAATGAGTATTTGAGTTTCTGAGGTCTGCGGGGGAGGGTTAATTTGTGCACCCCATGTCTCCACAATAAATTAATAACAATTATTTATAGGCTGTTGCTGGTAAGATACGCAGTTACAGTCTGAATTAGAAAATGGTCAACAAAGCAATCTAAACACAATCAGTTACGGTCATAACTGTACTCTCTACTTACCGTCTTCTGGGACCTGTGGCCTTTCTATTTTAATTGTCTGTTTACTTGTCTGCTTCTGACCAGACTCTGAGTTACTTGAAGGCAGAGACGACTCCTCTTCACCACTGTCTCCCCGTACCCCCATGGGGCTCAGCAAGTGCCCACTGGACTTACAGTAAATACACGAGCAAAAACCAAGGCCATGTTAATTCTACGATAAACAGCAGGAAGGGAGGACAATGTCCAAAAGATTTTCTTCATTTGGAAGAAAAACTAACAATTTTGATCATCTTCAATTCCAAGTATTAAAAAATGTGTTTATTTCGCCTAGCAGATTTAGCATTTGTATCATCCAATGTTTTCCACGCTGGACCAAAGACAGCATTTCCTCCAAAAGAAACTCAGCTGTTTCGGTGAAAAAGAGGCACTATTTTATTTTTTTTAAATTGAAGTAGAGTTGATTTACAATGTTGTGTTAATTTATGCTGCACAGCAAAGTGATTCAGTTATACAGAAGCACTACTGAACAGCCCATTCTGTTCCACACACTGTCATTTATGGTCTTTCTCTTTGTAAAATATAATATATAATAAGTAAATGTATTTATGTCAGAGAGGAGCAAACAAACAAACAAGCAAAAAATGAAGACTTTTCCATTAAAAAGTGCCCTCTTAAGGACACCATATGTCACACACATAAGAGCCACACGTGCACAGAGAACATTGAAAAACAAGACATATTTTGGCCCTTTTTACACCAATGTGTGTACACACACACACACACACACACACACCCCATCCTTCCATTCCTGTCCCACACCAATACCTTCCACCACATTGCCTGCACATCTTCTCAGGCTGGAAAAGCAACAAAACCGAACTCGCCTCTGACTTGTTTTGCTCTTTGTAATAATGTCAACCTCACAGCATAAAAACACAACTCCCTCTGTCTGTTTCTTTATAAAAGATGATTTGAGAAGCCAGCAAGGCCACGGGGGTAAAAGTCAGACATCTCACTCGAGTCTGCCCTCTTTTGAAGATGCCGCTAAAACAGTGAATCACATTTTCTGGACTCTTCTATGTTTCAGACTTGAGAAAATATTGACACTGGGGCAGCTTAAATTCCGAAGATGCATTTTATCGGGGACACATCTGTATTTCAGTTCTCCAGCCTTGTCATGGAAAACAGTCCATCTGGCCATTTTTAAAAATCAACTTTAAACTTGAACTTGAGAACACTAAGTCTTGTTAGAAGGAACCTGGTTTTGCTTGAAACAGTATAGCTTCCAGCCACATGGTGGACAAAATTAGGCAGAGAAACCCCTCTTGGTACGTTACAACAAAAATTGCTGAATAAACGAGTAAAAGAAAACCTTTGTTTTTCATGCAATACTGAACTGTCAGGAAAATAAGAGAATTCTCTGGAGGATAGACAAGAAAAGGAACCAATATTCCAGTGAGGTGACTATGCTCTGGGCCCTGCGGGCATCTGCTGAGACTCCACGTGCAAGGGCGGGCTGGGGATGGATGGTTAATGGGCCACAGGTGGTCCAGGAGCTGCGTGGGGCTGCATCCTAGATCCATCCTTCCCTTTCTACCCTGCGGCCCACACACGTCACTCGTGAAATGTACCCCTTGATGAGATACGTCAACAATTAACCGGACGACTAACTTCTCAACAGCCGTAGACAGTGGATGGAGTCTTCACATAATTGAGAAAAACATAAACACACAACTGAAAATCCTATATCCCGTCTGAACAACTTCCAAGAATGAAGATGAACTAGAGAAATGTTCAAATAAATAAGACCTGAGTATTTACTATCCACAGGCTTTCACTTAAGAGACTTTTAAAGACTATACTGAAAGAAGTAAAATGATCCTACCCCCAAAATTCTGAAGTGCAAGAAGAAATTGTTAGCATCAAAAGTAAGCCCGTAGGGACGGCTAAAGAAACATCGATCATACAAAACAATAACGACACATGTTTCACTTGTGAAGGTAAAGAATACAAAACTAAAATCCTCAGAAACTCACACCTATCAGGAATGGGAGCAACTGTGGTGAGAACCAAGCCGGCTTGGACAAGAAGGATGAAACCACCCAGTTATGTGGTTATAGTAACAGAACATGACTATTTTACTGTCTTCATTATTTTCCCAGGCAAATACCTTTACTGTTAATTACAGGAACTTCCTCCAAAGAACCATTAACTCCTTCAACAAAGCATCAGCCATTTACTGTCTAGCACTGCGGAACCCATGCCTGAAAATCCCTGCCTTGTTTCCACGAGTTCTGAACTATCATGTCCTAATTCGTACCCAACCCTTAGTCCAGTCTCAGACTGAAGATCCATTTTAAACCAAACTTCAAATCCTCAACGAAGTCTGGTTTTGCCTTTCCTCCCCAGACGCTGCTCGAGCTGCCAAGGTGGCCATCCCTGTCACCATGGTGAGCAATAAACTCAGCTCTGTCTTATCAGCTCGGTGAGCTGATAGCTGGGATTCAGCATTCCAGGGCAGTTCAAAGGTTCTCAGGTAATTTTCTATTTGGAGAAGGTGGGTAAACATGAACGAGCTTTCTATATGGAGTCCCGTATACATTTCTAAGGTAGCCATTTAAACACAGAACTTGATGTACACTTTCTAAATTAGTAGAAAAGAAAAATAGGATGAGAAGACAAACTGAATGCATGCAAAAATGGAAAGGAAGAGATAGAAAAATGAGTAGAAATGGAATGTACAAAAGAAATAGTAGCAGGCTTCCCTGGTGGCGCAGTGGTTAAGAATCCGCCTGCCAATGCAGGGGACACGGGTTCGAGCCCTGGTCCGGGAAGATCCCACATGCTGCGGAGCAACTAAGCCCGTGCGCCACAGCTACTGAGCCTGTGCTCTAGAGCCCACAAGCCACAACTACCGAGCCTGTGTTATAGAGCCCGCGTGCCACAACTACTGAGCCCATGTGCCACAGCTACTGAAGCCAGTACGCCTAGAGCCCGTGCTCCACAACAAGAGAAGCCACGGCAATGAGAAGCCCGCACACCACAATGAAGAGTAGCTCCCACTCACTGCAATGAGAGAAAGGCCGCGTGCAGCAATGAAGACCCAGTGCAGCCAAAAATAAATTAATTAATTTAAAAAGAAAAGAAAAAAGAAATAGTAGCACTGAATCTAAAAAAGGCATAATCAGAACCAATGTGCTAAATTAAGTTCCTAAGTATAACATGAAGATTTTTAACTGAATTTTTCTTTTTAATGTTACTCATGTTCCTCTCACAGGGGATAACACACACACACACACACACACACACACACATACACACCCCTAAGGACACAGGAAAGCTCAAAGTAAAAAAATGGAAAGAATGCCAGGCAAATAACCAGCCCAATTACCTGGCACATCTATATCAATATTAGGCACAATATACTTTGAAGTCAAAACAAAACATTAATAAAGACTAAACAAGATCAGGTCCCTGAGCCTGCCTGCACCAACTGGGACAATTTAAAAACATATAAAAACAAAAGTGGACAGTCCTACAAGATGAAACTGACAAATATGTGTATACTATATTAGGAGTATTTGACACATATCTCTCAGGACTTGTTACATCAGGAAGAAAACAAAATCAGGGAAGACCCTGATGTTGTGACCAGCACAGCTACAAAACTTGCCATGATGTACATACATGCAGTGCTGCACCCATAACTGAAGGAGAGCACATCTGGAAACTTAAAAAACTTGAAGCAAGTGAAGCCAAGTATTAAATTTTGAACAATCACAGACAAATGGGCCATATGCTTTATCCAAAATACAACTAATTTAGAAATCTATAATAAAAAATGCATTTAAAAAACCTTATGCATTTAACATAGAAAATGAACAATATGCTTCTATATGACTTGTGTGGCTTAAAAGAAGAAAACAATCGATGTTATAAAAATCCCCAAATGGACAAAAATAAAAATACCACATTATCAAAATTGGCAAGATGCATTGAACACTGGGTTGAGAAAGCAAGTTCATGTCATGGAAATGCAATAAATGAGCAGGGGACTTCCCTGGTGGCACAGTGGTTAAGAATCTGCCTGCTAATGCAGGGGATACGGGTTTGAGCCCTGGTCCGGGAAGATCCCACATGCCGCGGAGCAGCTAAGCCTGTGCGCCACAACTACTGAGCATGCACTCTAGAGCCCATGAGCCACAACTGCTGAGCCCATGTGCCACAACTGCTGAGCCTGTGCTCTAGAGTCCGTGGGCCACAGCTGCTGGGCCTGCGGTGGGAGAGGCCACTGCGGTGAGGGACCCTCGCGCTGAGGTGGGGAGTGGCCCCTCCCGCTCACTGCAGCTGGGGAGCACCTGCATGCAATTGCAGAGGCCCAATGCAGCCATAAATAAATATATAAATAAATAAATTTTATTAATAAATAAATAGATGTTCAAATAAATAAAAAAATGAGCAGTATGAGCAGTCTGAGGTAGTCATTGCGTAGAGAACATTCTGGCCAGCATCTTTCAGCAGGACTTAATTATGAAGACACACTCAGAAATGAAATTGAGAGACATTCCACAGAACAAACGGGCTGGATAGTTCACAAATATCAGTGTCATGAAAGCGAAGAAAAGGCAAGAAAAGAGTTACAATAACCAACTTCAATCAATGATTGATTACAGAATCAAAACATAACAAGAAAAAAAAGCAAATAATGAAGTGATAACATATTGGGATCATGAGAAACATTGGAAAATCAACTATATATAATAGTTTCGTGTTAATGTTACATTTCTTACAGGTGATACTGGTTTTCAAAACACAAAGGAAATATCCTAGTTCTTAGGTGATACATAGTGAGGTATAAAGTGTCATTATCTCTGTAACTTATTATTATTATTATTTTTTTTGGCTGTGTTGGGTCTTCATTTCTGTGCGAGGGCTTTCTCTAGTTGTGGCAAGCGGGGTCCACTCTTCATCGCGGTGCGCGGGCCTCTCACTATCGTGGCCTCTCTTGTTGCGGAGCACAGGCTCCAGACGCGCAGGCTCAGTAGTTGTGGCTCACGGGTCTAGTTGTTTTGCAGCATGTGGGATCTTCCCAGACCAGGGCTTGAACCCGTGTCCCCTGAATTAGCAGGCAGATTCTCAACCACTGTGCCACCAGGGAAGCCCCTGTAACTTATTTTTAAAAGCCAAATTAAATGAATACAAAAATGTCTCCCAAAGGGGAAAAAGTCCTCTTAGAAATGTAAAAAAAAAAAAAAAAAAAAAAAAAACCCGTACAAAGTACTTCAAATATTATAAGAAAATCTTCATCAATCATCATATTCAATATCGATGTGTTAACAGCAAACCTTGTACTTCCAGTGGCCAAAGATGAAACGATTTCAACAACAAAGTAAACAACAATAGCACTGCGTTATAACACAGGGCATAAAATAAATCTCCGTGAGTCTATACTGATACAAATGATTGAAGAAATAAAGGAAGGAAGGAAGGAGGGAAGGAATGAAGGAAGGAGGGAAGGAAGGAAAGAAAGAAGGAAGGAAGGAAGAAAAGAGGGAAGAAAAGGCACAAATTTTCTTTACTGAAGAATTCCCAATAATATACGTATATATTCCCCCCTCTAGGAGGTGTAACTTAATCACTATCTCCTAGAGCGTGGACTGGACTTAGTCACGCACCTCCAAATAATATAGCATATGAAAGGGAAATGTATTTCCTCAGCAGAGGAGCAGCCCACCTGACCTGAGTGATTACTGTTAACACCATCAGTGATGATGGTGGTTGGTAGTACGTACCCTCTGCCACCATATGAGGGGAAGAGCAGCTCACCTATTTGGAACACTTCCCCCAAACCAATAACCTCAGTGTAATCATGAGGAAACATCTGAAGAACCTAAACTGAGGCCTCTTCTACAAATTACCTGACCACTACTCTTCAAAACTGTCAAGGCCATGAAAGACCAAAAAGAGAAACTCACAGATGGGAGAAGACTAAGGAGGCTTGAGGACTAAATGCAAGGCTCATCCTGGAAAGGATCCTGAACCAGAAAAAGCACATGGAGTGACCGCACTGCTGACATCTGAGTAAAGCCTGTAGTTCAGTGAGTGGCATTGTATGAATGCTGGAGTCTTAGTTACACAAATAGGTGGTGGTGATGGAAGACATAACATGGGAGGAACCTGGGAATATGGAAACTGTACCATCTTTGCAACATTCTGTAAACCTAAAGTTATTCCAAAGTTTCAACTTTATTTTTTTTTTAAAGAAGCAAACTCTAAATTCAGGAAGTCAGAGACACCTCCTCATGCAATCCACAACTTAATAAGAAATAGAAAAGAGTAAAAAGAACTGATTGGAAGAAAGAAGTCTTTTTCATGAACCATATCTTTTTTTGCACAAATCCAAAATAATTGCCAGAACAATTATTAAAATAAAGAGCTTAGCGAGTTTGCTAGATATAAGATCGATACTATAAAATTGATTGCCTTTCTATATACTAGCAATATACAATTAGAAATGTAATTTTCAAAAAGGGATTTTAGTAAGAGACCATAGAAAGAAATCTAAATAATGATGCATCACATCTTTATAAAGAATAGTTTGAAATTGTACAGACAATAAAGGAGACCCAAATAATCGGAGAAGCATAAAGTTCTCAAGTACAGGAAGGTCATTACAATAAGGATGACAGTTCTTCTGAGAATGATCTATACATGCAATGCTATTTCAATAAAAATCACAACAGGAGTTTTCAAGGAACTTGGTAACCTATTTCTAAAAACATATATTGAAAAGTAAAATGGTGAGGATGCTCGAAAAGGAGAGGAAAACAAGGCGACTTCCCTACCACACAGCTTCTGTAATGCTACAGTAATTGAGACAGGGTCAATTTGGTACACGGGGGGGACAGTAAACCCAAGGAACAGAACAGAGAACGGAGAAACTGGCCAGATCAGATACAAAAATCTGACCTGTAAGTTAGCTGGCTTTGCGCATCATTGGAAGAAAGTGTGACTATTCAATAAATGATGTCAGGACTCTATGGGATACCCTAGTGAAAAACCTCACATCGATAGATAAATTACAGATGAATCAAGGACTTAAATGTGGAAACCAAAGTTTAAATAGCCAAAGATCCCAGTAAAAACTGGGCAAAAGACATAAGCAGGCATTTCGCAGCAAAGGATATCTGAGTAGCCAATAACAATATGAAAATTTTCAAGCTCACTGCTAATAAGAAGAAACAAATAGGAATTAACATTAAGGTACAATTCTACCCTTAACCTAATACCAAGAATTAAAAGAATGCCAAATCAAAAGGTTGGGGAGAATGCAGAAAATCAAAATTTTGTATATTGTTGGTAGAACTGTAAATTGGTCACTTTTAAGAATAATTTAACTCTACCTCATGAAGTTGAAAATATTAATTTCTTAAGACAGCAATACCATTCTCAGCTATAGATTCAAAGAAAGTTTTCTTGCACTTTGGACAAGGAGAGTTGGAAATAAGCCAGACATTCATCAAAACGGAAAAGACAAGAAAGGTTGCCTATTTATACAATGGAGTACGGTCCGTCACAGAAAGCAATGGATCCAAGCTCTCTGCATCCACATGAACTCGAAAAATATCATACTGCCTCAAGTCACAGGAGTAAGCACGTAGTATTATCCCACTGATATATACTTCAAAAGGGGCAAAACATAATTTTTACAGGCTAGTTCACAGGGAGATGTGTACATGTGGTAAAATTACAGAGAAAATCGGGAGGTCGAGGAAAAACAGAAAAAACTTAAGACAATGATTATATGTGCAGGAATAATAGGAAGGTAAATCAAGGAAGCACAAAAAGAAGGGCTTTCAGAACTATTGGAAGAGTCACTTTTCTCGAGTCTCATATGGTGAGTGAAGTTGAGCCACAGAATGCTACGGTAGGCATTCTGGATGATGGTTTGTCTTCTGTGATCTAACTAATCACATGCATCACACACACACGCGTGCACACACGCATGCACACAGGACGCTGCCTGTCCCGTCACACGTCCAGCAAGGCGTGCAGGTGTCACGTGGCCCTGCTGGCACTGACCTGTGGGAACAGAACTCCTGTCACTGCCACTGCTGTCACTGATCCTTTGTCTCGGACCCGGGAGCCTCCTGTCTGCAATCAGCATCCATGAAACTGTGGTAGGTTAACTTGCTACTTTGCAAGGAGGGCCAAACCTTAAACCCTCTGCAGTTTTTACAACATTATGTAATCCTCCATATGAAAAGAAGGCAAGAGGTGTAGAACAGCATGGTGAAAAACCATCTCTACGAGGGTTAGAAAAATGGATTTTAGTACGTGTTGAGTTATAAAACATGAATGAGACCTAAGGCAGCTACTTTACTTGTCGGGCCGGTTTGCTTATCTATAAAATGAAGGGTTGAATAACACCATCTCCAAAAATAGCTAGAATAACTGATCCTTCTCAAAGCCTAAAATTAGAGATGGAAGGGAAAAAATAACCCGAAACACATAGCCACAGAAAGAAGAACTTGGAAAAAAAAATGTAACTATACATAAATGTTAAAGATACAAATTGTGATGACAGCAAGTATAAAGTTTATCTTATCTGTATTGAAATATTTATCTGTAATATACCACAAAGAGAAAATTCTCTTTTAACTTGTATATCAAAGGGAAAATAAAGAACCCCACAAAGAAGCTCAAGTAAAATATTTTCATGATATACAAATGCCATTGAAGTGAAAAATCTTCCGTGAGACCACCCAACCTTGACAAGTATATTCACATAGGATTTAAAGACTAATATTTGTATGACATACGGTAGGTGGTCTTTTGCATGGTTGAAATACTCCAGCTGACTTTGGTTCATGAAAGCTTCTAGGAGAATTATGATAAATTTCTACCTGGCCAACTATAATGTTAGCCTAAATGTCTAACTCTGCTTTCAGAACTGTATTTCTTCCTTGTAATGAAATATTCAAATTTCTTAGCTCTGGGTGTATGTATGTATCTATTTGTGTAGCTATGGATACTGGATACTATGGATAATATGTATGCATGGACACTGCTCTTTCTTTTTATAGCTTACTATTTGTCTTATTGATTTGGCTATAAGGAAGCACAAAGGTAACAGTTTTGGAACTAGTGGTAACTCTGGCACAACCTACATTCCTTTACTTGGCTTTTTATTCTCTATTCCTTATTTTATAAATTGTTTTACTCTATATGTAATGTTTTTTTACCATATATTACCTCAAATTACTTTCAGATGTAGATAGAAACAGAGCTTAAATAAGGTTGTAAATTTCTTGGATCATCAGAAAAACATAAGAGAACAAAAGATGCCATTTAAAATCACAGCCTCAAAATGAAGCAACTTGAAAGACTGTAACAGTTGTTACACTGTTGGAATTTCAAGTATGATCACTTACTTGCATATGTCATCTTCTGGGTCTTCAAGCCCAAATCTCTCATCAAATGTGAGCTGTATCCATACATTTTCCTCTACTGCTACTAATCTCCATACCAAGACCATATTTCTTGGATAAGTATGAGGAAACCTCGGGCTGTGAATACTTCCATTAGTAGACACAGTAATAATTCTCTCATGCTGGGGATCTTGTACTCCTGAAAGTAAAAACATAAGCATAGACACACACTTAGAACAGACATTTCAAAAATTATAGGTTTCAAAATAACTTCTGAAAAAAGGTACCCAATATAAGCCCAATGTTTCCCATGAACTGTAATTACTAAATGATGTCAACCCTTAAATGACCTCGAAAAATGAAATGAGGTCAAAGCAATGGTATCAATTTCTTGTTGTAAGGAAACTAACAGCAGTCTATGAAGATATGAAATTATAAGAAATGTTGCAGGACTTCTCAGTGACTTTAAAAGGCTAACATGAATTTTAAATTTCTAAGAGGAGAATACAGTATAAAATAGCTTCCAAGTTTATTAGGCATGGCAACATTTTACACGGTGAAATGCCAAAATACATTGTTATTAATATCTTTTTCCTTTGCTTAGATTGTTAGGGGGAGAGATGAGGGGACGGGCAAATTCAGACAATTTGTTGAGACAAAAGTGTTCTTTTTTTATTGAAGCATAGTTGACTTACAGTGTTTCAGGTGTACAGCAACATGATTCATTTATATATAGATTTTTTTTCAGATTCTTTTCCATTATAGGTCATTACAAGATATTGAATATAGTTTCCTGTGCTATACAGTAGGTCCCAGTTGTTTATCTATTTTACACACAGTAGTGTAGAGACAAAAGTGTTCTTATATCCACCCAACTGAGAGTTCATAATGAGAGGAAACAAATAATTGGTATTTGGAAAAGGAGCAGCTGTTTACCTACACAAAGAAAATCTAAGAAGTAAGACAGTTACACTTTTTCAGGCCATGAAAATCCAATCCATTAAGTTTGCTAAATCCCAGTTTAAAAAAAAAACTTTTAAAGACTCTTTTATTCAATTTCTAAAACAATTTAAAAGTCCTAAACTGCACCTTGAACACATGAAGTAATGTGCATAACACCTGACACGTTTTTGTTCAACTTTGATATACTCATAACATCAGGACAACAATATTACACTGTACCAATACCTCATTAGTTTTCATGATTTAGAGATTTGCTTCATAAGACTGAACTTTGTATTTGCAGTATTACACAGAGAGAAGAATATCATTACTTTATAAGCAAGATTTTTCTTTTATTTGCCCATTTCCCAACGTCCAATCTCAATATATGCATAGTTACTTTCAGAAATATGAAAAAAATTCTCATTTTATTGACTTCTTTTAGGTACATCCCATCAAACTGTGCAATATAGAGTTGTCTAAGGCCTATTAAATCATTGACATTTTATACTAAACTACATTTTTCTTCTCTTTTTTTTTTCTTTCTATTATGGTTTTCTGCCTTTTCCTCTTCAATTCTTTCACTCCTATACCCTACTTCCCTTTTTTTAATTGAAACATAATTGATTTACAGTATTGTGTTAGCTTCAGGTGTACAGAAAAGTGATTCAGTGATACATATATATGTATCTATTTTTTTCAGATTCTTTTCCATTATAGGTCATTACAAGACACTGAGTACAGTTCCCTGTGCTCTACAGTGGGTCCTTGTTGGTTATCTGTTTTATCGACAGTAGTGTGGATCTGTGAATTCCTTTTTGACCAATGGACTACTTCGTGCCAAGTTTGCCTGCTAAGTATTTCAACTCCACATGCTCTCTCCATGAGTTTACACCAATGACCTTGCTTCCCGCTCTGGAAGGCAGACTCTGAGGCTACCCCCAATGTCCCTCATGCGTCAGGAGTCCCTGCCTTGAGTGGGTGGAAGCTGTAACAAGGATGGGGTATTACTCCCATGATCAGGTCAGTTAACTCTGAGTTAATAAAAAGTTAGATTATAGGAGAAGCCTAACCTAATAGGGTGAACACTTAACAGAAGCTGGCCCTTCTTGATCTTAGAAATTCCAAGTGTGAAAGAGACTCAATGGGGAGAATTCTGTGTGGTGGCCTTGGAAGGGGAGCAGGTTGTGTGCTCAGGATGTGGGTGGCTGAGAGGTACCAAGAAAGAGGGGGTTTTATCCTGAAACCTCAAGAGACCTCAATGAATCGGAGGCAGACTCTTCACCAGCCTCCAGAAAGGAATCGAATCTCGCTCATACCTTGATTTTAGTTTTGTAAAAACTTGGAGCAAAAGCCCAGTCTCCCAGGCCTGGATTTCTGAGCTCCAGAGCTGAGAGCAAACAGGGTGTTTAAAACTGCGAGTTCGTGGTGATTTCTTACCTAACAGTAGACAATTAATATACCTTCTGTTGTGCACAAAGCTATTTGATTTGCAAGTATGTCTTTTTGCCCTTCGTTCTTCAACGGCACTTAGAGTAATTGTAGCAACTTTTCATTTACTATTTATGTGACGCAAAATACATATCTCACACTGATAAAATGCAACTTAAGAATATGCTCTAAGAAACTTCTTGAATTCAAAGACAATGTTAAGGGTTATTTATTAGTGAGAATATGGTTAGGGTTAAAGAATACCTGTTTTATTGTTAAAACACCCCAAATAACTTTAACAAGGTGTAGTTATGGTTCTGAAAGCAGCTTTTTCATTCTCTTAAACTCAGCTGTTTCAACAATGAGTGTTAAGTATGATTTTATATTGTCTAAGACAAGATAAAGACAAACATAATTTCCTTTGAATATATACAGTTCATATAATGGGGAATATCATCATATTAGTAAATATGCCTTAAGTGCCATAGGATGTTTAAATTAAATAATTATTATTTATAATTATAACTTGTGCAAAAGCATGTTCCCTCTTATTGGGGGCTAATATTTGATATGGCCATTGGTTATATTAACATATATCAAACAATCAATACCTCTCCTGTGCACATAATTTAGCACCAGTATATCTCATAAGGACACAGAAGGATCTATAAAGTTAGATGAATTCTCCTCTATACTGACAATTTTTTAAAGAAAATGATCATAATCTACTATTAAAATTAAGTTAATATATTGTCTGCTTTCAAAGATTTCTTTTAAAAATGAGATATTTCCCCATTATCTAAATTTTAATACAATAGCCTACATATTTCAGAGGTATTTTAGAGCAGTAGCTTATATCAAGAGTCCTTCTCATTTTGGCAGCTAATATTTTTTAATGAATTATTTTTTTCCAATCAAATTTATTAAAATATATTATTTGCCCCATTCTGTCTCAAAAAAGAAAAAAAAAAGAGTGCCTTATATCATCCACAGCACTGTTTACAAATATAACAGTGTTTACACTTTCATATATGTAAACTACATGGTTACTAAAAGACCTGAATTCTATTTTTATATCTTCAGTCAAAAAAAGCTCATGGCTAAAACGTATATACTTAGATTGTGTTTACATCTTTATTTTTTCCTTTATAGTTCACAATTCCATTAAACTATAATTAAGCATAATTTAAAGGATGAAAATCTAGGCCTTATTTGTGGTAAAAGAATTGTAAATTTCCTTTTAAGTTAAATTGCTGCTCCCCCAAAATCAACTCAGAACGCAGTGAGGTTTGCCACCAAATACATATGATTTGCACATGACTGTCAACGTTACATGTAAATCTCAAACAACGAGGCCTATAATCGAAAAGAAAAAAAAAAAGAAGCAACAAAGAGTAGGATCTACCAAAATAAGACTTCACGTTCATAGTTCAGTTGCTTAACAAATCATCTTTCCAAACACAGAACTTTACTAGGATTTTAGGGATGAGACAAGTACCTATTTTGTGACTACTTTATTGAACGTTTGCTTTTCCTAAACAATGGACAGTACACTCAAAGAAAGTACCAAAGAAATGAAACAAATGTTTGTCAGCAATCATTAACGTATTTACAACATGCTCCTTGCAATACATCCTCAACAAGAATAAGTCTTGTTCATCCAGATAAGTCTTGTTCATCCAGGTGAGGCAGCATTAAAAGTGAAAATATATATATATAAACACTAAATTTTAAAAATTAAAATTAACACCATCATTTCATATTATCCTTCCCAACCCTCCTTGAGGTCAGAGTATTGAAAACTAACATAAAATAACAATAGAAAATGAAAAGAAGGGAGATTAATAATGTGAAGACTCTAAAATTGTTGACTATATATGTTCACATACAATTCAGTTATGAAGAATCATTACACATCTGTATGTATTCAATAAGTTAACAGTAAAACCAAAGCAACTTCATAATATTTGCCATGCATTTCAGACTGTTAGCCCCTTTAAAAGTATATTTATTGGGCTTCCCTGGTGGCACAGTGGTTGAGAGTCCGCCTGCCGATGCAGGGAACACGGGTTCGTGCCCCGGTCCAGGAAGATCCCACATGCTGCGGAGCGGCTGGGCCCGTGAGCCATGGCCACTGAGCCTGCGCGTCAGGAGCCTGTGCTTTGCAACGGGAGAGCCCACAACAGTGAGAGGCCCACATACCGCAAAAAAAAAAAAAAGTATATTTATTAAGAACGAAAGAGGGAAGGAGTAAGAGAATCATGAAAAGCAATAAAAAAATTTAATGCTTGAAAAGCTCTCTTATTTAAAAAGATAACATCAAAAAAGAAGTTTTGTAGGAACTTCCCTGGTGGACCAGTGGGCAAGACTCTGCACTCCCAATGCAGGGGGCCTAGGTTCCATCCCTGGCCAGGGAACTAGATCCGACATGCATGCCGCAACTAAGACCCGGAGCACCAAAATAAATACATAAATAAACATTAAAAAAAAAAAAAAACTCTGTGGACAAGATATAATTCCTAAAGAAAGAGAAACCATCCATGTCCTTCTCCATGTTAATGCTTTAAGTTGACAATAGCAGAAAAGACCTGGGGGACTAAGAATGAGGTAAAAAGAAAGGCCTCCAGTTTTGGTTTAGCTTTAAGTTCTGAAGAATTCCAGTTCCTGTTCACATAGGGAGGGCATAGGGATGTGTCCCCATAAACTGGTAGATTTCACAGGTGTCTTATGAGATCTTTGATGCGTTTACTTCCAAATATATGTTATCTTCAAATTGTGTTAGAAAAGGTATTTCTGTAATAGTCAGGTGCACCTATTTCTAAATCCTTCCTTGATGCATACACATACTCACTAGTCTTATTTGGGCTTTGGTCTGCTCACTATTTTCTTTTTTGCCTGTGATAATCCTTCTTTATCTTAATCTTGCTAGTTTTTTATATGGCTATTTCCATTTTCAGTCTCATTAACTCTTAATTAGCAAATTTCACTTTTAACAAAAGTTAGTTAAAATTATTTAACATATATATACATGCACACACACACACACACACACACACACACACACATATATATATATATATATATATATATATATATAGATGTATTTGTTGCTAGTTTCACTGGATCCATAAATTGGCACTTTTTGCCTAGAAAATCCAGAGTAATCTCACCTAATCTTACTTGATTCTGTAGAGAGAACGTATACTTGAACTCCACAGCACAAACAAATCTCTCTCCATAAATTCCAAACTATATAGAAGTACCTTGTTTTCATGCTTAATATTTTAAATTCAGACTAAACACAAAAGTACAATAATACTTAATACAATAATACGAAAAAAACTGAGACTCAAGTTTTTGTTTTCTTATTGGCTCCATCTACTGTTTCCCATACTTTAAAACAATAGCAAAATAAAACAAAAACAATCAAAAAAAGTTAGTGTTGTCTACCTCAAACTGTTTACAAATTGCAAAAAAAATGTTCACTAAGGAAAAATAAAAGAAGAGATTGCTATATTAAGTAAGCCATAAAGAAAAATGCAATTATTTAAAATATGCCTAATTGAAGTTCTTGAATTTCTTCCAAAAGATAATCATTTTATTCCTCAAGGGAATGAATAGTCAAAAATCATATATTAAGAACCTATTATGTTTCATCCGCTGTACCAAGGGCTTGGGACATCAGAACAAGACAAAGCCTTGTCCTCTTAATGTGACAACTTCTAGGACTGTAATTTAGTATCATTCCTAGACTAGGTATTCTAGTAAATACATATTCAATTATCAAAACCCACTTCAGATGTCACCTTTTATGGAATGTAATCCTTAATTCCCTTTGTACATTCCTTTAGGGCTGCATTTTTAAAAATTTATTTTATTGAAGTATAGTTGATTTACAACATTGTGTTAATTTCTGCTGTGCAGCAAAGTGATTCAGTTATACATATATATACATTCTTTTCCATTATGGTTTAACTCCAGGAGATTGGAGATAGTTCCCTGTGCTGTACAGTAGGACCTTGTGGTTTATCCTTCCTATATAATAGTTTTCATCTGCTAATCCCAAACTCCCAGTCCATCCCTCTCCCACCCCCTCTCCCTTGGCAACCACAAGTCTGTTCTCTATGTAGGATGACATACTTTAATCATCACATGTGGGCTGACATTTCTTTCTTTTCTGCCACACTCTGAACTTCTAGTGAGGTAGAAAATCTTCTAGGCAAAACTGATTTTGAAGTCTGTAACCAGTATCTAGCTCTGTGCCTGGCACATGGCACCACATAGTACATATTGTTAGTATAAAGAAACTTGATATCTTGGAACTTGGCAATAAAACAGTTTCAACACTCCATCCTTCATTCATAAGTTTCCAGAGACTATACACATGAGAATAAGAAGCTTTTACAATGTACATTCCTCCCCAATTAAAGTCCCTTAATTCATATTTACTCCAAGTTCATCTATTATAACCTACATATATATTTCAGCTGAAGGTGACAGATTACTCATTACTGAGATTTGCCATTTTCTTAACATACTAACTCATTTTAAAATAAAACGTGTTTTATAATTTTATCACACTGAGAATGCCACAATTGTTGTCATTATTTTATCGTAACTCTGAACTATGAATCAGTTGATAATAAAAATCTGTTAGTTTGTGACTTCTCTGGTGGTGCAGTGGTTAAGAATCTTCTGGCCAATGCAGGGGACGTGGGTTCGAGCCCTGGCCTGGGAAGATCCCACGTGCCATGGAGCAACTAAGCCTGTGCACTGCAACTACTGAGCCTGCGCTCTAGAGCCCGCGAGCCACGCCAAAGACCCAATGCAGCCAAAAATAGAGTAATGAATTAATTTTAAAAAATCTGTTATTTTAGGCAAGACACTTGATATCAGGATTTATTTTTTTATAAACTAGAGATAATCAGAGACTGTTTTAAATTTCATATGAAACGATGCTCATATAAACTAACCATCTTGATAATTACAAATCAGTATGTATGTGAAGGAGAAACTTTGTCCATCACATTCGGCCTAATTCAAACACAGTGAGAAAGAAAATTTATTATCAGGTATCCAGTTTTTCTGATGTTAGTAAATAGAAGATTGCTATGGAAGATAATGCAAAATTGGTCAATATGTATAAAGAATCCAATTTCACAAAGATCAAACTGATGAAGCAAGAAGCAGTAATTTTTCAGCAGTGATACAAATTTCTGATTCCCTTCTACAGGTTGATTGAAGAAGGAGGAAAGAGGATAACTTTGTAGAAATTATGCCATTTCTTTGACTTGGCACTATCTTTAAAAAGAGGTTTGAATTATTTTGTATCTAAAAAGAAGTAAAAGAATTCACCCATAAGCTTCCTACCTACCTATGAACAATGGTAAGAAACGAGGGCCCATGTTCAGAAGTTCATAGCAAAACTTCCAAATGCAATGAGGGAAAGTTTATACATGAGCATCCTCATAGCATCCCTCCCCCTTCCCACCAGCACTGTGAAGCAGCCCTGGTTGACTCTACCCAGAAATATGCCTGGAAAATCAACATGAGTCCATTTCCCTCATTGCATGGATGGCTCTAAGGGGCCAGAGTGAATCCAATGGCTTTTTTTTTTCCCCCTCAACAGTTGGGGATTAGACCATGTTGGGTGCAGAAGTAAGGTCCAGAGCTGCTGTAGCCAATAAGCTGTCATATTAGAATCCAGTCTGATGGAAAAGTCAATGCACAGAAGTAGACAGACACACAGCAGTACAGCAAAGTGGAGCCAGATCCCAGCTCAAACCACAGAGTGAATTCAGCCCAGCTCTGGGCTTCTCGGGTACATGACTAAACAAATCACTCTTACTATTATTCAAGTTAGAGTTAAGATTTTTACGCATGTGACCAAAATCAAAATGGGCCGTGGTTCAGGACCATTGTCCTGGCGTGATTATTACTGGTGTTCCCTGTTCATGCTTGAAAATATCTGGATTAATGTTACAAAGGACATGGCAAATAAGATCCATAAAGTTCTTCTGCTGTTGAGGCACGAGATATAGAAATGGTAATGATTTGACAGCATGTTATTTTAGCCTTAAGGTAGTGATAAAAATAACCTACTTGGGTTTTATACAATGGGGTATGACATAACATTTTCAGTGAAGGCTCAATTATGGGAGACACACTGGCAATAATCTTCTTACCTCTTACGCTGCAGGATAAATTGCCAAGTATATAAACACAGAATCTCCTTAAAGCCTTTACTGCACACCAATTAGTAACGAATATAATTGTATACACACACATTACACACACCATTACACAGAAACATGTTTGAGCAATGCTATTAGTTTTTATTCTGCATTAAATTGTACATTATTTTACATACCACAAGGCGGCTAAAACCAGAATATAGAACAGAGACAAATGAGGAATAAAAGAAACATTCACTTTAAAGATTCACTATTGATTTCATTTTTTCAATATTTAATTGACTCTCCTGTTGAATTAAAACTATTATTCAGTGTAGAATTCATATTAAATTATTAAATTATTCATATTAAATTATTATTCATATTAAATACCAGGAGCTCTGAAATATTTTAAGCAGCGAAATGTATTTATGTGAAATATTATGACACACGATTAAGTGCAAATTCATATTACTTAACCTCTAAACAAACAAATATGCTTATTTAAGAAAAGATATGTCCAATAAAGAACCTAATCCACTTGGAGACTCAGGATCTGTCAGTGTATTGTATCTGCACTGGATGTATAATTTACAACATTCAGATGGAATTTACCAGCAATTTCAAATGTGGAAAGCAGTGACCGATTTCTTTGTGAACACACAATGTCTAGACACAGTAGTGACATTTTGATGGGAAGATGTTTAAAATGCATCAAGGAAAGTAATAATGAAACAGTAATCAGTACAAACTTACTAATTAAATAAGGCCATTCGTATATGACTTAAGTGAATTTTTAAAGTATGCTTAAAATTCTCTCTTATGTTAAACTCTGAATTAGGCAAAATAAATGATTTTTAAGAAACAATAAAATAGGAACCTGTTTCAGCCTTAATATATTCAACCATCATCAGTGTTGAAAAATGAGACTTGGTTGCTTCCTACTTATATTTATCATTAAAGATGAATGCGTATAATTTATAGGTAATAAGCCTATGAGTTTCTTATGAATAACATCTAAAGACAGGAAAAATAATAAATTTGGTCACTTCTATGCAAATCGTGTCCTCCCACCTTATGTTTTAAATGTTATTAATTAAACACTCTCAATAATGGAGAGGGTTTGGGTTTGCATCTCTTTCCATAAGCAACATTTGAGATTTGCAAGTTACATCTGCAGCAGGATCTTTGGTTTCAGTAGTAATTCCACATCAAGATAGCAGGAATAAGTGAGGAGCAGTTACACTGGCCGTGATTGCCCTTCACAGGCCACGTTTAAGCCGACTTATGCTCATGAACATTCTAACCATTCTGCCCTGCTAGGAAACATCACCTCCCTACCCCACCCTCCAAAACCAACAACTGTCCTCAATCATCAAGTGATGTTAGAATGTGTATAAAACACAACTGTGAGACTTTTAAAAGAAGTGGAACTCGCAAATTAATAATATCAATAAACACATAATTTTGGTGGGGAAATAGATTACTTAAATTTTATTTCTCAAAGCAAAGGCATTTTTTATAATGACCAGGAGATACCAAATCATGCCAAGCTATTTCAGCTCAGCTTATGTTATTTTATCATCTAGTTGGGCTATTATAAGGGAGAAAATAAGCACAAACATGAAGGTGTCGAATAATTGGCCTGAATATAACCACTAGCAGAATTCTTCAACAACAGCTAGTTTTATGACAATACTTTTAAAATCAAACCAAAGATCCAGAGTCGAGCAGTCTAAAAAGAGGATCTGAAACACAGGATGGGACAGAGTCAAGAAGACACCTATTTTGAACTTTGAACACAATTTCAAAGCAGGAACTGAACTGAACTTTACAGAGTCCACTGGAAGTTTCATGTGTGAGGAGGGATGATTCTCTGACACTCCTTATCACTGGTTCCTTCAACATTATTCAAAAATACCTACTCCCTTAGCTTCTGATCTCAGGGAAGATTCTGAGGATATGTCTGTCAGATTGGACGGTGTCAGATGCCACAAGAAGATTAAGAATCCTTCTGCATGGTATTTGCACTGTTTACGTGAGTGTAATCCCCAGCCAGCAAATGGACCAGCTGCATTTGTGACCTCCCAGCAAGGGAACAGACCTGTCTCAACAGAGCATTTCCTTGAAAATTCTTGCCCATGAAATCTGATTTTGAGGCTGAAAACTCTCCACCCATGTTTCCTATAAATCCATCCATTCCTCTTCTGAAAGAAATTGAACATTGTACAAAGAAATGGAACAAAGTTATGGAAATACATGCCCAGGGAGTGAGGGGATGCAGGAGAAAACTGGCAGGAGAAAAAGTACAAATTGTACTTAATTCAATTACAGCAACTGTAGTAATACTAATTGTCTTGACATGTGGCTATCTATCACTCTTATTTTCCAGTAGAGATCAGGCTTTTTAAAGAAAGATATCCATAACAGAAGCCTGAAGAACAACTATACTAATCACTTAAAACACATGATTTAAATTTACAGAGATCTATTCCTGCACAGCCACACAAACCGTCAAAATATTTATTTGATAGCAGTCATCATACTTTCAAATTTGATTGCAATGTTGTAATCTTGTTAAAAGTCATCCAGAACAAAAAGATTTATGATGGGGAAGCAACATACCAAGAAAAAGCCCCTGATATAAAAAAATGTATTAAGACTTTTACTCAGGAATTAACAAGGACCTTTTATTCAGTAAGTTCTGCGAAAGAAAGTTAAGTATCAGTGAAGGATGGAAAAAATACTCTAAGAAACACCAGAATAATCAATTACACTTTGAGAAACATCCTGCTACTCTCTCTACACCATAACAGCCAAAACAATAAGCCAGGGGACGTTACCTTGAACACATCAGAGAATACACAATTGAGAACAGAGATGTTTCAGTAAGCATGCTGCAGTTTGCAGATTATTAGGAATATGAAAACAAGCCCTGAAACACTGGCACAACTGGCCAGACATTTAGAAGTACAAGGATGTGAGGACTCCCACTATGAAAAGAAAACAGTCAAGTCTACACTTGCTCATGTCGAAGAATCAGGTAAGAATGTGATCCAACCTAAAGAAACTCTCTGCTTTAATAGGGTTCACTGTATAAACCTTAATCACGTGAGATTATGTCAAGCGTGTATAAGAAAAGTTTAAAATGGAGAGTAAATAAAATATATGTTTCGCTTACCTTTTAAATGTTCTTTCTCCTCTTTTCTATGCCAGTCCAGATGCTTGGGGATAGTTCCTCCCTGCCAGTAGATGGAGATAGTAAAATTGAGTCTTTTGGTGACCTCAAATCCTAATCTAGGGGGTTCAGAATCTTCAGTCTCAGATTTTGGAAGTAAAAATAGTTTGAATGATTGAGAAGACACACACAGCTTGTAATAAGTGTTATCTGAGTCAGTCAAATGAACTTGTATTCATGGTCATTCATAACAATCTATAAGGGAGAGGTCTTGGCTGGCATAGAAAAAAATTAAAGAAAGAGCATTATTTTGTAGGATATATTCCCTTGACGCTTCATTCTTCCCAGATCTTGCGCATTTACTCAACTAGTATTTATTAAGCAGCTACTCAAAATTTCAGGTTACAGACCCGATGTTTCCATATACATTATCTCTTTAATATTTTTAACAACCCTGTGAAGTAGTAATAACTATCCCCTAATATCTTGTCCCAGAAACTGTGTTTTTGAAAGTTCCAAATGGTGAGCTGACTCTTGCTTGCCAAGGTTCTGTGGTCCACATGATGCTTAGTTAATGGCTTCTCAGATTTAGGCAGAATTAAGTTTCTCCTTCCTACTGATAAAGGGACCTTGAATCTACCACTTATCCTCTTCACAAGTAAAATCTAGGTTTCAATATTCTTCATTGTCCGGTTGTGCCTCAATTTCAACATAACATATTCTGGGAAACTAGGGCATTACACAACCACTTAAACAAGAGTAATACCAAATTTGTTTGAGAATGACTGACTAAAATAAAATAAAACCACTCTCTGTATACAAGTCACTATAGTCTTTCTGCTTAAATGAATACACTAATGTTTATATACCTCTTTCTAGTTCTTATAAATGATGTTCAGATTACAAAATGTTTTCTCATACACAGGTTTCTTCTGGCTACCTCAACAGCCTGAAAGACTAAATGTATTACGCAAACTTTATTATTGTAAAAATAGAGTTGGTCATCACAGTAAGTTGGCCATATAATTTCTTGTCCAAACCAACACATTTTTAAGCCTGAAAGAGGGCAGTATTATTTACTGTGTCAGGACCACAGATATAAACCAGGACGGTCCCCAGACAACCTGGGCACATGGTTACCCTAATGACAAATGACAGCATTAACCTTCAATCCAGGTCTTTTGTGTCTAAATCAGGAAATCTTTCACCCTGAACATCTGTGTGATGAATTCTTAAGTGTATGATTTCCTCTTAGCATCTTTAGTCAACTCAGCACACCAAGTAGAACTTTTTGTTTTCATAAACTTGGTAATATCTATTACTTTCACAATACTTTATTTCAAGGTAAGTTAAAACAACAAAACAGCAAAAATCACAATCCTAATAACTTTCTCTGTTTAACTACTTTTTAACGGGTTATTTGTGAAGTCTTTCTAATACTACCAAGGAATCGGGAGACATTTTTACCAATTATTGCTGATTTGCTGGATTCTGGCTCCATTCCAGTGCTTGGACCAATTAGTTTGACATTAATTCTACCTCTAACTATAAACAGCTTCCAGAGTTTGGTACTCCTTAACAAATGATATATTCCTTATTAATTGGGAGAAGATAAAAGATCATTTAAAAGGTACTTTAGTCCATCGACCGATGAATGGATAAAGAAGATATGGCACATATATACAATGGAATATTACTCAGCCATAAAAAGAAATGACGTTGAGTTATTTGTAGTGAGGTGGATGGACCTAGAGTCTGTCATACAGAGTGAAGTAAGTCAGAAAGGGAAAAACAAATACTGTATGCTAACATGTATATATGGAATCTAAAAAAATATATAGTTATGAAGTACCTAAGGACAGGACGGTAATAAAGACGCATACCTACGAGAGAATGGAGTTGAGGACAAGGGGAGGGGGAAGGGTAAGCTTGGACAAAGTGAGAGAGTGGCACGGACATATATACACTACCAAATGTAAAATAGATAGCTAGTGGGAAGCAGCCACATAACACAGGGAGATTAGCTTGGTGATTTGTGACCACCTAGAGGGGCTAGATAGGGAGGGTGAGAGGGAGACCCAAGAGGGAAGCAATATGGGGATATATGTATATGTATAGCTGATTCACTTTGTTATAAAGCAGAAACTAACACACCATTGTAAAGCAATTATACTCCAATAAAGATGTTAAAAAAAAAAAAAGATAGTGCTTGGACTGGTTTAAAAGTTTAGCTCTTAATTCTCATAATTTTTCACTCAGGGAAATGGACAGTGTAGTTTACTATGGACCCAAAAATAAAATAAAATTTAAGTCAAAAAATAAAAATAAAAATAAATAAATGACAAGTGACAGCATTAACCTTCAGTCCAGGTCTTTTGGGTCTAAATCAGGAAATCTTTCACCCTGAACATCTGTGTGATGAATTCTTAAGTGTATGTTTTCCTTTAATTAGGCTTAAAAACTATAGAAAAATGAAGCTATACTAAAAGTAAAAACTGCTTACCTTTCACAGTGAGTGCTGTCTCACGTATATGATCATTTACTTACTTGATTATTTAATTTTTAAAGTATCTGTGTGTAATTTCATTAACAAACTCCAAAAGATCATGGATTTTGCTTAGGTTTTTGTTTTGCTTTGTTTTCATTGTTTGTTTTTTTTCCTAAGGTATCCCCCCACCAAAATAACATAGCACCTCACCCAAAACAGACACTTAATAAATATGTGTTGACTGGCTGAGCTGTCAGGAAAGGCCCATGTTGCAGCTGCAAACACATTTACAAAGGAAGTTCAGCAGTTAAAAAGGATGGCATGTGGGCAGACTCCTGGCATATTGCTGCTTTCTGAAGATCTCTGGCCTTAAGAAGAATCAACCAAAATCCCTCACATTATATGCAATGACACCAGCAATCTACTGCCACGCCATCAAAGCTGTTTCTATGGAATTGAGTTATACTAAATTCATATTTGGAATGACTTCACTGTATCTCTGAGATCTCTAAAAGAAACCTTCAAGCAACTGTAAGATTTCATCCAGAGAGCATCATATTCAGGGAAGAAACTCTTTTTCCCTTTCTGAGATCAAAAGTCAAGTACCTATTTTAAAAAATAAAATCCTCATTCTCTTGGTCAGACTTTAGAAACACATGTATACGAAACACCGACAAAGTTGAGATTTTCACTTCACAATTCCCTTTCTTACACGATTCCAAGATCAAAACATGTTTTAGTTAGCCTTATGCTTTTATTTTTCTGTGCCAGATGAGAGGTATAAAAGGTAATGTTAAGAATTGATTGTGAGCATTATGGGATAGGGGGATAATACAATAGCACCATTATGGTGAAGGGCATGATATAGGCTGGTCTATACAGAATATAATAATGTAGGAAGTTGTTGAGACAAAAAACAAACCTTGATATAATTTGCTAAATAATGCCTATAATCCTCTGTTCCTTTAAAATTGCTCCAATTATAAAACTAGGATTCCTCAAGAACGTTGAACTGATGAGCCAAGTATAACAAGAGCTATTTTTTGATCCTTTTAAACCGTGGCTTGAGAAAGTCTTGAGAATTTGATGAAAGATATGACTGTTCAAGTCAGAAAATTATATATCTAAATACAGACTTTCATAATTTTCACAAAATAGCATATAATTTCAGAGTATCCATCCAGCCCCTAGAAACTATCCATGCACCTTTTATCTATGAACTCAAGGCCAAGAAGGCTTTGCTCAAAAATAACTTGTCCATTATAAAGCAAAACGAACACAGAACCATTTTGGTAAAACAGCATCAGTGCAAAAAAATAAACAATTTAGCAATCAGGGACTAAAAAGGAAAATTATTCTGGAAGACTAACTTGAGTTTTGGAGTAAATAAAATATATACGTATGTATATACATACATACACATACATATATACATACATACACACACATATATACATATATACACACACATACACATATAGTAGGTGTAGCATGTTTTTTACATAAAAATAATGGCAATATTTCAGACTTCCAGTGCAACTGTATAAAAGTGTTTAAAACATTTCCTGGAAAAATGTATCTAAAATGTGTAATTTAGAACAATCTAAGAATTCCTTACATTCACTTTTCAGTGATATTCTTCAAATATTCTCTTTTCTGGAGAAATTTTAAAGATTTATTATCAAGAAATGTATACAAAAACAGAAATAGACTCACAGACATAGAAAACACATTATGGTTACCGGAGGGGATAGTGAAGGGGTGGGGAAGATAATTAGTTTGGGAGGAACACACACACACTACTAGGTATAAAATAGATAAACAAGGTCCCACTATATAGCACAGGGAACTATATTCAATATCTTACAATAACTTCTAATGGAAAAGAATTGGGAAAAGAACACATAAAAGAAATGTATACATAAAATAATATAAGATAGTTTTTTAACAAGAAGGATTGTTTACTATAATAGTTTATAAGTGCAAAGGACAGAGCAGTTACCAGTGTTTGAGCACTAATTGTGGACAAGTAATGGTCAGGCACTCACATGAACTGTCCTACAGGAATACTGTTAGGGAGTTAGTAGAAGGAAAGAAATCATAAAGATCAGAGCAGAAATAAATGACATAGAGACAAAAAAAAACAATAGCAAAGATCAATGAAACCCAAAGCTGGTTCTCTGAGAAGACAAACAAAATTGATAAACTTTTAGCCAGATCCATCAAGAAAAAAAGGAGAGGACTCAAATCAATCAAATTAGAAATGAAAAAGGAGAAGTTACAACTGACACCACAGAAATACAAAGGATCATAAGAGACTACTACAAGCAACTGTACACCAAAATGGACACCTGGAAGAAATGGACAAATCCTTAGAAAGATACAACCTTCCTAGACTGAAACAGGAAGAAATACTGTTAGGGAGACTCTGGTATCACTGCTCCACCAAGGAGAACACTTCTAACAACACATCATGAGCACAGAGAATAAAAAAATGGTATTTATAAATGTGTCCACCCTGCCCCCCAGGGAAGATGCTCCCAGCTGCAGGCATGGATTGATAACAAAGCTGCCTTCTTCTGGGGCAGCTGTAACTGTACCTTAGGGTGGGTAGTAACAGGAGTTCACGTATTTTGAAATGCACTGTGGTCCTCCTGAGCCATGCAGGGGGTCAGATAGCATGAAACAGATCTAATTCAATACTAATTCTTTGGTGACCGAATTGATAGTGATTCATTTTCAGAAGATACTTAAGACAGCATTAGAAATGTTCATCTACTTTTGGTTTTAACAACCCAAAAGCCCATTCAGTCAGGCTGAAAAGCAGTAACACAAAGAATGCATATGCTATAACTTTTTGCTTTTTAAAGAAGTATTATAATGTAATTAAAATCTTTCACCAGACTTTCTATTGTATTAGGGAGATTAGAGAAAGTTTAAAAACACAACAGTACTGTATATATTTAAGTCCTCTGTAGGCAGTTGAATATTTTACTCAATAATATTAACTAAAACAGTTTTTTCTTGACAAATGTACAGTAGGTAGGTTCTTTCTTTAGTGATCATGGTACAGAAAATGTATGGGAAAACAGTGCACAGTGAGTACAAATTAAATCAGCATTGGATTCAGGCTCATGTAAGGCTCTGGAATCATCATCTTTCTCTACTTGTCCCTGTCGAGTGTAAGTGAGGGGGAGAAGAGACTTCAGTAACTGTGATCTCCTTCGTATCTTTCATATTCTCCTACTCCATAAAAAGTATAGCACGCAGTAGGGTATAAACAGTCCAATATAATAAAAGTCCTAAAAAGCAGTTCAATTATAATTTTTAAAATGTCTTCACGCCCAAATTTCATGTTTTAGTCAAGAATAAAATATCTTAGCACACATATGAAGCTGACATGTTTAGTAAATCATGGACAGAACATATTCTAAGTAGAATTAGACTTCAGAGCTATGCCTAAATGTTGAAGTCATCAAATACTCATTGACTGTCCACTGAGTGCAGGGCATAAGACAGGAGCCAGGCTACTGCAGCCTGGTGCGCCCAGGCTCACTGCTCCACACTTGGGTGTCACTTACTTGAAGCACAAAGAGCTAAGCAACAATGCTAGTGAGTTTTCTACCTCTTGAACTAAGTGACTTTGAAAGGCATATCCTAAGTCTCCATAGTCACTTAAGGTCTTCAGGAGACAGTGGTGGCTGGTGATGGTCCAGGTGGAAGTTGGCAGAAGCGCTACATGGACATCACGGCCAAGGCCAAGTGTACGTGCCTATCAGTTCAAGTGAACCTAGCCACCAAGCGTCCCACAGCTGGCTCTGACCTTAAGAAAAGCAGTAAATCATCTAGAGAAGGTTTAGAGAATTGACAAGTGCTCACTATAACCTCAGGGGGGTCCTGTTTTAAGTGATATGTCTCTCTTGCTGTTCACAAGCATGTGATTATAGCTAGTTTTAATATTTTAATCAGACTTCTTAAAATTAAAGCCATAAACTCCCAATATGAAAGAACTGATGCAGAGCTAAGAATCTATGGAAGTGTCAAAGAAAAATGTGAAAGTTAAATTCAAGCCCAAAAGACCAAATCATGGGATTCACTGACAAAGTAATGTCATGTGAAGAAACTGCATGGATAAATATTTTGTGGCAATAAAGGCAGGATATTAAATACTATGAATGTCATGCAACTCCCAGCCATACCTGTCATTAAAAAGAAAAAGGAGTATTTTGAAAGTTCAAACGGAATATTTTTAGCTAACGTAAAACTAATTCTTGAGCTGGGAACTTAATTATTTCATAGGTCATTTTAAAGTCAAATAAAATTTTATTACTACAAAAACAAATTTTTCACAAAATGATTCCTGTGGAAACACTGCTATTTAAGGATTATCTGTCACCAGCTTTGAAAATGTAAGTGCATCTGTTAAAGAATCAATTTAATAATGTTTTACAATGAACAAAAAACACCCAAGGAAAAAATGGATATATAAAAATAACTCTCCAAAATTAGAAGCATACTATTTTCTCATACATTTTCAGAGACTGATTTTATAATAGTTTGCTACCGACCACCAATGGGACGATACGACAGTTACCGACTGCTCTTTTAACTGCTTCATTTTATTGTGCTCTCTGGCACCACTTTCTACTTCCTTTCCTACTTTAGATATCTTAGATGCTACAGAACTGCATCCTCTTCTACCTAGAGTTCCTTCTTCTCCAAGAATTTGTCCTCAGATTCTATGTTCTCAAATCCTTGGCGACCTTACTTCTTGGAATGAAGTCAGTATCTTCCATAAGCATATGTTCTTTGAATCTAGAGCAGTAGCTCAGAACTCGCTCCCAAGTCACAAAATCACATTCCCAAGTGTCTGACCAGTCCTGTAAATCAATATATCCTACTCCAAACTTATGTATAAGGTCCAGATCCTCTTCTGCTTTTTTCTTCTAATTTCTATAAATGGAATCACCATTTCACCAGCCAGTTAGCCTCCAAATCTCCTTAGTTTTTACTTTAACTTTTGTTTATGACACTACATGGCCAATTTAATATGATTGAGATGATTTTAAAATAAAACGTGGCCTAGGACATGGTTAGTGCTCAATACATACTGGTTACTGTTGTGTCTGCAACTGTCTTCAGTATGGATTACTCAGTTTGATCAGACAGTAACCTTCCTCTTCCTGTTCTGTGACCAGAGTTTTGCCACCTGAGAGTAACAGCATATTTGTGTACTACTTGGACGTACCTATAAGTGAAACAAATCTTCTATATTAAAATCAATACTGATAATCCCATACCTCCTTAAGGAATAAACTTAGGAAGTAAACATATTTCACCAAATATGCCTATTCATGTCTGGTTTTACCAGAGTGAATTTTTAAGTGAACACAATTAAGAGGGAAGCTGTTTCTGATTTTTTTTAAAACGTTGGTATGGTTTTTTCACACACACATACACAAAAGTTTAATATTAGTAGTCAAATTTTGAGTCTTTCATGTCTTATTTAAGGAACTATATCTTATAAGGTCAAAGGGATATTCTTTTATATTTCACCCCTGAATGTTTCTTAAAAAAGATTTCTGTGTATGGTATGAATCATGCTTAATTTCTCATATGGATGGTCAATATTCTAAACATTTCTGTATTCTCTGTCTCGCAAATCAAATTGATGTATGTATATAAATCAATTTCTGTTTTTTTTGTTCTTTTTCATTGTACCATGTGCCTATTCTTGTACAAAAACACCATATGGTTATTATGTCTTTATAATACGCTTTAATGCCTTGGCTACTTACTCATGGCCCTTTACATTTTTACATCAGTTTTCAGATTAGCTAATCAAGTTCCATGAAATTCTACAAGAATTTCATTGAAATTATGCTGAATTTATAAAATTATGGGAGGATGCTTTACATAACTGTAATGTTAAATTCGCCCACCAGTAAGCATGATATTTCTCTCTTCTTTTATTTACAGTTTATGTATTTCTCTCTTTTTAAGACTATTTGAACAACTCCAAAGACAGCTACAGAAAATGTAAGGAGCAAGTATAAAACTGCTGATGAGTGTGCTCCTGTCAGCTAGGAAATGCCAACATCAGATTTGTGACAACATCCCAAAGCCAAGTCCAAGGGTAGGGAATAAAAACAGATGCACAGCGGAGAAAGTAAGCACTGCATATAGCCCTCAAAACTGTCAGCTGTCAAAGTGTTCTAAATCTTGGCTGGCTCCCATCACCAGAAGAGACACTGTCTCACTTAATCCACCTGCACAGCATTAACTGTTCTCCAGCTATTATTTCAATACAATTTCAATTATCTTCACAAAGGTCTCATTAACCTTCTTTCAGATGAACTGAAAGGCAGCAGTTGTGTAGTTGTCATGAATGGGAGTTTTTCATGCTATTTACAATGGGTTCTTCATCGTGCTGCTTTCAGTTTTTTCCTCAGTACTTATCTGAAATCATCTTATGTAACATGCATTTGCTTCACTGCCCTTTTCTCCCTACTAGAAGGTGGGTCCCTTGAAAACTGGCATCCTGTCTGGACTGTTTATTGCTACATTTCCAGCAACTAGAGTAATAATACATTGTCCATAGGAAGTGCACAATATGTATCTGTTGAATTAATAAATTCATATTCCTCTAACAATATGCCTTAAATGTAACTATACAATAGTCAGACTGTTTGTCTTAACAGTTTTATAGTTTTGTGATCCTGTTGTCCATTAAGAGGATACCAAAAGGACTGGAGTCATAGCCAAACCAGGAGAGTCTACTAAACAAAAATGATTGACTTATTCTCCAGTTCAGGCTTCCTCCTATTTCTTATTCCCTTCACTTTTTTCTACCCATATATTACACTTTAAAGAGCCTTTTTTTTCTCTCTCTCATTTTACCTTAATAGGATTTTCTTTTTCCTCTCCCCATTTATCTCACCCAAAGGAATTTCATTAAAACAAAAGTTTACAGTGTTTCAGACAAATATCATAGTGTTATAAAGACACAAGGCTGAAGTGAACTTAAAGAAATGTTTTTGTCTTAAATATGGAATGAAAAGATGAGCATGACACATAATTATCTTCTGCTTCTAAGAACTTTCCTCTCCAGTACGCTGTCTCTGTGAAACTCACTCTTCCGCATAATCTTCTTGAAGATGTTATCCCTGCCGTATTTAAATGGCTTTTATTTTCTTCACCTATAAATAAATTGATATTACAAAGTTGTTTCCACAAGGCTTATTACAAACTTATTTTTTTTAGAGAGAAATATGGAATGAGTGCTTCAAAAGAATGCTCAGTCCCTATGCTGCTGATACATAAACACCATGAAGATTAAGAAATCCTTAATACAGAACCACTTCCTATGAGGAACTAAATGACTTCCACCCGTCCATGTTCACACAGTATTCCAAAGTCTAGCCCAATTTTAATGCCATTTATTTGTATATTCTATCTTGCTATTGTTACATGACAACAAAAGCTATGCTTTATAAAATGGTCGCAAAGTTTCTTTGAAGAAACTGGACAAAGGAAACAGTAAAGGGGAAAAGATCATAGAAAACACTGAATGCTGAGTGATTCAAAATACGAAAAGTCAACGTGGAGGAAAATCCTGTAGGTCAACAGAATAACGCTTCATAGGCAGAAGCTTTTTTGTGTCGAGAGTAGGGTGCAAAGAGAACCAACGTGGGGCGGAAAAGGTCACAATGCTCAGTATTCCTTCCAATAAACTGCTCAGTCTGTAGTAGCAGCTGCAAATTCTCTTAGGGAGATGCCAACGCGAGAGTTTTAATCAGCTGAGGATGGGAAGTGTGTAAGAAATTCCTTGCAAATAGGAGCACGAAGAAAAGAGACAAACGGAAGGAACTGGAACAAATCTAGGCAATTTATAGACGAAAAGGCCTAAAAAGGATTAGATTTAAAACTATTTTCCTGGTCAAGACTGTAAATCATGAAAACAAACAAGCAATCACAAGCACCCAGTAAGGCTAAACAAGAAGTTACTGTGTCATTCTGAGTTTTTGTTTTACACTTTTGGTTGAAGGTAAGAAATGATGCAGGTATAATAATTTTTAAAAAGTGAATGAAGGGCTTCCCTGGTGGCGCAGTGGTTGGGAGTCTTCCTGCTAGTGCAAGGGACACGGGTTCGAGCCCTGGTCTGGGAGGATCCCACATGCCGTGGAGCGACTAAGACCATGAGCCACAACTACTGAGCCTGCGCGTCTGGAGCCTGTGCTCCACAACAAGAGAGGCCGCGATAGTGAGAGGACCGCGCACTGCGATGAAGAGTGGCCCCCACTTGCCACAACTAGAGAAGGCCCTCGCGCGGAAATGAAGACCCAACACAGCCCAAAATAAATAAATAAAAATTAATAAATTTAAAAAAAACAATAGGGACTGGCGACTACGTCATTATTAAAAAAAAAGTGAATGAAGAAATTGACTCTTAATGGGCCATGCATAAGAGAACTCATCTGTTACAACTGTCTTCTATTTTAAAACTTTCAAATATTTTTGCTCAATACCTATATATTTAGGTGTTTGTTTATGGATTAATATAAAGTGCGTTTAAATATTTATTTCAAGTGAAAATGAGTTAAGACACACTCCAGGAAAATTTATTAAAGAGAATATACTGCTTGAGTACTTTAGCCACAAGCTTAAATAGAAGTTACTTTTTAAAAAGTTATAGGCTAGGCAATAACACTTCAGTATTATTGCAAATGAACATCGGAATCCTGATCCTGTGTGTCCACAGAAAGATAAAGGTGTCACCAAAAATGTATCAATTGCAGGGTTTTAACTTACGCACCTGTGCCTGTCCTATAACGCTGGGATCTAGTTCTCAAATAGTTTTTCTGATAAATCTACACTTTTTTGGTTCTCAATAATCAAATGGCATATTTTAAAGGAAAAAAATGAATTAAAGAATAAATAACAAAAAAAAACTAACAAGATTATAAAAATAAACCTCTTTTAAAAACCACACATAAGATCACTAAACCTCTCTTTACCACTTAGATTAAAAATAATAGTTTTGCCCACTCTGGTTATACCTGGGGACCCCTTTAACACAATAGTCACAGCTGCTGTCCTTTACCATGTTTGTCATAAATATGATAATATACTGAAATTTATCTGTACATACATAATACATATACACACACGCACCCACATCACTAAACCCAAATGTAAACAACGTGCCACAGGTGTGGATTTCTGGGAAAGCAGAGCAATGAGTCTGTGGCCTGAAAAAAGTGCAAACAAGGCTAGGTCTTCAAATCCCAAAACCTGATTAAGGATTTGTTTTTTCTAGCACACACATTAGCAGACGTTTCTGGTGGCACCACTTTGATGAGCTCTAACTGGAATAACGCTGTTGACTCAGAGCTTCAAAGGGCCAGAGGCAGAGTCGGACCAGCACACAGCCCTGGACCCATCATGCACAATGACCTCATCCCCTCTGAGCGCCCGGGGCACATCAGTCAGACACACATTCTGCAGTTTAAGCTTGGAGGCCTTCACTGTTCTTTACTTGGAGGATATGTTTTAGTTTTATCTCCTTAACTAGACTGGTGATTACTTCAGGCCACAAAATATACTTTAGTGTGTTTTCCTTTTCAACATTCCACGCTAATGTGACTGAATATAGAATTTCAGATGATTCCATCTTTGACAAGGATTGTTCTGCACACAGTAAGCAATTAAACATATGCATCTTAGGATGGCTGTGAATGACAACATTCATTTGGACTGTTAGCCTTTTGTTAAAAAAAAAACTCTTACACTGAAAGAAAGTATATATAATGCTAAATGCACCATGATATTGACAAAATACACAAAACATTTACTATTTATTATAACTGCCTCCTGCCAAGACTAGGTTTATCCAGCTACTTTTCACCCATCAATATCAGCAGCTCACTAGGCATGGACTGAGGAAAAATAGTTTGACCACAGCTCTCACCTCTTCACCCCCAACTCCCAGAATGAGCATGACAGTCAGCTTCCTTCCTGGTGATCCAGTTCCGAACCCTTGCTCTGGACCACTGTTTCTGAAAGCGTGGTAAATGTACCACTAGTAGTTCTCAGTACGATTTTCATTAGTACATTAAAAAGGCATGTTCTTTATTTAACAGTTGATAATTCACTTTAATAGATATTAACTATACATAAATTATATTTTGTTTCCATGGATATTTCCTACTGCTTCTTTTAAAGATCTATTCAATTAAGAGAACAGGTGCTCATGGGACTTCCCCGGCCGTCCAGTGGTTAAGATTTTGCCTTCCAATGCAGGGAGTGAGGGTTCGATCCCTGGTCAGGGAGCTAAGATCCCACATGCCTCAGGGCCAAAAACCCAAAACATAAAACAGAAGCAATATTGTAGCAAATTCAATAAAGACTTTAAAAATGGTCCACATCAAAAAATCTTTTAAAAAAAAAGAGAAAAGTTGCTCAATGTAAGAAAAAAATATTTAGGGAATATTTGAGTAAATAATTTAGTAAGTAACAGGTGAGTAAAACCTTGGTAGAAACTGTGAACGGGTGTAATGCAGTGTCAAGTCTGGAATAAAGGCTGTAAGGTCATGAGGATGGAACCAAAGCTGATGTGTTCATTGTT
The DNA here is from genome assembly GCF_964165515.1 of Mesoplodon bidens. Classification (NCBI taxonomy): domain Eukaryota; kingdom Metazoa; phylum Chordata; class Mammalia; order Artiodactyla; family Ziphiidae; genus Mesoplodon; species Mesoplodon bidens. Next base: position 197,521,758 of record NC_138176.1, read on the forward strand.
TTATATGAAGGGCCTAGCACATTCTTTGGACTTATTATGCCCTTAATAAACATTTTTGGAAAGCATATAATGCATAGGTAGGTCTTGTCGCTTGATAAAAAAAGAAAAATGTCAGGTTTGAGCAAACAACAGCAAAATTAAATATGCAAAGTAATTCAATGAATACTAAAGTCCCAGTGCTGCAAAGATCTTTTCTTACTTTTACTAAATTGTTTGAAACTATCATAAGTCATTCCTGGTCAGAAACATGAAAGCCCATGCTCATCCATGGATTACAATGATATAACAGATTAGATATTTACTGTTATATATGCATATATTATCACTTGCAGAAGTAGAGATCAGGAGATTTTTAAGGCTGAAGAGAGTGTGGCATGACCAAATTCCAGACATGAAGTATCTTCTGTATTAAAATCGAAATCACCATCAAGAAATCTAGAAACAATAAATGCTGGAGAGGGTGTGGAGAAAAGGGAACACTCTTGCACTGCTGGTGGGAATGTGAATTGGTACAGCCACTATGGAGAACAGTATGGAGGTTCCTTAAAAAACTACAAATAGAACTACCATATGACCCAGCAATCCCACTACGAGGCATATACCCTGAGAAAACCATAATTCAAAAAGAGACATGTACCAAAATGTTCATTGCAGCTCTATTCACAATAGCCCGGAGCTGGAAACAACCTAAGTGTCCATCATCGCATGAATGGATAAAGAAGATGTGGCACATATATACAATGGAATATTACTCAGCCATAAAAAGAAATGAAACTGAGCTATTTGTAATGAGGTGGATAGACCTAGAGTCTGTCATACAGAGTGAAGTAAGTCAGAAGGAGAAAGACAAACACCGTATGCTAACACATATATATGGAATTTAAAAAAAATGTCATGAAGAACCTAGGGGTAAAACGGGAATAAAGACACAGACCTACTTGAGAATGGACTTGAGGATATGGGGAGGGGGAAGGGTAAGCTGTGACAAAGCGAAAGAGCGGCATGGACATATATACACTACCAAACGTAAGGTAGATAGATAGTGGGAAGCAGCCGCAGAGCACAGAGAGATCAGCTCGGTGCTTTGTGACCGCCTCGAGGGGTGGGATGGGGAGGGTGGGAGGGAGGGAGATGCATGAGGGAAGGGATGTGGGAACAGATGTATATGTATGACTGATTCACTTTGTTATAAAGCAGAAACTAATAAAAAAAAAGTTAAAAAACTACAAAAAAAAATCGAAATCAACAGCCTAATAGCCCTTTGGACATTAGCTCTAATATGAGACATTAAATTACAAGATGTTCAAAAAATGTTGTAAGAATTGTGTAACTGCCCAGTTGTATAATTGTAAACATGTACAGCTGTGTATTATATAGTTAATAAACTGTCTTAACTGTCATAAATGTGGAAAGAACATTTAATATACCATAAAGATGACCATTTTTAAAGAATCAAAAAAGTAAAATTATAGATCACAGACCGTATATTAGTTTTTTTTAATATTTAAAACATTTATTAAACATTCAGTTTGAAGACTGAAACATAAGAACAATTTTAGTTTAAGGTGGTTTCTAAGACAGACCCTGGAGAACAAAGAAGACTCAAATACAACAAAAACTATGACTAGCGAAACAGATCTCACATAATCTGGGGAGAATTTACATGTATGATATAGTCAAGGCAGCTGACACAAAAAATAAATCAGTAGTTTACCTATGATTCAGCTCAAGAAATTTAAAAAGCCTACCCACCTGACTAAAAAAAGAAGGAAGATACTGCATCTTCCCTACAGCTGCCTCTTGGTCAAAAATATTGGATACATGCCAGACAAAATAAACATTTCTCTATTTGATAACTTACTTTTGAAATGGCCAACATCATTTTAGGTGTATGTACTGCTTTTTATGTGCATGACCATGTAGGTATTGCAATTATCAGAAAACAAATTGATGAATGTGAGAAGAATTAAGACCGATGTCAGGGGTTAAAACTGCCATCAGAAGTTCATTTGTATCTTTTTTTTTTTAGATTTCACATGTTAGTGATATCATATGATATTTGTCTTTCTCTGTCTGACTTACTCCACTTAGTATGAGAATCTCTAGGTCCATCCATGTTGCTGCAGATGGCATTATTCCATTTCTTTTTATGGCCGAGTAATATTTCATTGTATATATGTGCCACATCTTCTTTATCCATTCCTCTGTTGGTGGACACTCAGGTTGCTTCCATGTCCTGGCTATTGTAAACAGTGCTGCTGTGGTCACCGGGGTACACGTGTCTTTTCAGAATGCTATGCTGTTCCGAGCAGAGTGCATCCAAGAACACAGCTGGTAAGTGCATGCAGTGGAACTTACAAATGTCAGTAATGTCCTCCTTCTGATCAGAATAACAGAATCGAAGGAAGTAATGCTTAAGGGTAGCCCAGATCACTGGGAATTGGGCTGGATCTAACGCTTATTAACCTTCCTTCTATTTACAGAGTTGAAGAGGGAATGTGACCATCATTCAGGTGGACACTGAGCCCTTAACAATCCACACACCCTGACCTCCAGCAAAACCCAGGTCTACCAGATGTCCCTTCACTCAGTCAAGCTAAGCGGTAAAATAAATCTATGGAGACTATGATAAAATCACTGCAGCCCAGGCAAAAGGTAATATTAGCCCGACAGATTAGAGGAAAAGGCATCTCAAAAGTGACTGAGCACAGAAATGTGACGAAATAATTTTGAAACTGTTTTACATGTTTGTAAAATGAAAAATGGAATCCTGCGGAACCATTACCCCTGAGCTGTGGGAGAAGTTAGTAGACAGAGAACACAAAGGATGGAGAATCAACCTAAGAATGATAGAGGCTCCTGAGGAAGAAAACATCAAGTTGGAACAGAAACAGAATCAAACACGAATGCTTGGCTGTGCAGAGAAAAAGAAAACAAAGCAATGATATGAGTAAGCAGATAACAAGTCTCCCCGTGCATGCACTTTACAAACTGAATGAAAGACAATCTATTCCTAATCATGTCCCCACAATATTTTAAATTATAAAAATATAGGGAAAAATCCTAAACTTCAGATTACTTATGCTGTCTACTCTTCCCAACACACCTTTGAAATAACTACTGTATAGTCTCCCATTTAATAGCTGAGCAAACTGAATCACAGAGAATTACACATGACTCTGGCAGGTTTTGCAGATGGCACTAAGAGAAGAAAAACTGAGGCGGCCTCTAAAATGGGAGTCATGGTTCACACTGCTGAGGGTCTTGGCTGCCATGATTTCTCCTGATTTCACTGCATAACTCTTTTAAATATGAGACCGTAACTGAGATTATGATCCTTTCTTCATAATATAGAATTTCTGGTGAGAACTTTGGAATATGCTGAAAATATAAACATATGTTATTTATCATACTATGCTGGGATAAGAGTAGCTTTATTAAAATTATAAAACTTTGAATTTTTTCTCATCATTAACAGCATATCTTCATTTGCTGGAACACCATCAATGCAAAAAATGCCAGTATAATACCTAAGCACAATACCCTGTCCTCTTATAAGAGTATAAGTTAAGACATATATCTTCAATTCACAGATCAAATGTATCTCTATTATGCTTTTCAACAGTCAAAAACAACACCTAATCTAAAAAAGAGTGGCCCACTTATTTAAATGTCTCAAGTTAATCATTTCAATATCACCTAACAATGATATAGCGTCTACATACTCTTCTAGGTATGAAAGAAATAGTTTCATTTTTTGATATTGTTCTCTTTTAATCTAAAAATTACTTATGACAGGGACTTCCCTGGTGGCACAGTGGTTAAGACTCCACACTCCCAATCCAGGGGGCCCGGGTTTGATCCCTGGTCAGGATCCCTGGAATAAAGGCTGTAAGGTCAGCTAGATCCCACATGCATGCTGCAACTAAGAGTTCACATGCCACAACCAAGGAGCCAGTGAGCCGCAGCTGAGGAGCCAGTGAGCCGCAGCTAAGAAGCCATTGAGCCACAACTGAGGAGCCCGTGAGCCAAAGCTGAGGAGCCCGTGAGCTGCAGCTGAGGAGCTGGCGCAACCAAATAAATATAAATAAATAAATATAATAAATCTTTTTCAAAAATTATTTATGACAAATTTTACATGGCACATTCAAATGGCCATAACTTAATCATTCTAAGTAAATGATAAAGTTATAATAGGGTTAGTGATGCATGGTGTAGGTTATTTTTATAAAAGTTCTTTCTTCCTTCTGGACTCCATTCCACATCTTGCCGAAACTGTATATTGTAATCAAGTGTCTGCTGAGCAAATACTCTAAGGCAAGCATTGTTGGGGAGTAAAAACAGAAATCCCAGTGCTGTACAGGTGCACAGTCAGGGTGGGCGGCAAAGCAGAATACCCTACTTCATGCTTGTATTCAGTGCAAACTAACGCTGGTTACAAACCCTGAGTGCTAAGAAATTCAGAAGGAGCAAAAGCAGAATAAGTGGACTATGCTGTTTCCTCCCCTGACACCCTCCCTTTGGGGGTCCTCAAGCCACCCTACCCCTCCATCCACATCCAAATCTTCTTGCTTAGTTAATTCTATTCATCCTTCAGCTCTCCTCTGCCCACGGAGACTGTCCCTGGTTCTCCAGGGTGGGACAGGACCCCTCTCAGAGCACGCGATACTGAGCACGTCTTTCTTTCACAACACATATGGGAAGTGCACCTGGACTTGTCAGCTCTTTCCTGCCCACCAACCCAACCAGGAGGTAAGTTCCTCTGGCACAGAATGGCGCTGGCCCTACCATAGCTCACTCCAAGACGTACCCCTGGGCCCCGTGCGGGTAAAGCACTTAAATATTTGTGCATGAGCAAAGGGGTGGGATGGGTAGACAGTTACCTGGGATTCAGATCGGGGAAAGGAGAGGAGATGAAACGGCCTTTGGTTGGAGACGGTGGGACGGGGAAGTGGGTACTCTGATCCAGTCATCACGGATTGGCTGGGAAAAATAAGATGCAACCAAAATACGGCAGAAGTGATTCTACCAGACATGAAATTCACCACAAAAATGATTTAAAATTAGAGTTCACTAATCTGTTTAAATAATATCATTTTTTAAAAAACTGAAGTAGAGTTGATTTACAGTGTTGTGTTAATTTCTGCTGTACAGCAAAGTGACTTATACATATATACATTATTTTTCATATTCTTTTCCATGGTGGTTTATTACAGGGTATTCAATACAGTTCCCTGTGCTACACAGTAGGACCTTGTTGTTTATCCATTCTCTATATAATAGTTTGCATCTGCTAATCCCAATCCATCCCTCCCCCACCCCTCCCCTTGGCAACCACAAGTCTGTTCTCTATGTCTGTGAGTCTGTTTCTATTTCCTAGATAAATTCGTTTGTATCCTATTCTAGATTCCACATATAAGTGATGTTATATGGTATTTGTCCTTCTCTGTCTGACTGACTTCACTTAGAATGATCATCTCTAGGTCCATCCATGTTGCTGCAAATGGCATTATTTCATTCTTTTTTATGGCTGAGTAATATTCCAACCAATAATATTCTACGGCTCAAAAATATTTGTGGCTTCCTAGTGCAGACTAAAGCAGTACAAAATCACTGGTCTAGTATTCAAAAGCTTTCTGACTTCCATTCCCTCTAACTGGGATAGAATCTTTGCACAGCCCATAAGTTCCATCTCCAATACTATTCTGTAATAAATGAATAGAGAGGGAACTTCAGAATTAAAGAATGATAACTCACCACCAGAAGGAATTCCTGCAAAGCATTTCTATGTTTCCTTTCTCTTTGCATTTCCTAACACACTGCTTGACACCTTATAGATCCTAAACACTTGAGATGTGTCTGACTTCGAACCTCCTCAAGCATTGGCTTAACGACGCGATCATGACTAATTTATATAACATCTCTGTGCCCCAGATAATTTGTCTGTAAATGTAGATAACATCAGTTGCCTTATAGAGTGTTTTCTACATAATATACGTTCAAAAATGAGTTCCCTCTTTTTCCCATTCTTCTTCCTTCTGGAAGTTTCCTTATGGCTCTTCACTGAAAAGCCTTGATAAGCCTTAGAAGTTTAGTCTGAAAAACACAACAACATTCAACCCTTAAATCACTCTCTCTTCAGATGTCACAATAAGGAAAGCTTTGTCCCTGCTAGTTGATGAGAGTAACTAATTTTTATTAGCTTCACAAATTATTTGAAAGATTCACTTTCACACTTACAGATAACAAAAATCTACCAAAATATGGCCTCAACCATCTAATCCCATCTAGCAAAGGCAGAGGCGAGGGGAGAAAGTAAAGCACTTTAGATTTTCTTTCCTTGTTTCCTCTTTTAAGTTGCTTACTTTCTTAAAGCCCTCCCCTTAGAATATAGCCTAACAGTGACATAGATAACAAAAAATGAATTCTCCAAAGGGACAAGAAAACCAAACTACTCAGTGTAACTAAAAATAGAGTACATTAATAATAAAGAACAAAGCTGTTGATCAGTCTTTAAGCTGTTACACAAACATGGGGCATTTATTCCAAATTCCAGTATTCTTAACCATGATTTATGGACAGTTTTTAGCTACTGAGTAGAACATGCAGATTTTCATTGTTTTGATCTTAAACAATAACACATTATTTTCCTCTCCTGAAGTATAGTTCTTTCAAAGCCTCCAGTAATCTCCAAAGTAAAATTATCAATTAGTTTTATGACCCTATGTTACCAGGCAGACTTTCCAAACTAGATATTTATATCTCAAATAGTAATAAGTCTTCCAAGACTTATGTATCCAACTGTTTCATTATTCCACGACTGAAAAATCTATTTTTTATTTACTTTGACAACTGAGTCTTCAATCTTTGCCATTCACTGTCTGTCTTTTTTTTTTTTTATGGTACACAGGCCTCTCACTGCTGTGGCCTCTCCTGTTGCGGAGCACAGGCGCCGGACGTGCAGGCTCAGAGGCCATGGCTCACGGGCCCAGCTGCTCCGCGGCATGTGGGATCTTCCCGGACCGGGGCACGAACCCGTGTCCCCTGCATCGTCAGGTGGACTCTCAACCACTGCGCCACCAGGGAAGCCCCACTGTCTGTCTTTTAATCCCTTTTTAAATTGTAATCAAGGAATTTTCTGACAAAAATATTTTAGGGAAAACAAACTGCATCAAGACTCAAAAACCTATTTCCAATAAGTCATAATAATACAAAAATATAACACTGTATAATTCACTTAATGTGAAGAACTATTAAGGAACTTATCCTTAAATGAGCATTTAATGCCCCAAATATAAGACAACCTAAAAAGACTCCAGAACCATATTGTAAGATATTTAAAATTACCATCTTAAATATATAAACACACAGGGTTCAGAAGGCTAAAAGATGCCACACATAATGTTCACAATTATAGAAAGTTGTGTGTTGATAAAGATTATTCTTCCCTCTTCTTAAAAAGCTAAAATTTGATTCAGTGGAGATCAGCAGTAGATTTTGAAATAGATTTCCATAAAGCCATTTTAAGCTCAAATTTAAATGAACTGCTACTGCATTGTTAAGATATCTGCAGACTTCAGGACCACAATATAACAGAGGAAATGCCACCCAGTAACTCTGGCTTGACATCATCGTTGTTCTAATATTCCTATGCACTTTTCTTGTCTTTGCTACATCAAACAAGACTGCATGCTTTTATATACTGTTGTATTTCCCTATTATTTCAGAATATTGTACAGTTGGAAAAGACCTACGAGGTCCTCAGGTCCAACTCTTTAATTTACAGATGAGAACTATGTAACTAAGCACCATGATATGATAGGATCAAAGTCACTGGATGAAAGCCATTTGGGTTTTTCAGAGGCTGGAACTGAAAACACACCCAGGTGATCTTCAGACCCTCGGTCTTCGTCTCATCCTAGCCTGCCGCATTACCCTCTCTTTCCAATTAGCCTACCCCAAGAGCGATCAATTTCAGGGGCAGGGGCTATGTTAACTCTTTTAGTGAAATGCTTTTAAAATGAAAACTTTCAGGGACTTCCCTGGTGGCACAGTGGTTAAGAGTCCGTCTGCCAATGCAGGGGACACGGGTATGAGCCCTGGTCCGGGAAGATCCCACGTGCCGCGGAGCAACGAAACCCGTGTGCCACAACTACTGAGCCTGCGTTTAGAGCCCTCGAGCCACAACTACTGAGCCCACAGACCGCAAATACTGAAGCCCATGCTCCTAGAGCCCGTGCTCCGCAACAAGAGAAGCCACCGCAATGAGAAGCCCGTGCACCGCAATGAAGAGTAGCCCCCGCTCACCGCAACTAGAGAAAGCCGGCTTGCAGCAACAAAGACTCAACGCAACCAAAAGATAAATTAAAAGAAAAAAAATGCAAACATTCAAATATAATTGCCTTGATTGATTACACTGCCCATTTACCTTATGCAGAAGAAAACAAATTAGTTAGAATAATTCCAATGACCCTCAATTATAGCGGTCTTATGTGTATTCTGAACTTTCTTCTTGATGAGGATAAGGGCATCTGTAGTGATCCGGGACTTTCTTTTCTCCCTCTCAGTATCTTAAAGAAAACTCAAGTAGCTGCTTATCTAAATTGCTATTTTCTAAATTGTTATTTCTATTCACTGAAAACTTAATTAACAATATCATCAGAGCTGATAGGGGCCCTTTATTTAGGCTTTCACTTTTACTGAGTATCTACCTAAATCCAAGATACACCCACAAGATACCTTGGCAAACACCACTCATGCACCAGTTTTGAGGGGAAGTTAAGGATGTCCACCTCTTACAGACCACTTAGAATTAATCCACCCTGACTTTCAGCAGAAGAATTAAAGGCATGTATTCCACTGTGGGTCCCTAAGCACCACTTCCCCTCTTTTTTTGGAGATTGCCTCCAAGAAAAAAAACGAAGCAAGATTAGGAGGAAACCCATGGGAAAGCAAACCCGGCAACTAGCTTTTACATTCAAATATGTTTAGATTCCACAACAACGTCACATTCACACGATGCCATAGTAATGCTTTATATTAGTTAGATAAAATCAGCTGACATAATGTATATTTAACGTTTGTGAGGTTTGAAAGATTGTTCATCCTTACTTTCCCCCTTTTCCTTGTAATAGAAATAGGTCATGAAACCACAGACTCATAATTATTTAAAATGCATATACTTTTAGGAAAATATAAATACACTAGGCTATATTTTTATTGGGCTTACGCACTGGTTTCTGGAGCTGATTTAAATATATACATATATCTTTATGGATATAATTGTTAATATCAGAAATCTGTCATCTACAGAGAGTCTGTGTTTATATTGAGAGAATGACGATTGCAGATGGCTTTGTTCTGTTTTGTACAAGCTCTGTAAGCTACACAATGTCTATTTCAGATCAATTTAAAAGTTCCAGTTTTCTTAGAAAATGAGAGACAGCACCCACTGACGCTAAACAATCATGCTGAGTTAATAAGTACATTCAAGTAGCTGTTAGGGGTAAAGAGACTCTTATCTGACCCAAACCTCAAATGCAGAGAAGCCAAGGCTTAGCAGACAGGGACCTCAGATTCTGCGCAGCAAATATCTTACGTGAAAGTGATTTTACACATGTACAAAAGGATCACCTTGCTCTCACGAGCCACACTAAATCCCCTAATGAATTCTACAAAAGTAGAATCTTATCAATGTTTTCTTAGAAAAGAATGACACGATCTGTAGGCTTTAAGTTGCTGGGAGTTCAGGTTGGCTTAGGCAAACCTCTCCCAAAAAGAATCTTTGCAGTCCCTACATGTGAATTATAAACCTTTAGATGAAAGACATTTTCATATTATTACTGGCACTGTTGCTTCAGGTACTGCATATTTGGAGAGGCCATAATAATAATATTTCTTCTGTTAGACATTTCAGAACGAATGTCCTAACCTAACCAGAAATAGAATATGAGAAAAAAAGGACTCACATCTACACATGTGTATATGTATGTGTCTGTGTGTGTGTGGACACACAGAAACACACACATAACCCATCCTTACATAAACATTTAATATCTAAATATTTTACCAACAGTTCTACTCCACAAACAGAAGGTTTATGTGGGCTTATTGTATCTTACTTCTTCCATGTTAATAGCATCCAGTGAAATCTTGCGTTACATATATGTCCTAATACAAGTGATGGCATTACATTCAATAAAGAGATCAGTGAAAATGTAAGTTTCAAAATTTTCTAGGCTGAAAAACTTAAATTAATTAAAATGCATTCAATAAGGCTTAGAGTACCTGTGAACCCTTTCAAAGCCACATGTGTGGCTTTAAGACTTTACATTTCTAACAGTTTAAATATGAATGTCATATAAAAATGGAAATTTCAACTGATAATTTGAAGTAAGCACTCATTAACTGTCAAATTGCTGCCATTTCATTTTGTGTCATAAGATGTAGGCATCTACATTCCTTATTTTTCAGCTTCCAGTATAACAAAATAATTTTGGCAATTCTTTTAGTATTCTAGCACACTTAGAGGAATATTTAAGAGTACACTACAGGGGGCTTCCCTGGTGGTGCAGTGGTTGGGGGTCCGCCTGCTGATGCAGGGGACACGGGTTCATGCCCTGGTCTGGGCAGATCCCACATGCCGCAGAGCGGCTGGGCCCGTGAGCCATGGCCGCTGAGCCTGCGCATCCGGAACCTGTGCTCCGCAACGGGAGAGGCCACAAGCCCGCGTACCGGAAAAAAAAAAAAAAAAAAAAAAAAAGAGTACACTATATTTCTCCTGGGTTGATCATTATCACCTCGAATTCTGTTCAATTATTAAAATGTTGCACTGCAAAGCCAATTTAGCAGGAAACAAGACTTGGGGGTGGGTGGAAATGAAATCACAGATGGGGATAAGAATTGGGGGAGGTTATAAACAAAACAAGAGTAACTCATAGCCAAGTTTCTCACATAAAATCATAACTATTGATCTAAGTATATGTGGGGGTCATTTTTTAGAGGCTTCACTTATGTGTCAATAAAATGCCAATGTATTACAAACAATCCATAGATGACCAAGAGGTTAATGGCGCCTTCATCCTTGATGATCGTTCCCACAAGACTTGCAGCTCTAGTTGGGACATTTTTTAAACTCTGTGCTAAAAATAAAATTAAAGTAGTTTTATACTGTGAATTAGTATTTGGTAGACACCATTCTGTGAATGCTCCCATTGTCATCCCACACTCACTATACTCTGTTAATGGAATCTTGATTTTTTTTTTTCTCTCTTCTCCAAGGGGTCAGGTCCTTCACAGGAAGCGGATCACCTCCCCAGCCCAGCAGGGACTCAGAAATGACCTAATACAATGAACTGTGGTCTCCTTGCCCTGTGGCCGGTGACTTCTAGACAGAGGCCTGAGACCCAGTTCCGGCCAATGAAGGAAAAGTTGCAGTTCTAAACGAGGTAGCTGAGTTGAAGCTTCCTTTTCTGTGTCTGGACACAGCTCTGTGAGGAGGTGATACTGGGAAGAGCCTAAGGTCTGATGTCTACAGGCTGAGGATGATGGAGAAACAAGTTTAATGAGCCTGGTGACAATGACACTGAGCCCTGGAACTAAGGAAGCCCGAGCCTGCCCGAACTCCAGACGTCTTGTTATAAGAGACAATAAACATAACATGTAAGCTATGAGTTGAGTGTTTTGTTACAGGCAGTTATTAGCATCCTACATGATGACCTTATATTAGAAATCATGTGTGTATATACACAAATATGCATCCAAAAATATAGCCATACGACCTACTGTTATGAAACTTATTTCTGCATTCAAACACTTTAGATCATATACTCATTAGAATATGAGGAAGAAGAGATCACCATGAATGCTTCATAGCATCCCACTTTAGTGTAGATGTGAAAATCTGATTTAGGAATGCATTTATACCGATTGCTTATTTAAAAGTCTGATGTCAATCTGTTAGAAAGACTCCCTCTAGGTCTGTTTAGTCATTTGACTAAACACGGAACACAAAGAACTCATTTCAGTGCAACTGTCCATTCTCCACTCATGATCCTCTCATTTCTTTCAGGAATAAGGACAGATTTCGTGTGTTATCATCAAATAGGAAGATTATAATTGTGCCTGAGGTCACATCGTTTACCTGAACTCTTTCTTATTAATGGGTTAACTGACAACATCACAGAAGGAATAACTTCTTTAAAAAAAAAAGAAAGCAATCAATTTTTAAAGAAAATCTGGGAGTCCATGTTGGTCTCAGGCCAAGGAGACCGGAAAAGTTCATGTTCAAGATTACTGCTAGCATAGAGAAAGCAGAAACTGATACCTTAGTCCCATAACAGTTCAAAGAGTTTTCTATTAGGAATCTCCCTTAAAATAATAGACTTCTTTTACTCTCCTCTTGATAAATATCCACAGAAAATTAAAGCATGTTTACCATGCGACTGTGTAAGCAGTCTCCAGGTCAAGCAGTCCTAAGAGGTTACTCATCCTGGTATCTGAATAACATAAAGAGGAGAAAAGCTGACCACTGTGACATGTCATTAAAGGTTGCAGTTACTTACATGGTCACCTCACAAGTATCGTCTTACAATTCAACTTTGTGCACATTTATACCATCTACATATTTATCACCTAATTTAGTTCAAGAAATCCCTTAAAGAGACAAGACCTTTACTGACCATAATTTCAGGTATAAAATTAGGTGTGAGATGAAAATATTCTCCAAAGAACACCTCCACTTGGGTCACATGATGCTGCTTCTTCCTGGCTCATCACCCAGAAATCCATCCCCAGAAGGCCCTTTCCTGCATATTCTGCCTAACTTTTTTGATTTATTTTACTTGTTGCTTTGGTTTCTTCTCAGGTGACTCAGTCTTGCTCCATCTTTTGTTTATTTGCAATTCACATCATTCTTTGTGTTTCACCCCTTTTTTCTCCAACAATAGTGTATATTTATCATTTATCAATTTTGCATCCTTTACCAAACGGTGTTGGAGGCTCAGCAGCTGCCTGCACGAAGTATTCACAACACACTGGAAGAAAAGGGCACATACAACTCTCACATAATTAGAGGCGGGAACCGTTTATCCAAGAACTACAGGCTTGAGAAAAAAACTGTTTTTTCAAAGTCAATCTGTTAAATGCCTTGAGTTACTCTTTAGGGCTAATGTACTGTTGCACTGCGTGGCGTGTAATGATTCCTTTGTGAACTGCCCTCAGAACTCTGAGAGAATGAACACACTGTGTATCTACCACTGGGATGAAGAATCCAGACACTCACTATTCTGTGTGATTACAAACCTCCCATTTTTCACTCAAAGTTATTATCTTCAGAAATCTAGTTTTTGTGCCCAGACACAGGCCTATTCTCCCCTCAGCCATGATTTCTTAACTCTATTCACTGTTATTACTCTTTTCCTCCTGTTTTCATGTACTCAAATACCCAGTTGTGTCTGCAAAGTCTCACATATAGATCTGGTAGTTTCTCTAAACATCACACCTTCCTATTAACCATGGGCCATTGGTTCCAGGACACTCCAAGATCTACAGATGTTCCAGTCCTTTATATAAAATAATATAGTATTTGCATACAACCTACACACATCCTCCTGTATACTTTAAATCATCTTTAGATAACTTACAATCCACAATACAATGTAAATGCCATGTAAATTGTCGAGGTGTACAGCAAATTCAAGTTTTGCTTTCAGGAAAGTTCTGGAATTTTTTTCTCTGAATTTTTTTAAAATTTATTTTTCATTTTTGGCTGCATTGGGTCTTCTTTGCTGCACACAGGCTTTCTCTAGTTGAGGCAAGCAGGGGCTACTCTTCGTTGTGGTACACAGGCTTCTCATTGCGGTGGCTTCTCTTGTTGGGAGCACGAGCTCTAAGTGCGTGGGCTTCAGCAGTTGTGGCACGCGGGCTCGGTAGTTGTGGCACGTGGACTCAGCAGTTGTGGTGCACGGGTTTAGTTGCTCCGCGGCATGTGGGATCTTCCCAGACCAGGGCTCGAACCCATGTCCCCTGCATTGGCAGGTGGATTCCTAACCACTGTGCCACCAGGGAAGCTCTCTCTGAATATTTTTGGTCTACAGTTGGTTGAGTCCGCGGGTGTGGAGGCCTGCCTATATTTAAGATGTCATGTGATCCACAGAGCGTCCTGGGGTTATGGAGAAGGAACAGACACTGTTGCTACAGTCCATGCGAGGATACTCAGCCCTAATAGATTTAAGTCACCTGCCCAATTGTTAGAACTGGGATTTCAACGTGCACAACTTTCAAGGCCAAAGGTCTTAAGTGCCACACACCTGTCCAGGTGTCTACAACGCCGATTCTGTAACGTGGATTTCACATGTGAAGTCCCTCTCCAGCATTTGTTGTTTGTAGACTTTGTGATGATGGCCATTCCGACTAGTGTGAGGTGATACCTCACTGTGGTTTGATTTGCATGTCCCTGATGATGAGCGATGTTGAGCATCTTTTCATGTACCTGTCGGCCATGTGCATGTCTTCTCTGGGAAAATGTCTGTTCAGGTCTCTGCCCCTTTTTAATTAGGTATTTGTGTATTTTTTGGTGTCGAGCTGCTGAAAGATAGGGTTCCCTCTTCTCCATGCTACCAAAGCACATGCACCCCTCTTGTTTACTTGTCTTTGTCACTAAACTGAGATCTCCCTGAAGCAGGAGCAAAGATCTCTGGCCTCTCTTTACTCGCTTTAAAACACAGAGTAAAACAGACACTAGGGCCTCCCTGGTGGCGCAGTGGTTGGGAGTCCGCCTGCCGATGCAGGGGATGCGGGTTCGTGCCCCAGTCCGGGAGGATCCCATGTGCCACGGAGCGGCTGGGCCCGTGAGCCGTGGCCGCTGGGCCTGAGCGTCCGGAGCCTGTGCTCCGCAACGGGAGAGGCCACGGCAGGGAGAGGCTCGCGTACCGCAAAAAAAAAAAACAGACACTCAATGAATGTGTTGAATAAAAGGCTAAGGATAAAAACAAAACGAAACCTTAATAAACTGTACAATGTAAATTTTGCTATGGCAACACAGTGGCCAAATATAAATGTAAACAATACCCTTTACAAACCGAATACTCTCTAAATGTATCATTTCAATGTTTAAATTTTTCTGTTCCCCATGACATACATCAAGTTGGTAACACATAGGCATATATATTACATTTTCACCACAGACAGAGTCTTATGACATCAATCCTCAGAGAGGAATAGTGATCTCCACCTGGGCAGTGTCCAAAGACAAACTGAAATGACCTCAGATTAACCTTTCGGCAAACTTCTCGAGTGTTCAGTTAAATAAGTTAAGTGCAGACTCGAGCAAACAATATCAAACCTTTCCCCCTTCCCTACCACGTGTGCTAAGACACCGTGGTGAGTACAGGCACTGGCTTTATGGCTGAATAATTCACCAATCATTTCTACCAAAGGGAGAGCTTCCATGAAAAGTCTGATCATTTCCCACGAGAAATGAAGTTCCTAACAGCCTCAATGCACAGTTAAGATTTTTATAATTGAAAAACTTGAACACAAGCACAAACTTATCCTGTAACTCTGAATGACATTAGTGTGATGAGTAGGGTGTTCTATTTTACCTAGATGTGGAGTCCTTGCTGACTGTCACCCAGACGGCAATTTCTGAGCCCTGTGGTGTTGAGTCTCGCACAAGCTCTCAGCACAGTCAAGATTGGCTCCGTCCTAGCTTCACCAGCTATGTAACCTGGAACAATTAAAATCCCTGACCTTGGAGGTCCTTATCTATAAAATAGGAGAAAAGAACATCTACCTAGTAAGGCAGATGATAAAACAAAATAGGTAAGGCGCCAGAAATGCCAGAAACCACTGAGACATCAGTAGCGGCAGGTACTGTACAATAATGAATATAGTGGCTCTCTTTATGTAGATTACACCCTACGGGAGGCATAATTAACAAAAGTGACATGTTTCTCAACTCAGCTTTGAGGTCCTAGGAGCTACTAAAATGCAACACATTTAAAGCAGAAGGAATGCTCTCCTCCCCAGAATCAGTTCTTAGACACGGTATACTTATTTTTTTTATTTTTGTTGTTGTGATTTCTTTGATTACTTTTTAGTTTTCTGATGGCACCATCATTTTTCTTACCACAAGTCTCAGACAAAAATGAAATATAATCATAACAGAATGTTGTCCTAACCTTTGATGAATGGTCAATTGGGAATCCAAAAAAGGATTTACAAGTCCTGAGAGATTATTATGAAGAAAGTTGGAGAAAAGTATAAATATATAATCCATTATAATACGGGTGGGCCTTTAAATGTGCTTTTGTTACACAAACTATGCAGCCGAGGAATTTCAGCTGAATTTATAATTTCTCAGTAAATGACACTGATGATGGAAAATGACCTGCACAATCACACTGGACCACAATATTGTTTGCTAAGTGTTGGCACACACAATGTTTATCACCCCAGCTATTTACTGACTGAGTCAGTCCCCTAAGGCAGGGGTCCCCACTCCGTGGCCTGTTAGGAGCCAGACCGCATAGTGGTAGGTGAGTGGCGGGGGAGCGAACGAAGCTTCATCTGTATTTACAGCCCCTCCCCATCGCTCACATTATCGCCTGAGCTCCGCCTCCCGTCAGCATTATGGTGAGTTGTATAAATATGTCATTATTTATTACAGTGTAATAATAATAGAAATAAAGTGCACAATAAATGTAATGCGCTTGAATCATCCCCAAAACATCCCCTCCCCCTCCCCCGTCCGTGGAAAACCTGTCTTCCCCGAGACAGGTCCCTGGTGCCAAAAAGGATGGGGACTGCAGCCCCAAGGCAGGGAGGGCCCTGGGCTCGCACAGCTGTGTGCCTGCTGCTGTGTTTGGAGGACCTGACTTCCTACTAAGTGCTCTGGAGTCAACTATGCAGATACCTGGCACATGCTGTGCTATGTCCTCACCACCCCCACACCACACAGATTTATTTTTTTTTAATTTTTATGTTATATTGGAGCATAGTTGCATAACAGTGTTGTGTTGGTTTCAGGTGTAAGCAAAGTAACATCAGGTGAATATTACAAACATCTATAACATCCTTTCCTAATATTTTGTATTGCAATACTGTTCATTTGGAAACAGGATAACAGCATTTGTCACAATCCTTTTAAAATATGTTGCAAGTCGACAAAAGAACTGCAGTGGAAAAAAAAAGGTTAAGATGAGAGTCTATTTTCTTTTTTATGCATTTTTATTGAAGTATAGTTGATTTTAGTTGATTTGCAATGTTGTGTTAGTTTCAAGTGTACAGCAAAGTGATTCAGTTATATATATATATATATATATATATATATATATACACACACACACACACACACACACACACACATATATATATATATATATACACATATGTGTGTGTGTGTGTATATATATCAATTCTTTTTCAGATTCTTTTCCATTATAGGTTATTATAAGATATTGAGTAGAGTTCCCTGTGCTATACAGTAGGTCCTTGTTGTTTACCTATTTTACATTTAGTAGTGTGTATATGTTAATCCCTAACTCCTAATTTATCCTTTTTCCCCCTTTCCCCTTTGGTAAGCAGAAGTTTGTTTTCTATGTCTGTGAGTCAATTTTTGTTTTTTTAACTAAGTTCAGGTGTATCACTTTTTTAGATTCCACATATAAGTGATATTACATTTGTCTGAGAGCCTAGTTTTCTTAATGTGAAAAGAGCTATTCTGTTCATTCTATACAACAGTAGCAATACACGATTTCAACTTCAGTCCTGTCATTTATGGTGAGAAGGCACCCAGGGACACAACAGGTAAAAAGAGCTCTGCTGGATCTATTTATGAACTCATTCATCACCATTAAAAAAAAAAAAACTTAATGATGAAGTAACAGTGGGGACAATTACTGCACACATTGGTCTGCTGGTTTCCATGCTTGGTTAACCAGCAGTGAGGTACACTAACTAGTTCAAGGGGCAAGCAAAACAAATATAATTTAGAAACTCAGAATGATTTAACGTCTTAAGGTGGAAAATATATATAAATATTATATTTCAAATCCTCCATGAAAATCACGCCAGAGGTTAATTTTTTTCTCTTTAGTAATTTTTTTCTCTCACAGACTAGACCTTGAGGCCTCCCTTTAGATCATGTGTTTCCTGTAGGTGATACACAACTAAGGTATTATTCACCTCTTATTCCTAACATCTTCCAAGATGCCAGATATACAATAGGTGCTCAAAAACAATTGTTTAATTAATTATGTATTCACATCTTTTATTCCATGGTTAAAAGAACATTCATGCCCCCATTTACTACCTTATCACCACAAATATATTAGCAAAAATTCTGCTGTATTAACTCCCTTTTTACAATTTTGATGAACTATATTTTACTTTACTAAATTTGACTTTTTTATTAGAGGCTATTTTAAAGTCTTTGGAGAAATAAGAAGCCTAATTATAGTCTAAACATATAATGTAAAATTTCATAACTTACATTATCACTCTAAGTTCCTAACTGGGTAAGTTAAGTATCCAGTTCTCCCCCAAATTCATGCTAAAGCCAAGGATTTAAGTCTCTCCATAAAGGAGTTATAGATCCTTTAAAAAGTATGTTATAGTTCTGCTTTTTATGAACAATCTGATCCAGCAGGGTTGGTCTCATCACTACTGTAATGAACACAATAGGTATTTAAACATATTAAAAAAAATTCAGCCACTAATCAATTAATACAAGCAAATATATGGCAATAATTCAACCTCCGAAATCTTGTATTCAAAACGAATTCATTCTCTCGTTCAGAGGCAGGTTGTAAACAGGAAATATGTTACACAGAAGATAAAATATAGCATCAACAAGGACCTACTCTACAGCACAGGAAACTCTGCTCCATATTCTATAATAACCTATAAGGGAAAAGAATTTGAAAAAGAATAGAGAAATGTGTATGTATAACTGAATCACTTTTCTGTACATCTGAAACTAACACAACATTGTAAATCGACTGTACTCCAATATAAAATTTAAAATAAAAAAACAGTTAATTATACCTTCAAAAATGGTATAGAATAATTGGGATTCCACCAAATAGGAAATGAAAGGACTCAGTGGTTAATAATCCAGAAGATAGACATCCTGTCTGAGAAGTTAACAGAAAAATGAATAAAAACCAAGCCATAGGCTCTTCAATCATTTGGCCCCTTTTCTAGATTTTGACCCATCCCTGTATTCTCGACCGTCTCTTGTTATGACCACCCTTGGGGACCTTCTCAGCCACTGGACAGGCAACTCAGCAGTGCTACGTGCAACCCAGTGTGCAATTACATACTATTATGAACTGTCCACTTTTCATGTGTTCATCTTGCCTCTGCAGGTAGAGTCCTGTGAATTCAGATGACATGTTATATTTCTTTGTCCCCTCACAGGCCCTGCCACTAAGAGTGCCATGTAGGGACCACTCCACAGGAGGACCACAGAATAACTGTCCAACAGAGAACTCTTCTTAGTGAACGGGGGCCCTAGTCCTGATGAGAATGCAGACCCAACCGGCATGAGGGTCCACTTAGTTCTCTAAATCTTCTATTTCTACAAAACAGTGTTAACACAAAAGTGCTGTAAATTATACAAAACTTTAAATGCTTTGATACCTAATTTAGGGTTAACAATCTATAGAAAAAACACAGGTTTCATAAAAGTGATAAATTCTACCTTATTTCCTCAAAGAGAGATAAACTCTATGGATATATCTATACGTCTGTGTATTTATAGTACAATATATATGCAAAACACTTAAGTGGGTTTTTGTTTTCTTTTAATTTATTTAGTTATTTATTTTTGGCCGCATTGGTCTTCAATGCTGCGCGTGGGCTTTCTCTAGTTGTGGCGAGCGGGGGCTGCTCTTCGTTGTGGTACACGGGCTTCTCATTGCGGTGGCTTCTCTTGTTGCGGAGCATGGGCTCTAGGCACATGGGCTTCAGTAGTTGTGGCATGTGGGCTCAGTAGTTGTGGTGCACAGACTTAGTTTCTCCACAGCACGTGGGATCTTCCTGGACCAGGGCTCGAGCCCGTGTCCCCTGAATTGGCAGGCAGATTCTTAACCACTGCACCACCATGAAAGCTCACTTCAGTGGTTTTAAACAAAAGCATGAGGCTAAAGTTAATGGCACAGAAAGGCAGAAGACAGTAAGTAAACAGGGAAGGATGAAATGGAGACAGAAAAGTTAGCAAAGTAACAGAAGAACTGAAAAGGTTGATTTACTAGGAAAACAAACATGACTAATACATTAAACATTAGCATTGCTACAATAATAATTAATCCACTTCCACTGAGTGAATCAAAAGAAGACAACTTAGTCAAATCTCAATAAAAATTAAGTAAGATTAGAAATGATTATAGCATTTCAACTACAGATTACAAAGGAAATTAATAATAATTGAGACCTGATATCAGGATTAAGGAAATCTGATTAATTACATATTAAAGCAATTAACGTACGAAACATGATGAAACTTTTTACCTAATACACAATTCAGAAATATATAGGGAATAATTTGCAGCAACACAGATGCACCTAGACATGATCATACTAAGTGAAGTCAGCCAGACAAAGACGAATATTATATGATATCACATGATATCACTTACATGCAGAATCTAAAAAAATGATACAAATGAACTTATTTACAGAACAGAAACAGACTCAAAGACATAGAAAACACACTAAAGGTAACCAAAGGGGAAAAGCAGGGGGAGGGATAAATTAGAAGATTGTGATTAACATATACACACTACTATATATAAAATAGAGGACCAACAAGGACCTACTGTATAGCATAGGGAACTCTACTCAATATCTTCTAATAACCTATAAGGGAAAATAATATGAAAAAGAACACACACACACACACATATGTATGTGTGTAACTGAATCACTTTGCTGTATACCTGAAACTAACACAACATTGCAAATCAACTATACTTCAATAATTTTTTTTTAATTTAAAGAAAATGGGAATAATAATTTTAAATAAAAGAAATATAGAAGGCATAATTTAATCTTTATTAGCATAATTCAAAAATACCTCATAACCTTACAGTGTGTAAAGATTAGCTATACAAATCCTTGCAGTCTTGAAGAAGTTTCTGAGGTTCAACAACTGTCTACCAATGTCTACGAGTATCTGATCGATGACTGGGAAAGTGCTAGCTGCTTTCATACTCTCATTCACTCCCCACAACGACGCTGAGAGGTAAGTGACATCCTCATTCTACAGGTTAGAAATGTGAAGAGCAAGTAGTTTACAAGCCCCTAGACAGACAGGTCTATAGGTTGGACTAAGAAATGCCATCTGATGTGGATCCCTCCAGCCCTGAATCATAGCTACTGCTTTCCAACTTTCATCACAATTTTAAACTGATGCATATTAATTAACAGATTGATATCACATAGAATATCAAAAAATCAAAATTTTAGTTATATATTTGGAAAAGTCATGCATGTAACACATTAAATGTGCACTAATTGGTGGAAATACAGAGAAAACTATGCAGATCCTGCTGTGCAATCTCAGCAGCAAGTTACTATAGCAACCCAAATAGTCAGAAGGTAGAAAGTTATTCAGCCATCCAGGTACAGGAAGCTCAGAAACAAGCCACTGAAAGATGCTTTACGGAGAACTGTAAGCTTTAAGGACCACCAAGTACCATATCTGGAAATAGACTTTTTATTTTTTATTTTTTGAAGAAGGAAATCTTCTATTAAGATTTGAAATTGACCCAAGAAGAGACTGACTCTGTGTCTCTGGACCATCTGCTAAAACAATGGCATCGCTTTGGGCAGAAAAGATCTCATTCACTTTATGAGGAGTATAATTTAATATGTACAATGAAGAAGCCCAGTCAATACCCCTCTGCAGCAATAAAGAAATCTTTAGATGTGCAGGCCTCCATGCATAATAGGAGAGACAACAGAAACTTATGTGGGGATTTAAAGCAGTGAGATTAATTGGTAAGGTTTTATTGAGGTAAACAGGAAGGCACAGGACTCAAAAATAAAGGGAGGGGCTTCCCTGGTGGCGCAGTGGTTGGGGGTCCACCTGCCGGTGCAGGGGACACGGGTTCGTGCCCTGGTCCGGGAAGATCCCACATGCCGCAGAGCGGCTGGGCCCGTGAGCCATGGCCACTGAGCCTGCGCGTCCAGAGCCTGTGCTCCACAACGGGAGAGGCCACGACAGTGAGAGGCCCGTGTACCGCAAAAAATAAACAAACAAACAAACAAACAAATAAATAAATGGAGGAGATCTCTTTTTTTTTAGTTATCTGAAAACTACATTTTCTTTGATAATTCCACACAGGAAATTGTTCGAGGTAACAGTATTATAGCCAAAATCATTCTTTCAAACTCAACACACGTTAGGTCAGCCTTCTTATACTTTTTATTCTGCTCTCTCTGCTCCTTGCACATACACACATTTTCTGGCCCCCAAATTAGGCGACTCTTTGCCCACAGGAAAAGGACTGAATGAGCTCTACCTGACCTATCAGGAGAGAGCCTAGCCAGGATGCAGAATCATTTCTTTTTCTACATTAAATATGAATTGAAAATATGAGAAAAAATATGAGACAATTACAGCTCCATGATCTACATAGATTTCCAGAAAGCTCACTATCAATATTCACATTCATGAACATTCATGTCTGGGTAGACACATGTTACTTACAATTGAGGTTATTGCCACTTTTGAGCTGTGTATGAGCAAACTCATTCACCAAGCAGAAGAGACTGGCTCATGCATAAGACTCATGAAACTCACTTTCCAAAGAGATATGCTTTAACCCTTCATCACGATTGAGACTTCAAGTAATAAATGTTGGCTTTACAATAAAACAAAATTGTGAGCTTCACACCACAGAAATGTTACTGTGCTTGAGATGGATGAGATGAAGCTCTACGGTGTCTTAACTAACAAGCTACGTGCACTAGTAAAAGTTATCAACACCCACCACGGAGGATCAGATGATGAGTTTGGTGTGCACAGACCTTCCAGATCTCTCTCTCACCTCTGCATAAGCACGCCTCCAAATGGAGCCTGCATTTCCTCTTTCCTTTTCGCTCCCAAGGAAGAGGCATGTGTCTCCCTACTCAAGTCAGCGTTCTTCTACTTCTGCCCAGAATAAACCACATTCTTTCTTTTTCTAGGAATTCTATCTCTTGGGCAATTCCACATGCTCAAGTTACACCCATTGTAACTGAAACCAACAAAACAAAACCAGTCAAATGCATGATTGCCTTGCTGCCCTACTGCCCTTGTCTGAAGCTTCTTGAACACGGAGTTGATTCTCATCAGTGCATCTCCACTGGCCATTCACTTACTAATCCAATGGCTTCCACTCCCACTGCCCCCATTAAAATGGCTTTTCTTATGGTACCTATTGATGTCCTAATTGCAAAATCCAAAAGATAACTTTCAATCCCCTCAACTCACTGGACCTTTCTGCAGCATTTGTCATGGCTGAGCACTGCTGCTCTCCATAAAATCTCCACCCTGCTGCTGGTCCTACTATGTGTTTACTCCTTCTCTGAAGCCCTGATTCTCAGTTTCACTTTAGTATTGGCATTCTCTATCATTTATATCCTATGCTTTCTATTCTTTCCTCTAAATGATAATCACTTCACTTCAACTACCCCAGCTTGGCTGATGTCTTCCAAATAGTTCACTTCTAGACTTAAGATCATGAGTCTGTACCCCTAGATAAATATCAGTCATCTTTATTAAATAAATAAACAGAAAACTTGAACCAAATATGTGCAAAACAGAAAGCCTCATCCTTTCCACCCACCTGGCTGCAGCCCTGAGATGTTAGTTGTCTCTACCTTCGTCAAATGCAAATCTCCAATCTTGATCTCCTCTATAATCTAATTTTATAAATTCCTGCTAGAATTCAACGTGGCCAGTTTTGTTCTCTTTTTCATAAATCTCTTAAGTGACCAACCGAAAATGCAGGCTCAAAAGGCAGAGCTGATTCCCTGTCACCTTTAAAGCAGTGCTATTGATTTAACAATCTTTTTAGAAGGCCCCTCTTATGCCAGATCCCTTGCTGTGTGTTATCTAAACAAGACTCCCACAGCCTCAGGACCAGTACCACTTAAAGGAAGGGAAGGTTTGAGAAACTAGGATAAGTAGCTTGAGAGAGAGAAATTTGTGGAGTCGAGGGAGGAAAACAGGTAAGACTTTGAGATGCTAGTGTGTTGAGTCTTAAAGTGTGAGCAAGACTGAACGAACCAAAGGACAGGGCAGGGAAGTGAGTGTGGAAGCACGGATGAAACAGACAATGCTGATGAGTGAGGAATAAGCTTTCCACACCCAGCTCCAGAGCTGGTCTTTTATCTAATAGAGTGATGATCCTCAGATTGTATGATGCATATAAAACATCTGGGCTGTTTCTTATAGTCATCTGAGACCCACGCCTAGAGACTCTTAGTCATCAGGTTAGAGTCTGTGCCAGGGAACTTGCCTTTTTAACAAGAACCACAGGTGGCTTTGATTCCAGGGCCTCCATGGATCACACAAATGACCTTAGAGAGCCTGTAGGGTCCTGAAAGTGTTCTCAGCAAGCACAGGGAATGGTCAGACTGGATTTGAGTGGGTCTCTCTAGAAAGTAGGTGAAGGATTGGGAAGCAGAGTGAGCCCAAAGGGCCACAAGCAAGGACACCACAGCAAACCAGGACAGAGGGACCAGGGGGCCAGACTCAGTTGATGATGGAAGAGAAGAAAGAGAATCATAAGACAAATCCATGGCAGATGAGACAGGTAGAAGCAGGTGAACCATTATATCATGGTGGTGAGTGAGAGATGAGAATAATGGTGAGGTATCTAGAATAAAGTAGAAGACGTCTAGTCTGGGGTGTGTTATATCCACAGTGTTACCAGGATAAGGGGGGGTGGGACACATAAATCCGACATGCAGAGGAGGAGGCTGGGTTGGGTTGAGCTCAAGGATTTCAGAGTCATCAACCAAAAGATGAGTAACAAAAACCATAATAGTGGATACATTCACAGCAAATCCAAAATTTAGCAATGACACATCAAACACCTTCCAATCTAACTCCTGGCTACTCCTTCAATCTTCTTATTCTTTAACTGCTGTCTACTACTGTATCTTGTTACAAAATATGTTTGTGATTCAGAGTTCAGAAAATCTTATAATGAAAACTTAGTATCTACTCCCCAACTTTAACAAGTCTTAATATTCTGGCAAAATTGCTTCAGAATTTTCAAAAGAAATTCATTATTGAGGGCAGAGTTGAAGACTCTGTGTTCCCTTTCATAATCCCATTTTCCTCCTTGCCTCCCTGGAGAAAACTTTTGTGCTAAATTTAGTTTTAGTTATTTCTTGTATGGTTTTACACTATCCCTAATATGTGTATATCCGATTGCTTTGCATGTTTCCACACTTTACGTAAGTTCTATCAAACTATAAGGACCATCTATAATTTACTTTTCTTAATTCAATGCTATATCTCTGAATGCATTCAGGTAAAATAGGCTCTAAACTATTTAATCACTTTATAGTATGTTGTATAAATTCACCATAGTTTATTCATGAAATTACATCTTGATGGGCTTGCAGGTAGTTAACAATACATCTGCAGTCTATACCCCAGGCAAACAACAACCTGTGGTCCTGAACAGCTGGCCTTGGTTCATTTCATATCCACCTGAAATATCCTTCCCAGAATCAGTATATTAACAAACAGTATTTTTTTCCTTTCTGGCTTACTTCAAACTTCTCAGTCTTCAACTATACAGAGCAAAAAACAGGCACTCAGTAATTGTTTACTGGATGAATCAAGTATCTAGTTGCTGAAGATTTATTTACAGAGCTCCTACTATGTTTCACTTGTTAGAATAACATACAGTGGTTTCAAATACTTCCTACTCTCCTGGCTCTGATGGTGAAGAAAGAAAGCAACAACAAAGCAACAATGACAAGAAGTGTTTGTGTGTATGTGTGTGTAATACAGTGTGAGAGGGCAGTTACTTAAAGAAATCTTAATTTTCTAATGAGATGAAATCTTCAAGCTACAAACCAGTAAGGGGGATATGTTTATGAAATAAAATGATTTATGGAACAAATTAAACAGCAACTTTCTATGATAAAATGATGCACTGATGAGCTACATCATGTATGTGTATTTGTCCATTTAAGTCTTCATAGGGGAACACAGACTCAATAAAAAAAACAATTAGGAGACCACAGCAAAGTAAGCAAAGGTGATAAAAGAGCTTATCAGAAGAATTTATAGTGTTCCCAGATGATAAAATTAAGTACCACTTCTACATGTATACTTATTTTTATGCACTAGCAACAGACATGACAGTTTTCACCTATGAACAGTGAAAACTACACCCAAAATATAAAACTAAAAAATAACACACAGCAAGCTCAGAAACAGATATTTTTGCTTTATAAATTTATTTATTTATTTTATATTTTATTTTTGGCTGCATTGGGTCTTTGTTGCTGCACACAGGCTTTCTCTATTTCCGGCGAGTGGGAGCTACTCTTTGTCATTGCGGTGTATGGGCTTAATGCAGTGGCTTCTCTTGTTGCGGAGCACGGGCTCTAGGCACACAGGCTTCAGTTGTTGTGGCACTCAGGCTCAGTAGTTGTGGCTCATGGGCTCAGTAATTGTGGCTCACAGGCTCTAGAGTGCAGGCTCAGTAGTTGTGGTTCATGGGCTTAGTTGCTCTGCCACATGTGGGATGTTTCCAGACCAGGGCTTGAACCCGTGCCCTCTGCATTGGCAGGTGGATTATTAACTACTGTGCCACCAGGGAAGTTCCAGAAACAGATATTAAAAATAAAAGTGACTCCAAAATGAAAGACTGAATGTTGACTGATAAGACTGAATGCTGACTGGAAAGGCATGGCAATTCAAGACAACACCCTTGTCAAATTATCAGAAATAGAGATAACTCCATATGTGCAAATAGCGTGACTTACCAAACACCAGCACACAGACCACACAATCCATTTTTGTAGGACAAACAATTGTTTGGATCTTGTCATAATTTCAAGATTAAATTTATAATATAGCAAAGTATATGTAGAGAAATAAACAAATACACAGATTTGACCAGAAGAGGAAGGAAAAGGAGACCCTGAACTCAAAGAAGGTTTTGAAAGGTGAAAAACTCTGAAAGGTTTTTCTCTTAACAACCAATTTTAACCTCACTAGTCTGATCTAATGTTCAGAATGACACCTGCCTTTAAGCCGGTAAATCATACCTCATTAAAAATCCAAAACCAGGTTAACTATAAACTTCAAATAACTACATGAAATGTAATAATCGACTTTGTCAATGAAAATGAATTTAGGGGCTTCCCTGGTGGCACAGTGGTTAAGAATCCGCTTGCCAATGCAGAGGACACGGGTTCAAGCCCTGGTCCGGGAAGACCCCACATGCCATGGAGCAACTAAGCCTGTGCACCACAACTACTGAGCCCACAAGCCACAACTACTGAGCCTGTGCGCCACAACTACTGAGCCAACAAGCCACAACTACTGAGCCTGTGCACCTAGAGCCTGTGCTCCACAAGAGAAGACAGTGCAATGAGAAGCCTGCACACTGCAATGAAGAGTAGCCCCCGCTCACCGCAACTAGAGAAAGCCCATGCACAGCAACAAAGACCCAACGCAGCCAAAAATAAATAAATAAAATAAATTAAAAAAAAAAGAAAGAAAATGAATTTGCCTGTCATACTGTTGCAATGAAATCGCAACATACCAGTTACAGGCAAAATTAGATTAAATCGGGATTAAAATGGAACGGTGGAGCTGAGGGAGGATCATTAGTCTTTATTTGAACAGAGAACTGAGAACCTTATCACCTGACTTAGATTTTCAGCCTTTCATGGCTCCTAATTTATCACGTGAAGTAATGGATGAAAGCTCACACAACGGAAAGAGATCATGACTGAAATCCTTTTTCCATCAGCCATGAATAGTGTGTGACTTCAGGCAAATTACTTAATTTTATTGAGCCTCGATCACCTCTAAAACCGGGCTAATTATACCTTATTTAACCATTGTGAACATTAAGTAAAATAACACACAGAAAGTGTGCTGCATTTATTAGTTCCCTTACCGATAAAAATTCAGCATTTCCTTCGTAAAAAACCACACCCTTTATCCACCTCTCGAAACACTAGTTCCATCCTTTATAAGATCCAAAGCAGAACTAATTACCTCTTAAGATGTTTGTGTGACATAAACTTCAGGAGATATAAGCAAGCTTTAAGAAACTTTCACTCGTGTACACATGTGTGTTACAGTTATTCCAACCATTTACTCTACCCTGAAGCTCAAAAGCACCTCCTCTGTGGGGTCTTCCCTGGTTACTAAAATAGCACCTGCCAACAGGCACACCTGTCTCTCTAGTCCCCTAGTCTCCTGTTTCGTTTTCCTTCTTAGCACTCCTCACAACCTGACATATCTTATAAGTTTACTGGTTGTCTATCCTCACTGGTTTGAAAGCTCCATGGGAACAGACACTTCCTCTGTATTTTTACTGCATAATTGCTGGCATAATAGGTGCCCAATAAGTATTTGACGAATAAAAACTTGAGTTAAAAAGAAAACTACCTTCAGGGCAGATTCAACATCGGAAGAGGAAAATCACCCTGGCTTTAATGCGTGTATCTTAGCAGCAGGAGTATCTGGGCACTTCCGGTGGATCTGGGTTCTGCACATCCCTTACACAGAAGTGAAGTGAGTATCAGACAAAGACAAATGTCATGTGACACCACTTACATGTGGGATCTAAAATATGACACAAATGAACTTATTTACAAATCAGAAATAGAGTTGCAGACATAGAGAACAAACTTATGGTTACCAAAGGGGAAAGGGCGGGGAGGGAGGGATACATTGGGAGATTGGGATGGACATATACACACTACTGTATATAAAATAGACAATCAACAAGGACCTGCTGTACAGTACAGGGAACCCTACTCAGTACTCTGTAATGATGTAAATGGAAAAAGAATCTGAAAAAGAATAAATACATGTATGTGTATAACTGAGTCACTTTGCTGGACACCTGAAACTAACACAACATTGTAAATCAACTCTCCTCCAATAAAAATTTTTAAAAAGACAAACAAAATAAAGAAAGAAAGAATGGTGATGCTGCTGGTGGTAATGTCTAGGGACAGGCCTAGACCCAGAAATAGACACTGACCCCAAAAGTAACCCCCAAACTCCACTGAATGAATTCATCAGCATTTCTGAGAGAATAAGAATACAGCAATCTGAGAGCACGGCTGCAGAATGAGGACCCGTCTACCAAAAGCCAGGCATTGTTGTAGATATGTTACATTTATGATTTCATTGAATCCTCACTAAACCCATGTATGGCTTCAGTGTCATTCTTGAATTCTGACTACATGCCAGACACGTTGCAAAGGTATTTCACACAATCGTTTATGTTCACTTTGTTTCTCAAAGATAAGACAGTTGCCCATAACGTGCAGATGTGTAAACTGAAATGTGACTCAAAGAGATTAGTAAAATCTACCCAAATAACACAGAGATTTAGGTACCAGGACCTGGATTCACACTCCAGCCTAACACTTCAAAGTTTCTTATTCTGTCTAAAATACTACATGATCATTCCAAATTTTTATAAAACAGATCTTCTAAACTGTCAAGTGGTTCAACTTGGAATAGAAAATATGTATCTACTTCTCCCCTCTCAGTCAACCATTTAGAAATCCTGGCATCCAATCTCTGATTCATTCCCAAAGAAAGACTATTTCCTCAGACACCAAAGTAAATCTATTTAGAGTTTAAAGAGCTCAGCTTTCTTTTAATTCCATTAGAAAAGCCTTTATGTATTACCCACGGGGCACTCAAAGCATGCATTCTATCTCCAAAATGGAATAAAGGAACATAATTGTCCTATACTGTCTCACATTTAATGTACTGCAGAAACAATATCTCAGGCATACATATGAGCTCTGCTTACATGTCCCTTATGCAAATGTGTCAGGGACCAGAAGTAAAATATGAAACCCAGTATTATCGGGAGAAAGATGCTCCCTGCTTTGTCAGCTCGTGTTGTGGTGTGTGTATACGTGTGTGTGTGTAAATATATAGAGACATACATTTATAATCTACACATATGCATTTAATGTTTCTGTTTGTATGTACACATGTAATATATATATGAAATACATTTTACACACTGGCTCTTCTGGAGTTATAAGGTCGGAAATTTTTTAAAGATTCAAGAGAGGATTTCATATGATCATTGCACCCAAACAAATACAAACCACTTAAAAATACTCCTGACTTAGATTTCTTAATATACTAACTTTTTTTTTGGGGGGGGGCAGGTAAAGACTGCATTTATTAGCATAGTAATATCCTAACTTGTGAAAATGGAAATTTTAAGCTTTTTCTGCTCTTCCTTTTCATTAAAATTATATCCATTATTAAAGATAGCAAATGAAATTCAATTTTTTTGTTTTTTAGCAGTTTTATTGAGGTGTAGTTATTTACAATGTCGTGTTAGTTTCAGGTATATAGCGTAGTGATTCAGTTATATATACATATTATTTTCATATTATTTTCCATTACAGTTTATTACAGGATATTGAATATAGTTCCCTGTGCTCTACAGTCAGACCTTGTTGTTTATCTCTTCAATTTCTATTTCCTTGCTTAAATTCTAGATTGTTTACGGTTCCTGGTGAGAGGTGGTTTGGCCTCCTCTTTTGTAGGAATAATCACTTTCTCACTTTGATTTACTATATTTTTTATCATCACCTGTAAAACATGTGATACAGTGGAATGTAAAACTATATTCTTGAGAGTAGACAGATGTGTAATGGGAGCTGACTTCCTGCTTCTTCCCTGTGGTGTAATTAGGAATTCTTGGATGGTAGCTTAGGGGGACAGTTTCCAAAAAAAATTAAAAGATTTATGATGTACTTTGAAGAAATGCTGAGCATGGACAAAGGTCTCTCTTTGAAGTTTGGGGATATAATTAAAGTGGAAATAGACTTGGGATTCATAAAGCTCTTATAATTTCCTCTTTGCAGACTCGGTTTCTGGCTACCCCTCGGTGTTGTCTCAGGGCGTCTCAAGGTGAGGAAAGGGGCGTGCACAGTGGACTTTATTTGTAGCTCAGTGGCATTTGGCAACTGGGACTTTTTCCCCTCAATTACATGTAATGACATGTAGTTTTTAAATAAACTTTTTATTTTAGAAAAGTTTGGGATTTACAGAAAAATTGTGAAGATAGTACAAAGTATCCATTAACCCTAAACCTTGTTCCCCATCATTAATATTTTAATGTTCCTATGGTACATTTGTCCTAATTAAACAACCAATATTGATACACTGCCATTGACAAAGGTCAAAAATTTATTCACGCTTCCTTAGTTTTTGCCTACGGTCCCTTTTCTGTTCCAGGACATCACATTTACATGTAGTTATTGAATTACCTTAGGGTTCCCTTTACTGTGACAACTTCTCAGACATTCCTTTTTTTTTGCTGACCTTAAACAGCTTTGAGGCATACCAGTCAGGCATTTCGTTGAATGGCCCTTAACTGCGATTTGACTGATGTTTTCCTCATGATTAGATTCAGGTTATGGATTATTAGGCGTGAGACCACAGAGGAAAAAGTCATCCCTATCACATCCTATCAAAAGTGTATACTATCAACATGACGTATCGCTGCTGATATTAACCTTGATCACCTGGCTGACATAGTACCTGTCAAGTTTCTCCACTATAAAATTACTCTTTCCCCCCGTTTTACTATATTCTTTGGAAGGAAATCATGATGCACAGCTCACACTTAAGTGGTGGGGAGTTATGTTCTACCTCTTGGAGGGCAAAGTAGCTACATAACTTTTTTTGGTTTCATCTGCATGGGAAAATGTGTCTATACTCCTCATTTATTTATTCAATAATTTATTTACATCAGTATAGACATGTGGATATTAGTTAAAACATTAGGTTATTTTTTAAAGTCATTTCTACTTCAGGCAATTCTAATCTATTGGAGACTATGCTTTTTAATTAAAAACAAAAAACAAAAAACAAAAAAAACAGTGAATACCCAAACCTTCAATATTGTCCACTATTTAACCTATACCCAAAAACCTGGTAGAAAGCTTCATTCTAAAAGAAGAAACAACTTGCATTAAAAACTTTTAAAAAAATGATGAATCTCATGTAATTTAAATAAAGTCCATCCTAAGCTATTCCATGAAGAGAATATTAATAATATAAACAACTACATAAAAATTAATTCAAACTTCTAGCATCAATGACTTTTACTTTAATTAGTGATGATGGTATCTACCAAACAAAAATCAAATATTAAAACGGATACAAATACATTTCCATAAGAACATAGGAAACCTATAAATTTAAAGATCTCACCAAATATAATACTCAAAAAAGGGGAAATAATATTTAAGACGCTAATGATTAGAGGCATAAAAACCTCTCCAACTTCCTGAAATTTTGCTAACATAAAGCAAAATTTATTAAGGCATACTTATATAACTCTTCCATGATTACTTTTGTGTATACACATAATACGTGCATATAACTTAAGGTAAGTTTTTAGAGATATCGGCAATTCAGTGTAACTCAATAATTTAAAAGTTGAAGTACCAAAGGGTACTTTACTGACATTTAAATAGTGTATTAATAAAATGTTTCCATTTGTAACGAAGTTCAAGGGAAAAAAAAAGCAATGATGATAAAAGTCAAAAGAGTGGTTACAGCAGGGATAAATTCTGACTGACTGGGTACATACATGTAAAAATTTACCAGCCTGTAGACTTCAGATTAACACTTCTGCACTTTGTTCCATGTATTTATTCTCTTCCTTGAAAATAAGGATGGGTAGTGCATCCCCAAATCCATCACCATAGCTATGCCATGACGCATGTGGACCTTACAAATGGCTCCTGGCATTCTCCAAACATTCATAGCAGTCATTGTCTCTGCCATTTATCATAAATTGTCTCAAATTTGTGGGGCAATCTGCGAAGAAGTGTTTTTTCTTCAACCAAGTATAACTGACTGAGGCCCTGGGTTATATATTAAGTTTCCCATATGTCTAGTTTGCTTCTGTCATCTCTGCCAATAATCTCACCAGGTTGGCCAAACTATACTGTATTAGAAACTGTATTTTATTTGAGGCAGATAGGATTTTTAGGTAAACCAGTGAGGGGAAAGAAAGTAAATGCTTTGACAAAGAAACACAATCAAACTCACCTGGATTTCCTTAAAAAACGTACAGCGATGATCTTACTACAAGGCATTTAATTATTGATGTTTTCTTCATGTTACAAAAGATATCAAAGATATTCCTGAATGTATATATCATTGCAATTTGATAATGTTTATTTTGGGTAGCAGTCATATTACAAAAGAGTTGTATGCAAAATAGGACTTTTAAAAGTTAATCATGCTTTTCCCTTAATTTCTAGGATAATTTCTAACATGCTTTAATTTTATAATCACTTCCAAAGAGACCTGTCTGGAAACAGGAAGCCTGGTTTGAGCTGGTGCTGTGGACTGAATTGTGTCCCCTCCAAAATTCTTGTGTTGAAGCCTTGACCCCAATGTAATGGTAACTGGAGGTGGGGCATTCAGGAGGTGATGAGGTTTAGATGACCCCATGATGGGACTGGTGTTCTTAGCACTTTCTTGGCCACGTGAGGACACAGTGAGAAGGCAGGTGTCTGCAAGCCAGGTAGAGAGCTCTCACCCAGGATTAAATCTACAGGCACCTTGATCTTGGACGTCCAGCCTCCAGAACTACGAGAAACAAACTCCTGTTGCTTAAGCTGCCCCAGTCTGTGGAACTTTGTTGTGGCAGCCTGAGCAGACTAAGAGGGCTGGGTATCAATTCTGTCCCATCCGCTACATATGAGTCAATAAAATGATGCAGATGTAGCCAAATATGTTTCATGATAGAAATTAAATCTTTACTGTCATGAAAAATGCACTTTTGTAACGACAGTCATGTTGTTCATTACTTGCATTTACGCTGCCCAGAGCACATGCGTATTTGGAGCCCAGGATCCATCCTACATTGAGAATTTACTACCACAAAGACTTAAAAATAAAAATGGGCCAAAAAGAGATTAACAATAATTTTTAAAGAGACTTTTTAAGAGATTAAGAAATGCCTGATTTAAGTTAACACCTGTCTTTAATATTTTGGTAATATGAAAAAT
Organism: Mesoplodon bidens; assembly: GCF_964165515.1. Taxonomy (NCBI): domain Eukaryota; kingdom Metazoa; phylum Chordata; class Mammalia; order Artiodactyla; family Ziphiidae; genus Mesoplodon; species Mesoplodon bidens. Next base: position 197,556,039 of record NC_138176.1, read on the forward strand.
AAAACTACTTTATCTTTCTACACATCCTGATTTTTTCACCAGATTTTCTTAACCTAACACCTAATTCTAATCATAAACTATACATTTGCTTGTATTTGAGTGAAGTTATGTAATATAAAATGTAAGCCAAAAAAGCAAACAAAAGAAAATCCAAGCATGCCTAACGATGACTTTTGGAATTTGCACCAAGAAATGGAACATAAAAGTCTAGAGATCTGGTACTCTACAATGGATGAAATGAAGTCTTTCTTCTTCTTCCTTTGCATCTTTTAATTAATCTCAGTGTCTGAAGACTTCATTTCTTGTATCTCTTTTCACAAAATAAAGCTTAGCTTTAAGGGAATAAGAAAATATTGATTGATCAATAATAAAAAAATTAAGAGATTTATAGTACCCTGTCATGACAACACTATTCTAATTACGTAGAATAGTTGGTGAAATATATAACATTTCACTAAAGGCAATTTACTAAACAATTTAACTCTCTTAATACTCTTCATTTATTTAAAAATAATTATTTCAGGGTTTCCCTAGTGGCACAGTGGTTGAGAGTCCACCTGCCGATGCAGGGGACACAGGTTCATGCCCTGATCTGGGAAGATCCCACATGCCGCGGAGTGGTTGGGACCATGAGCCATGGCCACTGAGCCTGCGTGTCTGGAGCCTGTGCTCTGCAATGGGAGAGGCCACAGCAGTGAGAAGCCCGCGTACTGCAAAAAAAAAAAAAAAAAAAAAAAACGTGGTGGATAGATACAATGGAATATTACTCAGACATAAAAAGAATGTATTAAAGTCATCTGCAGCTACATGGATGGACTTAGAGATCATCATACTAAGCAAAGTCAGTCAGAAAGAGAAAGACAAATATCATATGGTATCACTTATATGTGGAATCTAAAATATGATGCAGATGAACTTATCTGCAAAACATAAACAGACTCACAGACATAGAGAACAGACACGTGGTCTCCAAGGTGGGGTGGGGGAGGGATGGAGTGGGAGTTTGGGATTAGCAGATGCCAACTATTATATAGAGAATGGATAAACAACAAGGTCCTACTGTAGAGCACAGGGAACTACATTCAATGTCCTGTGATAAACCATCATGGAAAAGAATATGAAAAAGAATATATATGCTTATGTATAACTGAATCACTTTGCTATAGAGCAGAAATTAATACAACATTCTAAGTCAACTATGCTTCAATAAAATAAATGTTTTTAAAAAAGAACTCAGTCCATGTGCCATGGTAGATATTCAAAGCTCACATGTCTGTTGATCATGGCCTCTAATGATTCAGAAGTCCTTACTGCACTCAAGGCAAATGGCCTTAGAAAATTCTTCTCTCCCCCTCCCTCTGCCCCTCTCTCCCTCCTTCCCTCCTTCCTTCTTTCTGGCAGGTGAGAAAATAATAGGAAGGCAAAGCCAAAATCTATCCCTAAATTCTGATCAACAGCACTGGCCTCATTTGTCAACTTTAATGAGATTTCACAATTTTAATGAAATGAATCGATCTTAATCTTAAGGAGAAATAAAAGAGGCAAACTCAAGAAGTATGTAAGTACACTGTCAATATTATATACATATTTACAATGTTGTCTACTTTGGAGGTAAGTAAGTAGGATGTCACATAGTCCACACATATATATACCTTTTAATCTTTTTTTTTTAATTACTTTATTTTTTGGCCACGTTGGGTCTTCGTTGCTGCACCCGGGCTTTCTATAGTTGCTGTGAGCAGGGGCTACCCTTCATTGCGGTGCACGGGCTTCTCATTGCAGTGGCTTCTCTTGTTGCAGAGCACGGGCTCTAGGTGTGCAGGCTTCAGTAGTTGTGGCACCTGGGCTCAGTAGTTGTTGCTCACAGGCTCTAGAGTGCAGGCTCAGTAATTGTGGAGCATGGGCTCTAGGCGCGTGGGATCAGTAGTTGTGGTTCGTGGGCTCAGTAGTTGTGGCTCGTGGGCTCAGTAGTTGTGGTGCACGGGCTCAGTAGTTGTGGCACACAGGCTTAGTTGCTCCGTGGCATGTGGGATCTTCCTAGACCAGGGCTCGAACCTGTGTCCCCTGCACTGGCAGGTGGATTCTTAACCACTGTGTCACCAGGGGAGTCCCACACATATATATATATATTTAAAATTACAGGCTATAAAATAAAAAGAATGCTGCTCAAAAAGCTGGAGGGATTTAAAATTTTAACAGGTGTTTTCCCCTTCGTTTCTCCAATTACAGTCTTTTGAGACACAGTCCACACCCATCCTCACATTCTGGACAGAGGCTTCCAGCTGGGAAGTTGATGCCTACGACCCGTTAACAGAAAGACTCAAATGCAAAGTTCAGGTTAAAAAAAGTCTGCCTTTCAACAGCCAGTTCCCTGTGTCTCCTTTCTCTTCAAAGAGTAGAGAACCTGGAAGATTTCTTACACACCCTGGGCATCACTGGCACATAGTTATACAGGCAAACATTCCCATCCTTCAGCTAAGAACCGGACCACCTAGATCCCGTGGGTCAATAGTTTACTTTATTGAGATATAATTCACAACCACATAATTCACCCATAAGAAGTTTATAATTCAATGGTAAAACACAAGCACTGTAGTAAAGGTTCCTGTAAACATAATATGAAGAGCACTTTTCAATCACTTTAGTGCTGTCACACTTGTATACCAGCTATGCTAAAATGTCAATGTAAGCAACTATACTCTGATAAAAAGTTTTAAAAATTAAAAATTTAAAAAGAAATGTAAGGTAAAAAGTTCTACTTAAGGCTTGAGTCTGATTTTCACTTACATATTAAAATACTAGATATTAAAAAAAAAAAGAGAATTTCCTGAATGGGGTTGTAAAATAGAAGCTCTAAAATGCTTATTTTGCAAAATCTTTAACAAATTAAGTTAATCCAACTGTAACTTATCTAATTTACATGAGTTATATTCAATGGAATATTTTGCCTATATGGGGTTTTTAGCTTTCAAGCTTTCAGAATTTTAAAAAATAATTCTGCATGAATGGTAAATAATGCTTTATTTTGTTTTCATTCCTTTCTCAAGTAGATCCATACTTAAAACCACTCCTCTCTTCCAATGTTCAAAAGAGTTTTGTTTCAAATCTAATTAAATTCCATTAGTGAGAAAAAAAACGCTTTTTAAGTTTTAAATGTATGCTTAAGTGCATTTAGTTTTCGATAGTGATCTCTTTACAAACTTGACATTGCACAGTAAATCACTTCTACCACATCATCTTTAACTCATAATTGAAGACATTTAATTGTTTTTTGTCTTACGGGCATTTTTTTTTCTTTTTCTTTTTTTTTTTTTTAATGGGCACTTTTAAAATTTGCTTATTCTTAAACTATTGTTTTTCCTTAGAAATAAGTATTCTTGGGGAATTTACTCTAAGAAATCATAATGATTTGAATACTGAAGATAAGCTACGTATATGGAGTTAAACAGAGTATATACTCCATTTAGGAAAAATAAAGGAGAAAAAACAGGCATTGAAAAGGTTGTATCTATAAGACCACGTCCCTTAGATAGGTACGGAGTATTTTTACTAACTGTTATACCAAACATCCTTGAGAAGTGAAATTCATGAAGTTATCAAAAGAGATATTATCAAATTTCCTAAAAGGACTTTCTTTGAATATATAGCTTGTAATGGTTTCTAGTATTGTATTAGGTTGTAGGATAATAAAGATTCTGCCAAAGAAGTAAAGTGATTCTACAATATGACTTACTAAATATGGACATATTTCCAGTGCTATTTACTAAGTACCCTCTTTTCAGGCCTAGAAAGACATTCACTTGTTTCCAAATGTGCTTTCAATCTGATTTATATGAGTATGTAAATACAGAAATATAAAGTACACCATTCAAAAATTGTTCATATCAGGATATCTGAGAAAAGTTAAGCAAAGCATTATCTTTTAAGGCAGGCTGGCTTCACAAATCGTATTTTCTCACTAATCTCCCTACAAACTAAAAAAGGAAAACTAAAAATTCATTACTGAAAAGTGCATGTACCTTATTCTACATGCAGGTAAACCATAACCTTCCTAAATGGCCCCCACATTTCATAATCTTCATCTGAGTGGAAAATTTACTGGGATAGAAAGTGGAGCAGACCAAAGAACTTATGGAAAGTTGTCTGAAACTCCCGACTGAAAACAGAGCGATTCCAGAGAAGGAAACCATTCAGCCCAGAGGACGACCTGGACCCATCACCTCATGAGCATCCTGGTCTATTCCTCTGCATCTGCGTGTCCCTCAGTTTCCATGGATCAGACCATGAATGACCCTCAGGCGGCTGCCCACCTGGGCTCTGTCCTCTGGTGGAAGCAAAGCGGATGGAAACGAAGCTGAGGACCAGGGAGAAGGCCCCCAGGATGTGTCCCAGACCCCGGGTGACGGCACACAGATGTCACCGGTACCCGAGGCCGGCTGTCAGCCGTGATCTCCACAGTCATTTGAATAACAACAGGACGATATGAATTTGGACAGAGTTACCAGCATGAACCTTTTCTTATGCATTTTTAAATTAATTTTTATTGGAGTTTGGTTGCTTTACGATGTTGTGTTAGCCTCCACTGCACACCAAAATGAATCAGCCATACACAGACATTTATCTCCTCCCTTTTGGACTTCCCTCCCATTTAGATTACCACCGTGCATTAGGTACAGTTCCCTGTGCTATACAGTGTGTTCCCATCAGTTGTCTATTTTATGCATAGTATCAATAACATATATGGGTCAATCCTAGTCTCCCAATTCCTCCCACCTACCCCTTTCCCCCTTGGTGTCCATACATTTGTTGTCTACGTCTGTGTCTCTATTCCTGCCCTGCAAATAAGATCATCTGTACCATTTTTCTATGTTCCACATATGCGTTACTATATGATAGTTGCTTTTCTCTTTCTGACTTATTTCACTCTGTATAACAGCCTCTAGGTCCATCCATGTCTCTACAACCGGCATGAAACTTAATTGGAATTTCAAAATATCTTAGCTCTCTAAAAACAGAACTATTCTTATTAATGTATAAGCCTGTGGTCAACTTCCCTGTCTTGAATTTTTAATACAGCTAAGAGGTACCTCACGTGGGCAACCAGGCCACTGCTTAAACCTTGTCTCATTTAGTCCCTTTAACAATTCTGTGAGGTGGACACTGCCACCATCTTTACAGATGGAAACCACTGAGGCCACAGACTGAAGAACTGAAAGTGGTAGATGATGTTTTGAATGCAGAAGAGTTGGCTCCAAATTCTATACTCTCCCCAAACTTCTGCCCTACCTCAAGAAAAATGTCCTCAGTCTGGGCTTCCCCGGTAGCGCAGTGGTTGAGAGTCCGCTTGCCGATGCAGGGGACACGGGTTCGTGCCCCGGTCTGGGAAGATCCCGCATGCCACGGAGTGGCTGGGCCCGTGAGCCATGGCCGCTGAGCCTGCGCATCCGGAGCCCGTGCTCCGCAATGGGAGAGGCCACAACAGTGAGAGTCCCGCATACCGCAAAAATAAAATAAAATAAAATAAAAATAAAAGCTCTTGTAGGTGGATTTTAGGCTTTCAAGGTGATTGCCTGAAGGTATCCCTGTCCTTTTCCATTGGAACTTCCTGGGATGATAGGAATGTTTTCACAGCCCAGTACCACTAGCCATACGTGGTGACCGACTTCCAAGTGACTACAGCAACTGAGAAAATGAATTTTTAATTTAAGCTTATTTAGCTTTAATTCATTTAAATGTGCACAGTTACATGTGGCTAGTGGCTACCATGCTCATCAGCACCATCAGGCCACAGCTGTGGTCCTAACACTGGTTAATAGAGGCTGATGTGTGAGAAATGATATCACTGCCTTCGTTTCCACCAGCACTGGAATGAGAATTTCCCCCAACCCAGAATGACAGTTAAACTAGTATAGTCTTTGGTTAAATTAATTAATTAATTTTTTATTGACGTATAGTTGATTTACAATATGTTAGTTTCAGGTGTACAGCAAGGTGGTTCAGCTATATATATATATATATATATATATATATATATATATATATATATATACATAATATACTAAATGAATATATATATATATATATATATCTTTTTTTCAGATTATTTTCCCATATAGGTTATTACAAGATATTGAGTAGAGTGCCCTGTGCTATACAGGCACTGTATAGCTGTTTACCTATTTTAAATACAGTTGTGTGTATATATATGTTACTCCCAAATTCTTCTTTCTAAAGGGTTAGGTAATCAACACTCTTCCTGAAGTCCCCTTATTCTACTCATAAATGTATTAGCTGTTTGACTGTCAATAACTCTTATCATTTCTCTGGACCTCAGCTGCCTTACGAGTAAAATAAATGACTGGAACTAGGAAGCCATTTGCTACCTGAAGGGCTTTTCCATATTAAATATATATGATTTAAATCAGTATACTTCACACTTTGAAAGAGCTATTCTTTGTAGGTAAATAATATGCCTAAAACGTCATCGACCTGAAGATGCATCATTGATTTAATAACAGCTCTGAAGAAAAAAGAGAACGGTAAATGTATTCCAAGGTCTACTACAACTTCAGCAACAGAAATCTGTAAAAACTGTGCATCTTGGGGTCAAGGACCTACAAATATTCAATACAGATATAATAAATTATTATAACACATCAGCAGTTTTCATTTTCTTAACTTAATCAAATAGTACTTTTTTTAAACACCTTTATTAGAGTATATTCACTTTACAATGGTGTGTTACTTTCTGCTTTATAACAAAGTGAATCAGCTATACATATACATATATCCCCATATCCCCTCCCTCTTGCGTCTCCCTCCTACCCTCCCTATCCCACCCCTCTAGGTGGTCACAAAGCACCGAGCTGATCTCCCTGTGCTATGCAGCTTCTTCCCACTAGCTATCTATTTTACATTTAGTAGTGTATATATGTCCTTGCCACTCTCTCACTTCATCCCAGCTTGCACTTCCCATTCCCCATGTCCTCAACTCCATTCTTTTGTAGGTCTGCGTCTTTATTACCATCCTGCCCCTAGGTTCTTCATAACCTTTTTTTGTTTTTTTAGATTCCGTATATATGTGTTAGCATACAGTATTTGTTTTTCTCTTTCTGACTTACTTCACTCTGTATGACAGACTCTAGGTCCATCCACCTCACTACAAATAACTCAATTTCATTTCTTTTTATGGTTGAATAATATTCCATTGTATATATGTGCCATGTCTTCTTTATCCATTCATCGGTCGATGGACACTTAGTTTGCTTCCATGTCCTGGCTATTGTGAATAGTGTTGCAATGAACATTGGGGCGCATGTGTCTTTTTGAATTATGGTTTTCTCAGGGTCTATGCCCAGTAGTGGGACTGCCGGGTCATATGGTAGTTCTATCTTTAGTTTTTTAAGGAACCTCTTTACTGTTCTCCAAATTGATACAGATAATACTCTTATAATAAAAAAAAAGTACAGAAATACCATATTAACCCCATGCCAATAACATCCAGCAAAAGCAACAAATAACATACACAATAAACATATAAAAAGAGTAACTGGAAATTCCCTGGCTGTCCAGTGGTTAGGACTCTAAGCTCCCACTGCAGGGGGCCCCGGGTTCGATCCCTGGTGTGGGAACTAAGATCCTGCAAGCCTCGAGGCACGGCCAAAAAAATAAAAATAAAAATAAAATAGGGCTTCCCTGGTGGCGCAGTGGTTGAGAGTCCGCCTGCCGATGCAGGGGACACGGGTTCGTGCCCCGGTCCGGGAAGATCCCACATGCCGCAGAGTGGCTAGGCCCGTGAGCCATGGCCGCTGAGCCTGTGCGTCCGGAGCCTGCGCTCCGCAAGGGGAGAGGCCACAACAGTGAGAGGCCCGCATAACGCAAAAAATAAAAAAAATAAAAATAAAAATAAAAATAAAATAAAGAGTAATGTCGTCCATATCATGGTCTACCCATTTTATTTTTCTTAATCATGGCTTAAGTTAAAGTTAGTCCACAAGAGTGGCGTCTGTTAGCGATGAAGTGTCAAACTGAGCTTTGAATTTCCTAGCTTTTTACATATAAAAGCCTCTAAGAGTGGCTTAAGGATGGCGGTAATATTGTACATTAGACATGAATTCCAGGCCATTGTTACCTGCTTTCAGATTGTAAGACCTGTGTTTAAAGCATCCCAAAATATATTTATTCTGTTGGTCTTTTAAGTAATTATTTTGGCTGAAAGAATTCCGGAGTAATTAATTTCTTCCTTATATAAACTTTAAATTTATGAGAAAAATGAACATATATTCATAGTCAGGTATAATTATTAATTCATTGTGTCTGCATCTCACATCCTCTTACAATTATAGTAAACTATTAAAATGTTTTTTAATAGTTTACTATAATTGTATACCAGCTGGTTATATACCAGCTAGATGTAAATGAAGATTATTTCAAATCTATGGATCAAACTCAATGCTCTGTAAGCCTTAAAAAAAAAAAGCTAAAAAAAGTATCTCAAAAACAATAAAGAGAAAATAAGCAAGCTATTCAATTTTATTCAATGAGTAGACTTGGAAAATCAGGACTGGAAGTGGTTACTAATTATTTTTAAATACTTTTAATTACTAGCACTAAAGGGAAATGCTGCAGAAAGCAACTTGTAAATAAACAAAGAAGGAGTTTCAAAGAAAACTCAGAAGGCATTTTCTTCAAGCCACCTTTTTAAATGAACTATCAAAGAAAAGACTCCTTTTTCAAATTCCATTCAATGACATTAGAAGGACCGATGATTGCTAGTAGTGACTTTTAAAATAACCTGTAAAATTCTCAAAAAGGGGCAATACAACACATAAACCCACCTTCCAAGAGACACAGCATCGAATCGGTCAGCAAATATTTGTTCATCATTGACTAATACATGCAAGGAATAGGGGACAAAGAGGTTAAAAAAATCACTTCCTGCAATTCTGCAGCTCATGGTCTGGAGAACATACAAGACAGAAAGGTAGCAAACACGGATGGAGGTGCGGATAGAGAGGCCAACGGGAAGACAGGTGTCTGTGTGGTGAGGTTGAGGGAATATGAAAGATGGACAGTGTGGAGCTGCTGATGCTTATTCCTAGAAGGAAATATCGCCCCCCTGCCCGTACCCCCTGCCTCACTACATCAGTGGAAATATTATTCTTTCAAGGCTCTGCTTAATGAGCAGCCCCAGCCAAGCATCCTGGTCTAAAAGGCACAGAGGAGGCACTCAATAAACGTGGGCCAAATGAATAGCCCTTTTTTGGTCTCTGCAAAGCTGGGTCATGTAAAAGTTTAAAACTTCATTACGTGCAGTCAAGTGTCCATTCAGGGGCAGCTGAACGGTCTTACCCTACAATCTGCATTCTTGAAATCAGGCTCTCTTTTTCTGTGTAAACTCATTACCTCTTCCATCAATCATTTACAGAGTGTTTGGGATACACAGAGCATCCTTTAGTTGCTGGTGTACTGACATGAGAAAAATACCTGCTCTTAAGTCCCGGCGGGAATAAAAACTTTTTAAAATAAATGTTGTCTAAAATAACAACAAAAATATCAGACAGTGATGTGTGCTACACAGAGAATTAAAATGGTGTGATGTGACAGAGACAGGGTGGGTCCTCTGGTGGCCTCAGGTGTCTTAGTTCTGACATCCCCAGAAGTAGACCTTGGGACAAGGACTCAGGTGCAAAACGTTTATTCGAAATGTGGAAGAAACATCAGTGGGGGTGGCGGTCTGAGACCAGGAGATCAAGTAGCCAGTAGAAGCTTCTTTATCAGGACAGTCACCGCCATGAGCAGCATCACCTAATCCCTGGTGTTAATTGTCTGGGCAAACCTTGGGACCCTATGGACATACACATGCTTCCGAGTTTCCCAATTCTGAGGGGTGGGGAGCTGGGGTATTTATACACCAAGTCCTATCAGTCATTGGTTGAGAGCCGATGGGGAGGGAGTATCAATTCCCTGGCACTTCTGTCCTTCTGGGCCATAAGGGAGGCTCAAGTGAGGTGTAGATGCCACAGGTCTGCAGGGATGTAGCAGGTAGGGTGCAGGGCTGTGCCTGCAGGGGGCCTCCTGGACCAGGAGACAGGTGTGCTGGGGTCTAGATGGAGGGAAGGATCCAGGGTAAAAGACTCCCAGATGGAAGGAACTGCTAGTACAGGATCAAGCTTGGAGTGCTCATCCAAGTCCACCCAGATAGAATGTCTGCAGCAAAGTGGATGACAATATCACATCAGACCACAGAGGGCTCTGGGTGCCAGAGTAAAGTTCCTGGGAGACACCAGTGGGAAATACGGGCTCGACAGGATCTTACGTGCATTTTCTCCTTCTTTTTTTACTTATATGTGTGTGTGTGCATATATATATAATATATATATATATATATATTATATATATATATATATATATAATATATATATATTCTTTTTCAGATTCTTTTCCATTATAGGTTATTACAAAATATTGAGTAGAGTTCCCTGTGCTATACAGTAGGACCTTTTTGGTTATCTATTTCATATATAGTAGTGTGTATATGTCAATCCCAAACTCCTAATTTACCCCCCTTGCCCCGCCTTCCCCTTTGGTAACCATAAGTTTGTTCTTTAAGTCTGTGAGTCTATTCTTTTTTTTGTAAATAAGTTCATTTGTATCATGATTTTAGATTCCACATATAAGTGATATCATATGGTATTTGTCTTTGTCTGACTTACTTCACTTAGTATGATAATCCCAAGATCCATCGATGTTGCCGCAAATGGCATTATTTCATTCTTTTTATGGCAGAGTAATATTCCACTCTGTGTGTGTGTGTGTGTGTGTGTGCGCGCACGCACGCACACACGCGCGTGTGCACGTGTACCAAATCTTCTTTATCCATTCCTCTATAATTTCAATTTTCAAAAGATGACTGGTGCAAATGAGTAGCGGAGTCCTGAGTGGAAGCAGGAAAGTCAGGACGCTGCTACAGAGGCAGACTCATGGCGGGGGTGGGGCAGGAGCAGCCAGACCAAAAGCCCTGCGTGCGTTCTTCTTTAGGGATTCTGTGTCCGGTAGTGTCAGTGCGACCTTTTACTAAGAAGGAAGAAGACTAGAGGCGAAGTATATTTGAGGAAAGAAATGAACTGGTTGTTTCAGTTACGTTAAAGTTAAGATGCCTACAAGATATTTACAGATGGAGAAAAAAGACAAGTTTGAAATCAGAGAAACATCAGAACTAGAGATCAATATTAGAGTCATCTACACGCATACTGCATTTGAAGTCAAGAGATTATATAAAGAAGAAATGGGTTCCAAAGAAAGACCGTTATCTTGCAAATAATAGTTTCATGTCAGTAATCTTTTACTGTATCTGTAAAACGTACCTCAGTAATCACAGGTGAGTCATTCATTATTTATTGAATATACAATTCCCCTGAAACTATCACAACATTGTAAATCAACTATATACCTCAATAAAAATTACTTATTGGATACAAAAGAGACGTGTGTCATTACACGAGAACTGTAGGAAATTAAAAATATATCATATATAATCCTCATTTTTAAGATCTAAGGTCTACAAACCCTTAAAGATTAAAGATTGACCACAGTAATTGTCCCAAGAGATAGAGAAAAAGGACCACAGAAACTCAAGAGAGAGAGATTACTTCCACCTGGCAAAATCATAAAAGGTTTTGAGTAGAAAGTAGCATTTAAGCTGGGGCTTAAAGCCTTTTCAAATTTGTAGAACTTGCCCTGTAAACACTTAGAAAGTGGATGCATTTCAAGAGTTAGAGATTTAAAGAACAAAATCACAGAGACGGGACATTGGAGGGAGCATAATTCTGGAGTTCATTAAGTAGCTCAATTTGCAGGATGATAAAATATATGAATGGGATATAGGTGGTGAATATTTCTAGAATACAGAGTTATTAAATTCATTTCTCAAATATTCCATGTAAGTAAATAATTCACTTTCCATGGTGTTAGATACATATTTGGTCGGGTTTAAGAAAAAATTTTAAAAGACATATTTCATTTCACCTCCATTTTATAGAACATTATTTTCCACTATACTCAGCTACTATGAACAATCATTATGCACTTAGAAATTTGGTTCTCACTTTCATTGTCCATTTCGGTTATACTGTTCCCACATTGTAGATAATTTCCCATCTATCTGTCTATCTGATTTTATGTTTAAAGACTGAAAATCTGTGCATTAAAATTGGATCTGTAAGGTGGGATTACTAATTACTGGTCAGTAGAAAGGGAAAGGAAAAGACCTGGGCTGGGTAAAAAGAAGATGGAAAAGGCGCAGAACAGTGAAGTACAGGGGACATGCCCCAGTGACCGATGGAGGGGACAGGATGTGTGGACCACAGAGAGGGTGTCACCAGTTCCACACCCTGCACTTGTCTCTAGACAGCCTTCATTTTAGACCCACCAGTTCAGCTCCTTTTTGCCATTCTTTAGGAGACCATGAGAAACATCCTTTTATGGTGGCATTTGAAGACTTCTTCCTTCACAGCTCCCCCAAAACAAAAACGTAGCCATAAAGGACTTTCTGAAAAACACTGCGCATGAGAGATTGCACATTTTCTCATATTGTTTGTTGTAAGAATAAAGTTTATAATCACTGAAGGACCAAGTGTTTATCTCTATGGTGGGTCTCAAGAAGACTATCATGCTAACAATACGTGACTGCGCGTACAGGAAAGTGAAACCAAGCTACAAATTAGAAAACGCAACAGGCAAAGAAGTGATAAACTCAAAGAATATGCCTGAACTCTTTCCAAGAGAAAGGTGAGTAGAAACAATTGTAATAAGTGAATCCGTAAGGGGCACCTCGGGAGGATGGGCTGGAAGCAAGTGACAAAGGAGCAGTGACCCCCCCCGTATGGACTGGGCCTTAAGACTCAATAACTTAGAAACCCTTAGTTAAAAAAATGTGCAAAATGACAACTACCAAAAAGACGCCACATACAAATCAGTCAACGCTTATAGAAAATGACGGAATAATATTATTACGGTGTAAATAACATGTTAATTCAACACTTAAATACCTGTGTACTTTCAAAGAAAATTTAACATCATCTGCTCAACCCAGAAATTATGAAAATATAATATATTCTATGTCCTGAGCTATCTAGGTAAGATACCCGTTGGGGAGGAAAGAGGAAAAAAAGGAAAGAAAGAGGAGAAAAAGTAAATCTATCTTATAAAAATAAATTTTATAGTTCATAAAGTGAATTTTCCAGAGTAAAAAAGGGCAATAAAATATAGAACTACTCTCCAGTTAAAAAACAAAACTATTTTTGCCCCCCAGCACGTGCACATGTAATTTCTATTCTTCCAGCCTTCCGGAAAGCATCAAAATACAACAGAATGACCCAAAGAGACAAAATCTTTCTTCCTCCCCCTCCTCCTTCAGTGAATGATTTATTGTTCAACAAGGGTTAACTCAGGTCAGCTTAAGGAAAAAAAGAAAAAAAAGAAAGAAAGAAAAAAGAGGGAGCTGGTACTCAGACTTTACAGAATGAAAAATATTCCCTGGTTATTTACCCTTCAGTGGGATACAAGGCACAGTTGATAACATTTTTAAATACTTGGGTTCACATCAAGTTACCTCTCCTACTTTCAAATGGTCCTTTCAAGATATCTGTGTTGACAGGCCCGAACTTGCAGTGCCCTGCCCAGAAGGCCCACCCAAGTAGAATGTTGAAAAAATCCTCCGGCTCACAGATGGTAATATACCAGATGCTGGAAAACACCAAGTGGGTTGCCATTTGAGTTTGGGTCTAAACTAAGTGAGCTGGGTTGCTAACTGGATTAATTTGTCATTAGACTCACCTTTCTAACCTCCAAATAGCACATTTTCATTGTGACCTCGCCTGCATGCCTTTGTGGGAATAACGGGTAACTTACATACACTGTATGCAAGTATCTCTTAAAATGGCAAGCAATAATCTTGTTCAACAACAGATTTAAAGGAAAAAATTCTCTATAGTTCACCCTTATTGCTATACGACTTTTCCAGGTAGCCTCATGGAAAAAGAATTTCGGGCACTGGGAAAAGCGTGTGCAAAATCGTGCAAAAATCAAACTGTGGGGAATCGTAAGGATTGCAGAAAAGCTGAGACTTAAGACATCAGAGGTGATGGCTGAGGGCAATAAGGAGTTTGAGCTTGATCCATGGAGGATTTGTAAAATAGGAAATCCTGTTTTTAGATTTTGAAAGGCAATAACGTACAGAACAATTTGTTTACATGATCTGAAAAGAGTCTTTAAATAAGGCATTACCACAAAAGTCATATAATTGTAAACAAAAATGAAATCCCATTATAAAGCTGAGACTACTTGTAATAAAGGCCAAAATGAAGAATCTAGGTTTACGTGTTTATTACACGCGAAATTCAGCCTGGCTTCTTTCCCTTTCCCACATCGGTGGGAAATTATCATCGGTGCTAATTTCCCTGCCCTGTAATCCCACAATGTATTTTAACTTTCTTTCCCTGCTACCTACCAACTGGGGAGAGAGAGAGAGCCTGCAAAGTGTGGAATGCAGCCAAGTCGACCTGAACAGACAAAACTGACAAGAACTGTGAAAGCAAAGGATGTGTGACAGCCTCAGAATTCTGACCTTTAGAAGAGGAAGCCCAAGGTAGGACTCAGCTCCCCAATCTGCATGCTTTCTTTTGTATCAGGGGTAACAGGGCACAGATTTCCTGTTATTAAAGCATTTGTGGATTACCTTCCCAAGGGTCATGAGAGCTTCTGAACAGATAACTGCACGGGGACAATGAGAAGACCGTTAAGAGGGCCCGTCAGCTAGGGGAGAGGAGTATCATATTTCTACTGAGAAGAGCACTTAAATCATAGGCAAAGATCCATGAAGGCTTGAGTTGCCTGGGATCACCGTCACCTCTGTGGTCAGTGCATGTGCTCAGGGACACGTGACGATCGCAGGGTTGGCTTGCTCGGGGAAGAAGGACAGGGGGATCACCTTTCCTTGCTATCCAGGAAAAACAGCCCAAGGTAATCTGGAAGCACCTCACACCTCACGTGTGGATCACAGCTGGGACAGGAAGGCCAGGGCAGTGGACAAAGGCAAGCTGTCAGCACTGGCCCCGACTCCCCAGAAGACTCACGTCCCAGGAGACCCCAGACCACCCAGACATGTGCTACGCTAACCGTCATCTTAAACTGAAGTGGAGATATTTATTCAGAATTATGGTTTATACTTATTTTTGTGTGGATTTTAAACATCACAGTTATAGGAATTTTTTTTTTTTAATCTACATCTGTTGAACAGAAAAGTCTCAGGTAGTACCGTCTGCTTTACTTTTATTTTAGAATCTCCTTTCCTTTGAAAATTGTTCCATACATTCTTCCTAAAAAGTATATTATGGCAACACTGAAAAGGCACGCAATACCTGGTCATGACATTTATAGGATATGAGTTGGCTTTAAAATAGCTCCAAGTTTTAGAAAACTTATAAATAAAAGGAGTGAGGGGGGCTTTTTCCTTACCAATGTAAGGTTAATTTAATCTATTATTAGGAACTTTTAATATGCCAAAGACTCTGTCTTGATCAGGAGTCTGACTGTGTCCGTTTCCTCCTCAGGTTTCCTGCAGTTTACATTTCTAAGGGCAACATTGCAAAAACTTTTAAGAATGAAGGCACTTAGGTTTAGCTTTCAGAAATCCAGGAAGGTATAATATTTACTCTCTCTGGTTAAAGGAAGTAAACCCAGAAATGCCACCCTGTATTTGTGCTCAAAGAGGGAACAAAAAAAAAGTGGGGAGAGAGAGTTAATATTTAATCACGAGCATCACCGGCGGGGCCAGACAGGCCTGTTGAGAAGCCGACCGTAAGCCCTCAGGTTCCAGAACTTCTCAGAGTCTGAGCTGCCTCACCTCAACCAGCAAAGCCAGCTAACGCACAGGTTTACTTAAAGACCCACCGGAAAGAAAGCTAAGGAACTCCTGGCCACGGCAGACATTAGTAGACTTTCGCTGCACATCCTTCTCATAAAGGAAATGCTGCTCACCTGTTTCATACACAGTCAAACTCCCTACAGCAGATTCTCACTACTTGTGGGCTCCATGTTTGCGAAGTCCAACCAGGCGAAACGGTCCTGCTGGTTTCAGTCCCTTCCTGAGAACTAGTTTCCTTTCCACAGCGTATTTAGCACTGCACGTTCCTCGTCTTTGTGTTTCTGGGGAGAGTTCACTGTTTTCAATGGCCCCAAGCTGGTACTGATGTGCTGGCTTGCATCCCTGCCATGCCCTTTATGGGTGTGAGATAAGCTTTGTTCAGACACGAGTTATATGCCACTGGCCATGAGTTCAGTTGTCCTGAATCAACAATACAGATCAAATAAGGTGTCTTTAAACAGAAACACACATAAAGCCGGGTATATGAGGTGATGGGCTGAAGGAAATGTGACCAGGGGCTCACGGGAAACTGATCCTACGTTTCCTGTAGGAGCAATGGTTTGGTATTCACTAATGCACGTTTGCAGTGACTTCACACAACATAACTACCACGGATGACGAGAATTGACCATATGTATACACTAGATCTCATGTTAAGCAACAGCAGTGCACAATTAAAGAACACAGCCCCTCGCTCTCAAGGAAATTAAAATGTCAAGTACACACTTCGTAAAACATTAAAATACAAACTAAATTTGTGTCATTCTTTTTCAAATTATGTAAAATATACAAACATCCTGTCATTGGAGGTTAATATTAAAATATAAATTACCAGCCTCTGGCTGGAATCAGGCAACACTCGTTTGCTTGCTATACAATTCCTTAGCACAGCCTGATGTGTCTAGTAGTTAAATCCATCATGTGGCCCATCACCTCCATAGGCTGAGTTTCAAAAAGTATCTTTGTTTTGTTCAGGATGTGAACTGTTTTCCTTGACGGTATTTCAACTTTTAGCCTTGACTGCATCTCAAGAATAAGTCAGAATGTGGCCAGTGGAGCCCTTCAAAGACGATTTCCACCCCCACTTCAGGTCTTGATACCGAGCAGGACCCCATGGGGCTCCTGGGCACAAAAGCCTCTCCGTGTCCCCTGTTTCCTTGATGAAAGGAAAGAGGCTTCATCCAGCCTCCAGGACCTTCCCTGAGTTCCAGCGGGCAAGTTCAGAAAGTCGCTAATCAGGGAAGGGAGGGGATGCAGCCGAGAAACAATGGTGCAGCCTCGGGGCAGGGTCCCGGTTCCCCCTCTGGGGATGCACAGAACAATATTTTGAGCTGTTCTGCAGATACTGAGACGCCCACCAGGTGAGAGAAGTTAACAGGTAACACAGCATGCTGCCCGCAAGCACGCAGACCCCAGACCAGCTGGAACCAGAAGGTTGATGAGGCCGACTCCCACTTACCTCACTACCAACCAATCAGAAGAACGTCCATGAGCTGACCACGCCCTCTTTGAACCACGATGATAAACCTCCGCACTACCCCTGCAGGTCCTGACACACGGTTTTGAGGGTAGCAGCCCACTACAGCCCCCTCTGCCTGGCAAAGCAATAAAGCTGTTCTTCTCTACTTCACCCAAAACTCTGTCTCCGAGATTTGGTTCGGGTACAGAAGCCAGATTCGACATCAGCCTTTCTCTTCCCCACCCGCCCCTTCGACTCATTCCCTTTGGGGAAGGGAAGGCATTAATAGCCTTAAGGGAGCCACTAAGCCACTAAGGGAGGGGAAGGCACTAATACTATGAATTTCCCTCGTAAGTGTCTTACTGTGTCTTTAAAACAAAACCAACAAACAGCTTCCGGCCTCTCTCTGTGACCTAGGAAGGCCAGCCCTGAGCCCTTTTGCTCTTTTCTCCTTATTTTCTCCTCTGGTGCAGCAAGCAAAGAAAGGCAGGGGATGCACTGGTTCTCCTCCCTCACAGTGCACCCTTCCCACCCTGTCCTGTGCCCTCCCTCAGGTGCTGACCTGCATAGGCCACCAGGCCAGGCGCCCCTGCCCTCCAGCATCTGGCTGGGTTTGGTCAACTAGGCACTGGCCCAAGTTCAGAGGGCAGAAGGAGGAAAAGGCTGAGCCCTTTATTTCCTCTCGTCCCTGCCTTGAAGTTCAAGTCCTGGCTGTGCATTTGTTCTCTGATCCACCACACCCCTGCCCTCAAATTAGAGGCTCACTACATGTGGTCCAGGCACCCCTTCATGTCCCCAAGGGCGTTTCAAGGGTCCATGAGCTCAAGATTATTTTCATAATCATATTAACATGCAGTCTGCCTTTTTCACACTCACTCTGTCTCCCGTGTGCATTGAAGTCTGCCAACGGCAGCGGGACCTGATACCACAACCTACTGAGTGCAGACACGGATATGAACACCCAGCTGTCTTCCAACAGGCCAGATGTTAAAGAAATCGGCAAAAACATGACAGAATTCTAGCACTATCAATAAAATTTTTCTTTGGGAAATGCAATTTTATGATTCATAAAATTACGTTTTTTAGGTTAACATAGAATGGGTTTGTTGTTATATTTAAAGTTTCCATCTGTTTCCTGCCAGGATCCTTCCAGCCACAGGGGCATCTCCTTCCAAACCCTTTCCACAAAGGCCCACCTCCCTGACTTGGTAGGTTAAACAGGTCAGGCTGTTTAAGGAACCAGTGATGGATGCAAAAATTCTATTTCGGTCTCAAGTGCAAATCCCGTTCTCCAACATAATTTGTCTGAATCCCTGCACTTGGCAGAGTTATTGGATGGGCGCCCAGCCTTCACCAAAGCTGTTATTTGGCCACGACTAGGCTGTCCGCTCTTGGGGCACAAGTTCTGTCAATCAGGGACGATGACGGGGGGTAAAAGGATGTCTTAGGTCCAAAAGCACTTATGAGAGAAGGTTTCAGGAGTTGCTGTCTCAAAGCAGGCGATGAATCCAGCGGCCCCCCTGAACTTCATTTATCCCTTCAACAAAGTACTCTGGCTCAATTATAGTAGTTTTATGTATAGTCATAACCATTTTACTTACCAAATGCTTGTAACTAAAAATAAAACCTTTCAAATGCAGAAAGCCTCCGTTCTTGCCTTCAGGAACAGTAAAGGAAGAAAAATTGGGGGGTTAAATTCCAACAGGTCATTCAGTGCACCCAGTCTGGTGGAGCAACAAACCCCAAAGACCAAGAGGCCAATGGTCTCCCCAAGAACAGAGAGAAAAGCAGAGTCTTCAACCAAAAAGAAACACGGGTAAGGAGCCTGACATGGGTTTAGCACAAACAGCATCATCAGCTTTGATTCCTGAATAAAAGGAACCTGATGTTTTATTCATATTTCAAACACAGAAAAAAAGATAAACGTCATTGTTAAAAAGATCTCTTCAATTACCTGTTCTTTACCTTATGCGCACAAATTGAAAAGCAAACTGTAAGCCGGAGAACATATTCACTAGAGAGGTGTCAATGCATTAAACTCTTTATTGTAAACATATTCTTATGCATAATGAAAAAAAGAAATTGACCAACACAAAAATAGACCCAGGGTATGAAGATCTAGTCACCAAGAGAGAAATGCAGATGACCACAAATTAAACTTAAAGGAAAGAAAAAAACGTTCAACTTTACCAGTACTAAAATTACGCCACGGAAAATGAGAAATTGCTTTTAAGTGTTTTAAAAGAAGATGGAGGGCTTCCCTGGTGGCGCAGTGGTTGAGAGTCCGCCTGCCGATGCAGGGGACGCGGGTTCGTGCCCCGGTCCGGGAAGATCCCACATGCGTAGTGGGTGGGACCATGAACCATGGCCGCTGAGCCTGCACGTCCGGAGCCTGTGCTCCGCAACGGGAGAGGCCACAACAGTGAGAGGCCCGTGTACAGGGGAAAAAAAAAAAAAAAAAGATGGAGCTAAAAAGGATAATCATCCCATCACTGCTTACAGAGAAACCAAAAATTGGGTCAAAATTTTTCAACAGAAAACTGGCTAAAGGAATTATAAAACATGAATTGAAAGGGCCAGTATATCGTGAACAAAATAATACTGTCAACTAATATCTTATATCCATGGTATTTTATTATTTCGTGAAAAAACATACTATAAAGCAGCTGGATCCTAATAGTCCATTTTTTGTGAAAACCGATCTGTAAATACGCACAATAAAAAAATGGAAGGTGACACACCAAAATTAACTTTAGTAACCAGGTGGCCAATATTCATGAAAGCAAGGAGAAGCAGGTAACATAGCTAAAACGTTCCGGGGAGGCTCCCTGGACCAGGAAATGCAGAACTGTGGGCTATCGTGAAAGCATCTAAGGGAAGAGGGCAGAGCTTGGGAGGAGATAGGACTTCTCCCTCTCCGCTGTGTGATTCGTGGGTAGGACCAACAGCTAAATGCCAGGTGGGGAGCGAAAGAGAAAAGACTAGATTGAAAGATTTGAAGTCCGGGCTAAGGAATATGGATTCTCTCCAAAAGGCAAAAGGGAGACATGTTAGAAGGCAGATGGACTAGATACATCAGTGGGAGAAGAACGGCAGGTCAGAGGTCACTGCCCTCACCCAGAATGCTGTGACCTTGTCTGCGACTCAGCCTCAGATGACGCTGGCTTCTCTCTCAGCCTCTGGATCAATAAAGTCTAGGCCTGCTTTATGAATTAACTGAAGATCTTTTTATATTTAATTCACATATCTTTATTCTTTAGGCTCAAAGGTATGCCCAGCCACACACCACAGTCCAACCTATATCACCACTTGAAAGCTATGCTTTTTCTGGTCCAAATATTATCTTAAATTATATTCTACAACATGTGTGTAAACTTGTAATGGTGACATCATGAACAAAGTGAATTCAGTAGAAAAATAACTCAGTGAGTCAGACATAGAAACAAGAAATAACAAGCAAGTTCATCTCTACATGAAAGAACACCCTATCATTGGCAAGGCCTACTCTCACTCCTGGAATTTCTCTCATAAACCTGAAAAATAAAATTTGGCTCATAAAAAGAGGGCTTGAAAAGATGAGTCTATATAAATCTCCAAGATAAGAAAACACATTTTTCATTTACATGGAAATGAGGAATTCACTTCAGAATTATATTATGAGCCAAAGAGAATATACAAAGAAAATTTATTATTGTGGCATAGTTAAATCATGGCTTGTTTAAATAATATACCTTACAACAACATAAGATGCTCAACATTGCTAATTATTAGAGAAACGCAAATCAAAACTACAACGAGGTATCACCTAACACCAGTCAGAACAGCCATCACCAAAAAGTGTACAAATAATAAATGCTGGGAGAGGGTGTGGAGAAAAGGGAACCCTCCTACACCGTTGGTGGAAATGTAAACTGGTGAAGCCACTGTGAAACACAGTATGGAGGTTCCTTAAAATACTAAAAATAGAATTTCCATATGATCCAGCAATTCCACTCCTGGGCATATATCCACATATCCGGAGAAAACCATAATCTGAAAGGATACATGCACCTCAGTGTTCACTGCAGCATTATTTATAACAGCCAAGACATGGAAGCAACCTAAATGTCCATCAACAGATGAATGCATAGAGAAGATGTGGTGTATGTGTGTGTGTGTGTGTGTATTACTCCGGCATAAAAAACAACGAAATAAAACCATTTGCAGCAACAAGGATGGAACTAAAGATTATCATAGTAAGTGTAGTAAGTCAGACAGAGAAAAAGAAATATCATATGATATCACTTATATGTGAAATCTAAAAAAAAAAAATCATAGAAATGAACTTATTTACAAAACAGGAACAGACTCACAGACACAGAAAACAAACATGGTTACCAAAGGGGAAAGGGTGGGGAGGGATAAATTGGGAGATTGGGATTGACATATACATACTACTATATATAAAACAGAGAACCAACAAGGACCTTCTGCATAGCACAGGGAACTCTACTCAATATTTTGTAATAACCTATATGGGAAAAGAATCTGCAAAAGAATATATACTTGTATATGTATAACTGAATCACTTTGCTGTACGCATGAAAGTAACACAACATTGTAAATCCACTGTACACCAATAAAAATTAAATTAAAAAAACATATTATGACACTGATGTATCATCAGAAGAAATCAGATTAACATATTCTTCTAAGACATATTACTTCTAAGCACGTCTTATAGTAATTTTGATTCCTAACTTTGATCCTTCCCCTACAAACTACTTCTTAGATATTGCCCTTGTGATAGAAAACTGTCAACCGGATACCAGTTTCACTTTCACTGGACACAGAATAAAGATGGAACTATACCAAGAGGGTTTACAATATATGAAACTGTCAGTGACTTACTGGAAAGAAAGTCTTGGAAACTGGTAACCAGTTGTACCAGTGTCACTGCACAACACTGTACAGCTTTTTACTGACAATCACATGCAAAAAAAAAAAAAGGAAGAGCTGAGTTTCTAATTTCCTCATGATATCCGAACCAAGTAATAATAATTCAGGTAGATTCTTCACAGATGAAAGGTTTTTATAATGCTGAACAATGTGAACTACCAGAAATATATATTTAAGGACTCAAACTACTGGCTGTAGGCAAGGAACTATAAAGGAAACCATTTATTATTACATAAAATCAATTATTTTCAAACTTGAAAATAGCATTTCCTTCCTAAGTACTTTAGTGCAGTTGAATCTTGAACACAGCGGGGGTTAGGGACCCCAACCCTCTGTGAAGTTGAAAATCCACGGATAACTTGCGGTCAGCCCTCCGAACCCCCAGTTCTTTAGGGTTATTCCATATCCTCAGATTCAACCAACCTTGGATTGTGTAGTACTGTCTATTTACTATGGAAAAAATCCATGTATAAGTGGACCTGTGCAGTACAAACCTGTGTCGTTCAAGGGTCAACTAACTCTATCTATTTCCAAGTATCCTGAAAAGTTTAAAAAGTATAGCACTTCATCCAGGGAGATTTAAGCCAGCCTGCTCTAAGATCTGGGGTCATGTCTATACTAGTAGAACACATGCCCTAAATATGGGGTTAGAAAGTGTACATTCAACACCATAAACAGTTGATTTTATCCACTCACCCCATAAATGTTTAATAATAAAATAAACCCATAAGTGAGAATCAAAAACAAGAAGTCTTTTTGGAGACTTCACTGTAGTGGGAGAATGAAAAATAATAATTAAAAAGAAAAATTGCACCTACTATGAAAATAAACTGTACTTAGGTCCACAAAAGCCAAGACTAGAGTCTCTTTTTGTGTACCAGTCTATACCTGCGGCTGACACAGAGGTCCTCAAAGTGTGCTCTAGGAACCTTTGAGGGGTCTGTGAGATCAAAGTTATCTTCCTACAAACGTGCAGTCGTATTTTCCTGAGGTTATTTCCTGAGTCATATTTTCCTGATGCACAATATCTCAATGGATTGAGTACAGAAGCAGATATGAGAATTCACCTGTCTTCCCGCAAGCCAGACACTAGATTTTTTAAAAATGTAAAACAACAACACACTTCCTACTCATTGTGTTTGCTTTGGAAAAACAATGATTTTTTTCATAAAATATGTTCACGTTAACATTTATCACCGTTACTTCTAAATGAATAAGTATGTTGAAGCTTCCTCAGTTTAATTTCGAATCTGATCAGTATCAATAGATGTAACCCCTTCAAACAAAAGCTCTTTGGCATCGTCAATAGTTTTCACATGGAGACGAGGACCTTAAGACCAAGAAGTCAGAGAACCAATGGTTCAGCATACAGTTGGCACTCAGTAAGTACTAAATCGTGAACTAAGAGGGAAGGCCAAGCAGACACAGGGATAGCTGAACTGGGATCTGAAGGGTGGCACAGATCTGTGAGGTGAGCACAAGACAAGAGGGGGTAGAACTTTTCTATAACAATGTACACAGTTTATAAGTCGTGCTATTTAAAATGTTTTCCTAGCCGTTGAGCAACTTGTAGACAATGATTAAAAATGAAGTGGTCCCTTACAAATGAGAAACTGGACAGGATGAAGGAGACACAGCCATGGATGTTTACTGTCTCTCCACAGACTCTATGCTGTAATTCTAGGGAACATCTTGAATTTAAAGCTGGACATGCAACCATCTTTCCTAGGACAACTGTGCTGAGGGAAAGAGTGTGGTTTCTTGTTTGTTCTATCATTTTCGAGGATGCATCAGTTTTTAAATAATGTTATTATGATCTATGTTAATATTATTTCCCTTTAAAAAATAATGTCAAATCCAAAGAAAATATCAAATATGTGTTTGCGCGATAGTGTTTCCTAAAATCGCTCACCCTTTGTCCTTTCAGGCCGGTTAGTAATCTCCTTGGGTGTAGAATACACGAGATTCCTCCTCAAAGACAAAAGTGGATGTTACTTAAGGGACAAAGTAATACCATCTAGGGACTTCCCTGGTGGCCCAGAGGTTAAGAATCCGCCTGTCAATGCAGGGGACACGGGTTTGAGCCCTAGTCCGGGAAGATCTCACATGCCACGGAGCAACTAAGCCCATGTGCCACAACTACTAAGCCTGTGCTCTAGAGCCCACGAGCCACAACTACTGAGTCTGCATGCCACAACTACTGAAGCCCATGCGCCTAGAGCCCATGCTCTGCAACAAGAGAAGCCACTGCCATGAGAAGCCCGTGCACCACAATGAAGACCCAACGCAGCCAAAATTAAATAAATAAAATAATTTTTTTAAAAAAGCAATACCATCTATTCCTGGAAGGAATACTAGCCATTCTGAACAGAACAAGTTACGATTAAAATAATAAGGTGACACTGCCTATTTTGTAAGCAGAACCTATTAACAAAGCTAAAAATTGAACAGGAAGAGAGGTGAGTTTGAAAAAAACAAAAATAAAAAACGTTGTTCTTTTGCATAAATCCCTTCATTCGTTCCAGATGACCTATCAGCTAACAAAGGCAAGCATCACAAGGCCATTTCTAAGATTTTATAAAAGGGAACCAGCTTGTGAAACCGTTCCTACAGATGGTATCAGAAATACACTCCAGCTCCTAGCCCCATTGTCTGCCTGAAGGCCAGAGGGAAAACCCCTGGTTGACCATAAAAGGGCTGCCTGCATGTGCCCAGGGCAGAGTATACAGGATCTTATTTACACGAGTATAAATACATGCCATTCTCGTGTGCTCACTGGTGCTCCTGAAGCCTGGCCAGAAGAGGTGGGTCCCGGGTGCAATGCAAACAGGATTCAAAAAGTCTGTGACGTTTTCCCAACGTCTTATGTACTTTATTTTTCTAGCTTATCTTCTCTCCTGAGAAAAATATCTACAAAGCATAAGATCACTATCATTTAACAGGTGACAGCTCCAGAAATACTTGAAAATAAGCCTTTAAGATTCAGCAGGAGAGAAAACACACTTCCCATAAATAGGCACTTTTTTCTAGTAACAGTACAGCTGTGTGAAAACTGAGGAATAAAGAAGGTATTTCTGTTCCATCACAATGGGCTATCCATTTATATTTCTAGAAGGCTAAAGTTTGAAAACTTCTGAGAAACATTAAGTGCACACATTACCATGATGTAAACCTGGCAAAAAATACTGGTAACAATAAATTAAAGGCACAGCAGGCACATGATACTTGGGTGGGGGGGGTGTAACTACAACACTGTGATCACAGAGCAAACATGTGGATGTGACTATGATTAGTTTCCATTTAAAACTCTTAGGAAACTCTGAGATTTCAGTTTAGTAACTTGTGTTAAAGAGACACGGTACAGATCTCAGAGTACCGCTTTCAGCTGGAATTAGTGTCTGATTTAAAGTCCCATCACAAGGCTACAGTGAATATTGACAGTATTGCATCTGATCATCTTCGCAGTGAGTGAATTCCCGCTAAAACGTCTGTGCTTGCCGGTCTCACTGTCCAGAGAGACTCAAACTATCTCCGCCAACAACGCTTAAAGGCTCCACCGCTTCTAGGCGAGGTTACCCTGTACCAGTGGGTCAGGTGAGGTGTGAGTCTAGCTCAACCCCCAGAGCATCAGAAGTGACTGGGGAAAGGTCCCCTGGGATACAGCTCACCTCACCTCTGAGATGCTCCAGGAGAATGTTTTCCTGATATTGACCTGAAGATCAACCAGTATCACTTCCCATGTACTTCACAAACCTATTTTGATAAGTCCTTGCTAGCCATGAAACTGAGCAGGACGCTGCGGGGCCCTCCATGTCCCCTGTTTCTTGTTTGTAGAAAAAGGCTTTAGTCTCCTAGACCTTCCTTGAGTTCCAAAGAGCAGACTCAAGCGGTTACTAATTAGGGAAGGGAGGGCATGCAGAAACAAAAGTAAAGCAGTGAAACAAGAAAAGTAATGTTAGCTTAAACAATAGTTGAGTGATCAAACAGAGTCCGAGTTGCTCCCCAAGGGATATACAGAACAATCTGACACATATCTTTGAGCTGTGCTGCAGAAACTAAGACCCCTACCCAGGTGGTGAATGGTGACTACATGCTGACAGCAAGCACTAGACCCCAGACTGGTTGGAACCAGAAGGCTGATGATGACGATTCTGGAAACACCACCCTGTGACCTCACCGCCAGCCAATCAGAGGAAAGGCATGCACCCCGCAGCCCTCACCCCAAATGCTGTCTTTAAAAACCCTTCCCTGAAAGCCATTGGGGAGTTCAGGTCTTTTGAGCATGAGCTGCCCACTCTCCTTGCCTGGTGCCCTGCAATAAACGCTGCACTTTCCTTGGCCACATCTAGGAGTCAGTAGCTTGGCTTTGCAGCGAGGTGAGCAAGGGGACCCAGCTTTGGCTTGGTAATGGGCAGAGTGCGGTCCCCAGACCACCAGCACCAGCATCCCTTCAGCTTTTTAGAAACGCAGAATCTCAGGCCCCACCCCAAGCCTGCTGAAGCAGAATTTGTATTTTATCAAGATCCCAGAGGGTTCAAAGGAGCATTCCAGTCTGAGGAGCACTGAGCTGAGCAAATGCATGCATTATTTCTTTACTGTCCTGCTGTGGGGCTGCACTGCATTGTTCCGCTAGCCTCCTCCATCAGGCTCTTTTTCTCCATTCTATCCAACTTGTTTTTGGAAACCCCTATATTCATTTTCAGCCTCTCTAGCCTGGAAGATGGGCAGAGGAAGTCAAACGTGTTAACTGGACCAGACATTTTGCTACTTTTCATTACTCTACTCTGTGAGGTAGTTCTTAATTTTAAAATTTTACAAACAGGAGACCTGGGAACTCAGAAAGGTGAGGCAATGAATGGAAGAAGTAACAAGTGGGTAAACCAGGATTCGAGCTCAGTTCCAGGCTCCACTGAGTCATACTTCCACCCTTTCCTTCCTCTATGGGCTCTTTTCACCCCAAATGTCCAGGCCTTCCCAAAAACAAGAATGTGATGATGGAGAGAAAAACCTCCAGGGTATTCAGGGCCCCCAGTGCCTTCTAGACATTGAAGAAGTGGAACCACATTATTTCATTCTTTTTTATGGCTGCGTAATATTCCACTGTACACAAGTGTCACATCTTCTTTATCCATGCCTCTGTCGATGGGCATTTGGTTGCTTCCACGTCCTAGCTGTTGTAAACAGTGCTACAGTGAACACTGACATACACACACTGCTATGTATAAAACAAATAACTAATAAGGACCTACTGTATAGCACAAGGACTCTGCAATGGCCTATATGGGAAAAGAATCTTAAAAAGAGTGTATCTATGTATACGTACAACTGAATCACTTTGCTGTGCACCTGAAATTAACACAACATTGTAAATCATCGACACTCCAATAAATTTTTTAAATAAAGTGGAACCACATGTGAGCAAGTCTGCTCAGCTCTTAACCAAATTCGAGGTCTCGTTCCAACACAGCAGGGTGGCGATCAGGGACCGGGTGATGCAGTGGTTAAGGGCAGGCACCCTGGGACCAGGCTGCCTTGCTTGGAGCCCCTGACCCTGGGCAAGTGGCTTACACCCTCCTCAAATTGGGAATAATCCTAGCCATCGCCCCCAGAGGTTTTTGTAAAGATTAAAGGAGTCAAAGTATGTAAATCATGCATTAACACATGGTGTATAGTAAGCACTCGGTAACGGTTAAGTCTATTTATTATTAGATGGAATTTATTCCAGTACAACCCGCCTCTGGTTACAATAAAAAGGTCCAGTCTTCCACCTAGTAAGCAGCTGGTAATATTCTTCCAAATCAATATGACGTTGCTTTCTTCTCTTTTGTTGCTTTTAAACTCACACCCATTGATCGCTTATCATTATTAAATATGAACAATGAAACCCATCACCAACTTGTATCTTTTACATCCTTTCAGGGTCACAATCAAGCCATGGGTCCGGGGTACCCAGAAGAGCAACTGACAAGTCGCCTGAAGCCTTGAAGACATAAACACGGGCCGCAGATCTACATGCCAGTCTGGCCCGTGGGCCAGAGCTTCAAGCTTCCTCCTTAGAACTGACTCCCAGCACCCAACAGTTCTAACAGCCCTAATTTCAGAACGGAGCCAAATCTGAGCCCTGACCCCCTTCACTGTGGTCTAAGTCACCCTTTTCTACCTCCCTGCCCTGCAGAAGTAACAAGCCCTGCAGAAAGCTCCACCACTCAGCTCAGCCCGCTACAGCCAGCCCCCAACCCCCGCTGTCCCCAGGCATCCGGCACAGGCACACTCCCTGCGTCTGCCAGGCCTTCTCACCACGCCCTCAGATCCAAGCTCAACGCCATCCTGCAGAGGCCCCCGCAACCTGTTCTCAACTGCGGGAACGTGCCCTGGGCACTCTGCCCATCCTCCAGTACCAGCCCCGATCCAGCCCCTGAGTGCCAGCAGCTTCCTTCTGTGTGTGCGTGTCACCTTCTCTCCGCACCAGACTGCAAAGTCCACCAGGTCATAGTGGTACCGACCGGGGTCCTCGGGCTCTCTGTAATTCATAGAAATTGATCAGAGGCCAGACAAGGAATCCACGCAGGGCTTTATTGGGGTCCCCGGCTGCAGCAGGCAGGAATGAAAACAAGTAACAGGCGCCCTTGCTCACTCCCCACAGGGCGCGGGGGCAGGCTGGTCCCTTATCTGGGATGAGGGTGGAGGCAGATCCGAGGGTCAGGGCTAGAGGGGCAGCTTAGGTGGTCTGCCCACCCCCTGGGTGGTGCTGTGTGCAGGGATCCTGCTCAGGACCTGCTTTTGCTCCTGGGGGCCTCAGGAGCGGCAGTTGGCTTGTGGCCGTTCTGTATCTTGTTCATACTCTGCCCCCCTGCTCAGGCCTGCAGTTATGTTTAGTCCCTTGTAGTTTCTTTGTGTCTGTTGCCACAGGAGATGTCTGTCCAGGTGCCAGCACTGCAGCAAAGGGTCCCAGGTCCCAGCCTGTCTCAAGAGGATTTGGACATTCTGTTCATCACTGTATCACCTGCGTCTAGTATCTTGTTGTCTATGTAATAAATGCTCAGGAAATATGCATTGAAAGAATAAATGAATAGGGGGTATTCTTTTCCCATCCCATTCACCCCTAGATTCATGAATAGTCTAGAGATCTCCTAATATTTCAAGACAGAAATATATGTATGTATCAATATATATATAATCTTAGTAGCAAAAACTTAAGACAGCAATACACCTCCTGCACAAAAATCTAAATCAAAACCCAAAGATTTGAAAGAAAAAAATGAAAGAAAAAACCTAAACTCTATTTTTTTAATTGATCAATTTTATTACATAAAAATTTAAAAAAAAAACTTTTGCATGGCAAAAAAGCACCATAAGAAAAAAAAATGACAAGGTAGAAAAAAAATATTTGCAAGTTATTTGTAAACAATGGGTTAATATCCTTAACTCTTTAATATAGAGAGACTTTCCCTCATCAACTTCCCTTCATCATAAACTCTAATATTTAGAAGCTAAACAACCACTGTCTCATTTCCCAAAGCAAGGGGAAAAAAACAACAAATGTATAAGTCTGTGAATTAAAGAACTTGCCCCCTCTCAGTTAAAGAGGCCACTCTCCCTGAATGTGATGGTTTTGCTTGGGAGGTGGAGGCGATGACCTTGCACGAATGAAACCACAGGACCAACTGACAGAGCCACTCATGCGGCTCATGTGGCCAAGATGCTGGCTAACAACTCATAATCTTGGGAAAAGGGGGATTGTAATGACCATCCAGATTCAGTAGTTTAGTTTCCATTTTAATCTGAAAAGTATCCAGTTATGTATCCATCTCTCTATTGTGATACCTACTCATGGGTTCAATATGGCTCCTGCATCACCTGGCCAGTCATCAGGAGGACTCCGGCCCTCTGCTCACACACCCAGTAACCCCACCTTCTCCAAACCAGCTGCTAAGAATGAAGGAATTAGAGAATCAGGACTCATATTCTGTCTTCTTCTCGTATTTGGTTTGGTCATATTTATCATCCCAACAACAGGATGCTTTAGCCTTGATATGTCTTCTTGTAAACTACAGAGTGTGTATTATTTATGAAAAATGGATAAAAGTAGGTTGTGTCCTGCCTATTAAAGCAACCTACAGAATATGAAAAGAGGAGAAGAGTAAGCCCTGTAGAAAGCACTACTTATTAATATCATTCACATGGACAGAGGAGATACAAAGAAAATAATTTTAAAAGTCAAGGAATTTAAGGTGAAATTTTGCAATGTCTCCTTAATCTGCCACCTAGAATATGGAGTATGTACCCAGGTCAAGGCAGAAATAACAGCTCTGGTTTCAAAGGATACAGTGACGACCTAACCAGAGACACAAAATGTATAAATCAGAAAAAGAGACCAACCCATTTAAAAGTATATTATACAATATTTCACGTGAGATGATTTCATTGATTTATCCATGAAAATTATAAATAAATATGTCAGAGCAAGGTTTTGACCTGTTCTGAAAAACGGATTTGGTATCATTTCTTCATTTAATGAGCATGGCATTTTTTTAAAGCCCCTTTTCTGAGGCAACAGTGACCTCAGATGTGCCCAGGTCACTGGAAGGAAGAGCCCCGGTCTTTTCTCGGGAGGTCACCTACTGTCATCAGGACAACCCGAACCGAGGGCAGGTCAGGATGCGGCCCACCAGCCAGGGCAAGAGCCAGCCTCTGCTCCGGTCCTTCCATCAAGGCCTCCATGACTCAGGACATGACTTCACCTCCCAGACAAGGAGGGGCCCCTGACAGCATCTCACCCACTCCCAGGGCCTGTTCCTGGATCCTATCATCCGGGAAATATCCAGAACAGGAGCATTAAAAAGACATCCTCAAGTCTATTTCAGAATGTTGAAATAATATTCTGAGCTACTCTGGTGTAGAAGGCTGAGGCCCAGAGAGCTCTCCGCGTTTCAAGGCTGGGAGCATGGCCGTCACCATGGCTCAGACAGCCCAGCCCCTCGGCGGGGATGAGTCACCATACATGTCTCCAGCCACAGAAGCAAGGAGGTCCGCAGGATGCACAAACGCATCTCTCTCTGATCTCCTAAGACTCTCGCCACGAGGAAGTCAACTGGATGGAAGACCAAAGGGGAAAATAGCAGCGCATACAGGGCCCTGCCTGGCAACCTGCAACTCAGACCCTGTGTACACACGGCTGCACCCACCCTGCACCCCAGACGCCCCGACCCTTCACTGATTACAGAGGGTCCCTGAGGCACTTTCCCCATGCAGAAGCCCGAATCTACTTCCCCACTCAAAACTCCCTTTTCATTGAGGATTCTCCCCTGAGCTGGCAAGTCGCAGAGCTCAGTGCACTTGGAGGGGTTCCAGCCTCTGCAGACAGAATCTTTCACTGTCATCACAGAACCATAAGAATTCAACCTCAAAATGAAGGCGCGGCCATGAAGTATGAGGGCAGCAGGAAAAAGTGAGAGCCAAAAACACCAATCATTTGTGTAATATCTTTGTTATTTTGGGTTTTTGTTTCTTTGAATTCTTTTATTGATTACCAGTGTCACTGCTTACGTGATAGATGAACCTCTGAGTGGGGATATCACAAAATAAGCACCTTAGTTGAGGTGTAACTTCACCCACGGGCACAAAAAACCAAGTCATCACTATGAGTCTTTTTTTTTTCTCATTCCCTAAACTCAATCTGCAGTGTCCTAAGTACAAACTGTAGGGTTTCTTCCAAAAAAGTATTCCCCAGAGCAGAGTTTTCTTTGTGCTTTACACCTGGAGTTTGAAATAATTTTGAGTCTTGAATTTCTAAAAAGGCAGTCACAGATTGAGTATCATATGACATCACTTATATGTAGAATCCAAAATACAACACATATGAACAAGTCTACAAAACAGAAACAGACTCACACAGAGAGAAGGTTTGCAGTTGCCAAGGGGGAGGGGTGGAGTGGGAGGGTGGGATTAGCAGATGCAAACGATTATACAGAGAAAGGATAAACAACAAGGTCCTACTGTAGAGCACAGGGAACTGTATTCAATATCCTGGGATAAACCATCATGGAAAACAATCTGAAAAAGAATGTAGATATACGTATAACTGAATCACTTTGCTGTACAGCAGAAATTAACACAACATTGTAAATCAACTATACTTCAATAAAATAATTTTTTTAGAAAATGAAAAAAAGAAAACTAAAGTGTGAGAGCCTGTGGCCTCGGGGCAGCACAGCCCTGATGGAAGCTGCCTGACCCCAGTAGGGGACCAGGACCTGGTCCATCGGAAGGACCTGCTGTGCTTAGAAGGGCGAGTCCCATGTGTTTCTCAGTCTACCAGTCTGGGCGAATGGGAAGGGCGGGATTCTGCGGTCCATACAGACCTGGGATCACGTGAGCCACAGGATGCAGCTGTAGGAGGTCTTTTTTTTTTTTTAATGATGGTTTATCTCACACACTTGTTTGTAAATAAAATCCATGGTATGCAACCTAGTGGCACGTTCCAGATGTTTCCAACAAGTGTGCAAAAAGCCCCACCATACTGTTTTGCTCTTTAAGGCTTAAGAGCAGGGTGTACAGACTACACACTAAGCTCGGGAAAAACAAAAAAAGGAGAAAGCAGAAATCCCCGTATGGTACCAGATGATCTCTCCTCTCTTCCTGGACAAAACTCTTAGGTCTTATGAAAACAACATTTCTTGTAAAGGGCCAAAAACAACACAGATCATTATCGTGATGGCTTGCCCTTGCCAACTGCTGCAGCCATGTCCAGCCTCCGGGGGAAAACTTAAGAGCCAAGTTCAGCTCTCAACCCTGCTGGGCCACGTTCGAGATGCCACCTCCTCCTGGCTTCTAAACCAAGGCTTGCATTATAGGTGCTTTCCTTCAGAAGAGGAGAAAATGCTATTGTTTCAATCTGTCCCCCTTTCATTTAAATCTGGTTTCCACAATTAGTACAGCGTGGCTTCAACTCTAATAGTAATACAAGCGTATTACAGGAAATTTTAGAACTATTAAATGTATTGCAGGAAGGAAAATAGCAGCAGCCCCCCTGCTTCGTTGGAGCCCTTGTTGATAAAATACTAAGAACATGTGAGGATGTTTCATTCTACTCTTCTGCAACCATGGAAGGATGTATGTGGGCATATGTACAAGTATCTTAAAATCCAACTTTCACCCTGCCTTTCCTGTTAACACGATAGTGTGAGCATTTTCCCAGGGTCAGACAGCATTTTGATCCCCACCCCTTATTCCCTGAGTAATGACAGCTTTGGATAATTCACAGCACTCTGTGAAGCTGAAACCGGAGAAAGGTGAGAATGTGTTATAGTGCACATGATGGGAGCCCACCTCGGAACACATGCAGCTCCGGGGGGTGGACGGGGGTCTCTTTAAGAGACTACAAAGATACGATTTATAAGAGATTAACCCACAAGGACCTGCTGTACAGCACAGGGAACTCTACTCAATACTCTGGGATCACCTATATGGGAAAATAATCTGAAAAAGAATAGATACACGTATATGTATAACTGAATCACTTTGCTGTACACCTGAAACTAACACAACATTGTAAATCAACTCTACTCCAATAAAATTTAAAAATAGGTAAACAAATAAAACCTTTCCAACAACCCCTGCCAAAAAAAAAATAAAAAAGAAACTAGAAAGAACCTCTTTTTCTGAAGAACCCAGAAGAGACAAATGTATTCTGTGGTGTCCTAACATTCCAAAGCCTTTGAAAGATTCACGATTTTTCCTTTAAATACTCAAGCCATTGAGATGTGCGTACAATATAGAAAATGAGGCATTTAATGTGAATCACGTAGAGAAGTTAAGAAGCATTCATTATCTTCTGCCTGAGGCTATGATCTCCATAATTAACATGCAAACTAAAGGTGGAAGTGTCTAATGCTCACTTGTTATTTTCCTACAGAGCATTAATATCATTTGAGTTGATCATTAAGGAGTCATCACACACACAGACACACACACACACACATGCAACTCACACACACACTGTCTGTGCTGCAATGTTCCTTTATAACAAACCAGCCTCAGGAAATTATTAATGAGGGGTTAGGAGGTTACACAGCAGCTAAGTCCAGAAGAATGTCTAAGCAAAGAGAAAACTACCTATTCAGAGGGAAGAGAACAGCTCACAGCTCGGGAGGATGGGCAGCTGGAAAGGAATTCCTTCCCAGCCAAGAAAGTTTCTATACTGCGCAAAGCCAACACGCAATGAGTCAGAACACTTCACATTTCCTAGCTGTGTGTTGCTAGAACGACCTCTGAATTTTTACAGAAATCCAGGATGGCACAAATGAGGCTGGAGAATTGCTTCTCCTTCACTCACCCTCCTGCCTACGCATTGTAGAGAATATCTGAGGTCATATGGACCTAGTCCTGGCAGAAGCTAAACTAAGAACTAGATGCCATATTATTTGTAACTTACGGCTTTTACAAGATAAGTAAGGAATGTACCAGAAAATAACAGTGGCTTTACACAGAGGTACACATGTACCAGCATTGCCAGCCGCCAGCAGCCCACTTATGACCCTTTTTCTAGGCTACGTGTACTATTAGCAAAAGCCAAATAGTGTAACCAATAGTTAGGGGTGCAGAATATGCCACCCCCAAGATATGCCACTTTGGCACAAAGACTATTTTGAGCAGAAGGCAGTGAAGAATCAACAGATGCAGGAAAAGTTCTCTGCTCTTTCCTTATCTGCCTAAAAACAGAGCATAAATTTCCCTTTGGGAAGGTGGCATAAATTTCTCCCCCTACCCCAGTACCTGGGTAAGTAGAGCTACCCATATCCTTGGAGACAGAGAGCCATCATGGAGATGAATATGCAGAAACAGACCCCACTAAAATGAAAATAACCCTTATCTTCCATTAATTTCCTCCATATATTTCCTAGTCACTTTCACACAATTTATAGCACTTTGTTAAAGTGGTATATAAGCCTCCTGAGTCTAACTGCTTCTTTGGATTTTTCATCCCTTTCTGTGAAGACTGTGCACATAAAATTAAAAATATTAACAAAATTTGTATGTTTTTCTCCTGTTAATGTGTCTTTTGTCAGTTTAATTTACACACAGCAAGGACTGAATGTAAGAGTGTAGAGAAAATGTCCCCCTCCTTCTATAATTCAATAGGCAGTTTGAAAAGCAGTGCTGAGTTAGAAAAATCCTACTAACACTTACAAATACATAGATCTCCAAAATGTCTATAATTGTTGAAGTGCTAAGTGACTATAAATTTGTGAAGTGCAAACATTTATAAATTGATAAAAATTGGCCAAAATGGCAAAATAAAAATGCCAATTGATATGTCTTTGTAACAAATAAAATCAGCAGTTCACATTTTTGTAGTGTTTAAAATTCACTTATTCATTCTTTCAATATTTGAGTGCCCACCACAATCAACGTAGGCAAACAGTTTAAAGAGGATGCACAATATACACATTTCTGTATTTCTATATGTTTGCTTGTGAGTACGCCAACACCAGACTATTTGTCTTCAATTTTGAAATCACTATTAACCTTGCAAGTTTTGATTAGTAGTTGTGATTAGGTTCTCTATGTTTTGGTTTCTTGCTGAACTATCTGTTGAAAGGGCAGTTTCTCCTATGAGACTGTCTCATGGGGCAAAAGTTAACGAGGGCTCCTGAGTGTCTTCGTGTTCAAGGTCATGATACCAACCCATCAAAGACAATTCAAATGGCAAATGACAATGAAAAGAAGGCAACTGCTGCTTCTGTGCCAGAGCCAGCCTTAGTCTTGTCATACTAATCTATCCAGAGAAACGTCTTTCTCAAGTTAGCCAAAATCTGAGCCTGGAGATCCACATTCCATGTGGCTGGAAAGATGAAATCCTTGTTTTCTAATGCAGACCAACTGCACAAAAGGTCAACGTTAGACATTCCTAAACCCACAATGTACTCAGGCCCCCAAAATGTTCCACATTTAAAATTTCTAAACCGGGCTTCCCTGGTGGCGCAGTGGTTGAGAGTCTGCCTGCCGATGCGGGGGACGCGGGTTCGTGCCCCGGTCCGGGAAGATCCCACATGCCACGGAGTGGATGGGCCCATGAGCCATGGCCACTGAGCCTGTGCGTCCGGAGCCTGTGCTCCACAACGGGAGAGACCACAGCAGTGAGAGGCCCGTGTACCGTAAAAAAAAAAAAAAAAATGTCTAAACCATTTCAAGAATAAATTTTAGTGGCAAAGAAACTGATAGTGAAGTGTCTAAATTGGTAGAAAAGAAACCAAATCCTTCCTCTAGGAATATTCTTCTGCTTCAGACTTCCCTCCCCCAAAACAGTAAAAATGACAACTGTTGGTCACATTATCTTATTTGTGGCATAACCTCTTTCATATGTACAATGAAATGAAACATGTCCTGTTTATAACCTATGACAATATATTTAACCAAAAGGATGACTCTGCTGGATTTTTAAATATTGGGTGTTTCAAATAAGCAAAACTTCTTTCTAGAGCTTTTACTAAAT
Source organism: Mesoplodon bidens (assembly GCF_964165515.1). Taxonomy (NCBI): domain Eukaryota; kingdom Metazoa; phylum Chordata; class Mammalia; order Artiodactyla; family Ziphiidae; genus Mesoplodon; species Mesoplodon bidens. The sequence goes on from NC_138176.1 coordinate 197,592,855, forward strand.
ATCTGATTTTACCAACACCCTCTGTCCACTTAAATAAGTAAGGTATTTTCCATAAAATTTAAAAGGACTCAAGAAACAGAAGCAAAGAATTTCAAGTCACAAAATAATGATGGAGTTAACCTAAATTATGGGTTACTTACTACACAGAGACATACCATGATACAGTCAAGTTTCTTAGGAAATGGAATACTTATTTACTTACTGTCAGTTACCACTGAGGTAGATATCAGTACTTATTACCATGTAGAAAATCAAATAGAAATCTTCAATTCTTTAATTCTTCAATTCTCTAAATCTACATTTTAAATATACACACAAAAGAATGTGGTTTTTCTTTTTTTTTGCAGTACGCGGGCCTCTCACTGTCGTGGTCTCTCCCGTTGTGGAGCACAGGCTCCGGACACGCAGGCTCAGTGGCCATGGCTCATGGGCCCATCCACTCCGTGGCATGTGGGATCTTCCTGGACCGGGGCACAAACCCGCGTCCCCTGCCTCGGCAGGTGGACTCTCAACCACTGCACCACCAGGGAAGACCAAGAATGTGTTTTTATTAGCCACTAAAACCACTGACAGCACTGGAACTTAATCTATTAATGTTTTAAGATATGAACCATTCTTTAACCTGTCATCTATTCCACTACAAAGACTTAAGTTGCAAACGAAATGGGGAAAATCATTGTTAGCAGCTGGACAAGAATGTAAATAGCACAGGCCAAGTATCCCCAGGCCCACGACACTGCCTGTAAATGACACACCTAACACTAAACATTCAATAGACTGAAGTACTAAAGGACTGCAAAAGCCAGTGATCTTCCTCAACATTCTAATATACAACCAAGGAAAGTTCCTTGGTATTTTTTATTAATCTGCACAGGATTCAAACACCCACAGTAATCAGTACAGTTTTTTTTTTTTTCAGCACCAAAATAAGATTTCAAAGATCAGTAAAAAATCTGTGATCATTTTAAAATTCTTGGGCATAAAAACAATTGAATATTTCATCTGAAAAAAAAAATGGTAAAGGAAAGTTTGTTTTCTGTTTTGTTTATTTTTAAGACAATTATTTACAATGAAAACATACTGAATTTTGTCTTTTTAAGGAAACACTAAGGGAAATCTCAAGGATCAATGTCTGGACTACCAAAAAAGATCCTAAGCACAATGTTTAAATTACTGAACTCAAAAAAAAACAAAATAGCTTCTTAAATATCTTGGATCCTATTCCATCGTAAAAGAAGGATTTACATAGTCAAGCTTCATTTGCTCACAGGGAAGTTACTCTTTAAAAACTTCTTTTATCCTACAAATGAGAAAGCCTCCCCCTTGCAGAATAGATGGCCACTTGTGGTCACCAACTATTGTGAAAAACTTTCGCTTGACACTGACTTATAGGACCATCTCTCCAAGAGTCAAAGAGCCAAACTCTAAAGAGGTCTACTAATCTGGTTCCTGTCCAGATTTTTTTCTAGACTAGAGTGCTACAATCTGAAGGAATCTGGAAAGAACCTAGGACTTTCAAAAAGACCATTATGAAAAGAAAAAAAAAAGACCATTATGGATGCATTCATATGCAAATGTCATATCCACCAGCAAAGGTGATAGCCTGTTTTCTACAGAACCGTATTCCAATCATACCCCTGCAGTTTTGTACTACCTTTGTCACTTTGAATGCTGTACAGGTGCCTAGCAGTGTGATTATAACTTAAATTACCAGATTTCTTGGTCTTGTAAAAATAGAAAAGATGGAGTCCCAATAAGGCTTCTGACATTTTACTGTTCTTAAAAATTTACCAGATGGTAATGCATTCAAAGTTGCTGTAAAAAGACAGAAACTATGTCTTCTTACCAAAAATATGCTTGGAATTTTTCTTTTTCCAAACTGGTGTAATCCAGGTCCTCTACTAGCAGAAATAAGACACTATATAGTAAAGATGGGGACCTACCCATCTAACCTAAGAAGCCATCCATAGACAACCAACAAGGACCTACTGTACAGCACAGGGAACTCTGTTCAATACTCTGTAATCACCTAAACAGGAAAATAATTTGAAAATGAACAGATACTTTTTTATGTATAACTGAATCACTTTGCTGTACACCTGAAACTAACACAACATTGTTAATCAACTATGCTCCAATATAAAATAAAAATTGAAAAAAAGAAAAGAAGTAAATTTAAAAAAATAAATAAAATAAAAAGAGGTTCTATTCCATACCAGGGGATGTCTATACAGGTAGATAAGCTTTCTTTTAAATCCATCAAAGCTCTAAAGTATTTTCTATATATTTCTTGATAAATTTATTTCTAATTGTTATATACCTCTGTTGCAATTTTAAATGAGATCTTCATTATATTTTATTAATTTTTTCCTCAGTATAGAGATAGCTTTAAAAATTATTTTAAAACATATGGCCATTTCAAAAAAATTTTTGGAACAGTAAAGTAAAAATCACTCGAAATCTTAAGAAAAACAAATATGAAGCTGTCCATGTTCATGATAAGTAAGCAGCACATCTAACTCCCCCCAGCCCGCAAGTGAGCAGACCAGGGTGTAACTATCTGAATGCATCACGTGGGAAAGCACAAAGTCAGTTTTCACCTCTGCTAAATGCAAGCCCTTCAGAAAGAACAGAAGTGAAGACAATTCACTCTGTCTCACAGAGCAAAATCAAAAGGATATGAAGATAAAGAGTCTGGTCCCTAAGAGCCCTGAGCATCTGTACTGCCTTAGATTTACTCAGAAACACGGGCACAAACTTGTCCAGTCTGGGGGCTGCACTTCTGAGGGTATGGTTTTAATTTGGATGTGACACCATACACACTGGCACACGGAGCGTGTGCTCCCTGCCATGGATTCTGAACTTCCCTCTCCAGGGTCTGCTTCTGTTTTGTCCACATGCCAGAATGAAAGACTACTTGCCCATAATCTCATATGATCAGGGCTGAGAAATTCCACTGTATTTCCAAGAAAAAAAAATACATTCTTTGAGTGACTTTCTAAAATAAGGATTTTTTCAAGATTTTTGCCTTCCAGGGAATAAATCACAGTTGTCAATCTCAAAGAAAAAAAGAAATCCAAACTAAAAATAAGAAAGTACACATTTTATGTTAACTAGAAAGCAGAAGGGGGGAATAATCCCAAACAAAAACAAGTGAAATCTCTTGAAAATGGCTTTTTGATAGTCATGTTTTTCTTAGAATAAACTGATGGCAATCAACGTTATCACAAAGTTCCCTGTCTAAAAATAAGTTTCCTGGAAATGATATGTTTCTTTTTCTTGTGAAGGAAATCACATTCTAAGCAGTCATCATTATAATTTTGCCAGTGAGGTTCTTTGCACATTCATTTTGCTCAGTCTAAGCAGAAAGATTAAGATGCACTCCAGTGCATCCCCTTTTAGTTCCTCAAAATGAAGCCAGACATTAGCTGCATCCTTGGTTGTGAAATAAGGCAGATGACTTCTTAGAGCCATCAGCCATGACCCATGAGACCAGAGGTCCACACTGACAGGACGGGCTGCCCTGGGTCAAGGGGGCTGCTTTCGCTTCACTTCAAAGATCTGCCATCCAATGGGGCTCCAAGCTCAAGACTCTTCCATATCTTACTCTGACACTTGACAATTATGGGAGATAAGGCACATGTATAATTACAATCTCAGGTAGAAAGTGGTGGATTCTGCAATATTCTGGGAGTTTGGAGAAGGTAGACATGCCAGCCTGAGAAACAGGGAGGCCGGGCCTTGAATACCTGCAGCCTCTGAACAAGCAGAGTAACGGATAAGCCGTGTGGACTTGCCCCTGTCCCGGGCAGGGGATATCCGACATCTGAACTGTTACCAATGCCTTCAAACTGAGGTCTAGCTTCTGCTTCTAGCTTCTCTGTCCTTTACGGTCATCCTGATGTACAATTTTTTTGAAAGCAAAAAACAAAACCAAATAAAAACAAAACAAACAAAAAACAAATCTGACCATTCAGTGGATAGTTACTGATCTGTTATAGTGTAAGAATATGAAAATGGAGGGAAAGACAGGCCTTAATGATTAGGACCTACAGCCTCCCCCTGCATCATCCAATAGGTCCAAACATGTCAGACAGAGCTCTTTACATTTAATGAATCATTTTTTCAGTCATATTTCCCACCAAACAGAGCTGACTTTTACAGAGACTGTGGTCTCTCCCAAGTCTACGCTGTCTGCTCAGAACCCTCCTCCTTTTCTAGTGAATTCTCTTCATCCTTCAAGACCCAACTTGTACAGCAGCCTACTGTGGAGTCTTTCATGACTGGGAAATGGAGCTTCCTTGGTTTCTTGTGGGTTCTGAGGACACCTCTGGTGTGTCACAAGCCACATGACTGCTAACATCAAGGACCTTAAGAGCCGCACTTTGTTTATCCATCTTCAGGATGTGATATGGTGCCTTGAACACAAGGTGCTCGATGCTCACCGGATGGACCTGGATTACTTGGTTAAAAGAGTTGCAAAAGCAGTGGTCCAGGGTTCTCTCTGTGCTGAACAGAGATGGGCTTTGTGCAACCGTTTTATTAGAAAGATAATAAAAATATGATGAGATCACAGCAGACCTTGGAACATGGGGAGAGCCCTCATGACTCAAAGTTTGGTCCTCATACTAGCATCACCAGTGCACTCACTGCATCCCCATCCAACCCACAACATCAGAGTACATTTTACTAAGATTTCCCATGTGATGTGTACATACACCAGAGTGTGAGAAGCACTGACCCAAGCGACACAGGAGTAACAGCCAGAATTCTACTACAGGAAGACTGTCGGCTATCAATCTCCTACATAAGATCAGTTGCTTGCAGGAGGGTATGAAGAAAGCCTGGATGCAGACGGAAGAGAAAGGATACTTCTGCCACCACTGAGGTAGCCAGCACCTGACCTGGGGTGATGACAGCGAGAAAGCAGAAATTATAAACATACTGGCTTTACCTAAAAATAGAAATGTTAATATTCACCCATTAGCTTAACAATAACTCTGTGCTTGATTAATGTACTGTATTGTAAACAATAATTCTATGCTTGTTTGATCTACTATATTACACATTTTGAATTTTGGTTAAGTAATGATATTTATTTTTATATTTTTCATTTATTTTTGGCTGCATTGGGTCTTCATTGCTGAGTGCAGGCTTTCTCTAGTTGCAGTGAACGAGGGCTACTCTTCGTTGTGGTGTGCGGGCTTCTCATCACGGTGGCTTCTCTTGCTGTGGAGCACGGGCTCTAGGTGCGTGGGCTTCAGCAGATGTGGCTCGCGGGCTGTAGAGCACAGGCTCAGTAGTCGTGGCGCACGGGCTTAGTTGCTCCGCGGCATGTGGGATCTTCCCGGACCAGGGCTCAAACCCATGTCCCCTGCGTTGGCAGGCGGATTCCGAACCACTGTGCCACCAGGCAGCAAGCCCCAAGGAATGATATTTAAACAGAACAAAAGCTGTTAGTTTTAGGTTGCACTCTCAGACTTGCAGTTGTAAGAGCAAGCCCAATAGGAGGGATAGGAAATCCTGTAATCATGTGTGTAACTGGATGCTCTAATGGGACTCAGGTGCAGATGGACAGGTACCAGATACCAAAGCGACAGTAAGACAGATGCTGCCATATGCAGAGTTTCAAGGAAAATGGCCAGAAGCCTTCCCTAAATGTGTAATCCCCCTGCTCCTCCATCCCACTTCCTTTTCCAAACAGGGTCCCACTAAGAAGCAGGCCTAGGTAGGGGGTGAAGAGATCCAGAGCTCTCACATTTAGAGTTTTATTTATTCCAAAGGACTGGGCAATCTCATTGGTAAATTGTATGGGTGTTTACATTTGAAGTCACTCTAGAACTCTGTACCTCTTAGGAGTGAGCTGATAAAAACACCGTCTTGCAGAAATATCTATACTTGGATAGGGGAAGATTTCCCTGCTCAGTAAGAGTCAGGAGCAACACAAATAACATTGTATTTTAATCAAGACCCAAGAGTCATGATCATAAACAAACCAATTCCCAACAGCATGATGCCAAGGACCACGGGGACATAAAGAAGGACACCCAGGACAGGAGCACAGAGAATCCCTGCAGAAAATGTACTCTGCAGACGTACACAGAAAACAGCCCTCTTTGGAGGGCATGGGAAACACATAGCAAGATATATTCTTCTCTTGAGCAAACAACTGCCATAACTTGAACCCACACCCAATAAATTTCTATGTGGCTTCAATAACTGTTAAAAAATAAATCAGAACAAATCTGTGTAGTGCTTACAGCTGATGCTAAAGATGCCACAGCAAAGAACCCAGAAGGCTTGTCTGGGTGTTCTCCTACCTTTTATGTCGTGCAGGCACATTTTTAAGAGCATCAGAACCAGAAAAATCAAGTAAAAATCATTAAAGAGGTCACTGACTTTAGAGATCTTCACACTAAGTGAAGAAAGTAAGACAGAGAAAGACAAATACCATATAATATAGCTGATATGTGGAATCTAAAAAACTTGGTACAAATGAACTTATTTACAAAACAGAAGCAGACTCACAGACTTTGAGAACAAACTACGGTTACCAGGGGGGAAGGGTGGGGAGGAGGGATAGACTGGGAGTTTAGGATTGACATGTACACACTGCTGTATTTAAAAGAGGTAACCAACAAGGACCTACTGTATAGCACAAGGAACTCTGCTCAGTATTCTCTAATAACCTAAATGGGAAAGGAATGTGAAAGGGAATAGATACATGTAAGCAGAAGCAAGAAGAACTACAATCCTGCAGCCTGTGGAACGAAAACCACATTCACAGAAAGACAGACAAAATGAAAAGGCAGAAGACTAGGTACCAGATGAAGGAACAAGATAAAACCCCAGAAAAACAAGTAAATGAAGTGGAGATAGGCAACCTTCCAGAAAAAGAATTCAGAATAATGATAGTGAACATGATCCAGGACCTCGGAAAAAGAAAGGAGTCAAGGATTGAGAAGACGCAAGAAATGCTTAACAAAGACCTAGAAGAATTAAAGAACAAACAACTAGAAAAATTAAAGAACAATCAAAAAAGGATGAACATACAATAACTGAAATGAGAAACACATTAGAAGGAATCAATAGCAGAATAACTGAGACAGAAGAAAAGATAAGTAACGTGGAAGACAGAATGGTGGAATTCACTGCCATGGAACATAATAAAGAAAAAAGAATGAAAAGAAATGAATACAGCCTAAGTGACCATCAGGACAACATTAAATGCACCAACATTCGCATTATAGGGGTCCCAGAAGGAGAAGAGAGAAAGAAAATATTTGTAGAGATTATAGTCGAAAATGTCCCTAACGTGGGAAAGGAAATAGCCACCCAAGTCCAAGAAGCACAGAGAGTCTCAGGCAGCATAAACCCAAGGAGAAATATGGCGAGACACACAGTAATCAAACTGACAAAAATTAAAGACAAAGAAAATTTATTAAAAGCAACAAGGGAAAAATGACAAATAACATACAAGGGAACTCCCGTAAGGTTAACAGCCGATCTCTCAGCAGAAACCCTACAAGCCAGAAGGGAGTGGCATGATATATTTAAAGTGATGAAAGGGAAGAACCTACAACCAAGATTACTCTACTTGGCAAGGATCTCATTCAGATTCGAGAGAGAAATCAAAAGCTTTACAGACAAGCAAAAGCTAACAGAATTCAGCACCACCAAACCAGCACTACAACAAATGCTAAAGGAACTTCTCTAAGTGGGAAACATAAGAGAAGAAAAGGATCTACAAAAACAAACCCAAAACAATTAAGAAAATGGTAATACGAATAAACATATTGATAATTACCTTAAGTGTGAATGGATTAAATGCTCAAACCAAAAGACACAGGCTTGCTGAATGTACAAAAACAAGAACCATATATATGCTGTTTACAAGAGACCCACTTCAGACCTAGGGACACATACACACTGAAAGTGAAGGGATGGAAAAAGATATTCCATGCAAATGGATATCAAAAGAAAGCTGGAGTAGCAATACTCATTTCAGATGACATAGACTTTAAAATAAGGAATATTATAAGAGACAAAGACACTACATAATGATAAAGGGATTAATGCAAGAAGAAGATATAACAATTATAAATATTTATGCACCCAACATAGGAGCACCTCAATACATAAGGCAAATGGTAACAGCTATAAAAGAGAAAATCAACAGCAGCACAATAATAGTGGGGTACTTTAACACCCCACTTACACCAATGGACAGATCATCCAGACAGAAAATTAATAAGGAAACACAAGCTATAAATGACACAATAGACCAGATAGATTTAATTGATATTTATAGAATATTTATAGGCTATTAAAGGAAACCATAAACAAGACAAAAAGACAACCCTCAGAATGGGAGAAGATCTTTGCAAACGAATCAACAGACAAAGGATTAATCTCCAAAGTATATAAATAGCTCATGCAGCTCAATATTAAAAAAAAAATCAACAAATGGGCAGAGACCTAAATAGACATTTCTCCAAAGAAGACATACAGATGGCCAAGAAGCACATGAAAAGCTGCTCAACATCACTAATTATTAGAGAAATGCAAATCAAAACTACAATGAGGTATCACCTCACACCAGTTAGAATGGGCATCATCAGAAAATCTACAAAGAACAAATTCAGGAGAGGGTTCAGAGAAAAGGGAACCCTCTTGCACTGTTGGTGGGAATGTAAATTGGTACAGCCACTATGGAGAACAATATGGAGGTTCCTTAAAAAACCAAAAATAGAACTACCATTTGACCCAGCAATCCCACTACTGGGCATATAACTTGAGAAAACCATAATTCAAAAGGACACATGCACCACAATGTTCACTGCAGCTCTATTTACAATAGCCAGGACATGGAAGCAACCTAGGTGTCCATCGACAGACAAAGACAATGGAATATTACTCAACCATAAAAAGAAACGAAATTGGGTCATTTGTAGAGACGTGGATGCACCTAGAGACTGTCATACAGAGTGAAGTAAGTCAGAAAGAGAAGAACAAATATCATATACTAAGGCATATATGTGGAATCTAGACAAACGGTACAGATGAACCAGTTTGCAAGGCAGAAATAGAGACACAGATGTAGAGAACAAACGTATGGACACCAAGGGGAGAAAGGGGGTGTCTTCCTGGTCCTGGACCACAAAGGTGGGACTGCCTTTTCCTTCCACTTTAGTGTTCCCTGTCGAGCAGCTCCGCTCCTGTCCCTATCTGCCACACACCACGAGGACTCAGATGTACGTCCGGGCCAAGGATCGGATTTAAAAGCAGATCTTGGATTTCTCCTAGACGTAAGGCCATCTAGCCCTAAGTTATTCATTAAAAGGGGGGGCGGGGGAAAGGAAATAGCAAGTCACACATTACACAGAAACTATAATATCCACCATTGTCCCTTGTTTTTCAGGCCCATGGAGCTGGAGCAGTTCTTTCTGCTGCCAAACCTCCAGCAGCAACATGTGAAAGCTACCAGTACGGTGTGATGCCACCAATTTTCAGAACTTAGAAAGGCTCATTGATTTTTACTGCAGTTTCTTACACAATCCACCTCCTCTCAGGCCAAGCAAGCCAACCCTGATGGAGAGAAGTTACAGGATGAATAAATGTTATGGTATCGACATGGAAATTATTTACTTTCCTTTCCTCACTTCAATTTCCAAATTTATTTCTGGCTTCCTCCCGCTAGCCATCACCAGCTATGTGCAGGACCACGCATTCTTACGATCCCCCTGCCCGCGCCCCCCTTTATTGGACAATTCTGGCACAGCCCTCATGCCAACGTTAGGGGAGGTCAATTAATATTCTAATGCAATAAAGCAACTCTTTAAAGCAAGACAACTTGGGAAAGGAGTTTTTACCTACGCCTCAAGTAAGAGGAATGAATGTCACAGTAGGTTGATATAATAGCGGTTTTACTACATCAGCGGCAGAGTTACAGTACCTGTAAATCAGAACTTTGGTTGGCTTTCTACTTTACATAGTTATAATTATGAGTCCACTCTTGCTATCCAGAACAATTATTTTACAATTAGTTGGGACATATCTGAGCCCAGAAGGAAAACTCCAATTTCAGTCATCTTATTTTCCTTGAATAGAACCCAGTGCTACCAAAACTCAGGTCAACTCAACTTTTCACACAAGGGTTTCTCACCGTTTTCTGAAGCTGAACCAACATAAATGTAAATGCTCAGAATTTTAAGTACTTTTTCAAGCTGCCATATAAAATAGCAGTAATGGGTCTCCACGTACCAAAGAAAAACAAACACACAAACAAACCAAAACACTAAGCTTGTAACTTCATTTTCAAGGTGGAACATGGTCAGAGCCTATAAAACATAATACCTAACCCTGAATTTGGACTGCAAATCTATCACTGAAACATCTAGTAAATGACTCAATGTGTTTACACAGCTCTGTACCTTTTTACGGCCTTTCCATAAAGAAGTCATTACATCCTTTCCCTTTATTTTGTTTAAGAGTGTTTGAATGAACCTGGGAACCACAAGCCAGTTAAACAAGCTCTCCTTAGATGGACGTGGTCTCATATAATTCACCACTACCGGGGAAATTTTCAAAACAATGTTTGTAGTTTGGAAACACCACACACTCCCACACTCCCAAAGTACTTCCTGTGCTTTATGCAGTTTTAAATGTCCAGCAGATATATTAAATAAGTCCTCCTTTTCCATTTTTCCAAGTAAAAAGTGTGGCATTTGCACTTCCTCCAGAGGATTTGCACCTCTGAGTGTTTTGCTAGGGTAGTTTGGGTGTTTGGAAATGACTGCAAAGGAAGATTGCAAGGAAATGTGGGATCCAGACACCTTAATTTATTTCCGAGGACGTAAATGTTAGTTCTCAAAGGAAACCATTCTAAAGCAGTTAGCTTAATGGGGTGCCCAACCGGTGCCCATCAAAAGTTATCAGTACGGGACTTCCCTGGTGGTGCAGTGGTTGAGAATCTGCCTGTCAATGCAGGGGACACGGGTTCAAGCCCAGGTCCGGGAAGATCCCACATGCCGCGGAGCAACGAAACCCGTGCGCCACAACTACTGAGCCTGTGTTCTAGAGCCCACGAGCCATAACTACTGAGCCCACATGCCACAACTACTGAAGCCTGCACTCTAGAGCCCGTGCTCCACAACAAGAGAAGCCACCGCGATGAGAAGCCCGCGCACCACAACAAAGAGTAGCCCCGGCTCGCCACAACTAGAGAAAGCCGGCGTGCAGCAATGAAGACCCAACGCAGCCAATAAAAAGTTATCAGTACAGATTAAAGATAAATTTTCTACCATGACAGAACAAGTGCTTTCTTAAAACAAACACACAGATTATCTAATTCTTAATTTTACATTCTTAATCGTGCCTGTAAACGCCAAGCCTGTTAATTTTCTCAAGAAAACAGAGGTTAGAACCAGTTTTTCAAGGGTTACCATTTATCAGTGAGGTATCTAGAGTCAACATCCTGGCCAGATTTTGACCAGGAACATCTGCTAGTTTTTGACTGTGGATTCTTCTACAGCCAGACAGTTTTGTGACTAACACAAAATGCAGATACAGCCGGGGCCATACACATCTCTAATATACAGGAAACTGCATTCTGAAACTGTAAAAACATAGTATGCTATGAGATCTAGTCACCTGTATCACAGAGGCCATCCACTGTCATATGGACCTCCAGAAACAGAGTGTAGTTTAGTTTAGAGATAAAAGTAAAGCAAGTCAGGAAACATACACATTGAGACATCGCTGCTTATCTAACAGGAAGCCTCCCCGATAACTTTTATTACCCACAACATAACCCTATTACCAGCAGGGGAGACCCGCCTCCAGGACACGCCATCTCTGGCCCTCGATGTGCCCTAGCCAATTCGGTTTCTCGTTTTTATGGCGTTCATCCTCCTTTGAATGGCTAAGCAGATGGCAAGTCACACTCTAGTAAGAAGGAGTCTAGTCTATTTCCAAAGAAAAACATGAAAATGCTGGAAGTTACTGTGTTCTTAAACCATTTGCACCCTACCACCACCATGCCTCAGGTTTAAAGTCAGATACATCAGAAATGAACCCTGCAGGTTCCCGTTTTTTTCCAAACCCAGGAAGACATTTCCAGTAAGGAACTGAATACTTTTTTGTTCTCGTCTGTTCCCATCTTAATCACATTTTAAGCAAACAGTCCTTCTTCATACATGGATTTTAAACATCACCTGTTGCCACAGAAAAAGACATTATAATGCTTTAATGACTCCCAATTTGCATTTCTCATCACCTCAGCCTATGACTGTGTGTGGCAACACAGGAAACAAGCTGTGATTCATTCCTCAGTCAGAAAAAAAAAAGATAAATAATAGGACTCTTTAAAAGACAGATGTCCTTATAAACACCCAGCAAAAACAACTGCCAGAAACAACACAAGGTGAGTCCCTCCCAAGCCCAGCTTCTGTCGTGTATGGCTCCTGATCTCTGCAGTGACTCTCAAGGCAGGTGCAGGAGCCAGCTGGGCAGTCGAGCACAGAAGCATCCCCATCTGGCAAACACTGAGAAGCTTAAAACAGTACGCACTCATGAACAAGGCTTTCCTGGAATGCAAATGGCCTGGCTTCGAAAAAAATAGCATGGCATCCACATCACATCGAATGCATTCATTTCATATCCTTAAATACCTCAAAATATTTCTAGCCTTGGGTCCAGGGAACCAGGACAAACCTCCCCAGAGGTTACTCAATGCAAACTAACCTCACAGGAATTAATTTTCCAGGAAATTCAAAATCCTTTCCCTTAAAAGTACAAAGGCCGTTTTCCTCCCTCCTTGCAAGGGAATAGCTTCATCACACTGATTCTATGTGCGCTGCCCCTTTATCACATCCTGTCCCACACCCAGCCTCCTTCTGCATGCCATCCGTTTTGTGAATGAAGTGTGAAATTAGCACTTTGTTTACATAAAGCAGGCAGCAGAGATGGCATGGACACAGGCTTAGCTTATCTGAGTGTCACTGAGGCTGTGCAGCCTGAGCTCGGACCCGTTCAGAACCTCCCAAGAAAACCCCAATAAGCCCTTAGCCGCTCAAACCAAAGTGGGACTGCTACCTGCCTGCCTAGAAAGCAACTGGAAAGAAAAGGTTTGACTCAATCTTAAACATGAAGACAACCTTTCCTTTTTTAAAATGAAAGCTGATTTACAATGTTGTGTTAGTTTCAAGTGTACAGCAAAGTGATTTAGTTACACACACACACATATATATCTATATCTATGATTTTTCAGATTCTTTTCCCTTCTAGGTTATTACAAAATACTGAGTGGAGCTCCCTGTGCTCTACAGTAGGTCCTTGTTGGTTCTCTATTTTATACACAGTGGTGTGTATCTGCTAATCGCAACCTCCTAATTTATCCCTCCTCCACTTTCCCCTCTGGTAACCTTCAGCTGTTTTTCTATGTCTGTGAGTCTGAGTCTGTTTTGTAAGTGAGTTCACCTCTATCATTTTTTATATGGAATCAATAGATTCCACATATAAGTGATATCACGTGATATTTGTCTTTCTGTGTCTGACTTACTTCATTCTGTATGACAGACTCTAGCTCCATCCATCTCACTGCAAATGGCATTATTTCATTCTTTTTTATGACTGGGTAATATTCCATTGTATATATGCACCACATCTTCTTTAGCCATTCACCTGTCGATGGACATTTAGGTTGCTTCCATGTCCTGGCTATTGTAAACAGAGCTGCCATGAACATTGTGAATTATGTTTTAAATTAAGTAATTTTATCATAAAAAAGTACTTTTTGAATTATGGTTTTCTCAGGGTTTATGCCCAGGAGTGGGATTGCTGGGTCATATGGTAGTTCTATTTTTAGTTTTTTAAGAAACCTCCATACTGTTCTCCATAGTGGCTGTATCAATTTACATTCCTACCAACAGTGCAGCAGGGTTCCCTTTTCTCCACCCCCTCTCCAGCATTTCTTGTTTGCAGAGTAAAGACAACCTCCCCCTGCATTGTTTCTGAGCTGCCCTGCACACTGCACCGGGGCCTTGCATCTCCCCTGCCTCTGCTCATCCTCAACCCCAGACTTGCTTCCATCCTGGGCTGCAGGCTGTCCCCTCGGCCTAGAACACTTTGCTCTTCTCCCTTCTCAAGCCCACTTCAAAGTATGTCATCTCCCCCGTGGGAGCTTGTCTCCATGCACTTCTTTTCCGGGCGGAATCCACCACCTGGTCAATCAGCAGAGGATCTGGGGGGTACGGTAAAGCCCTCTGCGTTCCTACAGCTCCTGGAGCTCAGAACTAACAGACCTGGAGATAAACTCCAGAGCTGCCGCGCTCCTTGGACAGCGCTTCGCAAGGGCAAGGGCTGCATCTCCTTCTCTGTGTACCCGGCACCTCGGGCAGAGCTCAGCACAGAACACAAGCTCATAAATTGCTGTTTAAAAACAATGTTCTAATAAAACGTTACACCATTAACTCATGACGGGGGAGGCGCGTGGCTGAGTCCTGGCTTGGAGTCAGAGCCAGGTCCAAACGTTCACCAGCTGCGTGACCTTGGCTACTTGGCCAGCCTAGCCTCGGTGTTCCTCCCAATAGCACACGGGGTGTGTGTGTGGCGGGGGGAGGGTCACAGAGATGAATCAGCGCCGCACCCAGCAGGTTCTCGGGGAGTCATCATCAACATCACAAAACCAGAGACCCACCAGGGACCCTTTGGTCCCACTGAATCGCCCCCCCGTGGCGGCATCCAACTATTGCCCTTCCCGGGAGCGCATCCCGGTTTCTCATGAGCGCCCAGCGTATACAGGTGCAATGCAGAGCCGCGTCCTTGCACACTGGTTACCATCAACGGGCCTCGTGCTGTCTGGGGATGGTGTTTTCTCTCAAGGAGCCAGACACCCGCTTTGCCTGCCCCCCAGACACTGCAACGACCCGACACACCATCCCCTAATTGAGAGATGGTTCAACTACTCTTCAATGGGGAAAATGCCAAATCCGAAAAAAAAAAAAAAATCACAGTTTGAAAATAAAAAGGAATTAAGCCTAACACCACGAAAGCAAAATTAGTGAAGCTTGCCTGGCAAAGATGGTTTGGCTTTGCAACAAGGCAGATGTCCAAGGGGGCGGCTGCCCCGTCACCAGGGGACTGGGAATAACCACTTGAAGGTGGGGCAGAAAGCCCGACATGAAGGCGGATGGCAGATAAGAGGGGCTGAACTCCATGTGAAATGGATCCTCCGACCTAAACCACAGAATGAGCTCATGCTACCAAAAACATCACGCTTACGAACTTGGCTTTAAGGATCAACGTAATTAACATAACTCCTCTTTATAACTGTAGCCCATTTGTTCTCAGATTTTGAACTCTGTAAACAAAATTTTTTTAAAAAGGTAAATGAATCCTGTTTTAGGCAAGCCGTTCGAGTCCACAGCTACGAATTTATTTCCTTGATGCTCTTGACTTTAAGAGCAGTCTGAACCTCTGAATAGAATGCCCTGTATAATATAGTGTAAATAAAGGCTAAAGTCACTCATTACATCCATTGCAAAAGAATAACAAGCTGTGTGTTCTAGAGCTCACTAAACCATGCTTATTTACTCACTTCTACGGTACTTCACCACTGAGACACCCTGAGAAATGAAATGTTCAAAATTGTTAAAAAAAAAAAAAGAAAGAAAGAAAGAAAAGAAAACCTCCCAGTGGAACCAAGCTTTCCCATGTCAGCCTTCCCCCTCAGCATCATCAAGAAATATGGCAAAATATGCCAATAAACATTGTTCATCCACGGACCCACTGAAAATTCGATCCCAGCACGTCACGTAACAATTCTAAAGGAAGTATTTCAAGTCATTTGCCAAACTGTCAGATTTCTACCCCAACAGAGGTGTCACCGTAGACCTTAGCCAGAGTATCTGCTCTGCATCGTTAATAGGATTATTCTGAGATTGCTGTCCTTAGCGTGCCTGTAAAGAATGTTTCAGGATCAAGGGAGCCCAAGCTGCCCTTACAACCCCCAAAGCATGAAACCTCCTAAAACAGTAAAGAAATGCATTTATGCCAAGTGTTGGAATTTGAAACTAGAACGCCATTTGACTCACTGGTTCCCATGGAAGGAAAACATTATCAGCCCATAAGCCATTGAACCCGGCTACCCTCCAGCGCGACCTTGACAAAGTCACCTCAGTGGTCTAGGCCTCATTGTACACATCGCTGTGGAAGGACTCCTGGGACCCTTCCGGCCCTGACGTGCCACCTGCCAGATTTACTGCAGATTTCTAGCCTGTGCACGTTCTCCGTGAGCCACAAGCAGAAGGTGGGAAGTACACTGATGCTGGAGTGTGTCGGCCATTCAATCTCACCATTCTGCGCAGTCCTGGGCCCAGATCACATGCATGAGACCCAGCTGCAGCACTACAGAGGTGCACACCCCCGTGGCACTTTTAAGAGAGTAACGAGCACCATTTCTAGAAAACCTACCCACCGGCTTGGTATACACGCTCCTGGTCATGTGGTACATTTACCAAGATGACAAAGGAGAACTCTCACTGTTGGCTCCCATCCCAACCCATAAGCAAGTGAATCTTCCTTTGCGAAAAGTCAAGCAATGGTGAAAGTTTCAGAATCAAAAAGCCACCTTCCAAGACGGGCGGCTGTTCCAGGCAACACCAGAGTCCTGCTTGAGCAAGGCGCTACATCCAGAACCGTCTAACAAATATTTACGCTATGCCACCCTAGTTCCAGGCGCTGACGCACCCACAAAGGGCAAGTCAGACAAGGCCACACTCTCAGGGACCTTACATTCTACAGGGGTGGCAGGGAGACAATAAATAAACCAATAAACAAGCATAATACCACAGTGGTAAGTGTTATGCGGTGAATTACACTTGATGTGATCAACAGGGGTGGTTAATGAAAGTGGTCAGGAAAAAGACCTCACAGAGAAGGTGGTCTCTTTAACCCAGATGGCAGGAAGGTGGTACCCAGGCCAAAGAAGCTGCCCGGTGTTGCCTGGGAAACCAGGAACAGGCACCTGAGGGCTGCAATCTCACGCCACGCGTGCCACGTCCCCTGACGCATCTCAGCCCCAGGCCTCCACCCTTGACAGGCTCGAAGCAAAGAAGCTGCAGGAAGGAGGCTTGAAGGAGGCTGTACCCTTTCTTCTCTCCAGGTCCTTCAAGCTGCAGGTGGGTCGGGCCCGAGGGCCCAGCAATGGGGAGAAGAGACAGGAGTTTTAACTCCCCTGTGAACTAAACTGTCCATAGCTGAAAGTGTCAAAAGGCTTAAGCATCAGTGTGGCAGGTGCACGGATCCGTCAGGAAGGAGGCCAGCAGGGTTGGAGCAGTGTCCCCGATGTCCCCAGCTGTGCCGGGCATTAACGCTGTGGCTTCTGCTCAAAGATGCTCCATCTGTCCTGGAGGAGTGGCCAGGCTCCTTCTCAACCCACTGGGGATGTTTCAGTATTTCCACAATGGGTGTAGTCGTACCCCGTGCTTACCAGCCCAAAATCAACCACTAGACGTATCCTCAGGAGACAGAGAAAGGGGATGCAAGGGAAAAAACATCACAGGTGGAGGCAGTGGTAGAGAAAAATAATTCACAGAGACTGTTTAACCAATGAGTGTACAGAAATTACATAGCGTCATACAGAGATATTCTGGCTACGGATAACACTTGCAAATAAAACCATCAGAGGCATCAAAAGCAGACCAAGTAAATGAAGGGACTTTTATTACGACTTCTACCATGTTGGTTGATACAAACAGAAACCTCCCCTCTGCTCAGTGTTCTGGAATAACCTAAGTGGGAAAAGAATTTGAGAAAGAATAGATATATGTATATGTACGACTGAATCACTTTGCTGGACACCTGAAACTAACACAACATTGTTAACCAACTATACTCCGATATAAAATAAAATAATTTTTTTTAAAAAAGAAAAGAAAAGAAACATCTAGGGAAATGTTTAGCAGTCTTGGGAACATTTCGGGGGGAAGGTGGACATTCCAAATGCACTAATTCAATTATTCTTTATTTAACACACATCACATTATCATTAGATTTCTATTTCTACAAAAAGTGTGCAAGTTTATAGATAAAACAATTTTTGCACCAAAATGTTGAAAAAAACATTTAGTATTAGAGAATGTCAAGAAGATATGTAAGGAATAGGTTTCAGGAAGGATGAACTAAGAATAAACCAAGCTAAGACGTTGGTGCCCGACACAGGGCACTACAAAATACACCAAGGAGGAAAAGTGTAGGGTCGGCCCCCAGCATCTATTTACAACTATTCAAAAAATGATATATAGTCCCTGAGGCTTCATACAGACCTTTGTACTTTCTAATTACCTTTCAGAGGTAAACACCAAGTTTATAAGGTTAAGGGTAGAAGGTAACAGCTGGGAGAAGAGGAAAAGTCACCATAAAATAGCAGGGGGATTTTTTGGTCACCTATGGTGAAAAGCAATATTCATCATTACATAATGGTACTTCACTTCTCCAACTTCCTCAACTACCCCAAACAGAGCAGAGAACCAGGAGGAAGTTAAAAAAAAAAAAAAACCTCTAGATAACAAAAATAAATGTCACAAAGGTCATGCACGACAACTTATAGACTAACAGGAAAGTCCCCTGGGTCCTCGGGCAGAGCTATGTACTCTTGGACACTATTCTAAAGGTTGTGACAATCTGCCTTGCAGTCAAATACAGCTTTGAAGCTGCTACGTAGGGCAGAGGGGAGTGGAGTGGATATGGGCACACTGCAATGGGAGGAGGGGTAAGCTGGCACTGAAAGAGACGCACTGAAAAGCCGTAAACACAAGGCACACGTACTGAGCGAGGCATCACCAGGGGACCATCTGTCCCCAGAGTAAATGGCCGCACAGGCCACAGAAGCCCTTGAGGACAAGTGCACAAACAATAAAGGATGTTCAGTGGGGAAAGGGAAGGGGGAGGGGCAATCTGGGGGAGGGGTACACTATTATTATGCTGAAAATAAGCTACGAGAATATATTACACCACACAGGAACATAGCCAATATTTTACAGTAACTATAAACGGAGTATAACCTTTAATAATCGTGAATCACTATATTGTACACCTGTAACTTACATGATATTATACATCAACTGCACTTAAATTTTTAAAAATAATGTTCGTAAGGAAAACCCTAGTCAACAGAGACATATCCCAAATCTACACTCACCACAGTTAATAGGAGAACAGTCAGAAACATGTTTCAGGGCTATGGGTAAATTAAAATCCCTTCCCAGTGACACAAGGTGGATGAGGCCTCATCCCACCGACAACCTTGTGACTGGTGTCTAGTGGGGCTAAACACACGCGATAAACAAAGTAAGCTATGTTCCGTTTCACTTGAGATGCACCTGATTGCCTCTGCTACAGCCTGGAAGCGGCATCCCAGAACTCACCCATTTCCTGGGAGGAGGCCTCTCCTAAAAGGAGTGCATGCAGACCACAGTCATTTCCCCATGGCCGTACAGCGCGTCCAGGCCAGAAACCCTACCTGCGTCAGCGTTCTGATCTTTCATCTCCCTCTCTACGTTAAATCTGGGGGCAGATCCTTGGTGGATATGTGAGACTTCATTGTCAGCAGTCAGATTAAGAATGAAAGACACAAAGGTGGGAGTTCCCTGGTGGTCCAGCGGTTAGTTAGGGCTCCGCGCTTTCACTCATGGAGCCCAGGTTCAATGCTTGGTCTGGGAACTAAGCTCCCACAAGCTGCGCAACGAGGCCAAAAAAAAGACACAAAGACACCTCATAGTACTGGAGGGTAAGATTATTTTTCCAGTAAAGTGGCAAGAACTGCAACAGAGTTTTGAGGAGAGAAACAAGTAACTAAAACAGGGTAAGTGACACTGAGCCCTCACACCTAATTTTGAAGTGCCTCCCTTGCCCCAGTCTAAATCCAAGTGCCCAGCATCGGTTAGAGCAATCAATTTCCACATATGACAGGGCTCAGGACACCCAGTTGATTTTGAAACTGAGCAGGCCTGGGGATCTGATGGAGTCAACCCCACAGGAGACTCTGGAATTCTCCAGGGAAGACAGTAACCATCCATCGGGGAGGGGGGCGGTCCATGGTAGACAGAATGATCTCCGACTGTCACAACAGATCAATTTGGACATGTCACATTTAGCACTTCTTCGAAGACCTTTCTGAATATGACGCAGTGCACAGACTGGGCGAATGGCGTTTTCTATGTGGTACCCTCAGGTGGGTCTGTACTGGGGGAATCAGACTCTCATCTACATTGAGAGGGGCAACAGGGCAATCAGAAACCAATCATAATTCAGTAAGAGGGCAAAAAAAAAAATGCCCACATGACGGAGTGGAAAAGTTGAAAGCCACAAAAAGAGGGGAAATTTCCAGCAAAGCCGCTCACTTTCCCGGGGGATCTTCCTTAGCACCCACCTGTTACCCTCGCATCCTGGAACCTTCCATGCGCGGGAAGATAGCTCTACACCGCCCCCTAGCGCTGGCCGCCCCGCTTCTCAGGCTGAGCACCGCAAGGTGAGCGGTTCCTCCACCTCCACTTACTTCCGGCTGCCAACCCTCCCAAAGGCTAAACATAGACCAGTCCTCTGCACACAGATTAGGAAACCACCCGGCTATTTTTAGCATCATGCATCTTAGGAATGGAAATGGCCCAGCCTCTGCCGGCAACACAATGTGTGTGGCCTGGCTTCACGAACCCACTTCTCAGGAGCGTGGTGAATCGACCCCGGAAAGTGGCCAAAGACCCCGGTGAAAGTTCTGGGCCTCGTTACAAAGCGATGATGGCACGTGGACCACAAGAAAGAATGACAAGGAAAGGACAATGACAAGTACACGTCGCGAAGGGACTCGGGAAGATGAGAGATGCCAGGACAGGCCTGATAAGTAAGTCAGAGCATTAGGAGAAAGGACCTGGGATGGAACAAAAAGAAAAAAAAAAAAAAAAACAGAAACCAGGAGCCAGGGTTACGGTGCATGGCCATTTGGGGAAACCTGGTCCAGTAAGAAGCTATATTTTGAACTGGGCATTTATTTTACGTCATAAAGAACAGAGGTTGGTCTGATCCATCTCCTGCCAGGGTACAAGGGGCGCTGTGGCTTCTCTGATACCCCCTCGCCCCCCGCCCCGGCCCCGCGCCCCCGGCCCTCTGCAGTCCCCGTGATTGGAGGTGGATCCCTTTGATCAGCAGCTCAAGCAGCCTGCAGGTGCCTCGTCCCCTCACATCACCAAGTCGTAAGAAGCAACCACAGTACTATCAGCTGATAAATGTGATGCCTTGTCTTGCTGCCCAAACAGCGAGTACAGATAATGGCTACAAAGGTCCCAGGAATCCTTATTTTCTCTCTTTTTGGACTCTAGAACTTGCTGTGCTTTCTTAAAGGTGAACACGCTGGAGAGTTTCAATCCAAACTTGAAGCTCTGAGACACCCCCCCAAAACCGACAGAAAAAGTTGCTTGTGACTTAAAAAACACAGTACAGGGCATTCTGATCTCCTAGGCATGCTGCTCATGTTCGTTTCGCACGGTTCATGAAGTGACAGCCTTCTTGCATTCTGAACAGATGGCATACAAAGCAGTAAAAACATGTACATTTCTTTTCAAATAACACCAAGAGCCGCCACTTGTAAACAGGGTGTTTAATATTCTAATTTTAGACAGCCTGCATTGACATTGTGGTTTCATGTGCAGTATAAAATTTCTATTTACAAAGTAGTCTCAAAAATGACTTCATAATGTTAGATCAAGAGCAAAAGGGTTTAGAAATTGAATGATGTAAATCATATGGGGTTCAGAGGCTAAGCAAATTACACACCCTGAAGCAGCCCTGGCTTTATGAAAGGAGCCTTTCTCCGGCTCTGTGCGATCCCAGCCCAAGGGAACTTGCATCTGAGAGTTTTCTAAACATTTCAGGTACACTTGAAAGGTGAAAGTAATTCTCATTTCCTATGCAGGATTAAGTCGTTTCCAGCACACACAAAATAGCAGTCACTCACCATCGCATATAAAAACACACCACCAGAACGGTAAGGGCTTCAGCAGTACAAAGGCACATTTAAAAAAAAAAAAAAAAGAGCACAAGAGAAATACATTTTTTTAATTCCCCCCTGCACACGTCCACGGGGCCCCTCGACCTCTTGGCTGGCTATCTACTTACTGATTAATTGATGCCTTTCCACCGCGAGCGCTTCAATTAATGCGGCTGACACACGTCCTGGGACACCCCTCCCCAGGGCAAAAAGCTCGGAGGAGAGTTAAACATGCCAGGACGCGTTCGTGTCGGACTCGGGTCTAGAGGCAGTTCTCGAACTTAGGACTCCGGCGACGAGAGGTCTTGCGAGCGCGCTGGCCCTGACGCCCCCCAGGGCTCCCAGCATGTCCGCGCTGAGGCGGCGCCTGCGGGGACACTCAGGCTGCCCCGCTGGAGCCCGGCGGCCGCTGCCTCAGCCGCAGGCTGCGCGGAAGCTCCGCGAACGCGGCGCGCGGGCCGGGGTGCGTCCCGCCCGGGCGCGCCGGGCGGCGCGGGCGGCGCAGCAGGGGACGGAGCGGGGGCACTCACCGTTCTGCTCCTTGGTGCTAGCGAGCTGGAGCTTGCTGCTCAGGCTGGACTCAGCCCGGGTCCCGGGTCTCTGGCCGGCCAGGGCGGATGTCAGCAGCAGGAGCCCGAAGAGGAGCATTGGGCTGAGCGGGCGGGCGCGCGGGCGGCGGGCACTGGGGCGGCGGGGCTGCGGGCCGGGCTCAGCGCCGCCGAGCCCCGCGGGCTCCTTCCCACATCCTCCCATCCAAGGCTTTCTCCGAGGGCCCTCTTCGGCGTCTCCAGTTTGCGCCGAGGATCAAAGCAGAACCTGGACCTGAACCAGTTCCCCGAGGTCTGAACAGATCCTGCGCCGCGCCGCGGCGGCGGGGGGGGCGGGGGATGGGGGCGAAGGCGAGGGGGAGGGGGGGACACGGGGGCCGCGCGCGCCGCCGAGGAGTCCCCGGCCGGGGCCCCGAGCACCTGTCAGCCGGCCGACGGCCCGGCGGCGGGTCGGGGGTCGCGCGGGGCCGGCCTGTAGCCCGCGGGGCGGCCGGCACCTTCCGATCGATCACAGAGCTGCCGGTCGGGGCGCTCTCCGGGCGCCGCGGCCGCCCCGCCCCCAGCCCGAGGGGGAGGGGAGGCCCAGGCGCGGGCGCGGCGCCGGGGCCGGGGGCGTCCCGAGCGGGGCCGGGGTCCCGGCCGAGGCCGCCCCGGGCCGGGCGCACGGAGGCCGCGGGACGCGCTGCCCGGCCGGCGCGCGGCGCGGATCGAGCACCTGGAGGCGGTCCCGCGCGCCCGCCCCGCGCAGCGCCGGAGGTCGGGCAGGGGTCGCGCGGGGGCTGCTCGAGAGTCCCCTTCCCCGCGCTCGGGTGGCGCGACGAGCGGGCCCCGGGCGCGGAGCAGGCCGGCGCGGACCTCGCGTGTCCCCTCCCCTTCCCGACCTTCCCGGCGCCGCGGGGGGTGGCCGGGGTCCCGCGCGCCCGGGCGGTCCGGCAGGTGCCGGCGCGCGCGCGGGGTGCCGCGGGGCCCCGGCGGGGTGATGCGGCCCGGGCTCCCCGGGCGCCACGCGACGAGCCGGCTGGGCGCGGCGGGCGCTGCCGGAGCCGGGGGACGAGGGAAGAACTTCCTGCGCCTCCCCGCCTCCCCGCGGCCCTCCCCCTCCGGGCCGGGGCTCCTCGTTCCTTCCCGAGGGCATCCCCATCCCCAGGCCGGGTTGGGACCCTCGGCCAGGCTTTCTGCGTCCGAGGAAGGAGGGAAGCCGGAACGCAGGGAGATCTTTGCCTCCAGCTTCCAGCCCTCTGAAGCAGGGAGTGGAAAAAAGTAAAAGTAAAGACAAATGGCCGGGATAAGAACACCATTTATTCCTTTAACAAACACTGTAGGGACCGAATGCCTCCTGAGTCTGGGCACTGTTCTAGGGCTGCAGACATGAAACCAAGCAAAAGTCTCTGCCCTCGTGAAACCTGCCTCAAATTAGGTGTCAAGCAAGTGCCAGGGCAGGCAAAGCACAAAGTGCGCCCACCTCCTGTCAAAGAGCCAAGGCGAACGACAGGACCAGGTAAGGCCGGGGGAAGGATGGAGCCCCAGGGGGTGAGCTGAAATACAGGCAGACTTTCAGGGCTCCTGCCAAGGGAGCCAGCCGCCCCTCCCAGCCCGGCTAGGCCCTTGGTGAGTACGGAGGGGACCCGCCCTGGGAAAGGTCCAGGGACGCTCGGGCGGGGACGCCCCCACCGTGGACCCAACTAGGGGCGGAGCCTTCCCCCTGAACGTGGCAAGCCCCCTTCCTCTGCTCGGATGCCCACCGAGCCCAGCCAACTTGACCTCTCTGCTTGTAACATCCTAGTTCTCTTCTCTTTTTTCCCCTCTTAAAATTCTCCGAGGCTCAACTCCCCTTTGAGGCCTTTGCTCACCTCTCCCATGGGTTCATTCTTGCTGCTTCACCACTTCTGTCTTCAGAGGGCAGGATGTTAAGGCCGATAAGGAAAGCCCAGTCTCTGACCATGAAGACGCCGCAGTTTAGCAGACACAGGCCTTGATAGTGTCTTCACTTGAGCAGCCCCTCAAGGCCAGTGTGAATCCATATT
Source organism: Mesoplodon bidens (assembly GCF_964165515.1). Taxonomy (NCBI): domain Eukaryota; kingdom Metazoa; phylum Chordata; class Mammalia; order Artiodactyla; family Ziphiidae; genus Mesoplodon; species Mesoplodon bidens. The sequence goes on from NC_138176.1 coordinate 197,617,469, forward strand.
TGCGCAGGAAATATGTTCTAAACGTGGTCTGTAGATCTGGGGGAGAGTTCCCAGTTTTAATAGCTTAAGGAGACTCGTTATGTAAAAGACATGCTTTATGAACACACTCTAATCTATTTGTCTTGAAACTAATCGCTCCCCGGTTTTTCAAATTCGGTACTTTTAATTTCCTAATCAGGATTTTTCTAAATGACGCTGTTATATGTCTATATTGTTGAGTTTGATGACCACCCACATAGAGTGTGTGTATGTGTGTGTGTGCAGATTTAATCCATTTGCTCTCACGAGGTTATAAAGGTGATGACTACCCTTTCTTTTGTATCGTTTCATATTGGCTAGAAGAGTGCCTGGCCCAGGGAGCTCATAAAGAAACACTCGTGACTGACTGGCAGGTTTCTTGACTGGAGTCACTTACATTCGCCCTGGACTTTCAGCATGGAGGTTGTATTTGAAAAGTTACACACGATCTAGAATAATCCTCCACCTCTGCGTTTCACCTCATCCATAGTCTTCAGATTGCTTTGGCACTGGCCTTATAAATAAAGCCAGCCAGGTGCCCCTGCAGGACTCCGGACCAAATCCGCCCACATCTCTATTGCCTGGGTTCCCTTCCGTGGCCTTGCACTAGTGTCTCTTGAACTGCTCTTGCCCTTGGCAAGGTTGATTATTTTAACACTGGATCATCCTCTGCTCCATTCTGCTTATAAACCCTTCCTAGGAAAGTAGGATCCTTGCATCGAAAGTAAATTTTATATAACCTGGAGTCTGCAGTTACTAAACAATAGATTCTGAATGAATATGGCTTTGTTTTGGCCTAAAGCATTTTCCTTGAGGAAAGGCATCTGTTCCGCCCACCAGGAGAAAATAATTGGGAACATTCTTTGTGGTTTTCGTGTTTTCTTAAAGCTTCGGCAGGCGTGCCCACTCCGGCTGAATATATGTAGTGTGCCACCTACAAATTCCTGATGAGGAACATGCCAGAAGGTACTCGGTTCTTAGCAATGATCACTTTTTGGGGGAAGGGAGGGTGGATGTCGCTACTAACTTTTTTTTTTGAAATGAAATAAGACTTAAAGCCAACTATCCATTCAACTAATCACTTAACACTCAGGAGGGCAGGAACCATGGGGCCGTATATTTTGCCCAGAAAATCAAATATTACAAGTTTTCTTGCTCTTCTTCTGATTCGGTCCTAACACACACACGCACACACACACACATACACACACACACACAGGGACACATGCAAAACAATTTTGACTTTTCCCAGAACTTTTCAGTATTTTAGTGGCAGATGACTGAGCAGGAGTTTCTGAAGTTCAGAGCGCTATGAACTGAAGTGTCCACTACTTTCTAGAATGACTAACTAGCAACCTAAGTGTCCACTACTTTCTAGAATGACTAACTAGCAATACTTCTTTTTTCTTTTTTTTAAATAAATTTATTTATTTATTTTTGGCCTCATTGGGTCTTCGTTGCTGCACGCGGGCTTCTCATTGCAGTGGCTTCTCTTGTTGTGGAGCATGGGCTCTAGGTGCACGGGCTTCAGTCGCTGTGGCTCACGGGCTCGGTAGTTGTGGCGCGCGGGCTCAGTTGCTCCGTGGTATGTGGGATCTTCCCGGACCATGGCTCGAACCCATGTCCCCTGCATTGGCAGGTGGATTCTTAACCACTGCGCCACCAGGGAAGTCCAGCAACACTTCTATACACATTTAAATGAGGCTGAGAGCTGGGAGTGTCATTAGTAAGCAAAGTGAATGCCCACAGATCACAGCAGGAATAAAGACTGTTCTGGGGGAAAGAAGAAGTGCAGTAAAATCTCTCTCAGAATCATGCTTTTCTTTCTCCACTCTCTCCAATTACCCCGAGAAACACATGACCTCGCTCTCTTCAGAGATCTCAGGATATATTAATACTGTGTTTTTCCACCCTAAAAACAGAAAATACACTTTTCCTTATATTTTGTTTATCTAGATCGGTCACCCCTTACCTCCCCGTGTGCAGCTGGAATCAGAAAGGCTTGCTTGCCGAGGCAAACGGTAGAGGCTTGTGTGGGGGCCCCGCTCTCAGAGGAGCAGATGTACTTTCTCATTGTGGCCTTTTGAGGGAGGGGAGTCCAGAGGTGAGAAGCTAAAGGTGTGTGACCCAGAGAAACGGGAGATAAGGACAGGCCTTGAGGTGGCTTTGCCCATTGAACTCAAGCTGCTGTTTCCTTCTGGAAATCACGGTTGAGTATGCAAAGGTTTTTTTGTCAGAATCTCATAAGTGCTTGTCTGACTCAGAACCCAGAGCGAGTAAGGAGCCAGAAACAGCCCCAAAGAAAGAGGAACCCTGGCCAACTCAGAGCCACCACATCGAAAGATTGTTTCACCGGGAGACGGGAGACCCCGGACTTAGGCTGGCTTCACTGCTAACAAACAGCACAACCTTGATCTAGAATCCTCTCTGCCCCTTTTCCTTACAGGAGACACTTACACTGGAGTCTGTCTCCATCCTCTTACTGCTTTAGAATTCTTCCGTTCTCTAAGCTACGACAGGTAGTGATGTCAATTCTTTTTCAACTTAATTGTGCTTCTGTGATGATACGGGACTAGGACAAGTTTCCTGGCCTTAACTCAGAGGTGCCTGGAGGCTGGAAAGAGAGGACGAGCAGGTGCTTCTCCCCAGGTCCATCGCATCCTGGTAGTTCTCTTTTACCTGTTATGATCCTGGTTGGGAAAGAGAAATTCTACCGATAACCAAAAAGAAGGGGAGAAAAAAGAGTTTGGAAATCACTGACTAAGGCAAGTGTCAGGAATTGTATTGAATTCAGGAAAACAATAAATTATGTGTGGATAGCCACCTTTTAATGTTTAATATCTGTGTGGTATCATCAAAAGATTCCAAGTGTGGTTCCGAGGTAAAGAAAAATAGTACAGTACATAAGTGAGCTGTAAATCATAAGGAAATTCTGTCGTCATTAGCCAAGCACGGACATCCGATCTGCTATTCCACAGAGTCCCACGGGGGGCATCCGGAACAATCCTGAGATCGGGGCACCCCCTGAAAATTCGGACAACCACCAAACACTGTTTGATCATATCCCGTAGTCAATAAATGTCATTTTTCTCTCCCCCGAAATCATGTGTAGGCTATGCAGGCTTCTGTCCACGTGGTGACAAATCGTAGTAAAAAACTCAAGACACGACCACGGATCTTCCTTTCTCAGACAGTGAGCCCCTTCTTTCAGAGGTCATGAGAGAAGGACCCTCTCACTTTGTGATCATTGTTTCAAGGGCAGTCTTTCCTTGGCTGTCAGCCTTTGTAAAAGGGGCCCAGAGCCTCAGTATGCAACTTCACGAATGTGAAAAGAGTGCTGTTTGTTAGCAGGCAGGGAAAGAGAGCTTAACTCATCTCACATCAAGGTTCCCTCAATTGCTTTTGAAGTTCAGGATAGTTCAAAGATTTGTCATAACCCTTTTCTACTGTGATTACTAATCTCAGCCGTCTGTCATCTTTATGGTCAGAAAAGTGCCTGCTCTCTTCTCTCCTAAAACAGCCCTGTGACATCCTAAGGCATCGTTTTATTTTCCCAAATTTTATTTCTATGGGCACAGTTGGCTTTGGTGCTTTCCCCATCTTCCCGGACCACAGTCTCTCCTTGCTCATTGTCTGGATTACCTTTTACTGGTCCTTCATGATATTAGGAGGGTAAAAAGCATGTCTTTCCCTGCAGATTGCTAGTTAAACAGAAGGCAACCAGGGAAAGTAAAAGTGAGGAGAGAATCATTCAGATTCAGATTTACTTTGTGAAGCACCTGTCATGTCCCAGGAACTGTTAGATACCTCGAAATATATTTTCTCATTTCATCTTCCCACCAATCCTTTGAGGAAAGCCGGAGTTTCCCCCATGTTACTGCAGAGAGTTGGAGAATTCATGGATAATTTGCCTGGGGTGACACTACCGGTGACAGGTACATGTCACCTTTGTCTCCCGACTCCCCTTAGACTCCAGTGCGTTTCATTCGACACTTTGAGGCCCTGGATTTTGGAGCAAAGCGTTCCCACGTGAAGCTTTTGCATGTGTCCCAAAGTTTTCTTCATGACGACTACCCTCCCCATCTTTGATCTGGGGTAGACCTTGGCATACGTAGACAAACTTTCGCACGTGTTCAAGAGCACAGTGCCGAGACAGCTAGCATCTTTCTGGAACAGCCTAAATAAAAGATGTGAGCCAGACTGAATCTGGGTCCCTGGAGGTAGGGTGGTGACTAAGGCATTGGAAAGCTGGCCTGGGGTCGAAGCCCACCCAAGACGTGGGCCAGCAGGAGCATCCTGTTTACCCTGGCCAAGTTACTCATCCAGGGAATGCCTCAGCCTGCACCATCTGTGGGCAGTTATGTCAAAGAATCTATCTCCTTGTCTTTGAGGACAAAGGGGAAGGAGTTCTCATTCCTCTCTTGCTGTTCATGATTGCTACCGAATTACAGCATGAGGGCTGGGAAGAAATACACTCTTTCCCCAGTTGTTCCCTTGGAAGAATCAATTTATGATGAACTCTAGGTGTTGGAGTCTAGGCTTCTTTCACGCCTACCATTCCTATGTGTATCTCTCCATGTGTTTCTAATTCAAAATTCCTGGTCTCCAGTGTTTATTTAAAGCCCTATGGCAAGGCAAATTTGCATCTGCATTGATAATTTTATGAAGGTATTTTTAGATAGGCAGGAGTTATTCAAAGCCCGAAGGTAAGAACTAACCAGCGACCTGTTAAGCCCTCAGGCGAGCAAAAGTCTTCAAATGGAACTAATTCCTGAAATGAATTCCGTTTGTATCTGAAGGGATATATGAGTGGAAAAGACACTCATGTTATCAATTTTTGTCCCATCGGACAGTTAGTGTGGAAAAAAATTCATTCTTTTCTTTCTTGAATGACTTTTTAGACACACATAAAACCAAACAAAAATGTGAGCATCAGCCAATTATTCTAGCCACTTTTTTTCACACTTACTGAGGCAAATGATTATACTTTGGGTCTGTTAAAAAACACTATTTTAGGGCTTCCCTGGTGGCACAATGGTTGAGAGTCTGCCTGCTGATGCAGGGGACACGGGTTCGTGCCCCGGTCTGGGAAGATCCCACATGCTGTGGAGCGGTTGGGCCCGTGAGCCATGGCCGCTGAGCCTGCATGTCCGGAGCCTGTGCTCCGCAATGGGAGAGGCCACAGCAGTGAGAGGCCCGCGTACTGCAAAAAAAAAAAAAACACAAAAAACATAAAACAAAAAACAAAACACTATTTTAAGAATTCAGAGCACTTCCTAATACCTCTTTCTTCCTACCTAGATTTCTGTTTGAAGATGATTATCACTGTGTACACCCACGTTCAGCATTCTCAGCCCTGAAGGGGGAAGAAATGTCCCAGCTCTCAGAATCTGTGTGGTCTGGTACATGACTCGACTGTCACCTAGTCTGTGAAGTATAGTAGCCTATTTTCATTTTACATCTTGCAGAGCTGTTATCACATTACTACCTTTTTGATTGAAATGTCCACAATGAAGTACTCTACAATGGAGTTTCTACAAATGATGGATAAATTAATTAATGACAACTCTGTGCATAACTATTAATACAATCCCCATTTTAAAGATGAGAAACTGAGCCCCAGGAAGGCTTTGTAACTTGACCAGAGTCACATGTTTGTGAGTAGCAAAACCAAGCAGGACCCTGCGGGGCTACTGGTCTCGGAAGCCTTTCCGTCCCCCATTTCTTGTTTGTAGGTAGCAGGCTCCAGCGTCCATGGCCTTCCCATGGAGGTTCAAACAGTTGCTAATCAGGGAAGGGAGGGGATGCAGAGACAAGGGAAGATCAGTCAAGAAACAATGGTGCAGCCTTGGGGCAGGGTCCCAGTTCCCTCTCCAGGGATGCACAGAACAATGTCTTTGAGTTGTTTACAGAACTAAAACCCCCATCAAATGGAAGATGAAGCATTCTTCATTCTAGAAGACAGGAAGCACAGAAGCTCATCAGGAGACCTCCTGAGGCCGGATTAAAGGAGCACAGGCCCTGCACACACCCTGGTTCTTATCAGCAACCCCACCCTGGAGCCATTGCTATAAAACTCCTCACCAAATCCTCCCGGGTTGGGACACACAGTTTTCAAAGGCAGGAACCTGCTGTGTCCCCCTTTGCCTGGAAAAGTATTAAAGCTCTTCCTTTCTACTTCACCCAGCTGTGTCTCCAAGATTCCATTCAGCACCGGTGCACGGAGGCGGAGTTTTCTGCATCAGTATTGAAGCCAGAATTGGAATGCGGGTACTTGGTTCCGGTGCTGGCACTTTAAACCATCACGTTTTCATTCCTCCATGAGTGTCTCCAAAAAGACATTTCAGACTTATGAAATGTACATTTATATTAAGCACTTGGTGTTTATTTTATGACTCCACACCGTTTTAGTCATAAATATGTAACTTAAAAATTCTACTGCCAACAACAAACATACATCATTTTGATTCTGGGCTCACATCAAAAGGACAGTGCCCCAAGCCTACAGGAACTAGGCACTCAGTCAATGAAACCATCACGGTGTCTTAGATGGAATACCCTTTTTAGTGGCTATAGAAATGTTGAAATGAATCTTCTGAAACCATCCAAAGGGAAAAGGGTCAGTTGCCCTGATTCTTAGCGAGAAGACTTTTTGCCATAAAATCGCCATTACTGTGTTCCTGGGTCTGACAACCTGTGATGAAGGATTTCAGAAACTGATTTGAAGGATTATTATTTGATAAGTGCAGTATGTTAAGTATTGGGATTCAATTTGTATTCAAATCAGTTTCTGAAGGACAGAAGTAGGAAAAAGCAGAGGCAGTGATGTGACTAACTTGTTTCTGGGGAAAGGTGAACGTTCTAAGTAGGAGACAAGAGTTTCTGTTACCGCTAACCTTGAGATCATCATGGACTTGACCAAGACGGCAATCTTGTCGGGAGATTCGATGCATGCATGCTGCTGGACCCAAGAAGCTACAAGGTAAATAAAAGGCATTATTGTTGCCCTCAATGAGTTCCCCCTGATTTGGGGGCATCCAATCATCTTCGAGTGTGTTTGTTTCCACCTGTGATGTGACCTGTCCTCTTGCATTATCTACAGTCTGCAGAAAGCCCTGCAGACTGCACTCTGCCTGGTCCACTCTTAATGTTCCCGAAAGCTGTCCTCAGGTTACCAGCTTCATCTGTTTAAACACAAAGCTGATCACAGCCTGATCCCTGCTCTAAAAGTCTGAGCCTCCCCCTTGACTGCAGGAGAAAAAAAAAACGTTCCCCTTGGGTGTGATCTTCTCTTCCTTACCCACTGGGTCTCACACTCCCCATGCACCACAGTTCCTGTACTCACACTTGCTGGTCTTTGCTTCTTTTCTTATGCTCACTCCACAGTTATAGATAGCTCAATCTGGGACTTCTTCTATTCTGTTTTACTATTCTTATCAGCTTCTTTTTTCCCAATACTTAACATACTGCACTTATCAAATAATAATCTCTAACTCTACTCTGTGCCAGGCACCATTCTAAAGATTTCATGTATACTCACATCTTCATTCTCACTGCAAACATACAAGATGGGTGTATTACTTTTTAATTTATTTTATTGAAGTATAGTTGACTTTCAGTGTTCTGTGAGTTTCTGCTGTACAGCAAAGTGACTCAGTTATACACATGTATACATTCTTTTTCATATTCTTTTCCATGATGGTTTATCACAGGATATTGAATATAGTTCCCTATGCTATACAGTAGGACTTGGTTGTTTATCCATTCTCTATATAATAGTTTGCATCTGCTAACCCCAAACTCCCAATCCATCACCCCCCCAACCTCCTCCTTGGCTACCACAAGTCTGTTCTCTATGTCCGTGAGTCTGTTTCATATATAAGTTCATCTGTGTCATATTTTAGATTCCATGTATAAGTGATACCACATGGTATTTGTCTTTCTCTGTCTGAGATGGGTGTACTCAATAGGATTTACAGAGAAGCAGAGTAAGAACCGAGAGGCCAAACAATTTACCTAAGACCACTCAGGCTGTAGGTGGCAGAGCCAGGTCTTGAACTTGGTAAGTCTAATTCTCGAGTCCCTGCTTTTGACCATCACTCTGCCTCTAACAGAAGGTGTCCAACCAGTACAGGAGGCTGTGTAGATGCCCAGTCACCATCTAAGCATTGAAGTCAGAGGTACAAGCTAGCACCTTTTTTTTTTTCCTCTCCAAAAGGCTGTTATTAATTCAGTGGAGGATTTTATCATTAATGGTGTCTTAAAATAAAGATAACACTAAGTAATTTTTTTGGCTGAATAAAGAAGTCTTTCCCTAACTTCTCTCCTTTTCTCACCATCACTGAGTCATCAGCAGGGTAAGTCTCATCCTTCCAAAAACTTTCTAGGACAAATCCTTAGCCCCACTGCCGCCAAATTAATGATAATATCCTTTAGTTTTGCTGATGCACCCTCCCTGAAATTGACTGTAAATGCTTTGATGGCAGAAATCGTGCCTTCTCTCTCTTTCTTGTTTTCAATCTAACCACCCCTGGACCGCCTGCCCACCACAGCACTTAACTCTGCATGTGTGCACTTCCATGTTGAACACATCTTTTAATAGCTGGTGAGTGAAATTAACAAAAGTATGAAGTAGCCAAATGCAGTTACACCCATGATAAATCTTCATGGAAGAAAAATGAATGAGGAGCAGCTCCTTCTGACATAGTGACGGAGACTGGAGCCATGTGGAGTTCATTTTCTTGCTTGGCTGTCAGTCAGAGTTGCGGAGCTTGTAAACGGAAGAGCTAAATTATGGAAAACAGGAGTCAAAATGTACAAATCTCTAGGCTCACACCTAAGTGAAAATTATTCATATAATTTTATTTATTTGATGAGCTGAAAGAAGACCAGGTGAGCACTTTCCAAAATGGAAGCAATGCAGAATCTGTCTTTTCAGAAGTCCTATGGTAATACTTATTCCAATATTACAAGGTTATTTCTAAAGCCTGGCAAACAGCCCAATTCATATTGCCTGTATGGTTTAAATAGAGTTATGATAGAAAAATCTTATGTAACAGATGGTTCACAAGACTCTAATAGCCAATCTGTTATAGCCAAGATGTCATCATTTTGAAAAAATAACTTCTATGAAAGTATCTTCTTCATATTTTGAAAGTATGATGTCAAATGAAATCTTTTGTTTTTTTAATTTTAGATTTTAAATTTGTGTGTTACAATTTAAAACATGTATGTGTGTGAAAGCATGTGGTTTTGAAATAATAATTGCTGACTGTTGCTGCCTGGAGAGAAGAAATTTCAAGAGCCACCGAGCTAAAATGGGAAATGAAGGGTCGCTGTTTATGAAGATTCATATGTAAAGTAATTTAATGAAATGACAATTCACTTTGCATCTCCTGTGCTTTGGGCAGTTAATTTTACTGTGAAATATTAGACTTCAGCTCTGAGTTAATATCTTACAAAATAAAGAAACTGACGTGGACTGAGCCAAACGTGCCACTTCATGATTTTTTGTCTTATCTGGCACCAATTCATTACTTTAAAAACAACATATAGGGAACTATACTCAATATTTTTAACACCTATAAGGAAAAGAATCTGAAAACGGATATGTGTGTGTGTGTGTGTGTGTGTGTGTGTATATAACTGAATCACTTTGCTGTATACCTGAAATTAACACATTTTAAATCAACTATATTTCAATAAAAAAACAATTTTTAAAAAAACATATGCTGAGATTTTATTCTTAGAAATAAATTAATTCATAACACAGTAATGAAAAAAACTTCCTTAATGAGCTTAGGTAAAATATAATTACTCTCATGATGCTTTAAGTTCATGAAAATTGATTCTATTTATTGTGACCTAAAAATACTGTTTATAAATGGAGTATCATCTATAAAAAAAATTGAATCACTGTGTTGTACACCTGAAACTAATGTAACATTGTAAATCAACTATAGTTCAATAAAAATAAATAAATAAAAATGCTTTCTATGATACTTTCCTTGTTCCTTTCACCACAGATGCTGAAATGATGCATTTGCAGCTGACATGGTATGGAGTTTCCAAGCACTGCCTCATGTAAATGTCCCTCGTGAAGTTGATCAGGCACAAAACTTCACAGGAGAAAGGTAGCATATATTTCTGAAACTCGGAATGAGCTTTCATTAGTAATTTAATTTTGAAAGAGTTTAAAATGTTTTACAATATACCAAATGTTGATGCAGGATGTTAATTTATTGTAGGACATCATGTTACGATGAGAAGTACACACAATTGGAAGTTCTGTGTTCTACCACAATTAGATCTGTGACTTTAACAGCAAGGAAAAGTTAACTTGTCTGGTCCTTAGTTTCTACAACTACAAAAATGAAAGTTTATCTGGTTGATTTCAAGATTCTATTTCCAACAATTTCTGATTCAATATACACTTAGTTTCTTTTTTACTGGAAAAAATATCTTTTCTCATAGTCTTTCTTGTGTGGAAACAATTACATCTTAAAGGATGTCCTTTATTTTTCTTTAAAGGGAAACAACCTGTGTCCAGAAAGCTCCTACTTAGCTGGACATCACATCAGAGCAGTCATGGTTTCTTAGAGATCTGCCTGCCTTGACCTTAAAGACTTTTCTGACCAGAGGCAGTATATAGATCACTCTAAAAATTTTTAAATGTTTAAAACAACAGAAAAACAAACAAAAATATTACTGGGTTGGGTGGGGGAGAATGTGAAATCTAAAAAAAAGAAGAAAGAAAAAAAAAAAAACTCCCAAGGGAGAAAGATAAGGATCCTATAATCAAAATTTCCATGTGTTTAGAAAAAACTATTATCCAAATTATTCTTCAAGTGTTTAACAGTTTAGGATTTTTATTCTGCCTTTGGTCATTATCTTTTCATATGAATATGAGTTACAAAGTGACAGTGGCCAATTTCCGCTTTGGCTTCTGCTGGTGGTTCTGCAGTGGCAAGCCTGTGATGTTTGAACTCCATGGAGCAATATAAAAGGATATTGATTGATGGCTCTGTCTTCTATACATATGCAAATTGTGTTTGCATTAATATTAATATTGTCTAGATACAAAAGGAAACATTTCCTTTATCATTATATCATAATAATGAATATTAATATCTTCTAGACTTCAATGTAAATTAAAAACACTACAGTTATTAAAACTTATCTCCCGACATTCTGCTATGGATTTGTTCTTTGCCTTCCTCTGAATCTAATATCGTGTGGTTATTCACGTCGAAAACACCAGGAGGCACATACAGGAGACTCTGTATCTGTTACTATGGTGACTCTTGGACATATTTTGAAAGAAAAAGCAACCATTATTATGCATAAATTTAAATACTACTGTCCACCTTTTTTAGAATTGCCGTTGGAAATTAGACATCGCATTTCAAAAATTGTTTAAAGTCGTATGCTTCCTATCTTTCTTCTCAAGGAAAATATAGCTAGTTGGAACAACACAAACAAATAGCTGAGTTTTTAAGGAGAGTAAACTACAACTTTTGTTCTCCTCTAAAGATGCTGACACATTATTCTGTACGTAGGCTCTAGAGACAGTCTGATCTGGCTCAAATCATAGCTCTGTCACTTATTGGATGTTTATTTCCCTCTGTAACATAAAAGGAACCATAAAGAGGAATTGGAATGCATTATGGATAAATCTGATTTGAGTATGCAGACCAAAATCACTTTTAGGGTGAACGGACAGAGAAATAAATGTACAATATCTTATAGTATTTACTGATTTAAAGTGCCATGATTAGCATCTTAGAGACTCTTTTGCAGATCATGCATCATAATACTGTAATTGATACAGGTGTATTCTAAAGTTGTATTTTCAGTATTTTATTTTCACCTTTTTCCAAAAAAGTATTGACTATGAGTATCGGGCACTGTGCTAGGTCCTGGGAGACAATTGACAGTAGCCAGGATGAAGCCCTGAGAATCTCTAATACGTAGACTCTGGGTCGAGAAGAACAATTGAGAAAAGGGGTCTAAGAAGAGCCAGGCTTGTTATGTGTAACAAACACAAGACATGTCAGGAGAGCTGGGGAAAGAGTACACGTTCAGTTGTTAGAGGTAAGGAATGTGGTTACTGGGTAGCAACTGTGGGAACTATTAGATAAAGAGCACATTGGATTTGGGACCATAGAAGTTATTGCTGACCTTGACAAGAGCCGTTTTAGTGGTAAGGCAATGACAGTAGCTAGAATGGGATGAGTGGAAGATTTAATTGCAGATTGGTTTTTAATTTAAATAATCCATTGTATTATCATTTATATACAATTAATTTGTGCATTTTAAGTGTACACTTTGGTAAGGTTTGCCCCACATAGACACTGATAGGGAACTGATGGGATGACCATGTGAAGACACAGCAAGAAGGCAGCCACGTGTAAGCCAAGGAGAGAGTCCTCGAAGAAGTCAAGAATGCTCCCGCCTTGATCTTGGACTTCTAACCTCCAGAACTGTGAGAACATAAACCTCTCTTGTCCAAGCCACCCAGGCTATGGTACTTTGGGCTCTTTGCTGGGGCTATGGCAGCCCTAGCAAACGAACACAAGTGTCTGCTCCCCACCACCTTGGGCAACTTGTCTTCTTATTAAATGATGAGAGTTCTCTCTATATTCAAGATACGTCTTTGTCAGATATGTCTTTTGTCTTTTCTCATATTAATTGAGAACATTTTCTCCCACTCCATGGTTAGCCTTCTTAGGTGCTTAATGGTATCTTTCAAAAAGAAAATATTTTAATTTAGATAGAATCCGAGTTATCGTGTTTATTTCAGGGTTTGTGAAGTTTCTTATATCCTACCTAAGAAATCTTTACCTACTCAAATTTATACGATTTTCTCCTATGTTTTCTTCTGGAATTTTTATAGTTTTTGTCCATGATCCATTTCAAGTTAACATTTGGGTATGGAGGAAAGTGAAAAAAATTACATTTTTCCCCATTATGCATATCTAATTGTTCCAAGACTCTTTGTTGCCAAGATTTTACTTTTCCCAATGAATTAACTTGGCACCTTGGTTGATAATCAGTTGAGCACATTTATGGGTCCACATCTGAACACTTCGTTCAGTTCCCTAGATCTGTATTTCTCTTTTTCTGCCAATTCTGTGCCTTCTGAACTATTGTAGCTTTAGAGTAAGCCTTGAAATCAAGCAATGTGAGTCCTCCAGGTTGGTTCTTTTTTTTTTTTTTTAATTGCTTTGACTATAGATAATTTGAATCAGTTTGTCAAATTCTACCCAAAAATCCTGCTGGAATTTTTATTAAGATTACTTTAAATCTATAGATAAATTTAGGGAGAATTGACCTCCTAATAATATCAAGGCTCTCAGTCTGTGAACATATTCTGACCCATATCCCTCATTTATTTAGGTCTTCAGTTACTCTCAGCAATGTTTGGTAGTTTTCAGTAGACACATTTTGTACATAATTTGTGAAATTCACAACATAAACTTTTCTTGTTTTTAAACCATATTATAAGTGGAATTGTATCTTTTTACTTCTTTTTCCAGTTGTGTGTTCCTAGTGAATAGAAATAATATCAATTTTTGTATTAATATATTGATCTCATTGATCTGCCTAAATTCACTTACTAATTCGAATAGATCTTTTGTGGATTCCTTATAATTTTCTACATACACAATCATGTCATCTTATTATGGGTTGAAAGTCTCCCCTCAAGTCTCCCCTCAAATGACATGTTGCAGTTCTAATGCCCAGTACATGTGAATGTGGCCTTATTTTAAAAATAGGTCTTTGCAGATTTAATTGTCATAAGATGAGGTCATTAGGATGGACCTTAATCCAAAAGGATTGATGTCTTTATAGGAAGATGGCTGCGTGCAGACACAGATGCACAAAGAGAGCACCCTGTGAAGATTAGGGCAGGTTATGGAGTTAAATAGCTACAAGGCAAGGAATATTAGGAATTGACAGCCTCACCAGAAGATGGGAAGAGACAGGGAAGGTCTTCCCTCTAGAAGTTTCAGAGGGATCATGGCCCTTCCAAAACCTTGATTTTAGACTTCTAGCTCCCAGAAATTACTTAGTTGTGTTTAGCCACCTTGTTTGAGCTATTTATTATGGCAGCCCAAGGAAACTGCAAATACAGAGTTTTGTTTCTTTCTTTTGAACCTCTATGTCATTTATTTCTTCTTCCTGCTATGTTACAGTAGCTAGTATAACCAGTAAGATGTGGATTACAAGTGAGGAGAATGTGCATCCTTGCCTCCATCCTGATCCCAGAGAATTATGGATCTAGACTTTCACCTCACAGCTGATGTTGGCTGTGGGTTTTTATCAGGTTGAGAGAGTTTCCTTCTACTGGTAGTTTTCTTAGTTTCCTTAGTTATATTCAGTTTACGAATACTGGATTTATTAAAGATTTTTGTGTCTAGGGTCTGTAGTTTTCTTTATTTGGAATGTGTTGTCCTAGAGTTTGTATTGATGTAACACTGACCTCATAAAAGGTTTAACTGGGTAATTGTTCAAATTTGAAAAGACTGTATGTTTGCAGTTATTGGTTAAGGTGATTCATAGTGTCATTCAGATCTTCTATATCCTTACTGTTTTCTTTATTTTCTTTCTTTATTTATTTTTATCTACTTCTTCTAGTAAAAGCTCACTGTGTCTGGTTTACTAACATCCTACAAACCATCACCTCAGTCCAAAGGACCTTTCTCAAAGTAAAACAGGTGAGACAATGGGCATGTGATAATAGAATCCACTGATCTCATCGTATGTATACTGACCTGGATGCTCTTGGTCTGACAGAATGTTGGAATAGCCTCAGAGAAAAGTAAATAAGGTGCCAACTGAAAGATGATAACCTGTAGAGTTGAGGCTCTGACCTTCAGGATGTGATATATACCTTAAACCTATGGCCATTCTATGGAGCTGTGTCCCTGGTAGTGAAAATATATGGTTTCAGAATCAAGGGTAGAAGGAAGGGAGGTTCTAGTAAACTCGTGGTTTTCATCCTGGGCTTTGGGGGAGAGCAGCTACCAGAGGCAATATTGATGCTATGAAAGCATCACTCCTTTCTGGTCCTTTTGGGCTGACCATGCCCACATTCCAAGAGTAAAGGAAAGGAGTTTCCTGTATTCACTGGAGGAATTGAGTGGCATTCATCATCATATGGAGATAAGATTGCTGTGTCCTAATGGAGCGTGAAGGATCGAGTCTGAATCTCAGAAGATAACTTCAGTGTTCTTCGTCACTCCCACAGCCCGCCCTAGCAGTGAGCGGGCAATCACCCCATTTCACAAGGCATAATAACCAGAGGCTCCAACCTCGCAACAGGGAGGTTTGTGTTACCCCACTGGGAAAGCGAACTGGACCACCAGACGTGATGGCCATGCTCGAGCAGTATCTTGAGTGATGTGTTGAACCACTGAGCCCAAAAGATGTGGCAGGGACGATACCTCGTTCCACAAATCTTCCTACTAGAATCTTTCCATCGGAAGTGCTGATCAGACACCACCTTGAAGAAGCAGTTAGGGGAACGGATGAGCTGATCAAGGGCCATAAGTGAATCTGGATAGTACCCCATCCTCATCCCAGCCTTCCCAGGGCTGACTTCTGACTGCCGGCACATGCGCCTTTTGACTGAGTGCTTTCTTTTATTTTCTGTTTATATATAAAGTCTTTTTTGTTTTTGCCTAATGATAGTAGCTAAGTTATAAACCTAAAAAATAGATCTGCCATAACACCTGCCCGCATCATAATCACCACTGTGTTGTCATTGTGCTAACAATGGCTGATAGGCATGCTACTTATTGGATTATCCAGCATTGCAGTGCAAAGCAGACATGAGCACAGTGGCCATATGCAACATCAGTATTTGTATTTGTATTTGGAGGGAAGACAATTTCATTGTAAGAAAAGCAATCTATGATGTGGAATAAGAGACAAAATAGAATTTAGTGTGTAGAACAGACATAGTTTGGAACTGAACTCATGAAAAGCTAGTAGCTTCTGGAAGTCATTGTTTGAACTGGGGTCCGACACTTGCACAATGGTACCAGGTATGTGGATAGTTAACAGTGGAGTTGAACAAATAGGGTAGGCAACAAATAAGATACACTTGTAAACCAATTGGTCCATATATCATTTAACAAGTTCTGGTAACTAGCATTTTAAAAAGCAGGATTCTTTTATACACGATTCCAAAAATCTTGACAGTGTTTTGTTGGTGACCAGAACTGCACGGAGGCCAGAAGTACTGAGGAATCAGCTCTCCATGGTTAGTTCTTAACCAGTCTCTAGTGGAAGCTGATGTATAAATATCCCAGCTCCTTTGTCCCTCAAGTGGATCAACACTGAGTTCAAGCCTCGTTGGCTGCTAGAATCCCCAAGAGATTAAGTTCCACTTACACAGTGGTAATCTGCTTGTAAAATATTCTTATTTGGTTTAACTTTCCTATTTCCCTATCGGTGCTCATTGAGATCACTTTTTAAACTTCAGCGTCTGGTCCCCGCAAGACCAAACAAGATGTATTTCCTCCTTCACATCAGGCTCTTTCTTGCCTTCATACTTTTGCTTACAATGTTTTCTTCACTTTTTCCTCCCTGGCTAATGTCCATGTACCTGTGAGGGCACAGCTCTGACACCATTTCCCTCTGGAAACCTGGAAACCTCCATGCTGAGTTATGTGACTCTCCCCTGGGATCCTGGAATGGGTGAGCATCTCCGTGACTCCACTGACTGCACTGGGTTATGAGTGTTAATTCATAGGTGTTCACCATGGGCCCCCTCCCCAGATTCTTGAGACAGGAGTTGTGTCACAAAATCAGGCCCATTATGTTCATTAAACGTTTGCTAAAGAAATAAATGCCTGTGCATCTGAGCATAACACAAAAATATAACATGCTTTAAAAACTGTATTTTGAGCAATGCCAGCCCTATTGGTTTTCATGACTGGTATCCTAAAAATTCTTTTGAGTACAAAAAAGTACTTTGGGATAGATGTTTGTTAAAAACAAAATTAGCTGTATTAATTATGGATATAGTTATATCAGAAGTGTAAATAAAAAAGTAAGTTATTGTGATATCATGAAGCTGCTAGCAAAGCATTTCTCGATGCCACATGTGACAAGTTTGCAAATTGGAGCCATCCCCATGTAGCCAAAGCAAAAACTGTCAAGAACGGTTTTGATCAAATCGCCATAAGTTTTCAGCAATTGGTAGGCTCCACTCACACGAACAGGAGAAGACTAAAAATATGGGGTTTTTGGAAGTCCATGGCATCAAGTCAAATGTTAATAGGCTGAGCCCTGTGAATGTATCCACAATTGAACAGATGCCAAATAGGAAATGTATATCATTTGATCTGCATGTCCCTGTTTCCAGATGCACAGCAATGTACAGAAAACAACATTATTTAAGTTTTTGATGGTAAAAAGATTTTATTTAAAAATATATACTAATATACTCACGAAAACTCAAACATATTTTCTTTTTAAGTGTTAAGTAAAGAATTATTATTGCTCATTAGGCATGTATTAAGAGATCAAGAATGCAGTGAATTCATATTTGTTAAGTGTGATTAATGATTTCTTTTCCCCAGCTGTTCCTTCTCCTCAATTAAAAGGTGTATAAAAGACAAGATGTTGCTAACATCACAAAATAAAACGGATAGACGGGGCTTCCCTGGTGGCGCAGTGGTTGAGAATCTGCCTGCCAATGCAGGGGACACGGGTTCAAGCCCTGGTCTGGGAAGATCCAACATGTCGCAGAGCAACTAAGCCCGCTCGCCACAACTACTGAGCCTGCGTGTCTGGAGCCTGTGCCCTGCAACAAGGGAGGCCGTGATAGTGAAAGGCCCGCGCCCCGCGTTGAAGAGTGGCCCCCGCTCGCCGCAAATAGAGAAAGCCCTCGCACAGAAACAAAGACCCAACACAGCCAAATAAATAAATAAATAGATAGATAGATAGATAGATAATCCTTCCCTCTACTAAAAAAAAAAAAAAAAAAAAAAACTGTTAGACGGACATGTAATCCTGTTGTTACATATTTGTCTGACCTGGTTCATAGCAAGGGTTTTATCAAGTAAAAATCTGTAGTAACATAGGTCAGCCACTAGAGGGATCACACTCCTGAGAGGATTAATTTCCCTAAGACAGTCCATCAAACATTAGCAAAGACTGTCGAATGCCTGCAGTGCGGTAATCCAATACCCAAACGGAGGAAATATGTCCTTTCTCATGTGTTGAGAGCCTGCTGGGGAACACACTCATCCAAAATTTTTATAATAAAAAAGAGAAGTTCTGTAAGAGAGAACCATACACAACTTCAGGAACACAGACGAAGGTCCTTGGAGCTGATCAAATGACTCCTGGGATCAAACTCTAGAATTGTTGGGAAACCGACACCGGTTCTGTTTCAGAAGACAAGGATCTCAATTATTTTCTTTCTTTTTTTCTTTTTTTTTTTTTTTGCGGTACGCGGGCCTCTCACTGTTGTGGCCTCTCCCACTGCGGAGCACAGGCTCTGGATGCGCAGGCTCAGCGGCCATGGCTCATGGGCCCAGCCGCTCCGCGGCACATGGGATCTTCCTGGACCGGGGCATGAACCCGTGTCCCCTGCGTCGGCAGGCGGACTCTCAACCACTGCGCCACCAGGGAAGCTCAGTACCTCAATTCTTGATTTTAGTTTCAACAGTCAAATATCGTGTCTTCCAATAAACTTTACTTTCCAGCCATTCCCTGAAAGCTTGACAGTTTACTGAGCACCTCACTGGTGCCAGGCATGTGCAAGGTTCTGAGGACCAACCAGTGACCAAAGCTCTGCTGTCACCGAGTCCAAGGGTGGACAGGCCCAGACACAAGGCCGTTCAGCACAAGGTACCAAAGAGCAGGCATCTCCAGGACACACAGGAAACTTAGCCTGGCCTGTGGGGCAGAGAGGCTGTCCCAGTGGGAGGTGCTTCTGAGCAGAGGTGTTATAGGAGATATTCAGGTGACTGTGGGATGGGAGAACATTCTCATCAGAACAGAAGGGTCACATGCAAAGCCCTAGAAGCCAGAGGGAGCGTGGCTCATTGAGGGAACTGGGACAAAGGCATGCGGTGTTACTGGCTCCTGAGAGCTAGGGAAAGGGAGAGGTCAACGCTGAGGGTGGGGAAGGGAACTCCAAGGCCTCCTCCAGACTTGGTCCCGAGGTGAGAGGAGGAAGAGAAGGAGATGCATTGATTCCAATGGTGTTTAGGAAGATACTGCTGTTGCAGCATGGAGACTGAATTAGAGGTGGGTCAGGAAGGAAGGCAGGTAGGTATTTGGGGCCGTGCACTGCCCAAGGAAAGCCAAAGGTTTTGAGAGCTTCAGTTTTTCCCCATCATTCCCAGTTCTGTTTCCAGACTTGGGCTTCTGTTTACAGCAAGTCCTGCCATGACCCTCCCTTTCAGTGCCCCCCCATCCCTCAAGTCCTCTGAATTACCACCCGAGCAGCCCTCCTGGTCCTCTTGTCCTTCCCCTCTCCCTCCCTGTCCTCTCAGCATGCAGGAGAAGGACCAGAAAGAGGAGGGGGTGTCCAGGAGCTGCAGCAGGAGAATGTGCTAGACCCGGGCATCTCAAAATCGCCTAGCCTCCAGATGGACTGTTTAAGAGAAAATCAGATCTTAGACGTAAAATTTAACTTCAGGTTAGGACACCTCCTACCACGTGTGACACCTGCGTCATGTTAAACCAGTGTCAATCTCTCCCTTCACCATCAGTTTCTTTCTTTAAATACCCTTTTAAGATATGAGAAATGGAATATTTCCTGCCCTATCAGTACACAAATGATGTCACCGTCATCAGCGATTGCAGCCACCAGCCAGTGGTGAGCCCGTGAGCCCCGAGGGAACTCAGGAACGAAAGAATACCTGCCATCTAGCAGCCATCAGACTGCAGCCACCCCCGAGGGTGCACCCCAAGGAAACTCAGGATGAGAAAACACAGGATGCTGGCCACAGATGGCTGAGGTGCACATCAAAGGAATGATTTCAGTGAGCCCAGACTCTTGCATCTTCCCAAACATAGAAAAGCGCTAAATTCCTTGAGATTTCTGTTTTTCCTTAACTAACAATAATCTTTTAATTTTCAGACTACCTGCCCTTTGTTGCAAAATCTCCTATATAACCTGGCCCCCTCCTCGGAGCCCTTTTTCAGGGTTACTTGAGATGCTGCCTCCCGGGCTGAAGTCCTAAGGAGGTCCCCCGAATAAAACATCATGCTCAACTATTAGGTTGTGCATATTTCTTTAAGTTGATAGATATTACTTTTTCCCTCCGCCCCCCTGTTTTTGTCCCAGGCTGCCAGTGGGTAGAGAGCGGGGTGTCATTGGTGAAGGATGTGGTTGAGGAGAAAATATCCTTCAGCCACACAGCAACATGAGAGTTCAACTAATGTTCTCAAATGACTAATGCCTAAAATATATGACAGCTGTAATTCAAGGACATCAGCAGAGGCAAACTATGACATATAGGATGGATAAACAACAAGGTCCTACTGTAGAGCACAGGGAACTATATTCAGTATCCTGTGACAAGCCATCATGGAAAAGAATATGAAAAAGAATATATATGTTTATAAACTGAGTCACTTTGCTGCACAGCAGAAATTAACACAACATTGTAAATGAACTATACTTCAATAAAGTTCAAAAATTAAACAAAATTTAAAAAGACAGGGAAGTAGTAAAAGTGGCAGTGCAGTTTTACATGTGTTAAATGATAAAGAAGTGTGTAAGTCCTGCAGTAAATGCAACCATTTACCACCCTGCGATATCTCTTATATGTAGAATCTAAAATATGGCACAAATGAGCTTATCTATGAAACAGAAACAGACTCATAGACATAGAGAACAGATTTGTAGTTGTCAAGGGTGAAGGAGGGAAGGGAGGGAAGGATTGGGAGATTGGGATGAGCAGGTGCAAACTAGTATATATAGGACGGATAAATAACAAGGTCCTACTGTAGAGCACAGGGAACTATATTCAATATCCTGTGATAAACCATAATAAAAAGGAATATGAAAAAGAATATATATGTTTATAACTGAGTCACTTTGCTGCACAGCAGAAATTAACACAGCACTGTACATGAACTATACTTCAGTAAAATTCAAAAATAAAATAAAATAAAAAACAAAGACAGGAAAGAGGGAAAGCTTGAGTGTCTTACTAGTCCATGAAAAGAAGAAATTCTGCAACAATTGAAATCTGGTAGCTGTTAACTGATACACAGTTTGAATCATAACATGGGCCACTGCATCACCAGATCTGCGCAGAATTGTGAAGAGTGCCCAGGAAAGAGAGGCTCGCATGTGGACAGGAAATGTCTCCATGACAACTGAAAGAAGTTCATAAAATTAGGCATAGGTGGTGAGGTGCAAGCTGAAACGACTTTTTGCCATCCACCTCTGCTTTACAAGTCTGCCTTTGGGCCCCTCTCTCCTGCTTCTGTAACAATATCCTGGTCAAAGGCCCCAGCCTTGCAGTGCCTTTTAGGTATTAGCACAGTGTCATTTTTTAGTTATTCAAGTGTTGCTCCAACCTAATGTCCCAACTTCAGTCTCCCAAAGCTTTTTCCTTGTTCCAGCTCCTACCCAGCTCATGAGCTCTGCCATGGCGGCCAGGCCCTGGCAGGTTGTCTCTCTTTCCTCTTTCCCCAGCTGGCTTCTCCAAGAGCCCTCCTCTCTCCATGCTGCTGATGCTCCGAGGATGAAGAAAGTGTGCCGGGGAGAGAGGAAAGGCGGGGTTCTCCAGGGACTGGTGCTCTTGCCATATGTATGTGGGCCTCTGCCGTAGCAAATGTCCCGGCCATACTTCTCTCCTATTCACTTTGGGACTCCCCTCCCCGTTTCCCATCCACTTCTCCAACACTGCACGTTTTCCTAACTCAAGCAGTGGATTTTCTGGCTAACATTTTCCTTAACATTTGCCACTCAACCCTAGCCCCGAGGGTATTCACCTAGAAGAAACGCTGATGTCACATTCTTTCCCCGTGAGTCACCCTGGCTGCCTTCCAGGCTATGGCCTCTGGCTTTGGGAAATGTTATACTTATTTGCCCACCAAAATCTTTAGGGACCACTCCGCTGGCAGCTGCAATCTTTGCTCTGATTTTCAAGTAACTCCAATCCTAGACTTTGACTCTCCCAGGGAAGAATCAGTCACCACGTGGAGTGGAATCTCGGCCTACCACCCACCCCCAAGCCCCAGAGATCACAAACTTCCAAGGACATTGCCACTGTTCGGAAGCCTGAGTTTCTGCAGCTTCGTGAGCACCCAGCTGGGTACAGAGATGTATTTCCAGATGTTTCTGGAAAGCTCGTTAGCTCTCCATTGGCAACTGACTGTTTCAAATCATCCACATCAAGGGTTCTTAACATACCTTGTCCTCAGCTTTGGGGCCTGAGCTGAAGCTCCCAGGAGGAAAGCCTCACCTTAACATCCTGCTACAAAAAGATGACTCATCACAACTCTAGAAGAAGGCATCTAGGGTGGCACTAGGGTTCCAGGAGAGTCAATCCACATACACGACGAGGATTGAATTGAATCAGGAAATTGATGCCAAAAACTTGGCCTCTGAGCACCGCTGCTGAATCAAATCTCAGAGACAGAGTTTAGGGTGAAGTAGAAAAGAATAGGTTTATTGCTTTGCCAGGCAAAGGGGGACACAGTGGGCTTGTGCCCTCCAAAATCTGTGGGGTGTCCCAACCCGGGAGGATTTGGTGAGGAGTTTTGTAGCAATGGTTCAGGGTGGGGTTACTGATAAGGACCAGGATGTACCAGGGCCTGTGCTCCTTTAATCTGGCCTCAGGAGGTCTCCTGATGAGATTCTGTCTTCCTGTCATCTGGAATGAAGAATACTTCATCTTCCATTTGATGGGGGTTTCAGTATCTGCAAAATAGCTCAATGATGTTTTTCTGTGCATCCCTGAATGAGGAACCTGGACCCTGCCCCAAGGCTGCACCATTGTTTCTTGGCTGCCCCTCCCTTTTCCCTGCATCCTCTCCCTTTCCTGATGAGCAACTGTTCAAATATGCCCTTTGGAATTCAGGGGAGGTCACGGAGGCTGGTGTCTATTCCCTACAAATAAGAAATGGGGGACATAGAAAGGCTTCCATGCCCAGGAGCCCCACAGGGTCCTGCTCGGTTTCAAAATTAGTAACTCTGGGTTGAAATCTTCCATGAAGCATCTAGTCAAATTCTATAAACAATAGTTTAATCAATAGTAAAAGAATCCTAATAAGATTTTGTCCAAACTCTGCTTGAATACCTCTGGAGACAAGAAAATTTCTGCATCTCAAAGCTGACCACACCATTTCTGTACAGTTCTAATTGTCAGCAACTTTGGATTTCCATTGAGTCAGAATTTCTGTTTGTAAATTTTACCCAATTTTTCAGATTCAATCTGCAAAAACTCATAAAATCTGACCAGTCACTTTTCTGCATGGTACCCCTTTAGGTTTTTTGGAAACAATGATCATTTCCCTTTTAGATTACTCTGGTCCAACCTAAACTTCCCCAATTTTTTCCAAGTGTTCTTTCTATAGTAGGTTTCAAGTTTTCCTTACTACTTTGGCCACCCTTACGTTATTGTTTTTCAGTTTATCCAATGCCCTACTTACAGTATGGTAGCCAGGATTTAAAACAACACCAGGAAAAATGAAACAGGGACTCATTTCTGTAAAACGTTAATATCCGAAAAGGGTACAATCATAACTCTCATGTGGTTGCAAAATAAATATATGTTGAAGATTCATTAAGGTCATAATCAACAAGGAAACCAGACAGAGGTTATAACTGGTTGAAAAGAACCCAAAGAATGGACACACTGGTAGGTCAGGAATATTGAAATATTTGTGCAAGGGAGGCACAACTGTTTACCCCATGATGGTAGGGGATTGTCAGTTACACCTCCACATACAGGGCAGAATTTGCATGTATATAGAGAAAAGTGATCTTGCATTACTATCTGTTATCTACAATTCATGGTCAGTGCAATAGCTTTCAGAGCTTCTGAAGACTCAGAATCAGATCACCCAGAGAGTATCTACTCCTCTTGCTCCAAATATTCTATTTCTTTGAATTCAACAAAATAATGATTGTGCATAGAAGCCAACACCTACATAGTTATAAAACTGCCCCACATCTTTTTCAAAAGTTTCTTCACATTTATAAGGATTAGTAGATTATTCCAATAAACACTAAGGTTAGCCTTAGGTTACTTAAGGAAAAAAAAAAAAGGCATTGAAAGCATGTTTGCCCTTCCCTGGGTATATCTGAAAGGAAGCTGATGTCATTGGTTTGCTAACTGTGCCTCACCCTTCAAGTTTCCCACCTTCCAAGAGTCTGGATTTATCATTACCAAATCAGTTAACAAATCAAATTAATTAAAAAAATGCCAACTGAATTTACAAATCTGCTGTATGCATGAGAAAAAAACAATAAGTAAAAGTATAGATTTGCTTGCAGATAAATCATATTTCAGTTGGACAGGGCAAGGGGAAGATATGTATAAATAAATTACAAAATGAAATATAACTTACTTACCGGCAAAAAAATAAGCTATTGGAATTTTTAAATGAGCTAATATTTTAGGTCAAAAAAATCAGAAACAACTTAATGGGAAAATTGCATTTCCTTAAATTATATCAGGATACAAGAGATACTCCTGGAAAAGGAACCAGAAAGAATGGATCCTAGATTAGAAGTGTTGGAAATATTGCTGAGTCATCTGAGGGTCTTGAACATCAAGCTGAAGAATTTTTATGCAACCCCTAAGCAGAGGAGAGTCATGGGAATTTTTGAAACTTTTATTTACAGGATAAGAGCAAGACTGAAAGATCCCAGCAGAGCTGTGAAGAAGACTGTAAAAGGCAAAGACTGAGGGGAGGGTACCTCTCAGAAGTAAACCTGATGGACCTGGCAGCAGTGTTCTGGCAATGAAGCTAGCAGGGGTGGGTGTGGGCTGGGAGAGAAAGAAATGAGGGATGATTCCAAGTTCTCCAGTTTAGGATAAAGTCTGTATTAGTTTCCTAGTGCTGCTGTAACAAATTACCACAAACTTGGTGGGCTTAAACAATAGAAATTTATTCTCCCACAGTTCTGGAAGTTGGATATCCTGTGCCCTCTGGAGGCTCTGGGGTGGCATGCTGACTAGCCTCTTCCCGGCTTCTGGTAGCTCTCGACATCCTTGGCCCCATGGCTTGTGGGTGCATCACTCCAACCTCCATTTCTTTCTCCACATCGCCTTCCTCCCATGTCTCTGTGTGTCTTCTCTTCTCATAATGACACCGGTTATTGGATTTTAGGGCTCAGCCGTACCCAGTCTGATCTCTTGATCCTTAACTCTTTGCAAAAAATTCATTTCCAAATAAAGTGACTTTCTGAGGTTCTAGGTGGACATGAACTTTTAGGAGACACTCTTCAACCCACTACAAGTAACTTGGAAAAAAGCGGGATTATTAATGCAAATAAGTGTTTCACTGCCTGTCCTGCTGGAAAAGCAGTTTTCTGTGAAGGTAGATTCAGGTTGCAGTTCTGACAGCCAGATATATGAGTGGTAGAAGCTGGAGTAGACTGACTCCTGGTTATAAAGTGTAGAGCCAAGGATGACAATCATTATCATAATTAATAATAATAATAATAGATGAAGTCAGCAGCGAAATGAAAATTATGAAAAGATAAGACATTTTTTAGCCAGTAAAAGCTACTTTTTTTTTTATTAGAGTAGAGTGGATTTGCAATGCTGTGTTAGTTTCAGGTGCACAGCAAAGTGATTCAGTCATATATTTCTGCATATATATATTCCTTTTCAGATTCTTTTCCCATATAGGTTATCACAGAATATTGAGTGGAGTTCCCTGTGCTGTACAGCAGGTCCTTGCTGTTTATCTACTTTATATGTAGTGGTATGTGTATGTCAATCCTGAACTCCTAATGTATCCCTCCCCCCATTTCCCCTCTGGTAACCGTAAGTGTGTTCTCTATGTCTGTGAGTCTTTCTGTTTTGTCAATAAGTTCATTGTGTCATTTTGTGGGACTTCCTAAAACGAGCTGTGTCGGTAGCACAAAGCCTAGCGCTTGCTTACCGGGTAAGGAAGACAGCGCCTTCAGGGACCTTTGTACTGTCTCCAAGTGGGAGGAGGGAAGGCAGCATCGATTGACAGGGGAGTGTGATTTAAGGCAGAGTTTTCCACGCAGGGACTTGATTAGGGTTGGGTAAGAATCACATGCGAGAGTCCCGTGAGGAGAGGAAGTCAAAGAATCTGAGGGCCTGAGCTAGTGATGCTCTCCACTGGAAAATGGATGGGGCTTTCAGAAAGTTCTTGTCATGAACAAGCACATCTGTAAGCGTCTCCAGCAAAGTAAAGACAGGAGGCTAGCAGATGGCTAGGAGGGAGATACCATTGGCAGGGAGCTGGGGTTCCTGTTCTCAGCATCCTTTCTGAATGTGAAGGCAGGTAGCCTCAGAGCCACCAGGGAGACCATGCCACAGCCCACAGGTTTAGAGCGAGGGCTCAGAAGAGGAATCTAGATGAATGTCTTGAGGTGCAGACCACAAGGGCCAAGGTGATGGTGACGCTTGGGTTTGGGTTTTGTTTTTTTAAAAAGATGCCTGCAACTTTGCTCAAGGGTTCCAAATGGGTTCTGAGTGTATCCAAATTTTGGAACAGAAATAACAAATGTGGGAAGATGATGATAATGAAATTAATAACTATAAGGCATTAGGAAAGTATGGTCATATTTAAAAATAAAGAGGTGGCTTCAGTAAATTGGTATGGTAGACACTGCTAAAGCTTCCCAACAGCCAAGTGTTCTCCTTCTGCACTGTGCAGGAACCGTGACCCTACCTTCCAGCCCTCTTGCAAACAGGCAAAGCCACGTGCTTAGTTATGATGAATGCAGTGAACTACGAGAAGAGCAGAAGTACTTCTGTGTGTCACTTCTGGGCTGAGACAATGAAAGTCGGTGGTGTGATGCTCCAGCTGGTCCTTTTCCACACACCATGCTCATGTGGGTGTGTAGTGAGATTCCGGAGCCACTAGATGGAACATTCTAGATCCCTGACTCATCAGAAAGCAGTAGCTCTGCAGAGTCACTGACTTGCAGCAGACTTTCTGAAGGCAAACAACACATGTGTGTATGTGTGTGTGTCCATAAGAGCTTTGAAATTAATTTACTCCTGCAGCAAACCTTATCATACATTATATACCAAATTCTAAGAGTCACAAAAATGAACAAGTGATGACAAACTGGGTCAAAAACATAGAGATTATTGTTTGAAGGATCTGGTGATGAGGCAAAGGAGGAAAAAGAGGGAGTTTTCAAGGTCTTAAAAGCAAATGCACATTTTTGATATTTCATTTAGTTTTATAAAATTTGGAAGCTAGAGCAGCATTAAGAGATCCCAGGTTAACTTTTTTGATTTTTAGATCATAAAATTAAACCTCATTTAGTGGATAATGTCACTTTTCACCTTCTGATCCCCACTTTGCTTGGAAACTCACATCAGAATTCACACATTTGGTGATTTGCCAAGAATTTGACCTCATTGCCAGGAATTTGATCTCACTGAAGCTAAGGGCCTATATTAAATCACTCTATTTTTTCCTAAAGTATTGTCTGCCACTTACATGCTCTGGATTATTGAAATATATTTAGATAGCATTTGATGTAAGAAATACTTTAAATTGTTTTTGATTTATCATACACTATTTTCTTGGGCAATTATTTTTATACTTCTTCCATCAATTGTCAGTTCAGTACGACGTGTTCTCATAATTCCAGGAAGTCAGGTTATGGTTGTCAAGACGAGGTGTTGCATAATTGGTAACAGTAAATAGGCTGATTCTTTGAAGCTATTCCTGCTGGAAGGTGTATAAGGATATCCATGGAAAGGTGCCAAAGACTACCTGCCAAAAACTGAAACCTAGGAGTTGAAAGAGCAGGGAGATAAATAAGGAAATGTGCTATAACTGTCTTGAAATATTGAAATATTAGCCTGGGAGGCACTGTGAAAGTACACAGCGATCCCTTGTTTTACGTGGCAACGTGTTCTAATAGGAAAAAGAGTGATCTATCCTCAACTCGCTTTTGCTGCTGGATTCAGAGTGGGTGCTTTGTAAAAACGAGTCAGTGTAGATGGAAAAGATCCTCTGCTAATTCAGTGCCTGGCGTATGGTGGGTACTCAGTAGATGTTTGGTAATAAGGCAATGGATGAATAAATTAATGTAGTCATGGAGCAATTGGTCCAAAAGTTGAAAACCTATCCCTTTGTAAAATTTAGAAAAGGCTTGAAAAACTAGGGTTCTAGTTTGCACTAGAAAAGCTTAGACTCTTAGTGGATAATCTTTCTTCCTGGAAAAGGAGGGAGCCAGAGTGCTAGGTTCAGGCTTGAGTAGGGACTGACAGAGCTGGACTTAAAGGTGGGGACTTCATTTGACTGCCGGCTCAGGTAGGGGCTGTGCTTTGAGCGGCAGACCTAGGAAGAAGCCAAAATAGAAGGAAGGCAGATGGCCAGAAGTTCTCTCCTGAAACAGAGAAAATCAGAGCAAGGCAATGGAACAGAAATCAGGAAAAAAACTGGAGGGCCAGGAGCTAAACAAATTCTTGGAAGTAAAGCGTCATAATTGCAATAACTTCTTAGAAGATGAGGTAAGCATGCCTTTGTAGACATGGCTAGTGGTATCCCAATACCTAGTCTTCCTTACTTACTTAGTAATAACTACCCTGGTGGTCAGTGAACACACTGCAGTCCAGGAAGAAGTAAGGACATTCTCCATCCTTCCTTGCAGCTGGTTATAGTCAAATGATGACAGTTTGGCCAATGAGCTGTGGCAAAATTGGTGTGTTACTTTTAGAAAACCTACTTTAAAGGAACTGGATATTCCCTTCCTGGATTTTCTCTCCATCCTGCTTTGTGAAATGCAAACGTGAAGGCTGGTGCTCTAGCAGCCATTTTGGACCATGGATATTGCTCTGGAGAAGGCAGAGTAGAAACTAAGAAGGAGCCTGTGTCGTAAATACTTCATGAACCTGGATTGCTTATCCCCGGATTCATTTTACATGGAAAAATTAAAAGTCCATCTTACTCAAGTCACTATTTTTTGAGTCTACGTTACAGCTCATATAGACTACAACTGGTCTTGGTAGTTGCTTTCATTTACTTTCTAAAAAGGAGTCATCTTGAATGTAATGGAAAACTGTTCTAGAATACCCCCAGAAAAGAACGTGATAAACATTGAGACTGACTGATAAAACTAATCATTGACCAAGCTGTTACGATACCTGAAATTTTATTTGGTTTCTGTACAAAGTGGAACACACATGTAAACATGATTTTTATATTTTCTGGTGAATCGCTGGTAATAGTCCTATAATTTTAGTATAGCAAGAAACTTTGGCTAATCCTCTAATTTTTCAGATGGAAAAGCTGATTCAATGACTTGACCAAAGAAAAAAGTTTAATTTATTGGAGAAATGAAACTAGCAGCTAGCTATCCTGGTTTTCAGTCCCGTATCTTTCTATTCTAATACGATGCTAGTATTTCAAAAAAGATAACATGTCCTCATTTCTGCCAAAATACAATTGCTTAAGTGTTCTCAAAGCCAAGAGATACTATTCAGTATCTGAAAGCATAAGAATTTCTCCTTCAAAAAATTTAAGAAATAATTTTAAAATTTTGAGTTCCATTGCAGTAAGTTTATATCAATTTACATTCCCACCAGAACTATACTCTTATATTGACATAGTAAGACACAGATAACACTCTATATTAATATTTTAAAATGTTTCCCTCTGGTGGATATAGCATTTAGAGGTTACTAACTGTCTGATATATCCCTGCATAAAATTTTTCCTGTTTTATTTTGATGTATAGTCTAATCCATCTCTGCATTTGATTGTAGTTTGATAATATCATCTGCTGCAGCGAGAATAGGGAAATAGTCTGTTCTTTCCTATAGCCTGGTAGATAAAGATTTACTTCTTCTTACTAATGGTTTAGAAATGATTGTTTCAGATTTTTGACTTTTTGGATTATGCTGTGAATCTCTAGGATTGTAGTCGTATTTAAGAAAATCCGTGTACAGTTTATTTCAAATGTGAGCTGTATGATTTTAGGGCATTTTAAGTGTTCTTATACTGTGACTAATCTTAACCAGAATGTCAGCGTCACTCATCGTAGAGTCAATGCCCTCACTGTAATGGCATAATATGAATCACATATTATTTTTATTGATGTTAGCATTTTACATTAAGCTGGCAAGAAATTATTAGTAAGGTCCTGAATAGCTAAGATACAGGCAAGCCCATTTCCGGCCAAGGGAAGAGTGAAGGAAGGCCTAGGCTGGCAATACAAGGTGCCCAGTTAGAACAGGACATCCTGTAGGGTCAGGAATCACCAAGTGATGTGTCAGAAAGGTGTTCCAGAGTCAGGTGGGAAGGTGCGATATAGTATCACATGCAAATGACTCAGCAAGAACCAAGCATCCAATGCTGGTAAGTCATCATGAATAGAGTGTATTGCCTCAAAGTTAGGTAATTAAAGGCCTGATACTAGATCACAAAGTGGCATAAGATAATAGGCTGCACTGTTAGGATGACGAGAAAGTGAGAAACAGCTCTGCTGGAAGCCAGTCCATAATGTTCCCACTTCACATAAACGTTGTCAGCCAGGAAGAGTTCCCTCTGCAACCATAAAAGGGACTAAACATGCCCCCTCCCTCCTGACTCCACAAGGGTCCATGGCTCAGCCCTCTCACTGCAGGAACGGGTGAGATGGCCTCCAGCCACCCACTCTTTGGCTTCACGGGACGTCATCTCTCCCAGGGCTGTTCCAAAGCCAGTGACACCATGGTAGGGGCCCCAGAGCTGGGGCATCTCTGCCTGATGTGAACTCTTCTAACAGACAGGCTGGCTGCCCCACCACCTCCCCCGCCACCAAGTGTTTCTCAGCACAACTCTGAGTCAGAAGGATTTCCTATCCAACCTCCTTTCACAGATGTCAGAGAAACATGGTGGTCTGTAGGTCCCCCTGCTTTTTCCCACTGCCCCTCCCTTGTCTCTTCAGAGATGTTCCCCTGATAAATCTCTTTCACTTGTACTTTCTACTTGGCGTCTGCTTCCCAGAGGATAGTCTGACATGGTTGGTTCTGTGGAGACAGGATGAACGATGGGTCTGCCGATGGATGGCATCACTCACCCCCTAAGTGGCAAAGAGGACCAGGGGATGCTGGCCAAGTGGTCTGAGGTCACAGACACACCCGAGTGCATGATGATGGTCCAGCGGCTGTTCCTGCTGGAGCAGAATGCTCTTGCCAGTGTGGCGATTCTGACACTGCAAGGTGTAGGGGAACAGTGCATATATGAACAGTGATGCAGGAAAAGCTTCCCAGTGGCTGGAGCTTCACCATCATGCAGGAAGATGGAGCCCAGGCAGAGAACATATACAAACTTGTAGGCGGTGGTCAGTGCCCTGGCCAGTTGGTCAGGGACCTAGAAGAAAAAGTACTAAAAAATCAGAGATAAAGACAGGGGAGGTAGAGGCATGCATGTAGGAGTGAGCAGAGTGTGAAGATATTTTTACAATCATATGTTCATGTCCTCCCACCAGAAAGTGTCTATCATGGGAAAGACACTGAACAGCTATGGTGACAAAATGATTTGGCCCATCCTGGTCATTAGCCATCTGAGAACTGGCACAGTGGGCCCATAAGGAGGGTGACCAAGATGGCAGAGAGGAGAATACACATGCACCCAGCCATGTGGATTACCACTTGTTGAGGCTGACATAGCTGCTGTGGCCTCTAAGTATCTCACTTGCCAGCAATGGAGACCAATGCTGAGCCTCCCATATGTTGGTTTCTCAAGGAGACCAACCGTCAGCCTGGTGGCAATTCAGCTACACTGGGCCCCATTGCTCAGAATTCATCCTTCCAGGAGCAGGTACCTACTTGGTGTACCGGTTTGCCTTTCCTGCCCTCAGATTCTCAGCCAGCATCACTCTTTGGGGGCTTACAGAGTGCCTGACCCTCAGGCAGGGAATACCACATGACACATCATCTGAGCACTGAAGCAGAAGTGGTAGCAGACTCATTTTCCTAGAATCCCCTGGTTGTGTCATATACCACACCAATCAGAGGCAGCCGGCCTGCTAGAGCCCTGGGATGGCTTTTTGAAGGCATTCCCTGAAGTGCCATCTTGGAGGTAATAGTCTGCAAGGAAGCGGTGTCACTCCCAGGATACAGTATACGTAGCAAATTAAGAGACCTCCCAAGAAAACCATAATTTGAAAAGATACGTGCACCCCAATGTTCATAGCAATATTATTTACAATTGCCAAGACATGGAAGCAACCTATATGTCCAGTGAGAGAAGAATGGATAGAGAAGATGTGGTGCATATATATATATATATATATACATATAAAGGAATATTACTCAGCCATAAAAGAGAATGAAATAATTCCATCTGCAGCAACATGGATGGACCTAGACATTATCCAACTAAGAGAAAAACAAATATCATATGATATCACTTATATGTGGAATCTAAAATAAAATGATACAAATGAACTTATTTATAAAACAGAAACAGACTCACAGACATAGAAAGCAAATTGAAGGTTACTAAAGGGGAAAGAGGGAGATAAAGTAGGAGTTTGAGATAAACATAAACACACTACCATATATAAAAGAACCAACCAGGACCTACTGTAGAGCACAGGGAACTCTACTCAATATCTTGTAATAACCTATAATGGAAAAGAATCTGTAATAGAATAGATATATATGTATGTATAACTGAGTCACTTTGCTGTGCACCTGAAACTAGCACAACATTGTAAATCAACTCTACTTCAATTAAAAAAAAAAATCGAGTGACCTCTCTGTGTGGCTCTGTATCTCCAATGGGAAGAATACACAGTTCTCAGAACCAAAGTGGTTTCACTGACTGTCACTGCCGATGTCCCACCGGGAACTCTGTGCTCTCTCTGGTTGCAGTGGAAACTCGAAGGGGTCCCTCTCACAGTAGAAACACAAAGGTTATCCCTGGAACTACAAGCTGTAGGTCCTTGTGACCAGAGCCCAGCAGGCAGAAGAGGAGAGTGATTGTCACTGGTCTTCGGGAAGAGGGGGCTGCTCTTACATGGCTGGGCAGCGGGGAGCACATGTGGGGCTCAGGTGACCACCGGGGCATCTCCTCGTACCCCTTTTCAACCATGTGGTGAACAGACCCAACAGCAGCCCTGGCCTGAGAAAGGTACGCTTCAGACAGGAAGAGCTGGCTGCCCCTGCTAGCTGGGCCCCCAGGCTCTGCAGGGCTGGCTGCTGAGGGAGAGGAATGGATAAGGGATAGTGGAGGCAAGTCAGGATGAGTGGCCTTTGCAGTCAGAGACCAAGAATAGCCACTGGGGCTTGTTTATGTCCCTCCAACTCCCTCCTCCATGTTTCCACTTTGGGTGGGAAGTGAGAACCCTGGGATCATGGAGAAGCTTCTCCCTGAGCATCTGTGCGTCTGTGCCATGTAACGAGTGGAGAGTGGGAGCCTTGAAGGTCATCTCTCAGATTCCCCTGCTGGGAGGAATGGGGGTCGCTGAGGGCCTGGGGCAGACCCCTTGGGATCCACGGAGCAGCATTCCCGCCGAGAACATGCCGGCTGTCCCAGGCAGCTCCAGCCAAGCCTGTGGT
Organism: Mesoplodon bidens; assembly: GCF_964165515.1. Lineage (NCBI taxonomy): Eukaryota > Metazoa > Chordata > Mammalia > Artiodactyla > Ziphiidae > Mesoplodon > Mesoplodon bidens. Next base: position 197,651,197 of record NC_138176.1, read on the forward strand.
GGTGCTGGAGCTGCGCCCTCTTTCCATCACGGACCTCCCCGACTGGACACCTTTGCTGTTGGCTCCACGACAGCCTGGCCTTGTCTGTGTGGCTCTGTACCCTGAGCTCCTCCACCCCAAACCTCCTGTCTTCTCTCTCTCCTCACGGATGTCAGACCCGCATCCAGGGTCAAGGGCTCTCTTGGCCCTTCCTCCTCCCTCTATCCTTCCTAAGTCTTTCTCCCAATCAACGTATTCATTGGACTTAGAATGACACAATAACCAACCACCCAATTGTCACCTCTTTGTGACAGTATCCAATCTAGAAACAAGAACTTTTTTTTTTTTTTGCATTACACGGGCCTCTCACTGTCGTGACCTCTCCTGTTGCAGAGCACAGGCTCCAGACGTGCAGGCTCAGTGGCCATGGCTCACGGGTCCAGCCGCTCTGCAGCACGTGGGATCCTCCCGGACTGGGGCACGAACCCGTGTCCCCTGCATCGGCAGGCGGACTCTCAACCACTGCGCCACCAGGGAAGCCCCATGTTAGCACATTCTTAACATATTCATCAAAAGGTAACATTGTCCAAATAAAGATTTCAATGCAAATTTGTATTTTATATTAAAGAACAAAATGATGAGCAAACTTTTTTATGTATATGGAGAAAATGTTTTGTGAAAATTTTAAGTACATAGGAGACCCTTTTAAATCACATCTTAAATGAGTTTAAGATGATTATCTGGGAAGATACACAGATACATAATGACTCATTGGAGCGTTACCAACTCTGGGTCAGGTACATGAGGTTTTTATGTATGGGTGATATTCCATGAACTTCACAGGTTTTGTTGGTTGGTTTGTTTTGTTTTTGTTTTCCTATTAAGGGTTCAGAATTAAGCTGGAAACAAATGAGGGCACTTTAGTGTGGCTGGTATAACAGACGTTCTCTTTAGAGTTTTGTGGTTGATGTTACATGGAATGTGGGCTCCCTGCGAATTCAGACAAATGGCGTAAAGTGAAGCTGGAAGCTATGATGTAAGAAAATTCCATCTTGGTCTCTCCGGTTTCCGAGTATCTTACAAGCATTGATAGTTCTGTTTTGGATTATCTGTTCAAAGGTGTTTGTGTAGCAAGTGGCCTTGGAAGATAGAGCTACTGTGTCCCTCTGGGACAGAGTACTGGTTTGTCTGTGGTCCGCTGTGATAATAAGGAAGATGTCTTCTTCCCAAGCAAAGGTCATGTGCAGGTATGCTCTGGTCTATTGATACAAGATTGGGGTGGGTGGCCTCAGCCGGAGGACCTTTCCTGTGACACAAGCCACTGTATGTGGGGCCGTCGCTTGGCCCTGTCACCTAGCCCTCCCTCCTGGAGCTGAGAGAAGAAGAGGGTGGTGCTCAGGCTACTGCTGTTGGTGTGGGTAAGAAACTGTCCTGTTCTCTGACCCAGGAGCATCGCGGCTTCCGCACATCTCCGAAACTGTGGCCGTCCAACGCAGCTCGCAAGCACAGCATAATCCCAAACTCATCACAGTTCTTGGTGGCTACTACAGACTGTTTACAGACCTAGACACTGTATGTCATATAGCATGAAACATCTATATACACCCCAGATAACCAGGAACATTTCACTGGGGTAGAGTGTTGTATGGGAAGTGACTCATGACTGCCTATGGAATTATAAGAATTTATCTTCCTGCTGGTTTGGGACGGGTCAGTACTCTCGGGACACTGAGAATGTTTCCAGCTGTGACTCACAGGGCTGAAAACACGGGCCTGATGTGAAAACTTCCCAGGATGTGGTCTAGCGTGAAAAGACAAGCTGGACCAAGGAGAGTCTTCTCTCAAGATTCTGAGTGGGAGACAGAATCCAACATGGCAGGTACTGCAGCTGAAAGGATGCAGAGAGAGGTGCTCATGGATGTCATCAGGACCACGAGATCTCAGGCGAGTCAAACTTCTGAGGAAGAAAAGTGTGAGGCAAGGGAGCTCCTTTATGAAGAAGAAGGCTGAGAAGAGGAGAGAAGTGTAAACACAGAGCAAGAGAGATCAGGGAAGCCACATGGCTAGAGACAGAGGAGGGCTCCTCCCCCGGGGCTGCCTGGGTTCTTGGCTGTTTCCAGCTTCACTTTATGCCCCGTTTATGTGAATTCCCAGTGAGCCCACATTCCATGTAACATCAACCACAAAACTCTAAAGAGAACGTCTGTTATACCAGCCACACTAAAGTGCCCTCATTTGTTTCCAGCTTAATTCTGAATCCTTCATAGGAAAAAGAAACAAAAACAAACCAACCAACAAAAACTGAGAAGTTCATGGAAGATCACCTATACATACAAAACTTATGTACGTGACCCAGAGTTGGTAACGCTCCAGTATGAGTCTTTATGTATCTTCCCAGATAATCATCTTAAACTCACTTAAGATAGGTGATTAAAAAGAGTCTCCTATATACTTAAAATTTCACCAAACATTTTCTCCATATACATAAAAAAGTTTCCAGAAGGCTTCATCTTGCTCTGATGACATCAAACAAAAATGACATAAAAGTCCATGATTGAAAGATTTGTTTCTTTATGTATTCATTCACTTTAAGAAACTTTTCCTAAGTGCCTTTCATTTATCTATTTATTTTTTAGGTGGCATACCTTTATATTTATTTATTTATTTTTCAAGCAGTCACCAAATTTTGTTGATTCTGCTACCTAAATACTTCTTCCTTATATCTACATTCTTTTTTTTTAATTCTATTTTTTAAATTGAAGTATAGTTGCTTTTCAATGTTGTGCTAGTGTCATGTGTGCAGCATCTAAGGCACGTTTTGTACACCTGGGCATGGGGAAAAGAAAAGAAGAATTCCTAAGTAGAGTAAGATATAGGTTTTGCGTTTGGAAAGTACAGTCTACTGGGGTGAACAGAGAGCAGAGCATCACGGCACAATCAGACTGTGGAAGTGGAAGATTTACAGTGAGGCTGCTTGGGAGAACAATTTCAGGAGGGACCACTCACTCAGAACCCAAGATTGTCTATGGATTCTTTATCTTCAATACCTCCTGAGAGAAGGGTGCCCTCAGGAACTGAGCAATTCTGTGGTCCTAATAGCCTGGACATCATCTCATAGAAGGAAATACTAGCATTAGACGCTGGCATGGGGCTGGTAGCAGGCAAAGAATAGGAGAGGAATTCAACCCAGGCATCAGATACATTCTATGTTCTGCATGTGACTCAGCGTCCTCTCCTACTTCTTGCTATCTGCACTCCTGAATCATGGTAGACAGAGAGCTGAAAACTATGTCTCCTGGGCTTCTTTGTAGCCCAGGTCTGGATGCAAATTAGGTTATGCTAACTGGATGCATTTGTGTGAAATTTGGAACCTGGCTATGTAGTAGGAGCCATTTTTTCACTGCTACTTTAAGTACCAATAATCCCAAAGAGATGTTAGAGTTTAAAGGCTGTTGTAGCAGCCAGACTTAATAGTCTGGCATCTGGTGGGTCTAAAGGCAGCCATTGCAGGAGCTGCAGTCCACACACCTGGGTCTAGTTGTCAGCGTCCAGTGTGTCCTTGAAACAATCAGTGCAGGAGCTACCCACGCCCCTCCTCCTGCAACAGCCCTTCGATCATTTCGTAAGCATTTAATTTCCTGTGTCAAATCTCTTCTGCTGGAAATATCTGTTTACCACGCTCCACTCTGGCTGACACGGCATGTTCAAAGGCAAGAGTTGTGGGAAAAAAAAAAAGTCTGTGGTCAGGGAATGCGGAGCTGCTAGATGTGTTAGAGCCAAGGATGGATGGGGCAGAAAATACAGATGGAGGAGTGTTACAAAGATTATGAAGTTTTTAAATTTTGTTTCTCCCAAAGACTTGGCATCTAGTAGATTTTCATTAAATGTTTGTTGTATGGAACTGTATTTAAAGGCTTTAGAGTTCGGCCTTTGTCTTGTAGTGGAGCCAGTGGAGTGAAGAGCCACTGAAGGCTTTGACTTAAGGGAACAACACGATGAGATGTGTGCTCCTTGTTGAAAATTCTCTGTGGATGATGTGGGGAAGGAATTGGAATTCTAAGGAGAGAAAAGCTATCCCAGAGTAGCCTGTTGCTAAAGAGGCTACTGAAGACACAGTTTATAAATGTGGTCACATTTTATGCAAAGTTTATTATGTGATTTTGAACAGCTAAAACCTTAAGATGGTCACACTTTGAGATATTGAGAATCTGAAAAATTTTTAAAATATTCATCAAGATCACATCTTTTTTTTTTCCATTGTTTTAAATTGAAGTAGAGTTGGTTTACCATGTTATGTGAGTTTCAAGTGTAAAGATCACATACTTTTAAAGCTATCGGGCAGAGGAAATTGTAAACTGGGTTAACAGTATTGCCGTGAGGTGACACCAATTTGACCTGTAAACAGATATGACTTCTATCCATATATAGTCGGTATTATGTGATTTGTTTATGGGCCTCAGACTGTCTATATATGGAGATGTATTTTATCATATGATATTATTATGTAGAATATTTTCATGTCCTTTAATAGTGTCATCTGGAGGTCATTGGCACTGAATTTGCTGAAAAATATGTCCCCAAACTTTGGGATGCACGAGAGATGACAGGAAATGCCAAGGTCAAACACTGCAAATCTTGCTAATTTATTTGCAATGGGAAACTTTAAAATATTGGACCTAGGTTGAGAAAATGAAAGGGGACGGTCAAGCAAAAAAGGTGCTAAAATAGCTCGAGAGTAGTTCTAATATCCAAGAACACACCTCCTCTAACTGACATTTATTTTTATGGGGAAATTAGTTGAAGTATGTGAGTGTTAATGTAATGTGTTTGGAAAGTTCCCCCTTTGAATTAAATGGGACTGCCTACACACGGCTCTGTTCTATCGCCTACCACATTGTATTAGAAATACTTTCTTACATGTCTGTGTGATGGAGAAAACATTATATTCGATATCAATCCATTTCTTCCTGGCCAAATAGAAAGATGCTATTTTCCACCCTGGAACCCCATGGTTTCCATGGAACCCTGTGGCGTACGGAACTTGGAGGCGTGGCTGTATGACCCTTGCACAGTCTTCCTCATCCTATCTTCCTTTTTCCCCTTTTACGGCAATTTTTAAGGCCACACGTTGAAGCTGATGGAGCCGCTAGGTAAAAAGAAACTGAGTTTCTGAGTCACTGCATGGGGCCCCTCCCCCCTCGACTCCCCCATCTCCCGACCTGGCCACACACACACCGGTCCACACTAGGCTGTGATATAAACCGGAAATGAACCTTTGCTGTGTTAGGCTGCTGAGATTTTGACATGTTTATTACAAAACTAAACTCACTTTGTCTCACTAGATTGCGTGTGCTCCTTGAGCTCAGAGGTCTTGCTTTATTTATCTGTATCTCTCGTTCTACCGAAACATCTGGGACAACGCCCTGCACATAGTAAGTACTCAATATATGCTGAAAAAAAAAGTGAATGAGTTTTCTCAGCAAGAGGTAATAGATACCTTTAACTAAGGCAAAGGCAGGAAGCAGTATGAGTAACTATTTAAAGATATCTTCAATTTGGAAATTATTTTTAAAAAGAACACTTTTTAAAATATATGGTTCTTTAATAATAAACTATATTTTAAAAATATACAGCTTTTAAACACTCGGCAAATACTGTGTCACTATTCACTCTTCTTTTAACTTTTTTTGCTGAATATGTCTGGGATTGTTGTGAAATATGAAATGAAAAGTAATGTGTAATGAAATTTATTGCCATGTATAACATGGAATCAGTTGGACTAACTTTAACTCATGATGCCATATGTTGTAACTTAATTCATTCTCCCCACAGTTCTATCTTCTTAAATATTTTTCTTACATTGATAGACTTAAATTTTTGAGCAGTTTTAAGTTTACAGAAGAACTGAGCAGAAAGTACAGAGGGTTTTCATATTCCTCTCCCTTCCCCTATTATTAACATCTTGGATTATTGTGCAAGATGTTACAGTGGGAAGATGTGTTTTATTGTTTGTTATAATTGATGAGCCGATACTGGTACATTATTAATGACTAAACTCCATAGTTTAGAGTTCACTCGTTGTGCTGTGTTGTAGATGTATAATGATATGTACCCAACATTACAGTATCATACAGAATAGTTTCACTACCCCAAAAATTATCTGTGCTCTGCTTATTCATCCTTCCTTCAGTCCTTTCTTCTGAAGCCCTGGCAACCACTGATCTCCTCACTGCCTCCATAGTTTTATCTTTTCTAGAAGGTCATATAGTTGGAATCATACAGTATGTATGGAGCCCTTTAAGATGGGCTTATTTCACTTAGCAATATGCATTTAAGTTTCCTCCATGTCTTTTCATGACTTGATAACTCATTTCTTTTTGTGATTGAATATTATTCCATTGTATGGATGGACCACAATTTATCTATTTTCCTGTTAAAAGACATCTTGGTTGCTTCCATGTTTTGGCAATGTATAAGTAAAGCTGCTTTAAAAAATCATGTGCAGATTTTTGTGTGAGCAGAAGTTATCAGTGAATTTGGGTAAATACCAAGGAGCAAAATTGCTGGATCAGATTTTGGGAGTGTGTTTAATTTTGTAAGAAACTGCCAAACAGGCTTCCAAAGCAGCTGCACCATTTTGCCTCCCAACCAGCAATGAATGAGCATTCCTGCTATTCCACATCCTTGTCAACACTTGGTGTTGTCAGTGCTTTGGATTTTAGTCACTTTAGTAAGTGTGTAGTGAGTCTTCTTAGATTTTATTCCATGGTACTTAATTCTGTCCTATGTTTTCAGACAAAGTCCTCCTTATTACCTATGAAAAGTGGAAGAAAACAGTAGAGAACTGAGGTTTACATCTGGGAATCCAGGCTTAATTTATTGAAATCACAGGTCACCTTGGGTCTTAGACTCAACTTTCATGTATGAACAAGTGGGAACTTCAACTGAAAAACACGTTTCTAAGAGTTAAAATTCTGCGCAATTTGCTTTGTTTATCCTTTACTGACTCCAGTACTTTCTGGCTCACGTCTGAGAGCGGGTCAGATCACTGTGATGATGGATGAATCGACCCAGTATCCCCAAAGATCGGAGGAGCCAGTCCCAGCTCTGGAACTAATGGCCCCATGCTTTGCCCTGAATGTAGTTGCATAGTTGCAACTATGTAGTGGCACACCTTCCATATAAAGTTGAGCTTGCTATAAAATAAACAGGTTGGAAATGGACAAGAGCAGCTGGTATAAACTTCCTTTCGAAGTACTGACTCTTTTATCTCTGCATTTATGAGATGTGACAGAAGAACAACCAGATGGTCACAGGATGGCTGCGGATTAGGGCACAGGTACGAAACTCAGGGCACCGATACAGTTGCTTTTTGCAGATAGCTGTTAACATTCTGAAGTGACTGTCAGGTGCTGAGTGAGGTTTTTAAAGGTGCTGAGAGTGGATAAGAGAAATTCCTGGTCAGAGACGCACATTCTCCGTGGTTCACACTTCCCTTTTGGCAGTAAGCTTTGGGATGACTGCTCTAATTCTGACCCTCGTATGTAAATATTGTTTGAAGGATAGAGTCTAACAATTCATATAATTCCAAAGAATTCCAAACTCCACACTACTGAAGTTTGGGGGAGAGGAAGGAGGGTGGGTAATGGAAGAAATTTTACTTTATTTCTGGTCTTGTTACAGAAAAAAATTATTTTTCTTATCTTTCAAATGGAAACCCGAGTAAACCTGGCAGACAGGCAAACTGACCGTATTATAATGGCACTAAAAGCCAATTTATTTGCCAAATATCCTTCAGTGAAAGTTCTGGTGATTGAATGATATTGAAAGTTGTCCAAAAGGGTGATAAATTCACTTTTATGTGTTTTGACACTACAGATAAAGAAATTACTGTCATTTCTCACGGATTTTTAATTATGAGTTACTGACAGCTGTGCAGTACCAGATCTAAATGTCATTACTGCGAGCTCATTGACTTCAGGATACATACAGTAGGAAAGTTAGTATGCTATTTGAATAAAACCACTTACAGAGAGAGCAAGGGGTAAATATGTTTCAGTTTGATTTCAAACTAATTGCTAGTATATTAAAACTATTCTGTAAATACCGAACACATAGATGATATTTTAGCATCTATCATTAGTCACAAAGTATGAATGCTTGTACATTGCCCTTTCCTTTAATTGATTCACATCATAGTAAGGGCAATAAAGGTATAGTAACTGTGGTAAATTGTATTTTTTGTCAATAAATATTCAATCTTCTCTCTTACCACTGAGAGAACCATACTTCCCCACCCCATCAATTTTGGGTTTGGTCATATAACTTGCTTTGTTAATGGAATGTGGCAAAAGTGACATTTTGATAGTTCTAGCCTTTAAAAGAAATTACAAGTTTTCATCAATTTGTGAAGCACACCTAATCCAGTTCATAGCCTGAAGCACAGCTGCAGCCCACACAGTCCACAGCCAAGAGCAAGCAATGTGAATAAGATGTATTTGCAGTGTGTGCCCTTAAGATTTTGAGATTTTTTCTTCTTGTTATGGAGCATAACATATTTAAAGCTGACAAATGGAGATATTAACATCTAAGATGGAAGCGTTTTTTACAATAACAACAAAGAAATAGAAAGCTCTGGCATTGGCTTGGGGCTGGCTGATGTAATGTAAGAAAACTTTTAGGAGTCTGGAAAAAATGGCAAGCCGTGTTATGTAATAAGGAAATATTTGGCTGAACTTTTGAATGCAAATACCTGAGGGGCTGAGAATGTAATGGATTTGGTGTTTGAAATTGGTTGTGATTTGATATATCTGTAAAGCTAATGCAAGAAAGAATAAGCTCAGAAAAAATCTGTACTGTTTGCGAGGGAACACAGAGAGTCTAAGGAAACCTGGAGGACTCAGAAATGAAATGGTCTCTCATTTCTAGTGAGCCTAAGATAAAAGTGAGAAACCCCTTGAGCCACAAATGCTGATTAGCACTTAGGACACAGCATCAGGGTTGTGACCATAGCAGATGTATAATATATTATATTTTCTCAGAGGGAAAAGTGAAACAGAAATTGCATTTGCAGTTGCCATACTGCCCTCACTATAATACACATTTCCACTCACCCACATGAACTAACACCTGCACTGAAATTCACTCATACATTAACATTGATGCAAACAGCAGCCATGCCTCATCATATCAGACACCTGTACTCGTGCCTATGTCTGAGATTTAGCCCGTGGTAAATGCTCAGTAGTAACTGCTGAATAAATTCATGAGTTTTCCCAAGGTCTTAGATTTTAGATGCTAATAAATCTGTTTTCAATAAATGAAGGAGACACATATGTCTTGTATAAAAAGTCAAACTTAAAGGCTTACCAATTTAACATACAATGTAAATACATAAATAATTTTTGTGTGGGGGTAAAAGAAAAACTTAATTAAGACACAGTGAAGAAAATGCTTGGAAACTCCAGGGGTTATCTTTCATTAATGTTCATATTGATATAAAAAGTAATAAATATATTTTTTGGCCAAGATATATATTGACTAGATTCAATATTGTTTCTGACAAAGGGTAAGAAGACCCAAACATATGAGTACTAAGGAAAAATGCCCTAAAGTAAAGATGGTCTACAACTAATTTTTTTTTTTCTAGTGCAGCCAGAAGTAAAGAAGAAAAGACCTCCTAAGGATTCTTTCTTTTTTTTTTTTTTTGGTTTGTTGGGTCTTCATTGCTTCATGCGGGCTTTCTCTAGGCGAGCAGGGGCTACTCTTCGTTGTGGTGTGCAGGCTTCTCATTGCGGTGGCTTCTTTTGCTGCGGAGCACAGGTTCTAGGTGCGCGGGCTTCAGTAGTTGTGACACACGGGCTCAGTAGTTGTGGCTCACGGGCTCTAGAACGCAGGCTCAGTAATTGTGGCGCACGGGATTAGTGGCCCACGGCATGTGGGATCTTCCCGGACCAGGGCTCGAACCCGTGTCCCCTGCACTGGCAGGCGGATTCTTAACCACTGTGCCACCAGGGAAGCCCCTCCTAAGAATTCTTGAGAAAAGTATTACAATTAATGTTATTGAGAATTTAGGAAAATTTTCCCCCAAGTTTACTTGGTTTGTGAGTGTATTGGCTTATTCTTCTGAGTTTGCATCAGTTTAAAACTCAGGGGATGTAAGACAGAATTGCCAGCCTTATGTCTAGCTATTCTTGTAAACCAAAAGAAACTTGAGTCATGAAGTTTCTAACAGTACTGAGGGTGAACTGCACTTGCTTTTTCCCTGCTGTCTCTGTCTCCATGACAGAAGCAGCTGTAGAATGAAGGGAAAGATCTTAAGCCTTCTAAAGTCTTGAGTCATTTTAGAAATTCCTTCCCTTTGTACTAATTACATATTTTAGTTTGATGCTGCATTCTAAGTGTAGCTTCACACAAGAGCCTGAAGACACGAAAATCCAAAGTAGTCTTCAGAAGTCTATCCAGAAGAGAAAAATCTGTTAGAAATGAGCATGTATAGGAAAAAATAGAAAAAAAATTTGTTTTAAATTTATAATAATGGAAAAAATTTTAAAATACTGTTTATAAGACTAGAAGCTTAAAGTGTGTCTTTTCACCACAGACTTCAGCATCCCTTCCACTGATATTCATGAATTTTATTACAAAATTCCTTGGCTTCACTACACTAGCTTTACCAGTTGTTTTTTTCGTGGACCTGTGTGAAGAAATAAGTATTTCTCTATTATTTTACTAGTGTATTTACTTTGTAGTTGAATTAAATTTATAATATATAGATCAAAGTCTTCCCAATTTGCAAGAAAATGAACTGTTTATAAAATATTTAAGATATTTAAATGTGTTAGAATCCAAGGGACCTCAACATTCCTTTTGAGCTACTCAGTGAAAGTAGACTTTGAAAATCCAAGAACAATCTTAACTGAAATTCCTATCTTAACAAGAAGAGAGAGAGAGAGAGAATTCCTAGTATGATGGTCAGGGACCATCATACTGCGATGATTTGACTTATGATTTTTTGACTTTTGGATAGTGCAAAAGCACTAGGCATTCAGTAGAAAGCACACTTGGAATTTGGAGTGTTGATCTCTTCCAGGGCAAGTGATTTGTGGTTCAGTATTGTCTTGTGATCACCAGGGTAAAAAACTGATATGCTACAACCACTCTGTACGCAGACAACCATTCTGTTTTTCACTTTCAGTACAGTATCCAATCAGTTACATGAGATAGTCAACACTTTATTATACAATAGGTTTCTTAGATGATTTTGCCCAGCCGTAGGCTAATGTAAGTGTTCCGAGTCTGTTTAAGCTGGGCTAGGCTAAGTTATGATGTGTGGTAGGTTAGCTGTATTCAGTGCTTTTTTGACTTATGATATTTTCAACTTACAGTGGATTTATCAGGACTTAGCCCCGTCGTAAGTCAGGGAAAATAAGACATTTTGGCCAGTAACTTAAATAATGAATTAAAATATTTTCCTCTGGAAGCTATCAAATTATCAAACCACATCTAACTTTGTAAAATATCCATGTCTAAAGAACAGTAAATATGTCATATTTAAATGTGCCTTGAAAGATTTGATTGTAAAGCTGACAACTTTACAATCCTCAAATGTTTTAATTTGAAAAAAAAGTAAATCACATTTATCATGAACACATTTATAATTATCATGAAAATAGTAGGACTGATTTTTATCACCAGGACTAGAGAGGGTGACAGAAAGCACAAGGGAGGGGGCTACATAAGATTGCAGGAGATATTGTCTGTGCACGTGTGAGTGGAAGAGGAACAGTGGTGGGTGAGAAGCACACAGGAATATTCCCTGCTGTTTTCCACAAGGCCTGAAGGCACAGTCTTCTGGCGTCCCACGCATTTGCCTTTTTTTTTTTTTTTTTTGCAGTATGCGGACCTCTCACTGTTGTGGCCTCTCCCTTTGCGGAGCACAGGCTCCGGACGCGCAGGCTCAGCAGCCATGGCTCACGGGCCCAGCCACTCCGTGGCATGTGGGATCTTCCCAGACTGAGGCACGAACCCGTGTCCCCTGCATCGGCAGGCAGACTCTCAACCACTGTGCCACCAGGGAAGCCCCCGCATTTGCCTTTTTAAGTGCTCGTTGCAGTTAGCATTCTTGTATCTATCTGATACAAACTTGGTAGAGCAGTAAACTCAATGATTTAGAAGAAGCTACCATAATGTCCCTTGGTTTCTAAGATTCTAAAAGGAAAGCAGCATAAATTCAACATAAACTAATTCAGACAATCGTTTCATATCCAAATTATTAAATGGAGGAAATGTTGTACATTCTTTAGCTACATCCTCTTAGGAGGTTTATAAAATTCATATTTGCTCTTAAAGGCAAGATTGAGGGACTGACCATTGACGAGGACATTGTCTAATTGTCAGCTTATATTTTCTTTTTATTTCCAGAAAAACATCTGGAGTCTCCATACAGGTAGCTAACACTGAATAATAAGTAGCATGGAATGGTCCCACCCAGCCAGAAGTTTAAACACATACAAAGGCCAAGGATATTTCATAATTACAGGCTCTTCTCCCTCTACATATCTTGCTTTTCCACATCTGTGGCACCATCATCAGGCACAGGGTCTTGCAGTTCTGTATTATAATATCAGGGTATTATAACATCCCTCATAAGAGGACTTTCAGTGGTGGACTGACCACTGTTACTGACCTGTAGAGATTTGTGGTGTGGTAAGAACTCATGGCCTCCAGCATTTGCTGCTGGTTTTCCTCTATTTTTGTAAGCAGCTCTTTGTAGGAAACTGCCCTCAGCAGGAAGCCCCTTTTCTTGTTACTTTAGCAGAGCTATATTGTCACTAATCTTAAACCTGGCGCCCCTATGCTCTATTCATCTCTGGCCCAAGCACACAATACTTTGCCTAACCTGTTGGTTCTTTCCATAGATCAAAGTAGAAATAAAGAATAAGTAATTAACAGATGACCAGATCTCTTCCCCAGCTTTACCTTCAGTAATCTGGCAAACAAAGTGTGTGAACAAGACAGCATCTGAAGAAAGCACCAGCAGTTGACAAGCCTGCCCACAGCAGGGGATGATGACCAATCTCACCTCTTTCTCGATGATTCACTGAAATTACTTCCCTTTTTCCCTTTAAAAACCTTCATGGCCGAGCAAAATCTTTGGAGGTGGATTTTGGGGACACTGAGTCCACCTTCTCCCAAGATTGATGGCTTTTGGATTAAAAGCAACTTTCCTTTCTTCCAACACTTGCCCCTTGTGTACTGATTTTCGAGCAGCAAGCAGCTGGACCTGAGTTTGGTAATGTTTTGGGACGTGGTCCCATAGTAGAATGTGGAAATTGTCCCAGCTGCATTGCCTTCAGGTATGATTCTCTGTGTATTCGCCTGCTGCACCCAAGAATACTTTTTCTTTTTTTCCTCTCTCTCTCTCTCTCTCTGAAACACACACACTTGACAATGAGGGGAAAACACCTTATTACCAGATGTTGGTTTATTAAAACACATTAGCTTTATAAATTTTTTCTAGCATTTTCCAACAGATATAAGAGAAAATGTATTGAGTAGAAAAACATGATAAATGAAAAATATTTCACCATTCATCAAACTTACCTCATTTGTTCCCCTGTACAGGGCATCAGAATTTGGTAACTGGGATAAAAGAATGATTTCAATGGGAAGGCCAATATGCAACAGTTTTTCTCCTAAGGCTTCATAACACTTATCAAATCTTAAATCAGATTCATTAAACAGCCAGTGTGATTCACACATCCACTCATTAAAGAGTAACTCCTGACATCAGGGACACTGGCAGCTGCATGGAAAATGAGTGACACGATTTCTGCAACGGGGCAGGTCAAGTACAGTGTTTACACCTGAACCACCAGAGGGCCCGACCGTTTGGAACCACCAGAGGGCCCGACTCACACATGCTGGGTCAGAATCTACAGAGGGTGGAGCCCAGGGTCATGCCCGTTTTTATATTCACCCTCTGGGTGATTTGAAGGCACACTAGTGAAAGTTTGAGGGTAATGTGTAAATTTCTTCTCAAAGAATACTTAACTCTTAAAATGAAAACAAAGCCATTAAAAATACCAGCCAATGCTTTGCATCCTATGTCGCACCTTCAAAATTTCAGATTGTAATTTTCACATTTTTTAAGGCATCATTTCATTTGCTAAGTTTAGGATGACAGCATTTTCCTCATCCAACAGAGATGAAAACCATGGCAAATACAAATTGTTTCAAATGCTTCCAAATAGGAGGAGCCCTAAGATTTGGATTAAAGTACGATGCTTCTAAAATTCTAGTTGTTTACCCCGTTTAATTCCATGCTCTTTAAATTCCTTAAGCTTCTTTTTTCTGTAGCCCCATTATGGCACTATTATTCCACCATGAGGCCCAGAATTGGGGCAAGTATTTTTCAGACCATCTCAGGCCATTACCCCAAAGTGTTTCAATGCTCTACTTAATTTGACCATGACAACTAGCCCAGCTGTAAAATTTCAACAGGATATGAATTATCACCCAGAAGCACATTTTGGAGTGTCTCAACTCAACTAGTATCATATCATATCATATGATATATCATATTGCATTATATTGTATTGCATTCTATTGTATTATAAACTCATAACTTTCTAACAGATCTGTCTTTTGCTGTACAGTTTTGGCCCAGGATCCCCAGGACCCTGGTGGTGAGTCCTACTTTATCTTATTGCTAGAATTTTGAGAAGTACCCATGTCTTTGGCTCCTTACCTCACTATAGAGCACAGTCAGTATCAGAGTTACAGTCCTAGCAGGTAGACTAATGTACACTTATAATATACATTTTCAACCTTTTCTTTTTGGCTAGGGCTGGTAAGAACTATTGTGTATGTTACATGCAGAATCTCAACAACTGGTATAAATGGATTAGTTAAATAGGTATTGGAAGGCTCTGAAGATTCTATGGAATGGCTTTGGGTTTAAAGTGTTAGAGATTAGGGAAAATCCTCCATTCTCCCTGGGTGATATAGTCACTGGGATCTCATCCAAATCTGCCCTCGGAAGAGGCAATTGCAGTGCCAACTGTTAACAAATGTTTTGTTTATTCAAAAGGTTGATAGGTGACATCCTTTAGAATAGTCACGCAATGCGTTAACATCTTTGAACACACTCATTCTTTGGCTCAATTTTTCCATCTACATCGGGTCTTTGATGTTGATCATTTTTGTTGGCTCATTAATTCAATTTTTCTTTGTTCAATAAATTCCCTGCATGCTGATGTTGAATTGCCAGGAATAAGAATACTGATGATAGAAATGGCACCAGAGAAATCACTGCTATTCTTGGCCACAGACATTTCCAGTCTGAACAATAGCTGTTTTCTTCATAGCTTTCACCAATGTCATATTTTAAGCAGGGATTTTGTGGGCTCAACAAATGAATGGAAAAGTCTGTAAAATATGTTGCAGAAATCTCTCACAGGTAGGCAGGAAATTTGGAATAGATTATCAGGACAAAAAAGTTATATAAAGATGTCTAGGTCAAAAAGACAGAGTAAAAAAGCTGATGCATGTGGTAAAGTGTGATGCAGTCAGTAGCCCAGCCATGTTCTTCCCAGCTGATTCTGTATCCACTGCTACGAAAGAAATTAAAGGAGGGAGGCCAGGAGACCTGGCTATTTGAAGATCTAAGAAGTGTTAAAAAGGCAGGTTTCATAAGAATAGAACTATCTTAAGGTAGTTTATTTTATAACTCGGTATAATAAAACTCTTATCCTTTTACTTTATTTTCAAAAAAAATTTTATTGGCGCACAGTTGATATACAATATTGTGTTAGTTTCAGGGGTACAGCAAAGTGAATCCATTATATACGTACACGTATCCACTCTTTTTTAGATTCTTTTCCCATATAGGTCATTACAGAGTATTGGGTAGAGTTCCCTGTGCTATATGGTAGGTCCTCGTTGGTTCTCTATTTTATATATAGTAGAGTGTATATGTCAATCCCAATCTCTCAATTTATCCCTCTCCCTTTCCCTCCTGGTAACCATCAGTTTGTTTTCTACATTCTTATCCTTTTAAGTGATAATTATTTAAACCAAATTTTTCACAGATTGCAAATATCCAAATAGTCAATTCCAGAGTCAAGGGATATGAATGAGGGAGAATTAGGGAGCACACAGGTAACATGCTCATACCAGAGCTATCTACCTTTCTTGGCTTTTCCTTTGAAGCATGAGTGGGAGGTAACACATACAAAGAAAATAATATCTAATTGTAAAAAACATGCAGAAGAATAAGGAGTTTTCCTGAGAAATACCTGAGACCTAGGGAAATTTCCCAAGTTTATTCAAATCTTCTTCATCTTTCCATCTCTCCAGAGACCCTCAGGAGTGACAGCTGCCCCTCCAATACTCCCAGTCTTTTCACCCTTTCTCTTGCTGTTCTATACTGCTTTTTTTTTAATTCCTCTTTAGTGATCTCTTTATTATGTGAATCAAGATAAACCTTGATAGACTTTTTCTTTTGGATCACCACAGTGACTCCCAACAAATGTACTTCATTCTGAAAGTTCACCTCAAAAGGTCAATTCATTTCTCTAGTTCAGAAGATGCACCTCTTGTTAGGAAAAGCTGATTATACTGAGACATCACAGGTATTTGTGGAATTAACTTCTCTGTTTTCAGACACTGAGTTCAATGGCTAGGGGTACTGTTTTCACTAGTAGGCGGTCTAGGGAAGCTCCAACAAGAGTCACTAGACATACCTGACAGTTAATACTTGAGTTAACTTAAATGTACTAAAATTAAACTTTCACTTCCACTTGCCATATTTCAGAAGCTTACTTGCTAACTACGCCTACTATCATGTTGGAAAGCATGGATAGAGACCCTTTTCTTCTTTGCAGAAAGTTCTATTGGGATGACTGTTCTAGAATCTTCTATTCAAGGTGCATTCATGGACCAGCAGGGTCAGCCTCCCATGGGAGTTTATTAGGAAAGTGGATTCCTGGGCTCCACTCGGGACCTACTGAATCATAATTTGCACTTTTTCACAAGATACCCGGGGTTTCATATGAGGACACATCAGTGCCCCCAAGAGGTCATTTTGGAGTCTGCCTTTAAATATAAATTTCCTTGCAGAGAGAGCAGATTAAAATATGCCTGATTTTTGAGATGTAGAGGCCAGAACTCCATCTGAGCCTTCTTATCATGCAATGCCAGAACAACCATTAAGTCCCTATACATTTATTTTAATCATAAGGACAATTATGATGTGTTTACAATTTTCCAAGATGTCTTCTTCAGCTATAATTTTTCCAATACTCACGTCTTTCTGAAATTATGCTTATTTTATTGGGACCTTCAGAAAAAAAGGAAATCACAGGCAAAGGGCAGCTCATCAAGATGTGACACATTTTTTGAATCATGAAAATACTTTGGTCAACATGAGGGAGACAGCACCTAACACAGGCAGCTCTCTGGGGGTTTAATGAACTATCCACACTTGTAACTGCAGAATGTAATGGGGTCAACCCAATTTTAAAGACAAGGATAATAACTAATCTATATCCACCATTACAGATAGCCACCTGAAGATATTTAATATTCATTTAAAATCATAAAAAAAATTCAGTTCTCAAAGTTGCCAACCCACGCACTGTGGCCTCCTTTGAAACTCAGAAAATCTTGCTTCACATATATTGTATAGCTCATCACTTTTTACATTATTGGTGAATTGTTTAATGACAGTGAGAATTATTAACACGTCAAATATCAGAATTATTCCTGTAAGTCTTCCTAGGTAGATACTTTTAATATAATTGCATCCCCAATATTTGTCCTTGAAGATGAATATTCATTTCTTTATGAAATGCCAAGATTCTAAGATAAGCAGTTCTTGTAAAGATGTATAGGAATTAGCTCAGGCTCTGAAGATAATTTGAAAGTTTCACAATTGGGCAGGCCCTGAATTCCATCTCTTGAGATAAACCAAGGATCCAAATAAAATAAGCTAATCTGGCTCAAGTTTTGTAAAATCAGGCCAAAATTCCATCTTTAACTGGTGAAAAATACAATATACTTTGTGGTGGCCAAACAAAAAATAATCACGTTAATTTATGATGAAGACTATGGTCCACGTCTTTCTTTGAAGTGAGATTAAATTTGTTTTTCTCTGGCTCAGCTTCCTTGGTTCAAAGATCACCATTTGTATATCTGAATTATCAAAAACACTGTTCAAATTGAAAAAGAAAATTTCCAACTTCTAAGCTCATAGACCCTCACAGAGATCTTTTCTCTCACTCCCTCACTCTCACAGAGATCTTTCCCCTCTTGCTATATTTGATACTACTTTTCAATGCTGAAAGGCAGGATATTACAAAGGATGCATATTTATCATAAGAACCCACTTTCTGCATTGGTTCCCACTGGCCTGCTGGACTCACTAAAATTTCACCATTAGGAGTTTATCACTTTATCTCAAATTATATCATTTCCAAACGGCAGGGTTTTTTGTTATTGCAAAGTCCTGGGGCAGTTTTCCTTGACATTCTACTGTATGCATTCTTTTATCACATGATTAACCTCCAGCTGTGACAGGTGGCTTCAGTTTTAAGGAATGTGGCTGAGGATCAATGGGACAGAGGACAGAGCCAGAGCCCAGCACGATCCCTGTGGACGCAGGCGTGGCCAGGCTCCTGAGAGGAACTTCTGGGTGCCTGGTCCCCTGGGATGCCCTGGATGGGGAATAAGCCACACAGAGTGGAGGGGAGGGTGGAGGCTCAAACTTTATCCAGTGTAGACATGGATAAAAGACTATAATACCGGGAGACTATATTTATTTATTTATTTATTTATATTTTTATTGAAGTATAGTTGATTTACAATGTAGTTTAAGGTGTAGAGTTTATATATGTATATATGCACATATATAATATGTATTCTTTTTCAGATTATTTTCCATTATGGTTTATTACAAGATACTGAATATAGTTCATTGTACTATACAGTAGGTCCTTGTTGTTTATCTATTTTATATACAGTAGTGTGTATCTATGAATCCCAAACTCCTAATTTATCCCTCCTCACTCCCTTTCCCCCTTTGATAACCATATGTTTGTTTTCTAGTTCTGTGAGTCTATTTCTGTTTAGTTGTGCTACAGCTACTTAATTCAAACAAGAACGCTATATGTAAAGTCTGAATCTTAGTGAATTTTAAGGGTCCAGCTTATTAATTAAGCAGATGGAGTTTCAGTTCAAAAGTTATGCCAAGGAAGGGACATAAAGCAGCAAAGACTTTTCATGTACCAGTAAAAGTAATTCAAATAACCACCCCATTTTATTTTCTATTTTGGATATTTGTGGAAAAGTAATTTTTAGAATTTTTGGAATCAGCAGAGTTAACTGCTGATAATTCTTTCAAATATCCATCTCATTGTCACATCACTTATGGCCCAGGGCAGTAGTTGGATTATAATTCACACACCTCTGGAATATAACAAAATAGTCACTGCACTACACCAGTGAAATTATCACAGTAAGCCACTTTAATAAGAAAAATAAATCAAGGAGAATACATTTCAGTAAGTAAAAATTATAAATTTATAATGTTATGTTTATAATTTTCCAAGTTGTTTTGTGTAATCAAACTTGTTAACCATTTGCCATAATTGTTCCTATTGTTAGTTTGAGAAAATAGTTTTTCCAAAACTTTAGAGAAAATGCATAAATAAATACATCAAGAATAATATAACTGAATAAACATATGGAAAGTGGAGCTGATAGTGATATAAATTCTAAGAGAAATAAACTTATCTGTAAATCAAAATTGTTGATAAAATTACATTTGCATGAATCATAAGAATTTACCTGGATAAAATTAACTGCATAAAAAAAACCTAATTATAATGCTTAAGAGTATAGAGAGGGACTTCCCTGGTGGCGCAGTGGTTAAGAATCCGCCTGCTAATGCAGGGGACATGGGTTTGAGCCCTGATCCTGGAAGATCGATCCCACATGCTGTGGAGCAACTAAGCCCATGAGCCACAATTACTGAGCCTGTGCTCTAGAGCTCATGAGCCACAACTACTGAGCCCACGAGCCACAACTACTGAGCCTGCGTGCCACAACTACTGAAGCCCATGCACCAAGAGCCCGTGCTCTGCAAGCCTGTACTCCACAATAAGAGAAGCCACCTCAATGAGAAGCCCATGCACTGCAACAAAGAGTAGCCCCTGCTCACTGCAGCTAGAGAAAGCCAACCTGCAGCAACGAAGGCGCAATGCACCCAAAAATAAATGTAAATTAATTAATTAATTTTAAAAAGAGTATATAGAAATACTCCTGTCTGTGAAAACTTCCATTTAAAAAATCCAAATCTTTTTCTGTATCTGTATGATATAATGCATTAATATGATGAGAATCTACTTTTGCAAAAAATTAATAACAATAACTTTGATAATAGAAGTTTTTACATTTTTCCAGAGTAATAACATATACTGTTTGTAATTACTTATTAGAAATAATTACTTAAAATTATAAGCATTTATTTTACTCACTCTAGTTATTAAATCCTCCTAGGATTTCTTATAAAATAGATGTTCTTTAGGAAGTATATTAAATCCTTTCTAATTAGCACAAGTAGTTACATATATAAGCATTTTTAAAGTGTCTTATATTTGTAGACAACTAAAACTTGGCTAACTAATGTTAAGCCTCTTGGATTCCAAAACTACATCCTAGGGAAAATAATAACATCTTAATTTCTACATCCTTTCATAGTTCTACAAATATTTGATTTAGTTGCATTATATTTAAATTTAAACTATAAAATTTCAACGACAAAGTTTAAAAATGTTAATTATATTTTACATGGGTACCATTAAAAATATACTGCACCTTTTATACACTTTTTGAATAGATATTTTATATACAGTACTTTACACAAAACTATATGTGCCATACTAATGAATTATTAAGGGATATTCAATGGTAATTTGATTGAACCCTATTTCTATTTTGCACACTGACTTTAGAATCTAATTCTGGAATAAGATATGTCATTTCTCATGATTAGCTGCTCGCAGAGCTTTGTATCAAGGAAGGAAGACACTTAGACGTTAAATCTTCCGATTTTCTCTCCCTCTCCCTTTTTTGCTCTACCTAACAGTAGAGAATTCTGAATTTAACAGTGCAAAATTTGGAAAAATAAAGAGAAACAAATGTCAATTATTCCTTTTGATGGAGGTAACCTTATCTGTTAGGCGTCAGAAGTTTTCGACAGGGAGGATTTAATATAGGAAATTTTCTACCCAGGTGTTGGAGGGCTTAGGGGCAAAGAGAAACGCTGAAACCCCAAGGAGTCAGAGTAGGAATTAGGTACCAGTCTGTCTGGGGAGTAAAGAGGGAGATTAGTGTACTCAGAACATGGGAGCACAACCCTGGGTGGAGGGCACGGCCGGGCTGCGGCTGACACGTCTGAGCAGGAACAGACAGGTGGAAAAGGCTGAAGGCTGGAACTGGCAGCTACTACTGGGATGATGGTGACCGACTGGCACAGCTAGCAAACAGTAACAAAGAAGGGCCTCTGCCCCTCTTCCGATCTCCTGATCTTTCTCTTGTTCCTGAAGGATGCTGGTAAAGAAGCCTGTGAGGTGTCATCTGAAGGCTTCCAGTCCCAATTTTTCAGGGTGCATTGTAGAAAGAAAGATCCAGAACTGAGATGCAATGGATTTAAAACCAGCACAGCCAGAGGAATGGATAAAGAAGATGTGGTCCATACATACAATGGAATATCACTCAGCCATAAAAAAGAATGAAATAATTCCATTTGCAGCAACATGGATGGACCTAGAGATTATCATACTAAGTGAAGTAAGTCAGACAGAGAAAGACAAATATGATATGATATCACTTATATGTGGAATCTAAAAGCAAGATACAAATGAACTTATTTACAAAACAGAAACAGATTCATAGACATAGAAATGAAACTTATGATTACCAAAGGGGAAAAGAGGTGGGGGATGGATAATTTAGGAATTTTAGATAAACATATACACACTACTATATATAAAATAGATAACCAACAAGATCCTACTGTATAGCACAGGGAACTATATTTAATATCTTGTAATAAGCTATAATGGAAAAGAATCTGAAAAAGAAGGGTTATATACATGTATAACTGAATCACTTTGCTATACACCCAAAACATTGTAAATCAACTAGAGTTCAGTAAAAAATAATAATGATAAAAATAAAAATAAATAAATGTAAAAAACCCCAGCACAATGATCAGGCAAATACTGACAATGTTTACTTATTACATTCTTTGAAAACACCTATCAACGTTCATTTAGCTGTAATTACAAATTATATTTACAACAAATTAATCAATACTAATAATATGATTTTTCTGCTATATAGCTACAATTCTTTGGTATTTAGGCTCATAGAGTGAAATTTTCTATATATTACTCACATTTAACTCTACCTTTCATTAAATGTTATTGAAATGGCAAACTCAGAAGATGGTGTTATGTAGAGGAAAGAACCTTAGATTTTGCATCAGAAAAACTGGTTTCTAATTCAGTTTTGATCACTAATTGATTTTAGACACGTCTCTTAAGTTGCCTGGACCTCATAGTTTTTTGTTTTTTGTTTTTTTTTCCATTTAATGAACTGTGTTGGTCTATTGTGTTCCACACACCAAGATAACAGAACTAAACACATAAATTCTTTTCTCAGAGAGCTTACAGTCTGGTAAGAGTGGGGATAGATACACAAGGTAAAACATTCCAGTAAATGTGTGCATAGAATGATATAGAAGCAAATGGGCAAGGTGGTCAGTGACTTCAAGGGTCAGCAAAGTTTTTCTGTTGCAGATAACACTGGAGTTTATTATGAAGAAAAAGTCTATGTCACAAGTTGAAGGAAAAAGGAAATTCAAGGTAGAACAAGAAACGTAAGACACAGATACACAAGCCAGCATACTGGAAACTACAGGGAATCCAGGATGGTAGGATAGGGAGGTTTCAAAGTTTTAGGTGAAGAAAGATAAGGGACAGGAGAAATGGGCAGGAACATATCTATCAATATTTGCATAGCATGTTAGGAAATTTAGATTTGGTTCTGTAAGCAAGGGGCGGTCACTAGAAAAATGAAAAGCTTGGAAGTTGTCACAATCAGAAATTGTTTATTTAAATAAATTACTCTGAAAACAGTACAGAGAATGGCTCTGTAGAGGTTAAAAGCATTGCCTCTAAAATCACAAAGACAAGCATGGCCTCAGTTTCCCAATCTGTAAAGTGAGAATAATAATCGTAAGACTGTCACGAAGTTTAAATGAAATAATGTATGCAAAACACTTAGTAGATTTACCAGCAGGTTGGGTAATGATGAAGATATCACTGCCAGAGACGGGATGAAACTCATAGTCTTAATTTTGGGTTTTATTTGATGATTTCTAATGTCATTTCAAGATTCATGGGTTGGGGGTTATTTGATTCAATGAATCATAGAAGAACAATACAATGAATTTTGTTATTTGCTGAACAGTGTAATGATATGCTATAGAATGTATACACATGACCTTGTTTAAAATAATGGTGCTACAAAGAATATGGAGAAGTTATCTTGTCTACCTATTTGCTTCCAGATACATTAGCATAAAAAAGTAAGATAAAATATTTTCTTTAGTAGCAGCACTTTATTGAATAGAAATGGATCTCTGTTTGGTAGAAAATTGTTGTATTATTGCTAAAATTGGAGAAAATTCAATTAAATTTGCCAGAAACAGAAGGACATTGTGAGTTATTGTCTAAACAGTGCTTTTTAAAAATAGATGTTAAGCTGTAGGCCAGGGGAGAGTACAAAGTAATTATTTTAAAGGTCAGTATATTGAAACTATTGAATAATCAATCTCGTATATAAAAAAGAGTTGCGATGTGAAATAACTTTGCGTTTGGAAAACTTGCCATTTTTCTGAAATGTGAAAATGAGAATCAAAGTGACATTAATAAAACTGTTGGTTTCTAAAGCAGGATAAAATTTTGTAGAAAAAAAATGGAAAGGACTGACTAGACAAAAATATAAAAGAAAAACCTGGAGTCTGGATGCTGAACCCAAGCTGTGAGGATTCTGGAATTTATTAAAAGGAATAATTCATGGGGCATTTGGAAGCAATATTCCTGCTATATTATGCATTCATGAACTCTTTACTAGGATCCTGTGGCTACTTTGTGTCACTATACTTTCTAAGAGATGTGGACAAACTGGAAAAGATGGTAAAGGAATGAGGAAAATGAAGAAAGGAACAGAAAATAGTAACCTGAGGAAAGTTTTGAAGAATTCTGTTGCTTATAATAGAGAAGAGAAGCCCATGGGGCAGCCTGATTATTATAATTAGATACATGAGGTATCTTCACCAGATTGTAACTAATCATTGTTTTTTTTTTTCTCCACACCAATGTTTCCTAGAACAAAAGAAATGTGTTTAATTAAAGAGCATTTAACTGTATATATACCCCCAAGTTAAACGTGTGTGTGTGTTTGGTTTTCCACTTCTTTGATCTAGTGAGAGAAGCGTTAGAAAGTTACCTCAATAATCCCTGGGAGGAGAACTCCCCCTTAAGATCTGAAAATAGATCCCTCTATTTTTCTGAACAAACAGAGTAGCTTCCTTGGTCTAAAAAAGGGGCTTCATAGGCTTCTCTTGTGTTTTGCCTGATCTTAGACCCAGGACATTTGATCTAACAATCCTTACAAAGGTAGGTGGCTGAACTGGTGAGAAGGGACATATGGGGCCCTTTGGGTTTTGAGAGTTACAAAGGGGCAGGTTCAGAAACGCAAAGACAGTTTCGGAAAAAATGTGGACACTGTGCTCCCTGAGCCTAGAGGATGGCCAAGGATGGCTTAGAGATGTGAGCACAAGTAGCTGGATGATGCACATCCAAGCAGGGGAGATGCTTGCTCCAAGGAATTCTCAGAGCAGAATCCTCTGGGGATGCCGGGACTCATCCCCTAGGTGACTGTGGAGTATGAGTTGTCAACAGCGACGCCTTGTGGTGGGGAGAAGCAATGACAGCAGGAGAAGGATGAGAAACCGAGCTTCCTCCCCTAAGGGGGGTGGGGGAGGACCACAGAGGAGGGCTGGGGTCTCCTCCCAGCATGGATACTCATGAGGGGCGTGACCTCATCTGCAGCCCGTCTTGGAGAAGTAGCTATGTGGGGGAGCAGCTGGTCAACAGAATGTTTTTAAAAAGGAAAGGAATAATTAATAGGTATAAATACAGATCAGTTGAAAACATTTAATTATGCCCACACAGTATTTCTTTACGAAAGTTGTTTCTAATATGCCTAGGGATCAAATCTTCTTGTTATTAACGCTCATGGCACCCAGAGCCTCTATTTAAATTCATTAAAATTGAAATTTTATGTTTATTGCTGTATATTTGACAAAAGCCGGTCTCTCCTCTAGAGTATATTCCAGAAAAGAAGGCCCATGCATCTCACCTTTGTATTTTCAACACAAGCTCCATTTTAGACTCATAGGATTACCGTTGAATCATCAACCTCTATCACAATGGTATAGTACATACATTTGATACATAGCTTGGTAGGTAAGATACACTCAATAAATAGGGCTTAAATTTCACTCTCTAATAGTCTAGAAGTTAAAGTTGAATATGTCATTTAAAAACCTCATAGTAAAAATCCCAGACCCAGAAAGATTCACTGGTGTATCTTTCCAAACTTTTAAAGAAGAAATGTAAATAAGAAATACCAGCCAGACATAAATTCTTCCAGGACATGGAAAAAAGGGAATAATTCCTTGGGTATTTTTTTGTTTGTTTATTTGTTTGTTTTTTATAATAGCATCCAATCATTGGTTCCAAACCCTGGCAAGGAAATTACAAGAAAGTAATATTACAGACCAATAGTGAACATAGATGCAAACCTCCTTAATAAAATGTTAGCAATTCCAATTCAGTATATGTATATGTATGTGTCTATATATATGCTCATATCATCCTTCCATATGCAAAGTTAGTTTATCACTGAAAAACCATCAGTGTAATTTACCACACTAAGAAAAAATGGTGGAGGGGAGAAAAATCACATTATTTTGATAGGTTGAGAAAAATCATTTGACAATATTCAACACTTACTCATGATTAAAAACTCTGAGAATACTAGAAATAAAAGGGAAATATCTTAATCTATAAATAATCTATAAGAATATCTATAAAAACCTAGTGAAAACATCTTACAAAATGGTGAAATACTGAAAAGATTGTCCTTGAAATTAGGAAGGAGACAAGGGTGTTTACTATCAACATGTCATTCAACACTGTACTGGAGATTTAGGCAGTAAAATAAGGCAAGGCAAAAAGATATAGCAATTGGAAAAGAAGAAATAAAACGATCATTATTCCGACATAGCCATTGTATGCTTAGAAAATATAAAGAGTTTACAAACATTTAAAGTTAATAAGTGAATTTAGCAAAGTGACTGCATATGTGTTCAATCTACAAAAATCGTTTGCATTCCATCAACAAATGACAAAAATGAAATGGAAAAAATTATACCATTACAATCACATCAAGAAACATCAAGTATCTAGGAATAAATCTATCAAAAGAGGTTCAAAGCCTCTGCACTAGAAACTAAAATCCTTCTTAAGATGAAAGACTAAAGAAATGGAGGCATAATTTATGATCCTTGGGAGTACAATGCTAGACACTTCCAAATAGCAAGACCTATTATAAAGCTGCAGTAATTAGAACAATGTGATATTTGTGCAGACAGAGAAGTTGAAAGCCCAGAAGTGGCCCCACAGACCATCACCTGACAGGGGTGGGTGCTTTGATGAGCAGCCCGTATTTCCCTTAGCAAATGAAGGGCTCCTTCTCGGCAGCTGAGAATGATGAAGATGCTGAGAAAGCTGCTGAGAGATGCTTCCAGACTGACAGCCATTTATGGTGATGGCCTTGGCTGAAGGAGACTGGCCCACTCAAGGTCACAGCTACTTCTGGGGTTCTCCTGTACCCAGTGACCGATCGGCCCAGGACCCTCTTTCCCAACTCAGGGCAACTCTGAAAGGCCATCCCTGCTCCAGATCTCTCCGTGGAATACAGGGAGTCTTTTACTGGGACGTCATCACAACTCAGCTTCTCCTTCTG
Organism: Mesoplodon bidens; assembly: GCF_964165515.1. Taxonomy (NCBI): domain Eukaryota; kingdom Metazoa; phylum Chordata; class Mammalia; order Artiodactyla; family Ziphiidae; genus Mesoplodon; species Mesoplodon bidens. The sequence goes on from NC_138176.1 coordinate 197,678,341, forward strand.
TCCAATCCTGTTTCCTTTCTGTCTCTTCTACACTTGTGGAGTCCCAGGAACACTCTTTAACAAATGTCTGGCAAACTCATCTTCATCTCAGAGTATGCTTCATAGGGAAGCCAAATCGCAGTAGCTGGTGCCAGGAGTGTTCAAAGGAACAGATGCTAACACAGGATTTCAGGGCTGGCTCGTCTGCTGCCTGGCTGGAGGACGCAGCAGACTACTGGAAAGTCTACCAAGGCGTCATCCAAGTTGCAGCTTCTGAGCCAGATGTGATTGTCTTTGCTAGAGTATAATAACAGGTGCATGGTATATGGCCACTGATTTGATGAGTTTGTTATTTTCCATTCTTACTAACAAAGAGCATCATAAACAGTTCATATGCAAATCAAAACTACAATGATATATCACCTCACTCTGGTCAGAATGACAATCATCAAAAAGTCTACAAACAATAATTACTGTAGAGAGTGTGGAGAAAAGGGAACCCTCCTACACTGTTGGTGGGAATGTAAATTGATACAGCCACTATGCAGAACAGTATGGAGGTTCCTCAAGAAACTAAAAATAGAATTACCATGTGATCCAGCAATCCCACTACTGGGCGTATATCTGGAGAAAACTCTAATTCAAAATGATACATGCACCCCTATGTTCACAGCACTATTTACAATAGCCAAGACATGGAAGCAACCTAATTTTTCATCAACAGATGAATGGATAAAGAAGATGTGGTGTATATATACGATGGAATATTACTCAGCCATAAAAAACGAATGAAATAATGCCATTTGCATCAATGTGGATGGACCTAGAGATTGTCATACAGAGTGAAGCAAGTCAGAAAAAGAAAGACAAATACCGTATAATATCACTTATTTGTGGAATCTAGAAGAATGATACAAATGAACTTATTTACAAAACAAAAGTAGACTTACAGACATAGAAAACAAACTTATGGTTACCAAAGGGGAAAAGGGGGCAAGGGATAAATTAGGATTTGGGGATTAACAGATACACACTACTATATATAAAATAGGTAAACAGCAAGGACCTACTGTATAGCACAAGGAACTATACCTGAATCACTGTGCTGTACAGCTGAAACTAACACAACACTGTAAATCAACTGTACTTCAATTAAAGAAAAAAAGGCTCACATTAACTTGAAATAGGCAAGACATTTAGAGACATTTAGAGTTCTGCCCCAGGGCACACTGTGTCACAATGTGGTCCAAGGAGATCTGTGCCCTCTGGATGCACCACAGTGCATCACATTGGTCCATGATAGTGATGCCATTATACTAACAGGACTGGATGAGCCAAAGTGGTTAGTGATTTGGAGACCTTGATAACACCCATGTGTCTGAAGTGTGGGAAATAGAATCCACAAAGATCCAGGGAACCATCACACAGGGAACTGTGTGTCCAGTGCCTATGGTGGGACTTGACATGGATGTGACTCATGTCTTTCCCTAGGGTGTGCTGGCCACCTTGGTCGGGGGTGGGGCTGAAGTGGAGGGGCCCCTGTCCCAGGACTGGGTGGCTTCTAATGTGCCCCTAAGGCAAGCGCCCACAATGGCACCGCAGCCTCACCCAGGCTCCGCCCCCGGATCGTGGGTCCTCGATGTCCCATGGTCAAGACTTCTGCCCACCTGTGGCTGCCCCAGACCTGGCGCCGCCCTGTGCCTGGGACCATAGTGTTTGCCCAGCTGGAGCCGAGGCCAGTGTGGGAAACCTAGCAGCCACAGAGCAGACCTATCTCCGCCCGGCCTCGGACAAGCCGGCACAGGCCATCCTCAGGCTTCCCGCTGCCCTCCTGTGGGTCCCAGTGTCCCTCCAATCAGCAAGGGGGGCTTGCCTTCCCACCGGGGGTCCCAGGACTGGGGCCCCCAATCTGTGGCTCTCACCACTCAGTCCCTGGGACAAGTGTCCACCTGTGTGTTCTCCCTTTTCCTCCGAGTCCCCTCACAGGGGCCCAGGTCCTGACCTGATTGCTTTCCTTCCATTCTGATTACCTGTGCAGCTTTCCTCAGCCTTGTTTGTACAGGAGTCCTTCTGCCAGTATCTAGTTTTCCATGAGAATTGTTCCCCATGTAGATTTTTTGGATGTGTTCCTGGGGGCAGGTGAGCTCCATGTCCCTTTACCCTGCCATCTTTATAGATCTCCAGAACTGTGTATTTGTAATAGAGACAATCTTGCTGGCAAAGTTTCAAATACAGTAAGTCCCCTACACGTGAATGAGTTCTGTTCCAAGAGCACGTTCATAAGTCCAATTTGTTCATAAGTCCGACAGATTTAGCCTACATTCCCAACTAACACTATTGGCTATATAGTACTGTACTGTAATAGGTTTATAATACTTTTCACACAACTCATACATAAAAAACAAACACAAAATAAAGAAAACATTTTTAATCTTACAGTAAAGCACCTTGAAAAGTACAGCAGTACAGCACAACAGCTAGCATCCGGGGCTGGCATGGAGTAAACAGGTGAGAAGAGTTACTGACTGGAGGAGGGAGAGGAGGTGGGAGATGGTAGAGCTGAAGGATTGTCAGCAACAGGAGATGGAGGGCCAGCTGCAATTTCACTCATGCCTGACGTTGATGGCACAGGTCCTGGTTCCTTGCTGGATTCAGTTCTATCTACCCTCTTGAAAAAAAACGATTCAGTGATGTCTGGGTAGTAGCTCTTTTTTTCTCATCATAGATAACGTGGTAGCACTGGATTGCATGCGGAACAGATGCTGCGACCTTCGTGTACCGTTCTACCTTCAGGTCCTGTGCCTCAAAAACTAACAGTGCCTCCTCAATAAAGAAAATCCCCTGCCATTTCCTGCATCGTGAATCTCTTCAGTTCTTCAGTTACTTCTTCTTCCTCTTGTCTCTCTTCATCCTTTCTCTGGGCCTCCAATTCCTGGCACTTCTTAGCAGTACCAGCTACATCACAGCTGCTTGCTTCCAGACATCCTGATCTTGAAATAAAGATACTGTGCTACTGTACTCTATAAAGTCCTGTACAGTAAAGTACTCAACAGCACAATCACTTGTAGAGGATGCATGCATGGGACAATGTACGCCAGACATGTGAACTAACTTACGTGACTGGACATGTGAGCACATGTTCGCTCTTTGAAAGTTCGCAACTTGAAAGTTTGTACGTAGGGGACTTACTGTATTCGTTATCTGGCTCTTTACAGAAAAACGTTTGTCAATCCCTGCAATAGAAAATCCAGTATTCTTTTCAATATAGTCTGTGGATATTGGTGTTTTTGTGTTTTATATGTCTTCTTGAATCAATTTTTGTCATTTATCTATCTACTTGGCTGTCATCATCTATTGCAACTGAATTTATTTTTTCTTTCTGTTTTCTCATTACTAACAATATGTTGCTACCAACTTTTATTTTGATAAAAATAATACTTGGCCAGACATTATTATACTTAATTGGCATAATTTACTTGTTGTTTATTTAAATTAATTTTTACTTTTGATTTTATTGTCTATATTTAAAAGAAATTTAACCATGTTCTTCTTTGTAATTTCTTGGACTGAATGTTTAATTCATTTATTTGAAATATTCTTGAATTATAATGAATGCATTTATAGTCATAAAGTTTCCTCTTAGTACTGCTTTGGTCTAACTCCATTATTTTTGAAATATGGAGATTCATGATTAAGTTTTAAAGTTCATATATATATATATATATATATATATTTGTTTTGATTCCTCTTTAACTCAAGTTTTATTTAGAAATGGATTTTAAATTTTGGAACATAGTGCTTTATGTGTATGTGTATGTTTTGAGTCATTTGTAGCCAGTATCTAGTTTATTGCATTGTAGCTTGAAAATGAAGACTGTATAGATTCTTCTTCCGGAAATTAATTGAGTTATTCATTGTGGCCTTATACATAGCCAATGTCTACTACTGCAGGGGCAAAGAATTAGGGTTTGGGGTAAGAATATCTGTGGGTTGTTAACATTTCTTTGTGATTTTTTCCTTTGTTATTGGCTATAAAATTCTATCTATATTAGATCAATCATGTTAATTGTTTCATTCAAATTCTATCCTCAGCATCTGGTCCCAATCCAGACAGAGATAGGAAAGTGGGAGGGAGGATGGACAATAGGGGGACAAAATTGAGGGCGATTCCAGTTACTTCATATTTCATGCAGCACAGACCTACTCAGAGGCAAGGAGCATCATATATCTTGTTAACAAAGCAGATAGAAGAAGCAAAAAGAAAAAAAATTCTATACCTTTTACCTTTTTTGTCCACTTCATCTGACAATTTCTGAAAGATGTATATTAAAATCTCCCACCATGATGATAGAATTGTGTACTTCTCTTTTTATTAATAGAAATTTTTGCTCTACATGCCTTAAGGCTAGCCTATGAGGCATGAAAATTTGTGATTATCAAACATTCTTTAGGTAAGCTATTTCTTCCCTTGCTGTGTTCAGTCTCCTGACAGAGGTCATCAAAGGCATTCCTCATTTCTGTCAGTCTTTTAGATTTCTAGCACTTCCTTTGATTCTTTCTTAGAATTCCCATCTGTCTCTTTACATCACCCACCTGATCTTACTTGTTGCTGCTGTCCCCATTAGAGCCCTTATCATGTTAATCATGGTTATTTTATTTTTTAATTTAATTTAATTTAATTCTTGGCCATGCCATACAACTTGTGGGATCTTAGTTCCTTGACCAGGGATTGAACTCAGGCCCATGGCAATGAAATCACCAAGTCCTAACCACCGGACTGCCAGGGAATTCCCTAATCACAGTTATTTTAAATTCCCTGTTTGAGAATGCCAATACCTGTTGTCATATCTGGATCTGGTCTGACGCTCATGTTGTTTCTTCAGATAGTTTTTTTCTTACTTTTTGATGTGCCTTGTAATTTTTTCATGAAATCTGAGCATGTTTTACTGGATAATGAGAAGTGAGGTGATAGGTCCTTTGTGCTAATCTGGTTTGGAGTTGGGATTTTCTTACTGTTTGTTGTGGCTGTTAAGTGACAAGGCTTCAGACTCGTCTTGTGTCCTTATTTTTTTTTTTTTCCTTCTTGACTTTGGACTTTCTTAAGTACTTCTCAGAGAGTCTGTTTGTATACAGGTATAATAGTTGTAATCCACTATTATTATAATAAGGTATGGATGACAGAGGGCATTCCACAAACTTCCAGTTAAATCTCTTTCATGGGGCCTATATCTCTGGCCTGTGACCTTCACGAGTGTGTTTTCTTGTATGCCTTCTCCTCTTAGGAAAACAGGGACCAGGCTATGAGGAAGTCTTTTGCCCGGGGGAGTAGGTTCTTGTGTTAGCAAAGTCTCTGGGCATTTATCACAAAGCTCACTCTTCCCTTCCCCTGTCACAGCCACTGAGGAAATTTTCTCCAGTCTTCACTGTGACAATCAGGGGAGGTCCCTAAAGGTAAAGTCCAAGAAGTGTGAGGCTCGCTAGGACCTCAGCCCCAAGGAGCATCTCACTCTTAACACTAGTCCTCACTCTGCCTCGATAATTTGTCAAAATCACCTTTACGGGTTCCTATCCGTTTACAGCTCCAAGGGCTTCTGCTCCAGGTAAGCAGATCTCAGCTAGGAGGCTCTAGATTTGCCTGTTACTCCAGATTTTGGGATGGAGACTTTCACTACGAACTTAGTTCTCCAAAAGGTCTAAGAAAAAAATTACTGATTTTCAGTTTATTCAGCTTTTTCATGCTGTAAGTTTAGGAGTAACAACTTCCAAGCTCTTCCCAGCTCTCTGGAACTCCCTATCTAGTCTTTATCATTATAAATATACTTGTTTTTGGCCTCATTTAATGCGTTTCATGTCATAGCTCATTTTATTTGATTTTTAGATTATTATTCGTTTAATACATCCTTAGTCATTTCATTATTGTTAGCCTTTCTATGTGACTTTTTTTTTTGTCTTGTTCCTTGTGAAAGACACATAGCTGGATTTTGTTTTCTAATCCAACCTAGTATTTGTCTTTTTATAGGGCAATTCAACCCATAAATGTCATACAATCATTCTTTGTGTTGTGTGTATTCTGACCTTCAATTTCCCAAATTAATTTGCTTTCAGCAATCTATTTTTAATTTTCTTTTCTTTCCTTTTTTAATGATTGTTTTTATGTATTTATTTAGTTATTTATTTTTGGCTGTGTTGGATCTTCGTTGCTGTGTGCGGGCTTTCTCTAGTTGCAGTGAGCGGGGGCTACTCTTCATTGTGGTGCACGGGCTTCTCATTGCGGTGGCTTCTCTTGTTGCGAGCGCGGGCTCTAGGCGTGTGGGCTTCAGTAGTTGTGGCACGCGGGCTCAGTAGTTGTGGCTTGTGGGATCTAGAGAGCAGGCTCAGTAGTTGTGGTGCACGGGCTTAGTTGCTCCGTGGCATGTGGGATCTTCCCGGACCAGGGCTCGAACCCATGTCCCCTGCATTGGCAGGCGGATTCTTAACCACTGTACCACCAGGGAAGGTCATTTTTAATTTTCTTTATTGACATTTTTTAATATACAAAATTATTTTGTTGCTGTTTAAATTTTTTTTAAATTATTGTGTTCTCTGCTCTTTTCTTTGAAGTGTCTTCTTGTATTATTTTAAGAATCCTTTTTTTAAAAAATAATTTTTAGTGGAGTATAGTTGATTTACAATGTTGTGTTAGTTTCAGGTGTACAGCAAAGTGAATCAGTTATACATATACATATATCCACTCTTTTTAAGATACTTTTCCCATATAGGCCACTACAGAGTATTGAGTAGAGTTCCCTGTGCTATACAGTAGGTTCTTATTAGTTATCTATTTTATATATAGTAGTGTGTATATGTTAATCCCAATCCTCCAATTCATCCCTCCCCTCCCTTCCCCTGGTAACTGCATGTTTGTTTTCTGTATCAGTTAATCTATTTCTGTTTTATAAATAGGTTCATTAGTACCAACTTTTTAGATTCCACATGTAAGTGATATCATATGATATTTGTCTTTCTGTGTCTGACTTACTTCACTTAGTATGATAATCTCTAGGTCCATCCATGTTGTCTCAAATGGCATTTTTTCATTCTTTTTTATGGCTGAGTAATACTCCATTGTGTATATGTACCACATATTCTTTATCCACTCCTCTGTCAATGGAGTGTCAATGGAGTCTATTTTTAATTTCCTTTCCTCAATATACAAAAATCATTTTGTTGCTTTTTAAAAAACTTTTTTGGCTCTCTGCCCATTTTTTTTGAAGTGTCTTCTTCTATTATTTTAAGATTCAATTTTATTTCCTTACTCATATCTGGGGAATGTCTTACCCAGGTGGTGAGAGGTTAGAAATGAATCCTGTCATCATTTGGTGAGGACCCCATGGCCTGGCAAGCTGACCATAGGTCGAGTGGCCCTATTTGGACTCCTCCAGGTTTGTCAGCTCTTAGGGAGGGAGCAGGGAGGGGCATTCTTCTCCTGGCTTCCCATTCCCCTGGCCAGTCCTCCTTAGGGGGACTGGATGGATAAAAGCTTTATGCTTTTCCCTGAGCCATGATCACAAAGAAGTCAGGGGCATTCCTCTGTGAAAGCCACAGCCCAGGATGTCATCACCCTAGTGTCCTCAGCAGGCTCTCCTTTCAGACTGCACAGCCTCATGACAGACACTGCTGCTTGCAGGGCCCCTTGGAAAAGAACACATTTTACAAGACAGGGTGATCTCCTGCTTCTCCCTAAGCTGTAGCCCTTGGCCCCAAATTCTTAGAATACACACACACACACACTCAAATGACTAAGGAGGTAATTTTTTTAAAAAAAGGATTTATTAGTAGCATAGGAAGCCATCTTTATAGACTCTTTTGCTGGTTATTAACTTTTTTCCATCTTCTTGAATAACAAAAAATTAAACAAAGCAACCCTTTTATATTGAGATCTGCTAAAATACAGCAATGTGTGCCTGACAAAGACTGCAGAATGTTTAATATTTCATCTTTAGAAGTAAAAGAGATCCTCACATTTCAATTAACTGAAATAAAGAACTATATCTATATCTTTGTATTAGAAAAACACTTCAATTCTTATTTTGCATCTGGCCAAGTGAAAATTCTCAAATCAAGACTGCCTTATTTATTCACAAAATAATATTATCCTGATAAAGTGTGAAAATGAAGAGGCCTATTTTTTGAAATACATTTTGGCCTACTTATCAATGTGGAGATCATAAAATACATTGCTCAAAAACAATGGAAATAGTATTAAATTTACTGAGCTTTACTCATGTGTCAACATTCCAGTTTCTTTTGACCTCCTTAAATCTTGGCATATTTTCTCCTTCCTGGCTTCCCTCATCTTCCTGATCAATTCCCATTTGGAGCCACGAATTTGCTAAAAGCAGCATTTACATGTTCATAAAGAAATCAGTGGAACTGCACTAAATGCCACCTACAGTAAAATCTGAAATATGTTCTTCCATGAGTCTTGCTTTTAGCTATTCCATCAGTAACACTGTACCTGGTGTGACATCTGGAGGACACATCTTTTGTCTTGGTTTTCAAATGGAAACAACTCAATCAGTTGCACATATTTTCCCTTGGAATTATACTAACCAAAATGGAATGACAATAAATGAAGAATCATTTCTGGAATTCCTATATTTCTTTGTAAAACACACTCAAACACAAACACAAACATAACTACCCCATAATTTTCCAAGGGGCGTAGACTCACATCTCAAGTATCATATTGATCTGTTTTTATATGTTTGTCTTCCTAAATACATATCATTATATTCTAGACTAGAAAAAAGATAATAAATATTTTATTCTTATGCAATTCAAATGTATTATTCATCTGGAAGTATTCCAAAATCCATGGACAGAAATTTATATTAAATAGCTAGGAATTTTGACCCTATTGTGTCATATAGGTCTCCAATACTTAAGAAAATAAAAACTTTCATTCATAAATCTAGTGGAAAAGATTCCCCAGAGGTGCTCAAAATTCAGCCTGAGATATAAATGTCTCTCTTCTTCCTCTTTAAGTATTCCCAATGAAAGCCTATCCATTGTGTGCACGTACTCGCATTCTGTGCCTGCTCGGGCATCAGGCTTCCAGAGGCTCAGCAGACTCAGCCACAGTTATGGCAGCACAGGTGGAATTTCCTTGAGTAACACTGATTTGTGTTAGAGCAACTATTTTTGCCAGCTCTATTTTTTAAAACAGAAATAGAGTTGATTTACAGTATTATGTTTGTTTCAGGTACGAAGTGATTCAATTATATACATATATGTATATTTTTTCAGATTATTTTCCTTTATGCCAGTACTATTTTTATATTAAAAAAGTTTTAGGTACAAAATTACTTAACACATACCATTGGGATAGAGCCAGTTATCAATCGCGGATGGAGATTGGTTGACAGTCAAGATTTGCACAGAATTTGTTAGTGGAGAGATTAACATTTTAAAAAATACCATAAATAACTTCTTGAATCAGTTTTACCTCTATTCTAATAAAATTACCTAAAAGTAATTAATATAGCACAAAATTGAAATAACAGTGCTGTGTTATTTTGGAATCACAATACGTTACTTTGAAAAAGATTTACTCTCAGTGCAAATTCATTACACTGTTTGCTTAATCTATTTTAATGACACCCTTCAATGTTTGACAGCAATTCAAAATCAGTATGTTCTTTTGTTAATCATACTTCTTAAATGTTAATCTGTTCGTTTTTGTCTCCCAATTAAAGTTCTTCAATGGCTCTCATAGTCTTCAGAATAAAATGAAAATAAACTTTTAAGCATGCTGTTCAATGTTCTTCATTATCTGGTTATACTCTCCTCTCTGGCTTCATCTTTTTCCATTTCCCTATGATGACCCAGCCATTGTGTTAAGTGGCAACACGTAACATAGTTTTATAAATATATCTGTTTGCCTCACTTTGGATCACTTTAGTGTAAGTACCATTACTTACCAGATTTTATAATTCAGTTGCTTCCACAATGTTTGACCCATCGTGAATACCCAGAACATGTTTTTATTGAAAGAAAAATAGAATTAAAATGAGCTATATGGTATTTATTCAGCTTTAATTAGAGTAATTTTCTTACTAAAACTAAGTATTGTCTGATGTCATTGTTCTAAGCATCTATTATTTCCACCTTCACGAACTTTCAATAACAACATTCTAGGTTTCAATAATCTACAAAGAAAACATAGGAAACTGAGTTGAATTAATTAGAATTAGTAAATAAAAGAAATTGAACACAAGAACGACAGAAGAATTTTTATCAAAAGTACAGTTAGTTATTTTGTCTTGGTTTAAATAGTTTTCACTTGGGACTATCAATTTTGACTAATGAGAACTTCATAAAATGCTTATGGAGATCTCTTATTGGCACTTGGTGATCTACATATGAGGTAGAAAAATCTCAAAAAAGCTACTTAGTAGAAATTAACTTCTACTAATGTTTTTTAGAGTCTATCTATATCTAAGTGTGTATCTATCTATCTATCATTTATTCTTACCAATTCTATTTTCTGTTCAATACTGTGTTTTGACTTCAAATGTATTTATTTTAACATTCCATATAGGTAATTTACTATGACTCATTTACATGAAGCAGGGTATGAAAATGAAAAGACCTAGATTTCAAACCTGGCTCTAACACAGAAACAAATGAAATCCGATACCTGCTTTCAGTGTCAGAGATACAGCTCATAAAGCTTCTGGTGTAAGGTAGCTGATCCATGCTTGTTCTGGGTCCCTGACCTTCCCTCCCAAACCCCCAACCCCATTTTCCTGTGAGCTCCATCTTACTCTTTCAAGATGGCAAACTGCAGCCTTAGGCTCTGAAGTTCTCTCTCTCTCTCTCTCTTTTTTTAAATGCTCTCCTTTCTTCACTTCCATGAATTTCATTTCCTTATCAATTTTAACAATTTCCCCATCATTCTTCCTCTAAGTGTAAGCGTCCCCACAGACACAGCTGTACGTCTTATTCTGTATTTTCCCTCAGTGTATTGGTTGGTATTGTGCCTGCTATTACCTCTGCTTCCCTGACTTTCTCCTAAGTACTGGCTTGCTGTCTCAATCTCAGTGCCCCTGAAATAAAACACTTCATCCTTCCTCCCACAATTGCACTTCTTCTGTTCCATCTTTCTATAAATATCTCAATGGCCACCTACTCATCCAAGTTCAAGAACTACGAGTTGTCTTTGAGTGTTTTTCACTATCTTCCACATTTAATCAGTTCTCTGTATCAACTGCATTGTCAAAATCCTGTCACTCATGAATCTCTCCTATGCATTCCAGGTGCTATGACCAAAGTCCAGGTGTTATGATAGGTCTGAAATTGTTCCCTCCACCTCCAGAATAAGAGAAGAAATCAATAACCTAATACGTAGCAGTCAATAAAGTTATGAGTCTTCGCTGTGCTCCTCTTTTATAATTGCTTAGAGTTCTTGTCGTGGCTGAATTATGCCCGCCCCGCCTCCATCCCGCAAATGCATGTGTTGTAGCTCCAACCCCTGGTACCTCCAAATGTAGCCATATTTGGAGATAAGGTCTTCAAAGAGATGATTAAGGTAAAACGCGGTTGCGAGGGAACAGCCCTCATCCAATAGGACTGGTGTTCTTATAAGAAGCAGAGGAGACACCAAGGATGTGTACAACACAGGGGTGACCATGTGGACAGGAAGCAAGAGGGCCACCATCAGCAAGCCACTCAGAGACGCCTCAGAGGAAACCCTGGTGGAGCGTTGGCCTTAGCCTTCCAGCCCCAGAACTGTGAGAAGATGCATTTCTGTTGTTTATGTCACCCGGTCTTTGTAACTTTGTTGTGGCAGCTGCAGCAAACTAATACAGCACTGACCTTGAGTCAAGGACGTTTCAATACACAGGTGTCCTAATGTTGTCTCTCCAATGCATAATAAAGCTGATCACGTGAGGAGAGAAAAGAAAGGTCTAGCAAAAAGAGCAAGCGTGATTGCAGATGGAGAGTTGCAGAGGCGGGATGCTGTTTCCCATGACTTTGTTTTCATTTAACACCAAAGTTTATTGTCAGTTACTTAGCTTTCGGGAGAATCTTATTTTCAAATGTTGGAAAGTGTTATGTTTACTGCTGGGGTTGATAGGAAGGGAGCAGCTGGAGGTAAGGGAAAGGGAGAGGGGAAGGCAGCGTCACAGCTCCTGAATACATGAAAGATGCTGTGAGTCGAAGCAAGGTGATGCAGCTGGTGGTGGACGGGAGGAGAGATGGAGAGGAAACGTTTTCTGTTCGCTGAGTGGAGGAGAAAAGCAAAGTTCTCATCATGGGTAGGTTTGTTGAATGAACGTCGAGTGAATGCTCCCTTCTGTTCTGTCACCTGTTGAGAGTGAGTAGGGAGCCGGGTGATGGAAGTTCGAGGACCGCAGAGAATGTATGAAATAACCATGGAAACCAGAGCAAACATAATAAGATTGCTGAGCACATAAAGGGCCCGTCTACTATAAATGTCATTAAAGCTGTTCTGTTAAGTAATTAATCCGTCTACTCAGTTTTGGAGAAAGCAGGTCGTGGGCTTCACGCAGGATTGGAATTTTGTCATGGAGGTGTAGCAGAAGGACATCAGGGAGTGTAGTGCAGGATATCGATAAGAAAGTTATTCCTTGAAGCTGCCCAACCACAGTTGTCATCGTCCTGTCAGCCACTGAAATGAAATAAAGCAAACCAAACACACAAGCCAAGAATAACTTCCCTGTCATGCCTGTTTTGGGCCATCGGCACACTTGGTTCTGCTACCCTCATCCTACCATGGTCCATCGTGCATCCTCAAGTCTGTGTCATCGATGTCTCTCTTATTTTCTGGACTCTATTTATTTCCTGAGACGCTACCTACCAACAACTTCCTCAGTGTTCTCCTTGCTTCTTGTCTGTCCCAACACTGTCTCCAGTTGGCTGTTCAAGGGATCACTCTACAAAACAAATCTGATTACATAATTCCCTTCTCTTAAGACCCTTCCCAGCTTTATTTCAACCTATAAAATAAGCATCATTGTAAATGAGGCCCTTACTTGTCTGGTCTATGAAGCCCTCCAGCTTCATTTCCTGTCATTCTCTCTCTTCCCTGAATCACACATTCTTTATGTTCCAGAAAAATAAAACTGTGTGGAAAAATGTCCACACCATGTATTGTATATCTATGTCTCCACACCCATCTTTCCACTTGTTAGGAATTCCCTTTGGTCAATCTGGCACACTGATTCTCTAAAACCCAACTCAGACGTCATCTCAATGAGAGATGGTAATCTTCTCCCTTCGCTCAGGCTGTTCATCCCTCCCCGCTCAGGGAGCCATGAATACCTCATACATGAGTCTTTTGTCATAATGATAAAACCCTGGCATTGGCAGGCAGATTCTTAACCACTGCACCACCAGGGAAGCCCCCAAAGTAAATCTTTTTAAAAATATATACACCACCACGAAGCTCCACTCACCATAAAATCTGAAGAGAATATTCCAGCAATATTGCTTTTTATCATTAAAATATTGTCTCTGCCCCCACTCCCCCCTTCTTTGGAAAAATTATTTTGGTGACTGTGGCTTTAATCCCTGTCTCCAAGAGGGAACACATGATTCTGAGAAGAAAGTCATGCATCCAGGGCTTTTCAAATGATCTTTTGAGAGATGGGTCATGAAGATACAAAGACATAACTAATCTACCAATAAAATAAAGCCATAAACTTCGACATGCCAAAAAACCAAATCCACAGCAAGCTAAAGTTGTTCTTAATGATAACATGATGAGCTTAATTTGCTTGGTGAGGCTGATTTTAAATCTTATTTTAAAACCATAATAATTTGATACATACCACAGTTTTATTTCTATAGCTTACTTTTAATATTTGTATGACCATTATACATCCACTTGCTAATTCTAAAAAAAAATTGCTGAAATAGGAAGCCAGTTCTTAGTCATCATCTGTCATATCATAGACATAAATTGTAAACGGAGTTTACTGGTATGGCAAATAGAAAACACTTCCAACAAAGACACAGATTTAGAATCCATACAATGTGCATTTTTGGAAATTCCAGTTGATGTAGTTTGGTACTAGAAAACTTAAGAGGAATAAATTCTTAATATTGTCCATAGATAATATTTCTCTAATATTAATTGTTTACCTAGGTCTTAAAAGAAAGAGGTAATAAGCAAAAAATAAATGAACATTGACATTATTTACAAATTTCTAAAAGATAGGTTTTGGGTTGCTTTTTAAACTGACGTGACACATCTGCTCTGGTTACCGGAGAAGACAGCTCTTGTTCAGGACACTTAAGGCATGAACTCCCTTATGGAGGAGGAGAACATGACGTCTTCCCAGACTTGCAGCACTGCTGGTGGGCACATTCAGAGCTGGTCAAAAGAGGCTGCTATTACTTTGTTCGGACTTGGTAAAAACTGAAAATACTTTTGGCAGAGATTCTGTTTCACTGGAAGATTTGTGGGCCATCTGCTTCTGCCCCAGGAACTGTCATCATTGCTTCAGAGAAGCATCTGGCTTCGAGCAGTAGGAATGAGCTAACTTATCACATGCTAACTGCAAAGCAGAAGAATGAAAGACTCAACACACACAGAAAAGGCAGGAATGAGTGAGAGAGGGCACGAGAGAGAGAGAAGCATGATGTGAAAAAAATATATATGTTTATGTTAAAATATGTTTATATATATATTTTAAAATAACTGGGGAAATTTAATTATGGGCAGAATTTAGGTGATACTAAGGGATTCTTCATTTTGTTAGGTGTGAAAATGACACTGTGGTAATGTGTGAAGGTGTCTGGTTTCCAGAGGTGCATATGGGAGCAAGTATTGAAATAACATGACAACGCCTTTAACTACCTTTAAAAAGACACAGATAAAGCAAATGTTCAATTTTGATTACTGTTTTACAATGGCTATATGGGGGATTGCTGCACTGTTTAAATTCCAGCTCTATGTCTTTCTAACCATAACCTTATTTACACTAACTCTTCTAGTCAGAAAAATGGCTTCAATACAACTTTCTGCCCCTATTAAAAAAACAAAAAACAAAAAGAATAAATAACTCACACAAACTGATCTGTGGATGACAGCTGCTTCATAATATCTATCTGGATGTTAAGAGCTTTGGTTAAAATCAGTGATTTTGATATCGTTGATATTGGACTAGCCTTGATAATGAAACTGTGTACAAGCTCCTGTGTCCTTGTTTTTTTGAAGTAAAAGCCTGGGTCAAGAGCTAAGGATTAGGAATATGAAGATGTAGAAACAAAGGTTAGCTGTTGGGCTTGGAAACTGGTAACAATTTAGACTATAAACCAGCGACATAGCAGAATCACTGAACTCCCAGTTCCTTTAAAGATGCAGATAAAGGTCCAACACACAGTCCTAGGTTGTTTTTATAGGAAGCAGACCCACCAGATGAAAACTGCTGACTGTAAGAACGTAGACCCTAGACTATTTGAAATCAGAAGGTTGTTGATCCTTGAAACCTCACCTTGATGCCAGCCAACCTGAGAATCGTGCATGAGCTAATCATGCACCCTGCAGCCCCTCCCTCATACGTCCTTTAAAACCCTTCCCTGAAAGCCATCAGGGAGTTCAGGTCTTTTGAGCATGAGATGCCCATTCTCCTTGCTTTTGCCCTTCAATAAACGTTGTATTTTCCTTCACCAAAACCCAGTGTCAGGAGTTTGGCTTTTCTGCACACGGGCAAGTGGACCCAAGTTTAGTTTGGTAACAATAACACTAAATAATCATTAAGTTCACTTGCTTTTTCAAAAGGCATATTCTTAAAGTATGGTAATAGTATCATGTCATTAACAAAGAGGTGAGTAATTCTTCCTCTTTTTTTACTAAGGACTTAGGACATACAGTATATCTAATTTATCTAAAAACTGTATCATATAATGTCACGGCTTTTATAGTGAATATTCTGGCAAAACATTAAAATCTTGATATCCATACACTTCCAAGCACAGATAGGTCCTCTCTATGGGGTAAGGGCTGTGGTGGATTAATAGAAGTTACAATGGCCCTTGATAGTTCAGAACTGTTTCCTCAATTGCATGAGACAGAATATAATACTCAAATTCATAAACAGGAGTTTCTTACTCATATTTCTACTTTTATTTTCTCAAAATTACATCACAGTTAATGTGTTTTGACTGTATATAAATTTTATTTTGGATGTCATTAGCTATTATTAAATATAAAATTTACAGCCACACAAAAATACTTTTAGTGCCCAGCTTCCAAAATCAGACATACTTACGTGCATAGCTGTCTCAATCATTTATTAGGAATGTTATTAACAAACTTGGGAAAAGTTATATGATGCCTTTGGATCTTTATCTATGAATGGTAATAAGAAGAGTATTGCCTTCATAAAGGTGGAGAGGAGATAATAAATTTATGAAGCACCTGGAAAATAGTACACCCTCAATCAATGAAAATAGTTATTTTTATTGCTATTATATGGAACAGAAAGAAAAATTAAGTGAAAAACAATTCACATCTTCATTAATCTTTAGGACCAACCTGCCATTGGAAGTAAAATTCTGGATCTACTACCAGAACAGCCTCTTTTACTTCAACTTCCTAAACTGTAGCCAGAATTCTGTACAAGCCAAGTCTATATCTAAAAAATAAGCTGCTTTAACTCATGTGCAACTAAAACTGGAGTTTTAATGTTCTAATGTGACATTAAAGGTGAAGTACTCCTATCTCTTCCCCTTCAACTCTATTATCCTGGAGAAATAAATTCCTTTTCTGAGCCTCTGGTGTTTCATAGATAATAAGTGTATTAAAATAACTTGCAGTCAGAGCAGAAATACATGAAATAGAGACCAAAAATAAAAACCAGTAGAAAACATCGATGAAATTAAGACCTGCTTTTTTGAAAAGATAAACAAAATTAATAAACCTTTAGCCAGATTTATCAGGAAACAAAGAGGACCCAGTAAATAAAATTAGAAATGAAAGAGAGGTTACAACTGATATCACAGAAATACAAACAATCATAGGGGAATACTATGAACAGTTATATGCCAATAAATTGAACAACCTAGAAGAAATGGGAATTCTTAAAAACATACAGTGTTTCAAGGCAGAATCAGGAAGAAAGAGAAAATCTGATCAGACCAGTTACTCGTAGTAAAATCAAATAAGTTATCAAAAAACTCCAAACAAAAAAAAAGATAGCTTCACAGGGGAATTCTACCAAATGTTGAAAGAAGAGTTAAAACCTATCCATCTCAAACTGTTCCAAAAAAGTGAAGAGGAAGGAACACTTCCTAACATATTCTTAGAGGCCAAAATTATACTGAAACCAAAACCAGGAAAATATACTACAAAAAGAAAACTGCAGACCAATGTCCCTGATGAACATAGATGCAGAAATCTTCAACAAAATATTATCAAACCAAATTCAACCATACATCAAAAGGATCATACATCATGATAAGGTGGGATTTATTCTAGGGATGCAAGGATAGTTCAATATCCACAAATCATTCAATATGATACATCACATTAACAAGACAAAGAATAAAAAACACATGATCATCTCAATGGATGTGAAAAAAGCATTTGACAAAGTTAAAAATCCATTTGTGATAAAAACTCTCAAGAAATTTGGTACAGAGGAAACATATCTAAACATAATAAAGGCCATTTATGACAAACCCACAGCTAACCTCATACTCAATGACAAAAAGATCAAAGCTTTTCCTCTAAGATCAGGAACAAGACGAGAATTCCCACTCTTGCCACTTCTATTTAACAAAGTATTGAAAATCCTAGTGCAGCAATCAGACAAGAAGAAATGAAAGGCATCCAAGTTGTAAAGGAAGAAGTAAAGCTGTCACTATTTGTAGATGACATGGCACCATATATAGAAAACCCAAAAGACCCCACCACAAAACTATTAAAACTAATTAATGAATTCAGAAATTTGCAGGATAAAAAATCAGTATATAGAAATCCGTTCCATTTCTATACAGTAATAATGAAATATCAGAAAGAGAAATTGAGAAAACAATCCCATTTACAATCTATCAAAAAGAATAAAATACCTAGGAATGTTTTCCTTAACCAAGAAAGTGGAAGATCTGTACTCTGAAAAATGTAAGACACTGATAAAAGTAATTGAAGACAATACTAATAAATAAAAAGATACACAGTATTCATATATTAGAAGAATTAATATTGTTAAAATATATTTTCTACCCAAAGCAATCTACAGAATCAATGCAACCCCTACCAAAGCACCCATGGCATTTTTCACAGAACTTTATAGTCCTAAAATTTGTATGGAATCACAAAAGATCCCAAATAGCCAAAGCAATCTTGAGAAAAAAGGACAAAGCTGGAAGTACCACACTCCCATATTTGAAATGATATTACACAGTTATAGTAATCAAAACAGTATGGTGGTAGCACAAAAACAGACACATAGATCAATGGAATAAAATAGAGAGCCTAGAAATAAGCCCACATGTACATGATCAATTAATACGACAAAGGATGCAAGAATACACAATGGGGAAAAGACAGCCTCTTTGATAAGTGGTGCTGGGAAAACTGGACAGCTACACATAAAAGAATGGAACGAGATCATTTTCCCACACCAGATACAAAAATAAACTGAAAATGGATTAAAGACTTAAAATGTAAGCCCTGAAACCATAGAATTCTGAGGAGAAAACTTAGGCACTATGCTCTTTGACATTGGTCTTAGCAATATTGTTTGGATCTGACTCCTCTAGCAAAAGCAACAAAAGCAAAAATAAACAAATGGGACACAAACTGAAAAGCTTTTGCACAGCAAAGGAAACCATCAACAAAACGAAAAGGGAACCTACCGAAAGGAAGAAGATATTTGCAAATGATATGTCCAATAAGGAGTTAATATCCAAAATATATGATGAACTCATACAACTCAATATGAAAACAAACAAACAACCCAATCAAAAAATGGGCAGAAGACCTAAATAGGCATTTTTCCAAAGAAGACATACAGATGGCCATCAGACACATGAATAGACACTCAACATCACTCATCATCAGGGAAATGAAAATCAAAACCACAATTAACTATCACCTCACCTGTCAGAACGGCTATCTTCAAAAAAGACAAGAAGTAACAAGTGTTGGCAAGAATGTGTAGAAAAGGGAACCCTCCTACACTTGGTGGGAATGCAAATTAGTGCAGCCACTATGGAAAGCAGTATGGAGGTCCCTCAAAAATTTAAAAATAGAACTACCATATGACTCAGAAATTCCACTTTTAAGTATTTATCTCAAGAAAATTCAAAAAGATACATGCACCCCAATGTTCATAGCAGCATTATTTACAATAGCCAAGGTATGAAAACAACTTGTGTCCATGTTTATATGGTTTTAGTGATTCTGCTCAATTTAAGTGCGCTTAAAAGGTCAGGCTTTGAGAAATTGGAAATAAGACTCCGAGATGAAGTTAGATGCCAGGAGACTAGGCAAACGATGAAGTCACAGAAAGTGTATGTTATCCGCTTTGGTCCAAGAAGGTCATTTGTTAGTCTATTGTTTTGTTGTTGTTGTTGTTGTTGTTGTTTGTTTGGTTGGGTTTTTTGTTTTTTTTCAAACTAATGGTCAAAAATAGACCCTAAACGATTCCAGTTCCTTGAAAGGGTTTTCCTTCTGATCCAACCCTGCCCTCACCACCCCTGCCCACATCGTCTCCAGCCCCTGGTGGGGACCACATTCTCCCGCTAGACGTGGGGAGGAGGCGTTCGCGCGGCCGGGACACCCCTGACCTCCCCGGCCCCGGCCCCAACTCCGTCCCCATCTCCGTCCCCAACTCCGTCCCCACCTCCGTCCACAACTCCGTCCCCACCTCCGTCCACAACTCCGTCCCCAACTCCTTTCCCATCTCCGTCCCCATCAACTCCGTCCCCATCTCCGTCCCCACCTCCGTTCCCATCTCCGTCCCCATCTCCTTCCCCAACGCCCTCCCCATCTCCGTCCCCAACTCCGTCCCCAACGCCGTGCCCATCTCCGTCCCCAACGCCGTCGCCGCTCCGTTCCGCGGCCGCACAGCGCCCCGACCGCACAGGCGCGGACCACACGGCGCAGGCTCGGCGGCCGGAGCAGGCGCATCAGCCCATCTCGGGGACGCGGGGACGGTACGCAGCCGCTCCCCCCGCACCGGCGCGTCCTGCCCGAGCGCGCGTCCTCCGGGGCTGCGGGCGGGGCGCCAGGGTAGGTCGGCTCCGGAGGGAGGGGCGGCGCGGGGGTCCGGGATGAGCACCCCTGCGGCGAGGCCGGCCCGGGGCGCGGGGGGCCGCGGCGGCGCGAGGCGGAGGCGGGAGCGCCTCCCGCGAGTCCGCGGTGGGGGTGATCTTGGCAGCAGGGGTGCCGTCGGCGGCGTTTGGTCTGCGGGGCCCGTCAGCCCCTGCCGCTGCCCCCTTCGGGAGGTGTGGGTGGACGCAGAGGGACGGGGTGGCATCTCTCTCTCCGCCCTTCAGACCTCCAGGACGGCCTCGGGCTTCCTGGCGCCGGCAGGGAAGGCGGACGCAGTCCCTGCGGCCGTGGGCACAGGTGTCGGGGCCGGATGCCGCCGCTGGCTGGGGTGCGGGGCAGGGAGTCCAGTGCTGCGAGGTGACCGCGGGCAGCTGTGGGCCTGGTGAGCCCCTCCGTCGTCTTCGGGAGAGAGGACCAGGGAGGTGTCTCCTCCTGCTTGCTTAGGGCTGCGAAGGAGAAATGTGAGATCAGACTTCCTGGGAGGAAGAGAGATGAAAAACGTGACACAAGAGAAGCCAAATTATGAGGGGGGAGCTGGGACTTCCGTGAATGCTGAGGAGTAGACCGCTCTCTTCCTCTGCAGGAAACAGTGAAGGAGACACTGTTTATGGTTTGGGAATTAAAGATGCGGAAGAGGTCTAAATACTACAGGGTTTAGGAGATGCTTAAAGTTTTTTTTTTTTTTTTTTTAATGCATCAGATAGGCAAGAATGTAGTTCTCCTGGAGCATGGAAAATGTTATTAAAATACAGCTAAGAAGAGTATTTATTTGGAGGAGGCTGACTATTTTTGCTATTTTATTCCATACAATGTTACCTAGAATTTCTGGAGTCAGAAATCATCATCTGAATGATAAATGTCAGTATCATGTGAGTAGGAAAGCCAAAAGCTAACTTAAACCAATGAGCACCTTTTTTGGATAAAAGGTAACTTGTGAATTTAAAGTACATAAATAAAAACAATGAATTTAGACAGTGAAACTCTTTGATAATATTTTTTTCTCTATCAGTCCTTTAATACTTAGAATTATCTTTTCTTCGAGAACAGTTTTATTGTTTTTGAAAAAAATATACATGCGAAAGTCAAAGAACAGAGGAAATTTAAAAAACAAAACATTGATTTAAATGACCTAGAACGAAGTAACCATCTTAACCGTGTAAACATCTTTCCATGTATCTTTCTAAGCGCATATTGATATATGTGCAATTCAATGCCAGTTTACAATTTCATGAAACTATACAGTAGAAATTTTTTCATACTTACCTTGTATTCCTCATAGGGGTCTTATTTTCTATGAACCATTATTTAAACTAACGTTTACTATGAAACCATCACAAAATGTATAGTAAAGTATAACCACGTAGGTTTGAGCAATGAGAACTTTCTTTAAAACCAAATAGCATTTATGCAAGTAAAACAAATCACAGACACTATACATGATTATACATGAAAACACACATGATATGATTTTAAAAGTCTAAAAGTGGACTTCAAAGATGGAACTTACAGAGTTTTTTCTTCAGAAGAGAAAGAATAGAAAATTATACTGAATATATTTAATAAGCTTAAAATATGATAAAATATTTATTTATTTATTTATATTTTTGGCTGTGTTGTGTCTTTGTTTCTGTGCGAGGGCTTTCTCTAGTTGCGGCCAGCGGGGGCCACTCTTCATTGCGGTGCGCGGGCCTCTCACTATCGCGACCTCTCTTGTTGTGGAGCCTGTGCTCCAAATGAGCAGGCTCAGTAGTTGTGGCTCATGGGCCTAGTTGCTCCGTGGCATGTGGGATCTTCCCAGACCAGGGCTCGAACCCGTGTCCCCTGCATTGGCAGGCAGATTCTCAACCACTGCGCCAACAGGGAAACCCCAAAATATGATAAAATCTTAATGTTTGCACCTGTATGCAAGACAGATGTTTGCCACGGGCAATGAGAACTTGATGTACAAGACACCCTTGTCCATTGGGTAGTAATGGTCGTACTCCTTAAAGAGTCGTGTAGTTACCGTTTGCCTCATAAATGTAAACATTTTCTTGTTCTTTCTTGTAGATCGATCTCCTGAAATTTAACCTTTCAAGATGAAGTTTGTATTGGCGGTGGCCTTTTTTATTTTAATTTCCTTGTGTGTTGAAGAAGCCTGTTCTAAAGAGAAGTCTTCAAAGAAAGGGAAGGGGAAAAAGAACCAGTACCTATGCCCATCGTATGTTCTTCATGTCTTATATTCTTATACGGAGAAATATTATTGCATTTTTTATCAAAGAGGTTTATTGAAACACATGTCAACAGAAATTTCCCTATCAGAATTGCACCCATTTGTTTCATAGGTAGAAAGTGACAGAGTGTAGAAGGCTTTACAATGGGAAAGCTAATTCTCAGTATGATAAAGGTAAAGTTTTATAAAGTTTTGTTCGTGCCCTGGGCTTCTGTAATTTTCATACATCTTTTATAAAAGTAGAAAAAAGTTACTATTTCTTTCTTACCCTGAATGTGCAACTTTCGTTGGTTACTGAGATTCCCTGCTTTGAGCAAATACCAGTTAAAAAAGTTGACTTTAAAAAAAAATACTACTGAAATTGAATATTCATTTAAAAAGTCAGATTGCTAGACTATGATTTTAAGGTCTATTTAATTCATATTAAGGCACAGCAGGAGAAGAATTACATGGTAGATCCATTTTCCATTTCAATGGGTTTTTTGGGGGTAAAAGATTTATCTTAGGAAATGAGTATATTTCTCAAAAAATATGTCATTAAATTTGAAGTTACCTGTAAAAACAAAATCTAAATTCAATTCCCACTCCCTCCCCACCCAGAAAAAAAACAGCAACAAAATTTTATGGTTTGGACTCCATTAAAAAAAAAATAAAGTGTTACTATTACTGGTGAATAATAGTAAATAATATCCAATAGTTAGAACAATTGAACAGCATATAAATCAATAACCTTCACAGAATATGTGCTTTTAAGTAATAATGTTACAACATATGCAGTAATGTGGAGTAAGAATTAATTTGCTGGTACTGGTTATTTTTACATTAAGATTTCCTAAGTGCTATATTGATCTCAGGTAACATTATTCCAGCATCATCATTACTTAAATATTGATTATTATAGTTTCATAGATGTTCCATAAGAATGATTAAGGTACCTTCTGGGAAGTAAATTTTGTAAAGAAAGGATATTAGAGTTGGTATTTCGGAATGGACGTCTGTATGAATATGTGAGACGGAAGGTCTGGGGACGGTATGGTGACCCACATAAAGCCCCATAGTACATAAAGCTCCCTGTTAAGAAATACCTCCTAGTTTTCAGCGTTAATAGTCCTGCTTCTTCCAGTCTACACAGCCTGACGTCAGGGCCAGGCTTCCGGGTGTGACAGGATGGCCCCATCCGCCCTACTGAGTGTGACTCATCTTCACAGATAAGAGTGTTTGAGCTGCAACTAGGGGACTAGCATTTTCGGGAACTGGACGTGGTCAGGCCTTACTCTGCCCAAGGATAAGGACACCTTGTCATATTTTGGATATCCTTCATTTTAACGTTTTGTTCGATAAATCTTGGCATATTGATGTGAACTCTTGTATTTGTCTTGAAGGCACACTGATCCTATGTGTGGAGTCAAGCCATCTGTGGTCAGTCGGGTTCCACTCTCTGTGGAAGCAGATGAGTCTCTCTCCCTCGTCCCAGCCCTGCTTCCCGCCCCCACCCCCACCCCGGTATCCTGTCAAATGTCATGAATCACAGCTCTGAATATGGCAACTGCAAGCCTTACGGCTGCCGTGTACCTTACAAGAGTCTTTTAGAGGGCATCCTGTTTCTTCCCAGAACTGCGCTGTTGCCTTATATGTAAACTGACTGTATATGCTCAGGCTGTCTCTGGTTAGGACAGATTTTTAACGTTAAATTTGATAGATAAAGAGTGAAACAATGAAAGTTCTCTTTGGTGCATATGGAAACCTCCAAGTGGAAGGCCCAACATACACGTGGTGAGCCCGTATCACAGTGTTTTAGGTATGTTGAGAAAATAAAGTTTTATCTCTGAAATTTTCTACCACAGTTTTCAAATTTTGATTATATTATTTACTTTCTTGCAATTATGAGACTGAATAAAGCTCTATTAACAGTAGCCCTGGTGATGCTGCCCCAAATCCAGCTTCTTAAAAAGTAGATGTACTTTGGAGAATTATATTGTATATTTTTTGTTTGAGCATTTTACTAAGAATTTTGATTTCATGGTCACTGAACTTCTGAAGACTAAGGTTTTCTCTGGCTATTGTTGGATCCATTGTATTAAATTTCTTTGAATATCCAGGTTGGGAATCTCAGTTACAATAACGGGCTGAGAAAGAATATGCAAATTATTTGTTCCTCAGCGGACGGTCCAGTTTGTCCATCTTGTGTAAGCTGATTAAGCATAAAACATCTTGATTAAGAGGAATATTTGAGATCACAAAACCCGGAAGTTACATACAGGCTTCCATATACTCCTCAATATGGTGAAATTTTGCCCGGTGATGTTCTGATTTCTTTAATTTTTTTTTTGAATAGAATTGAAGAACAATGGTGTCGAACGGATATATGCAGTTGACGTGTTGTGCACATGTAGTAAACAGGAGCAGAAACTTCCCTTTTTATTCTTGTAACATTTCTTCCCAAAGATTGGAAATAAGAGGAAAACTGTTTCTAAATGTAGAAAGGACTTAGGACCCTTCATATTCTAGGTTGATGTGGAGCTTGAATCGTATGATACTCTCTCCCTGGCTCTTTATTTTTTTTTAACCTTTAATTGTTTTGAGAAGCTCAAAAATGATAAATTTATGCTATTATTCATTGTTTTTTGGTGTGTAACTGGAGCAGCAGTACCAGTTTGACAAACTACCCGATAAATTTGAGTTCAAAAATTTTAGAAATTTAGTGTCTATTAATAAATACACAATAAACTTTAAATTAGAAGCTATGTTTTAGATTAAGTCCTTGGACACTGTTTAGCTTTTTATTTTAAAGCTTGAATTTGACACTGACCTGAATCTATTGGTCTTCTGATTTCCTACATTTTCTGCCTCAGCGATTTTGTCCAAATCTCTGGCTGTACCTCCATCTATGCACTGTTAACGCCTAAGATGCTGTATGCAGCCCAGCCTCTCTGAAGAACGTACCCATACATCCACCATTTCTACCTGGTTGTCCCATCTTGATCTTAAAACTCAATTCAGAATGATAAAACCCGAGTACAGAAATCCTCCCCATGTCTCCTCATACAGTGTTTCTATTTGCATCCTTTGCCACCCAAACTCAGATCCTAGGGGTTACCTAGGACCCCCTCTTTCTACCTTAGCTTCTCAAGTCCAGTCGTTGCCAAGACTTCCACGTTCAGAGTCTGCGCCATCTTGGGAGTGTGTCCCTCACTTCCATCCCCATCATGGCGCTGCTGTCACTTCTCCCCTCAGCCTTTCTGGTGAGCTCTTTATTGGTCTCCCTCTTCTTGTCTTCCTACACCAGTTCCTACCCAACCCTGACCCTAGAGTGTATTTTGCTCAGTGTACTCAAGCCACGCCAGCGCTTAGAGCCCCCTGAGGGACTCTATAACCTTTGGAAAAGGTTCTGATTTCTTGGCTCAGCACATAAAACTCTTGCTGCACTGGCCTCTGACTCCCCTGGCTGTGTCTTTGCATCCTGGCCACGCCCTTACTCAAGTCTCATACACGCTTGCTCTTTCACACCTCCGAAGTGTTCTTCCCTTTCCCAAAATGCCAGAGGTTTCCTTCTTCCATGAGTTAACCCCTGCCTCAGTGGTCTTATGAAAATCCACAGCTATAAATACCACGTGTTCGCTGTCGACTCCTGTATCTGTGTGCCCGGCCCAGCACTGTGTGCCCAGTGCTCTCTGAAGAGCACTACATCCGTACATCCAACACTTGAATCTGACTGTCTCATAATGACCTCACACTCAAACTTCGTTGTGTCCTTTGGGAAACCTTTCCTAATCCTGACAGTCTGATTTAGACAATCACACTCTGTGCCTTCGTGGTCCCCTAATTGCCTATCCTGCTTATAAAACGATGTGGTGACATCAGCTGTAATTATCTGCTTCCCCTACTAGATTGTAAACTCCGTGAGGGCTGTGTCTTATTGACTTAGTCACCAGAGATCAACATCGTGCCTGGTACAAAATGTACATGCAATAAACATTTGTTTAAAGAGTGAATACAAACTCAAGATCGTTGACCCTTACAAGTCACTGTATCTGGATTTTGTTACAGTACTTGAAAATAATTTATATGATCTCTCTGGACAGTATTTAGACATATAGTCTCAATATAAGGAGAAGAAGGTAGTTAATGTCTAGGTTATTGGTAGAGAGTCTTCAGCCTGGATGATGCTTCCTGGTGAAAGATTGGCCTTCTCGTGATAAACATTGTATCAATGACTAAAATAAACTATACAGAGGAAACATCCAGATGGAGACTAATGTGATACTGAAACATATGGTGGGTATGTGAGACAGAATTAGAATCTGATATGACCTTGGAAGTCTAAAGCGATGGGCTGAATCTAACGAGATTGAAGTATAAACTGCACTTTGGTTCAGAAATCATATGTGCAAGTATAGGATGGGGAAAGCAGTGTGGCTGAACACACTTGGAAAAAATATTAAATAGTGTTGTAACCATAATACAAATGAATAATAATATACTATAGTATAGTATAGTATAGTATAATATGATATAATATAATATGATATATAATATATAACCTGAGGCAGATGAGTAACTCTGTACACTATCTTTCCATCCCAGCTAAATATAACTATATATATATAGTTACTTAAGAAAGAAATTAGTGTTCTTATTTTACCAATTCTGTGTTAAGCATATTACCAGCCTTAAAAGAATTATATTTAAAGAAAGACTTATAGAGATTTCTGCACTGTGCTGGTCAATACCTTCAGGGGAGACAAATAAGAATAGTTGAGGTAGGGGCTTCCCTGGTGGAGCAGTGTTTGGGAGTCCGCCTGCCGATGCAGGGGACACGGGTTCGTGCCCCGGTCTGGGAAGATCTCACATGCCTTAGAGCAGCTGGGCCCGTGAGCCATGGCCACTGAGCCTGCACGTCTGGAGCCTGTGCTCCGCAACGGGAGAGGCCACAACAGTGAGAGGCCCTCGTACCACACACACACACACACACACAAAGAATAGTTGAGGTAATTAAAATAATGTCACATTATGAAGTGCTGAAGGAACTGAGGGATTTGACAGTTATCTTCAATTTTGTGAAAATTTGTGATTTAGATGACAAAGTAGACTTTGCTGCTTGGCACCAATACTTACAACCAGCACTAATGAGTAGAACCATGAGAAGGGATATTTTTGGCTCCAAATTAGCAAGACCTTTCTAATAGCATTCTGCCAGATATAATTGCCTGGGAACAGAGGCAGTAGAGCTCACAGCAACCCCAAGCACTCCGCCCCCAGGGATAATTACTTGCAGGCATATTTTATAGAAAATTTGAGCTTTGAGTAGGTAGTTTGGCCAGACAGCGGTGTTTAAGGACATTTCAATTTGTGAGATTTTTAAGTCTTTGATTCTAATATATTGTATGTGATGACGGTCTTATGATTATCCAATTGCAGAATGATATAGAAAGAATCACCTTTTAAAATTTTAATCTCCATCCAGATTTAAATAGCTTGGCTGCTATTTTTGGTGCATTGTCATGGAGAGCTCTACCATATGAAATAAGTATATCTAGGTGTAATAGTAAGGATTTAATAACTTGCAGTGGTAGCATTTCTTCTTGAAATTTCACGAGTAATCAGGTTTTTTGAATATCTTTCAAACTCAGACTATCTTTTTTCTGACCTAAACCAATCGGAATAATATGTCAAGCTACTGTTAATCTCAAGAAATTATGATTGAGGGATGATGAATATTAATTATCTGATCAATGCCTGCCATAATTGATAAGAAGAAGACATGTTTATGAATTTGTATTTATATGTCTATTGTTATGAAACCAGAACATTCTAAAATATACTTTCAGAATTCTTGATTGAATGAACAAAACCAAAACAAAACAGAACTATTTGAACCAAAACCAAAGCATTATTTGTCATTTCTATTTGTACTCATAGCAGACACAATAACACTTTTTAATACCGAATTTGGCCCGACTGTAACCTCTTGACACATACTGACATTTTTGTCATCGCTGAGTTAGGGAACTTTCTACCATTTGGTGAGGACTGTTTGAATTTCAGGCATCTGATAGCTCACCGTAAGTGTAACTAATTTGCTTACAAGTTACATTTGAAATCTTTCTCCCATTTTGGGCCCAGACTTGTACCTTAGGTGTGAAGAAGCATCATAAGAAGCCCTTAATTGATACTTGATGAGGGCTGCTATTATTTATATGACTGTTCGGTCATGTTTGCATAGAATTTACTTCATCCTAATGATCTTTCCTCCAAACTGTTGGTACTCTAGCTTTAAAATCATGACATGAAGATTTATGGTTCTGTGTGTGTAATGAGGAACAATATGATTAATTTTTATTAGTTTGTTCACAACCTAAAAAAGTTGTGTGTGTATAAATTTGTTTGATACCAATATGAGATTTTTTTTTGTCTCCTTCAGAGAGAGACCATTTAATGGTAGTATTTGTGGACATCAGTTCTGTGTAGTAAGAAGGGTTGGGTTAAGTATAATGTTAGCCATTTTCTTCCTATTCTGATTTTATTACCTGTTATTCATTAATAGAATGGATTGATTTCAGTTTAGTTCCATTTTCTTACTTCCTAATGGAAATGTTCAAGATAAGTACATTGGCCCCAGAATGAAAGGCTGATTGGAAATGGATATGGAGAATCTGTACAATGGTATAATTGAAAACTGCCTGTATTATTATTACTATAACAAAGGTAGATCAAATTTTTCATTGATGGGCAGTTATGTATTTTCTTACTACCTAAGGAACAATTCTGATTTAATGGCATGATATTATTTTGCAGTCAATTGAATTAATGATCTTCCCTTTCCAAATAATTTCCTAGGTCTTTAAATCAGAATCCTCATTATTTTAGCTATTTGGGCATGAAACTTAAATGGAATCTGTTTTCTCTTAAAATGATCTTCTGTATCTGTCCTGTTCATTGCATCTCCTCTTACTGTCATTTTCAACATAGTCTGTTACAATAGTTTCCTAATAACTTGCCGTATTTTCTTCCCCGCTCATTATTGTTCATCTTACATACCATTTCCATTTTCATCTTGTTAATCTTATGTTCCAGACCCACAATGTCTTCTTATTCCCTCAAGGATCCAGGGCAGACTGTTCACTCTGACTTTCAAAGGTCTCTCTGATTTACATGCGGAACTTTGTGCAAAACTACTCTCTCATCTTAGAAAGGCTGATCTGTCCTGGTGCCAACCTGCCACTGCTTATGCTTAGACATGCTTATGATTATAGAGTGACAACCTCCTGCTTAACCTACACAGTCATTCAGGGCTCATCTCAGTCATTACCTTGCCTGATGAAACCTTTTAAACGATTAGAAGTGTTCATTGAAAGTAAGATTAGTGCAAATTATTAGCATTCTATGGCTGTTAATGCATTGAGGTCTTGGACCTTGATAGAAATACAGTGTTTGCAGAGAAAAAAAGGTTAATTTCGTGGTGGGTATATCATACCTGGAACATTGTGTTGAATTCTGGTTGCATTCGTTTGTGCGGATTGGATTTACGTGGGAGTTTGTTCAGAGAATCATGATCAGCGTTTGCAGGAACATGGAAGTCTGTGGTTTGATAGGTTTACTGTGGGTTATTTTCTTTAAAAGTAGATGAGTAATCCCCCATTTTGAGGAGTTTTCATATAATATGAACTAGAATTCATATTTAGACCTCAAGTTATAGAACCAAGACCAAAGAGAGAAACATAGAGGAAGACATATCCATTTGAAAGGGTAGGATATAACTATCCAACGATATAACTATCCAAGGATTTCCTTGGGAGGTTCTTTGTCACCAGAGTGATGAACATAGCTTGGGTAGGGACACTACCTAAATGAAGCATCACTGGGAAGTTGCCGAATTTAAAAGTTCTTTTCACCAAGGTTTCATGAGCTTATGATTAGAGCTAAAATTAAACTCCCTCTTCTTGACCTCTTAGAATCCTTTTTGTGCATCCTGTATGTTTTGACCCTTGATTAGATTTAATAGTAATATTCTTCCTATGATATCTTTTATTTTTTAGTTGAAATGTATATATTGTGTTAACTCTTCAGCCAAATTATAAATACTTGAGATGAGATGGCTCTGCCTCTCTCTCCACTTTCATTACAGTATATACACTTCCATTTAGTAAGCATAAATGAAGCTCTGATTCAAGGAATTTTGAAGTAGGAAGAATATATATATACACACACACTTTCATAAAGATACACACTTTCATATATATTATAGCTTCATATTCTGCCTACTTCAATGTTCTTTGCATTTCAGCTACATTTATACTTACTAAATCAAATGGAACCAAATGGGTGACTGATCAAATAGAAAAATAATAAATTAATCTTTTGATGGGTCAGTGGCTCACTGGGACCATGTTTAGAGATCACCTTGAAACATGCATTGTTTAAAATTCCCTTTGCATGTCTGCTTAATCTAGATGTATAAAACCTTGTAATTTGGGAGAAAACCCACTGCTGTATCACAATTAGGACTCTTGCTGATGGGCTTTATAACTTTCAATAAGTCATTTAATTTATTTGGGTCTCAATTTTCTCATTCTTATGGTGAAAAGTTTCATCTCAGTAGTTTCCTAATTTCATTCATTCATTCCAACTCTATCTATTATGACACAGTCAAGTTATATTTATGATTGTTTTGCTACCTTTATATTCAGGGCTAACTATTCCTGTTTTTGTCAAGATTTTTCATCTTCTGATTTAGAACTAGACAAGCCTAACCAATGGAAAGAGAATACACAAAATTCTGTTTCTTAATCAAGTTAATTACTAAGGGGTCTAATTACAGAGTTGACTTATCAAAATGTAGGTATGTAACCATCCTCCCAAGTAGAAGAATCACATGTGTGCAAGGTGAATTGTACCCATTCTTAACTCTATAATTTTTCACAAACTGAGGAATTTGACTTACAAAAACGTGTCCTGTGTTTGCCTTTTGTTTTCTTTTGGAGGTGAATAATTTCTGTAATGCAGTAAAGGATAGAGTATCTTTGCCGAAGTCTCCTGTATTCTTCTTGAGCTACTACCTGAAAAAAGCACATCACTGTGGTCCTCCAGAGAGCAGAGAGCATGTCATAAATGAGTTCCTTTGCCCTCAACATGGAAATTTACATTTAGAATTAAAGAAGCAAATTATTCCAACTTATGTACATACAAATAGCTCCTCTGAGAGATGATGTAAATAGGAAATTTCCTTTCTAAGAGCTCTGATTGGAATAACAGAAAAAAAATGATTCAATCACTAATAGACTTTTTTGGAGAATGTGAAACATCTGATCCTTATTACTCCTCCTGTGAGAAAACAGTAGGAGGAATTCTTGATGATTCGGGGGAGTTTAGGACTCCACTCCCAAGAGTAACCTAATAGAAAAGGCCCACATTTAATGAGTGGACTTGTAGCCTTCTTTGCATCTGTGTTCAGCTCTCAGTTACACCATGGACGTGGCTGCTGAGATAATCCAAAGGTCGTATTGCAACACCCTTTAATATCTCCCAGGAGTTCCATATGTATTTGACCGGAATATCTATAATGTTTTCAGTTTCATTCTACAAATGTTGTTTGGAACCTTCATTGGTTTATTTTGTGTGTTGATGTAGCCTTGGCTGGGTCTTCATTGTGGTGCCTCAATTCTTCACTGGCCCTTAGTGGCTCCATGTTTCTCTTTCCCTAATAATGGTTTCAGTCCTTGATCAATACCCCTTTCGGTCTTCACCTACAGTACGAACTTCTACTTTAAAGAAAAAAAATAGCAGTTGCTAGACTCGAGCTCACTCACCACTCCATCTTCCCTCCAGAGCTGCCTGTGGCATCATCCTTTCTCTTCTCCTTGGCTCCTGACTGAAAGGAAGAGGGATGTCCTTTTCTCAGTCCCGGATTCCGTCCCCCACCCCCTTCTGAGACGCCCCCCATCACCACACTCTGCTTGCCCATGCTTCGTCATCTTCTCTTCTTTGGCTCCTTTTTCTAAGGGCTTAAAACGACGCTGAAGCGTCGCCTACCTGAAAAAATGCATAGTTTTTTTGTTTGTCTGTTTGGCTGCACTGCATGGCATGTGGGATCTTAGTTCCCCAACCAGGGATTGAACCCACATCCCCAGCTTTGGAAGCATGGAGTCTTAATTGCTGGACCACCAGGGAAGTCCCAAATGCATAGTTTTTGTATTCCGATTTCATCAACTTTGTTTTTTCCTCTGTGTTCATTGTCACATTTCTGAAACTGACAGCCCACAATTTCAGCTCTAATTCACAATTTTTTCCTTTTCTTTACTTGGATTTCTTTGAATTGCAAAAGCCAGACATTACTGTTGTAACAAAGGAAACAGTAGAACCACTTAGTTCTCCTATTAGTATTGACTCCTGCCACCATTCTGTTTTTTGATGAAGATATTTATTTTATTCCTTTTAAGCAAATCAGCAAAATTTCTTTGGAGTCCTTACATTACTTGACAAGGACAAATGATTGTCTTCTGCGTCCTGAAGTGATCTCTTACACCCAACCCCTCTGCCCTGATTTGCCCTCCAGCTTTGCGTCTGCCTCTCCTGCTACCCCTGATTAGACACCTTCCCAGCTATTCTTTTTTGTCTGTCCAGAAATAGTGGGTTTTGCCACATATTCATATCCTGGATGTTGCTAGATGTTCATCTTGGTCCTTTTATCTTCTTACTTATTGCTCTTCCCCTGAGTAATTTCTACCTGTGTCTGTGGTTACACACACATCCTAATCTCCAGGTGTAACTACTCTTGTGAGTTCCAGGTCATTATTTGTAACTTCCTACTGGACCTCAAAGTTAATATATCAGACCAGCTCTGCCATCAGCCTTCCTCAGCTCCGCACCCAGCCTTTCATGAGAAACGGCTGAAACATCTTCCATTCTGTCCTGGACACTCGCCTGCATCATCTCATCAGTTACTCATTCTGTTGATTCTTGCTCAGAAAGGACACTTGCATCTGGCTACTTCTCCGCATCTCAATGGGTGTGGTCCTTGTTGGGTTCTAATCACTTCACCTTGAATCTGTTGTTGCAGGGACTACCCCAGACTCCTGAATTCCATCCTGCCCTCTGTAGTTCATCCTCTATAACAGTGGCTCTCAAACTTTGGTCTCAGGACCCCTTTACAATCTGAAGCATCTTTAAGGACACAGTGAGCTTTAGTTTATGTGGGAGTTATCTATTGATGTTGCCTTGTTATAAATTGAAACAGAAATTTAAAAAAATATTTATTAAATTACCTAAAATATACTCATTGCAGATTAACATGAATAACTTATTTTTATGAAAATTAACTATATTTTCGAAAATAAAAAAATAGTGAGAAAAGTGGCATTGTCTTACAATGTTCCTATCTGTTCAGTGGCTGGCATAATGGAAGACACCTGAATTCTCATATCTGCTTCTGGATTCCGTTTGTTGTGATATATTGTTTTGGTTGAAGTAGGTGAAGAAAATATGACCTCATGCTGACATAATTGAAAAAGGGAAGAGTATTTCAATAGCCTTTCCGTAATTATGAATATTCCTTTTTAATGCCGTGCCAAAATTTGACAAGTGATAGTTCCTTAAAAGTTAGTTGTGATGTAAAATCTGAAATCAGATAAGTGAACATTTTGATCTCTGTTGTAATAAAATTTGCTGGTCTTTCATTTTGAATGGCTTTTTTTTTTTTTTGCCCAAACATGAATTTATAACATGCATTGATCATTTGGAAAATATTGGTTTGCTGGGTTTTGCAGATCTTCCAAATGTTGACAGGTTTCATTATACAGTATCAAATAATCACATCCATTTACTATTGCTTTCGATCTCACTGGAAAGTCTGTTAGTATCAGGAAATTGTCAAGTTCATGGTGGTGAATATTAAGTTTTCTAAAATTCCAGTCGTTTGAAAACTCATATTTTATTACTGGCAGCAAATACTCTCATTAGTTTTTCTTGAACTTATAGGCTTTCTTCTTTCACTTGTGAAAACTTTTTTGCCAAATATCCAAGTCTGAATCACCATAGGTTTTCCATGGTCTTCCATGAAAACAGTGTTGCATGAAAAGTCTCTTGTTCACTAGCAAGTCAAACAGTCATCCAAGTGCTGTTCTTTGGAACAATTATCGTAGTTCAGTTTTCTGTGCAGCAGAAGTGCTGTCTGGATACTTCCCATTTTTTTCATGCAGAATATTAAAATAATATGGATTTAAATTGCAAAATTTAATGAATTTAATATTTTTACTGCTTCTTTAAGAACATTACATGGGAACACCATCTTTAACATCTTTTATTTATATATTTATCTATTTATTTGATCTTTTTTTTTTTTTTGCGGTACACGGGCCTCTCACTGTTGTGGCCTCTCCCGTTGCGGAGCACAGGCTCCAGACGCACAGGCTCAGTGGCCATGGCTCACGGGCCCAGCTGCTCCACGGCATGTGGGATCTGCCCAGACCGGGGCACGAACCCGTGTCCCATGCATCGGCAGGCAGACTCTCAACCACTGCGCCACCAGGGAAAACCTGAATATCTTGTTTTTGAATTTTGTTTGTAGTAGCAAGGAAAACGCTCCCTTTTACTAGCTCGGTGCTATAAATTTCGAGGGAGCGGTAGGATTAGAGTGTTGATTTGGAAAAGAAGATACATGAATTTACGTTATGTGTATGTGTAAGAAATCAGGATATTCTACATGTTTGTGAATCAAATCACATACTGAAAACTTCAACAGGTTTGGATCAGCTTTTTTCTGACTAGGGGTCTTCTTTTTTTTTTTTTACTTTATTTATTTTTATGTATTTATGTTTGACTGCATTGGGTCTTTGTTGCTGCGTGCGGGCTTTCTCTAGTTGCGGCGAGGGGGGCTACTCTTTGTTGCGGTGCACGGGCTTCTCACTGCGGTGGCTTCTCTTGTTGCGGAGCTCCGGCTCTAGGCGCGTGGGCTTCAGTAGTTGTGGCACGCAGGCTCAGTAGTTGTGGCTCGCGGGCTCTAGAGAGCAGGCTCAGTAGCTGTAGCTCACAGGCTTAGTTGCTCCAGGGCACGTGGGATCTTCCCGGACCAGGGCTCGAACCCGTGTCCCCTGCATTGGCAGATGGATTCTTACCCACTGCGCCACCAGGGAAGCCCTGGGAAGCCCTAAGGGTCTTCTTAATTGTAACCAGTTTCTGTTCCTTTGCCGATGACTCAAGATAGGGTACCGTGCACTGATTGATGTATAACACCAAGTATTAGGTGTGTTGTAAGCTCTTACTTAAATCACCTAATTTGATTCTGAAAACATGCCTTTTATGAAAAAGAGTGATTTTCCAGGATTATCAGCACGGTTTACAAGACAGCTAATTGAGACACAGGGGTTAGGTGTCCAGGGCCACACCGCTAGTAAAGCAGGATTCAGACCCAGGCGGCATGGCTTTCAGAGCCAGGATGCTCTCACTAATGGTGCCTCTCATGTCAAGGGCTACATATTTCTTTTTTTTTAGATGAGAAGGGGATCTTGCCTTTAATATATGGTTTAGGAAGGCTCAGAATGATATGGTGACAATCTCAAAATCATCATAAACCATACAGGAAAAGTATATATAACAACGATGTACAGTGCAAAGAATCATCTCTAGGGTGCTTGCAGTGCCTCATGCCATGTAAACGCTATGTAAATAGTTGCCAGCACACTGCACACTCAAGTTTGGCTTTTTGGAACTTTCTGGAAATTTTTTCTCCTCACAGGTTTTCCAGCTGAGGTTGGTTGAATCCTGGTTGCAGATATGGCTGGATGACTGTACTACAGTCAGTTCTCCCATCTTTGTTATAAATTTTCATGTCTTAACAGTGTCTCTTGATGAACTGAAGTGCTTATTCTTTTCTTTTGAAGTATAGTTGATTTACAATGTTGCATTACTTTCAGGGGTACACCAGAGTGATTCAGTTATACATGTACATGTATCCACTGTTAGATTCTTTTTCCATATAGATCATTACAGAGTACTGAGTAGAGTTCCCTTTGCTATACAGTAGGTCCTTGTTGGTTATCTGTTTTGCATACAGTAGTGTGTATCTGTTAATTCCAAACTCCTAATTTAAAGTGCTTATTTTTAATGACGTCTGATTTATTAATTTTTATTAATGCTTTTGTGTTTTATTTAAGAAATCTTTCTCTGATGCAGGTCATGAAGTAGTCTGTTTTGGTTATTTTCCTAGAGGCTGTCACTGTTTCATGTTTCACATTTAGCTCTGTAGCCCACTTCAGCTCATTGTTTGTGTATGATGAGACAGGCACATCCAGTGGTGTCAGCACATTTATGCAAAAGGCTGTCCTTACTTTGCTAACTGGAAAGTGAACATTTACTGTAGGTCTGTTATCACTTCTCTTTTCTGTCCCTCTGGTCCAGGACTGCTCACCTTGTGCAGTGACACACCCCCCATCAAGGGAGTGGAAAGCCTCACATCTCCTGCTTGGTTCTCCTTCTGTGTCACCTTGGCCGTCCTGGGCTCATAGCATTTCCCTGTGAAGTTTAGAATCAGCATATCCATCTTCACACAAGTAGATACAAAAGCTTGGGATGGTCCCTAACATGATATGGACTCTATTTTGTTTCTAATTTTTAGACGAACGTGAAATAAAAAGGTAAACAGAGCAACGTATGTAGGAAAATAGGCAAAGCAAATGAACTGGGAATGGAGATATTTGTC
This sequence comes from Mesoplodon bidens, assembly GCF_964165515.1. Classification (NCBI taxonomy): domain Eukaryota; kingdom Metazoa; phylum Chordata; class Mammalia; order Artiodactyla; family Ziphiidae; genus Mesoplodon; species Mesoplodon bidens. The sequence goes on from NC_138176.1 coordinate 197,715,517, forward strand.
ATCAAGTTGTGATAACCACCTTTTCCTAAATGTGGCTGGATCATAGGTATTTGAAACTGCATCAGATGCAAACCTTAGCACTGAACAGTGCTCTTTCAGGACTGGGAACTGGGGGCTTTTGGATTCCTGTCCGGTGGCAATCACTCCACGAGTCCAGGGTTGAACTCCAGGAGGGCAGGTGTTTTTGCATGTTGTTTTGTGCGCACTTTTCCGAGGCTGAGGAAGGTGCCTGGCTGCAGGTGGCTAACTCAATATGTGTTGAATGCTACCTGTGCAGAATATGAAGAATGGTAGTTCTATTTAAGTATGGGTTCTGTGAGGGAGAAATAGATTCAACTCTTGAAAAATTTACACTCACAGAACATTTCCCCCCAAAGGTGTTAACAAATATAGACAAGGATAGGCCGTAATTGATATTAGTCATGATTAGTGAATCATTTGGCAACAGTATTGGATACTGTATCATAATACCTTTAAAACGTAAGTTTCAAAATCAGTCACATTGATGTATTTTTTTTTGGTTACCTTTAAGGTTCGGAATTGTTTTAAAATGCAATTCAGTATATTTCATTTTTTATCTTCTGGGTGCTCTGTGATAGCTTAATTCTTGGCAGGTAAACTAGAGAATTTTTCTGTGAGTGTTTTGGATTGTTAGAGTGAAACTTTCAAGGAGGACAGGACATCTGTCTGACTGTTTTCCCACCAGGCATATGATCCTGCCTGTATTCCCCACCTTTCCCCTTTCAGAGAAGGCACTCCCCACCTCCATCCAGGACTAATTATGTCTCCCATGACTTAGATTTCATTGACTCTGGGTTTTTTTTTGGGGGGGGAGGGAATCTGAAATGGGAATTAATATTTCCAAGTTTTTCCACTCAACTGCATCTTTTATCACATACTCAGATTTTACAACACAGACTAATGTAAAGAAAAATTCCCACAAGTTTCTGAAACCCACACTTGTTTCTAGTCAGTTTTTCTCCTTTTCTGGAGTCAGTATAGTCCAACTCTTCTTTTGGGGGTGGTAACAAAGAGTAGCTTTATTTTATTAACTTTTGAAGTCCAAGTATTTAGGAACTACACCCAGTGATATTTTGTCCTGCTAGTATTCACTTTTTTATCTCTTCATGGGCCAGATTTTCCTTAGAAGAAAACCAGGACGTTAAACTTGGTTTTCAAATATTACCTAGGGAAATAGTTCAAATAATCAGCCATTTGGTTTAAAAAAAAAACAAAAGCAAACTAGTAATGTGACTGATTTTTTTCTATCTTAAATTGAGTAATAACTCAGTCACAATATTTTGTTATGTATAAATACAGTGTGGATTTTCTTTGGGGGCGAGTTGTCACTGGATATTGTTGTTGTTTTTTGTTAATTTAAAATATTTTTATTGTGGCGAGAACACTTAGCATGAGATCTACTCCTTTTCACAGATTTTGTGTCCAATACAGTGTGGTTGACTTTAGGTACAACGTTGTACAGTAGATTTCCAGAACTTACTCATCTTACTTAAGTGAAATTTTACACCTGTTGATGACCAACTCCAGTTGCCTCCTCACTCTCACCAACCTCCATTTTTTCCTTTGTCTCTATCAGTGTGACTATTTTAGGTTCCTCATATAAGTGGAATCCTGCAGTATTTGTGCTTCTGAAACTGGCTTACCTCACTTAGCATCCTGTCCTCCAGGCCCATCTGTGTTGTTGCATATGGCAGGATTTCCTTTTTTAGGGCCGAGTAATATTCCATTGTGTGTATGCATGGACTGCTTTTAAAAATCCATTCATCTGTCAATAGACATTAGGTTGTTTCCACACAGTGTCTATTGTGCAGAGTGTGGCAGGGACCCTGGGCTGCAGATGTGGGAATGAGCTGGGATAGAGTTTTATTTTTTATTGTTTTAATAAATTTATTTATTTTTATGTATTTCTTATTGGCTGTGTTGGGTCTTTGTTGCTGCATGTGGGCTTTCTCTAGTTGCGGCGAGTGAGGGCTACTCTTTGTTGGGGTGTGTGGGCTTCTCACTGCGGTGGCTTCTCTTGTTGCAGAGCATGGGCTCTAGGTGCATGGGCTTCAGTAGTTGTGGCATGTGGGCTCAGTAGTTGTGGCTTTCAGGCTCTAGAGCACAGGCTCAGCAGTTGTGGTGCATGGGCTTAGTTGCTCCGCAGCATGTGGGATCTTCCTGGACCAGGGCTCGAACCCGTGTCCCTTGAATTGGCAGGCGGATTCTCAACCACTGCGCCACCAGGGAAGACCCCGGTGCTGGGGTTTAGAGCTCAACACTGTGCACTAAGGTGGCGGGAGGAGCCATGGCCAGTGCCCCTGGTTCCAGCCCCGGCTTGGATCTCTGTGGTCCCCACGGGACTGGTATCCACAGGCCCCATCACTGTCTGGACGCAGGTGAGCTAGAAGCCCATCCCTGGGGTGGCACCCCAGTGAGCTGGGATGCTGGTTCCACTCTTTCCCTGTTCTCTCTGGTTTGTGTTGTGGTGGGCGGTGCCTGGGGGATGGGGATTGTGGGGATACAGTGTCTCCCCTTTTCCTACTGGGGTCATTGAGACTGGTTGGGTGGAGAAGCCTGTCAGTTAGTTTCTGGATTTCTCACAGAGGGGATGGATCCGTGTCTTGCTGTTGAGATGATGTATCCACGGTGAGAGGAGAGTCCAGGATTTCCTCTTCCATGTCCTGAAGTCCCTCCAATCAACTTCTTCATTCCATCTCCCGCCCTACATCTTATCATTCCATCCAGTGTGGCTTCTGTCTCTCCCTCAGCTGGAAAGCAGCTCTCCCTTTTGTTCAATCCTGTGAAGAGTCTTATTATTCCTCTCAGCAGCTTTGGTCTTGTGAACCAACTTATTAACCTCTCAGCAGCTTTGGTCCTGTGAACCAACCCTTCCATCAAATATTTTTTTTTCCTGGAGTTCTGTTGACACCACACTTGTGGGTTTTCTCTGTTGACAGAAAAAAATGCACAACCTAAAAGTTGAGAATTACGCTTTATTTGGCAGACAAAACTGAGGACTTAAGCCCAGGATGCAGCCTCTCAGAATAGCTTGGAGGGACTGTTCCAAAGAGGTAAGGGGAGAGCCAGGACACGGAGGAGTTTTTGCAACAAACACCAAGTAATCGGAACATCAAAAGATTACCATTAATTAAGGAAAGCCAGACATCTCAAGTTAATGAATTTAGCACTTTTCTATGTATGGGAAGATGCAAGAGTCTGGGCTCCCTGAAACCCTTCCTTTGACGTGCACCTCAGCTGCCGCTGCCGGGGGCCAGCGTCCTGTGCTTTCTCATCCTGAGTCCCCTCAGGGGGCATCACGAGGGGCGGCTGTCATGTGATGGCTTGATGGCTGCAGCATCCTTTGTTTACTGATATGGAGGCAACGTTCTTTGCCCACACCTCCTTCTTCTTGGGCAGCTTACCCTTTGCCTTAATTGTCGGCTTATCTTCCTACATCTGCTCATTAAATGTTGGGGCTCCTGGTGTTTCAATTCCATGTCCTTTTGTCACTGTAAACTTTTTTTTTTCTAACTAGTGATTTGTCTAATTATTAAAATCATCCAAGGAGGTTTTAAGTCCTGATGCCTGGGTCTCATCCCGCACTAATTCAATCTGGAGGTGGGGCGTACGACTTCGCATCTGTAGTTTGCAGAGCTCCTCCAGGGGGCTCAGTGCACAATTGAAGCCGAGAATCACTGGACACATTCATCAGAACCTGCAGCTTTAAATACCACCTTTATGTCAGAATCATCCATATGTGTGTTTGACTCTTGAATACCTAACTAGCACATGCACTGTGCATGGCGTGTTGTGAATGCCAAGAGTTTTCTTAAATGAAACCTTATATGACTGAAGTAGAAGAGAAATACAGCATATTGTCGTTGCGTGACTGGTGAAGCTTTTGTTGTTCTTTAAGGGATCTTATTGTTTAATGTCCTAAGTTGAGTTTTCTCAGGGACAGACTCTGAGATGGAGATTGACCTGCAGAATGATATTGTTTTGGGAACAAGACCTCTTGGGGCTGAGAAAGGCAGATTCAAACACAGGAACAAGGAAGTTGCAACTGAGGCTTCAGTTGATGCCCCAGGAGCTTGAGGCTGGGATGTCCTTTAGAGTGGCCTCAGTTAGTAGAGAGGGACTTGGGGCTTGGTGTCCTCACAGAGAGTCTTCAGACATGGGTTGCCTTCAGCTGAAGGCTGTTTCCAAAGAGACTGAGCTCAGAGCCTTAAGCAGCCACATTTCTGGCAGCCTCAGTTGTGCTGGGAGATCTGGGGGGAAGCAGCACCCCAGGATCCATCACAGGGGGATCTGGTTTGTCACCTGCACGGATCTGAGAGTTCACCTCATTTAGACCTTCATTTAAAGGTGAGTACACGGAGGCTCAGAGAGGGTAAGTGATTTGCCAGTGTCACGTGGCAATCTCACAGTCTGTCTGGCACTAGAACAGTGTCCACTCTTAAGGTAAGAGTGTCTTCAGTGATACCCGTACTTAACTTTATTATGTGGCTGTGGAGCTTATCTTATTACCATGTCTCCTAGGCCAGAAGGGAAGTATTTTACACTTATGCCACATGTGGAAAACTGACGGAAGATAAGTCCTCAGTCCTGTTCCAGTTGTAATTTGTCTCAGAGTCAGAGGTATGATTGCAATACTATGGATTCTGATTTGCTGGGCTGCATGGAATACCATTTCTGTGTAGTATGGAAAATAATTGCCCAGTAAACATTTTGTTTGGGTTGAGGTTTAAGTTTAATTCCTTGTGCCATGAGGCTTGTATCAAAAGGACCACAGACTTTGATGAGTTTTGGAAATTGCTAGTGTCCAATATATAGCATCTCTAAATAGATGTTTCTACTTCATGAAAAATATATTTTTTTTCTATAAGCCATGAGTAATGTAATTGTGTAATTGAAGACAGACAAGTTTGTCAAATGTTTCCATGGGATTTAACAGTTCCTTAAGCCCAACTGGAGTGATAAATAAAACAGTTGTTGAGGAACACTGTTTGTAATTATAATTCTTGGACAATTATAACACAACAGACTTTGCTGCACATATACACATACACTCATAAACACATTCTTTTCAAATAATATAAAACTAATTAAAGTCAACTAGTCAGTCAACGGTATCACTCACTGTATTCATAAACCTTCCGTTCACATTTTGGGAAAACCGAATGGAAAATAAATACTGAAGCTGTTAAGAGAGGTGATAATAAATTATACTATAGTAAGGCGAATACAAAACAAATAAAAGTACTCTACAATAACCCCACAATTATCTGGATTCTTAAATAACTACTGACCTAATTTATTACCTGAATCTAGGAAGTGTTTTTCTGTCTTTGTATGTCTATCTGATTGTCTAGTTAAAAATTCTTCCATGTAGATAAAAGTGGGAACTAACCTCTTAGTAAGGGGATATGTACAGACTTGTAGCAGTGGTTTTTCATAAGCCCCAGCCTTCACGTATGATCAAAATGTCAGTTTTACCTGACTGTATAGAGAGTTTACCTCCAGTTATGGCTGTGGATTTGGGAAGAAGAAAGTGTGATTGCCTCTCTTGAATCTTTTAGCTTCTTTCTTGTTCTTTCTCTTAACTTTACTTTTTCAGAGAATTTTTAGGTTCACAGCACAATAGAGAGTATGGTACAGAGATTTCCCATGTACCCTCTGCCCCTACAATGGCCTAGTCTCCCTCATTATCAACATCCCCACCAGATGGTACATTTGTTACCGTTGGTGAATCTACATCGTGATCACTCAAGGTCTGTAGTTTCCATGAGGATTCACTCTTGGTGGTGAGCATTTTGTGGATTTGGGCAAATGCACAATGACATGTATCCATCATTATTGTGTCATACTGAGTATTTTCACTGCCCTAAAAATCCTCTGTGCTTTGCCCACTCATGTCTCCTCCAAACTTCCAACCCCTGGGCAACTGCTGGTGTTTGTACTGTCTCTAGTTTTGCCTTTTCCAGAAAGTTATATAGTTGGAACTATACAGCCTTTTCAGATTGGCTTCTTAGAAATATGCATTTCAGTTTCCTCCTTTTATTTTCATGACATGACAGTTCATTTCTTTTTAGTACTGAATAACGTTCCACTGTCTGGATGCTCCCCAGTTTATTTATCCATTCACCTACTGAAGGACGTGTTGGTAGCTTCCAGTTTCGGCAGTTATGAATAAAGCTGCTGTAAGCCTTGTGTGCGGGTTTTTGTGTGGACATAAGTTTTCATCACCTTTGGGTATATACCAAAGAGTGCTATTACTGGATCATATAGTACGAGTATGTTTCATTTTATAAAAACCCACCAAAATGTCTTCCAAAGTGGCTGCACCATTTTGCTTTCTCACCAGCAATGAATACGAGCGTCTGTTGCTCCACATCCTTTCAGCATTTGGTGTTGTCAGTGTTCTGGATTTTGGCCACTCTAATCAGTGTGTAGTGGTACCTCACTGTTGTTTTAATTTGCAGTTCCTTGGTAATACATGATGTGGAGCATCTTTTCATATGTTATTTGCCATCTTGCTCACCTTTGGTGAGGTGTTTATTATTATTATTATTTTTCTCCCCTCTTCTTTTTTGTTCCTCAAATGAAAATTTTAAAACAATTAGAATAGGGACTTCCCTGATGGCACAGTGGTTAAGAATCCACCTGTCAATGCAGGGGACATGGGTTTGATTCCTGGTCCAGAAAGATTCCACATGCCATGGAGCAACTAATCCCGTGCGCCACAACTACTGAGCCTGCGCTCTAGAGCCCGTGAGCCACAGCTACTGAGCCCACACACCTAGAGCCCATGCTCCACAACAAGAGAAGCCACCACAATGAGAAGCCCGTGCACCACAGAGAAGAGTAGCCCCAGCTCGCCGCAACTAGAGAAAGCCCGCGCACAGCAACGAAGACCCAACACAGCAAAAAATAAATTAATTAATTTTAAAAAATTAGAACAGTTTTAAATTTATAGAAAAATTGTCAAAATAATATGGAGTTCCCAATATCCTGCATCTAGTTTCCCCTATTATTAACATCTTACATTAGTTTAGCACATTTTTTACAACTCAAGATTCAGCCATAAAAAGAAACAAAATTGAGTTGTTTGTAGTGAGGTGGATGGACCTAGAGTCTGTCATACAGAGTGAAGTAAGTCAGAAAGAGAAAAACAAATACCGTATGCTAACACATATATATGGAATCTAAAAAAAAAAAAAAAGGTTCTGAAGAACCTAGGGGCAGGACAGGAATAAAGATGCAGACGTAGAGAATGGACTTGAGGACATGGGGAGGGGGAAGTGTAAGCTGGGACGAAGTGAGAGAGTGGCATGGACATATATACACTACCAAACGTAAAATAGATAGCTAGTGGGAAGCAGCCACATAGCACAGGGAGATCAGCTTGGTGCTTTGTGACCACCTAGAGGGGTGGAATAGGGAGGGTTGGAGGGAGACGCAAGAGGGAGGGGATATGGGGACATATGTATAAGTATAGCTGATGCACCTTATTATAAAGCAGAAACTAACACACCATTGTAAAGCAATTATACTCCAATAAAGATGTTTAAAAAAAGAACCACCAGTGGTATATTGTTATTAACTATAGTCTATATTTAGATTGCTTAGTGTTTACCTAATGTCCTTTTTCTGCTCTAGGACCCCAGTCAGGATACAAATTGCATCTAGTCCTCACACCTCCTTAGGCTCCTTTTGGCTATGACAGTTTCTGGGACTTTGTTTTTTGTGGCCATGGAATCTTTGAGGAATCCTGGTCAGGTAGTGTGTAGAATGTCCCTCCACTGGGATTTGTCTGATGTTTTTGTCAGGACTAGATTGAAGTGATGTGCTTTGGGGAGGAAGAACACTCGTTTAGAAATGACAGTCCCATCACATTATATTAAAGGTACACAGAATCAACATGACTTATCACCTGGTTAAGAGGTTTAGGTTAATCACCTGGGTGAGGTCGCATTTGTCAGGTTTCTCCCCCTGAGAACTTCCTGTTTTTCCCCCTTTCCATCCCATGCTCTTTGGAAAGGTGTCGCTGTGCACAGCTCACACCAAGCTGGGGGGTGTGATGCTCCAGCAATTTGAGAGCAGAGGATCTATGCCAGTTATTTGGAATTCTGCATGGTAGATTTGTCTGTGCTCTACCATTTAGTTATTTACTCAATCAACCACTTTATTTACATCTTTATGGAGTCATGCATTTTTATTTTATACTTTGGATTATAAGCCAGTACAATTTTATTTCATTGCTCAAGTCATCCTAGATTTGGCCGTAGGGAGCTCTTTCAGTTTGCTCCTGTGTCTTTTTGACAAAGTCCCATCAGCTTTAAAAAAAAAAAAAAAAACTTTCCTTATCTCACTTTAGGTGAGGATAACAGCATTTGTTTCCACGAAGGAGGGTTTTTTAACCTGTGGGGCACATCCGGGAACCCTCAGCATTGCAAACTTTGCGGCCATTTTCTAAGGGAAGAACATACCTTTCATCATATTCTCAGCGTTGTCTGTAATGCTAAAAACGAGGTAAATAATCACTGCCCTAGAGTAAAGAGGAGAAATAATACAACGTACACATCTTGCACGCCTTGCTCTTTCCTTCCTCCCCGGTGCTTGCTTTAGTTCACATCCAGCCGAAAGCTCTGCAGAGCCCTCCTTGAGATGACCTGGCTAGTGCCCTGCCACACTCAGGTCTGAGAAGACCTGTGACCTTGGTTGCTGAATTTATAACTGGAAAAACAAAACGGTCCTTTGACTCAGATTCCTGGTTTAAGGGAGGATGTGAAGCCAATATGCTCGCGCACACCAGCTTTGAAATGCAGCAGTGCTGTGTGGTCGCTAAAGGGTCATGGAAAATAAGTACATTCTGCAGTTAATGGAAAACTGAGCTTCCCTCTTTGGAAAGACATTTCTGGATTTTTCCTTTAGTGCTGGAAAACATTACATCATCCAGCTATACAGCCTGGTCCATTCCTTAGCATATTAGTCATGACATCAGTTCAAGTTTAGGTGAGTGAACAAAAGAGGGCAGGGTGTAAAAAGGCTTTTGATATAAAATACATTATTTTCTCTAGTCATTTGATGACTTTGCCTGAGTGGACTCAGTTATTGTCTTAAATTAATATCATATTTCCATGAAATCAATCCTGTTGTGTAATAATATCATAGTCGTTGATAGATTTATTGAAAGAAAACACAATGGCCTCATCAGATGGATAAAATATGGGACTGAGATTCAGAATGTGAAATCTCTAATAATGAAATAGACATTGAGCATGGAACCTAATTAAAATAATTTAACTCTTCTTATTCCTAGTTATTTTGTATAAGTACTAGCCACTTTCCAAATTATAAGGTTATGTATAGTAAAGTGCAAACACAGGAAAATGTGCTATATGCAAATTGTTTCAGGTCTCTTGAAGAAAGCAATGTAGCTATCTAGGCTTTTCAAATATATTTTAATGTGTGGAGATGACTTTAATGTTATTTTAGGATTGACCAAGCTGAAAAAGAATGATTTCTATCTTTTTATTTAGGTAGGAAAAAATCCCTGAATTCATCCATGTGAATACAAATTATGTAAGATTTCACTTAAAATTTAAAATGTCTTTGAATTTCTAATATAAAGAAAGGTGAAGTGTTGATTAAAGACTCATATCAGGTTACCTGCAGCACAGACATGAAAGTATGTATTGACACAAATTAGAATAAAGAAAAAGAGCTATAACATATTTGATATACTCCTTTGTTTTAATTTCAAGAGATTTTTGTCAACCAACACTGCACTTTTGCTGTTACTGGCAAATAAGTTTTTAAATTTAATTGTAGAGAGAAATCTAAGCATTTGGAGATGGCTAGAGGGAAGAGTGACCCTGGCAAGTTGTAGAAATGGCAACTTCAGATTTTCCAGGACTAGTGATTTTAAAAATTGGTAAGACTAATGTAATATCTATCTACCTATCTATCTTATCACCTAAAGCAATGCATGGATGGGTGGTAATAAGAAGATAAATAATATTTCACTTCCATTATGGCAGGCTTTTGAAATGACGACTAGGAATGGGGGTTACCAGGTTTCACTCTTGACTCTACCACTTTAGAAAATCTCTGAACCTTGCTGTGACCTGGTTTCCATATACCATGTACCCTATGGCTCCATTTAATCACCTACTGCTGACTCTCTACCCATCTGGTTTTTCTCTTTCTCTGCTGAAAAACCATTCTCTGTGTGGTTCATGTCTCTCCTCTGTAACCAAGTGAGTCTTTGTGATGATGAAGTGCAATCATGTAATGGACATGGTGGTTGATTATCCAGTACCTGTTCTCTATCAGATTATTGATCTGAGACAATCATGATGGCTTCTTCCTCTTTGCTAACAGTTGGTTCAGGAATGGCTAATGCTGGAAAGCTTCTGAGGGAAATGAGTCCTTTTTCTTAAGAAGACATCTCAGGAGCAAATGCTCTTCATCTGGAAATGTTGAGTGAAGCTGCTACCACTATAGCTCCCACGGGCATCCTGAGGATGAAACCAACCTAGAAGAGCAGGCACGTGGGAGATTGCCTGGGGCAACATGTATTCAATGCTGTACAAGTGTAGGGAATTACAAAACCATAGAAGCCACGATTCCCTCAGGAATCACTCGGTACATTCCATCTGGTTGGTAATATACACACAGATATGAAAAAAAAGCTACAAAATAATTGCCAAACAGTAAATTTATCAGTTTGTGTTTCTTACAGTAAGCCAGGATGATTGGGGCAGGATTTTAGAAGGGCAGTATTAAAGGATAGGTTGTCTTTGGATTCATACAATGCGGAGGAGTTATGATATTCCATGAATGGGGGCTGACTGATTCTGTAGGAAGGATAAAATCTGGTAGTGAGTTAGGCTAGCCAATGAGTTTGGGTGACACAGCTTACAGATGTAGGGGAGGAAAGGTTTGTTGGTTTTTTTTTTTTTTTTTCCTCTCTCTATCCTCAATAGCTGGGTCTATGAAATAGTCTGACAGCAGTCATGCTAACAGGATAAAAGGCATACACATTTATTAATTTTGGGGACCTAAGACAAGTGATTTCCTTCTGGAGGATCTCTCTTCAGGCAGATAAGAAGAATTTAGAGAAATCCTCTCCCTGCACCTGCTGTTTTTCAAGTGCCTTTAGCTCAAAATAACTTTTATGCTGAAGAAATATTATGGGGTGGCAAATTATGCCTCTCTTCACAGCTGGAGAAAAAATCAGGCTGGAGATGTCTCTACCACAAAAATTATCGTGGAACTTCCCTGGCGGCCACTGGTTAGGAGTCTACACTTCCACAGCAGAGGGCCCAGGTTCCATCCCTGGTTGGAGAATTAAGATCCTGCATGCCCTGTGGTGTGGCCAAAAAAGAAAAAAAAAATTTTAATTGTCTGTGTTGTCTGGTTCATTCTATTGCTTAGAAGAAATGTACTTGTGAAGGATTTTATATCGAGACATAATAATAGCAGTCCTTGATTGATCCAATTCAAGTGTAGTTTGTAATCCATCAATTCCGTTTTCTTCCCTTGAATGAGAAAACTTATAGATGGGTTTGGACACTAATTTACATCTTAATATCTAATTTTTCCACATAACCTCATTCTCTTGAGAATGAAATGGAAAATGAATGAATGGGAAAATCTCATTACTGGTCCCCAAATCCTGGAGAATGAAATGGATAAATCTCATTACTGGTCCCCAAATCCTGCAGCTAGGATATGGGAGCCGATATGGTCGTGGGAAACAAATCTACTTAATCTCCTGCACCTTTGGGAGGTTTAACTAATTGGTTTTCATTTTTTTCTCCAATGTTTTGGATTCTTTCTGAGAGCTACTTGAAAATGTTGTCTGTATCAACTCATAGTAGTTTTAGATTTTTTCATACGCTTCTCAATATGTCATATTTCACCTGTAGTGGTTGTATCTTATCAGCACATTCTATGATAATTAACACAGAAAAGAGTTACCTGATAGGTCAGAGCTGGGATTTTAAAACAAAGCCAAGCACATGACATTTTTTGCTTCCTATAATGTCATTTATGAAATTGACACTTTTACCATATCAGTACAGAATAGACAATGCTGGATGCAACAAGTGTAGTTTTAATCTTCCCTGTGATTTTCATGGATATTATTTTTGGACTGGGAAAATGATTATATGATAAGACTTTACTGGTGGTAAATGAATCCAAACAAACAGTAAAGAACAACAGTTTCCATTGGCTTCCAAGGAAGTGTTTATATGCTCCCAAACAACTACCAATTTAGTCAAGATTCATTGTTCAAAGTTGAATAAAATAGAAAAAATGGCAGTTTTTCTCTTTTTGATAGTTGACAGCAAATATGTACATATAAAAGAAAAAGGCAGCTGTATCTCAGAGCTCTATATTTTCCCTATTTAATTGGTCTGATATTTGAGGAACTGATTTTACCAATCCCTGATGTATTTTACTCCATGGAGAGCATTCCTTGTGTGTTTCTTGGACAATATCATTTTATGGGTCAGCATGATTGTTTTATGAATTCTTGGACCCTCTCTGGCCATATCATCCTGTTGTATTCACATACTCCTTTGCTTAGGTGGAAGGTTAATATTATATATATTATTCAAAAACTATTTTTTGCTCTTGTTTCCTTGTCTGCCATTCTTTTGTGCTTGTCTAGATTTTGATTGCATGTTGCTTCAGGACAAGTGAGAGGTCGACTTAATTTTATTTAAAGAAAGTAACATGAAGTATTTAAGGCAGTGTTTCATGCATTTGGTAAAATTAAATGCTAAAATACTTTTGTGGTTGTTTTTATTTTTATGACAAATACTTTTTGCGATTCTGATAAGTCTACTACTTTTCACCTCTATTTGGAAAAGCCATGCTACAAATTTATCTCAAAAAGTGGAGTCTTTTCTCCAATGAACATCACACATTCCTGTTGCTTGCTATTCTAAATACTTACCAGGGCTTTGTTTTGCTTTTTCTCATATAGGCAGCAGTCAGCCGAGGACCTTGCCCGAGAACCGGCCAACTCCACTAGCAATATCTTGAATAGGCTATTGGTCAGTTATGATCCCAGGATAAGACCAAATTTCAAAGGTTGGTCCCCCTCCACCCCAATATCTCCATTCTTTGCAGTTTAAAAACTAATTTTAGCTGTATAAAATCATTTATTTGTTTTATTCAAAACAGTATATTTTAAATTGACATCTGTCATGTAATGTGCTTAAGTCAGAGCAATTTAATGCCAAAAATGTTTAAAGCAAAGCATTAGTTCTAATAAGCTTATATAGTTCCCAGTTTAAAAAAAAAAAGATATGTTGTGAATTAATAGGGTAACCGATCTGATTGGTTTTCTAAGTACTTTGTATTCTTAACCTTAATAATTTAAAATTTAGGCTCTGACTTTCATTCAGACACCAAAGTTCTACTTTGTAGGACAATGGCCATATACTCATTTGAGGATAGAGAACACTCTGATAGACATTTAAATTATTTTTTTAAATCTTTATTAGGTTTTTACATTAATCAAAAAAAAAATCCCTCTACTCTTTAGCCGAAAAAAAATGGTCATATGGTTTTTAAAAGCATGTTAACTTTGGGAATAAAATGACTATGTTTTCTTCGACAAAACATTATCTCCTATCATTCCTTTCAAGAACCAAAACTGTACTTGAGCTAAAAGTTGTGGGAAGATGGTACAGCTTGCCTCCCTCCCTCCCTTCCTTCCTTCCTTCCTTTCTTTCTTCCTCTCTGTCTTCCTTTCTTGCTTCCTCTTGATGAGTTAGGAAAAGTTATATGAACATATATCTGGAAAACTGTCATCTTTGTTGCTGGTTAAGGACAGGTATTAATGTAGATTGGATTAACATTATAAGGCTTGATTATTTTTCCCTTATGGAAAAAAGAAAGAAAGAAAGAAGGAAGGAAGGAAGGAAGGAAAGAAAAAGAAAGAAAGAAGGAAAGTAAGAAGGAAAGAAAGAAAGAAAAGTTTGCAGCTGCTTCTAGTCAAGTGAAGTTATACGACTCTATTATAAAAACAGGGTTTTTGTTCATTACCAGAACTTGCAGTTACTTTCAGCAGCACTGTACTCTGGGTTGTCACATGTCTACCCTGTATTGATTCAACACCTGTTTTTCATCAGTCAGAGGTTATGTGGCTAAAAGGCTAAATTCACATGTTCCCTTTGTTAGCCCAAGCAGCAGTTCACAATGAGAAAAAAACAAAGAAACAGAAAGAAATTGGCAACATTATACTTTAGTTCTCACTGCATGAACTTTAAAATTATTTTCCAGCAGGTCAGGCAAAAATCTTAATAATGATTCTGTTATATGTCTGATTAACTTTTCATTTTCATGAATTAAAGATAAAAATATGGCAATTGTAATTGAATTCTGCATTACCATTTAATGTAACAATTTAAAATGATTATAAAATGCAAAAAACATATTTTAAAAATGATGTTTTTAAAGAATAATTTACAATCTCTTAAAGTAAATGCATCAGCCCAATTTAAAAAAAAATTAAGGTAAATGTATTTTCCCAGAATTTCTACAATTTAAGAGAGAAATATTTCTGAATAAATAACGCTATAAAGTACAATGTAACTCATTATTTACTTGTGTATTGATCCCTATTTAGAAAAATAAGTCAATAGCAACTGTGAACATTGTATCCTGAAACCATAGGTTTATAATTTCACATCCATACGGATTGGAAAAAACAGAAAAATCAAATGCATAAACTGTAAAAAATGAAGATCCTGACCACGTTTTTTTACAGCTACTAAATATGTCCTTAATTTTTATTGACAGGCATTCCTGTTGATGTAGTTGTCAACATTTTTATCAACAGTTTTGGATCTATTCAAGAGACAACAATGGTAAGATTACAACCAATTTAATATTTTTAATTGAGAAGATTTTAACTGGAGGATAGTGGAAGAAATTATAACTGAAGAATAAGGAGTAACTCTCAGGGAAAAAAATGCAAGCTCTCTCCTAGTATAAAATATTCAAATTTCAGGGTTTTTTTGAATCAGTGATTTCAATGGCTTTGTAATTTTGCAATTCAAATTTAGTCTTTATATTGCATTGAAACTTACAGACCTGAGAGAATTAAAGTACTCACTCTGAACGACTAATTGGATACCACCTGGGAAAAGGATTTATGCAATTAATATTCTGGAGCGACATTTTTTTTCCTAATACGCTTATGTGTAGAAGCATTCAAAAGTATTTAAGTGTTCATAGTTGTTTTTTTTTTTTCCTTCCAATTTCCTGAGAAGAATCTTTGTTTTTTCTCTTGTGCTAATTTTGTGATGTGTGGAGCAGAGAATTGTAAAAAGCAAATTTGATTTTCCTAAACTAGAGCAGCGGAGCTCCCTGAAAAGATTATGCGACACAAAGAAAGGGCAAGGAGAGGGCCAGGAAGAGAAAGAAGGGACAGAAAAGAGCGAAAGGAACAGAGAAGGGAGGCTTGAGGTGGGGCTGCCATCCAGGGTGAGTTGGGCGTTAGGGACAAAGATGTCTGTGGAGGGTGATTAGTAGATGCCCTGAGCCATGTGTGATGCAGTTACTCCTCAGCTTTTAGAAGACATTCGGTATAGTCCACTTGCTTATTAATGTTTTAACATATTAGATTCGTACCCTTTTTGAAAAACCACATGCTGAAATGATACTTAGGTGGGAGAAAGAAAGCTTAATGAGTTTTTTTTTTTTGGTATCTTTTTTCTTGAGATACTTATATTTTTCTTAAGGAATAATATAAGGTTTGGATTAAAAGCCTAATAGCAATGGTTAGAATACAGTAGACTTTTTCAGGGAATATCTCAAACCAGAGAAAGAATGATTTTAAATATGTTTTCCTCTATTCCTAGGAGCAGCATAGTGTGTTACAAAAGCAATTGTATATTGCATTTAAATTATGACACCTATTTTTATATTCATTAATATAATATAATATATTAATTGTGAGGAGAATGTTATTTATTTTTTATAGAACCATGTCTTTAGCCCTGAGTACTTGATTTTTTTTAGAGAGTGTGTAGATATTTTGGAAAATTAAGATTTCGAAATCAAGTCCAAAATTCACTTGCAATGACTTTAGTTCACCTAAATGGCTGTATGTCTAATCACTAGAAGACAGCTCTGAAATAAAGGACAGACAACCGTATATCACTCAGGAGACAAGGGTAGCCCTCATCATTTGAAAATATGACTAGTTTATCTAAGCACTTCACTTAACAAGAGTGAGAAATTTCATTTTCTCAAGGTGAAACTTGCAGGGGATCTATTTGGTCTCTATACTCTTCCCTGTACCCTGTTTTATCTTTCAGGGCACCATTTTGCTAATCCCGAAACACCACCACCGAGGTGTTTCAGCCTGTGAGAAACATTCCCAACTCTATCTTGCATTTTAGGACAACTAATGCAGGGATTTTTTTTTCTCATTTGCATGAAGGCTACATATGTGTCCCAACTCAGGCAGTACCATTAATGTATCTGTTCTTTAATGAACATTGAATGCCTCTCATATATCAGATGCTACACTTCTCTAGGTCCCATCAGTAGTTACTTAATTGTATCAAGCTGAAAACACGTGGGGTAAAGGGACAGAAAAGGAGTAAGAACTTTCTTACAGGTTATTTGAGGATTATAACAAAGTACTGAATAATTTCTCACATAATCTTCTCTTGTCCTCCTGCCCACTCTTCACAGTAGCGAGCCCAAAGTACCCGTTGCTGGGACCAGATCCCACCAATTTTCAGCAGCGTCTTTGTCTCCGCTACTTGCCTCGAACCTCCATCTCTCGTCTGTAATCAGGACCTCTTTCTCTCTGAGCTACTCCCACTCACTCTGTGCCCCCTTTTCCATCCAGGTCTTTCAGTTCTATCATGTTTGTTTGTTAAACCAGATCGCTTCTTGACTGTAATGCAGCTATTTTTGTGTCTTTTCCTTTTGTTCTCTGATAGACTATTAACTCCTTAAGTCAGGAAAAACGTATTCAACTTCTTCATTTCCTGTAAAGTGAGGAGACAATAGGCCCTCAGTTAGTGAACACATAAATAATGTCGTATTATTAACTAATACTGGTTAAATAAATGAACAAATACATTCTGCTATTTGCCTAGCAAAAAGTGTGTCCACGTAGCCATAAAAAAGTTGGCAAGCAAATTTAAACAACAGATTCATGTTGAACATTTATTGGGTTAAAAAAACAGAGCAAATAATGTTATAATAGTAGAGGGTTATTTTTGTCAGTTTTAGAGACCTTTATGCAGAGGAACCAAATTATTTATATTTACTGTTTCTTTTGATGAAATAACCTGCCTTTCCCTTTGTGTTGTGAAGATACAGCCTAAAGGTTCAGAATTGGAACCATACTCATCAAACAGACATAAATGTTCCATTTTATCATTAGTATTTTTTGCTTTTGCAGTGTTTATTTCATGCATACCTATAAGACAGAGTTTTATAGATGTGTATTTTAAGGCTGTCATAATTTATAGATTTGCTCAGTCTTTCCAAAAACAGATGCCCTAATACCTTGTTGCTTAATAGTTAGGAAAGGTACAAGCTATTCTTGATATAGAGATAACATTAGGATGTCTTCTAAGGGAAAAAAACGTTATCTAAGACAAGCTTGCTCTTCATTACTTGTTACAGACACCAGTCAGATATAATAGTGATGACTCAGCAAGGTAACTAAGAGGGTCCATGTGTGGAGAGCAGTTATTTCTTTGTTTTTCCTTCCAGTCACTCAGGGTGGGCTTATTTATTTTTTTCAGCTTCATTGAGGTATAATTGACAGATGAAACTGTAAGAAATTTAAAGTGTATGTGATGATTTGATATGCCTCTACATTGTGAAAGGATTTTGCCCATCAAGTTAATTAGCATATCCACGTTTATCTCTTTTTTTTTTTTTGATGAGAACATATCAGTTCTATTCCCTTAGCAAATGTCAATTACACAATTGTGTTATCAACTACAGTCACCATGTTACACATTAGATCCTCAGACCTTATTCATCTTACAACCTAAAGTTTATACATTTTATCAACCTCTCCCTATTTCCCATACCCCCAAATTCCTGGCAATCACTCTCCTACTCTCTGATTCTATGAATTCAACTTTTTTTTAAGATTCGACATATAAGTGATACCATGGAGTAATTGTCCTTCTCTGTCTGGCTTATTTTACATAGCATAATGCTCTCCAGGTTCATCCATATTGTTGTAAATGACAGTATTTCCTTCTTTTTTAAGGTTAATAATATTCCACTATATATGTATTTATATACCACATTTTCCTCATTCATTCATCCATTGATGGGCTCTTAGGTTGTTTCCATGCCTTGGCTATTGTAAATAATGCTGCAGTGAACATGGAAATACAAGCATTGCTTCTAGATATCTTGTTTCCTTTGGGTATAGGCCCAGAGGTGGGATTGCTGGATCATATGGTAGTTTTATTTTTAATTTCCTAAGGACTCTCCATACTGTTTTCCATAATAGATGTACCAGTTTGCATTCCCACTAATAGTGTACAATTGTTCCCCTTTCTCTACATTCTAACCAGAATTTATCTCTTGTCTTTAAAAAAAAATTATTGAAGTATAGTTGATTTACAATGTTGTGTTAGATCTCTTGGCTTTTTGATAATAGCCAGATAGCATATTTCTTAAAAACAAAAGAAAACAAACAAAAAGATGCCTCCAAAAAAAGAGGTTGGAAAAGCAGAGAGCCTTAGATTTGTCTTAATATAAGATATATGTTCATAGAAACAGTATGATGAATAGTGTGTGAGTTGTGATATCAGACAGGCTTGTGCTGGAATCTGTTGTGTACTTGATGTGTTACACCCTAAAAAGAGTGAAAAAACTACAGAAATAAAGCAACAGTATTTTGCCTGGCATAGTAACTCTTAGGAATGGTTCACTGTTTGGTTGTCATGCATTTGCAAATTAACGTACTATCAGGATAGAATCTCATCCTAAAGAAAATGCTAAAGAAAATGAAGCATTTATGTTTGTTAGTAGCTTCACTGTACAGTTGTGTTTTTGTTTATGAATAGCACTCTGGAAAATTCACCTATAAAGATCTGCTGAAATAAAGGAAGTCCTAAAATTTGGAAGCTTCAGTGTTGCCCAGAGCTTTCCTCTGCAGCTCAGATCTTTCTACTTTAACTGGCAGTTGCTTACTCTAGAAAACATATGTAGAACACAGAGCTTGGGGTGGGCGTAGCAGGAGGAACTGCAGACAGAGGTGGGGCAACTTCTGAAGCAGGAGGGCAGCCCTTTCCTCCATTGTATAAAGTTCATTACCAAACAAAGAAGCCATCAAGGTGATGCACATTAACACTGCTGTAAGGACATTTTAGCCAATTTTGTTTGGAAAACATTCCTTCCTGCTTATTTGTCTTCTAATTCAGAGGCTATTTTTTTTTAACACCTTTCTTGGAGTATAATTGCTTTACAATGGTGTGTTAGTTTCTGCTGTATAACAAAGTGAATCAGCTATACATATACATATATCCCCATATCTCCTCCCTCTTGCGTCTCCCTCCCACCCTCCCTATCCCACCCCTCTAGATGGTCACAAAGCACTAAGCTGATCTCCCTGTGCTATGTGGCTGCTTCCCACTAGCTATCTGTTTTACATTTGGTAGTGTATAAGGGTAATCTGGGATGAAGTGAGAGAGTGGCATGGACATAATTCAGAGGCTAACTCGCTAAACTAAAATCAGTCTCACATTTGTTCACAAACTATAACTGTGTAGTGGAAGAAACAATGTCACAGCCATATTAATTCTCCTTAAGCCCTTCTAACCTCCATGGTTATATGCTCCTTCAGCTTGTTTCATAATCTCTTTTTTTAGCTTTATGGTTCCTATTTCTTATGTCTGTGTGTTCATTGGCATTCTGCTACCTTCCATTTCTGTAAGACATCGTTATTAATGCTGTAAGTTATACTTACTGATTTAATAGCAGCATTACCCAAATCATCAAATAAATGTAATCATCCTCATTTGAAGTTGGTACAGCAGTCACTTATTGTATCAGTTTATATGCTACTGCTGGTGACTACTGAAATAAGACCTTCAAAACAGAAGAATGGTTTGTTAGAGGTGAGGTGACATCTGCTCTATGGTTATACTGAAAATATTTGTTGATTTTTCCATTCAGTTCCTACCTTTGACTTACATCAGTTGGTTTTTAGAATTGAAAATGTGAACTGTTGCACTTGTGGGGAAAATTAGGTGTTAGGTTTATTGTAACAATCTGTACACAGACATTTTACCTCATCAGAAGTACATAAGAACTCTTTCATGGAAATAAAAACCTGATTATACAATCCATTTTCTTTGGTGTAGACACGCTTTGTAATTATATTGAATTATTGTCGCACTACGATTCATGATCCTGCCAAGCTTTCTATGCTTTTGTGCTGCATGACTTTTTCAAGAAGAAAATCATATTTGGGATCAGCTAAAAGAGCTTAATTATAGTTCTTGGCAATTACTTATCTTTGTTGTCTTAAAACAATTTTATTTTATATATTTTCTTCTATATGTAACTTTAAATTTCTTTCCTTATAACTTGTCTTAGTTTACTAAGTTACTATCTATCCTATTTCTCCTAGCTATATTATTCAGAAGCACTGGTGATCAGACATCATAAGTAAGAGGACTGTACAGCTGACCCTTGAACAACACGTTTTTGAACTGCATGGGTCCACTTTATACAGATTTTTGTCACTATAGTACTATATACGTACTACAGTATTACACGATCTACAGAAGTTGGTTGAATCCATAGATACAGAAGGGCACACAATAAAGTTACACACAGACTTTTGACTGAATGGCGGGTCAGCACTACTAACCCTGCGCTGTACAAGGGTCAACTGTCTTAGACAAGAAGGAAGGATGAGAAATGTCCCAGTTTTATTTTCTCCTGCCAAAATTTGTCATTATCAGCTGGTACAGAAAAATTAAATTAATGGTGTAAACGGTGCTAGCCAAATATCCTAACCTGTCAAAGTGTCATAGAAATTATTTCTTCACTTCTGTATTTAACAGAAATATATTGGGCACTTGCTAAATATCCAGTCCAGCAGACTGCAACTCATGTAGTTTATAGTTTAGGGTG
Source organism: Mesoplodon bidens (assembly GCF_964165515.1). NCBI lineage: Eukaryota > Metazoa > Chordata > Mammalia > Artiodactyla > Ziphiidae > Mesoplodon > Mesoplodon bidens. The sequence continues at coordinate 197,736,685 of NC_138176.1, forward strand.
GTTGCATTGTATCACCTAGCAGGCACCCCTAATAAAAGTGGAATGTTAACATAGGTCTAGAAAAAATTAAATATTCATAAGGTGTTATTAAACAGTATTTAACTAAAAACTCTTAAAAATGACATATTGAGAAAAATAGATAAAACATAACCTAAGAATTTTTACTGACATTTTGTTAGCTTGCAGTTCTTACATGAAATTTCTAACCTCACTAATGACTAAATTTAAATCCCTTTCACACCAGGCTTTATAACAGCTCTGTTGACAGAGCTTTAATTATGATGCTGCCAGATGCTATGACAGTTGATTTTCTTTATTTCCTTGAACGCCATTTTTTTTTATCGTAATGTAAAGAAATCAAATGAGGAAACATCACGTATGTGAGAATTAGGTAAAAATTACAAGTAACCAGAAGAGGTATCCTAACAACAACACAAAATATAGATGAACAGTTCTTAATATTAAAATATCATTAATGAAACTAACCATTTCTAATGTCTTCTTGTGAAATGTTTTATTGCCTTGAATAAATAGTGTAATTTGGGTGTTAATTGGTACTGAAAATCTTGGAGAACATCCATTTTCCAGATCATGACTATTAGTGTGCTATTTGGAATGAATAATGATAGTATTTGTCACAAAGTTCTTTCAAAACAATTAAGTAATTTCCCAGTGATAAAAGAGGTTTGTTTCTGATGGGAAGTTGTTTATTGCAAAATAAATGATAGAGCTATAAGTATAGTGATTGAATAAATGAAAATGAAAATAAATAGGTTTCTAAGTTAGTGATCTAAATACAGAGCCTTTGAAATGCCAATAAGTACCAATTATTTAGAAATGCCCATAAAGCATGAACCAAAGCATACTAATTAATATAATCTTTTATCTCTTAATGAGTGTTAAGCCAAAGTTATTAATTTAAATTGTGAAATTTTTAAACACTCTTAAAAGATGCATCAGCGTACTGCAACTTGTATCGAATATAATACTATGTAGCTACATAACTAATAGAAAAGCATCTTGGAAGCACATTCCTAATGAGACAATAAGACGTAATGACCAAGAATGATACAATGAAGTAACTGATTTCCAGTTTTTCAGTGATGCTCATTGTAATACAACTCTGGAGTTCTACTCACAAGTAAAATTTGAAAAAGGATTACAGTAGAGACTCAAAGCATATGGTATACTGAGCTTATATCAGTGCAGCTGAAAGCAAGAAGAGTTCATTTCAGGAGATGCTCAAAGCAGTTTCAAGATTTGTGACCTAGAAATGGATTACCATTTAGAATAATTGTAGGTCGATCACAGTACAGAGCAAACCCAATGAATTACGGTATAGGCTTGATTTTTTTTTTTTTTGAGGCAAAAAGCCTATTCACCACTATTACCAACATTATAAAAGAATAACAACATTAAGGATATATGCTATCAATAATGAGGCAAAATATCGATACTTGCTTAGTGCTTAATATAGCCAGATGAACTTTGTGTACTTTACATATGTTTTCTCATTTATTCCTGACAAAAACCCTGTGTTGTGGGTGTATCATTATTACCTTCATCTTATAGATAGGAAACGTTGTTAACGTCCTAATTCTCTGTCATCTTGCTTTTATATGCCACAGTGTTTTGCTGAAATCATCAGTGTCTCCCTCATTTGCTGAAAGTATTCAGTTTGATTGTACTTGACCTTTGATGGCATTTATTGCTGTTGACCATCTTAAAGCTTTTGACTCTGCTTTGGTGAAATCACATTCTCAGGGCTTTCTTCTGTTTCTCAGACTTCTGAGAAAGCCATCCCTTTAAATGCTTACCTTCCCCAGGGTTATTTTTTCCCCTGCATTCCTTCTCCAGGTAGTAATATTGGACAAACTCTTTCTTAGTCTTGATTTTTTTGAGTAGTGTTTTCAAGGTTCATTCATGTTGTAATATGTACCAGAATGTCATTCCTTTTTATGGCTGAATAATATTCCACAGTGTGTGTATATGTATATACCACACTTGTCTCTCCGTTCATCAGTTGATGGGCACTTGGATTGTTTCCACCTTTTGATTATTGTGAATAATGCTGCTATAAAAAAGGTTGTACAAATATCAGTTGTAGTCTCTTGCTTTTAATTCTTTTGGGCATGTACCTAGGAGGGGAATTGCTGGATCATATGGTAATTCTATATTTAATGTTTTGAGAACAAAGCACAATTTTTTTAAATTTAAAAACATGAATATTGTAAGGACATGTCAGTGTTTTATTTAACTCATTAATGAGGGAACCAGACAGATAGTAAAGCTTATTCAGTGGAGAATTCAGGAGACTGGAGAGAAAGAATGCTGCAATTAGATTGTTAAATTAGATATACTTGTTAATGTTCCACAGGGCAATAAAGGCATACCTTTGAGAATGTCTTTCCTACCTGACAGAAATCATTTGTAATTTAGCAATCTTCTTGAAATCACATCATTGTACAGAGTCTAGGCCCTAATCCATAGAAAATGGCTAGTCAAACAAAGTTACATTTTCCTAGAGACTCATACAACCCTTAGGTGGGCTTGTTAGATAGCATTTAGTGTGATATTGAAAGGGCCATCTTTTTGCCTGTCTCCAAATTTTGGCTAACTTTTTATTTATTCCCTTCCCTTTTGTTTACAGAATTTTTTGCATTTCCTTTTCTTAAGTAGACTTTATTTTTTAGAATAGTTTTAGGTTTGCAGCAAAAATGAGTAGAAAGCGTAGAGAGTTCCTGTAAGTCCCTTACCCATGGACGTGCAGAGTCTCCTCCACTATGGATTTACTCCACCAAAGTGGTCCTTTGGTTGCAATCACTGACTCTACATGGACACATCATCACCTAAAATCCAGAGTTTAGATTAGGGTTTGCTCTTGACATTGTCCATTTGATGGGCTTTGACAAACATATGATGACATGTATCCACCATTATGGTATCAAACAGAAGAATTTCACTGCCCTGGAAAACCACTGTCTTCTGCCTGTTCATTCTTCTCTCCCCCTAATCCCTGGCAACCACTGATCTTTTTACTGTCTCCTTAGTTTTGCCTTTTCCAGAATGCCATTATAGTTGGAATCATACAGAAAGCAGCCCTTTCAGATTGGCTTCTTTCACTTAGTCATACGCATTTAAGGTTCCTTTATGTCTTTTCATGGCTTGATGGCTCATTTCTTTTTAGTGTCAAATAATATTCCACTGTCTGATGGAGCACAGTTTACCAATCCATCACCCACTGGAGGACATCTTGGTTGCTTCCAAGTTCTGAAAGTTATAACTAAAGCTACAATAAATACCCATTTGCAGGTTTTTGTGTAGACATAGTTTTCTACTTTTCTTGAGTACATACCAAGGAGTGCAATATGATAAGAGTACGTTTAGTTTTGTAAGAAACTGACAAACTGTCTCCCAAAGTAGCTGTAATATTTTGATTCCCAGCAGCAGTGAGAGTTCCTACTGCTCCACACCCTCATTTCCATTTGCTGTTGTCAGTTATTTTTAGTCCCTTATAATTTCTTTATGGCTGCAGGAAACGTGTGTCCAGGTGCAAGCCCTGCAGCAAAGGTCCCAGGTCCCAGGTCCCAGCCTGTCTCAGACATATAGAATAAAAAGAGGATTGACTGTAGATTAAAACATTCTTGTATCATTTGCAATTTTGTAATTTTTCCCACAGACAGTTTATTTTGTCAAGGTCTCTGATACTATCTAGGGCTTTCATCAGCTTTCAGCTGATTAAAATGCTTTGAACTTAATAAATGATAAATGACATGAATATATTCTGGGATGGTGTGGAAACATTGATTAGACTTCAAGAAGAATTTAGAAAAATGGACTTCACATGGAAAAACACTATTGCAATTGCTATAAAAATTTTAAAAGAAAAATAATTTTGTGATACAGTTTTAGATGAGTTAACCATTCCATTTTGGAAATAGGTGGGAAGTAGAACAGTGCTCCCAAAAGAATGTGTGCATGTGTGGAGATTTTGAGGGGAGCTCGACAGAATGCAGGCTTACTTCCTGAAGTTCCATCCCAAACATTGTAAGATGGCTTCTTTTTTAATTATGCAAAATATGCTGAAGTTAAAGGTTAGCGTTGCTTTAGTTCCTGTCAGATATCTTTCTAATATTAAAAAAATACTGATATAATGTCTTTAGAAATTATTTACTAAGAAGCAAAATGTAGTTGCTTGGGTCTAGATAAAGAATACCAATGAGATCTTAATATTTCTATCTCTATACATATTTCTCACCCTCTTTAAAGTAATAAAACCTAATATTAGGCTAAAACAAAGCATCCAGATTTTAGAAGCCACACTGGTAAAGTTGCTTGGGAGATGTGCCCAAATAATACTGAAAGAGTCTTGTCAGTATATGGCAGTATCTCAACTGTTATTTATTTTTTTATCCAGCCCCCTATTTCTGGAGAGGATTTACAGTATATAATAATAACAGAAATACAATGAAGTAATTGAAATAGTACTAAATGTGCAGGAGCCATACAATGATAGTCATACCAGGATGTGAGCTATACATTAATTCAATTAGCTATAGGGTTTAGCTTTCAGTTTCCTAGCTTCCAGACAGAAAGCAAACAGGACAATAAGCTTACCTTGTACTTCCCAGTAAAGGAAGAATTTACGAGCATCAAGAGACCATTTTCATAGTATAAGCTTTCAAAAATAGTCATATTTTTGTAAGGCACTTAGGCCAAATATGCCTAGCATGTAGTAAATACCTATACAAAGATATTATAGTTATATTTGGATAAGCAAATGAAAAACTAAAGAAAAGTTCATCTTCAGTATTTTCATGTCATGGTTATTGACCAAAATAAGGGATCATAGCTTTAATAATAAGCTTATAAAAGATACATCAGCAACCTCATCTGACCCTTAGGACACAGTATTTTATCATAATACCGTGAATGCGTATTTCAAATACCACAGCTTAAAGATGTAGTATTTGATGGTTTACCTGGATAAGAAAATAAGAGGTTAATAAAATAGCTTTTACTGTATATAATTTTAGAATACCAGTCATTTTGGCTGATCATGACAGGAAAGCTTTTTAGCAAATAATTTGGAATTGGATACTGTTATGTGCTCAAAGTAAAGGCAAGTGTATATCAACCATGTGCTTTAGCAAAGCTAGCATAATAGGAATTTTATTTGAAAATGATCAGATCTATGGTGCATTTCTTCTTAAGTTGGGGGCCATGCATGTTTTTCTGGGATGAGAAAAATTTTGGTCAGGAAGCAGCATTGTGGCCACTGGAAGGCTTACCAGTTGATAGGCCTATGTCCTGGACATGTCTTGAGCTAATTTCTTTAGCTGTCACAATCAGATATGAGGTAACCACTTAAGTCCCATTATGAATCGTAAGATATGTGTATATTTGACAAAAAGTTAATGGAGCTGTGTAGTGCAGGTCTTCATCTTCCAGGGTCCTAGGCCTCCTTCACGTCCTCCTTGATTCCATGTTCATTTGATTAGGAAAATGTTAGTTTTGTTTTCCCTGCCAGTGGTACAGATATGTTCAGTGTCAGCTTACATAATTCTTAATTTATTTGACTTTTGCACTTCAAGACCATCTGTGTATGATTTTTAACAATCAATTTATATTATGTGTTGAAGTTTATTTATTAAACATGTATTTAATTGAAGTATAGTTGATTTACAATGTTGTGTTATATGTGTTGCAGTTTTTATATACATCAAGTTTAGCTGTTAGATGTAGGTAGGTTAAATCTTACTTCATTGTCTGTAGTTCAGTAAATATTTATTATCAATATGTGCCTTACCCTCCTCTAATTACTATTATAGAATCTGAACATCATAGGAGAGAGAAAGTGAATTCCTCAAATTTTCCTAGAGTCACTGCGCATTGCTTATGCTTTATATTTTATACATAAATAAAATGTGTGCATTTATGTTTCATATAAATATGTTAGGTCTTATTATTTAAAGAAAGATAATCTATCATCTCTTCCTGTTTAAATATTTGGATTTTGATTTGAAGTTTATGATCTGATTCATTTTGATCATGTCAAAAGGCCATGGCTAGATAGTATTTTGTGAATTTTGAATGGTTGAAAATAAGGATGCTTAAGCCCAATGTCATTTATGCCTTGAGCACTTTGGTGCATATTCTGAGTTCAGTATATAAAATTAAAATTAAAAAACCTGAGCATAATGCCACAATGCTGCTTTTGGCTGTATATACCCCAGTAACCCAATGTGTGCCAGAATCTCATTTCACTGGCAAACATAAAATGTATTAAGGTATTAAACAATGTTTCTAGGTTCATATATTCTTAGAATATACATGTCTTGATATAATCCAACTTTTACAAAGTTTTACAATTAAAACTTTGGAGATAGGCAAAAAACTGAAGTAAAGTAATCAGCTATTTAGTGGATTTCAAAACCTTTTCCTACTGTAGTTGAATATAACATTTACAAATTTTTCATGTACTCTCATCTGTTTGGCAAAATCCAAATGTTATTTGACTACCACTGTGTAATCATTTACATGTATGAGTAGGCAAAGAAAATTTTTTCCTTTTCTTCCTCAAGTATATATATAAAGTATGTGTTTTATACATATATGTAGTTCTATTTTTATTTTATTTTTATTGATGTACAGTTGATATACAATGTTGTGTTAGTTTCTGCTGTACAGCAAAGTGATTTAGTTATACTTATATACACACTCTTTTTAAAATTCTTTTCCATGATGGTTTATCACAGGATACTGAATGTAGTTCCCTGTGCTCTACAGTAGGACCTTGGTGTTTATCCATCCTATGGATAAACAGCTTCCATCTGCTCACCCCAAACTCCCAATCCTTCCCTTGTAGCTTTATATACATATAAATTATTTTTGTATTTTGCTACTTAGTAAAATACAAGTGAAATATTTTCTCTTGGCTTCTTATCTATTTTTAATCAAAATGTATCCTACTTTTGGGGGAAGAATAATGACACTATTTAGCAGTTCCTGTGCTTTTTTGACAATACCAACTAACCCCCTGGTATAATTGGTGTTTGTATTACAGTAAAGCAATTATTGGTAAAGTTCTATGACGACGTTTGAACTCGCAAGCGCTAAGAGGATGTCTGTAGAGAGTCTTAGAAACACACGAGGGGCTTTTTATACCAAGCTGTTGTGATCCTTGTTGATGTTGGAAGAGCAAACGTATTTGTGCTGCTAATGATTGAACCCTTTTTATTCTGGTGCTGAATGCATTCCTAAAAATGGCAGTAAACACACACACGCACACGTAATTTTCCCAGGATTATAGAGTCAACATCTTCCTGAGACAGAAGTGGAACGACCCCAGACTGAAGCTGCCTAGTGATTTCCGGGGCTCTGATGCCCTGACGGTGGACCCTACGATGTACAAGTGTCTGTGGAAACCTGATTTATTTTTTGCAAATGAAAAAAGTGCCAATTTTCATGATGTAACCCAGGAAAATATCCTCCTCTTTATTTTTCGGGATGGAGATGTCCTCGTCAGCATGAGGTACTCTTTTCTCTCTAATATTTGTAGATTCATATTTTCCTTTAAAAATCAGTATATCACAGAAACATGTGTTAAACATCTTCTAAGACGTCTGTTTCTGCTTTCAGGCTATCTATTACTCTTTCGTGCCCTTTGGACTTGACCTTGTTTCCCATGGATACACAACGTTGCAAGATGCAACTTGAGAGCTGTATGTAAATGAGACCCTAAGTCACCATAGGGATAAAAATGCTTAAAATTTCTAGGCAATACATGCTACTAATATCTTAGATAATAACGGTGAAACTAATGCTTTTGATTACAAATAGACGTTAGAATAAGTTATTTAGGGAAATTATAGTTTTCCTTTTACTATATTAATTTGTATATACTAAGATAGATGAATTCTTTTGTTACCAGTTGATTTCAGTTGAGTTGTCGTAGGTGTAGATGTGCACCCTTCTAACTTATTCCAATCGTCACCTTCATTTGAGTTAGTAATATAGGCAAGGTAAAGGAGAAAATGATGTCCTAATAGCTTTTCTAATGTTAGAACCACATTTTTCAGAACAGAAAATTTGGAAAACATTGAAAAATATTATCTAAATCCTACCAAGCATTCATTTTCTATGGATCTATAAAAAATTTATTTTTTACAAAATTGGATTTTAGATTTTCTGTTTCTAGAACCATATATTTTTCAGTTTCTAAAAGAGGTACCAGGTGTAGTCATTGAAATGATTATCTCTAAAATATATTTATTAATTAATTTGCTATGAAGCTTGTCATGTGAAAATCAAAGTAGGAAATAAAACTTGAAAAATTAACACTAATAGAAGGAAGCTTCAGCCTGAATACCCATATACTGTGACCTATTCCTACAAAGAATCACCTTTTAAAATGTATGTGCTTGCTTGATGACATGCTTTAAAGTTACTTAGTGGTTACTTGTTGTTGTTGTTTAATTTACTGAAGCTGGATCCTAAATTTGAACAGTAGTTTTTACTTTCTAACTGTAATGTGAGATTTTGCAAAGGTAAGTGTATGTATGTACACATCTGTGTGTGTATTGTATATACGTGTGCCTGTGTGTCAATATGCATTTTTATAAATAATTCCAAATGTGTATATACCTTCTATTCTATTACTAGATACACTAAAGTATAGCTTTAAAAAATATAGGCATGTAAATAAGAGTTGAATGGTAGGCTACAACATGCTGTAAACCCATGGGGCCTTGAATTTTAGCCAGGTTACCTAAACCCACAATGTGGGTTCCAGGAGGCTCTAGTGATGGAGTGATGTCCATTTGAGGGGCTGTTTTATTGCTCTCCTCTGACCATGCAACTCCTCTAAGGAAGTTGGTAGTGAATTCTTCAAAAAAACCCATTTTGGTGCTTAGGTTTCTTTAATAATCTCCAGGTAGCATATTGCATGATTGTAATTGTATACATTCAGAAAGCTAGTATCACTTATTTGCTACTTTTTCATTGATGACAGTTCAGAATTCTGACATGGACAGATGTACTACTGTTCATGACACCCGAGGATTTTTACCATCTGCCACATGCTGATTATTTAAGCTTGTTCTTTCTTTAAGCCAATTATCTGTAACTTTTGTGCTAATATTTTTATTAGTGGCCATAGATTTTACCTCTTTACATTTCTAACAAAAGTTTCATAAAAGGGCCTATTGTTTTACCATTTCTGTGTTTAATATCTGGATGTTAAAATGTTAAAGAAGTGTTAATAATTATATTTCAAACTAATATTTTATTTACTTTTGTTTATAGTTGGTTACACAACTGATGACTTAAGATTTATCTGGCAGTCAGGGGATCCTGTTCAATTAGAAAAAATTGCCTTGCCTCAATTTGATATTAAAAAGGAAGATATTGAATATGGAAATTGTACAAAATATTATAAAGGCACTGGTAAGTACTATTCTTTAAATTAAACAAAACTAAGTCTTATTTCAAAGATTTGTTTCAATATTAAAATATGCTAGGGACAGAACAGAGAAAACTAGTTAAAAATGAATTCAGTATTTATTTATAAACATTATATCTGTATGTTGATATATTTAAATCTTTCATAAAATTACATCCACTAAAGTTAAAATTTATTTTATCACTAGATAGTTTTGCTTTTCTTTATGTAATTCCAGATAACAAGAGGTTTTCAACATTTTATTTTATATGAACTCTCCAGGCAGTGGTTTTCTTAGATGTTGCCTAGGAATTCTGCTCTGACAAGATTCATATTAGGGCCAAACGTTATGGATATAAACAATGTAACCCATATATATTCGTCTGCTGTCTTTGGGGCAGTTTTTCAATGTTGGTTGACCCATTTTCTTAATTTTCAAAAAATTTAATCTTTATGCTGTGCAGGAAACAGTAAACACATGAAATAATTGGACATGAGTAAAAATTAGCCATATAATATTCTTGATCTAGGTTATGGAACAGCCAATTATGAAAGCTCAACAAATTAACCTCATGCATTAAATCACATCAAGCTTTACAGAAATGAAAATACAGTACTCACTGATCAATACTTTCATAATATGATTAGTATTCAACCTTTGAGTCTCCTCTGGAGGTTATAGGTTATTGAAGGCTCTAGATATTAAATATAGTGCTATTTTTCTCAGCAATATAAATAAAAAGGTGATTGACTTTTGACCAATACATTCATACTAATAATCAGTCTAACATAAATTACCACAAAATTCTAATTCTGTATCAGGAAATAAATCATGACAAAGGTATTCAGGAATAGATGTAATTAAAGTGTAATTTTATTGCAACATTTATATTGACTTTGCAAAAATAAAAATGTGTAGTGTAATTGTGGAAAATTTGCAGAGATGAGATGTTTGAGCTAAAATGTTGCATCGTGACATTATCAAGGACAAAATATGATTTAAAACATACCTGTTGATTAGAATAAAAGATACAGTGAATAGTTGCATATCTACATTGTTGTAATAATAAATACAACACGGGCCAACTTAGAGATAACGTTAGTTTAAGCATCTGTTGTCATTGACCTTCAAATAAATTAACAGATTATATAACATTTATATATAAATAGTCCATTTTCTTGTAGAGCTTGTAGTATTTTAGGACAAGAGACAAAATAAGCAAATACACTGCTGAAAGAATTATCAATTTTTTAATGGAAAAACAGAGCTCTTAAAAATTTGACCATCAAAATATTCAGTGAAGAAATCGTAGATACCTTGATTTTCAATGACAACAGATGCTAATGCTGAGCCAGCTCTTTTGTTGAACACGTAAAATAACTGAGATGCAGGGTCAATGACTTCCTGAATGTCAAGGGCAAATCAGTGTCAGCTGTAACCTGGGCACAGTCATTCTCCTCTCTATGACTCATGCAAATTGAGACTGACTACAGTTTTGAGGGATTTCTCACCTTGTAATGGAAAAATAAACTTGAAAGCCAAGAGAAGTTTTTTGGAGGATTGATGTATAGAAACACTTAATAGATGGCTTTTTGAGTTCTTGCTATCTGTCAGGCACTGCTTTAAGCACTTTGCAGGAATTCTATCATTTAATCCTCACAACAATACTATGAGTTCAGTGAGTGCTATTATATTTGGAAAATAGTTACCCACATCCAGATTATATGATTAACATTTCAAAATGAATAGTCTCTAAATTGTTTGAGAAACTTGAAATAGAGTTTACTGAAGTTTTAAACTTCATCTAGAGATGAAAAATAAAACCAGTAATTTTATTTCTAATTTTATGTAGTATAAAATCATGTAATAGTATTGAAAATCATGGGGTTATTCAGTTTTTCACCTTTAAGCCCTGAACTTAAAATGTCTTGGGACTTCCCTGGAGGTCCAGTGGTTAAGATTTCGCCTTCCAGTGCAGGGGGTGCAGGTTCGATCCCTGGTCTTGGAGCTAAGATCCCACATGCCTTGTTGCCAAAAGGACAAAACATAAAACAGAAGCAATATTGTAACAAATTCAATAAAGACTTTAAAAATGGTCCACATCAAAACAATCTTAACAAAAAAGAAGCCTCTACTTGGGGACTCAACAGTGAATAAAGGACAGATCCCTGCTGTTTTACAGATCCATATTCTTACATGGCAAGCAAATAAAGTAAATATAATTATTTTAGTCCTAAGAAGGAAATAAGAGGGTGTGCTGTGGTAGAGAGTATTTGAGGATATACTCAAGATTTACCATAAGTAAATCTTTCATAGATTTTTGTGTGTGTGTGGTATTTTTTGAGCTATCATAAATAAGTCATTTATATCTCATTAGATACAGAAAATAACAAAAAACTCATGGCTAACATAATAATAATTGGCACTATATTTCAGTAAACATGCTTTGTCAGTATTTATATGAATCAGTATATGGATATAAAAAACATTTTAATGTTTGGATAATACTTACAAATGTATGTAGGAAAATAGAACATCCAAAATATATGGAATGCTTAACAGTGTAGAATACTGGAAAAGATACAGAAAGCAACATATAAAATGATGGCCAATATTTTCTTTAATTTGTATAAAATTATCCAAAATGGTGATTTGGCTTTAACTTTATTAAAAATTAGGGTTTTATTTATAGTAGTAGAAATTACACAGGTGGAGAAATATATGGGTACACATGTATAGAAAAATCTTTAAATTGGAAGCCTGAGTGAATAATAATCAAATAAAAGCTCACAGGAAATAGAAAGTAAATTGAATTTGCCAATGAGCATTTATATCCATTAGCTGCCCACCTGCCCCTCATAAATGTAACAGTACCAGGAAATCAAAAAAGGTCAAGAAATGTTTCTCATAAAAGTTTATAGAGCAAATCACTATGATATCCAAGCATATATTTTACTGCTAAATGCATCCACGTCTTGGGAAACTCCCCGGGCGGTGGCTTCAGATGAAGCACTCGGTTACTAGGCTGTCATCTAAATGTGGTGGATGGGATGAGCAAGTGCATTGGAAAATGAGCAACTTTATAGAAAATTATTATAATCCTGTGACAACCTAGACTCATAAATATACATAATAAGCACTTATGTGTTCTTCCCCATTTCACAGGCACTAGGTGAATGTAAAGTTACCTTGAGGGAGTGATGCTCTTAGAAAGCAAGGTACTGCAGAACCGCGTGTAGGAAACGCTGTGGGCCTCCTTAATTGCAGCGAATGGGCTTATGAAAGATTATAGTTTGGAAGTTTTGCACATGGTTGTTAGTTGGAAGCATATGTTCTCATTTGTCCAGGCAGGAAGTTGAGATAAGAGGTAGACACTGAAAAGGGAGTGGGATTTTCCGTCGTTTTGCCTTTCATATGATTTTAGAACCTGTGCACCATTTAAGTGAATTGCCTAGTTTTAATGAACTTAAAATTAAAAAAAGACAAACACTCTGCATTGCTTGTCTTTTTTTGATATAATATGGAAACGTTGGGCATAATTAGAATTTACTTCAGTTCAAATCAACTCTTCATTTGTGTTACAGATTAGCCCTAACATCTTTCTAATCCCTCTGAGGAATCGATGATTATTGGGAAAAGGATAGATTTCTAATCTAAGCTATTTGATAAAGGGATGAGAATAGCCATTCTTTTAAAGACCCTATTTGTGTGCAATTACTGCTCTAGATACTATTAATGAATAAATATGAAGATTATTCTAGCATCAGAAATATATACCTTCTTCCCAACTAGGAAAGCTAGATAAATACAACTTTTTAAACTAAAACACAATACAAAAGTAATATTGTCTTTTTCCCCATAATTATTTTATTTATGCACTGTCCATTCGTTTGTCTCAACATTTTAAAATAATTACGTACAGTTTAAGCTGAACACAACTGAAGATATTTTAACGGTTTGGAATTCATGCATAACCTTCCTTTTGTTGAATGGGAAATGACATTTTTATCTAAATTGAACATTTAAAAAAATCATCTCAAACATCTGGAAACGTCTCTTGTATGCCAGTGCTGGGAGGATATTTGTGTCACTTATTTTCTTTCTCCAGTCAGCAAAGTCTATTATGAGGCTGCCCATAATTTGTGATTAATTTGAGAGACTAGTTGATATCATGGCAGCCCTAGAATGATGTGTAAGGGCAATGTCTGCTTTAGTCTCAGCCTGTGAAAGTGAAGCCCTTTCCCTCGATTCCAGAACATTTGAGGGCCTGGAGTGGAACCAGGGGAGACTTGGGAGGGATGTCAGATGTTTGCCCTTTACAAACTTTTACCTGCATAGACTGGGAAAGCTCACTTCTTACCCTTGCTAGTGTTTACCTTCAAGACTGTCTTCACATTTCATGCGTAAATGTGCATATGATCTCCTGTAGATGGTCATCCCTTCCAGATAAGAAGTGGTCCACATGGCTGAAAATTATACTGACAACGTGTAATCCAGGAATGTTTCTTTATAGACTTGCTCTGCTTTGATTTGATGCTCCCAGTGACTTCTTTAGATCTTTTGCTCCCAGAGTACCCAAAGATAATGGGAAGTTTAAGTCACTGCAAAATCTCGGAACATAAAAGCCGAGACTGGCCATCCCAGAGCAGCACATGGTGTCTTTTTGTCAATCTCATAATAAAGTTGCAAGAGGTTAGGTGAAACAGGTCTCATCATGCCGTCCTCTTAGATCACGTAAATGATATATATTTACAGAACCAGCCCCCGTCCTCTTTACATGGAGTTCACTTTGTGAAATTGCCTCAAGCAGAAGCGACCTGTAATTTACGGGCACGATGTGATTTTGCGGTTGGATGTGGCAGGAGTATCACTCTTGCCTGTGTCTGTCGCTGGCAGGTTACTACACGTGCGTGGAGGTCATCTTCACCCTGAGGAGGCAGGTGGGCTTCTACATGATGGGCGTCTACGCCCCAACCCTGCTGATTGTGGTTCTGTCCTGGCTTTCCTTCTGGATCAACCCCGATGCCAGTGCTGCCAGAGTGCCCCTGGGTAAGGTGTTCCAACCTCTCTCTCGGGGGGTCGGGAGTGTGCTGCATCTTTATAGAAATGACTGCATAATTTTGAAATTATACCAAATGATTTTGAGACAGTGAGTTTTGGAATTGATGGCAACTTTTTTTTTTTCAGACTTCCTTCAGTCCTTGACATTGAACTAGATTTTCTCCATGTTTATGCATTCTATAATTAGACTGAGTTTTCTCTTTTTGTGTCCTTGGGGTATTTTAAGCAGTTAATCCATCCTACTTTGAGTCTCGTGAAATAATTATTAATAAGAGATTTTCACGGATAACGGAAGGCTAAAATCCCCAGCGGTGCCAAGCTTAAAAACAAATGACTATTTGGATAGAAGTCTTTCTAAATCATATACTGTCTCATACTGTTCATCAGGGAATATGTAATAGAATTTACCTTTTTAAACATGACTTTGCATAATTTTCCTAAACACTAGTTATTGTGTGCTGTACCACCAAGAGAGGCTAGAGAGAGGAAGGGTTGGTTAGGCCATGATCTCCAGTTTGTGATGTTTAATGCTCTGTGACATAGAAACACCAATAGCCAGACTTGAAAATTATGTCTCTATAGGGCTTAAATAGTCTTGAGTTGGGGAAATAATCGAGAGCCTTTCTTTTTTTAAAAATTAATTCATTTATTTATGGCTGCATTGGGTCTTCGTTGCTGTGCACGGGCTTTCTCTGGTCACGGCGAGCGGGGGCTACTCTTCGTTGTGGTGCATGGGTTTCTGATTGCAGTGGCTTCTCTTGTTGCAGAACATGGGCTCTAGGCACACACGCTTCAGTAGTTGTGGCTCGTGGGCTCAGTAGTTGTGGCTCACGGGCTCTAGAGCGCAGGCTCAGTAGTTGTGGCACACGGGCTTAGTTGCTCCGCGGCAAGTGGGATCTTCCCGGACCAGGGCTCGAACCCGTGTACCCTGCATTGTCAGTCAGATTCTTAACCACTGCGCCACCAGGGAAGTTTGAGAGCCTTTCTTATGGGTAAAGTGAATAAACTTCAGAATAAGGACATTGTAACAACAAATTTTGATTGCTTGGGGTGTTTTAAAACTTGTCATTAATGTGTGTGTGTGTGTTTTCTTAATATCACCTGGAACTTGTATCAGTAAGTCTGTGAAATACCTGACCTCTTGGTGACTGATTAGTTGCAGCATTTAATTTTTTCTGTTGTCAAAAAGGCCTTGCATAAATCTCCCTCCTGACTTACTGGGGGAATTAAACAAAATACAGATTTTAAAGAGTAGGAAACCAGGAAAGTGCCAATGAAGATGACAGTTTTATCCAAATAAGAAATTTGGTGATTTACATCAAACTAAAACCACAAAGACCAAATCTATATCTTAATAAGCAAAAAATGTGAGAAATTTCATCCTAAAGTTTGTGTATCTGTAATGAAGCAATGATAGTTCATAGAGTAATCCTTTAGGGAAGGAGAATTAACTATGTAGTGTATTGTACTGGGAATAAAGCACCCCCAAAACTAGATTTAAATTTTTACACTTGTCAAAAATATCACGCATTTCCCTCAAATTGCTAATTTTTTTTGGTTTATTACAGGTATCTTATTCTCATGCACTGATATAAATAGAAATTTCAGCCTTCCAAGGATGCTCTGGAGACAACCCTATCCCTGACATATTCTCAAAGGACATTCTCTGTAAATCCCCGTCTCTTGCAGGACTTCTGATATAAAATCCGTGAGCTGTCACTTAGCGTCCAGCAGACCTGTTGTTTGGAAACCAGTTAATGGTTAAAAGTCAAACCAGGTTTGAATTCCAGCTCTTTGCCTACCAGCTGTGACAACTTCCCATCACATCCAGCCTCTGTGAACATACTCTGTGGACATGTCAAAGTATGGATGGAAAAGTACTCCAGGGGTTTTTGGAGGCTTGAAAAAAATGAACGTAACACCCATTCAAGAGTTCATCATATGCCTCCTTTACAGATTGCTTTACACTTTTCAAAGCACTTTGACACATTCGGATTCATTCAACAAATATCTGTTGTGGGCTGACTATGGGCTAGGCACTATGCAAAAAGATGGGGATATGGTTAAAAAGTAAATAGCGAATAAATCGTTAATAAAATAGATTTAAAAAACAAGCAAAACTCGGCCTCAGTGAGTTTATACTCTCTTGGGAAGAAACAGACACCAAATAAGTACAACCTATAATATATAAGATGGTGATAGAGGGATGGGAAGTTGAGGAAGGCAGGCTGCTTGTCAGGAATTGTCTTGATGAGAAAGTGATGTTGGACAGAGGCAAGAAGGAGGGGAAGGAATGGACCACTGTGGATAAGATAGGATAGGATAGATTAGGTTAGGAAAGGGTACCTGGAAAGCCATCAGGGCAGCATCCCTGAGACAGAAGCATGCCTGGGGTATTCGGGGAAAGATAGGATAGGTTAGGAAAGGGTACCTGGAGAGCCATCAGGGCAGCATCCCCTGAGACAGAAGCATGTCTGGGGTATTCTGGGAACACTAAGGAGTCCAGTGAGAGAAAGGGAGATTAGTGGGTGAGATCAGAAAAATAACAAGGGCGAGGGGTGGGTTATGGAATATTTCTTAAGGAATTCAGTGCTTATCTTTACTGTTTTGTTTAGAATAGACTGTCAGGGGGCAAAGGTAGAAGCAAGCAAAGCAGGTAGGAGTCCTGCAATAAGCATGGTATGAGCCGGAGCAGTAGTGCAGGTGCTTGTACATGTTAGATGAAGGATGTGGTAGAGAAAGATTTGCAGATGTCTTGCATGTGGGATTTAAGAAAGCAGAATCAAGGCTGACCTCAAGGTGTTTTTGGCTTAGAAACTGAAGAGATGAAATTGCCATAAATGGAGGTGAGCAGAGCTGCAGGTCAGGTAGGTTTGAAAAGGTTGCAGGACCAGGAGGTTTGTTCCGGATGCACTGCGTTTGAGATGTCTGTTAGGTGGAGATAGCAGGTAGACAGGTGGATGTACAAGTCTGGGGTGTCTTGGAGAAATCAGGACCGGAGGTCAGAATTTAAGGTTTGTCAGGATGTAGATGGTATTTAAGGTGATGAGTGGAGTGTAGGTAGAAGAATCTCAGGGCTAAAGCCTTGGGATTGAGAAGATGAGGAACAATCTACGTGATGTGGTTTCCTAGAATCCTGCCAAGTGGAGAAGGTTTGTCCAGGTGAGGAGAGTGACCAGCCAGCTGCTTGTAGGTCAAGTTTAGTGCTAAAGATTGTCCTTGGCTTTAGCAGCCTAGGGGGTCACTGGGATCCAGAACAGACAGTCTCCATGGAATGAGGAGAAGAGGGAAGCCTGGTCGGAGTGACTCAGGAGAACACAAGAGGGGAACCTAGAGCCCTCGATGTAAACGGCCTGTTGGAGGTCGTTAGCTGCCCACAGGAGGGGAGGGTGGGGAAATAGCCAGGGGGGTGGGAGCTGAGAGGTTTGTTGGCTTTGTTTTTCTAAGGGGCACAATCCACACACATTTATTTTTGGTGGAAAACAACCAGTAGTGAAGGAAAAAATGAGAGATGGTAGAAGTGCAGGAGCAGTGAGAGGGGATGGGAGGTAGGAAACGAGGGATTGGCCTTCGCTAGAACACAGTGGATTTGTCCACAGGGTCAGCGAACTCCTTCAGCGACAGACTGAATAGCAAACATTTGAGTTTCTGTTGAAACCCCGAAATCCTCTGTCATAGCACTAAAGGAGCCTTAGACAATAATAGTTGAATAGGTGTGGATATGTCCCAGTAAAACTGGATTTATAAAAATAGGCGGTGGGTCAGATGTGCCTGGTGCATCAGGTTGACTGACTGCTGGTCTGTAGTGTCAGGAGAGAAGGTAGAGCTGATGGACACACAGTGAGATGCGGTCATGTGGTCATGGGGGCTAGCCTCTGATTTTGTTTTCTTAGTGAAATGGGAAGCCAGGTCATGAGTTGCAAGGGTGATAGGGAAAAGCGCTGTGGTTCTGAAGGGAGAGAGACTGGTGAAGGAACTGGGGAGGTACACCCTGATTTCCTGGTAGGATCACAGGCCTCTGGAGGTCAGTGATGGTAAATTGAAAGTGGGATCAGTCAACATGTTGACTCATTAAAAGAAAACTAGGGACATAGTTAGGTTTTTTGTTTTTTTTTGTTTTTTTTTTGTTTTTTTGTTTTTTTTTTTTGTTTTTTGTTTTTTGTGGTTACGCGGGCCTCTCACTGTTGTGGCCTCTCCCGCCGCAGAGCACAGCCTCCGGACACGCAGGCTCAGCGGCCATGGCCCACGGGCCCAGCCGCTCCGCGGCATGCGGGATCCTCCCGGACCGGGGCACGAACCCGTGTCCCCTGCATCAGCAGGCGGACTCTCAACCACTGCGCCACCAGGGAAGCCCAGGTTTTTGAGATTTATATGTGTTGTTGTGTGTGTTAATGTTTGGTTCTATCTTATTACTGAGTAGCGTTTCATAGTATGGATATACCACCATGTGTTTCCCCATTAACCAGTTGTTGGGGATTGGGTTGTTTCCAGTTTTGGGGTATTATACATGATGTGACGAATAATTGCATATAAGGCTCTGTGTATGCATACATTTTCATTACTCTTGGGCAAACACCTAGAAATGTGATTTCTGCATTTTATGGGAAAAGTATGTTTAACTTTTCTAAAATATTAGCATAATGTTTATCAAAATAATGATACCATTTTGCTGATTCACATACTCCTGTGTCATACACTCCCCAAATACTTTTTTTTTTTTTTTTACTTCTTATAGTGCCTTGGACCTTGGTACAATGTTGAATACAATTGTGAGAGATGCTTATTCCTGATTCTGGGTAGAAATAGTTGAAGTATTCACTGTTGAGTGTAATAGTGACTCTAGTTATTACAAATCTCTTAATCAGGTTGAAGAGGTTCCCTTCTCTTCCTAGTTGGCAGATGGTTTTTACCATGACTGTTGACTTTTGCCAAATGCTTAAATGCTTTCTCTGAGTATATTTAAAGGTTTATATGTTTTTTTTTCCTTTATTTTGGCAAATTTTACCAATTGATTCCTAGCTATTAGATGAGTAGGTAAAATTATTAGCACAAACATGTTCATAATATTAGTTTTTCCTTTTAATGTCTAGCTGTAGTGATGTATTCAGTCCCATGTACTCCTGAAATTGTTAAATTGTGAATTCTTTTTTTTTTTTTTTGACCACTCTAGATAAAGACTTATCCCTTTTCTTGGTATTTTCAAAACATCAGCGTTCATTTCATTCATTTCTATGTTTATTTTTTTTTTCATTGATTTTGGCTCTTATCTTTATTATTTCTTTTTACTCAGTTTGGATTTTATTTGATCTCTTTTTGCTGATTGAAGTGGAAACTCAGCCGAATTTAGACCTTTCTTCTTTTCTAACATGGATATTTAAAGTTACAAATTTCCCTTGTAAGTCCTGCTTTAGCTGCAGTGCACAAATTTTGGTATACTGTATTTTCATCTTCCTTCATTAAAAAAATATTCTCTAATTTCCCTTGTGAAATCTTCTTTGACCCATGGATTCTTTAGATATGTGTAGTTTGGATTCCAAATATTTAGCGTTTTCATAAGTACTCAAATATGATTTGTTTTTAATTTTGTCAGGGAACATACTCTATGATTTCAATCCTTTTATGTTTATTGAGACTTTGTTAATGGTCCAGCCCAGCATATGTCTCCTGGCAAACATCCCATGTCACTTGCACTGTATATTTGTCACTCTTGGGTATAGAATTCTGTAAATATGAGTGGAGTCAAGTTGGTTGATAGTACTGTTAAAATCTTTTATGTTTTTTGTCTAGTTATTATAGTTATTGATGAGAAAGTTGTTAAAATCTCCAACTCTAATTATGGAATTATGCTTCAGGTATTTTGAAGCTCTGTTATTAGACCCACACATATATATATATAATTTTATCTAAAAAGAAATAATATTACTGACAGATTAAATATCAGGATATTCTGTCAATATGGCTATTTTGACCCAGTGTATCTTTCCTTTTTCTACTTTTTTTCCCCTACATTGTTCCAAAAGATTATGAAATCAATTTGCCAATCTTTTCCTTCTATGGCCCATAATTTTTATTTTCTAAAATTTAGGAGAAGAACATATGTCATTTACTCTAGACTCATTTTGCTTTTTTTAAAAAAAATCAGTCTTGTGTTCCAGTTTTATTTTTCTTCCTATCTCTTTTTGATTTACTTTCTCCATTGTTAACAAGTATCAAAGCTTCCTCTGTGGATTTTAGGTAGAATTTGTCTTCAGCTCTTTCTTTAAGTATAAAAGTAACTGTGGAGGTAACATCTTATACTTTTTACCCTACGTAAACTTTACTGTAACACATTCTTTTCCTGGTACATGAAATGCTTTAGTTGCTGCTGAAAAGAATTTTTTTAAACAAATACTTTTTAATTATAAATGTAAAAAGATGAATAATTCAGGTCACAATTCAGACCTCTAGCAGGTCACACACAGTACCTTTCTTCCTTATTATAGTCTTTTCTTATCATCTGGAACAGTGGTTCAAGATCTTTTTAATTATAAGGATCTCTTTCAAAAATGTCAGAGATTATTTCTGGATTCCCACATTGTAGTAATTGTAGTTTTCCTTTTAGTATCCTTTGATTAGAATGATGTGCAACAATAACATGCTGATGTAATAATTTAGCAGTATTTCTAAATGAATTTTCATGTTATTAATCACAACTCCACATAAGAATTTGGTGCATAGTGTAGTTTGTCTCAGTATGGGATAAAGATGATTTCAGGTTTAGACAGTAGCTGTTGTGCACAATTTCTCCTTGACTTGCTCTGTTGGTTCTATTTGTTGTTAATAAAAAGTACTACCGGGACTTCCCTGGTGGTCCAGTGGTAAAGAATCTGCCTTGCAATGCAGGGGAGGTGGGTTTGATCCCTAGTTGGGGAACTGAGATCCCATGTGTGGCGGGGCAACTAAGCCCACACCCCACAACTACTGAGCTTGCATGCCACAAACTACAGAGCCCACATGCTCTGGATCCTGCATGAGACAACTAGAAAGAGAAAAGCTGCACGCCACAACTAGAGAGAAGCCTGCGTGCTGCAACAAAGACCCAACACAGCCAAAAGAAAAAGAAAAATAAATAAATAAATACAAAAAAAAATACTATCCCTACCTCCCCTTTCTTTTCCTTTTCTTTTTTCACCCTTTTTCTTGCTTTCCTTTTTCAGTCTTCTAGGTTTTGGTATTCCTCTTTTAGGCAATAGATTGCTAGAGTGTATGCTATTAAAGAATTATTTTTCAGATGTTTCCTCTGAGATTGTCTGAACGATAAATCTCTGGACATCCCATAGTCAATGGGAGTTCACTATCAACAGTGGTCTCTTAAATAAGGATTTTATCACTATAAAGTTCTTTCTGCATATTGATGAGCTGAACAACTTTATCTTCACCCTGAATTCTTTATAGAAGTTTTTATTCAGGTTAACATTTTTATGTAGCTAATTTATTAGTACTTTGATTTATATTATTTGTTAGCCATAACTTTTAGTAGATGTAGACCCCACGCCTATTTATCAGAGTTGATATCAATTTTATGACATATGCCCTGATTTGAAATCTAGACTTGGTTTGTTTTTGCATTAGGGAGAGAAAGTAACAAATGACAAATAAGGACTATATGTTTTAAACATGTTATAGAAAGATTATACCAAGAAGTCCTGGAATTTATTAGAGAGGTGTTCCATTAAATGGGGATAATATACACAATATTGAAATTATAAATATCCCCATTTTTATGAATGATGGGTTTCACATTTCTTTTATTGGTTCATAATGTAGTAAAATTCAGGCAGCATTTCACTATAAATTATTTAAACAATGAAGTAATCTCATCTGAAGGCCATGTTAAGATAAGGCTGAAATATTTGTCCAGAGAAATATTTGCTCAGATTTCTTATTTTAGGATAAAAAAGCAAGTGGATGTTTCCTATTTTAATATGATTTTCTGAAGACAAGTCACACAGTGAGGTCCACATTCTCTTCCTTCTCAACTGATCTCCGTTTCCATTCTTACATCTTCGAAATGATACAGATCTTATTGGAATTGGTCACCATGGTTTTTAACTTAATGCCTGGGATTATAAATATCTCCCAAATGACCATTAATATCCTATTATTCCGAATCTTTCTCTGCTCCTTTGACCCCCTTTTTCTGATGCCTGAGCCTCTCCGGAGTCCCCTCCCTTTCCACCACAACCTCCCCTGAACGATACTGGCCAATCTGTCCTTCAAGAAGTTCCTGGGTGCCCTGTGCTGAGTCGTGGTCACCAGTTCTTTGTTTCTCGGCCTTTATCTGGCCTAACTCGGTGTTTTCCTTCCAAAGTCACATCTTTTCTATATTCTCCTCTTCCTATATTTCATGGGTATTTTCCCAGTCATTCTGTTTAGAAGTTTGTCTCAATCTTTTCCTTCTTCCTTTAAACAGTAATCAAGATTTAAAAAATGTTTTCTCCAAAATCCTTTCACATCCATCCTATCCTTCATTTTCTTATTCTTTGTTTCTGCATCTCCTATAGTTTTCTTTCTCGGTTTATTTTTTTATCCCTAGAAGAGTGATGTTATTGAAATATTCTCTTGATAATGTCATTTCTCTACCAAATATGATAAAAGATCTGCTCTAGGACTTTGAAGGCCTTCTATAATCTGGCACTATTCTCCATTTCATTCATAAAGCTGCTAATATATCAGGATAAAGATTCAGGTATACTACTAAATTTACTACAATTTGATACATTCTGTGTTATTGATGAGCATGAAATGCTATGGAAACACAGAGAATGGTGTCAATATATGCTACTTCAAGGCTTGCTTTTGATTGATAAGTTGACATAACATTTGAATAAGAATAAAAAAATAACTTGCAAAGATGATTTGCTAAATTAATGCCCATAGGTATAATTAACTGAGTTTAGGGCAATGTTTGAAAAGATCTTGGATTTTTATGTTACTTTTCACTTCCAGGTTAGAAAATGTTAAAACCTATATTAACTTTTAAAACATAGTCCTGTTAATTAGTTTTCTTCAGGATAGAGGATAATTACAATATAATAGTAATATATATATATATATATATATATATATATATATATATATATATATATATATATATATATATATATATATATGTAATATTGTTTCAGTCTGCAGAAGTTATATTTTATTAAAAGCTTTTCTTTCTAGGAGAGAGTCTCTTAGTTCTTCAATATTAAAAAAAAAATATCCTCAAAACTCCACTCCTTTCAGGAGCCTCTGAAATGATGCAACTGGTGGAATATATATTTTTCAATGTTTTAAATGATTATTGATACTAATATAGTGTTTCCCGTATTCCCAACGCAAGAGCAAAGAGAACCAAGTACATCTTTCATTATTAGGGTAATAAAAAATAAAAATTTATTTTTTCAAATGTTAAGTGTTTACACACATACCACCCATATTCTATAATTCTTACATAAGAAGCAAGTACGTGGCATTTCTTCTACTCTTTGGGTTTTAAGGGGACCTGAGGGGCATTGAAAGTTATTGGAGGGGGATTTCATCAAAGAGCAGTGATTGTAGAACATTTCACGGGAGTAAGAAGCAAATTGAATTCCTGTTTCTGTCCTGCAGGAATCTTCTCAGTGCTCAGCTTGGCCTCTGAGTGCACAACCCTGGCTGCGGAACTTCCCAAGGTGTCCTACGTGAAGGCTTTGGATGTGTGGCTCATCGCGTGTCTGCTCTTCGGCTTTGCGTCCCTGGTGGAGTACGCGGTCGTCCAGGTGATGCTCAACAACCCCAAGAGAGTTGAAGCAGAAAAAGCCAGGATTGCCAAGGCTGAGCAAGCAGATGGGAAGGGGGGGAGTGCAGCTAAGAAAAACACTGTGAATGGCACGGGCACACCTGTTCACATCAGCACTTTACAGGTAAGGATGACGTCGGCCAGCAAAGTGCATTCTGCGGGTTTAAAGGTTTGGTAGAATTGGTTCTCACTCATTTTTCTCTCACAGATGCAAAGGGACTAAGCACAACCTAGCTTTTGGAAAAGAATAGAAAACATTTAGGTCCAATACTAACTGAGAAAAAAATCGACACTTTATTAAATTACTGGAGAACTTTCCATGGAAATTAAGGATGCTTCAGTTCCTTTGCTTTGATGGTCACCATTGAATGTGGAAGCCTTGACCAAATGACAGACCTTCCTACTCTTTCTCATTTGACAAACCATCATGAATGGCTGGGGGGTTGAAGGCTTATGGGACCCACATTCTTGATTCAATCTCCCACCCATTCCCCATCAATTTGGAGAGCTTCACAATGCTCATGTCAGGCAGACTACTTCTTTATTGGGTGCCTGGCTCATAGGGAAACTATGCCCATGGTTTGGGATTTGTCCAGCACAGAGTGAGTAGCTAGAGAAGAACTGAACAGTTAAAACCCATAACCTTGCCTTGTCACTTGGTGATGGGTCTAAGAATAGCGGACCATGCCTCTAGATTCAGGTACTGATAAATCCTGGAGCCACAGACCACGTCATGGATTAAGGACAGTTGTCCACTCACCCCAGCATGCCTGTACTTGATGACTTCTAGTTGAGAAGACCCTAGGCCAGGGGACCATTTCCACTGAATGTAGCATGGTAAGTTCCACAAGAGACTAACAGGTCCAGATCATCTTACAGCCTTGGAAACCTTGCCTACATCTGGCCCCAGACCATGTCCATTTGCTGACTGCCACTCCTACCAACTCCTAGAACGTTAGACACGTTTTTAGAGACAAAGGCAAGCAAACTGTTCTTACGTGGTGCTGTCTGCAGGTCTTTGTTTTTTTATTCTTTTGAGTCATTCATCTCATTTTCTGAGCCCACAGCCAAGACTCCCTGCAAATACTTTGTTGCTACCTTGTAAGGAGGATCCTCCAGCCCTAGAGCTCTTTATACACTAATCCTCTTCATGAAGGATATGTATAAAATATCCATTAATGCAAAGCTATCATGGCCTTAAAGAAATCATGTCTTTGGCATATCTCTTTCCATCCTTTTCCATGTAACGTGTCTATATCATTCCATGTGAAGTGAGTTTCTTGTAGGCAACATATCATTGGTTGATGGCATTTAATCTTATCTCTCATTCTCATGTTTTAATTTGTATATTTAGATCATTTAAATTTAATGAACTTATTGATATATTTAGGGCTTCAGTCTACTTTATTTTTATTTATTTTTTAAATTTTATTATTATTTTTTATTGGGGTATAGTTGCTTTACAATGTTGTGTTAGTTTCTGCTGTACAACGAAGTGAATCAGCTGTATGTATATGTATATCCCCTCCCTTTTGGGCCTCCCCTCTCCACCCCTGTCCCACCCATCTAGGTCATCACAGAGCACTGAGCTGAGCTTGCTGTGCTCTACAGCAGGTTCCCACTAGCTATCTGTTTTACACGTGGTAGTGTGTATATGTCCATCTCAATCTCCCAATTCATCCCCCACCCCCCATGTCCACATGCCCATTCTCTACATCTGCATCTTTATTCCTGCCCTGCAAATAGGTTCATCTCTACCATTTTTCTATATTCCACATAGAGGCATTAATATTTGTTTTTCTCTTTCTGACTTACTTCACTCTGTATGACAGACTCTGGGTCCATCCATATCTCTACAAATGACCCAGTTTCGTTCCTTCTTATGGCTGAGTAAAATTCCATTGTATATATGTGCCACATCTTCTTTATCCATTCATCTGTTGATGGTCACTTAGGTTGCTTCCATGACATGGCTATTGTAAATAGTGCTGCAATGAACATTGGATGCATGTGTCTTTTTGAATTATGGTTTTCTCAGGGTGCATATTTTGTGTCCTATTTGTTCTATTTTTAATCTCTTTCTTCTTTCTCCTTCTTCCATGTGGACTGCTTGAACAGCTTCTAGAATGACATTTTGAGTTTTCTGTATTGTTTGTAAGAATGTCACTCTCTTGCTTGGAGGCTGCTCCAGGTGTCCCATTATATACACACGACTTTATCACAGTCTCCTGATGTCACTCTGTTGCCACTTTGTGTGATGTGTAGAAATGCTACCTGCCTTTAACACCTTTTGCTTTCCTCTTCACATGACAAAATTATTGTAAATACTTCTTAGAACCTAATTAGAAAATGTTACACTTTTTGCTTCACTGTCAAACATAATTTGGAAAACTCCAAGAGACAAGGAAAGTTTATTGTATTTGTGCCTATTTTTGTTTACTTTGATCTTTCTTCCATTCTGATATTCCAAGGTTCTATCTTTTAGTGTTTGTTTCCTTTTAGAGAATTGCCTTTGTCCATTATTTTGGGTAGCTCTGCTGGTAACAGATCCTCCTGGTTGTCCTTCACCTGGGAATGTCTTGGTTTCCCTTCATTCCCAAAGGATGTTTTCACTGGGAATAGGATCCTCGGTTGAAAGTTCTTTTCTTTTGGCACCTAAAAAGTATTGTGCCCATTCCTTCCGGCCTCTGTGGCTTCTGAGAAGAACTCTGCTTCATTCACACTGTTTTTCTCCTTTAGGTAAAATGTCATTTTTCTCTGGCTGCTTTCAAGATTTTTTTTTTCTTTCTTTCTTTTTTTTTTTTTTCCTTTAATGTTCAGAAGTTTAATTATGTATTTTGGAGTGGATTTTTTAGTTTGGGATTTGTTCAGGTTGTTAAAAAAAATGCAGGCTTATGCTTCTTGCCAAATGGAAGAAGTTTTCAGCTGTTATTTCTTTGAGTACCTTTCCTCCATCCTTCTAGGACTGTGATGACACAGATGTTAGATTCTCTGTTACAGGCCCACACATCACCACCGAGGCTCTGCTCATTTTTCTAGTAAGTTCTCTGTTGTTCAGGTTGGGTAATTTCTCCTGTTACACCTTTAGTTCACAGGTTTCTTTCCTCACCCCCTCCTCTTCCTGTTGAGCCTATCCATGGAGATTAATGTTTTGATTAAATGCATTTTTCAGTTATAAAATTTTCATTTGGTTTCTCCTTTTTTACTTTATTTTTTCTTTCCCTCCCTCCTTCCTTCCCTCCTTCCTTCCCTCCTTCCTTCTTTCCTTCTTTCCTTCCTTCCTCCCTCCCTCCCTCCCTTTTTCCCTCGCTTCCTCCCTCCCTCCCTCCCTTCCTTCCTTCCTTCCTCCCTCCCTCTCTTCTTCTCTCCTTCCTTCCCTCCTTCCTTCCCTCCCTCCTTCCTTCCTTCCTCCTTCCCTCCCTCCCTTCTTCCCATCCTCCCTTCCTTCCTTCCTTCCCTCCTTCCTTCCGTCCTTCCTTCTCTCTGTCTCTCTGCTGGGATTTTGTACTCCTTTTCTCAGGCTTTCCATTTCTCATTTACTCCAAGCATGTTCATAATTGCTGATTTTGCCGTGCTGCTTTAAAACTTTTCTTGGATAATTCTAACACATTTCATCTTGGTGTTGGTCTCTATTGATAGTATTCTGAGATCTTCCCCAGTTCTTTGTACCATGAGTGATTTTTCTGTTGCCACCTAGACAGTTCATATTACGTGATGACATACTGCATCTTGTCTAAACTTTCTGTTTTTGCTGCCTTCTCTGGATGTTTGTCCAGGAGAAGGAAGGCTGCTCCCTCCTTGCTGCCAGGTGGACATGAAGTCCAGGCCCCTCACACAGTGAGGTGGGAGCTCCCATTCCTGCCTGGTGGCATCAGGCATCCTTGGTCCCTATGTGGCCTGCCTGACATGGGGTGCCTCAGTACGCCTGGAGATGGGGAGCAGCTTGGAGCTTGCTGTTGGATGGGGTGGCAGTCCTGCCTGCACGGTCCCTACCAACACCCACAGCTCCCCTGGGAGCAGGGCCTTGTGGCTTGTCCCCAGGGATGGAAGGCCAGCTCCCTGTTTGGCCTCCTCCAGTTAACTTCAGGGATGGCTGGGCACCTGTTACAGCATCTGGAAGGCAGATATGCAGCTCCCTGCCCAGTCCTTGGCCTGGGGTGTGGCCACAGTTGTTCCTGTGATGCTGGGCTGCAGTAGAGAGATTTCTGTCTGAAAGGTTTCTGTCTTGCCAAGTTACCCCTTCCTTGGTCCTTTGTCTAGAAGAAGAGGGCTGTTATTGGGGCTATTCTTGTCTGCACCCCTTGGCATTTTCAGTTCCAAAGCTGGGACATCTGAAGCCAGAAGGAAATGCAAGAACTTACCACTGTGCCCTTCCTCGGCCCTGAAGGTCTTCAGCTGACCTGCTTCCTTTTCTCCACATTGCACAGCCTTGTGCTTGTTTTTTCTGATGTCCAAGGTGTGCCTTGTTTATCTTCCTGGGAGCAGAAGGGCCCCATGTTCTTTCAAGGCCCCTCAGCATCCTCCTTGTACGTGCACCCTGCCTCCTGCATGTAATGATTAAGTAGAGACGTATCATTGGACTGCTCTTAACACTTCTGTTAATGATGCAACCATTCTACCTGTTGGGCCAGTTCAGATTTACTGCCCTCCTGCCCCAGGAACACACCCTTTAAAAAGATCATGATCCTCTTTCCCAGTATTTTATTTTCTTCTCTGTTCCCATCAAAGCCACCAAATAGTACCTGGAAGAGGTAAGAACTGATCAAAAGCAAGCCCCAGCATATCAAAGAAATGGTACTTCTTTGTGAGAAGCTTGGGTTTTCCTTCTAAAACATACACTTGTTTCTCCAGGCCAGGAATGGAAGGAGAAATACCTGAGACTTACATCCCAGGGTGATGTTCACTCTTTGACTTTTTGGCTCTGTCAACCCCTCCATTTACATCTCTCCGTCATTTCCCCCCTTACTCGTGTTTCCAGCCCACTGATCCCCTTCCCCCTGGTTAAGAGACCTGGAGACTGAAAACAAATCTGTGCTGCAGAGTAGGTGCCTGATTTCTAGTAGTGTCACAATCAGCCCCATCATCTGGGGTGTCCTGGAGCCTGGCGAGCTACAGAAAGCACCAGGGACATAGAACACCACATGATCCCGGAACCTTAATATATTCTGTCGACTGGAAAAATGCACAACCTAAAAGTTGAGAATTATGTTTTATTTGGGGGACATTCTTAGGACATCAAGCCCGGGAGGCAGCATCTCGGGTAACCATGAGAGAGCTGCTCTGATGAGGCGGGGGGGGGAGCCAGTATATAGAGGAATTTTTGCAACAAAGACCAGGTAGTTGGAATAAAAGATTACTGTTACTTAAAAAAAAAGCTATCTCAAGTTAATGAGTTTAGCGTTTTTCTATGTATGGGAAGATGCAAGAGTCTGGGCTCACTGAAATCATTCCTTTGATGTGCACCTCAGCTACCTGGGCTTGTGTCCTGTGCTTTCTCATCCTGAGTCTCCTTGGGGTGCATCATTGGTGGGGCTGCAGTCTGATGACTGCTAGATGGTGGACATTCCTTGTTTCCTTCCCCTTCCTGAGTTCCCTCAGCGCTCACCATCAGGGTGGCTGTAATGTGATGGCTCAATGGCTGCAACATCCTTTGTTAACTGATATATGGCAGCAACATTTTAGTTCTCAATTCCATGAAAAGGGGTCCTGATGGAAGGAGACTCTTCAGATTCAGATTTTCAGAGTACTAGGGAACATACCAGGATGACTTATGAACATAGGTATAAAAGATAAGTAGGATCCAGGATATTAGACTGAATTATCTTAAATTTGGCTTTCAAGCTTTAAAATAATTACCCAATGAATAAAAGTTCAACGTATTTCAAAAATTCTATGTTTTTAATCTCTATGTTTTTAGCATAAGCATATATGCCTGGATTCTGAAACTACTAGGACATTTTGCTACAAATGTCATAGAATAATGTTCTAGAGTTTAAAAGTTGACCAGAGATTTTCATCTCCAGAAATAAATTTAAGTTACTTTTATTTCTTACAAAATGAAATTTCTAACGTGCAAAGGTACCTATGTAATATTTGTATCCTGAGACAGGCTTCAAAATGAGAATGAGTCCAAAAATAACAGCTTTAATAGACACATCCAACTTATAGCAAATTTGTAAGGTTGATAAATTCAGAAGGTTACACATTTATACATGAAAAAAATATGAAAAAGAAAATTTAAAAATTGTTCCCTATTTAATTTATTGATTTTGCTAATGTAAAATATAGTTATAGTTTTGGTTTCAAAATACACTAGTTCCAGTGTATTTTGCTTTTCAAAATGCAGATTTTCACTAGGTAATTTCAATCAGGGTATATGCCACTTATTTTTAAACAGAATAACAATAATAATTAATGGAAGCACAGTGAAATTTGAATTGTAGAAAAATTTTGATGCTGAATTTTAAAATTATGTTGTGCTGCTAACAAAAGGAAAGGTTTTAAAAAGTATAAGAAAGCTGAAGGGTAATTTAATCTACCT
Organism: Mesoplodon bidens; assembly: GCF_964165515.1. NCBI lineage: Eukaryota > Metazoa > Chordata > Mammalia > Artiodactyla > Ziphiidae > Mesoplodon > Mesoplodon bidens. The sequence goes on from NC_138176.1 coordinate 197,767,535, forward strand.
TTGAGTGTGAGGTTTTCATGATTCTGCCTGCAGACATAAATTTGCCGTCATACATACATAATTCTCTCGATTTCTCCCTTCTCCAAATCTGGTACTTCCTCCAACATTGCTAATATTTTGTTTACTAATTTGTTTGTTCACTCATATATTTCTATTTTTATTCAATAAAAACAGTTGAGGTCCTACGTTGTTGTTAATATCACCCTATTTTCAACACTTAGTATCTTACAGGTGAGCCAGAGTTGCAGTTCATGCAGCATGAATGAGATTGTTGTTTCTTTATGGTAATATGTTTTTTAAAATAAGGATTGATTTAAATTTGGTAAAATATATAGAGATTATTCCCTTCTGAGCATATTTTTATCATCTTTAGAGGATACCTTTACCACCGTGAAATCACACCTAAGTCTTCTGGCCCAGAAATATTACCTCTGGTGATTTGCTTTTACCTGTGTGCAGATTCACGCTGGAAAGGACCACAAAGAAAATCTTAGAGGCTACAGTTTGAAGCCTTTGGAAGTTCTTATCTTCATCATTTTTTATCCTTGACAGCCTGATTATGGTAGTACCTCATTTTTGCTACCAGTAATTTTCAGAAGTGACAAGTTTATATGATGAAAGTAAATGAGACACATATTCATATGAGGAAAAATGAGGAAAGTACAAATTGGAGATTTGTAGAACCAAGATCACTTTTAAGAATGTGTTGAGTAGGGTTACTGTCTTACTTATAAGTAGCTCATTTAATCCCTCTGCCTGCGATATTATAATTGTTTAAAATAGTATTTATATTGTAAACTCTTTGTACTCTCTTGTACATGTTTGATTTGATAATGATGTGTGGAGAGTATTAACTAAAGAAAGTTGTGTTTGTGTAAAGTCTCTGATGAGCAGAAGAAGAGACCAGCAAATGAGGTAATGAATTATGAGCTGTTTAAGCAACTAGAGGCCTTCTCAGTAGGGAACCTAATTTTATTGCTTATTCAGCTCTGACACGTCATTAAAAATTACTTCTGCAGTAGACGTACTCTTCACCAACACACACACACACACACACACACACACCTCTCATTTCAAATATAAGAATCTGCAAATACGTTTATAGAAGAGTGTTCAATAAACTAAATGATTAAGCATTTAGTGTAACCAAACTGAAGTTTTTGGAGTGCTTTTTCCTGTTATCACTTCAACATTGAAGTAATTATTCTTCCCTTAAGTATTTCCTATATTTAAACAATCTCTGGGAATAAATGTAACATTCTACGTCTACATTTTGAATGAGCTGTGTAGGTACAATTCTATAATGATTAAAGTTCCTGGCAGAATCTAAGAATTTGTTTATGTAAACAAAACACTAGAAAATTTGAAGTGTTAATATGTATGACTTAGATTATAATATCATATAAATTGGGCTACTTGTCCAGTTACTTATAGATACTGAAACTTCCCCTAAAGCCATGAATAAAATACGGTTCAGAGTAAATGTATTTCTGTAGTAAATATGTATGACCTTCTTTGTGCAAAAGTAAAAAGAACTGGTAGGAATCATGCTTCCTGAGTTGCTGTCAGAAGCCAGAGTCCTCCTTTGTTTTGATACATGATTCTAAAGCACAGTTAGTGCTCTTGGAGCAGAGGATTCTAAAGTGAGAAAGAGCCTGGGACACCCACAGAGTCCCAGAGTTTGCAGGCTGCTCTGAGAGTCTGAGAATAGTACAAAGGTTTGATATGGAGAGGCTATTCCCAACTTCTCTTCCAATCAAGTTTGTGATTGAGTCTTTACACAAGTTCGCTGACACACACTGAGACTTACCCATTCGTCAAACAGTCCTGGAAAACCAGAGCTTCAAATGCGGTCTTCTGTCTGGGACACTTACCAGGAGGGTATGTGAGTGTGAACATGTGTGTGTGTGTGTGTGTGTGTGTGTGTGGAGACAGAGCTTAGGTGACAGACTGCTTGCTGAAAGTGGCCTTTTAAGATTTCAAATTGGGGAATTTAAATAAAAGGCCTGGAAGTAAATTTTAAATATACGTTTTCATAATTTGTTATATATATATATATATATATATATATATATATATATATATACATATATATAATATATACATGAACGATTTCCCAAAGTCACATTTAAATAACTTAGATTCCCATTGCTAGATTTGTTCTGTCTCATTCCATTGATCAGTCCCTATTTTTTGCCAGATATTTTCCTAGACACTGTGTTAAATTGATGTGGACCAGAGCCTGGACCAATGGTGGCTCCATCAGGATATAATTCCTCTTTAAGGTCTACTGGGTTCTCACCATGGGGAAGCTGGGATTGTACATTAAAAAATAGGGAACGGTAATCCTCTTTCTTCTGGCTGGCCTCCTTTAGCTCCAAGTCCCATCAAACCAGGACGGAACTAAATTGACACTTTCTAAATATTTTAATATGTTGGTGATTCACATTTTTTTAACCTATAAAACATTCAGAAAGGATGAAATTCTAGTGCCTCAATCCCCATTCCTACTTATCAACATTTTCTTGTGTAATTTTGTACAATTATATTTACATAAACATCTTTTTCAAAAGTTCTTACCCACCAGGATTGTACAAATATCTATGTGGTATAAAGATATAATAATAAAGCCAACATTCATAGATCAGCTTAAAAAAATAACATTACCAGCACTTGTTCAAAACTGAAAAAAAAAAAAAAAGGAAACAACCTAAATGTATAAAGCCAGAGGATGTGGTAACACATTTTCATTTGTTTTTTCACTCAGTGTATATTGGTTATCTTCGCTATCCACCTCTGAGCACTGCCATGTGGCTTTTGCCCAGAAAATATGCCTCAGTGTTTGTTCGGGTAAAGGATACCGTCCTGGTACCTGAAGGGCTGCTGGGGAATGATTTGTATTACATCTTACATTAAGCATCATTTTTACCCAGGCATAATCTAGTAAATGTGAATAGAATCCACATAATTAGTCAATGCATTATTCTAACTAAGGCAAAAACTAGAGTGTACTGATAGTGTACAATGACATGGTTTCCTTTTTTGGTAAAACAGTAAATATTTTAGTGAAGATTTCCAAGGTGAATCACAAAGGTCAGGAATAAGAACAGTGGAAGATTAAGCAGTGAAATCATGGACTCCCCCTTCTGTGGCCTTTCCTTAAGCCACTGGTCAGCCCTATACCCCTGTCTTTTCCAAGAGCTTTTCTGACGGCCAGAGAGAGTTCAGTGTGAAATAATTATTTTGTATATTGTAGGGAATTGAGTCAAATTTAATAATTCAGAGATGATCAACTGAAGAGTCTCTGCAGCATATGATCTGGCTGAAATATTCACAGTTTCTTTGGATTTTCTGAGTTTGGGTTCTCTGGCTAATTCATCTTCAGGCAACCAGTGAGGAATGCCTTTCGTTGGTCAATCTTTGGTTCATGATCATTGTGACCATTTTTAGTTCTTACTTGTGAGTGTGATTTAGAGACACAGTCTGTCTCATTTCAGGGATAAATGCCTCAGCCTTTTATAAACAACCCAATTTGGAAATAGGATCCCTGGGGAAATCAAAGGTCAGAGGTACCAGAAGACGTTTGCATTCTGTATGCTCTGCTAATGTTGGATTTTCATTTATTGGTCAGTCTTTCAACTGATAACTCTCACAAGCCTGGGAGCACCTAAGATAAATGATGATTTGCACCTTGATCCCTTAACATAAAATCACCTAACAAAAGTTTATTCCATGACATAAGCCTTGTTATATAGGCAACATTTTAGAGCCCTATATGTTCAGGTAATTCCGTGGTTTAATCAGTTGACTATTATTTCTGTTTGACAAAAAGACATAATAGTCAACTGAATAAACCATCAGATTTTTAAAATATATTTTTGAAGACGTTTTATAAATAGACAAATTCTAAATATCCTGTCTTTAATTTTTATTCTCAGGTTGGAGAGACCAGATGCAAAAAGGTTTGTACATCCAAGTCTGATCTGAGATCTAACGACTTCAGCATTGTGGGAAGCTTACCGAGAGATTTTGAATTGTCCAATTATGACTGCTATGGAAAACCCATTGAGGTCAACAACGGACTTGGGAAATCCCAGGCCAAGAACAACAAGAAGCCGCCTCCTGCCAAACCCGTTATTCCGACGGCAGCGAAGAGGATCGATCTTTATGCAAGAGCGTTGTTTCCTTTCTGCTTCTTATTCTTCAACGTTATCTACTGGTCTATATATTTATGATAAACCTTTTCCATTTGTATAAAGTCAAGTCCCATTGCATTGTGAACAACCTCGTTCATTAATGCGAATCTGTGAACATTCTTTGCATTTTCATAGCAATATATTGCATTTTGGATGCCATTGGAGTGTAATACAAATATGGCACCTTCATCATGTGGAATGGCAGCATGATCTTGTTACGTCTGTGCTCTAATCATGATGTATTTATGTAAAGCAAACATAATTCCTTTAGGAATAAATGAAGGATAAGCATACTATGTAAAATAGAATCCGAACATTTCTCTCCAGTTAGTGTAAATTGCAAAATATTCCAATAATTCTGATAATAAAATGGGGTGAACTCTGCACCCTGTTATGTCATCATCGCAATGTATGTAGTGTTTCAAATCCCTTTCCTTGTAACTTTCAGAGAAAGGCATCTTATTCTTGTACAATTTTAGATGGTATTATCATAGATAAAGCAAAAGTATATTACATATGGTATAACTTTATAAGTAGAAGTATATCAACTCTAACTACATGAGCTCTGTGGAGAAATAAAGTTCAAACAAATTCCTAATTTGTAAAAGCAGCTCATTTTAAAGTGTGCCTGTGTTGTCAAATGCCAGATAATAAAACCCAGTAAGCATTTTTGAAACAAAGGGAAATCTAGATTTACTAAATTCGTGCTGAATTCTGGTTTCTCATAAAATAAAAATAAAAGTAGATATATTGATTAAATATTTCTGATAAAAGAAATTCTATTTAGTCCACTTTAAAACCTAGATATATTTTCATGGATTTTATTTTGTTGATACAGAGTATACAAAATCATTGTGCCTTAAAAAGAGTCATAAATATTTTAAATTGGAATATAGTAATGAATATGTGATTTCATACTATTTGTAAGAAACCAAGAGGAAAATACCTTGTTACTAGAAGTAACTTGAGTTGGGAAGAAAAATACATAAATAGAGGATTTTAACTTCTTTATTTTATTAAAATGCTCACATATTTTAAAGTAAAATTAAATTATTTTCCTGAATTTCTTTTTTTCTTATTTGAATAGTGTTTGATTTTGTTGCAAGACATTTAAAGGTTAAGTCAATGATTACTTAGTTAGGTCTCACCTCCATTTGTATTTTCTTTCTTGCTAAAAGTCCAGGCTACTTGGATTTACTTGCTTTGGTCTTATTCCAACTTGCAAATAGGTACTTTCTGGTCTATAAGACTTGTATTTCCTAGTAATATCAGAGCCAATGTACCTTTTTATTTCTCCATAGCTGATACTAGGACTATCAGTGATCCATGTAACATAAACATGAGAGCAAATAAGTATATTTACATTATTTGGAGAGTTTGCAGCAGTTGAGGGTTTGGATTGTCAATTCAATAATAAAATGTGTTTACATATTGTTTATGCAAATTGCCATCTATAATTGAATGTTATTTTATTGAAGACTTTAATTTGTAAAAGAATCACTGATTACTAAATCTTTAAAAGATGAGATATAACTAGTCCTCTGTGGTCCTTCAGCACCCTCTAGTTGCAAAAGCATAGTCATCTGAATCATTTTAAAAATGCCACAAGTCACCCTATTGGTGGACTTCAACATCCTTCTAGGACCTGGATAATAACATCTCAAACTCCGAGAGGAAAAAGCGTCTTGAATAATACTTAGACCATTTAAATTTGTAGTTATAATAATTATATTTGCTTGTGATCTCTGTTCTTCATTCTTGCAAATTTCATTCATTTTAGGGAGTTTGATTTAGATATAGAGTTTAAAGTGGGAAATGTATGAAATGGAAGACAGTTCTCATTCTATAAGAATTTATTTCTTGAAAATAATGTGAATGAATTCCTTTCTGTAATATAATATTGTAGCCTCTTAAGATCCATTTTAATACCCAAATATATATAAATAGCTATCGCAGGATTAAGTGTGTATATATAACTACAAATGGAACATTACACAATGATCATAAGGAAGTACAATCGGTGTCCACTAACAGTTGCTTTCTATTGTTATCTTGAGAATTTAGTCACTTAACCCCAGGGAAGTTCTGATCTGTGTACTTTAAATATTATGTCTTTCTAGGAAACTTGCAGTATATTTACCTGATGTCAGTATCGCAAATTCCATGTTTCCAAAATAAAAAAGATCTTCTCCTTACAAATCAGCCACTTCTCTTATTTTCTGTTTCCAGTAAAGCCATCACTATTCCAGTCCCCCATGGGCCATCTGCCTTCCTTTGTCACATGGTATACCTGTCAAGTTCCAAGTCCTAAAATTTCCCCCCTTACACCAACCACTGCTTCTCCATTTCTGCGGACACCACCTAATTCAGTTTCCCTTTCCCATGCATCAGACAATTACAGCAGTCTACAAACTTACTTTGTGATGTTTATTTTGTAATGGCATAAGTAATACGTGAATATCTCGATGTATTAGAAAAACAGGTGTGTCTAAAATAAGTAAGCCCTGGGCCTCCCTGGTGGCGCAGTGGTTGAGAGTCCGCCTGCCGATGCAGGGGATACGGGTTCGTGCCCCGGTCTGGGAGGATCCCATATGCCGCGGAGCGGCTGGGCCCGTGAGCCATGGCCGCTGGGCCTGCGCATCCGGAGCCTGTGCTCCGCAACGGGAGAGGCCACAACAGTGAGAGGCCCGCATACCACACACCAAAAATAAAAAAATAAAAATAAAAATAAAAATAATAATAAAATAAGTAAGCCCTTAACGTTGTCATAACCTTCTATCTTCAAACCTTTCTCTTTTCCCAGAGGTCACCACAGTGACCTCTAAGCATCTACAACCTCTATCTACCTTTTAAATATAAAAGATAACTTAATGAGATTTAACGTAAATGGGATTTTACCATATGTATGGTTTTGCAATTTACTTATTTTTCATCTACTATATTTTGGAGCTCTTTCTATGTGAGGATATATTGGATGCTGATAAATCTTTTGACTCCTATTATTCTATAGCATGAATGTGCCTGAATTTAGCTTCTTTTTAAACATGAATTTTGATTGTTTTTCTTTTCTAATACAAAATAGCATTGCACTAAATATTTTTGTGCACACATGCGTATATTTCCATGAAGTGGATGCCAGACGTGGAGTCGCTGAGTTGAAAGATGTCTACATTTTAAATTCTGGTAATGTCTTTCAAAAGTCCTTCCAGGGCTTCCCTGGTGGCGCAGTGGTTGAGAATCTGCCTGCCAATGCAGGGGAAACGGGTTCGAGCCCTGGTCTGGGAAGATCCCACATGCCGCGGAGCAACTGGGCCCGTGAGCCACAATTACTGAGCCTGCGCGTCTGGAGCCTGTGCTGCACAACAAGAGAGGCCGCGATAGTGAGAGGCCCGCACACCGCAATGAAGAGTGGCCCCCGCTTGCCACAACTAGAGAAAGCCCTCACACAGAAACGAAGACCCAACACAGCCATAAATTAATAAATAAATAAAGCAAACTGTCAACAAGTAAAAATAAACACTATTAAAAAAAAAAAAAGTCCTTCCAAAACACCTTTAGATTGTCAAGATGCTGTGTGCAGACTCTCACAGCCTGGTCATCTCTTAACCTGTAGTATGTAGTGTACGTATTACTTTTCTTTTTAAAAAAATTTTGACCTTGTTTCAGACTTCCAGAAAAACATGCAAAAATATTACAAAGAATTCCTGTACACCATTCATGCCAGTGCCCCAAAGGTTAGTACTTCATCACACTAGGTTTATTTTCCCTCTCCCACTGTGTGTGTGCTCACATGAGACACTTTTTTTCTGAAACATTTAAAATACAGTTGCAGAGATGATGATGACCCTTTGTATTTACACACTTCAATGTATGTTTCCTAAACAAGGAACATCCTTTCATAACCACAGTAGTACCAGGTACCCACATCAAGAAACTGACATTGATAAATTACTATAATCTAGAGACCTTATTCAGATTTGCCAGTTGTCCCACCTTTTTGTTTGTTTGTTTGTTTTGGTTCAGGATGTAATCCAGTATCACATTCTTTATTTACTTGTCATGACACTGACTTCTTTAAAATAAAGCTGAGATCACAGCATTCTGCCCAAACGTATTTAGAGCTTTGTATTGTCCAATGAACTAAGTAAAACAATCCTCTCTCTGACATATAAAATTCTCCTTGTTCAAGTTTAACTTATCTTGTAGCTGTTTCGCACATTGCTCACATCTCAAACTCCAAGCAAACTGAAGCTGACCTTTGCTTATCACACTTAGCAGTGACAGGATTGCTAAATTCAGCAAGGTACCTTTCCTTTTAGGTTAGTGTTTATTTAATTTTACGTCTCATTATTTCTCTTAAGTGGGTCAGTCTTGGATGGTTTGTCTTCCCATACTCATTTTAACTGATATGATTTTATTCAACATTAAGCGTGTGTCAGTTATACAGTTTCGTCTCTACTGAATAATACAATTAAAAATATTTCCCATTGCATATGCAGTGTTCAAATTAAGCTGCCTTAAAAACCATTCAATTTATCATCAACCATATCATGGAAAATTTCAGTTTACATAAATAGCTGGATATAAAAATTTAAAGTACCAGGCCTACGATGAGAAATAGTTTGAAATCTTTTTTATAACCTTTAATAAGGATTTCTTGTTAAAATTTTATTATCTTGTTTTAGAAAAGCAGATTTACTCCAATTATATTTTCAAATGAAGTGCATATGTTCACACAACTTATCAATAATCTAGCGTTCACTAATTCCCCCCAACCTTTTTTTATGAAGCTGGTCGTAACTTTTTAAGAGGTTAGGGTCCAGTTCTTTTGAAGCATTGGAAACATCAATGGAGTAAATATGCTTTACCGACTTTCTTATGATTGATATGAAAGGGTAATATGGATGCCATATTCAAGGGTGGTTATAATCTTAGGGTGTTTATATACACATATGCATAAACTTGATATTTTGTATTTTAATACATTTTGCATTTTCTCCACATACATACACACACATATACATAGTTTTTTTTTAAATTTATTTATTTAATTTATTTATTTTTGGCTGTGTTGGGTCACTGTTGCTGTGCACAGGCTTTCTCTAGTTGCAGCGAGCAGGGGCTACTCTTCATTGCGGAGCACGGGCTCTAGGCGCGTGGGCTTCAGTAGTTGTGGCTCGTGGGCTCAGTAGTGTGGCTCATGGGCTCTAGAGCGCAGGCTCAGTAGCTGTGGTGCACAGGCTTAGTTGCTCCGCGGCATGTGGGATCTTCCCGGACCAGGACTCGAACCCATGTCCCCTGCATTGGCAGGCGGTTTCTTAACCACTGCGATACCAGGGAAGCCCTACATATGTATTATAAAATATTGTCCTTAACCAGCAAGAACAATTAGAAAACTCGTGAATTCTGTTCCAGTTGGAATTTCTGTACTCCAAACATTAAGTGCATTTTCACTCTCATAAGTATTTTTACAGTTTCCAAATCTCATGTATCACCCCCAAAACAGGTCTTTCTAAATCCTCTCAGAGTAGAATACTAAATAACAACAACAAAAATGTAAATCAGTAAATGCTTATTGGGGACTTGATATTTTGAGGGTCTTGTGTTAGCCCAAAACCGTGAAGATGAAGAAAACATTTAAGAGTAGAAGCTCTCTTAAATAGTGTGAGAAGGAAAGTATGCTAATTATACAAATCTCTATAATGCAAATCAGAATACATAATGCATGTTATTAAAAAGCATAAGGGAAGGAAGAAAATCAGTGATTTGAAAGGAAAAGACTTGTCTTAAAGAAAATTAAGTAAAGTATACTTTACTGTAGTTAAATAAAGGCAATTTTACTATAGATCGTAGAATTTTGAAGCTAGACATTAATGAAAAGAAAAATTATGAATTGTAAAGTGGAGAAACATTGCCATAAAAAAAGTTAAAGTGCTATTTGAATTTTATTTCCTAGTTAACATTGCTGAGGAAATAATGAAGAGGAAAGCAGATTTTCCAAAGCTGATGATGGAAGGCACTTACCTGGTGTTTGTTTCTTAACTAAAACTTGCATCTGAACTTGGTCCTATAACTTGAAAGAATTTTCAGTAAATCTCAGTTTGCAGCCCGAGGCAATGGCAGTTCAATTAATATTATGCACAGTGAGATGACCAGGAGTCACCTCCTGGGCTCCGTGATTTAGCAAGAATGCAGTCAATTACCACATCAAATAGGAATTTTATTAGTCAATTAGCATTGCCTTGCCCCTAAGCCACTGCTGACAAGAGAAACCCTATTTTGTGAGATGGTAAACTAGATGAAGAGGCAAAGGATTTTAGCTTCTGAAAAGCTCAGATGAGTTTACTGTCTGTTCTCAAGGGATGTTCTTTTAAGTGTTTCTTGGAGATGGCAACGTAGCAGGAGGAACATGGCATTTAGCAATAATAAACACTCTGGCTGCTATTCTTCAAGGACCACGACCTCGTGCCATAAAGCTTTTAGAAACCTGCAGAGGACAAGAATTTGGCACACGATAGCAGCATCATATCTGCTGACATACTAACAAGCTTCAGCATTTTTAATAAATCTGAGTCAGAATCTGCAGGCTTCTCAGCTACAAAGATGATCTTTCACTTATTAACTGAGAGAATATTTTATGGAACTCATTAGAGGGAATACCTAATAAATTCTGCCTTGGACTATTATAAAGCCTCTTTCTAAACACAACTGTCCTTCTCTGGTTTATTCATCTGTATACTCAAAATCCCTTTCATTCAAAAATCTCTAGAGCTTCCAATCAGTCCACTGACATCTTGGAAGCTTTCAAATTTTAAATGTCCAAATAAAAGTGTGAAATTTCCTAAGGCATATCCTACAGAAATAATCCCAGGAGCTACGCTAAGTCAGAAGCCAATCCAGTATGTAGACACAGAGAGAACAGGAGAGGGTAGAAAGACTTGGGATGGAAGAAATAAGAATACGTTATAGTTATAGATTGGTTATAGTTATAGTTCTGGGTTTGCTTTTCACAACCCTGCAAACCTTGTCAAAGAACGTTTTTCTTAATTACCCTATTTCTGAAGAGGGAGTAAAAATAAGAATTACAGATTACAACATGTAAGTCTATCTTTTATAGTCGTTACAAGCAAGGTTTTTCAAACACATAGTCTAGGCTAGAGTCCCATTTACTACGGTAAATCTTGGCAAATTATTTTTAACATCCTGAGCCTCAGTTTCTCCAATTATGAAACACGGTAATGGGGCTTCCCTGGTGGCGCAGTGGTTGAGTGTCCGCCTGCCGATGCAGGGGACACGGGTTCGTGCCCTGGTCCGGGAGGATCCCACATGCTGTGTAGCGGCTGGGCCCGTGAGCCATGGTCACTGAGCCTGCGCGTCCGGAGCCTGTGCTCCGCAACGGGAGAGGCCACAGCAGTGAGAGGCCCGCGTACCGAAAAAAAAAATATATATATATATATATATATATATATATATATATATATATATATATATATATATATATATATATATATATATAATTGTATTCTCATTCTCTGAAGATTGGTAATCCAACCACTGAACACAAAGGTTAATCTCAATTAATCAAAATATCCAATTAACCCAATTCTGTATAAATGGAAATGTATTGCATTCTGAATTCATATTAAAAATGTATGAGGTCAACCTCTAAGTAATAAAAACCATATTTAGCCTAGGGGAAGACGGCGGAAGAGTAAGAAGCGGAGATCACCTTCCTCCCCACAGATAAACCAGAAATTCATCTACACGTGGAACAACTCCTACAGAAACCTACTGAACGCTGGCAGAAGACCTCAGACCTCCCAAAAGGCAAGAAACTCCCCACGTACCTGGGTAGGGCAAAAGAAAAAAGAAAAAACAGAGACAAAAGGTTAGGGACGGGACCTGCACCAGTGGGAGGGAGCCGTGAAGGAGGAAAGGTTTCCACACACTAGAAGCCCCTTCGCGGGAGGAGTCTGCGGGTGGCGGAGGGGGGAAGCTTCGGAGCCATGGAGGAGAGCACAGCAACAGGGGTGCAGAGGGCAGAGCGGGGAGATTCCTGCACAGAGGATCGGCGCTGACCGGCACTCACCTGCGCGAGAGGCTTGTCTGCTCGGCCGCTGGGGCGGGCGGGTCTGGGAGCTGAGGCTCGGGTATCGGGTTTCAGTCGGAGCGCAGGGAGAGGACTGGGGTTGGCGGAGTGAAAACAGCCTGAAGGGGTTAGTGCACCACGGCTGGCCGGGAGGGAGTCCGGGAAAAAGTCTGGAGCTGCTGAAGAGGCAAGAGACTTTTTCTTCCCTCTTCTTTTCCTGGTGCGCGAGGAGAGGGGATTCAGAGCGCTGCTTAAAGGAGCTCCAGAGACGGGCGTGGGACACTGGGGCTGCTGCTGCCGCGCCAAGAGGCCTGGGTGCAAGCGCAGGTCACTGTCCACACCTCCCCTCCCGGGAGCCTGTGCAGCCCGTCACTGCTGGGGTCCCGGGACCCAGGGACGGCTTCCACGGGAGAGCTCACGGCGCGCCTCGGGCTGGTGCAACGTCACGCCGCCCTCTGCCGCCGCAGGCTCGCCCCGCATCCGTACCCCTCCCTCCCCCCGGCCTGAGTGAGCCAGAGCCCCCGAATCAGCTGCTCCTTTAAACCCGTCCTGTCTGAGCGAAGAACAGACGCCCTCTGGCGACCTACACGCAGAGGCGGGGCCAAAGCCAAAGCTGAAACCCGGGAGCTGTGAGAATAAAGAAGAGAAAGGGAAATCTCTCCCAGCAGCCTCAGGAGCAGTGGATTAAAGCTCCACAGTCAACTTGATGTATCCTGCATCTGTGGAATACCTGAATAGACAAAGAATCATCCCAAATTGAGGAGGTAGACTTTGAGAACAAGATTTACGATTTCTTCCCCTTTTCCTCTTTTTGTGAATGTGTATATGTATGCTTCTGTGTGAGATTTTTTCTGCATAGCTTTGCTTCGACCATTTGTCCCAGGGTTCTATGCGTCCGTTTTTTTTTTAATTATTATTTTTTTATTTTAATAATGCTATTATATTTTATCATACTTTATTCTATTTTACTTATCTTCTCTTTCTCTTTCTCCTACCTTCCCTCCTTCCTCCCTCCCTCCCTCCCTCCTTTCTTTGTTTCTTTGCTTCTTTCTGCCTTTCTTTCTTTCTTACTTTCTTTCTTTCTACTTCTACTAATTCTTTCTTTCTACTTTTTCTCCCTTTTATTCTGAGCCGGGTGGCTGAAAGGCTCTTGGTGCTACAGCCAGGAGTCAGTGCTGTGCCTCTGAGGTGGGAGAGCCAACTTCAGGACACTGGTCCACAAGAGACCTCCCAGCTCCACATAATATCAAACGGCGAAAATCTCCCAGAGACCTCCATCTCAACACCAGCACCCAGCTTCACTCAACGACCAGCAAGCTACAGTGCTGGACACACTATGCCAAACAACTAGCAAGACAGGAACACAACACCACCCATTAGCAGAGAGGCTGCCTAAAAACATAATAAGGCCACAGACACCCCAAAACACACCACTAGACGTGGACCTGTCCACCAGAAAGACAAGATCGACCCTCATCCAAGAGAACACAGGCACCAGTCCACTCCGACAGGAAGCCTACACAACCCACTGAAACAACATTAGCCACTGGGGACAGACACCAAAAACAACGGGAACTACGAACCTGCAGCCTGCAAAAAATAGACCACAAACAGAGTAAGATAAGCAAAATGAGAAGACAGAAAAACACACAGCAGGTGAAGGAGCAAGATAAAAACCCACCAGACCTAACAAATGAAGAGGAAATAGGCAGTCTACCTGAAAAAGAATTCAAAATAATGATAGTAAAGATGATCCAAAATCTTGGAAATAGAATAGACAAAATGCAAGAAACAGTTAACAAGGACCTAGAAGAACTAAAGATGAATCAAGCAATGATTCAAAACACAATAAATGAAATGAAAAATACTCTACATGGGATCAATAGCAGAATAACTGAGGCAGAAGAATGGATAAGTGAGGTGTAACATAAAATAGTGGAAATAACTGCTGCAGAGCAGAATAAAGAAAAAAGAATGAAAAGAACTGAGGACAGTCTCAGAGACCTCTGGGACAACATTAAATGAACCAACATTCGAATTATAGGGCTCCCAGAAGAAGAAGAGAAAAAGAAAGGGACTGAGAAAATATTTGAAGAGATTATAGTTGAAAACTTCCCTAATATGGGAAAGGAAATAGTTAATCAAGTCCAGGAGGCACACAGAGTCCCATACAGAATAAATACAAGGAGAAATATGCCAAGACACATATTAATCAAACTGTCAAAAATTAAACACAAAGAAAACATATTAAAAGCAGCAAGGGAAAAACAACAAATAACACGCAAGGGAATCCCCATCAGGTTAACAGCTGATCTTTCAGCTGAAACTCTACAAGCCAGAAGGGAGTGGCAGGACATATTTAAAGTGATGAAGGAGAAAAATCTGCAACCAAGATTACTCTACCCAGCAAGGATCTCATTCAAATTTGATGGAGAAATTAAAACCCTTACAGACAAGCAAAAGCTGAGGGAGTTCAGCACCACCAAACCAGCTTTACAACAAGTGCTAAAGGAACTTCTCTAGGCAAGAAACACAACAGAAGGAAAAGACCTACAATAACGAACCCAAAACAATTAAGAAAATGGGAATAGGAACATACATATCGATAATTACCTTAATTGTAAATGGACTAAATGCTCCCACCAAAAGACACAGATTAGCAGAATGGATACAAAAACAAGACCCATATATATGTTGTCTACAAGAGACCCACTTCAGATCTAGAGACACATAAAGTTTGAAAGTATGGGGATGGAAAAAGATATTCCATGCAAATGGAAATCAAAAGAAAGCTGCAGTAGCAATTCTCGTATCAGACAAAATAGACTTTAAAATAAAGACTATTAGAAGAGACAAAGAAGGACACTACATAATAATCAAGGGATCGATCCAAGAAGAACATATAACAATTGTAAACAGTCAGTTATGCAGCCAACACAGGAGCACCTCAATACATAAGGCAAATACTAACAGCCATTAAAGGGGAAATCGACAGTAACACACTCATAGTAGGGGACTTCAACACCCCACTTTCGCCAATGGACAGGTCATCCAAAATGAAAATGAATAAGGAAACACAAGCTTTAAATGATATATTAAACGAGATGGACTTAATTGATATTTATAGGACATTCCATCCAAAAACAACAGAATACACATTTTTCTCAAGTGCTCATGGAACATTCTCCACGATAGATCATATCTTGGGTCACAAATCAAGACTTGGTAAATTTAACAAAATTGAAATTGTATCAAGTATCTTTTCTGACCACAATGCTATGAGACTAGATATCAATTACAGGAAAAGATCTGTAAAAAATACAAACACATGGAGGCTAAACAATACACTACTTAGTAACAAAGTGATCACTGAAGAAATCAAAGAGGAATTTAAAAAATACCTAGAAACAAATGACAATGGAGACACGACGACCCAAAACCTATGGGATGCAGCAAAAGCAGTTCTAAGGGGGACGTTTATAGCAATACAATCCCACCTTAAGAAACAGGAAACATATTGAGTAAACAACCTGACCCTGCGCCTAAAGCAATTAGAGAAAGAAGAACAAAATAACCCCAAAGTTAGTAGAAGGAAAGAAATCATAAAGATCAGATCAGAAATAAATGAAAAAGAAATGAAGGAAACGATAACAAAGATCAATAAAACTAAAAGCTGGTTATTTGAGAAGATAAACAAAATTGATAAACCATTAGCCAGACTCATTAAGAATAAAAGGGAGAAGACTCAAATCAATAGAATTAGATATGAAAAAGGAGAAGTAACAACTGACACTTCAGAAATACAAAAGATCATGAGAGATTACTACAAGCAACTCTATGCCAATAAAATGGACAACCTGGAAGAAATGGACAAATTCTTAGAAATGCACAACCTGCCAAGACTGAATCAGGAAGAAATGGAAAATATGGATAGACCAATTACAAGCACTGAAATTGAAACTGTGATTAAAAATCTTCCAACAAACAAAAGCCCAGGACCAGATGGCTTCACAGAAGAATTCTATCAAACATTTAGAGAAGAGCTAACACCTATCCTTCTCAAACTCTTCCAAAATATAGCAGAGGGAGGAGCACTCCCAAACTCATTCTACAAGGCCACCATCACCTTGATACCAAAACTAGGCAAGGATGTCACAAAGAAAGAAAACTACAGGCCAATATCACTGATGAACACAGATGCAAAAATCCTCAACAAAATACTAGCAAACAGAATCCAACAGCACATTAAAAGGATCATACACCATGATCAAGTAGGGTTTATTCCAGGAATGCAGGGATTCTTCAATATATGCAAATCAATCAACGTGATACACCGTATTAACAAATTGAAGGAGAAAAACCATATGATCTTCTCAATAGATGCAGAGAAAGCTTTAGACAAAATTCAACACCATTTATGTTAAAAACCCTGCAGAAAGTAGGCATAGAGGGAACTTTCCTCAACATAATAAAGGCCATATACGACAAAGCCACAGCAAACATCGTCCTCAATGTTGAAAAACTGAAACCATTTCCACTAAAATCAGGAACAAGAAAAGGCTGCCCACTCTCACCACTCTTATTCAACATAGATTTGGAAGTTTTAGCCACAGCAATCAGAGAAGAAAAGGAAATAAAAGGAATCCAAATCGGAAAAGAAGAAGTAAAGCTGTCACTGTTTGCAGAAGACATGATACTATACATAGAGAATCCTAAAGATGCTACCAGGAAACTACTAGAGCTAATCAATGAATTTGGTAAAGTAGCAGGATACAAAGTTAATGCACAGAAATCTCTGGCATTCCTATACACTAATGATGAAAAATCTGAAAGTGAAATCAAGGAAACACTCCCATTTACCATTGCAACAAAAAGAATAAAATATCTAGGAATAAACCTACCTAAGGAGGCAAAAGACCTGTGTGCAGAAAATTATAAGACACTGATGAAAGAAATGAAAGATGATACAAATAGATGGAGAGATATACCATGTTCCTGGATTGGAAGAATCAATATTGTGAAAATGACTCTACTACCCAAACAATTTACAGATTCAATGCAATCCCTATCAAACTACCACTGGCATTTTTCACAGAGCTAGAACAAAAATTTTCACAATTTGTATGGAAACACAAAAGACTCCGAATAGCCAAAGCAATCTTGAGAAAGAAAAACGGAGCTGGAGGAATCAGGCTCCCTGACTTCAGACTATACTACAAAGCTAGAGTAATCAAGACAGTATGGTACTGGCACAAAAACAGAAAAATAGATCAATGGAACAGGATAGAAAGCCCAGAGATAAAACCACGCACATATGGTCACCTTATCTTTGATAAAGGAGGCAGGAATGTACAGTGGAGAAAGGACAGCCTCTTCAATAAGTGGTGCTGGAAAACTGGACAGGGATATGTAAAAGTATGAGATTAGATCACTTCCTAACACCATACGCAAAAATAAGCTCAAACTTGATTAAAGACCTAAATGTAAGGCCAGAAACTATCAAACTCTTAGAGGAAATCATAGGCAGAACACTCTATGACATAAATCACAGCAAGATCCTTTTGGACCCACCTCCTAGAGAAATGGAAATAAAAACAAAAATAAACACATGGAACCTAATGAAACTTCAAAGCTTTTGCACAGCAAAGGAAACCATAAACAAGACCAAAAGAAAACCCTCTGAATGGGAGAAAATATTTGCAAATGAAGCAACTGACCAAGGATTAATCTCCAAAATTTATAAGCAGCTCATGCAGCTCAATAGCAAAAAAACAAACAACCCAATCCAAAAATGGGCAGAAGATCTAAATAGACATTTTTCCAAAGAAGACATAGAGACTGCCAACAAACACATGAAAGAATGCTCAACATCACTAATCATTAGAGAAATGCAAATCAAAACTACAATGAGATATCATCTCACACCAGTCAGAATGGCCATCATCAAAAAATCTAGAAACAATAAATGCTGGAGAGCATGTGGAGAAAAGGGAACACTCTTGCACTGCTGGTGGGAATGTGAATTGGTACAGCCACTATGGAGAACAGTATGGAGGTTCCTTAAAAAACTACAAATAGAACTACCATATGACCCAGCAATCCCACTACTAGGCATATAACCTGAGAAAACCATAATTCAAAGAGTCATGTACCAAAATGTTCATTGCAGCTCTATTCACAATAGCCCGGAGCTGGAAACAACCTAAGTGTCCATCATCGGATGAATGGATAAAGAAGATGTGGCACATATATACAATGGAATATTACTCAGCCATTAAAAGAAACGAAATTGAGCTATTTGTAATGAGGTGGATAGACCTAGAGTCTGTCATACAGAGTGAAGTAAGTCAGAAAGAGAAAGACAAATATTGTATGCTAACACATATATATGGAATTTAAAAAACAAATGTCATGAAGAACCTAGGGGTAAAACAGGAATAAAGACACAGACCTACTTGAGAATGGACTTGAGGATATGGGGAGGGGGAAGGGTAACCTGTGATGAAGCAAGAGAGAGTCATGGACATATATACACTACCAAACATAAGGTAGATAGCTAGTGGGAAGCAGCTGCATTGCACATGGAGATCAGCTCGGTGCTTTGTGACCGCCTGGAGGGTTGGGATAGAGAGGGTGGGAGGGAGGGAGACGCAAGAGGAAAGGGATATGGGAACAGATGTATATGTATAATTGATTCACTTTGTTATAAAGCAAATACTAATAAAAAAAATAACTAATAAGGACCTACTGTATAGCACAGGGAACTCTACTCAGTACCCTGTAATGGCCTATATTGGAATAGAATCTAAAAAAGATTGGATATATGTATGTGTATAACTGATTCACTTTGCTGTACACCTGAATCTAACACAACGTTGTAAATCAACTTTATGCCAATAAAATTTTTTAATTAAAGGAAAAACCATATTTAACTGTCCTTAAGGCAATATATTTTATACTATAGTAACAATAATTAGCCATTTATTGAAGAAACATGGTTAAACACTTAAAACCTAAGTAGAATACTGGGAAGATATTAGATTTTAAAAAGTACATATATATGTATATGTATATGTATATGTATATATATATATATATATATATATATATATATATATATATATATATGAATGTGTATATATATGTGTGTATATGTATATGAATGTGTGTATGTACGTGTGTGTGAATAGGTTTAGTTAAATATAGGTCATATTTGTATACGTATATACATATATGTACATGTATATATGGATACATATAGTATGTAACATTAATTGGTGTTTTATCTGCAGCTAAGTCATACTACATTTTTGCCCTTTTGGAAGTCCTGCAGGGTAACCTATTTTATGTATATCTGGAACAGTTTCACAGGAAGGTTACACTAGGAGCTCTGGAGGGAATGCCTATTTAAGGGTCAAATAAGTGTGTGCTAATTGATATGAACCAGACGGCGCACAGAAAAAATCTTAGCCTCAGCAGATTGTTCCATTTATTTATTTATAAGCAATTCATTGAAAACCACTCCCATTCTTGTATATAGGCCAGGTCAGTTCTGCCCCCGCTCAGAAAACGCACATCCCCTCTCCCACTCCATCATTCTAGACTTGGAGAACAGCTCCTCTTTTCTACTTGCCAAATGGTCCTGGAAGGACAGATACCCAGGTGCATCCCTGTTCACTTGGTCTCGTTCTTTTGGATTCACACGTAGTTTAGGCTGAATCTAACAGCTTTCACACACGCCAGGTCACACCTGTCCTCCAGGGCGCACTGGCGTGTGCAGAATACCCCATCTTGTGGGGATGTACCATCTTAGTACCTGAGAACCGTCGGCCTGATCACAGCCTACACCTCAGCTACTCTGGTCTTGTCTCTCTTCCTTCCCCAGGAGCGGCTGTCCTCTCATTCCTTCTGTGACTTCTGGAGTCTCCATCCTTATAAACAAAACCTTAGCATCCTGAAACTTTATGTGTTTTATTCCTTTTCCTGCTTCACCTGCGCATAATCAGAATGCTCCAGAGAACTGTTTACTTTTGATATCAAACCGTGAACTAGATCTCAAACCGTGTATGTTTCAATTGGCCTCTGGTTATTTTCCCTCACCCTCTAGGGATGTGGGACTCGAATTAGCATTTTTCTTGCTCTTTAATTATGCTCCCAGATTATTTCTCTACCTATGTGTCTTAGCTGGCCTGAGCTGCTTTAACAAATTGCCACAGACTGGGTGGCTTAAATGGCAGACGTTTATTGCTCACAGTTCTGGAGGCTGGTGGTCCAAAATCAGGGTGCCAGTGTGGTTGGGTCCTTGGTGAGGGCCTCTTCCTGGTTTACAGAGAGAGGTCTTCTGGTGGCATCCTCGCAGGCAGGAAAAGAGCTGGCCAGCTCATTCTCGGGTATAAAAGCACAAATCCCATTCAGGAGGGCCCCACCCTCATGATCTAATGACCTCCCCAAACCTCCATTTCCAAATACCATCCCATTGGGATCAGGGTGTCAACATTTCAACATATGAATTTGGGGGGTAACAAACATTCACAACATTGTACTATGTAAAACTCTTTTCTTCTGAGCTTGAGCTATCTTCCTATATTATGCTTTTAAGTGTGTGTGTGTGTGTGTGTGTGTGTGTGTGTGTGTGTGTATCTACGAGAGAGACAGATTGAGAGAGAGAGAGAGAGGAAAGAGACAGGGACGGGAGTCGATAAAAGCCAGAAAAATGGTGAAGGAAATATAATAATTACCTATATTCC
Source organism: Mesoplodon bidens (assembly GCF_964165515.1). Lineage (NCBI taxonomy): Eukaryota > Metazoa > Chordata > Mammalia > Artiodactyla > Ziphiidae > Mesoplodon > Mesoplodon bidens. The sequence goes on from NC_138176.1 coordinate 197,788,567, forward strand.
AACACTGAGAATTAAATCACTTTAACTTTCTCATTATTTGATTGAAATTTTATTCTTTTTACCTATTAAGTAATATATAACTTTGTCTTTAAAAAAAAAATTAAGCCTTAAAGATAAACTTGAAATTGTCATCACCTCCAAGTCTTTATCTTGGTCCTCTGAAGTTATACCTTGAGGCAACCATGATTATCAGTTTGTTTGTACTTTCCCAAAAAAATTAATAATATTTTAAAGAAAAAAGTGTACAAATATTAGTGTTTTAAAATTTACATTAATGCTATGTGTGTCATTCACATTAGGTTTTTTGAGAGCTATTCACATAGATATCCACATTATTTCATCATATGCATGTGTCACATTTTATTTAATAAAAATATTTATATTGTTTCAAAATTTTCATTATTTCAAGCAATGCTGAAATAAATGTCCTTGTGTATATATTCTAGTATTTATGAGAGACTGACTCTGTATAGTAGATAACTACAGGTGGAACCCCTGTGCAATTAAAAATTAATTGATAATGCAAAATTTTTCTACAGTAACAGTATCAATTTACACTCCTGCCAAGATTGTAAGAAAGAACTCATTTCCCATCCTCCATTCAACAAGTGGTGTAATCAGAATTTAACATGCAGAAATTTTGCCAAGCAAAAATTCTAAAGAAACTCATTGTCTCAATTTGCAGCTATTGATGTGATATTGTTTTTCTCCTATAAACTGTAACATAGTTACTGTGTTAAAAGATTTTCTAACTTGAAATAATTCCTGGGATAAACTGATTTTGCCTGTGATGTATTAATTTTAGCACATTCCTTTTAGTTTTAGTATAGTTTTTTGAGTTATGTAAATTGTTATATCTGTATTTATAAGTGAGATTGGCCAATAATAGCATGTCCTTATGTCATCCATATTCTGTTTAGCATCAGGGTTACATTTGTCTCATAAAATGAGTTGTGTATCTTCCTACTTCTTTCTGGACTCTGGAAGAAATTAAGTAAGCCTGGAGTTAATGGTTCTTTGAGTTTTCTAAAACTCCTATAAAACAGATCCATCCTTCTGTTACTGAGTGTAGATTTAGGGACATTTATTATTCTGAGCACATTAAAAAAAAGTACATAATGTTCTATGCAGACTTTTTCCTTCTTAGATGAATTTCGATAACTTATTTCTCTCTAGGAAATTATCAATTGTATATGGTTTTTAAATTATTGACAATTATCCATGAAATAATGTCATGGGACATCTAAACTCTCTGTTATAATCCACACCACTTTCTTTTTAATTAATTAATTAATTTTTGGCTGCGTTGGGTCTTCATTGCTGCGTGCGGGCTTTCTCTGGTTGCGCAGAGCAGGGGCTACTCTTCATTGCGGTGCGCTGGCTTCTCATTGTGGAGGCTTCTCTTGCTGCAGAGCACGGGCTCTAGATGTGAGGGCTTCAGTAGTTGTGGCTTGCAGGCTCAGTAGTTGTGGTGCATAGGCTTAGCTGCTCTTGAGATTTCCCTTTTCTTAATCACACTTAAAGAGGTTTTCAATTTTGTTAGTCTTATCAAAGAATCAGTTTATTTTTTTATTGATCAACTCTGATTTAATATGTGTGCATTCTACTTCATTCATTTCTCCTCTTCAGTGTTGCCTTTCTTCTATTTTCTTTGGATTTATTTTTGTGTTCCTTCCTAAACTTCTTGATTCAAATGCTTAGTCCATGTTTTTCCAACCATTCATATTCTCCAAATGCATTTAAAGCTATAAATTCCTCTTTAAGTACTGATGCATGCCACAAATTTTTATATGCATTTTTGTTGAAGTAGAGTTATAAATGCTTTTAAGTTTATTTTTAATTTATTCCGTAACCTGAAACTATTTAAGAGTGTGACTTCTAGAATCCAAATTCATGGATGTTTGGCTATCATTAGGGATATCTATTTTTTTGGCTACTATTTTATTACTGATATCTTATTTTACTAGATGTGATTTCTGAACATAATCTATGAGAAAAATGCTTAAAATTTGTCCTTTTCTTTTCATAATTCTATTAGATTTGGCTCTCTATATTTTGAGGCTTTATGAATATTTCTCTTTATATATATTATACACACACACAAACACACACACATATATATATAAAATTTGCACACATTTGAATGCAAGACCAGCACTTTCTGATGAATTACTTCATTTGTTTGTATGAATGGTGCTGTTTAGTCCCATTTCACACCTTTCTACTTTAATTCTACATTTTATTTTGCCTGATGTTAATTGTCATGGAGCTTTCTCTTTGTTGATTTTTCCATCTTTTTGGTGTTGCTTTGCCTTAGGCATGTCCCTTATGAACTGCCTATGTCATATGTGTTATTTTAAAATCTAACTTGAACCCTGGCTTAATCATAATAAAACATGAGAGAAAGTCAGATTGAGGGACATTCCTCCAAAGATTTGACAGTCTTCTTCGAAAGTGTCAAAGTCATGAAAAAACAAGGAAACTCTCATGGTTTGGGGGAAACTGGAAAGACATGAGAACTAAAGGCAGTGTGGTATCCTGAGCGAGATCTTGGAACAGGAAAAGGACATTAATGAAAAATTTTGGGAAAGAGAATGAAGTCTGTAATTCAGTTACAATACTGTGCTAATGTTGCTATTTTAGCTTTGATACATATACTGAGTTTATTTTCTATGTCAACATGAGAGAAAGCTAGCGGGGAGGTATAGGGAACTCTGTATTTTCCTTATTACTCTTCTGTAAATAAAAATTTATTTAAAAGTAAAAGTTTACAAATGTAACTTGAGGCAATCCACTGGTGTGCAGAGGTTAATTTTATTGAAGTGTAGTTGATTCACAATGTTGTGTTAATTTCTGCTGTACAGCAAAGTGATTCAGTTATATATATATATATATATATATATATATATATATATATATATATATATATATATATATATATATATATAACACATTCTTTTTCAGATTCTTTTCCCTTATAGGTTATTACAAAATATTGAGTAGAGTTCCCTGTGCTCTACAGTAGGACCTTGTTGAGTATCCATTCTATATATAATAGTGTGCATCTGCTAATCCCACTTCTATTTTATGAGAGGACTTTGCTGTGTGGCTCTCTCCCTGTGAGGATGCTTTTATGACGTCACCTTGGTGGTCATCGATATTTCTGGCCTTAGATTTTTGAACCCTGTCTGCTGTGGGGGGAGTTTGGATTAACATCCAGCAACAAGTCAACACTTTCCATTCAAGCAGGTGAGAATGAACAGCAGTTTTAGGAAGTTCTCCAATCCAAAACCTGAGAGGCCTCATCTAGGGAGCCTGATTCACATTTTGCCAAAAGGTCTAGTCTGTGTCTGTTTGGGCTGCAGATAATTCCAAGGTAATGTGAGCAGCTCAGTCCTCAGGGCTCAGCGGGGGACAGCACTCTGTAACACTTCAGTGCTCCTTTCGGCTCAGAGCCCAATTCAAATTCAGATTTCCTTAAAACAGATAACCAACAAGGACCTATTATACAACATGGGGAGCTATGTTCAATATTTTGTAATAACCTTTAAGAGAAAATCATCTGAAAAGACTATATATGTGTGTATATATATATATATATATATATATATATATATATATATATATATGTATATATAAAACTGAGTTGCTGTGCTCTACACCTTAAACTTACATGATGTTGTAAATCAACTATATTTCAATAAAATTTTTTTAAAAAATTCCCCCCTAAAAAATTTAGATTTCTTTCTGTTGACCTTGTGATTAGGAGCCAACAGGAGTCCTGAATGAGAGGGATGATCTTGTTTTACATATCAAGTAAACTGAATGAATCAGAGGATTCACCACATTTAACCCTTAATCGGCTACTGTTCACCTTTTTTTCCTGCCTGACATACTGGCTGGACAGGATTTGTGACAAACAGAATGACCCTTTAACTGGTTCCTTAATCAGAGCAGTGATCCTTCATTGCCCTTCTGGATTTTTATCTTGCTTAACGTTTACTACTGAGGACAGCTCAGGGGATTCCACAGTTCCCATTCATCATGACCAATTTAAACTTGGCCAAAGGCAGATTTAATTTACAACCCTCATGAAAATCATCCCTGTGTCCCATTCACATGTAACATCTCTCGCAGTGATGATGTCTTCAAAGGCAATGAGGCCACAGGCTCATCCACCCAGCCACCGTTTCCAGGCTGCAGTTCCATCCTTAGCTTGGTTTTCCTAGCTCAGTGTCTTTATACCCTCCCACTTTCAGCCTTGGGCCTTAGAGGGCACCATCCCCACCCCGAAGGGGAAGACTTTGAGCTCTGGGCAGGGAAGCATGTGCTTGGCACCTTAGTCCAGAAGCTTCATTCATTGTCAAGCTCTTTTTCCTTGTCCTATACAAGAAGTCCCCTACATATGAACCTTCAACTTGCAAACTTTCAAAGATGGGAACGTGAGTTCCATCAGCGTCAAGCGTGAGTGAAATTGCAGCTTGCCCTCCATCTCCTATAGCTGACGATCCTTCAGCTCTACATCTCCCACCTCCTCTCCCTCCTCCAGTCAGTAACTCTTCCTGCCTGTTCCCTCGATGTCAGCCCCTGGAGGCCAGCTGTTGTGCTGTACTACTGTACTTTTCAAGGTGCTGTACTGTAAGACTAAAAATGTTTCCTTCATTTTCTGTGTTTATTTTTTATGTATTAGTTGTGTGAAAAGTATTATAAACCTATTACAGTACAGTACTATATAGCTGATTGTATTAGCTGGGTACCTAAGCTAACTTGGTTGGACTTAGGAACAAATTGTACTTAACAAAGGTGTTCTCGGAACTGAACTTGTTTGCATGTAGGGGACTTACTGTATTGATCTCCTGGTCACTCATATTTATTGAGGAATTTGACAAGTGCTATTGCAGATCATACTTGCAGACCTTTTTAGGGTCCATCCTTCAGCTCTGATGTGACTTTATGTGTAAAGATCATGGCTGAGACTCCTTCAGAGGATGCTGTGGACACTGACATGGCTTCGTGAGCAGAAAGGGGGCTCTAATGTTTATGGAAGCGTTTCAGCTAAGCAATTCCTTCTAGGTCCTCTGTGTAAGATTTGAAGACGGAAATTCTTTAATTTTTTTTAACATCTTTATTGGAATATAATTGCTTTACAATGGTGTGTTAGTTTCTGCTTTCTAACAAAGTGAATCAGCTATACATATACATATATCCCTATATCTCCTCCCTCTTGCGTCTCCCTCCCACCCTCCCTATCCCACACCTCTAGGTGGTCACAAAGCACCGAGCTGACCTCCCTGTGCTATGCGGCTGCTTCCCATTAGCTATCTAATCTACATTTGGTAGTGTATATATGTCCATGCCACTCCCTCACTTCATCCCAGCTTACCCTTCCCCCTACCCATGTCCTCAAGTACATTCTCTACGTTTGAGTCTTTATTCCTGTCCTGCCCCTAGGTTCTTCAGAACCTTTTTTTTTTTTAAGACTCCATATATATGTGTTAGCATACGGTATTTGTTTTACTTCACTCTGTATGACAGTCTCTAGGTCCATCCACCTCACTATAAATAACTCAATTTCGTTTCTTTTTATGGCTGAGTAATAGTCAATTGTATATATGTGCCGCATCTTCTTTACCCGTCTGTCCATCTGTTGATGGACACTTAAGTTGGTTCCATGTGCTGGCTACTGTGAGTAGTGCTGCAGTGAACATTGTGATACATGCTTCTTTTTGAATTATGGTTTTCTCAGGGTATATGCCCAGTAGTGGGATTGCTGGATCAAATGGTGGAAATTCTTTTAATATTTGGAAATGGCAACTGAAGGAAAATTTTGATGGTTTGTGTCAGTTGGACTGTAGCACTGACCAAAGCTAGAACAACAGACAGAAGGTAAGACTTCCATTCACAGTTGTAAGGACAGTATAAGGAAGGTCCACGGTACCCTTATTATGATAAATTAAATTAAAACTGAGTCTATGCCCTAGCTTCGCCAGCTGGTAAGAAATTCAATTTTGTCATATTTTGAGGGACCTCCCCTTTCACATAATAAACTGGAGAACTTAGCAATGTCTGGAAAATGGAAGAAAGAATTCCAGTCTCCAGGGCATCAAACCATTTTCTGAGTCCTGTGATCTTTTACATTGTGTGAGCAGCTCTATCTTTCTGCACAAGCCTCAGCGCAGAATGTTTGCTCAACACCAAGGCGGTGGTGCTTAGGGTTCTTCATCTCTCCAAGTGTCCACATGCCACCCCGTTTGGGCTTCTATCAGCTCTCAAGTTCTTCCATATTTTTCCATGTCTTCTGAAGAACCGCATTCCCCACAACTCTCATGAAAAATAATCAAGTCCAAAGCAAACAAAACACCCATCTCTATCCTTCACATCAGAGAAACTGTTTAGCGGTTTAGACATTTTCATCCTTAATTTTCCACCCTTCAGTGTATAACAATTTAATCCAAAACCCATTAAACCTGACCCTAGGGTAAGGGCGTCCATCTGCCTCTAGGACTCAAAGCCGAGCAACACATTTCAAAGGGGGTTAGCGGTGAGAGAAAGAAAATAGTTCTCATTCTTTAGAATTCTTTTTTAAGATGAGAACAAAAGACTTCTTGTCATTAACATCCGCTCTGCGATGCCTTCCAGTGAAAAGGAAGGTTAATGGCACATCTGAATGAGGCTTTTGTGTCTAACCTGGCAGAAGTACTTTTCCAAAATTAATAATGAACTAGACAGATTGTGCAAATTTACAATTAACTTTCAAAACTTCAGGTAGTTGGTTTCCTTATTTCAGTGAGTAGCTTTGATCCATAGGTAAAATGAAGTGTACTCAAACTGGAATTTTTGGTTTAATGTCACCATCTGAAAAACATTTTTTGGTTGCAAATTTAATGTGTTCATCCATACATGATATAGAGCAGCAAAAATCTATCATTGGTACTAAACCAGTCAGACATGGCTCTGTTTTAATGCCGGGTGAGGGGAAGCAAGCAAACAAACAAAAAACAACCGACAACAAAAACAAAACTCTGTCTTTCTGTTATGACAGTATAAAATTTTGTATTTTAATTTTTAAACATAGCTATCCAATTACGATGTGTTTTAGCACAGTCACATAAAATACCTAATTAGTGTTGCCAAAAGGAGTCTGAACTAGTATGTTTGTGGGCTAGAAATTCTTTTATGGAACTCAGTAGTGGTATCAGACACATAAATATTTATGATGTTATAAAACTGCTGGGAACAGAGAGGGCATTCAGGGCAGTTGAGGGTTAATTTGTGCCTCAAAGCACTTTCACGGCCTTGAACTTTTCTCAAGCTGTACATGTGGTAGCAAATGATGCTGTTTCAAAGGAGTTTATAGTGTTACTGGAATTTATACAATGTTGAAGGAATAGCCTTTGAAGTGAACAGAAGGCTATAGTCATAGCACATTCTACTTAAGTGATCGAATCAGTGTAAATGTTTCTAAGATGAGAGAAAGCATGTTTCTGTATAAAGTCATAAAATTTCTCCTTGATTTGAATTACCCTTATTCTCCCATATTTATGCTCTCTGGTGGACAGGATGGTCTCTGTGTTCAGCTCTCCTTTCTCCCTCCTTCTCACTGGTAATGGCACCCACAGATCCACTAACTCCTGGTTGTAATGGTGGGTCCCAAATCCAACCTCCGTTATTTCTTCCTTCCAGACACAGACATTGGGTTAAAGCTGGAATGTGACCTCGGCAGGCTGGTTAGGATAAACCTCAAATCTTAGTATGTCTTGTTGGAAAGCGGCAAGGAAACTGCTTTCTTTCCAGCTGGAAACACCAGTTGCTATCTCCATGAGAAGAATTCTTTTTTTTTTTTTTCTTAACTGAAGTATAGTTGATATACAATGTTGTGTTAGTTTCTGGTGTAAAGGAAAGTGACATATATATATATATATATATATATATATATATATATATCAAAGTTTTTTTTTTGAGTGAATTTCAATTACTGAAAGTCTTTTTTTTTTTTTTTTTTTTTTTGCGATACGCGGGCCTCTCACTGTTGTGGACTCTCCCGTTGCGGAGCACAAGCTCCGGTCACGCAGGCTCAGCGGCCATGACTCACGGGCCCAGCCACTCCGTGGCATGTGGGATCTTCCCGGACCGGGGCATGAACCCTTGTCCCCTGCATCGACAGGCGGACTCTCAACCACTGCGCCACCAGGGAAGCCCATATATATATATATATATGGTTATTTTTCAGATTATCTTCCCTTATAGCTTATTACAAAATTTTGAGTAAACTTCTCTGTGCTATACAGTAGGTCCTTGTTGGTTGTCTATTTTATGTATAGTAGTGTGTGTATGTTAATCCCAAGCTCCTTATTTATCCCTCCCCCAAGCCCCACCCCGCCTTTCCCCTTTGGTAATCATAAGTTTGTTTTCTATGTTGATGGGTCTATTTCTGTTTTGTAAATAAGTTCACACTCTGGTCAGAATAGCCATCATCAAAAAAATCTACAAACAGTAAATGCTGGAGAGGGTGTGGAGAAAAGGGAACCCTCTTGTCCTGTTGGTGGGAATGTAAATTGATACAGCCACTATGGAGAACAGTATGGAGTTTCCTCAGAAAACTAAAAATAGAATTCCCATATGATCCTGCAATTCCACTCCGGGGAATATATCTGGAGAAAACTCTAATTTGAAAATGTACATGCACCCCAATGTTCATAGAAGCACTATTTATAATAACTAAGACATGGAAGCAACTAAAATGTCCATCAACAGATCAGTTGATAAAGAAGATATGGTACATACATAAAATGGAATATTACTGAGCCATAAAAAATAATGAAATAATGTCATTTGCAGCAACATGGGTGGATTTAGAGATTATTAAACAAAGTGAAGTAATTCAGAATGAGAAAGACAAATATTATATGATATCACTTATATGAGGAATCTAAAAAACAAAAGAGAGAGAGAGGAGACTTAATCTTAGACTAAAACTGATTGAAAGAAAATCAGAGTGATTGGGTCAGTCAAATCCTACTGTAACTCTGGGATTATAGTTCTATGAATTCATATATTTAGCTTATTTTTAAGGCAGTTGGAACTGAAGTTTTGTTGTTGATATTTGCATAAAACTTCATGTAATTAGCAACCAAATTACTCTTTTTAGAAAAGGAAACTTTTATTCCCTCCCACCCTATTCAGGTATAATAAGAACTTAAGTACTGCCATATTAAAATTGATTAAAATTTTCTGTAGCCTTCAGTCTCCAATAGTTATTTAAATTTTTTCCCCTTTGAAAAAATATTTTTTTCTAAAATGTGTGACAGGGCTGTAGATATTCCTCTGAAAATCCAAAATCCTTGCAGTAACTTTGCTCTGCTCTCTGCTGATGCAGAAGTGGAACTTTTCCCCACAGCAAGGTTGCATGGAATGTTAGGGTAAGGAAGAGGGTTACAGCCTAGCAAGACAAGCTTACTTGGAATATTAGATCTTCATTTTTTAGTAAGTATTTTATGTCCTTTTTCCCATGAATTTCTGACCATTTCCTTTGTAGGATCCTGATTCCTGCTGTGCTGTGTTTCTTCACGTCTGTTTTCCGGGCCACTTATATTGGGTGTCTTCTGGAAATTCAATTCTCCTCCTTTAAAAAAAAATAAGTGTAATCTAGCTGTCTCTGCCTTTCCTTAGCTGTAGATCCACTTTCACTGGTCTCTGTGGAAAAACAGAGAGATGTCACTTATATGAGGAATCTAAAAATCTGTCATGAGAATCCTGCCTCCCCTTTTTTCCATAATACCTTATCTCCTCAATGCAGGAGTCTCTCTCTCTCACTAGAATGTGTGCTTTCTGAAGGCAAAAACTATCACATTAACCTCAATTTCTCGGGACTTCCCTGGTGGCGCAGTGGTTAAGAATCCGCCTGCCAATGCAGGGGACACCGGTTTGAGCCCTGGTCCAGGAAGATCCCACGTGCCGTGGAGCAAATAAACCCATGAGCTACAACTACTGAGCCTGTGCTCTAGAGCCCGTGAGCCACAACTACTGAGCCCGCGTGCCACAACTACTGAACCTGAGCTCTAGAGCCCGTGAGCCACAACTACTGAGCCCACGTATCTAAACTACTGAAGCTCACATGCCTAGAACCCGTGCTCTGCAACAAGAGAAGCCATTGCAATGAGAAGCCCGCACACTGCAACGAAGAGTAGCTGCCGCTCGCCGCAACTAGAGAAAGCCCACACACAGCAACAAAGACCCAACGCAGCCAAAGATAAATAAATAAATAAATAAAATTTTGTAAAAACCCTCAATTTCTCTAGTACTCAGCATTTACATGACCAATAAATATTTGTTGAATGTATTAAAAGCTAACTGAACAATAAAAATAAAACTTTGAATATATAAAGAATTTAAGTCAACCTGATAATCAGACATGGGCATTTGCACAATCCCATCCAGGTACTATATCCTCTTATTACTCTCTATGTGATAGTTTTCTAAATTTAGACTATTCATTCTTTAATATTATTTGAATTAGAACTCCTTAGGATAACTGCCCCATTTAAAAAGCTTTGCATAGATTATGTACGTTATATTCCAGAAAAAAGAAAAGCTACCAGAGGGTATTTTTTTTACACTTCTTATTAGTCAGTGTTGAAAATAATAGCAAATTCATGTCTAAATACTAAGCTAGGATTGTACACCTATTAATAAAGTTACATCTAAGAAATTAATTTCAGAAGATCAGACTAATTTCTAGTTTGGTCACATTGGAAAGGTAGCAAGGGAAACAACCCTTTAAAAACTGATCTCAGCCGTGTAAACTGTATTTCCCCAGGTCTCCTCAGGCTGTGAATTGGGTAGTTGTAACATAATGTTCAGAATTTCACTGGCTCTTGTCTTCTGCAAAATGCAGTAGTTAGCCCCAAGAAATTCCTCCCCCAACCGAGGAAGTCTCTGGAACTGCCTCACGTGTGCTCACAAAGTCCTACCAGGGTCTCCGGCTCTGGCCTCTCATCAGTCCCTCCTGCGTACGAAGCCACTTTATGAAGTACCCTCCCCACCTCTGATGTTAGTGCCCTAAGTGAGAACATCCATGTGTTTTATGAGGTGTTCCTACGGTGACAAAGACCTCAAGTTGCCAAACTTGCATAGAACTCCCTGGCTCTTCCTGCTGACATAGTCATATCACGATCCAAGCAGACCCAGGGAAGGGCTAATACAAAATGGCGCTAAGGTGCGACACTGGCTCCTAGACACTCTTGTGGAATCGTTTCCTTCATCACCTTCTTCTCTCTCTAAGTGTATCTGAACCCACGTCAGGCAGGCATTATACTGTCTGTCCCTTCCCTGCCTTTCCTCTAGGGACTCTGGAAAACTGAATAAACAACCAAGCCGCCTACTCGCCACCCACTGAAAATGGGAAACAACGTCCTCCGCATAGAGAGCTATTACGAAGCTCGACTCTTGGTGTGTCTGCCTCGCAGCTTATCTCATTTTCTATCACTCATCTGAATCTTGATTAAGTTTAAGAAATAATGGTTCATGTGTGCTGGATATATTTCCATTTCTTCTTCAAATTCACTCTCTTTCCTTCTTCATCCTGCATTAATGGCTTTCTTCACTCTGACTTTCTGTTGACCTCAGCCAACAGGGAGCTTGGTCACGTGACTAGAGGAATAAAGCAGAGTAAGCTTAAGATACTTCTTCTTTTGGCTTCCTTCTGATAGGTCACCTCAGGTGATTTGTGTCCTTCAGCCAAAGATCACTGCATCTTTCAAGATGGCCTTCTCCTCATGACTGTCCTTTGGGGTTCAGGTTACCTGTTTCCTCCTTCATCTCCCTCTGCTGAAAGATGTCAACAGCTCTGCAGTTACTACCCTGTATTATTTACTAAATTTTGTGGTTTCCTTCACTTAGACACACTTTGTAAGTAAAACACCCTTGGGACATTCTGTTAGCAGAAGTCATCTGTTTTATGCTGGGACCCAGATAGAGAGTAATCTGTGTTGCAGAGAGCCCTAGGGAACAGAACATCACAATGGAATTCGAGGATTAAGTTGCTCAGACATTTGTGGAGCAGGGGATGTGCTCTTTACAAAGTGGGGGATGGCGGGACTTGGGTAACTTCTGGCCGATGGTGACATCGTGATTCCCAGCATTGTCACTGATGGTGGCCAGGGACGAAGGGGACCTGGAGGGAAATTGGGTAGCTGTGGCATTTTGTGGCTAGGACAACAGTAGTGGCTTGAAATATTGGAGCATTTCAGCTTCTTTTTCAGGCCTCAGAGGACAAACACAGAGGACTTGAGAAATTAAAATCTATGAGTGTACAATTAAGAGTATGTGTGGAGAACCAGAAAGACTCCTTGATGTTTGAATGAGTTCCTCCTCTCATGTAGCAGTGGGGAATTTATGGCTTGGGGAAACCTAAGTAAACAGTGTGCACTGCACATTGAATGCTCTAGCACAGGTCCCTTATATAGTGGTACTGGCAGACAAAGTGGGGAATACAGATGCATCCAGTAATGACATTTGTACAGACTTGGTTGAGGCTGGAAGCCTAGAAATTCCAAATTGCCCAGAATTCCCATTTCTCCCCAAGCAGAAGCAAACCTTTTAACTCTGCAAGGGAGCCATCCCCTATGTGCAAATATATATATTTTAAATACATATTTAACATATAAGTATATATTAAAATGTATATTCATATAAAATATCTAATATATAAATATATATGAAAATATATACATGTATTTTAATGTCCACGCATGGAACAGTTGCTTCCCAAGATGAAGCCAATGCTTTCTCACGCCAACATCTCTCATTGTCTTTAGGCCAATAGTAAGAGTTTTATCCCACCATATCCTCAAAAGAGGTGCTGAAACTACTCTGGATGTGATGACCTCTACAGCAGAACACACTAAACTGGGTACATTATATTGATGACACCATGTAAATTGGAACTGATGAGCCAGAAGTATCAATAGTAAGTCATTTAGATGCCTTGCAAAAATATGTGTGATTGAGTGTGAGAGATAAACCCCTCAGAAGTAAGAGGGTCTGCCTCACAGGTAAAGTTTTTTAAGCATCATTGATCTGAGGCTGGCTGTACCTTTCAGCACCTATCACACAGAAAGAAACAAAGTCTGGTAGATCTGTTTGCATTCTGCAGGCAATGTGCACCACCTTTGGGCTTGCTGCCCTGTCACATTTATTGGTACTCACATATGAGGCTGCCAGTTGGACCCAAAGACATAAACTACAACAGCAGTTTCAGGCTGCAGAGCAGGCTGACACTTGAGTCTTGAGACCTAGTAGACCCAGTGGTATTTGAAGTGTCTGGGGCAGACGGCTGCTGACATAGACTGTGGCAAACTCTAATAAGGGAATCACAGCACAGATGCCTAGGGTTTGAAGTAAAACCTTGCTCCCTGCTGCTGGCAACTACTTTCCATTTCAAAAGTAGCTTCTGACTTTCCACTGGGCACTGGGCCTGGGCTTCTGTCCAGAGGATTTGACATGATTCTACAACCCACTATTCCCATCCTAAAGAAGTGACATTATGTGATCCACTGAACCACGAGACTGTACATGCACAGCAACATACCATTGTGAAGTAGAAATGGTGTGACCCGAGCCCGGGGAGAGGAAATGGACATGCAATGGAGGAGAAGTGATTAACAATCCACTGCAGTGCTTCTTGTATTCTCTTGTCCGGTATTCATGCAAGAGACAACTCTAGAAATCCCAAAAAGAAAAGACCACAAGGGACTCAGATCCTGCAGGAATGAAGGTTTGGATCCCATACACCAAGGAAAGCCTTCCGTCTAGCTGAAGTGCTGACAAAATAATGTGGAAATGGAGCCAGGGCTTGAAGAAGGTGACTGCGATTACATATTTAAATCTTGTAACCATCTGCAGATTGGAAAATGGTTGTGGCTATGGTTTAAGCTATTTATTTGTTTCTTTTCTTCTCCTTTTTGTCCCCTCTTACATGATATGAGAACCACAGGAGAGGCCTGCTGAATGCTTTTGGCTAGCAGCTTGCCCTTCTAATTTCTGCTGTCACCCATTGACTGGAAAGCCAAATGTATTAAAAAAAAAAAGAAAACATTTTATGACAGTTGAATTTGATATTGTGATTACATAATTTAGTTAAAATGCCTTCTAAATTGACAACATGTGAAAGGAGAATTGTTGAAAACTTTGTTGAATGTTCTGGAAAGGGTCAGTCATGCAAATAGGTACAAAATTTTATTCTGGTTAGGCGTGAGTGAGAGTATCATATAATATTAGAAAAACCCTAAAAATGGAAAGAGATTTAGTGTTAAGATTTCTCCACAGATATTCTTAAGTTCTTGTCCCACTTTAAACAGACTGAAACGGGGAACTATTCAGTAGGGCCGTGTTCAAGGTAACGGCCCGGTCCCTCTTCAAATAAGAGGAAAGATTGTATGTTTATCAGTATGAAATGAAAGCAGGATTTTTTTTTTTTTTTTTTTTTTTTTTTTTGTGTGGTACGCGGGCCTCTCACTGTTGTGGCTCCTCCCGTTGCGGAGCACAGGCTCCGGACGCGCAGGCTCAGCGGCCATGGCTCACGGGCCCAGCCGCTCCACAGCTTGTGGGATCCTCGCGGACCGGGGCACGAACCTGTGTCTTCTGCATCGGCAGGCGGACTCTTAACCACTGCACCACCAGGGAAGCCCTGTTTCTTTCATTTTTACTGTAATTTTACCCTTGCTTCAGAAACGCTTACATTTTAGATAATAACCAAAATTGAACAGCAGAGGGCAGAAGATAGCAAACTGTTTCTTTAAGCACACTTTTCTATTCAATTGCAGTCCTGGTAGTTGTGAAATTTTCAAATTTGATTTTATTACTGATCAATTTGAGGTATTTTCTTGAAACAGAGTTTCTAAGTATTAAAAATAAACTGCAGTATTTTTCATTTATTTGCATAACCACTTCTTTCAGCCAATTTAAATTTATCACATTGATATTGACAGTATTCTATGCCTGAAATATGTTATGTAATAAATGTTATAGTAAATTTGAAAAAGTTCCATGAATGATAATATAAGTACAGTGATGCTAATACTGCAGGAGATGTATCTATATATGATGCAAAAGGTACATGCCTTGTGAAAGACACATTAACAGAAAAACAGTTGAATTACAAGTCATGCCTACTAAAATTATTTCCATTTTATACATGAATTATAATTGGTCATTAAACGGTAATACTTGCCTTGAGTTATTACATATTATTTACTAGGAAAGGTGCTTCTATGATTCAGCAAATTCTTATTTTATATTGTTTGTTTTTATAGAATGTAATTCAGTCAATTTTGAGTCCATCTTTTTCCCTCACTTTAAAATTGATTAAGATGAAAATAGTTTTTAAAAAGTCCTCTTTAAAAAAAATTAATTTACATTGACCCATACTTCAACCATGACCAATTCTCCACATTTAACTTTCTCTCTCTCTCTCTTTTCTTTCATTCCTAGTTACTTGGCATGAAGTTGAAGTTTTTCTTGCGGAAAAAAATTGAATGAAGAAAAAATATGGCTGAAAAAAGTATTTTTTATTTTGCCCTGAGCTGTTATTCATTCTTTTATGCATTAAAAATCTTTTAGAGAATAATTCAAATCATTTTGGTGCCTTACATCACAACTGGTGGTTGAATAGATAAGATGTATTTAATTATTGTTTATATTGTAAACTTGGATATATATATTTATTTGTCTTCCTTACCATTTTTATTCTTTTTTAATTTTTTAAAAGGCTAAATGCATTTTTGACTCACAACACCTGTTATATGCAGAGAAGTGTTATTAATGGACTAAAATAAATTCTTGGTGATAAAACTGGGAGGTATTTTTACCTGTAGTATAAAAAACTTAGTAACTGATTACGGATATTTTTACCTCCTGGCTTAGGAAAACATGCCGAAAATCAAAAACAGGGAAAGACCATGATTTGAAATCAGGATTACAGGATTAGAGAGACATAGAGGCCGCTTTGCTCATCTTTCTCATTTTTTTAAAAAAAATTGAGGCCCAACGTGGTTAAGGGTCAAGTATGAGACCCTACAGTCAACAAGGAGGCTGTACGAATGATACTAATGGGACGAGTGCCCAGGAAAGCAGCACGATAGACTAACTCTTGGCGTTCTGACATATTACCAGGCTACGCCTTCCGTATCATGGGCTCCGATCTCCTGCCTTCTGGAAACAGTCACTTGTACTCAGTCGTCCTTGATTTCTTTGTTTAAACCGCAAAAGCCATAGATGGAGTGAGGAATTTCTGCCACAGCAGGTCCCAGGCATCAGTTTGGCAGCCAGTGTGAGGCCCGTAAGTTCCCACGGGGAAGTCCAGGCTTCCATCCTGCCCACCATCCTCCTCCCCACGAACTTCTAATCCCTAGCCTCATCTTTCTTCTCCAGTGGTCTCGAGTTCGCGGGTTCAAAGGGGTGAGAGCTTAGTTTACGTTCTTTGGGCGGTGATATTTTCAAAACTCACGACCAAAACGCGATGGAGCAGCCGGTTTCTAACTCAGTCTCTGGGAAAGGGTGTGCAGCTCAGCGGCCTTTCAAGACTTGCTTCATCTTTTAATTTCTTTATCCTACGAAGCTTTCCTTGAAACGGAGTCTTCTGCTTTCAAGCTGTGTAAAGACAGACTTCTACGGAGCCGAGACTACACATGCCTCTACGACGGGGGGTGGGGCGGGGGGAAGCGGGGGTGAAGTCTGCAGTGAAAGCTGCGAGAGGGACCCGCACGCAGCAGGCTGGGCACAGTGTAAAGATGGGATTTCCATGCAAAGTATTTCAAAGGTTCAGTCTTGATCTTCTCCTGTGCGGCTTTGGCCTTTAAAGATAGACCTCGGGATTTTCCCTGGATCCTGGCTACCTCCCATTTAGCTAAAGTTGACAGTTTTGGAACCCCTCCTCATGGGTGTTTTGTTTGCTCGCTTGCTTTCCTGGTGGATCAGGTGCGGTGGTGGGCAGCGTTTCTCTATTGCTAAGTGGGTTTTACCGGCTCTGGAAGATAAAAATTAGAATTGCTTGTATCGTACGGCAGCAGGGCCTGGTGAGAGAACGCTTCACCGCCAGCAGCACGGAGCCACTCGGCTTCGCACGGCAGCCGGAAACGGGCTTTCCTGCGTCCGGTCCGGGCTGAAGCAGCTCCCGGCGCCGCAGCTGCCGCGGCGGCACAAAGGTAGCGCCGCGCCGCGCAGGCGGGAGCGGGGGCGCTGTCCGCGGTGCTGAAAGGCGAGCGCCGGTGGGCGCGACAGCTCGCGAGACCCGAGGTCTCGCCCGGGGTCCGCGGCGCCCCGGCTCCGAGCCGCGCTCCCAGCTCCGCGCGCGCGACGCCGGGGCGCGCGGGGCGCGCGGGGGGAGGGGCGCCCCGGCCGCCCGCTCGCCGCGATTCGCGCACGCGCGCCGGGCCCGTCTCTGAGACTCGTGTGCGTGCGTGTGTGTGTGTGTGTGTGCGCGCGTGTGTGCGTGTGTGTGTGCGCGCGCGCGCGTGTGAGAGCGGGGAGAGGGAGAAGCGCGCGAGGGTGAGTGTGTGAGTGCATGGGAGGGTGCTGAGTGTGCCGAGGCGCTGGGACCACAGCGGCAGCCTGCTGGAAGCTGCATCCAGCCAGTCTCCGGACTTCGCGAGGGGGACCGGGCGCAGGGCGGCAGCCACCCGCAGGACCTGGGAAATAGGGATTCCTCTGCCACCACGTCGGGTTTCTAGCAGCTCGGTGCTACATTGCTGTCTCAAAATGCAGAGGATCTAATTTGCCGAGGAGAGCGGCCGAAGAAGGAAGAGGAGGAAAAGGGGGAAAAAAAAGAAGGGTATTTTGTGGATGCTCTACTTTTCTTGGAAATGCAAAAGATTATGCATATATCTGTCCTCCTTTCTCCTGTTTTGTGGGGACTGATTTTTGGTGTCTCTTCTAACAGCATACAGATAGGTAGGTACCCTTTGTGCTCTGCTTTTGATTTGTGCATAATTTGGTGGTAATCTTTGTTCACGGTGGACAAATTAATTCATGTCATGTAGACTTATGTCATACCTTGACTGCATTCCAGATTTAAACTGCCTGGAATATATATGTTTTTCTTAAGATGAGGCAAAGGCAGAAGACTATGCCTCTGATACAAGAGAGGGAAAGGGCTTCGCATTAATGACCCCCAGATTTTTATTCCTTCTGCCGTCACAGCATCTTCCGGTTTGTTCAGGTTCTCTAGGGGTTCTGAATGCACAGCTTGTGATCACTAGGAAGGGAGGACATTTCTGGCCACCCACCTTGCCCTCGGGGCCCCCCTGTGCCTTGACCCTCGGCCTAGGATGCTGCCGCCCCCTCCCGCACACGCACACGCACACACACACCGGCTCCCGGGTCCGTGGATGTGTTTATTCGGCCTGCTAGTGTGAACGAGGGGCTCCGGGGCAGTCGGGCGCTAGCGGGCTCCCCTGCTTTTCGCCGGGCGCTGACACTGTCCTCCCGCTTGGTGTTTGTTCTTTGCAGGGGGACTGTTTCCCAGGGGCGCCGATCAGGAATACAGTGCATTTCGGGTAGGGATGGTTCAGTTCTCCACTTCGGAGTTCAGACTGACACCCCACATCGACAATTTGGAGGTAGCCAACAGCTTCGCAGTCACCAATGCTTGTGAGTAAGGAATATTTATGCCCTTTCGGGGGGCCGCACGCGGAGAGCGGGCTGGAGTGTGTGTGTGTGTGTGTGTGTGTGTGTGTGTGTTCCTGCGTGTCAGTGTCGGGGCGCAGTGACTGCACGCGCGCGTGCGTGTGGCAGCGTCGGGGGAAGGTGTCGGCGATCGCGGGGACGCCCGCTGGCTGGGGCCTGGGGTCGGTGAAGAGCCAGCGAAAGGCGGCGGAGAGTGTACGCCCTGGGGCTCGGGTGGGATGGGTGTCGGAGGTGAGGGGGCGCCCTTGGGTGCGGGGCTCCCGGTGTAGCTGGAGTCTTCAAGGCGAGCCCTTCACCCCTGCGCCGCGCGAGCACGCGGTGCCCCGGGGCGCGCCGTCGGGCTGCTGGGTAGACTCCACGGCCCCGGGTTGAAATCCGCAGGCCTCCCTCGGGGTCCCCGTGCGGACCCCGTGACCTGTATGCTCCCCCGAGACGGGACACGTTGTCACAGCGGTCCCGCAGTGCGCTCGGCACCCGAGGCCCCCCGAGGGGCGCGGCGCGGCTGACGCAGGCCGGGGATCGCGGCCGCGGTAGCTACGGCCCGAGCGCAGCGGCGAGCGTGCCCGGGGCGCCGCGGGCCCTCGCCGGCCGGGGCGCTGGTTCGCAGGTCGCGGGGCTCCCGCCGAGGCAGCGGGAGGAGAAGGACCCAAAAGCAGCAGGATGCGCCGAGTTCGGAAGCTGGAGAAGCCGCCGACCAGCCATTTTAGTCTTCGCAGCCTTCCCGCTAGTCCCGGCGCGGCGCGCGGTGTCCGGGGACCGGCCGCGGAGCTCCATCCAGGCCTCAGAGTGCTGGGACCCAAGCAATTAAGTCCCCGCGCGGTTCCGTGGGAAGGCCGGCGGGCCCGCGTCCAGACGCGGCCGCCCCCGGACTCCCTGCCCTCTGCCAGCGGCTGGCATCCTTTCCTGCCGGCTGGGTTGCGGGGACTCTTTTCGGACTTGACGTTCTCAGTGTTTATTGCACAGTTGACAGTCTCGCGGGGGGTCTTGCAGATGGCTTCTCTCCCACTCTGGCTACTTGCAAAGGAGCCAGCGGAACATGACCGCAGAGAAAGCCTGACCGCGGAGTCCCCATGTTAGACAGGCAGCTGGTGGCCGTCCCGCTGCTCCGTGATAAGCCTTAATCATAGAGCCCATGGGTTAGCTTGACTGTAGTGTCAGAAAGAGCATCCACTCGGTTTGAAGCTCCCGTCCACCGAATGAATGAAGGAACGAAACCACTGTCTTTGACCACAGAGCAGGGGTCGTCATCATGGTCCTGTTAGATGCTTAGAAGTCAACTGTTTATGAAAAGCTGTTTAAGAAGATTTCAGTGTTGTGTGTTTTCTTCACATGTTGGTTCTAAGTGAGAAAAGGAACTGGGCATGGTGGGGAGGAGAGAGAGAGAGAGAGAGAGAAAGAGGGAGAGAGGGAAAGAGAGAGAGAGAGGCTTAAGTGGATTTGCAGTTAAAAGAAAAACTCCATAGAAGAATATAATAATATATATCTTGGAAAAAATATATATATATGTATGTATACAAAGAAACCGGCTGTAGTTTAATTTTGAAGGCTTTTATGCTTGACCTGTTTACCTATCAGATTTTGATTATTCATTTTATTTGATATCAGGTTTCCGTTTTTTTTTTCCTGAATTGTGAGTTTGACACACAATTGTTCTAAGTATCTGACTGTATGTAATTGTATACTAGTGTGAAAATGCTGTGGAAAATAATGAACCTAAGGCAAGACTATGATTATTGGAAGGATCTAGATTTTTAAAACAAGGTGAAAAGAATTTGAATATGGTCAATGACAGAGAAGTTCACTCATTGGTGAAAATCATGCTAGGGTCTGGCTGAGAGCACAGGAGATAGGTCCCCTGAAAGCAATGAATATGTCTTCATTCCAAATGCTGAATGACTGTGCTGGGCCTTTGTAAAGACTAAAAAGTAATGGTTAGGTAAGGTTAGGTGACTAGTTTAGGTCCTCAGTCTCAATATTTTTGGATAGATTTATTTAATATAAATTTTATTGAAATAAGATATGCAGGCAGAAACTGTACATATATTAAACACATATATAAATCCATACATTTCCACAGAATGAGTACATCCATGAAATAAGAGATAGATTTCATTAAAAAAACACAATTTAATTTTCTTGACCATAATTCTGAGAAAATGGGAAAATCAGATCTTCATTTTGCACAGATTTTTTTCCTTATAAAATGGAGCTGAAATAAAAAGTTACATGTCTCCATGTCCCCAATTTTCTCCTCCATGGATTATTCTAGGACACTAAAACAAATGATGGTGAGGAACTGAATGCATTTTCAAGTTTCCGACACGGGAATTCAGAGCCATGGTCTCTGCAACTCCCGTGTTATAAGTAGTCTTACTGATTGCTGAGCAGAACTAGCTGAGGCCCTGGTACAGAAGAGAGACTCATTGAATAGAATTTTCTGGAGTTGACATTAACTCATCGACCAGGCACTCAATTTCTTCATTCCTTTGGCAATTTTACAATCTAGAGTTTGCAAAATGAAATGGAGTGTTTGTATCCTTTGTTTTTTCCCAAGAGCAATAGAAAATGTAAAATTAGTTTACCTCTTTTCAGAGAGAGAGAGAGAGATGCTTGTATAAACTACACTCACAAAGTTAGCAGTCAAGAAATGAATGGAGATCTCTAATATCAAATTTATTAAGATAAGTCTTGATCCCTTAAATCATGCTCAAGGCTTTTTCTCCTTAGCCTTTGTTTCCTTGTCTTCTCAGTCGGGGGAATCCATGATTCTTTCCTATATGAAGTGGAAGCAGCAGTGTCAAATATGTTGATAGAAACCCAACCGACTTTCTTCCATTTCGTCCAGAAATCTAAGGAATTCTCTGCTTCTTAACTCCACTATTAAAATGTGTATCATCAATCAGTGTTCATAAAGTAGCTTGTCCTTCCTCAGAATTAAACCATAAAAATCCCATAGGGTGTAAATTTAACCCTAAATGTAACATATAAATTTAATATATTAAGAAAGCAGAGTTGTAAACCTTAATAATATAATTTCAAAATAGAAAAGATATTAGTCTGCTCACTTAGTTGTATTCCTGAGATGGAGGGACTTCTTTGGAACTGCTGAGGCCTATGGGGCTTTCAGGGTCCATCAGGATCCATGGAATGGGTTAAAGTTATGCAAATGAAATGAAGTCATTATATTCTGAACTGGGTAAGTGACTGTGCAGGCTCTGAACTCCCTCCCACTCCCTCTTTCACAGTCACAGTGGGAATAATGGAAGGACCTACTTGTTCCCATTTGTTTCCATGGGTACCTGAGGAAATAAAGACAGATTTCCAATTTCTTACTTTCTCCTTTTATTTTCCCCTCCCTCCCCACTTCCTTTCCTCCTTTCTGATTAGCTAGAGAGCCTACTAAGGTGAGTTTTTTATTTTTTTCCCTGAAGGTTGCTCAAACATAAAACTTCAATATGAGAAAATCCATGAAATCAGAAAAATAAATAAATTAGCATCTGACATTCAACAGTTGAATCAGTAATGGGCCTCAAGAATTCTTTCCTTCCTTCCTTTCCCTGCCCCGCCCCCTTCAGTATTTGCTGAGTGTCTTCTAGATGTCAGAGAATAAATGAATGCTGTTCCTATAGTAATTCATTTTTTCCTAACCTTTCCCCTCAATGCTCTTTCAAATAGTTTTCAAATACTTATTGGCCTGGAGGCCTTTCCTGTGCACTGTCTGCTGGGTGTTGTCTAAGAAGTTTAGTCTGAGGATGTGGAGATATTCTAGTAGTTTTTCTACAAAAGCAATTTATTACAGTAACTCAACATTTCTGTGAAAATAATAAATGTGATATTGGTACATGTGTATACACCACATATTGTGTATAGGTTAACAAAATCAACAGCAGGTTTTAGGCGAATACTACATATGTTTACATTCTAAAAAGTTTTAATAAAGTTTAATGTACTATTTACTAAAACTTTGTTTTAGTAAATTTGTTTTATTTTAAACAAAATAAAACTGTCTAAAAGGGCTATGAACATGAGTATTTGATCATATAGAGCTTTGGAATTAAAAATATTAAATAGTAAATGTCCTCTTCAAAATCTTTCCTATTTTTTACTGAAAGACTTTGACAAATAGCTATTAAGCTATTTAAAAATAATTTAATAGTTTCATATTTCAATTTCATAACAATAAATTATAAAAAATATTAAATTTCAAGAAACAGCAGAAAAAATCTACTTTTCCTCTAAGCCAGCAGATGGAGATGTTGGAGAAATACTGTTCTTTTGTAAAACTGCTGCGCACACTGCCTTTTGAAGCAACGTAAACCCATTCATTTAGAGAGATGGAAGAAATATGTGTAAATGGCATCTATTTTGGAAAAACTCACTTAAAATGATGTGTTTGAAAAATAACTCCGAATTCCTTTTAAAAAGAATGCCTTCGATTTTATTTTTAAAATAGATTATCTTCAATCTTCTTGTGAATTTGATTTGGAAAGAAATTCAGGAACATCATTGATTATAAAAGTTCTTGGACAAGAGAGAATTCTAAAAGTATACTTTTTCCTTGAAGAAAGAATCAAGGCTTTTTAACCTTGACTCTTCAGATCTTATTTATTTACTTATTTTATGAGAATAGAGTTGATTTACAATGTGGTGTTAGTTTCAGGTGTACAGCAAAGCGATTCATATATATATATATATATATATATATATATATATATATATATATATATATAATTTTCCTTTATTGATTACTACAAAATATTGAGTTGAGTTCCCTGTACTATCCAGTAGGTCCTTCAGATATTACTTTAAGGTATATGTCTTATATTGAATTTTAGTCATGAATTATTGAGATTTTGTATCTGTGTTCATCACATAAATTGGTGCTTGCTAAACCTTTATTACACTTTGCATGAATTTGTGTGTGTGTGTTTGTATAGTTATATTATAATTATAGATTGTGAGCAATTATAGATTGGCTGGGCTATCATGTTTTGTCATTTTGTCGAGGTAACTACGAGAGCCTGGAGTTACCCACTTTAATGTATGAAAAAATTTCATAAAAACAGACTCAACTTGGTTGCTCTTAAGCAATTATGAGAATTTGTGGTGTGAAGAAAACTGGGGACAAATGTACCAGAACACACTACCTTACAACCTGGGGTGTAAGTCTTCGATTATAAGCAATTGGAAATTACAAAGAATGAAGTAGCTCTTAATATGTGAGAATAATAATTTATCATTAGATTTTTTTGTAGTTAAGCTTTCATACTCCATGTATATCACAAGAGAATTTCAGAAAAGACATTATATCAAACAGAAATCAAAGAATGGCTTAGGTTGAAATATTCTATTTAGGATGTGAGAAACTGAGTATTTAAATAAAAATTACTGTATGAAACTATAGAAGCTTCATAGTAACAGGAATTTATTTCTGTGCTATTCCTTTTTGAGGTCTTGCAGACTTCAACCTGCTGACTGAAGAGGTTTCCCTTTCATGTCAAGCCTTTAAAGTGATGGGGTCATTGCACCTTGACATTAGGACCATAAAATGATGATTCATGCCAGAGCCCAGATTCTCTTGGAATCTCTTTCAAAAACACTCACACTTTCAGACGTTCTGGAGCACTGACAATGTTAAGGAAGGCTGTAGAGGACCAGTTGTTTCCTGGTTATTCCATCAGGTGTTGCCGTATGGATGACTTTTCAAAGAGCGTGGGGTGTTTTACCTCCTCTTCCTCTGTTCTCCTCCCTTTTAAAAAAAGTTACTGAAAGTGCTTAATCTGCAGAGCAGATGCTATTACAGGAAATAAACTTAAATTGAAATAGATTTTTTTTTTTTTTAGGTAAGCAGAGGATATACTCCACAGAGCTAAAATCTTGTATTAGATTTAAACATTTTATTGGGATGTTAGTGGCCACTGAGTAAATTATATTTTTCTTCTTTAACTGAATTCCACTGAAGATTCCCCAGACATGATTAAAATCCTAGCTCTTTTATTCCGGCAATTTTCATTCACATTTTCTGAGGTTTTCTCTAATGTTCTGAATAACTCATTGCCAAATGTCTTAAGTAACTATGCCTCATCAATACAATAGGAAAATTAGTTGTTGAATTCAAGGTTACCCACGATTTTTTTTCGAATCTCAGAATCACCCACGATTTAAAAATTTCCCCAAGCTAAAAGGTTTCTCAAAGCAGGTTTCACTAATTTGGGAGAAAAATGAATGTGATTCTTACAGAGGTGTCCATTAGTAGTCTAATACTTATTATTTTTGGTTACTATTCAGTTCAAAGTATTTTGTCATTTTTGATAATGTTAATTTATAGAATGAAAGCATTTAAAAATTAACATGGAGAATGAAAACACGCCTTTCTTAATGGCAGGGTCATGCCACTGCTGGCTTTGTGTCCTTCACGATTTTTTATCTATTACACAGACTGCATATAGCAGAATTTCTTGTTATACAATTGTACTTGTTAAAGTCAGAATTTTGCTCTTATGCTACTTTTGGATTTCAGAAGAAACAATTTATTTGGTAAAATCTGCCTCCGATCCTATTTAGATAGAGGTGTGATACATTTTTCATTTTCATCTACAACTTAGGTATGTTCAAAGTTATTATATTTATCTCTAAAGCTACATTGCTCTATGTTAAAATGCTTTGCTGAAATAAATGCTGTTGGGGTGATGCGGAAGCCATGTTGCAGTGGTTAGAATACAGGGATCCTTTCTCAGGGCCCTGAGGACTATGGGTGTGCCCCACTTCCATTTTTGTTTTGGACTTTCCACAAAAAGTGACTGTTCATATACCTTGAATAGCCACAAAATTGTCTTATCTCCCCCCAACCCACCATCCCCAGGATATTATATACCACAATTTTCTGCGAATTCCTTCATTTTTTATTTAAATTTAAAAAAAACTCCAATATTTATTTTATTTTATTTTTAATTAATTTTTACTGGAGTATAGTTGATTTACAATGTTGTGTTAGTTTCTGCTGTACAACAAAGTGAATCAGTTATACATATACATGTATCTACTCTTTTTAAAATTCTTTACCCATATAGGTCATTACAGAGTATTGAGTAGAGTTCCCTGTGCTATACAGTAGGTCCTTATTAGTTATCCTTTTCATATATAGTAGTAGTGTGTATTTGTCATTCCAATCTCCCAATTTATTCCTCCCTACCTCCTTTCCCCCTTGGTAGCAAAAGTTTTACAAAGCAGCGAATTATAAAAATATATATTTTTTAGAGATATTTGAGAATGAGAAATTTATAGACACAGTTTCTTACGGACCAGTTGCTTTAATATTTGCACTAATGGGTGTGATTCTTTTATATGCATGCCTTTTTTTTTCTTTTTTGTATTGGCAGTTTATCCTTAGAATTTGTTTTCCAGTAATTTAGCTATTTTTATCCTATTGATAGTTTGTTTCAGCAAAAATAAAGCCCAACTTGTAATTATAGTTTTATTTTTCATGTTAATTAACATAATATTGCAAAAAATCATCAAAAATGTTTAGTACTAATGTGTAGCTTAAGGTTAAAGACAGTTTTAAAATGTAGAACCTTGACAATTATAAGAGTCTTCAACTGAATAGAACAAGTAGGTTTGGGAGATAAGGGTTCATTATAGAAGGGGATTTATGAGGAGGTAGTTTCTTAGATTGTTTTACTTTTCACCTCAACATGTCTTAAAGAAATGACATATACCCATCACAGTTTTACTATTTAAATTGTTATTCAGAGTTTTACTTTATTGTTTTAGTTATGTTATGTTAATACCTACATTTTTTTCCTGATTTTATTTTAGTATGTACAATGTGAGCCCAAACTGAATTGAATTGAGAAATGCCTGAATTCTAGTTTGTCTACAGTCCTCTAAACAGGGCATCATATTTCTACTGAGCTATTTACCCTGTGTGTAAAGTTAATTTCAAACTATAAATACTATGGTATTCACTTTATGCTGCTCTGATACTTGTACTCTGATCAAATTTCAGTACCTCAGAAGGTGTCCCTTCAATGCAAATATTTTTCGTCTAATCTTTATAAAAACCCAGTGATACTGATTGAAGTGATAGAAATATGTTTATATAAACTGAGTGTATCTATGCTTATTATGAGAACATAGAGAAGTGTTACCTAATTCTTCATCACTACAACATAATATGGCCTTGGCCAATCATTTCTAACTTCAGCATAAAATTAATTGAAGCTCATGTTATATAATTTGATTTAAAAAAAAGGTTTTGTCAGCCCCTAAACCTTTTGCAGCTGATACTAAGGCTTTGCATTAAAATACTCTTTCAGAATTAGTATTCATTTTACATTTTCCCTTGCATAAGTATTGGGTCCACTTCAGTAAGAATATGTCAGCAATATGTGATTATGTATTTTTTTATTGGTTATGCAAGAATAAAGGGATAGAATGAGCATTTTGAAATAATTATTTTCACACCAAAAGGAAAAAAATATCCTTTGTTGTAGATTGAAATTGCAAGATTTCTTAATGTGTCAGAAGGGGACTGTGGACAAACAGGAAAAATTCCAAGAGTCAGTGTAACTTGGTGTACTAGGCAGAGGAGTTGGAATTTGGAACTGGGAATTTTTTTCCTTTTCTCTCTCTTTCTGTTTAAGCTTCTTGTTGACCTGGTGTTTGCTTAGTTTGCATGTCTGCAGTCAGGCTTCTACACTAACATTGAGCTACTATAAAACAGTGAATTCTTATCATAATATTACTTTTGATAGATAGAATTTGTTAGATACTATTAACCACTTCCAGAGGGAGAAAAGAAAGAAAAGAAACATTCTGGATCCCTCATAGGCAAAAACACCACTTTCAGGCACTTTATTATTCTAGGCTGGTAAAAAAGTCGTTCTCGGTAAAACATTGACTGAAAAGTTTCAGAAAACGTTGTAGCTAAAAATATGTAATGTGAAACATACTACTTAGGGTTTTAATTTATGAGAGTCATAATAAACTTTATCTCCTGCTTGGGGTTCCTGAGATGATTTAGCAACTCAACAACTGATAAATGCTAATAGGGCTTATCAGCAGAACACAGAAAAATTTATCTTTTAGTTTGTTATCTGGTGGTGATTTATTCTCCTTTTTTAACATCTAGATAATGGTCCTAACAATCCTAGATATATTTTAAAATATATTAGCATGTCTTACAAGAATATTTAACAAAATTAATGTTAATTCTTGAATGATATGTAGGGTTTTTTGTCATTAAAGTTAGTCACGCAAAAAATTATTGACTAATGAAGTTAGTCACGCAAGCGCAATTTGGGACTGAAACGCAGAACACAATGAGTAGTTTCAATCTGAAGAATAAAGATTGTAAGGTGTAGCGGAATCAGTTTAGTCCATATATTGGGGAATATTGTCATCTACATTTTAGTGGCACTAATTTGGAACATTTTAAACATATTCCTCAAAGGTTTCATGTAAGCTATTTATTGTGAATTGCAGATATTGAAAAGGACTGCCTGTTTTCAATAATCCAGCTACCACAGAAGTAGCTCCTGGATTCTAGAATGGGAGGAGGGCTTCTCTTTAAAAAAAAAGGCTCTCCTCCTCGCAAGAATTTGGCAAGAAAAGTTCTGGAAGTGCCGATCTCCAGCCGTGGTAGGCAAAGTGTGTGTTTGCTAGTTTTTCTAGAGAGATACACTTCAGTTTAGGGCATGAGTTTCTTCTTTATTCATATCTTGTCTTGTGCTTGGGAGGAATTGAAAGATTTCAATCTCATTTTCAGTTTGTGTATGAAATGGAGATATTGAGCTTTGTAATTTCTGAGCACTTTCACAGTTTGTAGCTTTATTCGTTTTATCAGTTTTTAAGTTTTTACTAGTTTACAGTGTTATTATTAATTTCCATCTGGAGAGGAAATTTTTGGAACAGAGGCAACAATTCAGAGGGAATATCGAGGAACAATAGCATTTCAGTTTTTTTCTTTATCTCTCAGGACACAGACAAGTCAAGAATCATCATCTTAATGATAAATGTGCAAGCGTTTTGTCTACAAAAATAAAAGAAGTTGCTTCTTTGCAGTTTGCAGCCATGGTGTCCTGGGACACAGAAGAGCACTAGTTGAGTCTGAACTTGGAACGGAATTCTGGTCCTACTGTTAGATGTGTGACATCAGACAAGTTGTTTAGCGCAGCTAAGTCTCTGTTTCCACCTTTGTAAAAGGGAATCATACATTATAGGATTATTTTGAAAATGGAGAATAGGCGTAAAAGACTGTGTTTTGGCACATCTAAGTGCATGGAAGTTAGCGGGCTTGTTCTCACTTTCTGTGTTGAGATCTTTGGATGGTTTTGATAAGCACTTGTTGACGGCAGAGGAAAATGCATTTCTAGTTTCTTGCTGGAATCTTTTTCTGCTGTTTGTATACCAGGGAAGGACTATTGGGTGACAAAGAAGAGACTAACAAAACAAACCTCATAAGCCCCTTAAAGATATGTTTAGCACACTAAAATAGGAGAATGTTTTTTAAAAGCCAAGATGCTGGAACTCAAGCAGTATCACCATGTCGCATGTCACTTCCGGGAGGATGTTGAACAGTTTGGGCTCTTCATCCCTGGTGGGGCTTTCAAGCACATAATTAAGATAGCTACACACATTGTCTAACTGTACACATTATAGATTCCTCATGGTTTATTTCACCTAGTTACTCAAATTATATTTCTTTAAATGAAAAGCAGATGAGAGAACCCAAGCTTTAGAACCAGACAAATGTGGATTTGAATATGATTAGGAGCTTTATGACACAAAGCGTGTGTTTTTCTCTTTTGTGGGATGAAGCTGTTTCCTCATCATGTCTGATATTGCTATGGGGGGTTGAAATAAGAAAATAAGAGCCTTGATTAGTTTGTCATAAGTGACCCGAATATTCCCTTCTTCCCTGTATCCCAGCCTTTTACTGTGAACTAAACAGTGTGCTTGGAGAGGTGGAGGAAAATAAAATGGAAATTCTTGTCTTCAGAGAGCTTATATATTCGATAGCTTTATATTTATGCATAACTTTTGTCTTCTCAAAACACTTTCCTAGCTGTTTGATCTTCACTGTAGCTCTGTACAGTTTATAGGATAAATGGAATTATTATTATACCCATTTCCAGGTGAGAAAACAAATTGAAGTTGTTCTAAGCAACTCTAAATTTGTGGAGGAACTTCTTTTAGAAAACACATCTTCTGCTTCCTGGGTCAGTTTTTTCACAGTGTCAGAGTGCAACGCAGCCAGTATATTAAAATGAGCAGGTGTTGTTTGAAATTACGGCTCCAACATTTACCAGTTGTAAGACTTTGTATATATCAGTTAAACTTTCTAATCCTGTTTCCTCCTCTGTAAAATGGGGGCTATTATAATACCTGCCTCATGAGGAAATTGTCAGATTCAAATGATAATCATTGCTCCATATAATACAGTGACTGATGCTGCTAATTTCAGTGATTTCCTATCTCCCCGAGTGCATATTAATTATATACACTTAGCTCCATGCTTTTAGAGGCATGGAAGGGAAGTAGCTAAGGAGATCTAACATAGCTCTCTGTGTAATTTTTAAATTAGTAAGCTTCTTTAATACAACCATTTGAGCTAATACTGGAGACTAGGGTTTTATTGTTGTCATTTTTAGAATACTGGTGAATGTGCACATTTATCAAGAATTTTAATGTGTTCTTGATCCCAAAACAGATAAGCAGTAAGAACTAAAAATCATGCATGAGGTAAAAAATGCAGATTTGGGTTATCATTAACTGTGAATATGTAATACTGTTCAGTTATCCGTTCCACCATCAGTACATTTGAGCAAATAGAAATGATGGTGTTATTGCCCATGACAAGGGTGACATTAGACACGGGACTGGCTCCTTATGGCTTCTTCCCTGTGGATCAGTCGTCTGCCTCTTACTGCATCCAAATCCATCACAGGATTCTCTTCTTTCTTTACCTTTCTAAAATTTTAGTAGATACCTGTTTAATGCCAATCTTTTAGGTAATGTCTCAGGTGACAAAGAACAAGATAATGTTTCTGTATTGGAAATTATTCATGGGTGCAGAATTATTTTTATGACAAAAGTAGAAGTAGTTAATCCAGGTCAGCTACATGATTTTCGTATTATTTTAGAATGTATAGTGTACTCATTGTTTCCAGATCATTTATAAATATTATCGTATACCTTGGAACTAGATTTGGATCAAAGTATCTTAAGAGCAGAAATGGTAATTATAAAAATTATGAAGAAAATACAAAAGAAGTAGAAGCTGAAAACTCATTGCTTGCCTACTGACTTAGAATATATTGTTGAAAACTGGGGCAACTAAATGAGGAACTAGTGATATTAACAGTGATGTGAATTGCAGATCTTTTGAAAACAATTTTAATTTTTGAATCAGATTTGGAGATGATAATTTATATTTTATTTTGCAAGATTTTCCTTTTTTTTTTGGCCTCTGCCAAAAGTTCTTCAATTCAGTTTGAAATATCATAGACTGCAGAAATTGCTGGGTAGTTTTATATAAATTAATTTGATGTTGAGTAAATTATTTAATTATTATAAATACTATTTTAGTTTGTTACTGAAGAAGCTGGTTGCAAGTCTTACAATACTGTAATACGGTGTATAAAATATTTAAAATGTTGATGCATATAGCTATTATGAGTAATCTAAGAGACACACCTGGCTAGTTCTCCTGTAATGTTAAAACAGATTTTATATGATCTAAATGATGATAATAGCAGTTTGAAAATTTCAGGTGGCAAAATCTTGATTATCTGAAAAAAGTGGAATCAGTTTTAACATGTAGAAGAAATATATAAAAGTATTAACAATTTGTCAACAATAACATTTAGGTATTGTGGGTGATTTAAAAGCTAAAACATGCAAAACTTAGAATTTAGATTCTTAAGGATTGTGTTTTGAGGTTTAAACATTATGAAGTAAGTAACTCAGTCACGTGGTAATTTTTAAACATTACAAAAGGGGATATAATAGATATTATCTATGTCTTTTCTCCCCTAATTCCGCTTCTCTCAGATAATCACCATCAATGGTTTCCAGAAATACTAGTGTCATAAATACACTGTTCTTTCCGTATCTTGATAATTTGCTATATTAACATAAACTGGAGACCTCTTTTATCTGCACAGTTTCCTCCTTTAGAGTTCCTGCATGGTATTCTGTTGTTATTTAGCCTGTCTTTTGTTGATGACTGTTTCCATCTTTTCCTGACTATATTAATAATGTGTGCCAGTGGGTTTGCAGAATAGATTTCTGTGAGTGGAATGACTGAGTCAAAGGATGTTTGCATTTAAAATTTTGCTACATATTCAAAAAAGGTATGCGACTTACATTCCTACCTAGAGTGTAGGACTATGCCTGCTTTCACCTACTCTTAGGACTAGTGTACAATATTAAACTTGTTTAAGGTTTGCTCTTGCTATTTCACTGCTTAGATTGACAACGATACATTTTGACTGAAGTTAAACGTTCCTCACCACATTATTTGCATTTCTGTGTATGTGTGTGCATGTGCTTGCACTCAGGGGTCTGTTCATAGCTTTGCCTAGTTTTCTCTTGGATTGTGGCTCTATTTATTATTTATCGATACAACATACATGAAAGTAACACCTACTTGTCATGAGTTGCCACTATCTTAGCCAGATTTTTTTTAATTGAAGTATAGCTGATGTACAATGTTGTGTTAAGTTCTGCTGTACAGAAAAGTGATTCAGTTATGCATATATATACATTCTTTTTCTGATTCTTTTCCATGTTGGTATATCACAGGGTATTGAATATAGTTCCCTGTGCTCTGCAGTAGGACCTTGTTGTTTATCCTTTCTATAAATACTAGTTTACATCTGCTAATCCCACACTCCCACTCCATCCCTCCCCAACTGCCCCCTTGGCAACCCCAAGTCTGTTCTCTATGTCTGTAGTTCTTCTTTTAACCTGTTCATGATTTTTTAAAACCATGATTTCTGTTTATAATTCTTAAGAATGCATATATTCTTAAATTTTCTTCAGTCAAATTTAGAAGTGGTTTATTTTATTGCTTCAGGATTTTTGTGCTTTGCTCAGAAAGACTTTCCCACTCAGTGTGGTTTAAAGAAAAAGAACTGCTCATCCTTTTACTTAATACACATCCTATTTTGGTTTCAAGATTTGAAACGTATCTTTCATCTGGATTTATTTGGGATAAATATTAAAATAAGTATACAGCCTTTTCTTTCATAAGGTTAGCCAAATTTCACAGCATATAAAAAAATCCATTTTTTCCTCCTCAATTTAAAATGCCATCAGATATTCTTCTTGTGTAAATAGTTCCTCAGGGATTTAAAAAACAAACAGGAAACTTACACAGAAAATGAAATAAACAAGACTAAAATTCTGTTACAGGCAAAGGAGTCTAAGTACTCCAAGGTACTTATTTCCTGAGTAATGCTGTCCCTATAAATTGTGGTTC
Source organism: Mesoplodon bidens (assembly GCF_964165515.1). NCBI lineage: Eukaryota > Metazoa > Chordata > Mammalia > Artiodactyla > Ziphiidae > Mesoplodon > Mesoplodon bidens. The sequence continues at coordinate 197,821,736 of NC_138176.1, forward strand.
TGTGTCACTGTGGTCTCAGATCAATAAAGAGGATGTCAGACTCTGAAGGTTCACTGAGCCCAGAGGGATAAATAAAGGACTGTGTTATGTTTCTGGCTTGCATTACAGCGCTACTGTCACTTAAATGGACTGCTGGTTTGCCTATTCTTAACCTATATCAAGGCTTAAGTAATGGGTTATGATTATGACTTGGGTTTCAAATGTCCCTTTGAAGATAACTTAGTGTAACAATCCGTATATGTTCACAAATAGAATATTAAAACCAGAGAATGCTGTTCATATGCAATAAAGGTAAAGGAATTCAGATGCTCGTGGTTTTATTAACTTACAGTTTCATCCTCAGTTTGTCTTAAAAACTAGTTATGTAGTCTCTCTAAAGCCAAATATCCAGCTATCTATGGTATAAATCTGATTTAAACTGGAATGCTAAATACAATACTAAATTGTTAATTTCATCAACGAATACTTTCAGTTTGCCTTATGGTGGATGGCATGCACTGTGTATTTTTGGCCAAACATCAGGGAATTTATAAATCTTTAACAACTACATTTTATGGAACTCTGAACTTAATGTGGCCCTGAAGTGCCTTTCCATGATCATTAAAATGGAAAGATTTTAACTTTCTAGATAACAATTTTACAAAATGTATTTCATTTAGTTTCTTTAAGACTCTAGTCATCTGTTTATATTTTAATATCTTTTGGAGAATAGAAAAATGTTACCTGGGTGAACACAAAACAATTACATAGGTAGAACTTCAGTATTAATTGTTTATGCTAATACTTTAAACAAATTAAATATTTTCCTTACATTGGCTTGGTCTCATCCCTTACTCTACTGCTAAAGGCAAAGGAAAGTCAGAAAAAGCCATCTTTCAGAACTAAAGATGATGATGTACCACTAAGGGTGTATGTAATGTAGTTCTGGTCCCACAGTGGAACAGGACAAAGGTGGACTAAACAGACAGATTTTTCTAAAGGACTCCATGGAACACAGACCCTGTTCTCTTTTAAGGGATGACTTCTGCTTTTCTTTTCTTTCTTTTTTTCTTTTTTTTTTTGGCTGTACTTATACTTGTGTCTAAATGGATATTAATATATGTCATAATAATTTTTTGCTTTCATTAAAAAACCTCAATGTTTGAATTAGCTTCCCATTTACTTTTAATTGTCTTTGGCAAATTCAGGTTTCAAAGCACTCTGTAATCATATTGGTCCCTATTTCCATTCATTTTTATTTAGCTCTAAGTTTTCTCAAGGCATTGTACATCATAATGTTTCTCAGGTGAATCTAATTCAGGACACATTTATTTAAATCTTCCTCCAAAATTAACATAAAAACTTTCTAAAGTTCTGATTAGAAAAAATTTCCTAATTATAAAAGTACTTATTAGGTGGAAAACTTGGAAAACACAAAAAGAAAATAAAAAAGAACATTAATTTTACTGAAAAAATAATCACTTGTTAATACTTACCAACGTTCTTTTTTTTTTTTTTTTTTTTTTTTTTGCGGTACGCGGGCCTCTCACTGTTGTGGCCTCTCCCGTTGCAGAGCACAAGCTCCGGATGCACTGGCTCAGCGGCCATGGCTCACGGGCCCAGCCAGTCCGCAGCATGTGGGATCTTCCCGGACCAGGGCACGAACCCATGTCCCCTGAATTGGCAGGCGGATTCTCAACAACTGCGCCACCAGGGAAGCCCAAGAAAAATCTCAAATAAAGAATTTTACCTTACACATAAAGGAACTAGAGAAAGAAGAACAAATAAAACCCAAAGTTAGTAGAGGGAAAGAAATCATAAAGATCAGAATGGAAATAAATGAAATAGAAACAAAGAAAACAGTAGCAAAGATCAATAAAACTAAAAGCTGGTTCTTTGAGAAAATAAACAAAATTGATAAACCATTAGCTGGACTCATCAAGAAAAAGAGGGAGAGGACTCAAATCAATAAATTTAGAAATGAAAGAGGAGAAGTTACAACAGACACTGCAGAAATACAAAGCATCCTAAGAGACTACTACAAGCAACTCTATGCCAGTAAAATGGACAACCTGGAAGATATGGACACATTCTTAGAAAAGTATAACCTTCTAAGACTGAATCAGGAAGAAACAAAATATGAACAGACCAATCACAAGTAATGAAATTGAAACAGTGATTAAAAATCTTCCAACAAACAAAAGTCCACAACCAGATGGCTTCATAGGTGAATTCTATCAAACATTTAGAGAAAGGCTAACACCGGTCATTCTCAAACTCTGCCAAAAAGTTGAAGATGATGGAACACTCACAAACTCATTCTATGATGGTATCAAATCATCACCCTGATACCAAAACCAGACAAAGACACTACAAAAGAAGAAAATTACAGACCAACATCACTGATGAATATAGATGCAAAAATCCTCAACAAAATGCTAGCAAACAGAATCCAACAACACATTAAAAGGATCGTACACCATGATCGAGTGGGATTTATCCCAGGGATGCAAGGATTCATCAATATATGCAAATCAGTCAATGTGATACACCATATTAACAAACAGAAGAATAAAAAGCATATGATCATCTCAATAGATGCAGAAAAAGCTTTTGACAAAATTCAACACCGATTTATGACAAAAACTCTCCAGAAAGTGAGCATAGAGGGAACCTACCTCAACATAATAAAGGCCATATATGACAAACCCACAGCAAACGTCATTCTCAATGGTGAAAACTGAAAGCATTTCCTCTAAGATCAGGAACAACACAAGGATGTCCCCTCTCACCACTGTTATTCAATATAGTTTTGGAAGTCCTAGCAATGGCAATCAGAGAAGAAAAAGAAGTAAATGGAGTACAAATTGGAAAAGAAAAAGTAAAACTGTCACTGTTGCAGATGGCATGATACTATACATAGAGAATCCTAAAGATGCCACCAGAAAACTACTAGAGCTAATCAATGAATTTGGTAAAGTTGCAGGACACCAAATTAATGCACAGAAATCTCTTGCATTCTTATACACTAATGATGAAAAATCTGAAAGAGAAATTAAGGAAATACTCCCATTTACCATTGTAACAAAAAGAATAAAATACCTAGGAATAAACCTACCTAGGGAGACAAAAGACCTATATGCAGAAAACTGTAAGACACTGAAGAAAGAAATTACAGATGATACAAACAGATGGAGAGATATACCATGTTCTTGGATTGGAAGAATCAATATTGTGAAAATGACTATACTACCCAAAGCAATCTAAAGATTCAATGCTATCACTATCAAATTACCAGTGTTATTTTTTACAGAACTAGGACAAAAAATTTTACAATTTGTGTGGAGACACAAAAGACCTCGAATAGTCAAAGTAATTTTGAGAGAAAATAATGGAGCTGTAGGAATCAGAGTCCCTGACTTCACACTATACTACAAAGCTACAGTCATCAAGACAATATGGTACTGGCACAAAAACAGAAATATAGATCAATGGAACAGGATAGAAAGCCCAGAGATAAACCCTTGCACCTATGGTCAACTAATCTCTGACAAAGGAGGCAAGGGTATACAGTGGAGAAAAGACAGTCTCTTCAATAAGTGGTGCTAGGAAAACTGGACAGCTACATACATGTAAATGAAATTAGAACACTCCCTAACACCATACACAAAAATAAACTCAAAATGGATTAAAGACCTAAATGTAAGACTGAACACTATAAAACTCTTAGAGTAAAACATAGGAAGAACACTCTTTGACATAAATCACAGCAAGATCTTTTTTGATCCACCTCCTAGAGAAATGGAAATAAAAACAGAAATAAACTAATGGGACCTAATGAAACTTAAAATCTTTTGCAAAGCAAAGGAAACTACAAACAAGATGAAACGACAATCCTCAGAATGATATTTGCAAACGAATCAATGGACAAAGGATTAATCTCCAAAATATATAAACAGATCATGCAGCTCAATATTAAAAAAAAAAGACCCAATCCAAAAATGGGCAGAAGACCTAAACAGACATTTCTCCAAAGAAGACATACAGATTGCCAAGAAGCACATGAAAAGCTGCTCAGCATCACTAATTATTAGAGAAATGCAAATCAAAACTACAATGAGGTACCACCTCACACCAGTTAGAATGGGCATCATCAGAAAATCTACAAACAACAAATGCTGGAGAGGGTGTGGAGAAAAGGGAATCATTCCACACTGTTAGTGGGAATGTAAATTGATACAGCCACTATGGAGAACAGTATGGAGGTTCCTTAAAAATCTAAAATTAGAGCTACCATATGACACAGCATTCCCACTACTGGGCATATACCCTGAGAACACCATAATTCAAAAAGAGTCATGTACCACAATGTTCATTGCAACACTATTTACAATTGCCAGGACATGGAAGCAACCTAAATGCCCATCAACAGATGACTGGATAAAGAAGATGTGGCACATATATACAATGGAATATTACTTAACCATAAAAAGGAACAAAATTTGGTCATTTGTAGAGATGTGGATGCATCTAGAGACTGTCATACAGAGTAAAGTCAGAAAGAAAAACAAATATCATATATTAACGCATATATGTGGAACCTAGAAAAATGGTACAGATGAACCGGTTTTCAGGGCAGCAATAGAGACACAGATATAGAGAGCAAGTGTGTAGACACCAAGGGGGGAAAGTGGCGGGCAGGTGGTGGTGGTGGGATGAACTGGGAGATTGGGATTGATATGTATACACTGATGTGTATAAAAGATATAACTAATAAGAACCTGCTGTATAAAAAAATAAATAAAAAGAAATTTAAAAATTAAAAAAAGAAAAAGAAACTGTCCTGGGTTTAACCACGTGCACCCTGAAGATGGTCCCAGCCCTGCATCGTTCTCGCAAGGTTGCGTCCTTGAAGGGCTTCTGGGCTGGAAGCACAGTGGGAGGTACAGGCCAAGGACGGGGGTGGGCATAAGGTGCGGCTCCTTCTATGGGTCCAGCTAGAGGCTCAACAGGTGGCCGGTGTCTCTTGATGATCTTCTCCAGCAAGGGAACAGGAAGGGCCTGAACGAGAAAAGACGAGATGTGTGAGCTCTCTCAGGAGGCAAGCAGAGAGCTGGCCAAGCAGCTGGGATTCAGCGGGAGGGAAAGCCTTAAGCCCTGGTTTAACTTATGCATACTCGAGATTCACAGGTACCTTAGGCTGGAAGGTAAACCAAAAGGCAACGCCAAGATCTTATCCCCCTAACGCAGCTTCATCAGAGCAAATGTCCACCGAAATATTCACTGGGAAGGAGCAAATACTATTTCCGCATGCACAGAACCACTTTAGGATGACAGAATAGCTTCATTTGATTGCATCTGGATTTGTCTGTTTTTTGGGGACGGTCACATGTTCAGTATGAATAGAGATGTCCCGAGACAAGTCTTAGGCTGGGTTCTTAGCTCACAGGACCTTGTGGTCTGTGGGTTGTGTATTGTCTGTATAAATAAGGTGACTGACGCGGTCATGAAGTTATAAATCAGGACCTTCAAACTTTGTCCCTGACTTGGTGCAGAAACTCTTTTCTGAGCGATGCATCTGCTGTCTTTGACTTACGCAGTCTTTGTTGTGAGACCCAGGGGATCACAGGCTGACAGGCGTGGCCTTGGGCCACCACGTTTCTCTCCAGCTCCAAGGCTGAGGAAGGGTCAGTTCCTGGCTGTGAGGATGAAAATTCTCCCTGGAGACAGGTCATCGGCTGCGTGAATCCCCTCCACCTTGAAAGCCAGTGTGGAGAGAAACATGCAATTTAACTTGCTCATCTTTTAAAACTTTTAAAAAATGTATTATTTTAATTCAATTTGCTCATCTTTTGATCTGTGCTCATTGCCATGGCAGGAATATTATCTTCTTTGGTAGGAAAAAAGAAAAAAGCTACTTAAAAACCCATAATATCAGGATTGTCAGTTTTCTAAAAGTTTATGTTATGCCCGATTCGTTTCTCTCATGGACAAAAGCAGGTGTCTACACAGAAAATGTGGGTATTTTACCACGGAGATGGTAGCAGGCATGTAGAGTGAGTACACAGATCCTTTAGGGAAGGTGTGCCCCACACGGTTATCCCCAAACTCAGCTATTGCTTTTATTTCCAGGTAATAATTACGGTGGCATCATATACTCAGGGTTTGTTTATGCTGCCAGGTTTAATCTGTGTCCAAGGAGTGAGCTCTGCTTTCCATGTGAAAAAAACCCACTCTGCTCTCTCTTTCTCCTTAGGTGAGTGATAACAGACTTAGAGTCCCATGTCATTCAAAGAAGTAGCATCCCACCCAAGACCCTAAGGCCTCTTGATTCGTATCCTATGTATCTCATTAGGATTTTTACATATTCTGAATGGGTTAGGGACAGGGTCTCCTTGGGGGAACTGTTAAAACCAAACGACTTTGTAAAATGGAGCGATTAGGAAGCTTCTTTGCATTATTAGAAATATGATAAGAGAAATGAAATCCAGCTGTAAAATATCAGGACCTCGGAACCCCAGGATGGATGTCACGCTACATAGCAAAGGCAGTTACTTGTCAGTTTTCAGGGATGCTTTCTAGGGAGAGAGATTTCAAGACCTCTCTTGATAGTCTGTTTCATCGCCCAGTAACTCTTGTTGGGAAGTTCTGCCTTCTGTCTAGTTCAATTTTGTCCTGCTGTAATTTACACATCCTTTATTTTAATCAGCCCTCTCAGGAAGAGACAGAAAGGTCTCTGCTTCCTGATCAGGATATGACTTCCTCTGCCCCAGGGCAGCACATAAACCAGCCTTGTTTTCAGTGTAAGGAACTCAGCCCTTCTCACAGTGCACGAGTTTGTTCTCCGGTTTATTTTTCTTACCATATATGACTGAATTCCAAATTGTTTTACTAAAAAAAAGAGAGAGCGAAAATTGAGGCCTACTAGGTGAAATGATAATAATTTCTAGCTAATTTTGATGATGGTAGAGGCATATATTTGAGACAATTTATGCCATTTTATATTGAATACGTTCCAACATTACACTGAGTTTTGAAAAATGTCATCGTGTGGATGAACGTACATTCAGTAGGTCTCTGATGCTCCCTGATCTTTCTTGTTTGTTTTTACTTCTTTTTTCTTCCCTCATTATTCTTGTGTTTGGTTAGGAATCCTAACTCTGCCACTTGTTAGCCATATGATCTCTCTTGCCCTCAGTAACTTTGCCTGTGAAATTTGACTAAGGTGATTTTGTCTCTATAAAAATAACATGGTAGGTGTATAGAAAGTGCTCAAAAAATGCAAGTTTTCTTCCTGAGTACAGTTCACTTTTTACATGTAATATATGAAATTAATACATGTATTCATAATGAAATATGATTGTTCATCTTTACCCAATTTTTAGTAAAGAATTTTTATGATGTAATCAGGTTACCTCTCTTTCAGTTTCATACTTTAGTGGTAATATCACTGTCTTCAAACGTATAAACCATAGAATGGAAATCAGCGTCATGGAAGTTGGTTTGCTTTTGACAAATTTACTTCGGAGTCTACTCAGGATTTGTTCCACTAAGTGGCTGTGAGCTGCATATCTTGCTAGGTCCTCTATAATATCAAATATTGAAGTGAAGATGAAGTTGTCTACAGTTAATAGGCTCTCTTTTTGTAGTTTTGTGGGGATTTTCACTTCTGGGCTTTGCACCGGTTTTTCTCCTCAGGAAGATTGAGTGGTTATCATTCTTAATCTTCACTGTTTCCTTAAGTGTTTCAGGAAAACATGTTCTCAGACTCTAATATAAAACTCTATGAAGTTTAAATTTTCATTTTTCATTTTCTCTCTACTTTCTCTTTGGATTTCTGTATTCTTATTTAAAAGCTAGTGGTAAAAATTGAAAACTACCCCTTTTTCTAATTATAATTTTCATTTGTATTAATTATGATTTAAGTCATTTTCTTTTCTTGGCTACTCCTTTTATTTTGCCTCACCCAGATAAAGATGAAAATCTGTAACACTTGGGACTTATCAGGTAAGCTTCAGTCATACGGCTGGATGCCCTGTGCTCTTCCGTCATCAGCACGCACTTTCCAGGTGTATGTCCGGTGCCTCTGTGCCAGGTCCTCTGAAGGGAGAAACCTAGAGTCATCTCCTGCCAGCACATAAGACAAAAAGACAAACACACTGAAGATTTGTAAATGGGATACCGTGTGTCCCTACATGCCTGTCATGAGTGGGTCTAGAAGATGCAGAGATCCTTGTGAGGAGCGAAACTGGGGAACAGCCTTGTATTTTGTGTAAATGCGGGGCTGGGAGGAAAGAAGCCACTGGTGCAAGCTTGGCCGCTGGCTTCAGGGCGATTTGGGGAGATCAGGCACCCGCCCTGCCATGAACCCCGGGGAGAAGGCTGAGATCAGAGCTCCCCAACCAAAATGGAGCCCAAGTCCAGCTCTGACTTTAAGGGAATTTCAGCTTTTCAGCCAAGATGACGATGCATGCAGGTGGGTGCAAGGAGGTGGGTTTCGGAGAGTAGAGTTGGTGAAGCAGGCACAGGCAAAGTGGAGTCACCATGCTGACAGCATCTGCTGTTATTGGGAAGAAGCTGTTAGGGTTTGACTCTGGTTTACGGGACAGAGATGCCCCATCTTTGTTTCTATCGTTCTTGCTGGGAAAGCGTCGCATATCAGCTCTGCCTAGTGTATGGCTTCCTATATTCACATCTCTGGGGAATAAATACTCTGCTCTAGTCCATATTGTCTCTTTTCCCTTTCTTCTGAAAATGGTTTCAGTACTTCTTATGCACCAGGCACTGTGTTAAGGGTTAGGAAACTGCCACCAAGGGCTCTGCAATCTCGGGAGGGGCTTTATGAACCTCCAAAGCCATTTCCAAATGTGCACTTGCTGTGCCAGCTCTCCTCCGACTGTTCAAGAGTGTCATGTAACCTAAATATAGACAATTGTTATTTGTCAATCATACTTCAATAACACACACATATATATATGAGCTTGGATACTTCCTCAACACAAAAGCCAAGTTCTCATCCACTTTGCACCCTGGACCATTGTAATTTTCACCGCCCCCCGTGTCTTTAGAACTTCCGAGCTATTTTAGTCACAGTGTGTAATTATAGACTTGTCAGAGCTAGAATAGATTTACTATCACATATTTAGCAATTTTTAACATAAGGAGAAACTCATCCCAGATAAATGAAGCGATTTAGTTAAGGGTAGCACAGCTATTTACAGAAACAGCCAGGATTTGTGTAGAACTTCTGACTCTGAAATTGGTCAGGTGCCTGGCAAAGTGCCTGGTTATAGAAGATGCTCAGTGAATGATGCCTTTATTCACTAGATGCCAATTTGTCCCTGACTAGATTGCAATTTCTTTAAGAATGGAAGGCGCTTTACACTTGCATTGCATATTCTAGAGCCCCAATGCAGAGCTGAGGCAATTGTAGATGGTAAGCATATATTTACTGAATAACTGTAAATGCAGACTTCTTTCTCATTATCTTAATATGCAGGGAGTAGAAATCTTGAAAGAGAATCACCATGTTAGTGTTAAGATCTATTGTCATTGTGTCTTTAGTGTAAAGGAGAATATTTATGTTTCCTGAGCCCTGCAACCAAGCAGTGGTCATGGGCTGTGCCATTACTCTAGTAAAGATGATTATTGATTGTTTATATTGCAGAGAACTGGCTGTTGGGATCTGCAGATATTTTCAAATTTACCATTTATGCAGACACTCCTTAAATTGGAATTAGTGATTATGCATTACCGGGACTGCCAAGAACCATTGCATCCCACAAATCAAAGGAAAATGTCTCCCTTTTTGTTGAGAGATATTTACAGCTCCAAGCTTTAAGTTCAAGGCACAAGTTTAAGTGCTTCAATACTGCATCCCTTGAGCAAAGACATTGTCCCATGGAAAGTAAAATTAGAAGCATGAGACCATATGCAATTAATGTTTCACTTGCTGAAGACGCTTATTGAATTGATATACGTCTGAATTTAAAGCAAATTTAAGCAAATACTTTAGGAGATGAGGGGCTTAGGAAAGAGACTGTCAGGTTGTGCTCTGTGCTGTCACTGAGACTCAGGGAGGTTAATTACTGTATCCTGGGGTGATAGCTGAGCAGGGTTAATTTTCATAATTGAAGAAATGGGATTATCATGGTAGGTCTTTCTTTCTTGCCTGGGAGATGCACGTATTAAATAAACATCTAGAGACCCTTCCTTCTTATTGATTCTACAGTAGGACCAGATCCAGTTTTGAAGATTTCAGTGAGCCCAGTTCCTTCGAATGATTACAAGACACAGATCTATAGAAATCTATAGAGAAGGCAACGATGAGAGATAGAATATAAACACACCTGAGCACCTCCACTCTCAAGTTAAAACCCACCGTTAAATCAAGAACTCCATCTTGCTCCCCAGCAAAAATAACAAATAATGAAAAGGATATGAAGTCATGATGTATAATAAAAGTACCTTCCCCCATCCTTTTACAAAAACCATAATCTTCTTAAGTTATTCCCAAAGTGAAACTCCTTATTGCCTCACGTGCTTTGTGATCCTGGGGACATCTTAGGACATCAGAAAAGGCAAGAGAAAGTGATAAGAGAGAGGGCTTCTGGCCATCCTGCTGTGTTTGCTTTTCTTCTTCCTCCTCCTCTCCTTCTTTTTTGTTTCCTTCTCCTCCATGTTTCTGTCCCACCTTCTAAGTTTTCTTCCTTTCATCTCTTTTCAGGGGGTGAGGAGTGGGAGAAATATAACCTTGGAAATAGAAAACGGAAACCTAATTTCCTCAGTACCCTGGGCTTGATGCTTTATGACACCTACCAAAAACCTTATTTATCTTCCAGTTTTATACTAATCATGTCATTTTAAAGGAAGCAATGCCATAGAAACCAGGAGGGAGAGTGGAACTCATGTCATTGTTACAGAAGATCTGAAGGATCTTGGAAAAGAGACATGCCATGAGAATGTCTTCAAAAGTACTTAAAACCTTTAAAAATACTTTCTGACAGGGTAGATTCCTATAAGAGAAACAATATCACACTAGTATCCTGGGAGGGGCAGGACAAAACCAACAGGGATTTCTAGCTTGTACTTTTTTTTTTTTTTAGAAAATTCCTTTCAGTCCATTCATTCACTCATTTGCTCATTTACAGAATAAAGCTTTTTCCTTGGATTCTGTTCAGTTAAAAACTTCATTTTAGGAGCCACTTTATTCCTCTAGTACTTTTTCTCTTTAATTTTACTTCTTTTTTCTTGGTACTGACAACCCCCTGATGCCCACCAATAATGCTGACATTATGAATGGGTTACAAAGCCAATGAAGATGCTTATCTTTCTAATAAAGAAGAACAAACAGAGATGAAATGTGCTTCCAATAGCACTGCTAACTACAGACACTTTCACAATAAAGTGTCCCTTTTCTAGGATTAGCTTTTGCTTCGTGTCACTGTGGGTACGGAAATTCAGGGGGAAATTGATATCCATTCACTCATTCATTTTAAGATCAGTGTAATCAGTAGTCCGTATTAGGCCAGAAGCCTTATATACTAGTCCAGTGATTCTCCAAGTGTCCTCTGAAGATCCTGGGGATTCTTGAGACCGTATAAGAGGGTCCTTGTAGTCAGAATTATTTTATAATAATGTCAGGACATTGTCTTCCGCTTTGTTAGCTTTGAACTGATGGTACAAAAGCATCCATTACCATGCACCAGGACTGCGGTCCCAGACCCTACTGAGAAGTCACGTATTCATCAGTGTCACATACTCACAAAATAAAGGTTTTTTGTGCAAGACTGTCTCTCATAAAGCAGTAACAATTGTTGATCTTATTGAATCCGAATCCTTAAGTAGACATCTTTTTGTATTCTGTGAAACAAAATGAAAAGTATGTATGAAACAATTAGTTATTTGTTTACTTACTTCATAGGCCGCCTCTTTGCTTGAAGGAGGAATTGACATCCTAGGGTTATTTAGATTTGATTATTTCACCAACATTTTTGGAGAAAGAACAAAGTGAGTCTGTCACGTTAAGGCAAACAACTGACAATTTGGGGTGCCAATGGCAGTATTCAAGCTTTAAGTTAAACATAGGATTTTAGAAAACGTGAATCTGTCACTGTGAGTTTGTCTCCTTCTCAATAATTAAAGGCTTCTCTGAAAAGATGAGATGCAGTATTGAGGAAGGCAACATTCTGATGTTGTATACGGAGATGTAGCAACATCTGAAAGAACTACTTAACTTAGTGAGCACATATTTTCCAAATGACTGATGCATAATATTGCAGAATTATGCATGAGTAAAAGATATACTCAAAGCCCAAGATATATTGATATTAGTAGCTTTTGATGGAAGAGAATATTAAAAATTTCATTTATATGGTTTCAGATTCCCTATAACAGCTATCCTTTAAGAAACTACCTCTCCCCAACTTTTAGTGTGGTTTCAAAGAATAGTATCCACAATTATGTGAAAAGGCTGTCAAAATACTTGCCACTTTTAAAACTACATGTGTATGTGAAGACAGATTTTCTTTTTTTTTCTAGATTTTTTTTTGATGTGGACCAGTTTTAAAGTCTTTATTGAATTTGTTACAGTATTGCTTCTGTTTTATGTTTTGTTTTTTTGGCCATGAGGCCTGTGGGATCTTAGCTCCTCAATCAGGGCTTGAACCCTCACCCACTGCATTGGAAGATGAAGTCTTAACCACTGGTCTTCCAGGGAAATTCCTAGATTTTCTTAATATATGTCCACCAAAGTAAAATACGAGAACCAGCTGTCTTTTTTTGGGGGGAGGGGGTGTTTCTCGGCTTTTATTTTATTATTATTATTTTTTTATGTCCAGCTGCTTCTTTTTTTTTTTTTTAGAGTATAATTGCTTTACAAAGTTGTGTTAGTTTCTGCTGTACAACGAAGTGAATCAGCTCTATGTATACATACATCCCCATATCCCCTCCTCTTGGACCTCCCTCCCACCTCCAGCCCACCATCTAGGTCACCACAGAGCACCGAGCTGAGCTCCCTGTGCTATGCTGCAGGTTCCCACTAGCTATCTATTTTATCTATTTATGGTAGTGTATTTATGTCAATCCTAATCTCCCAATTCATCCCCCCTCCCCTTCCTGCCCCCGTGTCCACGCGTCTTTTCTCTACCTCTACATCACTATTCCTGCCCTGGAACTAGGTTCATCTGTACCATTTTTCTGGATTCCACATACATGTGTTAATATATGATATTTGTTTTTCTCTTGGAGGTTCCTTAAGAAACTAAAATAGAATTACCATATGACCCAGCAATCCCACTACTGGGCATATACTCTGAGAAAACCATAATTTGAAAACAAACATGCACCCCAATATATATAGCAGCACTATTTACAATAGCCAGGACATGGAAGCAACCTAAATGCCCATTGACAGATGAATGGATAAAGAAGATATGGTACATATATACAATAGAATATTACTCAGCCATACAAAGGAATGAAATTGGGACATTTGTAGAGACGTGGATGGACCTAGAATCTGTCATACAGAGTGTCTTTTTTTTTTAAACATTAAAGAGATTTTCACAAATGGAAAGCAGTGCTACTCTTCTAATTCTTTTGGACAATGTAGTTATTTTTCACAAACTATGTTGTTAATATTAGTTTGTGATGGGCTTATTGTTTTAAATTAATTGATAAGTAAATACTTCAAACATCTCTGATTTAATTTAAAATACAGTAAATAGGGACAAGTATAACTCATGTAAAGAAAGGTTTTTCAGGTCCTTGATCATTTTTTATTTATTTATTTATTTATTTATTTATTTATTTATTTTTTAATTAGTTTCTGCTTTATAACAAAGTGAATCAGTCATACATATACATCTGTTCCCACATCCCTTCCCTCATGCATCTCCCTCCCTCCCACCCTCCCCATCCCACCCCTCCAGGCGGTCACATAGCACCAAGCTGATCTCCCTGTGCTCTGCGGCTGCTTCCCACTATCTATCTACCTTACGTTTGGTAGTGTATATATGTCCATGCCTCTCTTTCGCTTTGTCACAGCTCTTGATCATTTTTAAGAGTGTAATACAGTGAGCCCCAAATATTTGATAACTGCGGTCTTGGTCTATGGAGATTTTCTGCCTCTGGAACTTCAAAGCTTGAATTGAAAATGCCATAGAAACCAGAACTTACAAATTGCGAACTTCAAACATTTTGTTTGATCAATCGCTTTCAGAAAAGCTTATTGACATTACTATATTTGGGGAAAATTGCTTCTCTTTAGGGCTCAAAATATTCAGTGAGGCTCAGTTCTTCCTCTTTCTGACCCTGCAAAATTAACCCAGGCAGAGAATTTCATTGACATTTTAAAGCCAGTGCCGAGTTGAGCTCAAAGTCTATTATCCTCCTGCTTTTTTCTCACTGCCTCTGGTAGGAATCCTGCTTTCCCCCCACTTTTAGCGGAAAGCAAAATGTATCTTATGTGGATAATGGGAAAAGCAAAGTAAACATTAGAGAAAAATTATTTTTATCCATTCTTGTAATAGATTTGTCAAATACAAGTAAAAATAAATCGATTTATCCAAAGAGCAGTCTTTTCAGAAATATTTGAAAGTGAAAGTGCACACATATACTTCTGTTTTTTTACACTGGTGGTCATGGGGTTGGACTAAAAATGAGAGGAAATAATGCTTTATTTTTCTGTCCAGAAACTCAAAATACATAAGTGTGATTATACTCTAAGGAAAAAGGATGTGGCTCAGTTAGTGAAGGGAAAAGTTACATTAGTCTATTAATGACTTGGGGACAATTAGAAAATTATTCAGAAAGATAACGTAAGCTCCCCACTTCTTATGTGTACTGTAAAAACATTTAGGAGAATCCATTTATTTTATAGGTATGGAGGTGGTCTGTCTTAGCATGTATCCAAAGAACATGAGCCACAAAGGGAAACAATAGATTTGACAGCAGAAGACTCAAAAATCTTATGTTACTCATTTGAAAAGTGAAAAAAAAATCTGGAAAATGTTTTTAATATATGCAATTAACAAATGATCAATATCCATAGTGTATAATCTTTGTAAAGTGCTCCTACAAATTAATAAGAAAAAGGCAAGCTTTGTTAAACGTCAGGAAATACAATAAGAGGAAGAGATATGTATATCCAGAAAACAAATGAATAATTTGCCAAATTGACAACGTTATAAAGATTGGAGCCATGCAGAGCTGAGGCATGTGAAACAGGCTCTCATGCCCAGTTGGAAGGATATCAAAGTGTCCAAATGTGACATCTAAACTAGCAATTCCACATCTAGTAATTTATTCTTGGGATATTCACATACATGCTCAAAGATGTAAGTAAAGGATGTTCATTGTTTTCAATGGTAAAAATAGTGGTTACCAATAACAAATTAGTGAAGTAAATGATAGCAACTCAACTTGACAGGTTTCTGTGCAGTTGTGAAAGTATTTGTCATTTTATACACAATGAGATAAAAGTATTTTATCATATGCTACATATAAAAATGCTGTGATTCCTTTTATAAAAATATACTCTGTGTGTGTGTGTGTGTGTGTGTGTAATACATGTGTATATGCATTGATCAAATGTCTTTGGAAGGTATACACCAAGAATATCTTCTTATAGTGAGAGCTGCATTGCATCAGTAATGCAGTTATGAGAGATTTTCATTTTCTTTTACCATTTAACTTATCTCTTCTTTTCTTTCCTTTAAAAAAATTTTTTTACAATGAACATGTATTAGTGGTAAATATAATTAGATTGAAGTCTTTTCCTCACCAAACACAATACTTGAATATGGTAGGCTCATTAAATATTAAATTTTTTTAGTGAAATTCAAAGAACATAATCAGTTCACAAAATGGACGCAAGTTAAATCACTGATTTGAGATATAAATTAATTCTTAAATCATGGCCACGCTGGACCTTTGGAGGTTTAGGGAGTAAACTTTCTGTGAACCCCTCTCTCCTTTTAAGTAATTAACTTCTTGAAACTGAAGAGCTGTCCACCACAATCTAGCTGACACTTCCAAACTCTCCCTGTAATACAATGGCGGATGAGTTTATATCTGAAACTAGGAGAAATCACAACTTTTCTTTTATCATGTCTTGATATCTAGAAAGTAGAATGAACTCTGAGATGCATAGAAAGGAAACTGATTGTTCAATCAGGAGAGCCAATTTTGAAGATGCTCTATAAGTTTCTTGATTTCTCTGATTCTTAGAATCATCAGTTATAAAATTGGATGTTTAAATCTATAGGTCATTGTGAGTATTAAGTGAGATATTTCTGTGCAAATATTATTTTTATAGTAGAGTTTTTAAAAACCTTATTATTCTAGTTTTAGTAAAACCATTGAAAAACTAACCCAAGTTGAAAGAAATCATCTATATCATGAAACAAATCATATCTCTGAATAGAATGGCTGTATATAGGAAACATTTGCCCCTCTGTTACCTTGAGATGTAGTTTTACTCTATTGGAAGAAAATTGTGAAAGAACTCAAGGGAAACAAAACAAGGAATTGTCAGATAAAGGTTGGTGTCAAGTAAATGTCAGATAAAAACTAGAGCAGGGCACCAAAACAAAAGTCACACTGTGGTTTAGTTCCATACGTGGAATTGTGATAGTGCCTATGAAGAATGCAAAACTTAAAAAAAGAAAATACATAATTGAGATGGCATGTTCATCGTCTAATTGAATCTTACAATGTATTGAATATTAACACCCTGTGATATAGTATGTAATAAAATATTAACATTTTGACTATTAATATAGGGTGATGAATTTGAAAAATACAGGTCTTGGATTAAGACAGTATGTGAATTACTAAATAATTATAAGCTGGCAGGAGCTACAACTTCAGAGAAGGGAACTGCGGGATAATCTGGAATCTAGACAGTGAGGGGTAGGAAACTGAGCTGGGTCGGGGACAGTATTTAGGATTTAGTTCAGATGCAGATGTTGGAGGGCCTGGAATCGATTGCAGAAATAACAGAGAAATTATCAACAACTCTCCCATTCAGTTAGGAAGCATTTCCTGTTATTTCTGATGAATTTGGGAAAAGGGTTTAATATAATGTCCCTGATAATGATTGTTACCTTCTAAATTTTTAAACATTGTGCCTTACAAATAAATGAATGAATAAAAGTGATAAACTATTAGCCAGGCAGGTGACTAGCATTTAAAGACACACATTTTTTCTTTCTATGTATTCTTTTCTTTAAAAATTGTATTAAAGTATAGTTGATTTATAATGTTGTGTTAATTTCTTCTGTACAGCAAAGTGACTCAGTTATACATATATATATATATATATATATATATATATATATATATATATATTTTTCCATATGCTATGGCATCTTGCTAACTGAACCTCAATATGACTGAATCTTGAAAAGCTCTCAGGGTCCCAGTGGTTCTGAAGCAGAAAGAAATGGAAAGAAATGTTAGAAGATGAAGTGAAGGGGAAGGGAAAAAGCCTTTTAACTGCCTTCATTATGACTGACAAATTTTAGGGCATCAGATTATGGCCTAGGTCCCTGGAATTGGGGAGCTTTCCACCATCTTAGTGAAGCCCCCCTGGACAAGTACGCTTTGCAAGTGATGAACTGGGTTGGTCCAGAAAACCAATGGCTCCATCATTCTATAGGTAGATTACTTCACAGGCCATTTGGTGTTCCAAGGTAATACGAATCTTATGTTCTGTTCATCCTATATCCTGGAGCAGGAACAAAACAAAGTAATTTCAAAGAAGAATGTCATATAATGATTCTGTTTTTCTGTGTGCTTTTTATTTCCATTTTACATGATCTTCCTTGTCCATTTTGTTTACTACTAAGTCTTCCCTTGCCATTGTATTTGGGAGAGTACCAAATATAGATGCGTAGCTCTAACTCCAGTTACTTCACACTTGTGCTTCCAAGGGTCCCTTAAACTTGATTAGAACTTAACAGATTCCAAAAGGAATCCTTATAACCTATTG
Organism: Mesoplodon bidens; assembly: GCF_964165515.1. Lineage (NCBI taxonomy): Eukaryota > Metazoa > Chordata > Mammalia > Artiodactyla > Ziphiidae > Mesoplodon > Mesoplodon bidens. The sequence continues at coordinate 197,839,710 of NC_138176.1, forward strand.
GTTGCAACCACTAAAACTGTACTTTCTTTCCTGTTACTTAACTTAAGATTGTCTTTGATTACAATTATTATTTATGTCCTCTTCTAGCTAATCTCTGACTAATTTAAATACTTGCACAATTTCATCAGTTCTGTCTCCAAATTGGACAATTTCTCCTCATTCCTGCTCTTCCTTTTATGGTCACAAGCTTATGTCAGACTCATGAGAAAAGAGCTCATTGTTTTTGTGTCTGGTCTTTCTTCCTTATGTCTGTTCTACACACTTGACTTATTTTTCTAATGTGCATAGTTGGTCACATCCTAGTCCTTTAGAAAATGGTCTGTGCCTTCCCACTGGAGAGAAATGAGCCTTCTCAGTCCAGATTTCCTAGGGCTTCACCTTCTGGTCTCACCCCTTCACTCCAGAGATCTCTCCTGGACATCCTGTCCTTTGGTCCTATCAGACTACCTACCATTTTTGAATTCATACTGGTAATTACAATATAGATTTGGCTTTGTGTAGTAGAGACCTCCCAACTGTGACTTAGCCCATATAACGGCCCGGATGTAGCTGGTGGAGGGCTGCTATGATGCATCTAACTCCTGAGCCATCTAGGGACCCAGACTCTACAATCTGAAGTCTTTGCCTCTTTCTGCATCACCAAGTGTGACTCAGCACCAGGTCCCCATTTCCAGCAGCAAGAAGGAGAAGGTGAGGAAGATGGGCATGTCTGCACTGAAAACACATCCTGGAATGTGCATGTGTCATTTCCCCTCACTTGTCATTGGCCAGACTTAGTGACACTTAGTCACCTGGCCATACTCATTGCATAGAAGACAATATTTTGGCTCAATCTTGGAGGTCAATAGAAGAATCAGTACAAACTTATATGAGTCGAGGTTCCATTGGAAGGCCTCATTTGGGAGGCTTTGTGAGCATCTTATCTAGGTCTTCATATGGAAGCTTGGAGAAAATACCAACTCTGCATTGTAAGTCGTAAAGCTCTGACGTATCATGTCTTGCCTTCTTTCTGCATCTTTGGTCCTTCTCAAATAACTGTACCTTCTGCTGCGGGATGGACTCTAACTTCAGGTCCAGGTCTGTACCAGTTTCTGTGCCAATCACAGCAAAGGGGCATTGAGAAGACGTTCAGTACTTTCTTCTAAGCCTGTTGAGGAGCTCCCAACAAAGCTGTCATGCTAATTATCTGCAATACCTAGAGGGTGTCGAGAATGACCCATGTGGCTTCTGAGCCATAGTCTAGCCTTTCTCTGAACTTTGCTTCTAATTCTGACCCAGTTCACAGGACTAGGTTCTGTTCTGACCCCCATTTAATTGGCTGCCTTTGTCCTTCCTTCAGACAAATCTCTGGGTCCACGTTGGCCTTTCACTGTCACAGACACAGTATAGTCTTGTTCAGGTCGATCTTCCTCTTTATCCTTCTCTCATTAACCTCTCAAAAAAGGCACAGTACAGAGATACAGAAATGAACATAAATACTCCTTAGGGGAACCTTCCCCTTTATATTTTCCAATCACACTGGTACTTCCAAAATGATTTATCACTAATCAAAGTTATTTATGTAGGAGGAGAAAAAGAAATACACAGTTGAATCCCCAGCAGCAACCTGTACTTTTATAGAAAAGACAGATAATATAACCTGTTATGTATTTATTTATTTAGCCCATGGTAGTTAATGTATGCTTGCTTAAAATGTGACTTTTCTGGTTACCATTTAAGTTTGTCAGGATAAGCTAAGGATAGCAAGATTTCCAGAAACTAGGTCACAGTCTTATACAGTGGCTTTACACTTTGAGTGTAGAAGCATAAAATATACCATAGTAATCTCTTCAATTCAAAGTAGTTGATATTATACCCTTGTTTCTTCCAAGACATTTATTTTTTCTGCTTCTTTCATTCCCTGGTGAATACCCAAAGCAGTAAACGGACACTAATATTTTACTGTGAGGATAACTTTCATATTTGCTCTGTAGAAATTACAAATATTTAGATGGTTTCAAATGAAGTAATTTCTCCTTTTTGGATGTCCCCATTTGGAGAGTTCTCAAGTGTTTTAAGAGTTGACCACACCAAAAAATCCATTTGTATTCTAGTTACTATCTAAAGGATGCAGACTTTGTATATTATAATTTTATTCCATTTTATTGGAATTAATTCAGAAAATATGGCCAACCAGGTGGTATCAAAGGGTTTTGCTATTTGTGAAAACATTAGCATATAAACACATCACAACATATGGTTAAAACTTCATTTACAGGTGTGACAGACAGCCTCTGCATCTTGTTGCCGTAAATCAATTTAATAGTCAGTGTATTGGGTTAGCTGCCTTAGTAGAATTATTCAGCTGTTTTTTAAAAAAGAATATACCCATACAGTATAGATTCAGCGAGCATTTATTATAATTGCAATAAATTCAGTAATTCTGTTGTCTCATTGGAGAGTCGGGAAGGTGAAATTATCTTCTCCAGAGAAGAGTCAAGGTAATAGGTGCTGATCTTTCTGATGGGAATTGCCACTCAAAAATCCTTGAATCATTAACTTTACTTTTTTTTCTAATATTTTCCTGTCTGTGCCTTTTTCCATTCTTGAACTTCACTATTAGTAACAAAAAATCAAAATATTATTGTCACTTTTAGTCGTGAAATATATTAATAAAGGAAGATACAAGAATTTTAGTGACCCCAAATGGAAATATCTGAATGAAATGCCATAAATTCAAGGAGCACTTTAGAAAATGTATCATGTTTTGATTTTTGGGATTGCATGCAGGTTTATGTTTATGAGTTCACAAAAAACTTGATGGGTGATATGTTCGTTTCTTACTGCTGCTGTAATAAATTACTACGAACTTAGTGGTTAAAACATCACAATTTATTATCTTGCAGTCTAGAGGTCAGAAGTCTGAAATAGGTCTCAGTGAGCTGACATCAAGTGTCAGCAGGGCTGCACTCCTCTTTGGAGGCTCTGGCACGGAACCCCCTCCCTTGCCTTGTCTGTCTTCTTGAGGCCACCTGTGTTCCCGGCTCTTGCCCATCTATCCTCGAATCCAGCCATGTCAGGACTTTCTGACATTGCTCTCACATTTTTTAATTATAGCATTCTGGTACTCTCTTGCTTTTGCTTTTTAATCTGACTTTCTGAAATTCTAACCATGCTTTTAACTTGTAAAATTTTACCCAGCTCTGAAGGTCTATGTTTCTATGTTGTTAAAAAAAAAAAAGGGACACTTGTAATCATACTGGGATGCCTGATTAATCCAAAATAATCTCCCTACATCAAAATCAGATGCTTAGCAACCTTACTTCCATCTCCAGTCATAATTCCCCTTTGCCATGCAGAGTAACATATTCTCAGATTCTGGGAATTAGATTATGGAAATCTTCAAGAGACTGGTTTTCTACCTACCAGGGGTGATGGTGACATTAAAAAAGAACAAGGGCTTCCCTGGTGGCGCAGTGGTTGAGAGTCCGCCTGCCGATGCAGGGGACACGGGTTCGTGCCCCGGTCCGGGAAGATCCCACATGCCACGGAGCGTCTAGGCCCGTGAGCCATGGCCGCTGAGCCTGCGCATCCGGAGCCGTGGGAGAGGCCACAACAGTGAGAGGCCCGCGTACCACAAAAAAAAAAAAAAAAAAAAAAAGAACAAGAACTAGGAAAGTGTGAAGGGGAAAAGAAATAGAGTGAGTCAGGAAAGCAGCTTGCTAACCCCAGCTGTTCAGCCAACTAGCAAGGGGGCTCAGAAAAGCTTTTCTTTTCCTTTGTTTCACAGTTTATCATTTCAATAAATAAATACTACTAATAAATAACATTCCCTGCCAGCTCTGATGTCCATTCACTATATGTATTGAGATAATGTATGATCTCATTGAATCCTCAAAGCAATACTACCCCCCTCTGAGATAATCAAATTGAGGCACAGAGAGTTTATGTAACATATTTGGATCACTCAGCAGTAAGTGGAGAGGCAGGATTTAACTCATGAAGTCTAGCCCAACAGCTCAGATTTTAACCATTAGGCTCTACCGCCCTTATTGAAATAGGATAATAATAATCTTTATTTATTCATTAAATCAGTCAATAAATATTAATTAGGCACCTACTGGCAGACTAGAAACCCTGGTAAGCATTGGAAATATGGTGGTAAACAAACAGTTTCTGTCTCTGTGAGCTGGAATATACATGATGAAATCTAGACATTTGCTCCCTGTAATTGACTGTGTAACAAACCAGCCCCAAACTTAGTGGCTTAACAACAATAATTATTTCATTATTCCTCATAATGTTGTAGGTTTACTGATATCAGCTGGGCAGTTCTCCTGCCCCATGTACATTCAGCTGGGCTTCATGGAGCTGAAGAATCTAGGAGGGCTCACTTTTAAGACAGGTGATTGATGCTGGCTGTTGGCTGGGAGCTCACCGTGCAACTCGGGCTTTTAATGCGATGGCTGCGTTCCCAGGGGTATCCCAGGGATGAATGTTCCCAGAGGGGGAGCAGGCCCGGGACTGGCCCAGCATCGGTGGGCACTGGTGGTGTTCAAGAGGAGGATAAATATACTTCAGTCTTTTATGCACAGAGTGACCAAAACGCTGTGCCAACTTGAGGTCCGTGACAGACCAGAACATGGGACTCAAGTGGGCGGATGCTATGAGCTGAGGCTGGGAGAGGGAATCAGTGGTAATCCTGCAAGGGCCTCCCAGGGATTTTCAATTTTAAAATACTAGCAATAGGAAGTCTTTGAACAGTTTTCAACGAGAAAATTTAAGCACAATTCAGAATTAAATTATGGGTAAGATCACTGTGGCTGCAGTATGAACTCCAGGACAGTAATATCGGTGGCTTGGACCAGGCGCTCAGAGATGACGAGAAGGCATATCTGAATGATGTTTAAAAGGCATGATTGACAAGACCTGGTGACTGATTCCATGTGGAATAGAGGGATAGGAAAGTAAGGATGTGCCTCTTGTCCCGAGCAACTTAGAGGGCTGTTTACTGATTAGTTTGCAAGGGGAGATAAGAAGGTTCTGAAGGGATAATAATAAGCACTGCTTGGAACCATTCACTGAACTTCAAGGTGCATGAAACATCCAAGTGAAGTTGTCTATAAGGTACGTGGAAAGATGGCCTGGGGCTCAGGAGCAAAATCTGGGTCGGAGATGGAGATTTTGCAATTTTCTGCATGGATGTAATTGAAGCTATGATTACGGACAAAGGTGCCAAGGAGAGATTGTGGTTTGGGAAGGAAAATATGCTTAAGAAAGATTTCTGAGAAAAACCAACATTTAATGTTCAGAGGGAAGGAGAAAGGTCAAAGGTGATTGAGTAGGAGTAGTTAGTGAGGTAGGGGGAGATGATTAGAAGATGGTGTCATGAAGGGCTAGTAGAGCAGTTTCTAATAGTTTGTACAAGTTCGCCCTGGGATGCTGCCTACAGGTCATGGAGGAGGGAAAATAGTTTTAATACTTCCTTGAATCTTAAGAGTGGCAAAGCAGTGAAAAGCAAAATTGCTAACGCTGGAAAGGATTATTAAAAGCATTTTGTCATTAAAGACCTATCATTTGAAGCTGTTATTCATAACATTCTAATTAACATGAATGACATTTAAAGTCTTGTGTGCTCAACTTTTAAGATATGAGGATGCTTTTGACTTGGAAAACATATGAGTGGTCAGATATTTTTCCTTTTTGAGAATGTTTGATTTAAGAAATGGACGTAGTGCAGTCGTCCTTGAAATTTCTTTGCAATGTCATTTATGACAGCAGAGACTATCTCCAAATCAGATTTTTTAACTTTAGAAACACTTTCTTTTAAATTCTTCTTGACATGGCTGAATAACAAGTTTCTGGATTCCTTTGAAATTTTAGGGCTTTGAAATTGAAACTGTCTCACCTCTTGAAGTTTTTACTTAATGCATTTAAAAGAACTCTGTATGGAAAGTCAAAGTGTTGAAAGGAGAGATGATGAAAGTTTATAAAACTTGGAAGAGAATAAACATGAACTTATTCACCAAATTTCAAAATACATATTATCGTTCGAGGGTGCCCCCCACCCTTGAAGCACAAAGGAAGAGGTTTAGGGCAAATCTAAAGAAATATTATTTTAAACAGTCTGCTTTAAATTAATGAAATATTAACCAAAGAGGTGAGACAACGTGAAAACACAAATAGATTAATTAAAAGGGGTTCATGAATGAGACAGATCTACAGTTTTGAGGTGTTCAAGGTTATAGTGAACGTTTGGCATATGCCTTCATATGGCTTCACAAAAATGTTCCTCCATGTGACTCTCAAGTAGCAAATGATATATGACTTAAGGGGAACCTTGGTCTTTCTGGTATGAGATTGGTATTTCATGTGTTTTCATGTCTTAGAAGTTAATAGCATACATTATTATTGAAATAAGTAAGTCCAGTGCCTGTTTGAGAATCCCTGTTCTATGGCTTACTAACTGTGTGTTCTTGGGCCAATTACTTAAGCCTGGTGTGTTTTAATTTCCTCAGAGTGAAACAGTGAAAATAATAGTATCTACCTTATAATACTCTATGCAATATTAAAATAGATATATTAACATAAGTTAAGAACTTGATGTTTTTCTTATTGTTGGTATTATAGCAAGATGCTATAGTACTGGTTCTGTTGAAATGGCATTTTAAGTAAAACTTAAAGCAATTTTAAATTGAACTCGATAATTCTATATAAGTCACTAGGGGAGAGTATTAATAGTCTAAGAAAATTTCATTTTTAAAAAAATAGTAAAATTTGTTTTGTGAATCATCAGGTTTGTTTTTCCACTATATCATTTAGTGTATAGCCATTTAATTCAGTTTCATTCTACCTATGTGATTATTCAGTTTTAAAGTCTGTGCATCCATGTTTTCCCTAGGATGTAAGTTTCTTTTCTTAGTAATGATTTATTGAAAAATTAGAAAGGAAGAAAATAATTTAAAACCAAGAAAAGAAAACAGTTGTATAAAAGTCACATAAGTAGTTCTTTTCTCTTTTTTGATTTGGAAAATATGGGTATGAGAATGGGTTGGAGAGCATCAGAGGAGTGAAAGTATCCCAAGTGAAACCCCACACACTATATAGATAGGCGTGTGTGTATGCATGTATGTACACACATATGTATACACATACACACATATCAGAGAGGCTGTGGTTTAGTGATGATTGTGTGGGGGGGCGATGGTTCAATTAGGATGTATCCTTTCTCTCTCCACTCCTGCTTGAAGCCATACTCCCATTTCATCTAGTTCCACATGGGGAAGGGGGTGAGAGGAAAAGTGTGGCAGACAGAGAAGCACTGTCAGAATCAAGGAAGATGGGCCAAGATTACATTCCCTCACTTAGAAGAAAGAGAAGGATGAAGTTCAAAGGCATCTGTCCGACCTAAGAATGTAGACAGAAGTTGCGGTAGCTGTCTCTTCAAGTCCCATCTATGCTTGCTTCCAAAAGCAGTTCTGAGTCACAGTCATTTCATCTGAGGGTTGGACTTTGAAGGAACTAAGACATTACCTAGTGGCACCCACTCATTTTATAAATTAGTGAACCTATGCCCCAAAGCTTCAGTAACTTGGCCAAGATCTCCCGTCAGTCACGATCTGAAGCCACCTTGGAATCCTGGGTTCCTGGCTGGCCTGAACTATTGTCACTGTCCCAACCTCTCCAGAGGCTCCGCGTGAAGTTTCAACTGATTTTTTTTTCTTTTCTTAGCAGTAGGTTTATACAGGTCTAGGTGTTTCCATATTGAACAACTATATTATCCTTTAGATATCAAATAAAATATTATTTGATATTTCATTTTTTGAAAAACAGGTATAGTTTACTTAAGCATTTGAAATGTAAACTTAAATGTATCTATTAAATTTCTCATATTAAAAATTTTATTTTTGGCACCTAAAAACTTTATATAATATAGGCACCTTTTCTACTAAAATTGATCTTGTGGGATATATTCTGAGCTTTCCTTTATGCTCATATAAAAGGATCTTGAAAAGTGAGCCCATTAGTTCTTTATAAATGAATTCATATTTTTCTATCTTTTATAATTCAGAATTGCTTTATATTAACTTTAACCATTACCATTGTATTATCATAACTTCATACTAACTTTTACCATTAAAGGTGGCTTTTTAAGAAGCTGTATTTAAGTGTGATTTTGATCAAATTCCTCTTAAAGTTTAAACTCTTTCCATAACTAATTCAAATAGTGCTCCTTTAAATTGAATAACTTTTAAGTTCATGTATGATAACTGGGTTTTCTGAATGAGGGTCAAAGCTCTTTCTGGCTGAGGAGACTTGCTAGGTGAGCTGATTATCAGACTTAGATTCAACTCGTGTTATTGATGATGACGATGGTGGTGATGATTATGATGACTATAGTGATGGTGATCATCACTCTAGTGGTGATGGTGATGATGGTAATGGTGATGATGCTGATGCTGATGATGCTGATGGTGATGATGATGGTGGTGACGGTGGTGATGATGTTGCTGCTGATGATGCTGCTGCTGATGTTGATGATGGTGGTGGTGTTGATGGTGATGGTGGTGATGATGGTGGTGGTGTTGATGGTGATGGTGATGATGATGGTGGTGGTGGTGATGGTGATGCTGCTGCTGCTGGTGATGATGATTATGGTTGTGGTGGTGATGATGCTGATGGTGGTGATGGTGATGATGGTGATGGTGGTGATGGTGGTGATGATGATGGTGATGGTGGTGATGGTGGTGATGGTGATGATGATGATGATGGTGGTGATGGTGGTGACGATGATCGTGGTGATGATGATGATGATGAGCTTTGAGGTAGTGGCTCAGACTGAGACCAAACCCACTGGCTGCCTCCACAGCTGTGCTTTCAGGTTTCTCTCTGGCGTGGGACTCAAGGTGCCCAATTTGTGTTAGAAATATTTGCAGATTAAAAAAACACATCAGGGATGAAGTCCTCTTTTTCTTGATGATTAAGATAACTTAAATAACATTTATTTGCTCATTATTTTATTCACTAATTCAAGATTTTTAAGCCTTTTCTGGCCACCTATTCTAGGCCATTTCCTGTGTTAGGAGTTGGGAATGAAAAAGCAAAATATAGACTCCTTGACTCCAACTCATTATCTGGCTGGAAAGACACACAAGTGGACTGATTATTTGACTATGACACCTTATGTGCACTCTTATGGTAAAAGTAGCATGAGTTGCTATGCAGGGGTGTTGGGACTTGGAGTGGGTGTCAGGAAATAGTTCCGAGGGAAGTGAAGCACTTGGGATCACCTGGAGGACGAATGCGAGTTAGTCTGTAGTGCAGACGGGAGTTGCATGCGTGGGGAATTGGAAGGACTGGTAATTCCATTGGTGGGTAGAAAGAATACCCTACATGATGGGAACTGCAATTTGTTTGTTTGTTTGTTTGTTTTGGATTACTCCCTTTAAAAATGAGCTGTTCGTTTCCATGAGATATTTTTACTTTCAAACACTAATCAAACTTTATAAGTTCAGAAGAGGACATGTTTGATTCATTTTAATGAGACAGACATGTTAGAATATAGGAACGGAAGAGTATTTATAACTGGTTAATACCAGTAGGTTGCTATGTTCTGTTATTGCCAAAAAAAATGCTTTTTGATAATAGAAGGAAGGCTTCTTGGAGTCCTTAATTTTGTTATCTGAAAATGTTAAAAATGTAGATTAAGGAAAATTCAAACTTTCATAACATGGTGGGCCAATCATCTGTGAGCTCTTTTTTGTAAATAGCTTTTTGCTATTTTACATACTTAGACTTCACACCAAGCCTGTGAGGTAGCTAACGTTATTTGCAAATAAGGAACAGAGAGGGACAGGGAGGGTAAATGACTGATCAAAATCAGATAATAATAAATGATAAATTCAGGCATCAAACACAGATTTCTGAGATTTACATTTGGAAATCCTTGATTTCCAAAGTTAAAAACCAACCAAGTAATCATTAGTGATCAGGACTCAACACTGTGCCCTTATATGATCATCTTTATGTTCAATTACAAATTTATTTAGGAGAAATATGGGGCTGAAGATCTTTTTATTAACTTGCTTAATTATTCCATTATTTTTCTAAAATTGGATCAATTAAAGTAACTATGTGAACTCACAATAAGGATAATAGAATTAGCATCTTCCTATTGAGTGCCTATATTTTTTCACCATTTATACACGAGATAATTGAAATTTACTGTTAATAAATACCAAAGCTGGCTTTTTAAGTTTGTCTGACCCTAAAGTGTTTCTCTTACATCATATGTTACACATATGAGTCAAATATAGACTGTTTGAATTGTTATTTGGCTGAAGGTATGGCCACGCTTACAAGTAGCAAAATATTTGGAAGATTAATGCTCTTATTAGTAAGGTATCAAGGAACCATAAAGATTGTTATTTGAAGAGTCAGAGGAAAAGAGACCTTATTGAAATCCTTCAGAATGAAAATAGGAGAAAAGTAAATAGAAAGTGGCACCCAGAGCAACAGCCATCAGGAAAATTTCTGGGTGTCTTGGGAGAAATTAGGCAATAAATAACAGTGATAGGGAAGGCGTGGTATATCAGTGATATGTTACTGCATATACTGCCCTGCAAACAGCTTAATGGCTGAACACAACCATTTTATTTTCACCGTTATGTGGGTGGACTCGGGGTTCTCCAGCTGGTCTTGCCCAGGTTCATGTTAGGGTTTGCATTCTATTCATGAGCTCAGTTGGGATGTCCGCGTTGCCTGGATCTCTGTCCTCCTGTGTGTGTGTATTTTAATTTCAATGAGGACACACTTAAATTCTGCACACGCAGTCTTAGAACAGCATTCCAAGAGAGAATGCGTAAGTGCTTACAGTTCTGTTTGCATTACATTTGCTCATATCCTTATTGATCAAATCAAGTCTCGTGGCCACACCGTGAGTCAAGGAGGGAGGGAGCCCCACAGGGTCATCACTAACAGGAGGCGTGACTTACTGGGATCCATGAGTGTAAAAGTCTATCACAGTCTGCCTTCTGGTCCCAATGATTCATGTGCAAAATATGCTTATCTCCTTTCAAAGCCTTCAAAGTCTCATCCAAGCTCAGTCCTTGATCTCATCATCTGCATCAGATCCATATGCAGCTGCAACTTTTTGGGGACAGCCCTTCTTTATCTAGAGAACTGTGAACTAAAATGGTAACTTACATTTCCTCCCTCTTTGTCCCCTACATACACAGCTGACATCCGTGGTTAGAGGGACAGGATAATCTCAATAATTCAGTTCAATAACAGGATGAGCAAAAGATACCCAGAAGTTACTGGTTCACAGCGCTGCTGAAATCCAGCGGCATATGATCCAGGGGTAGGGAATCTTCCTTAACTGGGTGTTTCTGCTTCCTGGAAGTTTCCTTGATTCACTGCTCTCTGCTGTGCTTGGCTCTGGTCTTCTGGGAACTTGGGTCTGTCTTTCTTTTTTGATAAGTAGTGTTCCATTTTGCAGTTGATAAATTGCTTTCTCAGCCTGTTTATGTCCATAGAAAATTCATTTTGAGTTTCTCCTGTACATTTTAGTCCAAGCGGATTCAACTCCCTTAAACTTTGGTGAACTTTTAATGGATCTGATTGGAGTTCACCTCATGCCCCTAGAGCTTCATCCATAATTTTTTTTCAAAATAAATTTCTTTCTTTCTACAACATCCCTTAACATTATTAAAGGCCTTTTTCTCTCACCGTGAGCATCTACCCTGATAATACCTTAAATCTTCCTGAGATCTTACCAAAGGGTCTTCTAGCAACATTTGTGCTTCAGTCTTTACCCTGAGGCCATTTCTTTCTTTGCCAGGTGGGGACACTGGCAACAGGAAAGTGTACTTTCCAAGCAGCATGTCCTGGCTTTTCTGTGAATTCCACCTGCACATTAAACAGGCCTTTCTCCCGCTTTCTGACCAGTGCCTTCTTATAAGCAACTAAAAGGTACAGAATGACACTTTCACCATTCTGTCTCGAAATATTCTTGGCTAGACTTACAAGTTTATCTGGCACATTTTCAATTTTCCAACTTGTTGCAAGGGACAGTTTTGCCAACGTGTTCACTAACAGAACTCAAGGAAGTCCGTCTTTGCACTGTCCAATAGTGGTTTTCTGCTGCCTTTTGGCCTCTACTAACTGTTGGTTTCCCTTTTCTCCACCCTTCACTCACAGGCTCCTTGCTGATTTTCTAACTCCTGCCCATTTCTCAGACCCCAACTCAATGCTGCATTTTCTAGGCCTTTGTTATGGTAGCACCCTACCTCTAGATGCCAGTTTCTGATTCAGTGCCTACAATCAACTGTCCCCAAACTTAGCAGCTTAAAAGACCACCATTTTCCCCTCTGCAATTCTGTGGGTCGGCTGGGGGTATCTTCGGCTGGCCTTGCTTGGGGTCATCCTATGAGTACAACCCTCTGGAGGCTGAGTCGAGGCTGAGTCCACCAGGATGGCCAAAAGGACTACACCTCTTTCCATGTGGCCTTTCAACCTCCAGGAGGCCAGACTGGACTTCTCAGTGTCAGGACTGTGTCCCAAGAAGGCAAGCTCTAACCTCTGCCTGTGTCCTGTGTGTGGATTTCCTGTTGGGTTAGAAGAGGCAACCACCCGGCCACGCTCGGGGTCAATGTGGAAGGAACTAGTTAAGAGCGTGGATACTGGGAGATGTGATTTCTTGTGGGCACGAGTAACAATCTCCCTTACTACCTATATCGGGAGGCACATTTTCTAGTAATTGGCAAGGAGTAGGCCATTTTCAAAGAAGAGTATCTTCACAGGTAAGTTAGTTTTGAGAAATTACAAGGCTTGGTGATAAGGATGTAGGAAAAGTTGAAGAATGAGGGAAATGGTGGCGGCGGGGTGATGACTTGGATGTTCAAGGGCTGGTGGGAGTTGATGGAGGGTGATACGGGGGTGAGATGAATGGAAATGAGGCAGATGGAGACAAACGAGGGATGCGGGTCTGTGGTTTGGATCCAGGAGGGATGGGAGCTGTGACTTGATTCTGTACCCCTGTGGCAGTGGTAATTTCATTCTGAGGTAGGCTTTGCCTCAGCCAGAAAATATATTACGGAAAATTTATAAAAATTCCAAACAGAATATCTCAGTGAACAGCCCTCCATATGCTGGTACAGGAACAACACTCAGGTTGTTTTCTGGCAAAGTTTACCAACCGCTATCATTGGCCTGGGCCCAGAAAATCTGTGTGATGAGCTGAGACTCAGAAGAGAATGCACTGATTTCACAAAAAGACACTGAAGCAAACTGGGTCAATGATTTTATTCACTTATGTACAGTTTGCTTATATACCTTTAAGGTGCTCCCTTTTACAACCTGAAATATAGGTCAGAAATACTCTAGAAAAACTAGTGTTATAAAAAATACTTTTTCTTTTATTGTGAGCAGTGGGTGTTTAGACCATTGAAATATCTACAACCTAGACTTACTATTTTCCGCAGATGAAAGCTCTAAGGTCCCTGAACCTCTCCCCAGTTATTGTAAGAAGCACTCAGAGGAAATGTTTTTTTTTTTTTAATTTTGAAGTTGAAAAATAACCACAGTTTAATGCCATCCTTGTCATTTTTTTTAACATCTTTATTGGAATATAATTGCTTTACAATGGTGTGTTGGTTTCTGCTGTATAACAAAGTGAATCAGCTATACGTACACATATACCCCCATATCTCTTTTTTGATTTAATTTTGTTTCTGCATAATATAGTGATGAAGGCTAACTAGTTTGGACTCAGCAGACTTTGCAGAACAGTGGAAAGCCCTGGCTGAGGGAAGAGACGGTGCTTTATCTTTCTAGGAGCAGAGGCAAATCTCACTGAATAATCTGAGGCTTAAAATGTTAGGCCCACAGTGAATGGGACAAATACAAAGGAAATTGTGATGATTAATATGCTATTATCTAAGTATTAATTTTTTTGTAATATAGGTACTATAAATATACTAATGCCTTTTTAGTTTAATTAAATAAACTTTTAATGAGCAAAAACAATTTCTTTGGTGCAAAAATCCATCTGAATCACTGGCATTATATGTGCAGGTGGTGCATCTATTATATTTTTGCCAGTTTGATGGTATGTGGAAATAAAACTTTCAAATGTCTTTAATGCTATTTACTGTATTCTAATATTTCTTAAATCTGTGACTTTTGTTTCACATATATAAATTAATTTACCTTCATATTTTTCAGTTTTAACCTTTGATTTTAAAAGTTACTAGAACTTAGAGGGTCTTTTTTTAAAGTAAATTAAGACACTCTCACTAGTATTTTTTTTTTATGGAAAATCAGCCACATCTTCACTTGCAAAAGAGACCTAATAAGGTTTGATCTATTAGGGGCTTCCCTGATGGTGCAGTGGTTAAGAATCCACCTGCCAATACAGGGGACACGGATTGGAGCCCTGGTTCGGGAAGATCCCACATGCCGCAGAGCAACTAAGCCCATGTGCCACAACTACTGAGCCTGTGCTCTAGAGCCCGCGCACCACAACTACTGAAGCCCGCACTCCTAGAGCCCGTGCTCCACAACAAGAGAAGCCACCGCAGTGAGAAGCTCACACACCGCAACGTAGAGTAGCCCCCGCTCGCCGCAACTAGAGAAAGACCACGCAGAGCAACAAAGAGAAAGCCTGTGAGCAGCAATTATTTTAAATAAATAAATTAATTAATTAATTTAAAAAAAGACTCGTTCTATTGTAAGATGAAAGAGATACTAGATACAGAATCCTTTTCCAAAGGTGAAGGTTTAGAGTTGGCATTAATTAATAATCTAGTTTTAAAATAATTAATACCCATTCTTTGATGATGCTAGAGAGTTTTTAATATTGTGGCACCAATATAACAAATTCATATTTAGTAGAAAACAAGATTTCTGGATAAAAGTGGACCTCAGATTTCGCTAACACAAAAGCACGTTGACATCTGTCATTTTAATTTGCAAGTGGAATGACCTGCAGTCACTTGACAAGACATAACTTAGAATTCTTCTGAAGAGCAAGTCTGAGAGAAGTCGGTGTTGCATGAGGAGAACTAGGCCAGCTAGTGTGCTTAATTAAGTAGCCAGCATTTATTTCTTAGCATAGCTTGCTAGTTTCTTTATTGAGGATAAAAAAAAACACTAATTAGGACACTGCAAGTGACATTCAACTCTCTCTACTTAGACTTTAGTGGATTGGCATTTGACACGATGTGTTTTTGGTACCTCATCTGATCCTTAGTGGATTTAGCCTGTTTTTCTTTGTTTTGTTTTACTTGTTTTTTTTTTTTTTTACTATTCCCTGATCTCCAAAGCAACCATTATTCATTTAAATCACTTTACTAAATATATCAGAGCTGCAAAAAATTACACAACAAACTCTAGCAAACATCTTTATACACAGCACCCAGCTCCAGAAATAAAACATTAATACATTTGAAATGCCATGAATCCTCTTCACTATTGCATGCCCTCCATGCAGCTGGTGATGTTTATCATTGCTATACATTTCATTATATTTTTATCGCTCATATGTTTATTCTAAAAGGGTGTATAGTTTTTTTTTTTTTTATGCAAGCAAAGTATCCATGTGCTGTAACTTGGTTTTCTCTTACTCAATAGTATGTTATTTATTTATTTATTTTGTTTTGTTTGTATTTTGTGGTACACTGGCCGCTCACTGTCGTGGCCTCTCCCGTTGCGGAGCACAGGCTCCGGACGCGCAGGCTCAGCAGCCATGGCTCACGGGCCCAGCCGCTCCACGGTATGTGGGATCTTCCCGGACCGGGGCACGAACCCGTGTCCCCTGCATCAGCAGGCGGACTGTCAACCACTGCACCACCAGGGAAGCCCAGCCCTCAATAGTATGTTTTGAGATTTGTATTTGTAGTTTTATACAAAAATAATGACATAAAAATGAAAATAATAGTTTTCCTGCTGTGTATTATTCCATGAGATATACCACAGCATGCACTGGCTCGCTGAGGATGTTTTGGTTGTCTTGGCAAGACAAGCAATGCAGCCACGGCTATTTTACATGTCTCTTCGTGCTCATTTCCCAGCATTTCAGGGCATGTGTCTAGGGAAGGAATCATTGCTGGTGTGTAGTCCTTTAACTCTACAGAATCTTGCTAGATTTTGTCCAAAACGGTTGTATCACTTGGCATGCCTACTATTAGTGTGCAAGTTCTTATTTTTATATATTATCAATTCTTGGTGTCATCGTAATTTTCCGTTTTGCCATATATAAAGGTAACCCAATTGGTTGTAATCAGCATTTCCCTGATTTTCAGTGTGACTGAACATTTTTTCAGTTACTGTATAAGTTTCTGTGTCCTTTTTAAATGCAATGTTTGTTTATATCACACATTTTATATATGTTATACATAAAATGCTTACATAATATGTTAAATATTTTATATTGGGTTATTTTTCTTTTCTTAGTGATTTGTAGTTCTTTATTTAACCAGGATTATAATCCACTTTCACTTATATTGGTTGCAAATATCTTGGCCAATATTGCCTTTTAATTTGCATTATGGTCTTTTTCATATAGATTTTTGTATAAACTCTTAAAATAGTTGAATTTATCAACAATTTCCTTTATGATTTTTGCTTCTTTCATCTTGCTTAAGAAATCCTTTCCTACATTCAGTTCATAAGGATGTGGTCCTATATATTCATCTGTCTTTAAAAGGTTTTATTTTTAGATTTCCTTCTTTAGCCCACCTACAGTGCTTTCTGTGTGTGAGACAGAGCTCTAACTGGAGTTTTTCCTTATGGTTAATCAATTGTCTCAGAAGCTTCTAACTAAAGAGTCTATACTTTCCCCACTTAGCTGATATGTCATTCTTTTTCAATCATTTTCCATATTTTATTGTGTTGGTCTCTTTCTAAGCTCTCTTTACTGATCTCTTGGTCTAATAATAGTTAAAACTGTCTCATATTTTGTTTCATGAACACATCTATCAAAATTTTTACTGGATTTTTTTTGTGTGATTTGGGGCTAGTTATTTAACCACTCTGATTTTCTCATCAATTATTTATCAAAATGATGACAAATTGTGGTGTACATTTTTTTGAGTTAAATAAGTTAGAACAGTGTCATGCATAAAGTAAGTGCTTGATAACAGCTACCTATTACTACAGATGGTTTGGAAGAGGATTTGACATCTTTATGACACTGAGTCTTCTTATCCATAAAATGGTAAATTTTATATGGCTTCATTATTATCTTTTGGTAAAGTTCATAACTTTCTACATACATCTTTTATTAGATTTTTTTTGGTACAGTTATTTCTGTTTTTCAAAGGTTGCATTTAGTAGTTTTATGGGCATTTTTATTTTAGCAAACAAGCCAATATGACTCTAGATTGAAACTTATTTTCTCTCCTTATTTTGAAGGTTTTAATTTACTGTATCCCAGTTTTCCTTGCTGTAGTTGAGATATCTGCTATCATTATGATTCATGTTTCTTTATAGCTGATATTTCCTTTCGGTTTGGTAACTCTCCTTCATCTCTTTTCTTGAATATATTGCAGCTTCAGTCAGTTTTGTGCCAGTTAATTTATTAAGTTAGGTTTTCTTAAAGTTTCAATATATATTTTCATAAATTCTAGAAAAAATTCAGCCATGTCTTTAAATATTGTTGTTACTGACCGGGGTTCATGGCCTCCTTAATCAATAGAAAATGATCAGAGGCCAGATAAGAAATTGAGGCAAGGCTTTATTGGGGCCCTTCCTGCAGCTTGAGAGAGGGAGAACAACTGACAGGTTCCCTTGCTTGCTCACCCACCGAAGGGAGTTGAGCTGCTTCCTCGGGTGACGGTAGGGGTGCGTCCAGAGGTTGGGCCGGAGGTGTGGTCTGCCCACCCCTTAGGTGGTGCTGAGTGCAGGGGGTATTTGCAGGACCTGTTTTTTCTCTTGGCTCTTCAGAAATGGCGGTTGGGTTTTTGGTCTTTTGTATCTTCTTGTCCATAATGTGCCCCAACTATACATGCATGCAGTTATTTTTAGTCCCTTATAGTTTCTTTGTATCCGTCGCTGGAGAAGACGTTTGTCCAGGTGCAAGCACTGCAGCAAAGGGTCCCAGGTCCTAGGTCCCAACCTGTCTCACTGTCTTTCTCTCATCCAATGTATTCTGCCCTAAAATAACTCCAATTTGTTGTTTCTTTTTTTTTTAACATGTATTTTTTTTATTAGTTTCTGCTTTATAACAAAGTGAATCAGTCATACATATACATCTGTTCCCACATCCCTTCCCGCATGCATCTCCCTCCCTTCCACCCTCCCCATCCCACCCCTCCAGGCGGTCACAAAGCACCGAGCTGATCTCCCTGTGCTCTGCGGCTGCTTCCCACTATCTATCTACCTTACGTTTGGTAGTGTATATATGATCACTCCCTAACACCATACACAAAAATAAGCTCAAAATGGATTAAAGACCTAAATGTAAGGCCAGAAACTATCAAACTCTTAGAGGAAAACATAGGCAGAACACTCTATGGCATAAATCACAACAAGATCCTTTTTGACCCACCTCCTAGACAAATGGAAATAAAGACAAAAATAAACACATGGGACCTAATGAAACTTCAAAGCTTTTGCACAGCAAAGGAAACCATAAACAAGACCAAAAGACAACCCTCAGAATGGGAGAAAATATTTGCAAATGAAGCAACTGACAAAGGATTAATCTCCAAAATTTATAAGCAGCTCATGCAGCTCAATAACAATTTGTTGTTTCTTGTGACCTATCTCTTTGCTTGCTCTGATGTTTCTGGGTGATTCTTGGTAAAACTTCTAATTTACTATTTTTTTCCAGTTGATCTAATGTAATGCTTAATCTTTGCATTGGAGTTTTAATTTTAATATTTATATTTATCATTATGGAAATTATATATCTTTCAAATACAACCAACAGTTTCATGGTTTCTTACTTCTTGCTTATATTTAAAATATCCTCTTGTCTTTACTTTTTAGATACTTAAGATTATTTTACATTGCACATATGAAATTAATTTTTGCTGGTTTTTATATGTCTATTGATCCTTGTTCCTGATTGCTTTTTTGGTGTGTGTATATTTTTTCTTTCCTTTTAAAATTTCTCCTTCCTCTTCTTCTCCTTCTTCTTCCTTCCCTTCTTTTTCTTCCTATTCCTCTTCCTCTTCTTTTGCTATTAATCTTTTGGAACCCCAAGGATCCTGGGTTGAGGCTACATTTTTTTAGAGAGGATGGGGATTTTTTTTTTTTTCTGCTTAGCAATTGGAGCTCAAGCCAGAATGACTTTAAATTAATTTCCATGATTGGGTTTTCCCAAATGTAAATGGAAACCATGAAAATGGTGGCTTGTGTGACCTAAGGCTGTGAATGATCAGGGGTGACCTTGCTTTCCCACCCAGAGGAAAGCCACGTAAGAGAAGTTTCTCTGTTTCCTTCCTTTGCTGGCTGGCTGTTCTTTTGCTGCCTTATCCCATGTTCTCACTTTGGGGAGCATCCAAAGCCTTTCTCATTTTCCTAATGAGCCATTAGATCCAGAGTTCTTGGTCACCCTGACAAATCATTGTCCCAAGGCAGACAGTCTTCAATATCCTGCCTAACATTCCTGTCCTATCTCTATTGTTTTGGATGTTTTCTTTCTTGTGGGCTGAGCTCTGCATGTATAACATTATTAGGATGAAAAGAAGAGTTTTTTGGGCTATTGAGCCAGCCAGCTTGCTGAAAATGAAAGTCAACCCAGTATGCTGTAAGAATACTGAAAAAACTCCTAATGCAGTATTAGGACTTATGTTTGGGAATATAAAGAAGCAAAACATTTGCTGCTGTCCCCAGTTTTCGACAATTTCTTATTCTAAAATGAGCAGAGTCATGAAGTCTTGTATTCATAAATGTGAATGTTCTTAGATGTTGAAAAGAGTTTCCAATAATTTAATCTTTAAATTGAAAGGAATCTTTGAAGTCATCTGGTCTCAGCAGCAAAACAAAGATAAAAACAAAGCAACAGCCAAAACTAAGACCTGTTTACCTTTTTTTAGGTACTTACCATTTATCAGACATTGTGCTTAGTACTTTATTTTTCTCTTTAAACGTATTTTTGCCTTTAATTTTATTTTTAAGTCTCAGACAAGAACTTGTCTGACCTCCCGTGGAGCAGCTCTTGGTAGTGACCGAGCACTTTATAACTATGGCCACCAAGTCGTAAAAATGTTACGGGGACTATCTAAGGCTGCCATGGATCATATTCGGTCTGGCTTCAACTTAGTTCTCTGTTTACTGCAATACATATGACCTTAATGGGTGCCAAAATTCTCCTGTGTAGATCTTATTTTATAAGATCTTTTTCAAACTTCAAGGAAGTGGGACTAATTTTTTTCTCATTTAACAATTAATTTAACTTGCTGTTAGAAATAAGGCAGATATTCTCATTCTAGTCTGTATTCAAACATGTGCTTATTTTTTTCCAATAATGATATTGAGGAAATTAGGAACATAACGATGTATCAGAAGGCCTCCACATTTAGTATTTTCTCATGGGGCCTCACATTTCTTCACCCCATATGATATTTTGGGATGTTTTGAGTAAACTTGTGTCTTTTCACTTTGATTGGCTGTTTGGGGTATATTCGTGTGATAACTGGAACATTAAACAGATACAGAAGCAAAATTGAGCCTTGCTAGTTCGGGGGTGGAACGACGAAAAGTCTTCTACTCTAATTTCAATATTTATTTGTTTTTGACATTTACCTTTCTCTGCAGCTTCATTGCTCTTCCAGGTGTGAAGGGGCAGAAAGTAAAGTGGAACTCTGCTTTGACCAATCAAATTTGATTTATAATCAAGTCATTCTGCTTATGAATGTCCTAAAAACTGTCATAAAGAAAAAAGGTCTACCTGAACATAGACTCTTTATAAAAAATATAACTTAAATATGCCCTTTAGGCATTTTCCAGAGTAATGTGGACATAAACAAATAAGGACTTATATAACAAAAAAATTGGCTTGGGTTTTAGTACCTGAGCATTGGTGAATGTAAAGAAAGCCTCTACAAGCATGTCAGTGCCCTAAGCATTATGTTATATTTACAAATATTAAATCACAGGTTACAGTTATCTAGAGGTATCAAATTCATAAGACTTTGCCTAATTATTTGATGTGGATATGGGGATTACATTAGACAGATTCCTGCCATACCCCATTTCATTTTGTGCTGGTTGTAGAAATAGTTAAGAAAATAATAGTGAGATACAAGATTTTTTAAAAGCCCTGGATATCTAGCTAAATTCATATACAAATATGTATCTTCACTTACTTTATGACCCTAGAATTGTTTTCTTGGGTCTTGTTCACAGAAAAGTTACGGTAAAGATAGAAGCTACAAGAATTATAAATATCTATAGATAAAGTTTCTAGGTGGTAAATTTCTGTTTGGAAACATATTAAAGGACAGCCTGTAAGTATGTGCCTGCACACATGCGTGCACACACACACACACACACACTAGATCCTTATATTAAGGATATGTATTAGAATATAGCTTTAAGTAAAAGGCTGGAGAGATTGTTTTCCCTAATATATGTTTCACTTGAAGTATCTGTCACGACTCTGGAATTCATTTTCTCATCTACTGCACTATGTTTCCCAAGGTTTCTTTCTTTTTTTTAAGTAATTAGTTAATTAATTAAATTTTTAAAATTTAAGTATAGTCGATTTACAATGTTGTGTTAGTTTCAGGTGTACAGCACAGTGATTCAGCTATATATATATTATTTTTCAGATTCTTTTCCCTTATAGGTTATTACAAGATATCGAGTAGAGTTCCCTGTGCTATACAGTAGGTCCTGGTTATCTATTTTATATATAGTAGTGTGTATCTGTTACCCACGGACTCCTAATTTACCCCCTTCTGCCCTTTGGTAACCATAAGTTTGTTTTCTGTGCCTGTGCATCTCTTTCTGTGTGTGGAGAAAAAGGAACCCTCCTACACTGCTGGTGGTGGGAATGTAAATTGGTGCAGCCACTATGGAGAACAGTATGGAGGTTCCTTAAAAAACTAAAAATAGAATTACCCTACGATCCAGCAATCCCACTCCTGGGCATATATGTGGAGAAAGCTATAGTTTGAAAAGATACGTGCAACCCCAATGTTCATAGCAGCACTATTTACAGTAGCCAGGAGATGGAAGCAACTAAAATGTCCATCAACAGAGGAATGGATAAAGAAGATGTGGTACATATATACAATGGAATATTACTCAACCATAAACAAGAATGAAATAATGCCATTTGCAGCAACATGAATGGACCTAGAGATTATCATACAAAGTGAAGTAAGTCAGACAAAGACAAATATCATGTGATATCACTTATACGTGGAATCTAAGAAAAAAATGATACAAATGAACTTATTTACAAACCCTCCCAAGGTTTCTTGAGTGACATTTTCTGTTTAGTTGCAAACAATTTGGGCTCAAATTCTGGCTCCACAACCACTGGCTGTATGAACTTGGGAAGCTTAACTTCACTGCCTGTCAGTTGTTGTTGTTGGGAGGATTAAATGACTTGGTATAGTCAGCCCAGCCCTAAGAAGAATTCCTGGCATTTCATATTTTGGCTAAGTTTTAGCTGTTACTTCAAAGAGAGATCAGGTTCACTGTACTTATTTCCAAGCTTTTCCTTTCCTCAAAATTAAAGTGTAGATTCTGGTTATAGAATGATATAACGATAACACACAATATAGCACACCAATTTACCTTAAGGGAAATTTCATTTTATGAAAAATACTATATAATTTCACAGATAATTTGGCCACATTTTATCACATTAGCATGTGATTGCATTTGTTCCTATGCCTGTTTGTGATTCTTTGAGAGCATGAAGTGTGTTGGGTAAAAGAAAGTTATATTTACATACACGTGTAGCTGCTTCATCAATATTCATATCATCTTCGATGCTCTGCAAGATTAGCATTCATAAAACACCAGCCTTGGCTGAATACGTCATTGCTTTCTACTGGTAATACCCCCGAAAGAACAATTTCATAGGCATAGGCTAGCAGTTTTGTGTATATACTTGTTCAGAGGGTATGCCTTAGTTTTCTTCAGTTTGGTGCTAATACTTACTTTGTATTGTTCCCATTGATAAAAGACCCATTATCATCCTTACTGAAGTATGAATACACTGTAGCTTTGTTTTTGACACGTTCTGAAAGCAGAACATACTCTTTGGTTCCTTGAGAAACTATTTGAGGAGTTCTGTTCTCCCAAGCTTGTTTGCTTCCCCAGCATAATCCACTAGGGGTCTGGCAACTCTCCAGGAGCTCTGAAAAAGGAGAGCAGACAAACTGAGTAGTTCACATTTCAGTAGAGATTTTTGCTTCTGCTTTGTGTTTTCACCATTTGCATTCAATTTAGCCACCTAAAAATTGCCAGTCTTCTGTTTATGCTGTGATTTAGGTACAGAGTTTCACATGTGCTCTAGAACAAGACATCCACTCATTGAGATAGCTTTGAAATGAAGACTTTAACTGAATTCATATGTACCTATTTTCAGTAATCATATGCAGCTGAAATAACTTATGCTGTAAAGCACAAGATATATACAATATTAATATTTTCCTTGCAGTTAGCTACTCATTTATATTTTTCAGCTTCATCTTTCATAGAAATTAAATAGTTATTGCCATACTAACTTACACTGAGCTCTCGTGCTCTCTTCCAAAATGCCTTTTTTCAGCTCTTCATTTGTTGTCCACTTCCTTTCATCCCTCTGAATAGTTTTACTTCATCTTCTGGCCTTTACTAGTGGAGATTTATTGCTTGGCCAATTATTTTTTCCTTGGCCTTGTTGCACCTATGGTGTGCTGGGACTAAGGTATGAATAACTATAGAACCATATTGATAATGACTAAATATTGATGTCATGTAACTTGCATTATATTCCCTCCAATTTTTTTTTTCATTCTCTATGGACCATACAGTAAAGTGAAGTGGAAAGGTGGAACAGTTATTCACACAAAATATAGACTTCTATAAAACCATTATATTATGGGAAAGGAAGAATTATGGACTGTAAAAAGAGTTTAATTATATACATTGATCAAATATACCAGATAGTTATTCAAATTCTCATTCAATTTTCATTGCATGGAAACCTGATTAATGGTATACTTTTCAATTTATTATTATTTTTAGAAATATAATAGAAATACAAACTAAGGATAAATGATTTCTCCAAGAAGAATGGTCCAAAGGTGAGTTGAGTAAAATTTTTACCCCAAAATGTTTTTTCCACATAGAAGAATCCAAGAAAATCAAACAAAAGCTCACAGAACTGTTCAGAGAGTTCCATAACATCACTAGATATAAAGGTATCATTTTAAAGTCAATAGATTTTTAAGGCCACTAGTAATACCTAAAATATAAACTATGAAGAACAAAATTCTGATAACAATAGTAATAATAATAATAAAGCTACAAAGTAACTAGGGATAAACCTAATAGGAAGTATGTAAGGTATGAATAAAACTGTAAAACTTTACTGAAAATCATAAACAGTTCTGAGTCAATAGAGGTTGGCTATAAAGTTAATGTAGTAAATGTTCATCTTTGCCAGTTAATTTTCATTTCAATCCAAGCCTAACCAAAATTTGAAAAAAAGAAATATAAATCGATAGGTAGGAAAGCTTTGCAAAATAACATTGAAAGCAATAGTAATTTCCAAAAAGGTGTCGTAATTAAAATGCGTGTTTTTGTCTTCAGAAATGGACCCCAGCACATAGAGAAGCTTAGAGTATGATAAAGGTAGAGAACAAACATATGGACACCAAGGGGGGAAAGTGGCGGAGTGGTGGTGATGGGATGAACTGGGAGATTGGGATTGACATATATACACTAATATGTATAAAATGGATGACTAATAAGAACCTGCTGTATAAAAATAAATAAATAAAATTCAAAAATTCAAAAAAAAATGACAAAAAATATTAAAATTAAGAGGAAATAAATGATTAAATTAAAGGGTTTAGAAAATTGAATATTTATGTGGAAACAAAGTTGGAGTTCTCCCTTGCATAAAATCCAAATATTAGAAGAATATTAGAAGAATTTATTATAAAAAGGATAATTATGAAATCAAAGATAAAAAACATTTTGAAAACCTTAGGATGAGAAATCCTTACTACACAAGACAAAAAATCTAGGAGTCATCAAAGAAAAGACTGAGAATTTGGTTACAAATTTCATTATAAACAAAGTGAAAGATGAAAGGAAAAGGAAGAAAAACTATGAACTTAACATATAAAGAGGATTAAACATAAAATTTAAATGGCAAACTAATAGGAAAAAATGTGCAAAATATAGGAATAGTTAAGAAAGGAAAATATAAAAATAGATGCACTTTCTTACAAATAATGATGGAAACCCAAACTTTTCTGTTTACCAGTAAGAAGTACAGTGTCTAAAAGTACAAGCTTTGGGCTTCCCAGGTGGCGCAGTGGTTGAGAGTCCTCCTGCCGATGCAGGGGACACGGGTTCGTGCCCTGGTCCAAGAAGATCCCACATGCCGCGGAGCGGCTGGGCCCGTGAGCAATGGCCACTGAGCCTGCACGTCCAGAGCCTGTGCTCTGCAATGGGAGAGGCCACAATAGTGAGAGGCCCGCGTACCACAAAAAAAAAAAAAAAAAAATACAAGCTCTGCGGTCAGGCTCCATGGGTTTGACAGCCCCTCCATCATTTTCTAGAGGTGTTATCTTAGAAAATTAGTTATTTTCAAGTTTTTTCATCTGTAAAATGAGGATATATTAGGATATTCTGAATTTTAAAAGAGTTAATACATGAAAAAAAAAACTTGAGTAATGCCTTTTACCACGTGTACAAAAATATAAGTTGTCATTATTAAAGCAACAATGAAATGCTATTTTTACGCTTTCCATTAGTAAAAGTTATAAGGTGAAACACATCCACTCTGAGTGAAGAACACCAAAAAGAAAAAAAAAAAGGAATTGATCTTATTTTGATGGGGTGTGAATTGGTACACTATATTTGGGTGATAATTTGATAGCAAGGAGAACATTTTACCCAATATTACCTTCAAGCAAGCATTTCCAATTTTAATCATCTGTTCTGCAGAAATACTAGCACAAGTGCACAAAGTTGCACGTACTGACATGTTTGCTGCAGCCTTGTTTGCAGTAGCGAAAATTCATGACAGTCTAAGTATACCAAGTTAGAGAATGTTAATGAAATGATGATGCATCCAAGCCAGGGAATACTAAGTAGTGGTTTAAAAGAATGAACCAAGTCTCTACCAGCACAGCAATTTCTCTGTCAAATGTCAAAGCAAGTCACAAGACAATTGCCCTATGGTCTCATTAATCAAAAACATAACACAAACTGTAACAAACAAACAAAATAAACTCTAATTGGAACTACAAATGTGGACATGTACCAGCCAAATGACTGCCAGCAGGGGTTGCTTCTGGGAAACATAGAGAGTGAAGGGAAATGATAACCTTTTAATGAATATACTTTTCAAATTTGTGTGAGTTCATTCTTGTTGTTTTTCAGTTACATTTCATTTATGTTATTAAGATAAATGGATAGATTGGGAGTTTGGGATTGACATGCACACACTGCTATATTTAGAAAAGATAACCAACAAGGACCTACTGTATAGCCCTGGGAACTCTGCTCAATACTTTGTAATAACCTTACTGGGAAATTAATTTGAAAAAGAATAGATACCTGTGTATGTATAACTGATTCACTTTGCTGTGCACCTGAAACTAGCCCATCGCTGTAAATCAACCGTAGTGCAATATAAAATAAAAGTTAAAAAAAGATAAATCGGAGGACCAGAATATCAGTAAGTTACTAATCCTTTCTCGAGGGAACTCTTCACACCATCAGCTCTATCCTTGTTCCTCTTATCTATAGGGGTGTATCAGTGAAGCAGGCAGACCCTTTGCACACCATCAGAGCCAAATGCCATGCTTACTCACCAAGGCCTAAGTCCTAATTGTGCCAGGACCAATGCACTGAAAATGAGTCCACTGTGCTGATGTTATTTCCTCCAGGGACTTAGCACTGTGGGGATTTTCAGAGTGTTTCTTAATACATTTATAAAATTGCTCATTATATGATGTCCAAAAATGTTTCTTCTTTTAATACAGTAAGTCCCCTACATACGAACCTTCAAGTTGAGAACTTTCAAAGATGTGAACGTGTGTGTGCATGTCCAGTCACGTAAGTTAGTTCACATGTCTGGCGTACATTGTCACGTGTGTGCAGCCTCTACAAGTGGTTGTGCCTTTGTGTACTTTTCTGTACAGACTGTATAGAGTACAGTAGCACAGTATCTTTATTTCAAGATCAGGATGTCTGGAAGCAAGTGTAAAAGCAGCAGTGATGTAGCTGGTACTGCTAAAAAGTGCCAGGAATTGGGGGACGAGAGAAAGGATGAAGAGAGACAAGAGGAAGAAGTAACTGAAGAACTGAAGAGATTCACGACACAGAAAATGTCAAGGGGATTTTCTTTATTTGAGGAAGCACTGTTAGTTTTTGAGGCAGAGGACCTGAAGGTAGAACGGTACATGAAGGTCACAGCATCTTTTCCGCATGCAATCCGGTGCTACCATGTTATCTATGATGAGAAAAAAAGAGCTGCTACCCAGACATCACTGGATCATTTTTTCAAGAGGGTAAATAGAACTGAATCCAGCAAGGAACCAGAACCTGTGCCATCAACGTCAGGCATGAGTGACATTGCAGTTTGCCCTCCGTCTCCTGTTGCTGACAATCCTTCAGCTCTACCATCTCCCACCTCCTCTCCCTCCTCCAGTCAGTAACTCTTCTTGTCTGTTCACTCCATGCCAGCCCTGGATGCCAGCTGTTGTGCTGTACTACTGTACTTTTCAAGGTGCTTTACTGTAAGATTAAAAATGTTTTCTATTTTTTGTTTTTTTTGTATTATTTGTGTGAAAAGTATTATAAACCTATTCCAGTACAGTACTAGATAGCCGATTCTGTTCATTGGTCACCTAGGCTAACTTGGTTTGATTTATGAACAAATTGGTCTTATGAACGTGCTCTCAGAATGGAACTCGGTTGTATGTAAGGGACTTACTATAAACTTATATGGGTTAATGCATAAGTGCTGAGGCATTATAGG
Organism: Mesoplodon bidens; assembly: GCF_964165515.1. NCBI lineage: Eukaryota > Metazoa > Chordata > Mammalia > Artiodactyla > Ziphiidae > Mesoplodon > Mesoplodon bidens. Next base: position 197,867,863 of record NC_138176.1, read on the forward strand.
TAGAAATCCTGCTGCTTACCAACAAATAAGCTGAGCAAGAAGGTTCATGAAAGCCTCAGAAACTCTGAGCCATTCACAGCCAAGAGGGATATCAGATCCAATGTGAGAGCATGCAGGCAAATAAGGCTATAAAGCTCAGGCATTTTTTGGCATGTGACTCAAAAAAATTAAGTAGAAATTCTTCTCATTTTTCAATTTTAAAAATTTTCAATTTTTAAGAAGTGTTTATATTTACTCAATTATTCTTCAATCATATTTTTAAACATAAGTTTTGATCACAAAAGTCAACATGCTTATTTGTGCTGAAATATCAAATCTGTATCTGGTAAAAATAAGGTCCTTCGATTTTATACATTTTAATTGCAATCAGGTAGTAGAATTTTTTCAAGCATCATGATCAAGAGTGGCTGTGGAGCTGAGGATGTCCCTGGTATGCTAAAGGTACAGATAAACATGAAGTAGAAAAGTTAAAAAAAAAAAACAGAAGAGGAAAGCTGACAAGTGGAAAGGAGAAAAATTTTAAAAGAAGGAAGATAAAAAGGAAAAACGACTAATGAAACATGCAGAAAGTGGCAGAATTCGTCTGAGAAAATGTATTGCATCTCCCACACTCATTTTCCATGAGTAAGGATGTGATGAATAATAAACACACATCACCTGACATGTTGTATAATTTCCCTCTTTGAGGTTTGGCCACACGGGCCCAAGTTTGAGCTCCGGGAGATCTCTGAGGGCACCGAGACGTTTGAAAGCTGCAGTCTTCCATGAACACAGAGCTGGCTGGTGTCATCACTGGATTTGGAAGCCAGGCCTCCAGACATTGCGGCTGGCACACTTTACCCACCACACTCAAGTCGAATCAGAGCACACAGTGCCCAGAACTTACCCAGAGCTTAAGTCAGGCAAGAACTTTCAGAGGATAGAACTAATGTGTATTTATGAGGAGGATATACACGTCCAGGGGATGAAGAATGGCACTACCTTTTGTGAAACAGCGTGTTACCTAAGCAGAAATGATTCTCTTTCATTTACGCGTCCAGAACCCATCGTTAAAATTCACTTGAGAGTTATTGCCTATTGCTGCCAGTTCTCCTGTTGCCTGCTTTCCCAAGATGATGGATGAAGCCAGAATAAATGTTATAGATTTTTTTCAAGCGGCATATAATGTGAGCTACGGCAGTAAACTTGTGACATTTCACCCCATTCAGCAAACATGGCACGCAGGTCAGGAAGGGTAAATGTTAGTTAGAGGGGAAGAAAAATGTATTATCACATCTTCCTAGTTCTCTGTTACTGAGTGAGGCTGCTGCATCCCATTTGGTATCTGTAGGAAAAATGGGATAAAAATGCATGCAAAGGAGAAGTGATCTCTCATAGTAATGATTCGTGGCAGGGCTATAGGGAAAGTCATCAGTGAGGCGATTTATAGAAGATGTCGTTGTGCGTGTTTATTATTCTTCGCATTGTCTTTGAATCAGTGAGTGTTTCAGGCACTCCCTGCAAACTGCGCGTCTATGCCAGGAACTGTGCTGGCCCCTGGGAGACAGGAGCGGATGAGCAGAGGGTCGGCTTTTAAAGAGAGGAGCGTTTTAGGAGAGATGCTGAACAATCAGCTGTGGAGAGTGAGATCCTTCTGTCACTTGATGGGAAAAGAAGGTGCCTCAGTAGATATGTAAACTTTTAAATAATAGCCTCTAATAGAGAGTATATAGTTTTACTCCATTTCATTATGAGAACAGGGTATTGATTTACTTACATTTTCCAAATATGAGAGAATGACAGTTCTGTTTTTCACATTCTCCCAGATTTTTATATGGAAACCAAATGTTCCAAATCCCATATGTTCCAACAGTTGCATTTTTTTTAAGGATTAAATGTTGCTTACGATAAGTTTTCAGGCTTGAACAATTCCATTGCATTATATAAATAAGACATTCGAGATTGTGAGAATCCCTGAGGATATTTTCAAGGACAAAATATGTTACTGGATGCCTGTCCAAGACAAAGAAGTTCACTTCTTTCATTTACATTTTTAGTTGTATCCTGCACTACGTATTTTTTCAGGTTGGTAACATCACCTCACTTGGTACAACTTCTTCACATATAAAATGTATTTTGAAAGTTTAAAATAATTAAATTTCACAAAGATTCCAAAGATTGTCTTCTCAGACTCATACTTATGTTTTTTTTTCCTGTTATAGGAAATGATAGGCTAAATTTCTTGCAGTCTGATAGTTGAGGAAGAAAATATTGTTATGATTTCAGAAATACCCCAGTGTTAACAGAAATGAAATTTCATTATAAAAACTGTTTTATATCTTTGTTATACGGTTAGTTGAGATCATGCGTTCATTCAACAAATATCTGATAGCATAATTGTGAGAATTCCTGAATTGGGTATTGCAGAAGATACACAAATCATTATGGTTGGATTTGTTGTCATTAACCTATTTATTTAATGATTTATATTTTCCCCAGCACTTCTCTCTATATTATCGAATTTAAACTTTCAAGAATCCCTGCAAGGAAGGCAGGATAGGAATCAACATCCTCATTCACTAGATTAGGGACCTCGGGCACAGGCTCAGTGTCTCTTCCGCTGGGCGGCTAGGGAAGGATGCAGCTGGGCTTCTGCATCGGGTGTTCTTACCCTGTTCTCACACTGACCACTACTCTCAAGAAGCTTACAGATAACCAACACTGCCGGCCCCCCCACCTACACACACTCAAATATACTGTGTTTCATGCCATAACGGAGGTAAAGGCAGAGTGCTGATGGTGATCCGATTCAGGGAAAATCGTATTCGGTTGATAGTAAAAAGGACACTTTTCTTGGAAGAATTGCTATGTTATTACATGACATTTGCCAACTACCTCATCTGTGCCAAATACGGGATAGGTTGTGCAGTTAGAGATAAATAACACTTTGTTCTCTGCTTTCAGTTAGCCCAGAGTTCAAGAGCACTGTTGGAGCTTATATTTTTCTTTCATGCAGCCCCATCCCAAATTAAATAGGTGTGTAATATTATTATCTTCCTTTACAGTTGGCTGAGCTGAGACAGAGTGAAATATGTAACTTGCCCAAGTGAGTCAAACTGGATAACAGCAAAGCCGGATAAAACCCCTGGTTATTGTCACTTTTCTCCACTAAAACTGCTCCATCTGTGGTCAAAGCCCAAGACCCTTGGATACAGAATAATAACTTTTTTATGATATTTAACATTTGAGATCAAAGTTATAGGATTTTAAACAATGCAAAACTGTGATATTTTATGCATTTCTTTCCACTGTTTTTTTTTGTTGTTGTTGTTCTAGAAAACTCACACTTGAGGTCTTGAAGGAATTAATCATTATAATTAAAAATCATACTAGCAAAGAAATAAATATGAAGTCATCATGAAAATAAATGATTTAAAAATTAATCATAGGGACTTCCTTGGTGGTGCCGTGGTTGAGAATCTGCCTGCCAATGCAGGGGACACAGGTTCGACCCCTGGTCCGGGAAAATCCCATATGCCGTGGAGCAACAAAGCCTGTGCACTACAACTACTGAGCCTGCACTCTAGAGCCCACAAGCCACAACTACTGAGCCCGCATGCCTAGAGCCCACGCACCACAACAAAGAGTAGCCCCTGCTTGTCGCAACTAGAGAAAGCCCGCGCTCAGCAATGAAGACCCAAAGCAGCCAAAAATAAATAAGTAAATGCATTAAATTTTTTTTAAAAAAATCATATGCAGTATACTTACAGTATATATTTGTACTATATATACACACAGTATCTTTAGTATATTTGCTACATAATAATATACAATACATATACAGTATATCTTTTCTCAGTAAATAAATAGATAAAGGGAGACAATTGTAGTGGTTCAGGTTTGGGAAACATTTGCACAAGAAAATGGAATTTGGCCTTTAAGATGAGACCATTAAGAGATAGAATGTAAAAAAAAAAAAGAAGGGAAATGGTTTGAAGATGATCCTGGAAGAACGCCTTTTATGTGGTGTTTCAGGAAGACTCGTACGACAAGAGCATGAATTGGAGGAAGGTGATAGAGGAAGTGGGGAAGAAACCAAGAGAAAGAAAATGAAGGCACGGGTGCAAGAAACACTTAAGAAGTGTACCACACAAGCTGCATATAAGTAGAGACCTTACCTGGCACGCTTAAAAGCTGTCTCCCCATACCCAGAACAGTAACCTTGGAGGTTCTTAAAAACACTTGATTAATGTGGAATGAGTGTCATAGCACAAAACAGAGATGGCTATGGACTGCATGATCAGGACAAGGAGAGTAATGAATTAATTATTCTGAAATATCAAAAATCAGTGATGGCAAGTGTTATGGTGCCATGAGCAGAAAGGAAAAAAAAAATTAGTACGAAGACATGGTTTGTAGGATAATGTTTTCAGGGTTTTCTTTCCTTTTTGTATGGAATTAGTTGGAATGATATAGAGTTAGAAATTCTCCAGTGGGTGGCACGGGAGAGTGAGGGGTTGAAGTTAAGCTGTCAACTCCAGCTAAGGCTGTACTATATGAGGTTGAGATCAAGACGGCAGAAGGGGTGGGAGAATGTGGAGCTCAACTCCTCCCACAGACACATCAAAAATATACCTACTGGGCTTCCCTGGTGGCACAGTGGTTTAGAGTCCGCCTGCAGATGCAGGGGACACAGGTTCGTGCCCTGGTCTGGGAGGATCCCACATGCCACAGAGCAGCTGGACCCGTGAGCCATGGCTGCTGAGCCTGCGCATCCGGAGCCTGTGCTCCACAATGGGAGAGGCCACAATAGTAAGAGGCCCGCGTACCACCCCCCAAAAAAACAAAAAAACCCACAATGGATCAATGGAGAAATTAAAGGAGATCAGAAAATACCTTGAGGCAAATGAAAATGTAAACACATCACAAAATCTAGGGTATGCAGCGAAAGCATTTCTAAGAGGGAAGTTTATAGTGATGTAGGCCTACTTTAAGAAACAATAATAATCTCAAATAAACAACCTAATCTACCATCTAAAGGAATTACAAAAAGAAGAGCAATAAATGCCCAAAGTCAGAATAAGGGAGGAAATAATAAAGATCAGGCAGGAAATAAATGAAATAGAGACAAAACAAACAAACAAACAATAGAAATGAATCAAAGAGTATTTGTTTGTTTGTTTGTTTTTCAGATATACAAAATTAATAAGCCTTTAGCCTGGGTCATCAAGAGTTAAAGAGCACCTAAGTAAACAAAATAAGAAATGAAAAAGGAGAAATAACAGCTAATATCACAGAGATACAAAAAATCATGAGAATACTCTGTACAGTTATATGCCAACAAATTGGACAACATAGAAGAAATGGGCAAATTTCTAGAAACATACAATCTTCCAAGGCTGACTCAGGAAGAAATAGGTAACCTACACAGACTGATCACTAGTAGTGAAATTGAATTTGTAGTTAAAAAAATACTCCAGGCAAACAAAAGTCCAGGACTAAATGGCTTCACAGTGGGAATTCTACCAAATATATAAAGAAAAACTAATACCTATCCTTTTCAAACTACTACAAAATATTCAAGAGGATGGAACACTCCCAAATTCATTCTATGAGGTCACCATTAATTTACCCTGTTACTAAAACCAGACAAAAACACTACAAAAAACAAAAAAAATTACAGGCCAACATCTCTGATGAATATAGATGTAAAAATCCTGAACAAAATATTAGCTAACGACCTTTAACAATATATAAAAAAGACCATACATTATGATCATGTGGAATTTATTCCAGGGATATAAGAGTGGTTTAATATCCAGAAATCAACCAATGTGATACATCATCTTAACAAAATAAAGGATAAAAATCACATGTTCATTTCAATAGACACAGGAAAAGCATTTGACAATTCAACGTCTATTCATGATAAAAACTTTCATCCAAATGGGTTAGAGAGAACATATCTTAACATAATAAAGGCCATTTATGACAGACGCACAGCTAGCATCATACTCAACAGTGAAATACTGAGAGCTTTTCCTCTAAAATCAGGAACAAGACAAAGATGCCCAGTCTCACCACTTCTACTTAACATAGTATTGGAAGTCTTAGCCACAGCAATCAGATAAAAAAAGAAATAAAAGGCATCCAATTGGGAAGGGAAGAAGTAAAACTGTCTCTATTTGCAAATGATATAATACTATATGTAGAATACCCTACAGTCTCCACCCCAACACTATGAGAACTAATAAATGAATTCAGTAAAACTGCAGGATACAAGATTAATATACAGACATCTGTTGCTTATCTATACACTGATAATGAGCTATCAGAAAGAGAAAGCATGAACACAATCCCACTGAAATCACATCAAAAAAACCCCCAAAAAACTTAGGAATAAATTTAACCAAGGAGGTGAAAGATCTATACTCTGAAAACTATAAAACATTCATGAAGGAAATTGAAGATGATACAAAGAAATGGAAAGATATTTCTTGCTCTTGGATTAGAATAATTAATATTGTTAAAATGTCCATGCTACCCAAAGCAATCTACAGACCTAATGCAATCCCAAGCAAAATACCCATGTCATATTTTATAGAACTCGAGCAAATTGTCCTAAAATTTATATGGAAGACCCCTAGTGCCAAAGCAATCTTGAGAAAAAAAGAACAAAGCTCGAGGTATCACACTTCCTGATGTCAGACTATACTACAAAGCTACAGTAACCAAAACAGCATGGTACTGGTACAAAAACAGATCCATACATCAATGGAAGAGTTGAGAGCCCAGCAATAAACCCACACACCTATGGTTAATTAACCTATCACAAAGAAGGCAGAAATATACAATGGAGAATAGACAGTCTCTTCAGTAAGTGGTCATGGGAAAACTGGACAGCTACATGTAAAAGAATTAAATTAAAAAAGTTACACCATATACAAAAATAAACCCCAAATGGATTAAAGATTAAACTGTAATACCTGAAACCATAAAACTCCTTGAAGGAAAACATAGACAGAACATTCCTTAATGCAAATAGTAGCAATAATTTTTTGGATCTGTCTTCCAAGGCAAAGGAAATAATAAGAAAGATAAACAAATGGGACCTAATTAAACTTAAATGCTTTTGCACATCAAAATAAACCATCAGGGCCTCCCTGGTGGCGCAGTGGTTGAGAGTCCGCCTGCCGATGCAGGGGATACGGGTTCGTGCCCCGGTCCGGGAGGATCCCATATGCCGCGGAGCAGCTGGGCCCGTGAGCCATGGCCGCTGAGCCTGTGCATCCGGAGCCTGTGCTCCGCAACGGGAGAGGCCACAACAGTGAGAGGCCCACGTACCGCAAAAAAAAAAAAAAAAAAAAAAAAAAAAAAAAATAAACCATCAACAAAATGAAGACAACATACAGAATGGGAGAACATATTTGCAAATTATATGACCGAATAGGGGTTAATATCCAAAATATATAAACAACTCATACAACTCAAAAAAACAAACAACCTGATTAAAAAATGGGCAGAAGACATACAGATGGCCAGTAGACACATGAAATGATGTTTAACATCACTAATCAATGGGGAAATGCAACTCAAACCACAATAAGATATCACCTCACACCTGCCAGGATGTCTGTCTTAGAAAAGTCTACAAATAACAAATGTTGGTGAAGATGTGGAGAAAAGAGAACCCTCTTGCACTGTTGGTGGGAATGTAAATTGCTGCAGCCACTATGGAGAACAGTATGGAGGTTCCTCAAAATACCAAAAATAGAGCTACCATATGAGCCACTCCTGGGTATATATCCAAAGAAAATGAAAACACTAATTTGAAAAGATACATGAACCCCAATGTTCATAGCAGCATTATTTACAATAGCCAATATATGGAAGCATCCTAAGTGTCCATCAACAGACAAATGGATAAATATGAAGTGGTGTATATATATCTATATATCAGAATATAGAGAGATATGCACACACAGAATGGAATACTACTCAGCCATAAAAAAGAATGAAATATTGCCATTTGTAGCAACATGGATGGACCTAGAGGGTACTATGTTTAGTGAAATGAGTCAGCCAGAGAAAGGCAAATACTGTATGTTATCACTTATATTTGGAATCTAAAAGATAAAGCAAATGAATACATATAATAAGATGGAAACAGACTCACAGTTATAGAGAACAAACTAGTGATTACCATTGGGGAGAGGGAAGGGTGGAAACAAAGATGGGTGTGTGGGATTAAGAGTTACAAACTACTATGTATAAAGTAAATAAGCAATAAGGATATATTGTACTGCACAAGGAAATATAGCAATTACTTTATAACTTTAAATGGAGTATAATCTATAAAAATGTTGAACCATTATGTTATACACCTGAAAGCAATCTAATATTGTAAATCAACTATACTTTAAAAAAGAGAATGTACTATATCTATCCTATGGTATTTTCTAAACTTAACACCATGCTTGTCACACTGAATGTTTACAGTATAAGTTGCTCAGTTAATAAATAGATAAAGGGAGAAAACAGAAGTGATATGAAGGTTTGGGAAGCATGCATAAAAAGTTGAACTTAACCTTGTTTAAAGGGATGAGACCTCTAAGGATAGATTTAATTTGGGATATAGGGGGGAAAAGAGTAAAAGGTAATTACAGGGAAAGCAAGAGCACCAAGATGATATCATTTTACTTGGTAGCCATGTGGAGAAGGAATTGGACGAGAGCACTCCTAGTCGCAGCGGAAAGAGAGAGCATTTCTAGAAGCAAGTTGTTTTTATTTTCTTTTTAGCCAGATATTTTTCTTTTAATTGAAGTACAGTTGATGGGCGTATTATATAAGTTACAGGAGTACAATATAATAGTTCACAATTTTTTAAGGTTATACTCCATTTGTAGTTATTATAAAATATTTGCTGTAGTTCCCATGTTGTACAACATATCCTTTGTAGTTTATTTTATACCTAATAGTTTGTACCTCTTAATCCCCTGCCCCTGTATTGCTCCTCTACCCTTCCCTCTCCTCACTGGTAAACACTAGTTTGTTCTCTATATCTGTGAGCCTTCTTCTTTTTTGTTACATTCACTAGTTTGTTGTATTTTTAGATTCCACTATAAGTGATATTATACAGTATTTATCTTTCTCTGTCTGACTTATTTCACTTAGCATAATGCCCTCCAATTCCATTTATGTTGCTTCAAATGGCAACATTTCATTTTTTATGGCTGAGTAATATTCCATTGTATATATGTACCACAGCTTCTTTATCCATTCATCTATTGATGGACACTTAAGTTGCTTCCATATATTGGCAATTGTGAATAATGCTGCTGTGAACAACAAGGTGCATGTATCTTTTTGAATGAGTGTTTTTGTTTGTTTGTTTTGGGTTTTTTTTAATATATACATAGGAGTGAAATTGCTGGATCATATGGTAGTTCTATTTTTAGTTTTTTTGAGAAGCTTCCATGTTGTTTTCCATAGTAGCTGCACCAATTTACACCCTCACCCATAGTGTATGAGTGTTCCCTTTTCTCCACATCCTCACCAATACCTGTTATTTGCATTCTTTTTAATGATAGCCCTTCTGACAGGTGTGAGGTGATATCTCATGGTGGTTTTGATCTGCATTTCCCTGACGATTAGTGATGGTGAGCACCAGCACATCAAAAAGAATAAAATACCTAAGAATAAACCTACCCAGGGAGGTAAAAGACCTATACACAAAAAACTATATGACACTGATGAAAGAAATTGAAGTCAACACAAACAGATGGAAAGATACATCGTGTTCTTGGGCTGGAAGAATTAATATTGTTAAAATGAGCATACTACCCAAGGCAATCTGTAGATTCAGTGCAATATCTGTCAAAATACCCGTGGCGTTTTTCATAGAACAAGAACAAATAATTTTAAATTTTATATGGAAACATAGAATCAAGTTTTTGATTAATAAATTCAAAGAGGCCAAGAAAGCTAGATCTGAGAAAAAATTATTATATTTAGTGATTAGGGGATCTTAAGGGAGTTTTCAATAGTAAAATTGGGGTCACCGTTTACAAGGAGATAATGCCAGAAGTTGTGTGATTAAAGATGAGAGAGGTTTTCTTCGGTCTCCAAATATTGAGGTCAGGATTGCTTGGTGATGCAGCTTTCACAAGACTTTGCACAAGCTGCAAAGCACCATTCCTGCTTATGAAGCAGACTGTGGGTTTCACAGCAGTGAATGGCAACTTCTAAATATAAAAAAATGTTAAACAAAAATACATCAGGCTCTATTCTTCTCTCTTTCTACTAAATAACCATGCAAGGTTCTCCAGACTGTATGGAGTATGCTACATTAGCAGCACCAATGAGCAGAATGACCCAAGAGAAAAAGATGTGAGTTGGATGCACCATCAACATTGTTATTGGCTTTTATCACCTGGGCTTGTAATAAAAAGTGGAATAATCAGCAAGTTATCTACACCCAGGAGGTTATCATTTCTGCTGTTTGACCTAAAGTATCTTTTAAAAGGACTTGCCTTTGTTGAGTTTCTCAAAGTTGATATTAAATATTTAATTAAAGTCGTACTCAGTGAGAACAACCTTACATTTAGCTTAGAGTTTTAAGACATACATGCAAATCTAATGCTAATTAACATAATTATTCAGAAATTTATAATAGTGTTTCATAGGGTCATGAATCTAGAGGTGAAACTGAGAGCTTTCCCCTCCTTCCTCTGCCTCCAGAGGTGAGACAGAACAAGGTGACGATATATGGGGTGTGATGTTATCTAACTCATTTTAGAAAGTTGTCTTTTGAAACTGTTTCCAGAGCTATAACACATCATTTGAATATTGATAGTGATAGTAGATCTTCCTTCTTTGAGGACGGATATAAGTTAGGGAAATGACTTTGAATTTTGGAGTATTGCTGGAGAATAAGGTAGAGATGAAAAAGAGTAATTTCATTTATAATCAAAGGAGGAGTCCTTTCAAAGTAGAGAACCAAGGTTCTTGTGTCTTAGGTCAGTAGGGTCTTGTATCTGTGCTGTATTGGGGAGAAGATCAGTATTAGCACACGAACACACTGATATTTGGGGGATGGAGTGTTAGGAATACAGCACTCAGATTTTCATCTTGAGATGGTCACTGCAAACTGGGTAAGCAAAATACCTTAGCTCAGGTCAGCATTCTGACTGAGTCCTGGGTGTAAATGCAATGATACCCTTATCATTTTGGGGGACAGGGACAATGACAGACATAAGGTCAGGGGAGATGAGCAATGTCGACCAAATGGATGTTCATTGTGTGTGTGGTAAAGGGACACACAGAGAGAGATCTAGGAAAATAGAAGCTGCAGGCAAGTGGACAATTGAATATGTGCCCTGATGAGATAAAAGGCAAGGGGAAAAGGCTGAGAGGTGGCTGGGATAGTCAGGAGGGAACGGCCATGGTTGCACAATTATGGTCATTGGAGAATTAGCTGAACTGCATGAAAAAAAGTACCTTCTGAGTTAGGTGAATTGTCATTTCTGATGAAGTCTTGTGCAGCTTGTGCCCATGCTTGGGCCAATGCCAGGTGTTTCCAGATGGTCACGACAGCCAGGAGGCCCCTTGACAACTCACTCCAGAGTCTAAAACAAATGGGAAATGAAAGATATGGCTTCTTATTCAGACTGTGTATTCAAACAGTGGCTTCCGTTACCAGGCGATTTCACTGAGAATGGATGAGGAGGTCTCATTAATAAATTATATTGCCTGATATTCCTATAGTTTTTAGATGACATGCCAACACTTTGCAGGAAATGAAATAAAATAGACCCAGAGAGAATTTTAGAGCAACTTCTCATTTTTATACGTCCTATGGAGTCAACAATTTCTGAACAAGCTTAAGATTTAAGATATGCACGTCAGGATGAATATATCCGTGCATAAAATAAGAAATCATGGAGGAGTTTGCCCAGAAGGGTTTAAACAATGAAAGGGATTTTTCATGTAAGTCAGGAATGAGCAGTCAAACACATTAAAGGTGGTTTTCAACATCTGTTCTCAGACAAGGACAAAAACATAAATGTGAATAAAAGTTGGGAATATCATCTTTGCTTTATGTTAAAGTATTAGAGTAAATGTAAAGAAATACATACAGCTGTTTTCTGAGACATATTAGTCTGTTCTGCAGAAGATTGTTAGAAAAGATGTCAGTCGACGATTACACAGACATAACCTAGAAATCCCAGGAAACGTCTTATGTTAGAAAGGCAGAAGTGAGTTGAAGATTAATACATATTTAGAGGAAAACTGAAACATCCGATGATTAAGGGCCACTCAGAGAACTGGCTAATCTGGCTTTCCTTTCATTTCATATCACACGATAGTCATTAAAAATTATTGCCCATCATTTATTGATTGTCTGCAATTGGCTATTCAAATCTGTATATTTTAGCAATGCTCTTATTCATGAAACAAATCTACTTTTTCTATAGACCATTTATTTTTGTGAGTAAAATAAAATGAAATATGATAGCATTGGCCTTATCCTTTAAATGAGGTTTAATTAATTTACAAGGATGCCTGGTATTATGTTTTGGGTTGTTCGATTATGTTACTGGAGAGCTGAATTTCATATTTTGGATCGAAATTAACTTTGAGATTAAAAAATACCAGCTATTCATTCACTCAAAGCATGTGGTTGACATGAATTGGTTGTCTTAAGTGCTGTGGCATGTGTGGTTTGTATTGTGCATTGCAGAGATTATTCTTGGACAAAGTAACCCTTACTTCTCAGAGAGAGAGGATCAAATTTGTGCTCAAAAAATTATTCTGGTTAGATTGTGGAGAAGTGAATGGAAGGGGCATAATTGGATGAAGGAGGAAAGTTGGGTAGGTATTCCAATAATCCGAGTTAGGGACACAATATTATCCATTAGTTAAGTGTGTGGACTCTGAATCTGCCTGTCTGGGTTTGAATAGAGCATCTCTTAGTAGCTGTCTGACTTTGGGTAAGTCACTTAATCTCCCTATGTTTCAATTTTCCTATCAGTAATTTGGGAATAATAATCTTTCCTACCTCGAGGGTTAGCATAATAAATAAATGAGTTCATGTACCATGCCAGGCCACAAGGCAAGCCCAAGATACATGGTATATGCTTTCAGTGAACTAGGATGGTCGGAATGGAGAGAGAAATAAGGGGACCACCTTTGAGTATATTTAGGTATTAGAATGATCATGACTTAGTGATGGTCTGACTGTGGGAGAGTGATTGGGAGAAGATCCTTCACTGAAATAGAAGTACTGGTAGAGAACAAGGGATTGTGGGAGTGATGGGGACTTCCGAATAAAATACTGTTTTTTTTTTTTTAAGAATGATGATTCTATGCCAAAGTATTTTGATAATATTCTTTGTGTTGCATGGACTAGAACACATGGGATGAGTTAAGTCCGTGGGAGAGATTAAAAAAATTAGGAGTTCTGAGCTTCACACAATTACTCCTTGACTGCGTTTCTCAAGGTGAGAGGTGTCCCTTTTGGGTGACATGTTTCTGTGTGTGGTGCCAGCCCTGCATCCATCTTCTCTTAAAGAGGTTTTGGTCAGCATTAGAACTTTTCATAAGTGCGCCGATCTTGTAGTATAAAAGCATTATTAGCACGATAAAGCCTTTAAAAAATCAGATAATACAAGGAATGAGTTATTATGAATATGTATAAATCCCAGGTAATTGCAGTTTGTTCTTTATAACTAATGATTTTTACTTGTATTCTTTTTTTATGGAGCTGTCCTAAAATATGTTTATATTTACATGGCTTGTTAAATAAGAATGTGTATATATTCTTTTTTTTCTTCCAGTTTTATTGAGTTATAACTGACATACAGCACTGTATAAGTTTAAGGCATGAAGCATAATGATTTGACTTACATACATCATGAAATGATTATCACAATAAGTTTAGTGAACATTCATCTCATATAAATAAATGAAAAATTAAAAAAATTTTCTTTGTGATGAGAACTCTTAGGATTTACTTTCTTAACTACTCTCATATATGACATTCAGCAGTGTTAATTATATTTATCATGCAGTACATTACATTCCTAGTACTTATCTATCATGTAGAACTGGAATTTAGTACCTTTTGGCTACCTTCATCCAATTTCTTCTCCCCCAGCCTTCACCTCTGATAACTACAAATCTGATCTCTTTTTCTATGAGTTTGCTTGTTGGGTTTTTTTTTTTAATTTTTAAATTTTATGTTATTTATTTTTTTATACAGCAGGTTCTTATTAGTCATCCATTTTATACACATCAGTATTGTTTTTTTTTGTTGTTTTTTTGGGTTTTTTTTGGCGGTACCCAGGCCTCTCACTGTTGTGGCCTCTCCCATTGCGGAGCACAGGCTCCGGACATGCAGGCTCAGCAGCCATGGCTCACGGGCCCAGCCGCTGCGCAGCATGTGGGATCTTCCCAGACCGGGGCCCGAACCCATGTCCCCTGCATTGGCAGGAGGACTCTCAACCACTGCGCCACCAGGGAAGCCCCAGTGTTGTTTTTGAAGTGTAAGTGACCAACAGCACTCTGTTAGTTCCTGATGCACAACATAATGGTTCGTTATTTCTGTATATTACAAAATGATTACCAAGATAGGTCTAATTACTGTTTGTCACCATACACAGTATTATTGACTATATTCCCCACAATGTATGTTTCATTCCTGTGACTGATTTATTCTGAAACTGGACGTTTGTACCTCTCCAGCTCCCTAACCTGTTTCACCCCCTCACTTCCCCTCTGCTGACCATCTGTTCGTCCTCTGTATTTATGACTCTGTTTCTATTTTGTTATGTTTATTCTTTTTTGTTTGTCTGTTTTTTAGAATCCACATAGAAATAAAAGCATACACAATTTGCCTTCTCTCTCTGACTTATTTCACTTAGCACAATATCCTTTAGGTCTATCCAAGAGTTTATTCTTTTTTACTTTTTATACCTGAGTAATATTCCCTTGTGTACATACACTGTGTCTTCTTTACCCAGTCATCTATTGATGGGCACTTAGGTTGCTTCCATGTCTTGGCTATTGTGAGTAATGCTGGTATGAACATT
The DNA here is from genome assembly GCF_964165515.1 of Mesoplodon bidens. Taxonomy (NCBI): domain Eukaryota; kingdom Metazoa; phylum Chordata; class Mammalia; order Artiodactyla; family Ziphiidae; genus Mesoplodon; species Mesoplodon bidens. The sequence continues at coordinate 197,882,934 of NC_138176.1, forward strand.
GGGATACGTTATTAGTGTTTTTTTTTTCTTCAGAAAAATATGCAGAAGTGGAATTGCTGGATTGTATGGTAGTTCTATTTTTAATTTTTTGAGGAACCTCTATAATGTTTTCCATAGTGGCTGCACCAATTTACATTTCCACCAACAGTACACGAGGGTTCCCCATTCTCCATATCTTGCCAACATTTGTTATTTGTTGTCTTTTGGATGACAGCCATTCTAATGGGTGTGAGGTGATAGCTCGTTTTGGTTTTGATTTGCATTTCCTTGACGATTAGTGATGTTGAGCATCTTTTCATGTATCTGTTGGCCATCTGTATGTCTTCTTGGGAAAAATGTCTATTCAGGTCCTCTGCCCATTTTTTAATTGGGTTGTTTTTGTTTTTGATGTTGAGTTGTATGAGTTATTTGTACATATTGGATATTGGATATATTAACCCCATATCAGATGTAGGATTTGAAAATCTCCTCCCCCATTCAGTAGGCTGCCTTTTCAAACTTGTTGACGATTTCTGTCACTGCGGAAAAGCTTTTAAGTTCCATATAGTCTCATAGCCAGAATTATTTTTTAATGATTTATAATTCTTTGAATTCCTCAAGTAGGGTGTTAAGTAAATAAGTGCTCAAAAATTTGATGAATTATTGATATCAACTCTCTGTATTTTTCAATATGTTGATTCTTTTGTATTTTATGTAAAAGGGCATTTACTTTCAAACAAATGCATGTGAATGTATGCCAATTTCAATGATTTATCCTTTCTATTTCCCCTGTTCTTCTAGTCTGCTCCCAGTTTTCAAGAGGAGTATATGCTATTTTTGGATTTTATGACAAGAAGTCTGTAAACACCATCACATCATTTTGTGGAACGCTCCATGTGTCCTTCATCACTCCCAGCTTCCCGACAGATGGCACCCATCCATTTGTCATTCAGATGCGACCGGACCTCAAAGGAGCTCTTCTCAGCTTGATTGAGTACTACCAATGGGATAAATTTGCATACCTTTATGACAGTGACAGAGGTAAGTCACAATATCCTTCCTTTGTAATGGGTCAAATTCAGTGCCCACACTTGATACTTCCATGTGACTTTATAGGGCTATGTAAGTGTCTTGAAGTCCAAGGGTAACTTGGCTTAATTATGCTGTGTAAATGAGTAATGCAATTCAAAACCTGGGTAACATACTTAGAGTAAAACAAACAAGCAAAAACATTGTGGATGTACCACTTACAGAGATAGATTGTGTTCACACAACGCCCGAATGTTCAGTTGTAATGCGCAAAGCACTTTCTGGTACCAGCAGCTAAGACCCTAGGATGACTATATTCCTAGTCCAGGGTCAGTGAAGTGACAGCCTTGAAAATTGGTTTAAGTAAGATTTGAATAAATATATAAATAAGAACGTCTACAGAAATGTATAGACATTAAATATTTCCACATGCAAAGATTTTATCAGGCAGGGACAATTGTTATTAACCCTGCTTTAGAATGAGATCCCTGAGTCTCAGAGAAGTTGATTTTTTTCCTGAGCCACCCACGTGTGGTTCAGCTGAACTCAGGTCTTTTGACAGCAGACCTGTGCTTTGCCACAGCTCCTCTACAGCTATTTACGAGGGGAAGTTTTGGATTAGAATGCCAATTAGATGGAGTCTTGGCTCTTTTTGCTAGTTTTTATTTCAGGGGTAAGGGTACTCCCTTTGTGTTTCCCGCATCATTTGTTGTGAAGTTTGGTATTAGCGGACCTGATTGACTTACGTGTCATAGAATTTCAGATATTTCTAACCATTCCTGGGTCTGTAACTCAGCTTCAGTGGGTCTGTGTACTTGGTAACATCGAATGAACATTTTGTGGACATGAACGTAGATGATTTTTCTTGCGAGAGTATCCACCAACAGACTGAGAAGTATTGACAACCACCATTGCCAGAGTACCTAATAGATACCGGCCTGTCCACGAAGCAACTTGCTTTAAATGTTCAAGTGAAAACCAGAAGCCTGCTTCTACCAGGAGAGGGCACCTTGCTTACCTGCAAGGGCGGCCAAGCGGGGAGCCAGCTGCCAGCCCTTCTGCCTGATCAGTCTGGAGACTGGCTGCAGCAATCACAGCCTAGCATGCTCCAGCCTGGTGTCTAATTCCCTGTCCCGGCCTCCAGTCCTGAGAATGAGAAGGCTCCGTAGAAAAGCCAGTCAGCACTATACACACTGAGAAGAAAGACTCTGACAAGGGAGAGCCTTGCTACACACATGGGGAGTGAAAAACTCAAGCACAGAACAGTTGAGAGTAAATACGGATTCCGGTGTGCTGGATGGCTCTCTGCCCATTCTTCTGATCAATGTGGTACAGGGCTTATCATCATCTATCTCTTGTCCTCTGCTACGTCCTCTTTAACTCTTGTCTCCTCTTCATAGGATTTCTACCATCTAAATGTTTTTACTTCTAGCCACTCTTCTGTGTCATTGTCATACTCCAGGCCAGGACAGCCCCATGTGTTCATCCTTCATCTTTCCATTTCTGTATTTGTTTCTCTTCAATCCATTTTCCGTAAAGGAGCCAGAAGTTTTGAATGCTTTTATTTATTTTTTAATTTAATTTTGTTTTATATTGGGGTATAGTTGACTTACAATGTTGTGTTAGTTTCAGGTGTACAGTGAAGTGATTCAGTTATAATATACATATATCCATTCTTTTTCAGATTCTTTTCCATTATAGGTTATTACAAGATATTGAGTAGAGTTCCCTGTGCTATATAGTAGGTCCTTGTTGTTTATCTATCTTATATATAGTAGTGTGTACATGTTAATCCCGAACTCCTAATTTATCCCTCCCCTCCACCTTTCCCCTTTGGTTACCATAAGTTTGTTTTCTATGTCTGTGAGTCTGTTTCTGTTTTGTAAATATGTACATTTGTATCATCTTTTCAGATTCCACATATAAGTGATATCATATAATATTTGTCTTTCTTTGTCTGACTTACTTTGCTGAATATGATAATATCTAGGTCCATCCATGTTGCTGCAAATGGCATTATTTCATTCTTTTTTTATGTCTGAGTAATATTCCATTGTGTATATGTACCACAACTTCTTTATCCATTTTTCTGTTGGTGGACATTTAGGTTGCTTCCATGTCCTGGATATTGTAAACAGTGCTGCAATGGATATTGAGGTGTGTGTATCTTTCCGAATTATAGTTTCCTCTGGGTATATGCCCAGGAGTGGGATTGAAGGATCAGATGGTAGCTCTATTTTTTGAATGCTTTTAGATGCTTTACTGACCACATTGCTCCTTTACTTAAAATACTCCAGTGGCTCCTCGTTATAATGAGGATAAAACTGAAATTTCTTAACATGGCTGTAAGTTGTTATAGTATCTGGTTCCTGCCCACTTATACTACTGCCTTGCTCACTCACTAGGCTAAACCCATCTCACTAATATTATTTTACTTTCTCAGATGCACCAAATTCTTTCACCTTGAATCTCTGCACAGACTTCTAAATTTTTCTCCTTCAGGTCTTAGTTTATATAACATTCCCACAGAGATGCATTTCATATTATTATCTTCTCTCAAAGCAATCTTTCTTTTCCTACATAGTACTTATCACAATTTATAATTAATATTGATGTTCATTCTTTCACCCAAGAAGTGAGCTCCCAGTATATTCTAGGGACTGTTTTAACCACACAGATGAAGCTTTATTTTTTTAATTTAAGATCTGGCTCTAAGCCCAGGAAGGCAATGCCCTGGCAGTACCCACTACACCTACCTGTACATACAGCGCTTAAGATAATGCTAGCACAGAGTTGATGTCAATAAATAGCATTAATAAATGAATGAGTTGAGCATCTGTATATTTTAAGTTTGAGATGATATTAGAACCTGAATCTTGCTTGCTAAAATGAAGGATCAGGGATGAATTCTCTCTACTCTTTGACTAGGTGCAAGGTGGTGTTTTCACTTTAGGGGCACACTTCAGCGTCACTATGGATCAGATGATGATGGATGGACTTATGTACTTGTGAAGAGAACCTGAGACATCTTTAATGATTTTATTAACACTTTATGAATATTAAATGAAATTGAAATGATGCCATAATCTCCAATCATTAAATTATACAAATTGATTTGAGTTCAAGTGCATCTGTGGAGAGGTCAACATTACAGTGATAATATTAAGTAATTATATATTAAAGCCAAAACTGACATTATGGATACATTTTCAAGATATTTTCAAATGGATACTCATGTTTTAATATGAAGAGTATTACACTGGTTTTCATCTGAATCTATTTTCAGAGATAAATGTTTAAGACTCAAAATACTGACAAAAGACCTTTATGTAATGTTTTACTTGACTCGTGGTAATGGGATGTTTGGTCTCTGATTTTTTCTTATTAATTACAATTGTTATAGCTTTGCTGTCATACCACATTTTAAAACGTTTATTCATACATTTATCACATGAACTGTTTTTTCTCCCCCTATGGTCCTTAACCCATTTCTCTTACACTTTAAGGAAGTACCTCGTTGTTTTTGTGTTACACGACTTGAGAATGAATCTGTGTGCCCTTACTATATTATGAGTGCTTTTAAAAATAGGTTCCATGATTTGATCTTTTAAGTTATGTCTCCATATGCCTCAATTTCAAAGAGTTTTGTCTGTTTTTGATATGGCACTCTTTCCAGGTCCTTGACCGTAAGGATTTGTTTTTAATAATCTTTAATTTTCTGAGAGTCTAGATCAGGTAAACATACTGTTAAATTTTAATTTCTAAATATATGAATTGATGTTCTTTTGAATAACCCAAGCATGAGAATGGCTGTCCAACATTCTGCACTGAATACAAGCTAGATGAAAAAGACACAGTTTTTCTATGCTTCTTCTTTGCACTGCTTTTAACTAGGACTGCCAATGAAACCTTTCCTGATTCCAACTGTCCATCCAAAGGCTGAGCAACAAGTCCAGGAGACTACATCCCAATTGTAGACAAAGGAAGACATGGATGCATCCTGATCTTTGTATAGGTTTTTGACTATTTCAAGTTTACCAGTGAGAGGATTGCTGAAACTGTTCACTTGGTGCCATGTGACCCTTTAGGAATGCTGGTGTCTTCTCTTTATCCAAGTCATGTGGCAGCAGCCTGGCACTCCTCAATGGATAACCCAACACCCTTCCTAAAAGTTCCAGAGAGAGGAGGCAGATGGCAGGGAGAGTAGGTAGATGGATCTTCAACACATTTGAGATATAGAGTCACGGGGTTGCCTATGTTAATGCATTCAATATAGGCTTGTCTTTGGATACACATGTACTACATTTGAACCAGGACTTAATCAAAATGTGGTTTTTATTTATTGGGTCAATGTTAATAAGGTAATGTCATACATTTCTGTAGACAGTTGGTAAAACCAGAACTAATGCTTTTATAACTTGGTTTTAATTTTGAACCACCCTATTTGTCCCCTGAAGGAAAGGCACATTGATTCCAGTTCCAAAAAAGGCATCATGCCTAGAATAAAAATGCTTCCAGATTATAAGTTGCTTTCATGATGTTCCTGAGAAAGTCAATGAGGGAAATATATGTTAATCTAATCTGGCCTAGGCATGCTGCTGTGATTTAGTGATCATAAAATATTAATTTCTGTGCCTGAAAGATGAATAAGGGCTGTGAATTTTAAATGGAACAAAAAATATTTTCAAGGAGAAAGACATGGTCTGAATGAAATATACCTATATGCAATAGTCAATTTTAATTCCACCTATTAATGTGCAAACTAAGGCATTTAGACTTCACCTGTTTCAGTGCTGAAGGTTTTTCTGTAATTTTGTCACAGGCTTAGGAGCACTAGCTTAAGATACGACTGTGAACTACTGATAGTTCTTAGAGAGAGTTTTAGGGAGAGAGTCAGCTTATCAATAGGGTGTACAGCTGTAACTAGTCCAGCAACAATTTGGCACATGAAAAAGTAATATAATACAGAAGTAAGTAGCAGTACTTTAGCTATTCTTTATTTTATCCAGAAGTCTGAGCATTTAGTAGAGTGTAGAACTTAATTTTATACTCCTGTCATATTCTTTTTTTTTTTTTTTTTCGGTACACGGGCCTCTCACTGTTGTGGCCTCTCCCGTTGCGGAGCACAGGCTCCGGATGCGCAGGCTCAGCGGCCATGGCTCATGGGCCCAGCTGCTCCACGGCATGTGGGATCTTCCCAGACCGGGGCACGAACCCGTGTCCCCTGCATCTGCAGGTGGACTCTCCAGGGAAGCCCTTCTTGAGGTTTTTCAGAACATATTTTAAATATATTTCTTAGGAAGAGCAGTTAATTTTCGAAATTTTTTCCTATTTGTAGATGAACAACAGTATATCTCAAGTTCTCTTTGTCATAAGCAATAAAATAATAAGAAATTAAACCAGGATTTAAATGTCCTGATTTAGTGGTACAGATATTAGAGTTGAAAAACCAGCTACTAATGTGTTTAAACAAACCGATACTTACATAGAATTCCCAGTGTCCATACAAGTTTATATTCTTAATTAAGGGATGAGTGTATTTATAAAGATACTTCTAGGCTAGTTTGTGTGGAAGGGAAAGAGATAATACTTTCTCTCCTAATTGGAATATGTTACCAAGAGACTAAGAGCATCAATTTGTGTTGTGTATGAATAATTTAATTTCACCCTAATATTTGTGATGTACATTTTCAGTGATTTTTTTAATTTTAAAATAATCTATTAATTTTAAACTAACCAGACATAATACAAAACTCTTAGTTGTAGGAAAAGGGCAGATCAAGTTGAGAAAGTATTTGAGAGAGTCAGTTGCTAATACTAAAAAAAAAACAAATCTGAGAATATTGATTAATAAGCGTGGGACAGCAGTCTCTTCAAAATGTGAGACAGATCATGCCATGGTTTGTGAATTATTTCTGGCTGTCCTTAGGAGATAACTGAATAATATTCAGTGTCTTCTGATGAAACTAAATTCATCGCCTGATTACGTACCACTTGGGCAGTTTAGCATCTTAATAAATGGATGTATTTTTTTTTAGGTTTCATAGGTTACAAAATATTAATTCTAAGAGTTTTAATAACAGAATCCACACAAACTGTGAGTTATTTTTTGATACATAAAATGGATGAGTTTGAATCAGCTATTTCTTTAAATGCATTTTTATTGATTTTATTCATACATCCTCTCCATATTTTGGACAAGGTGAACTGCCAATAAATGTTAAGTTTAGAAATATCACTTGAGATTCATTTACACATTGGCATTTATATTTAAAATTTCTTGTTATATATGTTAAAGGATAGGGCAGAATATCAAGAACATCACCACTTGAAACTTTAACTTAGTATGTGGTAAAGTTCATAATTAAATGAAAGCAACATGAAATAATTTATTGACTAGAAGAAAGGAAGCTCACGTATAAGTGCTGTATGGTAATATGTAGTATGTAGAACACCACCCATGGATGTGTTGTTTTAAAGAGGTGACAAGGAAGAGTCACATCATGACTGGAATGTGGAAAAGTAGGACCTTGACAGTGGAAAAGGTTTAGAAAATTAGCTTTTTTCCTACTTGGAAAAAAAACTGAATAAACTTAATAAGCGTTTTCAAGCACATTGATACCTGTTGAGTTGATCATGATGATCAACTTTGGTTCTATCTTCACTGATGATGAAAAACAGGAAAAGGATTTGAAATGCATCCTGGAAGGATTTAATTTACTTACAGTGAACAGAAATCATAGATGATCTGTGAAGTTTTTAAAAGAAGTTTTATCATTAATTAGATTTTTTACAATGGTATGTGGTCTCTGTTTAAGTTATCCCTTGAGTAATTCTTGAGTACCCCATATTTTTTGTTACAAGACTGGATGGAGGAAACTAATTTTGTTGTTTTGCCCCCCAAAAAACCCCACAAAATTCATTTCAAGTTTAATTTATCATTCGACTTTTTAAATTGAAATAAAAGTAAATTATTTTCAATTTTCATTATGAAATATTTTAAATAACAACATGGACAGAATAATGTGAAGACCTGCAAGGACACTTAAGCCAGCTTTATTAGTGATGGGTAAGAGGAATCTTGCTTTATATCTATCCTTCTGCTCCTGACAATTATTTTGTTTTTGTTTTTTTTTGTTTTTTGTTATTTTTTTGTGGTACGCGGGTCTCTCACTATTGTGGCCTCTTCCGTTGCGGAGCACAGGCTCTGGACGCGCAGGCTCAGCGGCCATGGCTCACGGGCCCAGCCGCTCCACGGCATGTGGGATCTTCCCGGACTAGGGCATGAACCCGTGTCCCCTGCATCAGCAGGCGGACTCTCAACCACTGCACCACCAGGGAAGCTCCTGACAATTATTTTGAAGCAAATACCTGACATCCTGTTATTTCAGCTGTAAATATTTCAGTTTATATTTTGAAAGGACAATTCTCTTGGTTTAAATATAACTACAATATTATCATATATAGACAAGTTAACAGTAATTCATTACTGGCATCATCTACTTTTTTTTCACAGTTTATTTGAATTAGGATAAAAGTGAGGTTCATATATCCAGTTGGTTAACATATCTCTTTAGGCTTTTATAAGGTAATGTAGAGTTTCCCACAGTCTGGACTTTGATTAGCATATTACTCTGTGCCATATATTCGTTATAAAAAGATAATTACGTTTAGATGCTTGCTGAGATTCATGTTCACTTCTTGGCATGAATATTTCATAGGTGGTGTTGAGTATCCCCATTTGAAGGCACGTAATTTCTACGCATCTCACTTTTTGTTTTGTTAGCAGCAGTTAACGATTCTTGCCTTGATTCATTAATTCACAAGGTGTTACAAGATTGGTTGTAATTCTGAATCTATATTCGTTCATCACTTATTAGCTGGAGTTTTTCCAAAAAAAACGAAAACACAAAAAATGTCCCTTAATTAACTATTACCCTGAGTAGAGTTCATATAGGAAAGGTGGGAAAATGCTTGTTTCTTTACCTTTATTTACCAGTTTTCAAAATAATAACTTGGCTCCTTAGCATCCATCAAAGGCAATCAAATATTTTTCTTAAATGTCATTACTAATCTATGGATTAGAAAATGTATGTATTTAAGTCTTTTGCAGTTATTATTTTTATTGCTATTCCAACTGCGTCATCTCTGTTTAAAGTGATTCTCATCAAATTTTCTCCTGGGTCTTTTGACACAAGGCTGATAGTTTTGGAGAGCTTCTTGCTTCGGGGTGTCACAAGGTGTTCTAGACTCATCTTATATACCCTTGGTAATATGGAATCAATAAGAATTTTAATGATGTTTTCCAGGTTCAGGTAATTTTCAACAACATCTAGAATACGCATATTTTTTGCTGTTGATAAATAGCTTTCAATAAAGTTTAGTACATGAATAAAGCTTCTAGAGTCATGTGTTCACATTAGGGAAACCCAAGATTTTATGAGTAAAAAGGGTCCAATATTCTTGTCTTTCTGGAATAAAGAAGATGATGTGATGAGTCCTGAATTCTTTTTGGAGCCTTGATTTTTGTTGTTCATTAAGCTATTCATAGAAATGATGAATTTGGGTTGGCTGTGAAGAGTTGAAGTGACATGGAAGACAAGTCTATATACTAGTTTTCCAAGTGCTAAACTGCAGCATTAACTTTAGGAAAGATGTTCCCAAGTTGTTTTCCCTCCCAATCCTACATATGAGGCAATGTGTGACCAATTAAAAATAAAAATACAATTTTCGATATGACCTAAGTCATATGATGCTATAAACAAGGTTACTAATGACGAGTAAAGTGGTCTCACATTTGGGAAGTTAAGTAAGTGTAACCAATCTGTGCTAGAAAACTAACTGCTACCATGTGGTTAATAGGTGAACATTTAATTTCTACAGGATTAGTCCCAGTAACAAAAATGATATAACAGAGGCTGAGGAAAAAAAAAATAATAACAACAACTGCTGACCAGAAAACAATAGGAGGAAATCGAGCAGCTTCAGAGATGACTGGTTTTTAGACTCACATAGACCCACATAGATTAATCTCACTGAAAATAGACTCAATGTCTTCAGGATAATAATGTGAAGTGATAAAGTGTCATATATAAAGACATATTTTTTTCTATTCTATACAAGAAAGAATGGATATCCTTTGATTTCATTAAAACCAGAGGTAGGGAATTTCCTGGTGGTCCAGTGGTTAGGACTGGGCGTTTTCACTGCGGAGGGCATGGGGTCAATTCCTGGTTGGGGAACTAACATTCCTCAAGCTGCACGGTGTGGCCAAACGAACAAAACCCCCCAAACCCCAGAGGTATTAAAACATCACACTTTGGTAATGTACAAAAGAAAACAGCTGAGAAGCCCGAATGAAGGGGGTACAGTTTTCCCAGGTAGAGGAAAGAGTTCTTGATGCGAAGTGGCAACGAGTGGTTGTTGCTAAGGATCATACCTGTAGCTTTTTAGAGGCATCAGCATCCCTTCGTTGCAGAAAAGTAGCACCTTTCCAGATGAATTGTCAGTTTCACAGCGCACTTCTCCGTTAGTCGAGCCTTGCCATCAGGCCCCATGTCTCTCTGCTTTCCTAGGCTTGTCCACCCTGCAGGCGGTGCTGGATTCCGCTGCCGAAAAGAAGTGGCAAGTGACTGCTATCAACGTGGGGAACATCAACAATGAAAAGAAAGATGAGACCTACCGCTCGCTGTTCCAGGATCTGGAGCTAAAGAAGGAGCGGCGTGTCATCCTGGACTGCGAACGGGACAAAGTCAACGACATCGTGGACCAGGTGGGCTCCTGCCTGTTTCCTAGGGTGCCCAATTGAGCGCGTGCGTGAAGCCTTGGCATTTGCAGGGAGCGTTTCGGGGCAGTGCTTGAGCAGCAGGTTGTTTCCCCAGGGCCTGTGGAGGACCCGGCAAGGATCAGTGGTGACCTTCTCCCTGGCTTCACTTAGCAAGAGCAGGGCGTCCCCAGTAGTGCTGGCACGTCACACGAACCATTATCTGTATGCAGTATAGAGGTCCTGATCGTGTGGTCTATCGTGTTGTCCTAAATTTTGATATTTTGAAGTGGAAATTTAAAATTCAGTTCTTTTGAGCTGTTAAGAGAGAAAGAAATAGGCAGGCATTACGTGAAAATAAGTCTGGGTCCTAAGGGAAAAGTGAGTAATTCATGGATTCTTTGGCAACACGTGGAGTACTTCAAACATTAGGATATAGTGTGGTGTGCTAAACCTGGATTGTTGTCTGAGTGGATTTCAGTCTTCAGAAAAAGCATGTATTTATTTTTTCAAGAAATAGTTTTTTTCTCCTAAGTAGGTAGGTTTTGTGTCACTGTGAAATTATTAATCTATGAAAATAAAATATGTAGGAGTGATATATGCAGTCCTTGCTGCTTGAAAAGTAAACTAGATGTATTAATTTGCATTATTTTAAAGAATAATGTGATACCAGAGATATCTGTGCTCACCGCATCACCTTGCTTCCTTTTAAGATCTTACAGGATGGGATGGCCATGCAGTGATTTCCACATGATAGAAATAAAATCCACTATGTTATGCAGTTAGGGTAGATGACCAGAGCTGGTGGTAAAAAGCATCAGGGTTTACTGCCTAAGGTCTCCTCCACTGGTTTCTGCTTCTTTTCCAGCTGAAAATGTACGTTTATAATATTTTCCTTGGAATAATTATATATATATATATATATATGTTATACATTTATGTATGTCACTTACATACATAAATGTATGTATATAAAATTATTCCTTGGAATAATATAGGATTGGAGGTAAAATACACAATTAAGTATGCATATTTTGGCCCTTCTTAGGCTTTGAGGAGAAAATTAGATTCATTTTGCAAACATAAACCTTGATGAACCCTTAATTGTTATAGAATAATACAGGGCCTAAGATATACAAAATGAATCTCTCATGAAATATTGAATAACTGAATAAAACTAGCTTGTTATGACAACAAACTAAATGTTTTATGTCTGAGAGGTCAACATTTCAGTAGCACAGTCTTGATTCTTGTCTGCAGAGAGGAAGCTGGGATTGTTTTTAACCCGAAGACCTGTTGTTCAAATGTGAACCTAACAACTCATTTGAATTTCAGAGGAGATTCTCATTAAAACTGAATATTGATAATAGTTTTTGGTCTTTGTTTTAAAAATTTAAGTATTCATGACTCATCATAATACAAGTTGCTGAAAGCCTATATGAAAATAATTATTTCCAAAACTAGAAGAGAGAAACTACAAAAGAAACTGGGAATATATGGAATGGATTTTTTTAAATCTTTTTTTTAAAACATTTTATTTTATATTGGAGTATAGTTGATTAAAAATGTTGTGATAGTTTCAGGTGTACAGCAAAGTGATTCAGTTATACATATACATGTATCTATTCTTTTTCAAATAATTTTCCCATTTAGGTTGTTACATAACACTGAGCAGAGGTCCCTGTACTATACAGTAGGTCTTTGTTGGTTATCCATTTTATTTTTTTAATAGATCTTTAATGGAGTATAATTGCTTCACAATACTGTGTCAGTTTCTGTTGCACAACAAAGCGAATCAGCCATATGCATAAACATGTACCCATATCCCCTCCCTCTTGCATCTCCCTCCCACCCTCCATATCCCACCCCTCTAGGTGGTCACAAAGCACTGAGCTGATCTCCCTGTGCTATGCGGCTGCTTCCCACTAGCTAAATATTTTACATTCGGTCGTATATATGTCAGTGCTACTCTCATTTCGCCCCAGCTTTGCCCTCCCACACCATGTCATCAAGTCCATTCTCTATGTCAACGTCTTTATTTCTGCCCTGCAACTAGGTTCATCAGTACCATTTTTTTTTTAGATTCCATATATATGTGTTAGCATATGGTATTTGTTTTTCTCTTTCTGACTTACTTCACTCTGTATGACAGACTCTAGGTCCATCCACCTCAATACAAATAATTCAGTTTCTTTTCTTTTCATGGCTGAGTAATATCGCATTGTATATATGTGCCACATCTTCTTTATCCATTCATCTGTCGATGGACACTTAGGCTGCTTCCATGTCCTGGCAATTGTAAACAGTGCTGCAATGAACACTGTGGTACATGACTCTTTTTGAATTGTGGTTTTCTCAGCATATATGCTCAGTAGTGGAATTGCTGGGTCCTATAGTAGTTCTGTTTTTAGTTTTTTAAGGAATTTCCATACTGTTCTCCATAGTGGCTGTATCAATTTACATTCCCACTAACAGTGCAGGAAGGTTCCCTTTTCTCCACACCCTCTCCAGCATTTATTATTTGTAAATTTTTTTGATAATGGCCATTCTGACTGGCGTGAGGTGATACCTCATTGTAGTTTTGATTTGCAGTTCTCTAATAATTAGTGATGTTGAGCATCTTTTCATGTGCCTCTTGGCCATCTGTATGTCTTCCTTAGTGAAATGTCTATTTAGGTCTTCCACCCATTTTTTAACTGGATTATTTGTTTTTTTGATATTGAGCTCCATGAGCTGTTTGAATATTTTGGAGAATAACCCTTTGTCTGTTGTTTCATTTGCAAATATTTTGTCCCATTATGAGGGTTGTCTTTTTGTCTTGTTTATGGTTTCCTTTGCACTGCAAAAGCTTTTAAGTTTAATTAAGTCCCATTTGTTTATTTTTGATTTTATTTCCATTACTCTAGGAGGTGGGTCAAAAAAGATCTTGCTGTGGTTTATGTCAAAGAGTGTTCTTCCTATGTTTTCCTCTAAGAGTTTTATAGTGTCTGGTCTTATATTTAATTCTTTAATCCACTTGGAGTTTATTTTTGTGCATGGTGTTAAAGAGTCTTCTAATTTCATTCTTTTACATGTAACTGTCCAGTTGTTCCAGCACCACTTATTGAAGAGGCTGTCTTGTCTCCATTGTATGTTCTTGTCTCCTTTGTCATAAATTAGGTGACCATATGTGTGTGGGTTTATCTCTGGGCTTTCTATCCTGTTCCATTGATCTATATTTCTGGGGTTTTTTTGCCACTACCATACTGTCTTCATTACTGTAGCTTTGTAGTATAGTCTGAAGTCAGGGAGCCTGATTCCTCCAGCTCTGTTTTTCTTTCTCAAGATTGGTTTGGCTATTCGGGGTCTTTTGTGTTTCCATAAGAATTGCAAAATTTTTTGTTCTAATTCTGTGAGAATGCCATTGGTAGTTTGATAGGGATGGCATTGAATCTGTAGACTGCTTTGGGTAGTATAGTCATTTTCACAATAATAATTCTTCCAATCCAAGAACATGGTATATCTCTCCATCTGTTTATGTCATCTTTGATTTCTTTCAACAATGTCTTATACTTTTCTGAGTACAAGTCTTTTTGCCTCCTTCAGCAGGTTTATTCCTAGGTATTTTATTATTTCTGTTGCAATGGTAAATGGGAGTGTTTCCTTAATTTCTCTTTCAGATTTTTCATCATTGATGTATAGGAATGCCAGAGATTTCTGTGCATTAAGTTTGTACCCTGCAACCTTACCAAATTCATTGATTAGTTCTAGTAGTTTTCTGGTGGCGTCTTTAGGATTTTCTATGTATAGTATCTTGTCATCTGCAAACAGTGACAGTTATACTTCTTCTTTTCCAATTTGTATTATTTTATTTCTTTTTCTTCTCTGATTGCTGTGGCTAGGACTTCCAAAACTATGTTGAATAAGAGTGGTGAGAGTGGATATCCTTGTCTTGTTCCTAATCTAAGTGGAAATGCTTTCCGTTTTTCACCATTGAGTATGATGCTTGCTGTGGGTTTGTCATATACGGCCTTTATTATGTTGAGGTAGTTTCCCTCTATGCCCACTTTCTGAAGAGTTTTTATCATAAATGGGTGTTGAATTTTGTGAAAAGCTTTCTCTGCATCTATTGAGGTGATCATATGCTTTTTATCCTTCATTTTGTTAATATGGTGTATCACATTGTTTGATTTGTGTATATTGAAGAATCCTTGCATCCCTGGGATAAATCCCACTTGATCATGGTGTATGATCCTTTTAATGTGTTGTTGGATTCTGGTTGCTACTATTTTGTTCAGGATTTTTGCATCTATGTTCATCAATGATATTGGTTTATAATTTTCATTTTTTGTGATATCTTTTTCTGGTTTTGATATCAGGGTAATGGTGGCTTCGTTGAATGAATTTAGGATTGTTTCTCCCTCTGCAATTTTTTGTTAGAGTTTGAGAAGGATCAGTGTTAACTCTTCTGTAAATGTTCGATAGAATTCGCCTGTGAAGCCATCTGGTCCTGGACTTTTGTTTGTTGGAAGATTTTTAATTATGATTTCAATTATATTACTTGTGACAGGTCTGTTTATATTTTCTAATTCTTCCTGGTTCGGTCTTGGAAAATTGTACCTTTTGAAGAATTTGTCCATTTCTTTGTGGTTGTCTATTTTATTGGCATATGGTTGTTTGTAGTAGTCTCTTGTAATCCTTTGTATTTCTGCAGGGTCAGTTGTGATTTCTCCTTTTTCATTTCTAATTCTGTTGATTTGAGTTTTCTCCCTTTTTTTCTTGATGAGTCTGGCTAAGGGTTTGTCAATTTTTTTTATCTTCTCAAAGAACCAGCTTTTATCTTTATTATTTCTTTCCTTCTGCTGACTTTGGATTTTCTTTGTTCTTCTTTCTCTAGTTTTTTTTTTTTTTTTTTGCAGTACACGGGCCTCTCACTGCTGTGGCCTCTCCTGCTGTGGAGCACAGGCTCTGGATGCACAGGCTCAGCAGCCATGGCTCACGGGCCCAGCCGCTCCGTGGCATGTGGGATTCTCCTGGACCGGGACATGAACCCGTGTCCCCTGCATTGGCAGGCAGATTCTCAACCACTGCACCACCAGGGAAGCCCTCTCTAGTTGTTTTAAGTGTAGGTTTAGATTGTTTATTTGAGATTTTTCTTGTTTCTTGAGATGAGATTGTATTGCTGTAAACTTCCCTATTAGAACTGCTTTTGCTGCATCCCATAAGTTTTGGGTCATCGTGTTTTCATTGTCATTTGTTTCTATGTATTTTTTAATTTCTTCAGTGTCTCTTGGTTACTTAGTAGCACACTGTTTAGCCTCCATGTATTTGTGTGTTATACAGTTTTTTTCCTGTCATTGATTTCCAGTCTCATAGCATTTTGGTCAGAAAAGATGCTTGATACGATTTCAGTTTTCTTAAATTTTCTGAGGCTTGATTTGTGACCCAAGATGTGATCTATCCTGGATAATGTTCCATGTGAACTTGAGGTAAAAGTGTATTCTGCCACTTTTGAGTGGAATGTTCTATAAATATCAATTAGATCTATCTGGTCTATTGTGCCATTTAACGCTTGTGTTTCCTTACTTATTTTTTGTTTGGATGGTCTGTCCATTGGTGAAAGTGGGGTGTTAAAGTCCCCTACTATTATTGTGTTACTGTCGATTTCTCCTTTCATGGTTGTTAGCATTTACCTTATGTATTGAGGTGCTCCTCTGTTGAGTGCATAAACATTTATAATTGTTATATCTTCTTCTTGGGTTGTTCCTTTGATCATTATGTAGTGTCCCTCCTTATCTCTTGTAACAGTCTTCATTTAAAGTCTATTTGATCTGATAGGAGTATTGCTACTCCAGCTTTCTTTTGATTTTGATTTGCATGAAATCTCTTTTTCCATCCCTTCACTTTCAGTCTGTGTGTGTCCTTAGGTCTGAAGTGGGTCTCTTGTAGACAGCACATATATGGGTCTTGTTTTTGTATCCATTCAGCCAGTTTGTGTCTTTTGGTTGGAGCATTTAATCCATTTACATTCAAAGTTATTATCAGCATGTATATTCCTATTACCATTTTCTTAATTGTTCTGGGTTTGTTTTTGTGGGTCTTTTTCTTCTCTTGTGTTTCCCACTTAGAGAAGTTTCTTTAGCATTTGTTGTAAAGCTGCTTTGGTGGTGCTGAATTCTCTTAGCTTTTGCTTGTCTGAAAAGGTTTTAATTTCTCTGTCAAATCTGAATGAGATCCTTGATGGGTAGAGTAATCTTCGTTTTAGATTTTTCTCTTTTGTCACTTTATATCCTGCCACTCCCTTCTGGCCTGCAGAGTTTCCACTGAAAAATCAGCTGATAACCTTATGGGGATTCCTTTGTATGTTATTTTTGTTTTCCCCTGCTGCTTTTAATATTTTTTCTTTGAATTTAATTTTTGATAGTTTGATTAATGTGTCTTGGTGTGTTTTTCCTAGGATTTATCCTGTATGCGACTCTCTGTACTTCCTGGACTTGGGTGACTATTTCCTTAACCATGTTAGGGAAGTTTTCAAGTATAATCTCTTCAAATATTTTCTCAGACCGTTTCTTTTTCTCTTCTTCTGGGACCCCTATAATTTGAATTATGATGCATTTAATGTTGTCCCAGAGGTGTCTGAGATTGTCTTCAATTCTTTTCACTCTTTTTTCTATATTCTTCATGTCAGTTATTTCCACCATTTTGTCTTCCAGCTCACTTATTCGTTCTTCTGCCTCAGTTATTCTGTTATTGATTCCTTCTAATGTATTCTTCAGTTATTGCATTCTTCATCTCTGTTTGTTTGTTTTATAACAATGTGTACATGTCAATCCCAATCTCCCTAACTATCCCTTCCCCGGTGGTAACCATAAATTCGTTTTCTAAGTCTGTGAGTCTGTTTCTGTTTTGGAAGTTCATTTGTATCATTTCTGTTTAGACTCCACTTATGAGGGATATAATACCATATTTCTGTTTCTCTATCTGACTTACTTCACTCAGTATGACAATCTCTAGATCTGTCCATGTTGCTACAAATGGCATTATTTCATTCTTTTTTAATGGCTGAGTAATATTCCATTGTATATATGTGCCACATCTTCTTTACCCATTCCTCTAATCAATGGACATTTAGGTTGTTTCCATGTCTTGGCTATTGTAAACAGTGCTGCATTGAACACTGGGGTGCATGTATCCTTTTGGACCATGATTTTCTCCTGATATATAACCAGGAGTGGGATTGCAGGATCATATGGTAGCTCTATTTTTAGTTCTTTGAGGAACCTCCCTACTGTTCTCCATAGTGGCTGCACCGACTTATATTCCCACCAACAGTGTAGGAGGGTTCCCTTTTCTCCACACCCTCTCTAGCATTTATTGTGTGTGGATATTTTGATGATGGCCATTCTGATCGGTGCGAGGTGATATCTCATTGTAGTTTTGATTTGCATTTCTCTGATAATTAGCAATGGTGAACATCTTTTCATGTGCCTGTTGGCCACCTGTATGTCTTCTTTGAAGAAATGTCTATTTAGGTGCCCATTTTTTCATTGGGTTGTTTGTTTTGATGATATTAAGCTGCATGTGTAGAATGGAATTTTTAAAAAATTTATTTTATTGAACCATAGTTGATTTACAATGTTGTTTTAATTTCTACTGTAATGCAAAGTGACTCAGATATATATATATATTATATATATATATATATATATATATATATATATATACACACACATATATACATTCTTATTCATATTCTTTTCCATTATGATTTATCACAGGATATTGAATATAGTTCCCTATGGTATACAGTAGGACCTTGTTGTTTATCCATTCTTTATATAATAGTTTGCATCTGCTAATCCCAAACTCCCAATCCTTCCCCCCACCAACCCCTTCTCCCCCTTGGTAACCTCAAGTCTGTTCTCTATGTCTATGAGTCTGTTTCTGTTTCATAGATACGTTCATTTGTGTCATATTTTAGATTCCACATATAAGTGATATTATATGATATTTGTCTTTCTCTGTCTGACTTGCTTCACTTTGTATGATAATCTCTAAGTCTATCCATATTGCTGCAAATTATTATTTGCATTATTTCATGGAATGAAATTTTTTATAGCAAATATATGATCGTGATTAAATAAATGTCCATATGGACATCCATTCAAAATGTACACAGTATTTTGCACATATATTTTATTTGAATGTATTATGTGAGTGTGTGGATTTATTGAGGACATTGTATGTGTCTGGAATGAGGGATGGAAAGAAAGGTAAGGGTCTTGACTTTACCTTCTGAATTCATTGTTTAAAGGGGAAGGAAAATGTACACACATAATAAACACTGCAGTGTTACAAGTTGTAATGCAATGTGGTCTAAGAGCATGCAGGAGGAAGTACCTGTCTTAAAAGGGGTGGGAAGATGTATGAATGGGTCACACATGGGTACCACTTGGCTGGCTGGCTTGGATTCCTCCAACTGTTTGTTCAGTGAATTTCCCTGAGTGTCTAATATTTACCAGACAGGCACTGCAGGAGATCCAATACGTAGTGTTAAACAGAACAGGCATGCCCATCAAGGTGAATAGCCATGATGTTTCATAGTTACATTAATATGCAATTATAGTAATGGTACATACTATGAATGAACAGAACAGGATGTTATGAGAAAAAAATTGCAGAAAAATATAATTTCGATTGGAAGATCATGGGAGGCCTTCAAGGAATAGAGTTTACCAGGCAGAAAGTGGGGTTGAGGTACATTTCAAGAAAAGGAAACACTATTGACTTACTCACTCTGTCAAGAGAACAGAGATGAGGTGAAACTGTATATTCATAATTGCTTAAAGTTAGAAATATAATTAAGCGCTGATAGTCTATGAGTATTTTATCATTCAATAAAACTTTAGAGACACTTATTTCTAGTTGTGATTAGGTGGGGAAAGGACTCAGACATCAAAAACACTTAGAAATTAACATAAATTTACTACTGTTAATGCAATACTAATGGCTCCATAAAGCAAAGATATGATGGTATGGCTGATACTAATTCTTAGAGAGAAGTAAGGCTAGACCATTTTTCATATTTCTCCTTTTTCTCAATGTACACTAAACTCAACTACTTCTACTTCTGGTAACACCATTAATACTATGTTTTTTCTTAATTCCCAGAAGGAAAACATGCACGATTATGAAAGTAGAATGACCAATAAGCACAATCAACAGATGCCAGTAGGAAAGATGAGGGGCATGACTGTCTCAGTTCAGCTGATGCTAATTAATATATTTTTCATTCAGGAGGACATCTTTTCTTCAAAATTCTCCCTTCAACACAGAGTATTCATTTTCTTGGAAAAGGCAATTTAGTTGTGTTACAAAAAATAAGTTAAAAAATAAGATAAGCCTAACTCCCTTCCAAATCTGTGACCATGTACTATCAAAGTAACATATGGTGGAATCCTTCTAGGATCTGGCCCTCCCCTTGCTCTTTGACTAAGTGTGTTGCTTTGGAGCATCTGACTTTGCCTGGGATGAAGGAGGGAAGTCTTCTGGGAGGTAACACTGGGCTGAGATTCACTGTGCCTTAAGAGACAAAGGGTACGGTGTGGAGGGAACTTTCCAAGCAGAGGAAACAGGATCTATGAAAGCCCCGAGGTGTTGGAAAGAAGCTCTTTTTGCACAAAGAAACAAAAAGAGGGCCATGTGGCTCTAGTATAAAGAGTGAGAAGGTGGGTCTGAACTTTGCAATATGTGAAGGATTTCGTACATTATGCTAATAAAAGCAATGGGAAGCCACCAAAACAGTTCAGTAAGGGAGGGGATCTAATCTTTTCAATTTTTAATAACATTTAATGCTTTCCGTTAGTGTGACTATTTTCTTAAAAATAGAAATTACATTTGAGTATCTCAGTACCAGGACTACAGCGTGGCCATTTTACCTACTTCTCTTTATAAGTGATATAGATCAGTGTAGAGTCCAGTTGATGCAAGAATGTCCAAAACTGTTGTGAGCATTACCAAATGACTACTTGTTCCATGATTTTTGACTTAAATTTGTGGAGAAGAATTAGCTTCTCCGATATTTTGCTGCCTTAACCCAGAAATAACAATGTTCATTTGAACTAGACTATAAGTATTTCAAGATTCTTAAGATTGGAATTTTATTTCATAGATCTATATAACAATTCTGTTATATGCTTATTAATATTCTTTTAAAACCCATGTACTGCTATAAACTCTGTGTTTATCTTTGAATGTAGATTGTGAATTTAAAATCTCAGATGTTGGGTTCAGCTGTCTATGTTTCACTGAAAAGAAAAAAATAGCTTTTGTAGGAATAAAATTATGACTTATTATGGATTCAACACGTTTTTGGTTTCACATTTCTTAAAATATTGAAACCTTATTTTCACTATTAATGAAACCAAGGTAATCACTTTTGTTTAGTTATTGACTTTTTGAAAGATAATATTTATAAAACACTAAAATGTATGGTTACTTTTTTCTGAGAGAAATATTATCTGAATTTGATAATTATATTTTATCAAATATGACTCATTGTAGACTATCAAGAAACACAGTAGATAAAATTTATTTTCTGAATCAGATCATAACATAAGTAATTTTACATTTACATTACTTACATTTGTTTCTTTATCTCTGTTAGGTTATTACAATTGGAAAACATGTTAAAGGGTACCATTACATCATTGCAAATCTGGTAGGTGAATTAATGATATTTATTACTTTAATAGAGATGCCTGTTAGTTCAAAAAAAAATTATGGCCAGCCTTTATCAGTGGTATTTATAAAAACATATTTTGATTATATCGATCAATTAGAAGTGACAATATTTTTCTGAATTTGTTACTTTTAGATTTACTTTCCATTTCATATTTTCTAATCAATTTCCTATTGTTTTAAATGATGTGAGAAATTATAGAACAATATTTTACAAGCTTATACTTCGTGTTAAATGTGTATTTTAACTAAGGGAAAATTTTCAAAATGATATAAAATTTAAGTGTCCAAATTTCCCCTTGTTTCTCACTGTCACTGTAATTTATAAACTTTACCCTTTGCCCATTTCTTTAAAGTTCTTAGTATCTATAATATTTGAAATGCACATTTATGAGAATATGTCTTGGTGCAAAATAGAGCCTGGAAATACCCAGAGTATTTATATATTGTATATTATTTATTTCCTACTTACTATATAAGCAACACAATGAAAATTGAATAACTGTAGCTGATCACTTTTTCATTGAGATTCCCCTCAAATTAAGATTATACTGAAACATCCCCGTGATTAATCGTATCTCCCTTCTTAAGTATGATCAAAGTCAATTTAGAACTACCACTAGAAATTTCTTTTTTCAAAATAGTTTTTAGATCGGCATTAACGTGAGCTTGAGGCTCCCCTGCTGCAAAGGTTTACGTTCTTTAAACAAGTATGATTCTGTGCAATTTATGGCTCCGTCTCCACAGCCTCAGAAAAAAAGGTGATTAAAAGAGCAACAAAAGCAGAGAATGAGAGTGTATTCTCAGTAGCATCATAGGGCTGTGAAAAATTTCCTATTTATACAGATGAGGATTTATGATGTTGCTTCTGGAATATTAGATTGTTATATCACAAGACATTATTTCCAGTAGTCATGGAGAGATTTAAAAACCCCACAAGCTTACAAGTGATAAATATTGTTTTCACTAGAAAGTGGCACCTGTGATAAAGAATATCCAATCTCAAACCTACATGATATTGGGAGAAGTTGGTTATTCAAGATAAAATTTCTGTTTGGCAATGAGATGGCTCATCACTATAATAATTTTTTAGAACTTACCCTTATAATATGGCTTATAGATCCTAAATGAGTCCCGACCAGAGAAGCGAGAGTTAAAATAAGTGAAGCTCTGTAATCAGGCTTTCCAGAAACACATTCTGTTCAGGGTAGAGCCTGGACAGTCAGTCCCTGTGTGAACTGCGCCATTGATGAACAGCACAGAGCCACACGGAAAGCTGTGATCTTTAAAAATGTCCAGATGGAGAAGATTATATTGGGACCTTGAGAAATAATGGCAGAAGGAGTTCATCAATTTGAGAGTTGATATTAGATGCTGTGAAAAAAGAAACATGTGTTTGATTGACCAATGTAAAAAGGTTCAAAAATAAAAGCAAGTTCTTGCTGCTGTCATGCTGCTATAGGGAGAAATCTACCTAACATTTTATCTGAATTCAAGTTGTGTTTTTCCTTCTCTGAAAACTTGGTATCCTCGCCATATGGAATTTCTAGTGAATCAGTAAATTCAAAGAATCTGTAGAGTGCTGCAGTTTCTGAGAATCTCTAGGGCACTTGAAAATTTCAGTGACATTTAAAATTGGAGAATGCCATCCAAAGTTGAAGGGCTTTCATCTTCCAAAGTCTTGATTGGGAATGTCCCTTTTTCCATGTCCAGTGGCTAATGGGTGTTAAAGGAAGTGGTTGTAAAAGATAGAACAATCCTCAGATATTGTTAGTGACTCATTTCTTCAGAAATTGCTGAATGCTTGATTAGGCTCCCCAAACACAGGCTATAGTTCAGTTCCTGATACGTAATTAAAGGGGATAAAGGATAAGGAAATGGTCATAAGGGATCCAGTTCTCATTTCTTCAGCCCTTCAGAATCAGACAAAAGGCCCTGCAATCCGCCCACCTGACTCTGCCTTACAGTGAGGCTCACTCATCAACCAGCCCTGCCCGTGCACATAGAAATTCCGAGAAATGTTTTAGCATCTTCCTCTTAGACAGCCAAGCATTACCAGACATTTGAGAAAAAAGTCTTTGCCATGAGGGAAGCAATATAAATAAACAAGTACACAGAAACAAGGCAGGCAGGAATCAGGAGAAAAATGCTTCAAACTGTAAGAATATCTTCAGAGAAATAAGATAAAATATGTTATCCATAAAGAGGAGAAAAGGCTGCTATAAAAAAAAATCAAGGAACAAGAAAGAGCTCTGGGAAGTTAACTTATTTTTCGTAGAATAACTAGTAAAATTACATGAGTTTGAAGGTACAGTTGAGAAAATCTTCCAGATTATGTGGCAAAATGACAATACAATAAAAAAACGGTGTATGTGGAGAAAACTGAGGGACTCAGACGTTTAATCAAGGGGTTGCAATGTCTTATTAATAAACCGTCTAAACAGACATAGTGAAAACAGGGGAAGGAAATTATCAGAGAAACATTCAGAAAAATTTCCGGTACTAAATGACATAAATCTGCCTGTTGAATACACACAGTAATGAAAGACAAAAGGCTTCTTTCATAAAATATCACCATGAACTTTCAGAGATAAATAGAAGATCTTGAAGTTTATGACAGGTGGGAAGCCAGAAGGAGTATGAAGCAGGTCACAGACAAAAAATAATTAAAAATAATGCTATTGTATTTTTCAGTAGAAACAGTAAGTCAGTAGAAGAATGCCTTTAGATTATCAGGGTTTCAACTTAAAATGCTATACCCAGCCAAAATACCAGTCAAGTGTCAGAGAAAACAAAGGTATTTACAGACATTCAGTGTCTCAAAAAAGGTACCTCCACGTGTCTCAGGAGACTACTGAGGACTCTAGCTGAAGAAAGGAGTAAAACAGGAGAGAAAAGTAATGGAGGGGGCTTTCCTGGTGGCCCAGTGGTTGAGAGTCCGCCTGCCGATTCAGGGGACACGGGTTCATGCCCCGGTCCGGGAAGATCCCACATGCCGTGGAGCGACTGGGCCCGTGAGCCATGGCCGCTGAGCCTGCGCGTCCGGAGCTTGTGCTCCACATCGGGAGAGGCCACAACAGTGAGAGACCTGCATACCGCAAAAAAAAAAAAAAAAAAGTGATGGAGGAAACAGAGAAGCTACTCAGAAAAGAGGGGAAGGGGCATTTCAGGAGAACAATTTTTAGAGAAGATGAAAGAGGAACGATTCAGATTGCAGCGTTAAAGTGGAAGGCTCCAGGATGCAGGGGAAAAGATAGATGACTTGATATGTTTCAATATTTTATTTGAAAAAAGCTTTACTCATATAAACATGAAAATTTTTACATGGAGCAACTGGAAAAAAAAAATAAGAATCGGTATAGAGAAAGCTCTAGTAGAGAAAACAATGAAGCAATCATTAACATTAGAATAAAATACTATTCAAGAAGGAAAATGCAGTCCAAGCATATTATTTGGCTTTGCTCTGAAAAACAGAATTCTAACTGTGAAAACAGTGAACATTAAAATGGCGGAGGAGATAGATGGTTTGCTTATGAGACTTACATACTCATCTGGCACAAGTATAAACTGAAGAAGAAAGTCTAACATGGGTAAGTTAGGAAAGAAGAGCAAAAATGGGTCATGCAGAATTACAGAGGTAAATATACGAAAAACAAAAATTACTGAAATTGATTGTTTTGAAGCAGCTTAACTGAGACATGCATGGGTCAGAACAGAAAATCTATGCTTTTTGTTATATACATTTTCCTCTATTTGCATTATTTGATAAAAAGAAAAAGCAAAAATATGAGCCAATAACATAGTAATTATCCTTCTCCACATAAATAATATT
Organism: Mesoplodon bidens; assembly: GCF_964165515.1. Taxonomy (NCBI): domain Eukaryota; kingdom Metazoa; phylum Chordata; class Mammalia; order Artiodactyla; family Ziphiidae; genus Mesoplodon; species Mesoplodon bidens. The sequence continues at coordinate 197,908,256 of NC_138176.1, forward strand.
AAACTATATTTTTAATATCAACAACAAAGAAAAGGCTCTCATATTTTAGTCAAAATATTTCCAGTTCTTCTGTGTGATAATAAGGAATAAGTGTGTAAGATGAAAATATTTATAATTGTGACTTTTTAAAGTTGTGATTTCATCTTTCAGAGAATATACTCCCAAACTGAGGTATAATTTATGGCAGCACGAGATTTGAAATCAGTGGAAACACTATATGATAGTTCTAGTAATGACTGAATTCATTCTAACAATGCAGTAGAAGTGGATTTTTTAAATTTAATACATTTTATAAAAACTAAGTTTCATGCTTAAAGTGAAAATGCTTAATTGTTCTCAAATAATGGCAAAGCATTTGGTATCTTGCCTTCTCATTTAAAAGGTTTTTAGGGCTTCCCTGGTGGCGCAGTGGTTGAGAGTCCGCCTGCCGATGCAGGGGACACGGGTTCGTGCCCCGGTCCCGGAAGATCCCGCATGCCGCGGAGCGGCTGGGCCCGCGAGCCATGGCCGCGGAGCCTGTGTGTCCGGAGCCTGTGCTCCGCAACGGGAGAGGCCACAGCAGTGAGAGGCCCGCGTACAGCCAAAAAAAAAAAAAAAAAAAAAAGGTTTTTATATTTATCACCTGAGAGAATGAACAATTTAAATAGAAATAACCATCACATAATGTTGTAGCTCTTGGAGAAGTAGCTTAATGTTTAAGTATCTGGTGGTGCTTTATTGTAGATACAGTAAATAAAACCCAATCCTTATCCTTGGAAGGTTTCTCAATAATACAGAGAACTTTTATGTACGTATGACCAATAAACAATCATTGATTAAGGACCCACTATGACCAGGATGAGGCTAGGTGCTGGGGAAGAATATTGGCTGTTAAAATACATGAAACATTTACTATAGGCTTTTTATCTCCCTCATGAGTTCTTTGAAATTTGTAAAACCACAATGTATAGAGCTATCTGGTTAACATTAAGTTCTATTTGGTTCTTAATAGAAAGCATGACATAAATATGTTCTCTGTCCAGGGATTTACCGATGGAGACCTATTAAAAATTCAGTTTGGAGGTGCAAACGTCTCTGGATTTCAGATAGTGGACTATGATGACTCCATGGTATCTAAGTTTATAGAAAGATGGTCAACACTGGAAGAAAAAGAATACCCTGGAGCACACACAACTACAATTAAGGTACATATCTATCAGGATCTACTTCTACCTCCATCACCATGTCTATCCCCGCCTCCACCTCCATCTCCATTTCCACCTCCACGTCCACCATCTTCACCTCCTCCTTCACCTCCATCTCCATCTTCACCTCCATCTCCCCTTCCCCTCCCCCTCCCCTCCTCCCCTCTCCCCTCCCCTCCTCCCCTCTCCCCTCCCCTCCCCCTCCCCTCCCCCTCCCCCTCCACCCTCATCTCTATCTCTATCTAACTGCTGGTGAGTAGCCTGTTCTTTGGGACGCCTTAGGAAGAAGACAAAAGTCTCAATTTGTTTTCATAATTAACAAAATAGATATAATGCTTTATGTAATCAAAGAAACTTTGAATGCTAAATGTCATGCACTGCTCTGTAATAAGCACTATCCAGACTCACATTCTATTCTCTGTATGTCTGGACACCTTGAGGTCTTCACTGGTTTATTCAGTGTACTTTATTGTGTATATACATACATGCATATATTTACCTCCAAATATGACATATTTCTGCTGTTGATAGGAAGGGGTTTCTTTTTCTTCTGTTCATCACCTGATTGAGAGCAGAGATAAGAGTAAAACCTGAGGGAGGAAGAGTGAGTGAGATGAGATCATGTTCACTTTTTGAGACTAGGTTTATGAAAAATAAAAGCTGCAGAATATTGTCAAATGTACAGTGATCTGTTTATCTGTGCTATCTGTGTATTATAATGTAGGTTGTGCAAGAGCCAGTCGGGGACAGTGTCATTTCAGTTGCTCTCATAGTTATGTTCATACATCCTGGAGAAGTTTTGTTGTTGTTGTTTTCTGCACAAATTGAAAAGAACAGATATGTTTGGCTTTAACTTTACATCTGACTGTGAGACTGGTGCTAGATAAGAATTAGAAACTTTAAAGTTTTCTACTTTGGGGTGTGTAAATGGATCCTATTAATTCAATGTCAAATTTAGGAAAGCATCCCATAGGATGTTAAAGCATAGCCCGGAGCTAATTTTTTCTCTAAAGTAGGTGACTTCTTGTTTGGTGACCTTGACTGAGATTCAGCACATAGACATTTATAAAGGGCTTGAGGGCGTGTGGGCATGCCACCATTTTACAGGGCTGCTTAGAAGGGTGGGGACCCCCATCCATGTCTGTCTCCTCCTGTGTTCAGCAGGGGTCTGACTGAGGCCCACATCCCCTGGGATTGCAGGCTTCCCTGCATCCAGATGTGCTGCCAGTGAAGTTCTCTGATGGAGCTTGCATGTGGCATTCACCCTCAGATGGGACTGATGTTCCTTTGAACACTCTGCTAGTCATAGTGTAGCCTCCCACTGCTGCTGGCTGTGAGAAGGATGAAAGCGGAAGGAGATGATTTTTTTCTCATGGAAGTCATATCATTATTAAAGTTCACATGCTGTGCCTCAAAGCGCAAGCAGATTTAGGGGATAAGAGATCTTTGGCAATGCATTCTGCTAACATTTTTGCTGAGACCTAGCACCAGAGTTCACTCTGTTGGTGACCTTTCTTTGCTCCCTTCTGGCTGTAACATTTCCCTCCAGAGCGGCTCCCTTTTGGCTTCTTCTGACAAGTTTCAGAAAGATCGTGATGGCCCTTCCTTGTGGGGCGTCGCAAAGAGCATAGGCTTAAAAGTTTAAAAACACAGCCTCGCTAATAGGTCTGTGTCTCTATTCCCTTCTTGTCCCTAGTTTCTTCAGAACTATTTTTTTGTTGTTGTTCCGTATATGTGTGTTAGCATACGGTATTCCGCATAGCACAGGGAGATCAGTTCGGTGCTTTGTGACCACCTAGAGGGGTGGGATAGGGAGGGTGGGAGGGAGACGCAAGAAGGAGGCGATATGGGGATATATGTATATGTATAGCTGATTCACTTTGTTATACAGCAGAAACTAACACACCATTGTAAGGCAATTATACTCCAATAAACATTAAAAACAAAACAAAACAAAACACAGCCTCTTCCATGTTCTGTGTATCCCTTGAGGTAGTATAAGGACCCTGCCCCAAGGCTGCACTGTTGTTTCCTGACTGCCCCTCCCTTGTCTCTGCATCTCCTCCCTTCCCTGATTAGTGGCTGTTTGAACCTGCCGGTTGGAACTCAGGGAAGGTCCTGGAGACCAGGTTAAAGGAATTCAGGCCCTGCACACACCCTGGTCCTTATCAGCAACCCCACCCTAGAACCATTGCTACAGAACTCTTCACCAAATCTTTCCGGGTTGGGACACACAGTTTTTCAGGGCACAAGCCTGCTGTGGCTCCCTTTGCCTGGCAAAGAAGTAAAGCTGTTCTTTTCTACTTCACACTCCACCCCCCAAAAAGTAAGCTCTCAGTCACTTTTTGACCCTCGGCCCAAAAATTGAACAACATTTACAAAGACTTACTTAGCACAGCTTTGGAAACAAAGGTGCCAGTAGGAGATATATCGTATATGGTCTTAGAAGCTTGATAAAAAGTACTGAAAATCTGTGTGGAGGATGTGCCTTTGGGTGGGAGTTCATCCTAACACAGAGGCATATCGCTCATGTACTAGACAGCCGGGAACTCAATATATTTTTAAAGAACGACTCTTGCCTTTGATAATCCAAAGTCTTATGCAGGATACAAACATGCCAGTAAGCAAATATAATAGAGAGTGATACATGTAAACTGTGGCAGCTCCTACACATGATTAGAACAGTACAGTAGAAGGCTTTCCAGATGTAGGACGCCTGAGCAGGGCTTTGCCCGTGAGCTATGCAACGGCATAACAGGTCCAGGGAACTCGGGAGGAGTGAGTTGTGAACAGGTGTAAAGAGTGATTCCAAGACAGGACTTTGATGGTTGTTTCTCTCATGATTGTTTCACGGGCAGAAGCAAGGAAGAAAAACTAGATAGGGAACAATATACCATTTCCTAATACAAACAAGCATACATCATCTGTCCAAGTGAAAATATCTCGAGTGCGGTTATCTCTTTTTACATTCTCTTTTGGGTCATTGACTGTATCAGGTATATTGCTAGATAATTTAAATTGTAAACTTATGCTATAGGCTAAAAGCCTGTAAAAATATAATTCATTACATCAAATCCTCTCCGTGGTTAGGCATTGGAAATTATATAATTTATATCAAGTTGTGAGACTATTAAATTAAGAATTATTTAAAACTTCTAGTCTTCCTTGAAAGTTAATGCACCTTCCACAGCTTCCTAATTAAAATCAATCTTATTCAATAAATACAAGTAAAACCTTATGTTTCAATATTTAACATATTTTAATAACCACTGAATATAAATTGCAAATGTTAAATTTCTTCATTCTTATATCCTGTACCAAAAATAACTCTAGAGATTTAAAATCTGACTCTCTTTCACTAATGTGCTAATTTGGGGCAGTATTCACTTATTCATTCATCAATTCATTATACATTTTACTGAGTTTTTACTCTGCAAGCGGTCACTATTCTAGGTGTCAGAGAAAAGACAAAGTTCCAGTCTTCAAGGGGTTGATTGTCTTCAGGCTAGAAACCAGCAATCACCTTGTATTAACTTTGGTGGAAGTTGTCTTACTGATGCGTTAATATCAACACATTCTCAACTTCTGACTTCCAGCCCTGCTCCCTCTTCATCCCCTGAAAAACTATTCCTACAACAACCCTTCCCTCTCAGTTGATGGCAACCCCATCTTTTCAGCTGTTCCTTCAGCCAAGGACCTGCAACTGTCCCGGAGCCCTCTCTTACCCGGTGGCCCACATCCAGTCTGTCAGGAAACACTACTCCTCTTCTGCACCCACCCTAAATCCAGCCCCCATGGCCCTGCTGCCGGGTTACTGCAATGATCTCCTAGACGAGGTTCCCTGCCTCCTTACTGACCCCTCTCTCTCCCATGCTTGTGGTCCTTTTAAAATGTAAGTTACATTATGTCCCTGCTGCTCTCCGGGCCCCCAACCCTGTGGCCATCCATACCACAGCAGTGCAAGCCAGACTCACCCCACTGGCCACGAAGCCCTGCATGCTCCACCTTCCTCTCTTGGACCCTCCCCTCACTCCCTCTGCTTCAGCTACGGTGGCCTTTCTGCCAGTTCTTTTTTTTTTTTTTTAATTTTTCTTTGACTATAGCTGATGTACAATGTTGTGTTAGTGTCAGGCGCACAGCAAAGTGACTCAGTTATACAGTTATATAGATCCACTCTTTTTTAAGTTCTTTTCCCATATAGGTCATTACAGAGTACTGAGGAGAGTTCCCTGTGCTCTACAGCAGGTTCTTACTAGTGATCTATTTTATATATAGTAGTGTGTATATATCAATCCCAATCTCCCAGTTTATCCCCCCCGTCACTGCCTGGTAACCATAAGTTTGTTTTCTATATCTGTGAATATATTTCTGTTTTATAAATAAGTTCATTTGTACCGTTTTTATATATTCCACATATAGGTGATATGATACGGTATTTGTCCTTCTCTTTCTGACTTACTTCACTTAGTATGATAATCTCTAGGTCCATGCATGTTGCTGCAAGTGGTATTATTTCATTCTTTTTTATGGCTGAGTAATATTCCATTGTATATATGTACCACATCTTCTTTATCCAGTCATCTGTCGGTGGGCACTTAGGTGGTTTCCATGTCTTCGCTGTTGTAAATAGAGCTGCTCTGGACATTGGGGTGCATGTATTATTCTGCCATTTTTTAAGCACGGGAGACACGTTCCCACTTCAGGGCCTTTGCACTGGCTCTGTCCTCTTCTGGACTCTTCTGCCCTTAGCATCTGCAAGGCTAAGCCTCCTGCCCTCTGTAGCTCTTTGTTCAGTTTCCATCTCCTTAACGACCCCAGAAGCAGCTTCTCTATTTAAACTTGCAAGCTCCCACCCATTAGGGTGTGTTCCATCCCCCTGCCCTGCTCCAGCTTTTTCATATTTTTCCCTTTAATAGCTCCTAGTGTACTGTATTTTTAATGAATGTATTCATTACCTTGTTAATTGTCTCCTCCATCTTGAAAGTGACATGTGGGCAGGGAAGTTTTGTTGGTGTTTGTTTGTTCACTGATTTTGTTCACTCCCAGTCTCCTAGAATAAGGCCTGGCACAGAGCAGCTATTTAGTAAAGGCTTTCTGAATGAACAGATAGAGGAAAGCAAAAGTTCTGTGGTAAAACCCTTAAGAGGCTCCTAACCCCAGTTCTAGACGTAAGAAAAGGCTTCCTTCTTTGAGGAAATCATATGGAATTTAAAACCTGAAGGAGAGGTAGGTATTAGGAGAAAGAAGGGACAATAACTTCCCATAGAGAAAATGAGAAATTAAAGTCTGGTGTGCAAGGAAAATATAAATATTTCTATAAGGCTGGAGGCTGAACAGAGGTGTTTGGGAGAAATTCTGAGAAATAATACTTATAAATATGCAGGCTCCAGATCTTGAGTGCCTTTTTGACCTACTAAGGAATGTTTAGTCTCATTCTGAGAGCAGCAAGGACCCCCTAGAGGAGAGCCATCACCACGGTTTTGAAACAGGAAGATTATGGGCTGCCCTGGCGACAAGAGAACTTGGTGGCAGGAAAGCTTTTAGGGCGATGCAGGAACAATGCAGACAACGGCTGTCAGTTGTCTGAATGGTGGTTGTGGTCTGAGGAGGGAGGGAATAAATTGATTTGTTGCCAGTTCTCTCCATTTCTTTAGAAATAATAATCACAAAAATCACAACCGTGCATTTATAATGTATTAATATAAATTCAGCTGAGAGGTATTTGTGGATGGAAAACAAGACTCAGAAAAGCAGTCTCCTTCCTTCCTTCTGTCTTCTTGGTCCCTCGTCTCATGCCAGGATTTGCACGGAAGGCACAGAACAGAGGTTTGCTGAAATGAAGAGGAATAAAGCGAAAACTAGGGCAACACTTTGAAAATATCGTCACAGAGAAAGAAGAAAATAAGTAATTATCATTGCTATAGGATGGGGTTCAAATTCCTGCCCTTAGCATCTGCTGTGTTTTTTTACTCAGCCGAGGCAGAAAAGTCCTGTTATTTTACAGGATGAAACAGAAAATTCTGTAGTAATCAGACCTGAACCATCGTGGTGCCTGGGTTTAAATGGGACAATTAAAGGGAGAATTTTACCTTCCTCAAAAAGATGTTGACAAAGAGGCAGATGATAGAGGTGATTTGCCCGTATCTCCAACCAAATTTACACATATTTCTATTTTGAGATGGATTTTCAGGGTTTTTGGGGTCTCAACAACCTGTAAGATGTAACCATCCATTCTACCTTGTCAAGTGGACAGTTTGAACCTTGTTTGACTTGTGTCTGCCGGGCCTACCAGTGTCAAGGAATTCACCCCTAACACAGGACTGACATTGTGTGCCACTTAAATAATAGCTTTCCTGCAAGAATCCCATTTTACTCAGGAAAAGACTTAAAGCAGCAATTCGAACTTTCTTAATTGCTATCCTAAGAGACTTATTAGACCTGTCTGGAAATAACATAATCTTTTTGAGTTCAGTAATTAGTGCTGTGCATTAAATAGTGCCCTGGTGGCTTCATAGAATTAATTCTGCTTCTCGAATGTTTTAACTGACCAAACCCACTGCTGGCACACTGTAGTCCCCTACACTGAACATTAAAATATTTTGACATGCAACAAAAAAGAGGCTTGACAAGTTTAGTCCGTTATGTTTTGTGGTTTAAAAAGTGTGTTTATGGGCTTCCCTGGTGGCGCAGTGATTGAGAGTCCGCCTGCCGATGCAGGGGACAAGGGTTCGTGCCCCGGTCCGGGAAGATCCCACATGCTGCGGAGCAGCTGGGCCCGTGAGCCATGGCCGCTGAGCCTGCGAGTCCAGAGCCTGTGCTCTGCAACGGGAGAGGCTACAACAGTGAGAGGCCCGCGTACGGCCAAAAAAAAAAAAAAAAAAAAATGTTTATGACTGAAATAAACCCATAAATTGAAAATTTGATATTGATATTACATATTTCATAAAAATTACTTGAAAAATAATTTATTAAGCCATTGCAATACATCTTACACCATGAAAAATAAAAATACATTACCACTGCTTGAATTATAATGCAGGATATCTGGGTTCATCTCAGGTCCACATTTTTTTGTCTGCAAAGGGAATAAATGTCCACGATCTCTGAGAATTCTCCCAAATCTCTAATACCATGATCATGTGATGTGCAAATTTAGGCATGCAAAAGCATATGCTAACATTTCTAATTTTTGCCAAATTTATGACCCTCAAGAGGCTCCTCTGTCTCTTAAAGATTGTAGTGACTCTCAGCAGGTCACCTCTGCTGAAATCAAACCTTAAATTACCCTGAAAAATATTGGTTTTGTTGTTCATAGACTACAAACAATAAGGAACTTTCACCTGTTAGAAGGTGCCTAAGAAGTGGGCAGCATCAGGGGGGAGGAACGTGTGCAACCACCAAAGTAAAATATCTGCCTCTAAGAAAAGCCTTTTCTTTTCTTAGGGTGGATCAAAACCAAACACTGTGTTGATTCGAGTATCTTTTATCTATCTTGATGAATCTGATTCGTTTTAGTTGAAAATTTGAATCCCTAAGTGAATCTAAAGTTTCAGAATGTAAAAGTCTTGGTCCTTAAGCAAGATTTTCGTCAGGGTCAATAGCCAATCTGGCTAATTTAGGCAAAGATATGCTGTTTTTAATATATTCTTTTTACATTCAAGAGTCTTTCTCCCCAATGTATTAAACATTATTTTTATTATTCATAGAGAATGATAAAAAAGGATGTTAATGGTGGTGTCCTGCCAGTGGAACTGTCTTTTCCCCCTTGGAAATGTGATACAGCTTGTGTGCTTACTAAAGATGTTGAGTTTTTATTAGCTTTCTAATTAAGACTTTATTTTTGTAGAGCAGGTTTAGGTTCACAGCAAAACGGGGCACAAAGTACAGACATTTCCCGTATATCCTCTTCTCCTACACTTGCACAGGCTCCTCCAATATCAACTCCACTCACAGAGTGATACATGTGTTAGAATTGATGAGCCTTCATCGACACGTCATAATTACCCATGGTCTACAGTTTACATTACTGTTCACTCTTGTTGTTGTACATTCTACGTGTTTGAGCAAATGGACAATAACGTGCTTTCGTTATTATAGTTTCAGACAGAGCATCTCCACTGTTCTAAAGGTGGCTCCACCTGTTCGTCTTTCCCTCCCCCCAGCCCCTGGCAACCATTGTCTCTGTAGTTTTTACTGTCTCCATAGTTTTGCCTTTTCCAGAAGGTCATATAGTTGGAATTATATAGTCTGTAGCCTTTTCTGATGGGCTTCTTTCACTTAGTTATATGCATTTAAAGTCCCTCCTTGTCTTTGCGTAGCTTGGTAACTTGCTCCTTTGTAGTGCTGATCTTATTCCATTGTCTGCATGTACCCCAAATTATTTATCCACTCATTTATTGAAGAATATCTTGGTTGCTTCCAAGTTTTGGCAATTGTGAATGAAGCTGCTATGAACCCCCATGTGGTGGTTTTTGAGTGGACATATGCTTTCAGCTCCTTTGGGTAAATGCCAAGGAGTGTGATTGCTGATCACAAGGTAAGAGTCTGTTTAGTTTTGTAAGAAACAACTTGTCTCCCAAAGTAGCCATATACCATTTTGTGTTTCCACCGACAATGAGTGAGAGTTCCTGTTCCTCCAGTGATGTTTAGTCTTACTGAAGATTTTGCAGTTTTATGCAGTGAAGCTACAAAGGTCACATGTTCAAAAGGCTTAGAGGAAATTAGCAATGACCTTATCACAGACAGGTCTTTTCCAGAGGTTAGACTTCAGTTGAATTTGAAATGGAGAGAAGTGAATAATTTTAAGTTTATAATGTATTTCATAATAATGTTTTTTTCTTTTCTATGGCTTTAGTTGATTATAGGCCATTGCCAAGAAGTTTAAAAAAAAAGACTTTCTAAAATTTTCTTATAAGTTTAGTTATTTTTCCTAGAGCTCATCATTTTTGACTATGTTGATAATTTTGTAATGGAGAAACTGAGAATTGTTATGTTGTGTAAGATTCTCTAGGGAGATATCATTCTGTTGATAATAATTTTAACTAAATAATTGATGCTATTTTTTAAATGATTATGTAAAATTTATCAGTGTATAAAACTTACAGCCCAAAGTATGTTACACAAATGCTATTTTTATGGAAAGTAATTGATGTTAAGGAAAAATTTTAAATGGTAATTCATTTGGGCAATGCTGACCAAACAAAGTTAAACAGGAATTGTTACTGCAGTATTTCTCAGGGCCTTTAATATGCCAACATGAGAACCATCTTCTGAACTTATTGGATCCGAGACTCTTGTAGATCAGGATGGCAGTTTTCAAAACGTTGTAAAAACAAGCTAGTTTTGAACGAGTTAGATCATAATAAAAGGAAAAAAGAAGGCAAACTTGCTGGTTAATAACTTGCATTTTTAGCATATTTTTCAACTCATCCGGCTTCTCCTTTCCTGTAACTTTATTCATTTGATGTGGAATTTGCCAAATAAGGGGACCAACAGTTCCAGTGTGCCTGGGACTCCAGACTTTCTGATCCAAAACTTGGACAGGCCCAGGCAAACCAGGAAGGTCAGTCACCCTCATTACTTCAAATTCCTCCACCTTTGTCACATATTTTTGTGACCCTGAGAAAAATATAACTTGTAACTTGCAATCTTCATCTATAAAATTGGAATAAAAATATTTGTTGCATAGAGGCTTTTGTTTCTTTCTTTCTTTCTTTCTTTTTAAAGGACTTACTAGGAAATTATCAAACTCAGGTTTGGCTTGTAGAGAACTAGGTCAACATGAATTCTTCCTTTCTCCCTCACCTTCCTTTCCAACACTACAATGATGTAGAGCAGACATTGTTCTCCTTATTTCATTGATAAGAAACTTCAGACACTGATGCTTTAGTTAACTTGCTCAAGGCAACAGAGCTGTAAATGGTAAAATCAGGACTTGAGGCAGCCCTGATAGAAATCAGAAGGTGCTGTATTCCATGCTTTCTAAACTATACTCAGTTCAATTTCAAGTATCAATGAATATTTGGAAAGTGGCCATTCATAGGAAATTTTGTAACACTTTCATAATGCTAAAGCCTAGTACTTCCTTTTTGAATGGTATATTTTTTTTCTATCTTCACACCGTGCAGGTAACATGTTTCAGAATAGGTGCTATCATTATGAAGATCCATAAAATTTTATATTATAGCCTATTCATCCTCTTTGAATATTCATTAAATTTGAAATGTATATAGAACTCCTTTTCATCTCCTCTTTTTCTTTTTTTTTTTTTTTTTTGGCTGTAAGACTACCCTTTCAGGTATCAGTGATTATAGTAATGCATTATTGAATAATATCTGATGACTACTGGGCATAACAAAAATGTTTAAAACGCATATTTTATTTTTGAATAAAATGCATATTGTATTTTATTTTTGAAAAATAAGTTTCAATAAAGATACATTTGAAATGGAATAAAAAGCACATTTGGAAAATGGACCATAAAAACGTTTTCCCAGATTTCTTCTTCAAGTGTGGATAGGAGTGATTGTGATATAGCAACACAGAACATAATGATCCCCACTGAGATATAAATTTCCAACTCAGCTGGGGGATTTCACAGAACACAAACATCAGGGCAGAGATGATGCATTTGTTTTCGAAGAAGGAGATCTTACATCGCCATCACGTTCCCTTCAAATGAATTTACATCTAGTTTAGTGAATGGTAGAATAAAACTGAAATATTTAACTGTCCAATCAAAAACGTGATATATTTGTTGAGAAAAATAAATGAGCCACATATGTAGAACATAAACAAGAAGGAGGTACGGATACAGAAGCTGTTGATTTTCTCTCAGCCCCGAATTGTGTCTATGATTGTGACTTTTAATTCACAGTGATAATAGGCTTGAGACTTGATTAGATTTGAACATTTGAAAAAGGTTAGAAAGATTTTTCTTCTTAGTGAGCTCATGCCCTGAGTCATAATGATAACACACTGCGTGGACTTAAATACTTTTAGTTCATTCAGCCTCATCTTATTTTTTAATGTAGTTCACCAACATTTATAGACCTCTGAAATATTTAGCAGATGGCTTTATAGATTTCTCATAGTAATGTGAGCAGGGTAACTGAAGGAAGAGTCTGCCTTTTAACTATGATCATTACTCTCAAATACAAACTGCAGTACAGGTTTCTGTTTCTGATTCAGTGACCTAAACTTCATTATAAGAATTAAATTAGCAGTGGATGGATTGTTGTATAAGAAAACAAACTAATTGTTTTTTATTCCTCTAGGAGAATAGAGGCAGTTATATAAGTGAGGCAGGAAAAAGCTGATGTGATATCTCTATTTCTCCAAGAAGTCTTTTCCTAAGTAGATATGACTTAAAACAATGCTTTTGATATAATACAGTTTTTTAAAAAAGGTACATGGTTATTGTAGAATACTTGGAAAAGAAATATCATGTATGTTTCCTCCCTGTTATTCTAACCATTTTGTTTATTTTTCTTTCCTTTTTTTGTTGAAGGGATATAAGCATTGTTTATTACTCTCACTTTTTGTTGAAAAAACTTTAGTTGTAATACTGTTTTTCACTTATTTTATAACTAACAGTATTTGTATTGTAACAAATTGTTATTAGTAGAACTTTTTAATGGCTACATAATACTTCCACAAGGCAGAAAGCATAGTGTATTATTTTTTTAAGAATTTTTTTTGATGTGGACCATTTTTAAAGTCTTTACTGAACTTGTTACAATATCGCTTTTGTTTAATGGTTTGGTTTTTTGGCTGTGAATCATGTGGAATATTAGCTCCTCGACCAGGGATTGAACCCACACCTCCTGCACTGGAAGGAGAAGTCTTAACCACTCGACTGCCAGGGAAGTCCCAGAAAGCATGGTTTTTAAACGTTCCTTTACTCTTGGAAATCTAGGTTCCTTCTAATTTTTGCATATTACAAATGATACTGAAATGAATATCTTGTGTGAAAATTATCTGTATTTGAGAATATTTTCTCAGGATAAGTTCCTAGTAATTGAAAATTACATTTTCAATCAAAGAATATAAGTTGCCTAAATGGATATGCAACAGTATATTTTGCTAATATCTTGCATGTACAGTTTGAAGGAAGAGGTTGCAGATTTTGGAAAATATAGTGATGGGTTTTATTTAGATCCATCTAGTAGAGGTGTTTCCAGGAAACTTAACTGCAGCCATCCAGGAGATAATCTAGATTTGTCAAGAAGGACTCACGAATAGGCCTGCAGTGACATTGCTTAAGAAAATTTAGCAGTAAATGTGAATATCTTATCACAGTTAACATCATCAATCACCGTTCTGTGGGCTCGAAATCATTTTCTTTTTCTTCTTTCTTCTTACCAAATTTCCCATCAAATTTGATTCATTCATGGGATAAAATGAAACTGATTCCACTAAACTATTTCATGCAAAGATTAAGTGATAACTTCACATTACCATTTTTAGCATTAAAAACTCAGAACAATTTCTGGATGTGAGGAGAGGATAATTCATACCACATAAATTACTTTCTCATTTGCTTTATTGTACCATCTCTCATATTAAAAATAAACAACACAGGCATCTGTCCACCACTGGACCGATTTATAACACTCTAATGATATATTGCAATTATCTGTTTATGTATCTTTTCACTGAACTGGGAGGAAATGTGAGTCCCATAAAGATAGAATCAGTATCAAGATTCTGGCCTTCCTTCCTTCCTTCCGTCCTTCCTTCCTTCCTCCCTTCCTTCCTTCCTCTTTCGTTCCTTCCTATTAATTCTCTTCAGTGTGCCCAACTGTGCCCTGGGCTCTGAGAATTCAGTGGTGACATAAGTTTTCTGTTTCCCTACAGTAACTGTTCTGGTGGGGAGGAGAGATGAAGTAGACAAAGAATGCGTGAAGAAGATACTCAGATGCTGGTAGAGACTATGAAGGGAATAAACAAGGTCCCATGAAGGAGAGTGACTGGGTGGGCTGGGCAGGAAGGACACTGATGAGGAAGTCACGTTCGAGTGTATGGATGCAATTTAAAGCCATGGACTGAATGAGATCACTTAGAGAGAGCAAGGAGGGTGATGTGAAATGGAAAATTTAGAAATTCTGTCTTAACAAATGTTCTTGTGAAGGAAACAGAAAAAGATGGTGGAAATTGGAAGGAGATATGGACCTAAAAAGCAGTTATTATATCTATCGATATCTATCTATCTAATCTATTATCTGTCTATCATCATCATCCACCTATCTATCAAATCTACCTACCTAACCTATTGTTTTCTTCTTTTACTTGTGGTAGGAGATACTGGAGCAGTAGAATTGCTAATAGAGATGATCCAATAGAGAAAAAAGGCTGATGCGGGATATTGAGAGTATAAGTGCAGAAAAAATGTCCTCAGGGGCATGAGGGGCAGGGTCAGTGTGAGGCTGGAGTGGCTGCCCTGAAGAAGGGGAGTGGCCATCTCGAGTGATGCCAGCTCAGGAGGGAGACGGAGGGAAGGTGGAGCTTGGTAGTTTTTGGTGGAAAGGTCAGCTGGTTCTGTCTGTTGGCTTCTATATTCTTGGCGACCGGGAAGGCAGGGGAGTCAGCAGGAGAGAAAGAGAAGTGTATAGATGTGTATAGAGAAGATAAAAAGAAGGTATAGAATAGTCACTTTTGAAAGTGGAAGAACCAAGTTACTGAAGAAAGAGGAGGATTATTTGGAAATGTCAAGGTCCTGTATTGGATTTGTGGTCAAAAATTTTAGAGTGTCACAAAATCAGTATGATATGGCATTTTCCCCCCAGCTTCACTGTACTTTTGTTACCTAAAGACTGAAAAACACTGAATAACAGAAATTTCCTCAGCAGTAATTAAAGCTTTTATGTTACAATGTGATTTATAATTATTGACAGCAGCATCAAACGTAGATAAATGACAGTATATACACATGCCATAATAATACCTATCCAGCCCCTGACCATGCTTAGTACACATGTATTGATAGTAGTTTTTTTCTGCTTGGCCCCAGGCTCCTAAAATAATCCTGCTGCCCCACTGGGATCTGAATACCATAAGCTTGTAACCAGTATTATCATAGATTATTGAAGCCTCAGGGGACCTAGAAATCATGAAGTTTGGTTGTTCTTCTAATTGAGTATCATAATCACCTAGGAGAGTTGAAAAACAAACACTCAAAAGATCACTGCAGACCTATATGAACATCACTAGGGTGGAGTTAGAGATTAAGGATCCCCAAAATGATCAGTATTCTTTCCATATTGCCAGGTGAATCTCTCATTAGACAGTGGAGAAATATTGATTTGTTAATTTCATAATTTCCTATATCACCATGTCAGGCCATAACGTGATGCTCTAATGAGAAACTAGTTAGATAAACAAAAACAAAAGTGAAAACATCAACACAATTATTATGAAAAGTCTCACCTGAAATAGATGAGAAGTTAATATAATTGAAAATGTTTAGAATCAAAGGGACAGACCATAGTTCCAATATTCCATACTACTCCTCTTACATTCTTAGGTTTCTAGAGATAGAAATTGTGCCTAAATTCTTGGACCCTGATATGGTATGTATGGTGGGCAACTGGAATCTTGATTGCCAGTGTACAGTGAGCCTCTGAATTTTCTCCCATTCTTATGAAATGTGTGTGGTACTTTTCAGTATACTTCTGCTCTGACCTATGACGCCGTTCAAGTGATGACCGAAGCTTTTCGAAACCTACGGAAGCAGAGAATTGAAATCTCCCGAAGGGGGAATGCAGGAGACTGTCTGGCAAACCCAGCTGTGCCCTGGGGACAAGGGGTAGAAATAGAAAGGGCCCTCAAACAGGTCAGTCACTGAAAATGATTGTAATGTGACTTAACGTTGGCCACTATTTTTTCCTGCTGAATTAGTCATTTTTGTTTTATCCCTTCTGTTTTATAAAGAGGGAATATTATTTCCTAACTACACAAAGGTAGGTTGAAGAGCAGAAACCTAATAAGTGTCGTTTTCTTGACTTGCATCCCGGGAGAGTCATCTGGCCAACCACTCTGTATCTGGTGGAAGTGAATTTATAATTGTGCTCCTTTCCCATTTCCTCATTAGGTGCAGGTTGAAGGTCTCTCAGGAAATATCAAGTTTGACCAGAATGGAAAAAGAATAAATTATACAATTAACATCATGGAGCTCAAAACGAATGGGCCACGGAAGGTAAATCATTAGTGAATTGAAGGCATTCTCTCTGTGTGAGGAGGTGAGTTAGTGAACCCATCACCTCATCTTCCAGAATCCTGGAGACATATTCACATAGCTGGATTCAACAACTTCCAGAAACACAGATTTTTAAATATGTTTGCTAAATAAACTCTATTTATTTCTGGTAAGTAACCCTGAAATGTAATTTTAAGATATAATAAATAAAACTATAATACTTTTTTTTTAAGACAGAGGTAGAAAAAGAGTTTAATGAGAAGAAAAAGAACTGTTGCTGAAAGATTATGGTTTGGGAGACCAAACATAGATGGTGCAATTGTGAATGTAACTGTTCAAGTCAACATTTTTTTTTCCTTCTGTTATGGCTGAAATGCCATTGTTTGGATTTTATTTATGTTTCTGTATGATCACTCCCACGCAAATTACCCTTGGAGACTATGAAAAGTGAACATGAAGAGACAAGCCGTTTCTAAGAATTGTTTTTGTTTGTTTATTTTTATAGTCTCTTTCTATTGCTATTAGATTCACATGCATAAAAGGTACATCTCTGTTTAGAACAAGCCTAGTTAGTGTAGGTGTAATTTCAGATTCAAACATGGGTTTGAAAATAACTCAGTGCTTTGCCAGTAGGAAGGTCATATGTCCAGGTGCCCGCCTTCTGTACCCTTTTGCAGATCGGGTACTGGAGCGAAGTCGACAAAATGGTTGTTACTCTCACCGAACTCCCTTCTGGAAATGATACTTCTGGGCTTGAGAATAAGACTGTGGTCGTCACTACAATTTTGGTAATTCGCTACATATGCCTCTGTTTTACATTATTTTTCTTAAGAAAAATATCTGTCAACTAGAATCGCTGCTTATATTTAGGAGAATAACTGATACGGTGATGCTTTTGAATGTTTTAGTCATTCGCTGCATGCTTATTCTGTCAGAAGGACTCACAAACAAGAGCTACAGCACTCAGAATACGTCTTATCCTCTTCAGGACTGAACTTCGGCTTCACAGATAATTGGTAACCTGGTGCTCACACGGGTGAACACCTAGGGAAAGCCTGGAAGAGCCTTCCTTGTGTTCCTCCCGTGTTTTATCTTTCCACTCCCACACGATTCTGGGTCCATTCTGTCCTTACATTTGTTACATGGTTTAATAATGTTGTCAACTTCTCTATATTCGTGTGGAAAGGTGAACTCCTGAAAGACAAGGGTGATCTCCCTTCTTTTTAACTCCGAGTCTCAACACAGTAGTTGGCACATAGCTAGTGCTAAGTGAATGTATATTGTCTGGATGAGACAAAATTGAACTGGATCTTGAATGTCGAGGCTTTGGATAGATGGATGGCAGATGTCGATTATGACAAGAAGCTGTTGGGGAAATGAAATGGAGGAAATACGTGATTTTGTAGCAAAACAGTCTGATTTTGTTTTACTAAGTTGTGATGTAGTGAATTTGTGAGACTCATTATGGTAACAATATTGAGAAGAAAACATAGGTTAATAAGGGATTTGGATAAGAACACTGGTTAGCACTTGGAAAAGTCCTAATAAATGTAAGCTAGACCTTTGAGGATTTTTGCCTGAATCATGCCACTGAGAGGAGGTGTCACACTGAACCCCAAATATCCTCAGTGCCACTTTCCAGAGGAGAAAATTTGGGGGCTGGTGTTGAGTCATGTTTTCATGCTTCCTTTTTATGGTGTTCACAGTGGGGGGGGGGTGCTACTCCCTAGCTATCCATGTAGCATAATTCTAGGAGATTCTATCTCAAAGAGGAAGTGAGCTTCAAGTCTGAGAGGGTAGATTCCATACATCACTATGGCAACGACTCTTTGAGTCTGGGCATCACTGGTCATGGACCTGATTTCCACAAGAACCTTATCCTTGAACCCGTAGTGACACAGGGTTTTGGGTGAATGCTGGTTCTTTGGAGTCAGGGTAGCCCTAACTTAGAATAAGAGAGTGGTGGATCCAGAGTTGACTAAAACAGATGTTAAACCACATTATTCCTCTCTAAATACTAGGATTACAAACACTACAAGGGGACATACTAACAGTTTGTGCTTTTGAGTCTCTTGTTTACTTTGGTATGGCCAGGTGCCAGCCATGTGCATGAAATATAATGAAAAATAGATGAGGACCTTTGATCAGAAGCATCATGCTTAATTTTTTCCCAGTCGTATTTTCCACTATCTGTATTCTACAACATCTCTGGCTTACAGGTAATAATTAAACCAGAAGATTTTAGTGGATGAGAGTAGATCAGTAACACAGTTGTTTTGATCAACTAGAACACTTTCTTTCCATATAGGAATCTCCATATGTTATGATGAAGAAAAATCATGAAATGCTTGAAGGCAATGAGCGCTACGAGGGCTACTGTGTTGACTTGGCTGCAGAAATAGCCAAGCATTGTGGGTTCAAGTACAAGTTGACCATTGTTGGGGATGGCAAGTATGGGGCCAGGGATGCAGACACGAAAATTTGGAATGGGATGGTTGGAGAACTTGTATATGGGGTAAGTACTGCGCTTCTCAAAGATAAGGTCATTACATTTGAACTCTTGTTGAGAGAATGCTTGCCTTCCATAAAAAGTACCAATGTCTGAGATTGTGGGTTTCCCACATTACTCTAGGAATGCTGTTTTATTTCCTTGTGCACATTTGAAGATGAAGGATGAAGTCAGAAGCAAATATGCAGATGGAGACAGGCATTTCACCTGTCTTGAAGCCTATGGGCCATATGCATTGTTCAGAGATTGCCAAGGCATAGAGGCAGATGTAGTTATCATAATCAAGCCAGAAGGGTGTACTCTGTATTTATAAGCAGGAGTGATATTTGGGGAACAAATTGCTTTTCTTCTGTTAAGTATTTACTGGGATTCCACCAGGGAAATAATTATTCCCATTTTCCTGATTTCCTTTCCTTCCGTTTGATCAAATAATGTAACCACAATTCCTCTCTGACCGTGACTCCTGGTTCTATTACTTTCCTTTGTTTCCCTTACAGAAAGCTGATATTGCAATTGCTCCATTAACCATCACCCTTGTGAGAGAGGAGGTGATCGATTTCTCAAAGCCCTTTATGAGCCTCGGGATATCAATCATGATCAAGAAGCCTCAGAAGTCCAAACCAGGAGTGTTTTCATTTCTTGATCCTTTAGCCTATGAGATCTGGATGTGCATTGTTTTTGCCTACATAGGGGTCAGTGTAGTTTTATTCCTGGTCAGCAGATTTAGCCCCTACGAGTGGCACACTGAGGAGTTTGAAGATGGAAGAGAAACACAAAGTAGTGAATCAACTAATGAATTTGGGATTTTTAATAGTCTCTGGTTTTCCTTGGGTGCCTTTATGCAGCAAGGATGCGATATTTCGCCAAGGTTGGTTACTCACCTGCTTCAACTTTGTGCATTTTAAGTCTCGAGTGGACATTCATGGTGTTTATGAATTCACTGTAAAGAAGTTAGCAGCTGCCGACTACCTGTCCAAACAGTGTAAGACTCGTAAGGACAGACTCTTACCATCGGCGTAAGCCTGTGAAATATTTGAGCAATATTCTTTGAATGTTGATCCTGTATTTCCCTGGTGAGATTATACACACCATGGAGAGGCTATAAAATGCATAAGGTTCCTATGATTCCATGCCTTCTTGGAGGGGTACCGTGTTTTTGCTGCATATTCTCATTTTACAGTCATCTGTGTGTTGATCCACAGGCCTGTATATGGGAAAATGGGCAGCATTACTTACTAACTACAAAAGCAACAAAACTTCATTTGCACACATCTCATCTCTCTCTTTTTTCTTTCCCACCATTATTAGCTCATGGAAATGACATGAGAGAGATATTTATAAAATTTGTGGTTTTTTTTTTTTAAAGGTTAGGTTGTTGGGTTAAAAAGAATGTATGATAATATATTTTCCAAGTATCTAGAAATATATAGGTGGGTAATAATAATGGCTGATTGTTACAAACGCTTGTGCCATATTGAATCGTAATACACACACAGGATGGAATAAATTCCTACATCCCTATTCTCATTATGATATTTTAATTCCTGCCCTAGAATGCCTAAATATAATGAATATATCACAAAACACACATTGCCTTTATTCATGTCACATACATGATTAAGAATGATAGCCATGTCTGGTTCTTCAGAGGAGTAAATCATACTTTTCCTAATGTGATTGCTTTCACATTTAAAGCCTATACGATTATCGATCTACCAGCACATTTTAATTTGGGCTCAATTACCCTCCTTTGATTCTATGGGTATCTTAATAACTAACAGAGGCAATAGCTTCTTAAATACTATTTCATTATTGTTAGTTTTTGAGCACTTTGGGGATAAGAAGTGATTAATTTCAAACAACTATATGTGGAGCTCAAAATTTTGTATCTTCCGTGATCTATTTTGTATACTCCACCCATCAAGATAAAGGGAATATATCATGTATGCAGAAATTATCAATTACTTACTTCTCAGATAGCAGGGCACATTCTTATGAATTTTATGGATCTGAACAATCTTAATTCCATCAAGTTCCCTGTGGCTTCTCTATGGAACTGCACTAAATTAGAACTATATCAATGGTACTTGCATTGTATATATAGAGATATATAATTTTAATGTATAGCATATAATAATTATTATTACATACTATATATATATATATATATATATATATATATATATATATATATATATATATAATAATGACCTCTGACAAAACATATAAGATTCAGAGTTTCATCTCTATAGTTGATCTGATTGAACTTAAAGACATAAAGAGAAGTTTCTAATGATGAAGGAGGAAAATACTAACCAGATTGGAATCTCAGAGAACATTGTGGCTCATAAATAACAATGAAGTGATTCATCTTTGGTAAGAAGGCTCCTGAAGTATGATGTAACCAGAGTCCTGAGATATCAGGCAGTTATCCTAAGGTTCCACAAACTATGCTCTGCCTTTTGAATAAGCAGGAGAAGCATGTGAAGGTTCATTAGGACACAGGACATATTGACCTGGGTTCCCATCGATGGACCCAGGTTTGTTTGCCCCGCTCCTCATGCATCAGGGCTCTAAAGGTAATTGTTTTGGCATCCAGTGCTTGTCTAGGATCAGAAAACATATTGACACATAGGAGCTGGGGCATAAGGGACATTTAATCTGTGTTTTTCCAGAGTCCACCATGACATAGTGACATTCTAATTTTCAACAAGCCTGCTTCCTAAAATATTATCTTTTTTCTTCACTTATGATTTCATTCATGAGTCATGACTCACTAAACTTTCACATGTAATCATTTTTAATTCCTGGTAAGATATATCAATTTTAGATAACATATTTTTCCTTGTTTTCATTTTTTTGGCCACAGAATATATATGAATAGATATATATGTATATATATAAGCAAAATCCACTTTATTAAAATTTTCAAGCATATGTATCTTTCACTTTATGGTATATGTGCATTTACCAATTGAACTTACTACCTAATATTGGCAAATTCAAGGATTTTTTTAAATGAACCAAACTATCATTTTTTAGAATGCAATGATGGTAACTCTAGATTAGGAAAGAATAGAGCAGCCTAGTACCTAAAAAAACTTAATAATAATGTATGAAATCCACAGATCACTTTAGAGATGCTCTTTATATATTTTAAATGATATTTATCAACTTTTTCCAAGTAAAATATGATATGGAACTCTAGCATTTATATGAGTAGAACACATTTAAATTTTAATATAGAATGGTTTATTGAAGTGAATTGGTCATTGCCTGAAATTAAGTTTAGAATATGTTAACTATAGTTTTGTGATGACTAGGACCACAGAATTATGAGAGCAAACTGTTGTAAAGTTGACTCTTATTCTCCGGTTTTCTTCTCCCCCCCCCCAATATCCTTAAAGGATTCAATGATTTAAAAATTGCATTCTTAAAATAATTATTTAATAGAGATTAAAAAGAAATGGAAGAATATGTGCATTTATTTGCTCCGTTAGTGCAGATACTGAGAGATGAAAGTTTTATTTTTAATTAGAAAACATTTTTGGGGCTTCCCTGGTGGCACAGTGGTTGAGAGTCCGCCTGCCGATGCAGGGGACATGGGTTCGTGCCCCGGTCCGGGAGGATCCCACATGCCACGGAGTGGCTGGGCCCGTGAGCCATGGCCGCTGAGCCTGCACGTCCGGAGCCTGTGCCCCGCAACAGGAGAGGCCACAGTGGTGAGAGGCCCGCGTACCGCAAAAAAAAAAAAAGAAAAACATTTTTGTCTGTCACCATGAAACATAATATTGAATTTGCTCCTCTGAATAAAATTTCTCAGGAACTCATTCAGAATCATAATTGATCCTTTGAAAACACTTACAAGTAAATAATAAATTGCTCAATAATTTTCTGTTTTGAATGATGCACAAGTTGAATAAATTTAGGGGGTTATCTCACACACTCTAAATAAACAGGCATATTTAATTAAATTTACAACTAGAACAGAATGACTTATAAAAATGATTCTCAAATATATTACAAATAAACCTGAAAGGTATAGTATCAAAAGCAATTACCATGCAATCAGTTTTGTTTTAGGGACTGTGAGTAGTCAGATACGGAATCTACCCTCTTCAGTATAGGGTACATGTCATATAATTATACCTTCCACTGTGATGGAATAAATAGTGAACATTTTGAGAGTGGCTGTGTCTACATGGGGTTTTTCCAAAATCAAAATGTATTTAATATCCTTTTCAGAATATAAGTGAGACTTGTTTAACTTTTTTCCATTCTATCGTATTTGTTTCATTCTTTGCAACTCTTAGAGACTGGTAAAGGCTCTTCATTATATTATTTTTTTCATTGCTTGCGTGCTCTCTCTCTTTTTCTCTTTTATTTTAGCTGCAGATGTTTTTGTCTAAAAAATCTTTACTTTTAGCTTCACCCCTTTTCTTGACTGCTTGAGTAGTTTATTCTACAAATACGACCTAATTGATGTAGTATCTATGTTTCATCAAACATATTTCTTGTTATTAATTGTCAGGAGGTTTAGTTTAGGTCATAAATTTGCACATTTTCATGATTTAAATTTTTAGAAGTGTTACCTCTTCACTGTAGAAGGTTTAATTTTTAGGCATAACAGAGTTATTAACAAAAAAGAAAAAGTTATTATATTGTCGTGTTAATACTACTCAAATACCATTATATGTAGAACCCCACCAAATCTTACCAAATAATACCCTATATATCTCTTTCTGTATCTACATGTCTACATTTATCTACCTAGGGTTTATCTACCAATAAATTACTAGGAATCAATTAAGCTTTTGAAAAGTATTTTAAGTAAGAATTTATGGTCACAGAAATAGTTATTATATTTCAGACTAGGAATTTATATCTTGGCAAACTTTTACATGTCTAATTTGTTCTCCTTGAGTTTTCTTTTTTTTCTTAAGCAGGAGGCACAAAGGAGCAGGGTCATAGCTGTCCATGCCCTGAAGCATCAGATTTTTATTCATTAAGAATAATATTTTGTGTCATACTTTGTCTGTAGTATCACTATTTTCCATTTTTATCTTGTACTGTATCTAAAACCTACGTTTCTGCACACACAAAAACAATACCTAATGAAATTTTGGACCTTTTTTGAGGGTTTTGGAACTTCATTGGCTGGATTAAAAGGAGGGCTTCTTCGGTGTTTAAAGCCACATCTGTGGTACATACTCTTTTATTTTTGATATTTGATTTTGTTTGTCAAAATTGTTCTGAGTTTCGCTGTTGATCTTAGATTCTATTGTTTGTTTACTTATGTCCTGAGTGGATAAAGTAGTATGAGCACTGGATAGATTATTTGCACATTTCTTGAAATTGATTGTTAGGATATTTCATACCCTAAACTATTTGGCCATGATAACTATGAAAGAATCTCAGGAATCTGAAGTTCTGCCTCTGGCTGCCTCATCAAATCTAGCAAATCTGTACTCCTTGCCCAGAAGGTTTAATAATTTCAAGTATCATCAACTAGCAGATATATTGAAAAGTATAAAGTTAAATATTCCCCTATAAATCGATATTTGCATAATACTGCTAACTTGTTTTCTTACGAGGTCATTCATTTCGCTTTACAAATCCATTTCGTACTTGTTATCAGATCCCTGTCTGGGCGCATTGTTGGAGGAGTTTGGTGGTTCTTTACCCTGATCATAATCTCTTCCTACACGGCTAACTTAGCTGCCTTCCTGACCGTAGAGAGGATGGTGTCTCCCATTGAAAGTGCGGAGGATCTTTCTAAGCAAACAGAAATTGCTTATGGAACATTAGACTCTGGTTCCACTAAGGAATTTTTCAGGGTAAGAGATTCTGCTTTGTAACTTCTGATTTTGTTCTTGCAATTAAACTTTGTGCCCCCTTGCCCCTCCTCCCATGGTCTACACAAAGGTACTGTGTGCAAGTAACTTCCATCCCTGTCTCTAATTCTATTTCTGTTTTTTTTTTAATTTTTATTTTATATTGGACTATAGCTGATGTACAATGTTGTGTTGCTTTCCGTTGTACAGCAAAGTGATTCAGTTATACATATACATATAATCTATTCTTTTTCAAATTCTTTTCCCATTTAGCTTATTACAGAATATTGAGTAGAGTTCCCTGTGCTATACAGTAGGTCTTTGTTGGTTGTCTATTTTATAAATAGTAGAGAGTAGAGTGTATGTTAATCCCAACCTCCTAATATATCCCACCCCCCGCCCTTTCCCCTTTGATAACCATAAGTTTGTTTTCTATGTCTGTTTTTAACCTTGACTCTACCTCGCTCCCTCCCCTACCCCTATACTTAGCACTATCTCTATCCTTTTGTTTGATTCCTGACTCCTTCGGAGAAAAACACTTTGTTGCAAAGAAATCTAGTTTTTTTAAAAAATTGGTTGTCTTTTCGGAACAAAATTGAAGCAAAGTATAGTTAAATTTAAGTGATTATTTTTAAAAGAAAAGGATGTTGTATTTTATGTTAAAGCATGACTTCCATCTATCTTACATAATTTACAGTTGAAAACTCACTTTCCAATCTGTTATGTTAATTCTAAGTCAGGAAACAGATTGTGTTCATATCTGGAAATTCCAAACTTTCTGTTAAACCCTCCAAGCAAAGGCTAACAAAGGCCTTCAACTTCTCGACTTTTAAAATGGGAATCATAATTACAATGTGTCTATTAAATGTATTTTAGTTTTTAAAAGATCTGTGGCCTTATGATGGTCTCTGTTTATGGGCACCACTCCAGAGGCTGATGTTGGTATAACTTTCTTTCATTATACTATTATCTCTCTATAAGAACTCATTCTATTAAAATGCTTAAATATAGCAAGTAAACTTTGGTATTGACGTTAAGCCAAATACGTGGCATATGATGATCTCTGATAATCCATCTTTGAGTGTACCTAAGTTTGAGTGAGATCCAGGCCAGTTTACTTCTGAGTTAGGAGTAGGACTTTCAACTTCCAGCTGAAGTAGTAGACTGTAATTTGAAGACTGTCTCTTTCTGCATTGCCACTGGTCTCTTTTCCAAATAACATCAGTTGTGCTCCAGATATCACGGGAGAAAAAGTGATGTTGTCTGACAGTTGACAACAGAAAATAACTTGGCTCTATGTGGGGAGGGCAGGACCTTGACTCTTGCACTACGTACTGTGACGTAAGCTGAGAGTGTGGTCCATCTGTCAGCGGGTACTTTGACTTTGATGCTCATATGAATGTTGTAATGCATATTTGTTACTAATGACAATTTACTGCTACTCCTGAAAATAGTTGCAATACTCTTAATATAACACAGTGCTCTAGCCTGATCATAACATTGGACCTATTAAAATAAATTAGAATATTGCATGATTCTCAATTAGAAGTGTATTTTGAAACATTTTTAAATTGTTTGTGTCCCGATAGGGCTTGCTTTTATTTTACTGGTATATTTTATTGGTATTCCACACTCTTGAGGTAAATGAGACCTATGAACGAGGCAGAGACTTGTCAGATCATGGTTTACTTAGTGCTCCTTATATTGACAAAAATAACCTTAATTGTTTCCAGACACTGTCTGTTGAGAGTTACTCTCATCAGCTTGTTTGGACAACAAGAGGACCAACTGTTCTCAGCAACTGCACGTTCAGGATCTCAGAGCTTTTCAGTGTACCTGAACTCGATCATAGAAACACGTGCCTTAATCAGCGAGATGCCAAGATTTCATGATTAGAATATGCAAACTCCCCAGGAGACAGGGTGAGAAGGCTGTGTGACTCTGGGCAGAGGATGCTGCTACTCTTGTGTTTCAGCTCAGTAACCCCATGGAGACCATGGTCCCCACGTGCAGCACACACACACACACACACATGCACGTGCATGCACGCATGCACACACACGCTGACATATCTGTGGGGTGCCATTCGCCTATATAGGATTGTGGTGATTTCCTTCCCTAGAATAGTAGAGAAGTGATGTGAGTATTTAGGCAACCTGATAACTTTAATGAGTATAGTTTCCCAAAGCAGTTTCTTATGCATCATCTCTGAATCTCACAGTATTTCTGTCTGATAGTTGGGGCAATCGCTTTTGTTTGCATGTTGTACATTATTAAATTTAAGCTCGGATAAATGTGAGGATTTGACCAAATTCTAGCAGATAAATGTGTGCTGAGGACTTCTACTCCTAAAGAGTGCTTTCCGTGCACTGTTTTTCCTTCCTTCTTCCGGATTCACTTCGCTGCTCTCCTGCTTTGTTTTGGTCACCTCCGTGTTTGCGTATGTCACGTTAGAGAATTATAATGGTGGAAATCCAGACAGGGCCTCACAGTTCCTCTCAATATACCTTCAAAAGGAATTGTTGATGCATGACCTTGGCTAGGTCTCAGTGCTATAGCATAGCAGTCAGCTTCTCCTTATCTAGAGAAGGAAGGTGTGGGCTCAAAAGTACTTAAAAGCCACACTGTTCATTCTGTTTGTACCAGTGAAGGGAGGCTATTGGAACAGCACACATCGCCAAAGTGAATAGGAGCCTGCCTATTAATGCCACCATTAAAACATGGCATGGCTGTGATTTGGCAAAATATGTACAAAAGTTATGTTTCTTTAAAAGTTGGATTAAATGAAAAGGTGCTGCTAAATTGAGCAATTTGAATAGTTTTTCTAACTGTATTAATGTTGGATAATTGGGTACCATGGTGACAATAGTGAGGGCAATCTTAATTTTGCTTCTGACTCTCAAAGGTGTTTTCAGGGATACTCTGGCTTGTGGCAGTAGCCATCGCGTCTCATACCTTTCCCCACAGAGTTTATTGCTTTAGTATATGGAAGTTGAATAACAAATTCCCTTTTGTAAAAAAAAGAATTTCTCTTATAGAGTCTTATTCCAAACGTATTGGATGAGATGAAGCTTATTCCTAGACATTATAAAGGCAAAATATAATTGACTTTCATTGACATTTTTTCCCCTTAAAACCTAGGTTATATTCTACAATCTGGCTATTGGCAGTAGTCTGGTTGAATTTCTAAGCTTATGGTGGAAAGAGGTGCAAAGGAAATGCTCCTTGCTTCTGTTCCTAAAATTAACATTCACCACACACTTGGGTCGTCCTCTCTCTCAACTGTCCTTTAAACTTAGGGGCATTTGGGGCTCCTGGAAAGTGGGTGCAGGACAGGGTGAGTGATGGGAGATTGACCATCGTGGTGCCCGATCCTCCAGGAGTGGGGATGCAGAGGGAGTAGGCTGGCCCCAGACTGAGGACAAGTACTGTGCTTTTTGTTCTCTGGCTGTCTCTTATATTTAATACTTACTCTCATGCCCAAGACAGCTAATTACATGTGGAAGACACAACTTTTACCAGTTGCTAATACTTAACGTTCTAACAGTTATCTTATGTTTCCTAATATGACTTTACTGATAGCTTTTTGTTTCTTATGCTGTTTATGAAGAGGGGTTTTATCATTTATATTATTATAAACTTTCTACTATCACAGTGTCTATCAAGTCAACTTTCTGATTTTATCACAGCAGGAGCTTTGGATTTAGCCATTGGAGAAACTGATTTGAGAAGGTAGTCACTGTCTGAATTTTAAAGATGTATAACTAGCTAAAAGATGGAAACATAACTTGTTTAAGACCATTTAGAGATTAAAGGGCCAGTTTTAAAACAGAATTCGGAGTTCTGAGAGCCTAGTCTTTTGTCTCAGCATTAACTGATATTTCCTAAAGATACATATTTGAAGGGATGAAAGCATCTTATATAAAATTATAAGAAGAGGGCTTCCCTGATGGTGCAGTGGTTGAGAGTATGCCTGCCGATGCAGGGGACACGGGTTCGTGTCCCAGTCTGGGAAGATCCCACATGCCGTGGAGTGGCTGGGCCCGTGAGCCATGTCCGCTGAGCCTGCGCGTCCGGATCCTGTGCTCCTCAACGGGAGAGGCCACAACGGTGAGAGGTCTGCGTACCGCAAAAATAAATAAATAAAATTATAAGAAGAATATTTCATCTCATTTATAGGAATCTGTTTTGTCATTGTTAGGATGATAATTACTCAATTTAAATCTAAAGTTTTTTTAAATCAGATTTCAGGTACATAATTTAATAATTATGGGTTATATTAATATTGTTTTAGGGAAGTTAGCGTGTGTGCATTAGTTTTAGAATTCCAATTTAAGCTGTAAATTTTCTAATTTAAAAATCTATATGTTCTTTAAGTGATAATCAGTAAAACAAATATGAATGGAATATTTACTTTGTTGTGCTAGAGAGAGTAAATAGGGGACAATCTTGTAACCAACAAGAGGTGTGAGGAAATAGACCCTGCATCTTCCTCTTCCAGAGTTTTCTGCTCACGGAACCCGTGTACATCCTCGTATAGAGTGAAAGATAAAGTCTGACTCATTTTGGAGCTGCTGATCTTGCCTAATTATAGTGCCACTGTAACACACCTATAATTAAGAAAGAATTAGGCTATCAATTATACACCACTATTTTTAGACTTTCACATTTTGATAATTTCTTCTCTCAAAAAGAGGACAGATCTTGAATTAGATGAGCAGAAGATGATTTTATAAGAACTATGTGCATTATTTTCCTACAAAAACTTAGATGTGGGGAATAGAAAAGGGCTTTATAAATAAACCTATCATTGGCCTGTCAATCCATGAAACAAAAGTATTAACTTGCAAAAAGGAAGTACTTCGTGCCTATCCTAAATCCCCACACTGCAGTCTGTTTATCTTACTCGGTGTGTCTCTGAGTAAGTGGTCTCCTTTAATTATGCTGGTGTTGGAAGGAAGAGATTCTAAAATATGGTCAAAATAAAGGTATTCCCCTTCTCATTAAATGAAGTTAATTATGCCGTTCTCAGAAGATTGATTTAGTCAGATAATAATCCATAATAATCCATATTGTTGTTTTCCAGCATTGTAGACTTTTCACAGAGTTTCCAGAGAGTATAAATGATAGAAAAATACATAGCATTAATGCAGGTGTGCCTTACCTGACTGAAAAGACTGGTTTGAAATTTTCCTTTACCATATAATAACCACAAATACAAGAGAATTACAATAATTTATCCTTTTAAAGGCAGCAACCTTTTTTTTTCAATTCCTTCTCTAGCATAAGATACACTTATTTATGTTAATATATAAAATATTGATTGCAATATATTTGTAAATAAAAATGTTTTAGCCATTATAGCAGCTTCCGTATAGAGCTGCATTAAGTGCTATTTCATTATAGTTACACTTTCTTCC
Organism: Mesoplodon bidens; assembly: GCF_964165515.1. Taxonomy (NCBI): domain Eukaryota; kingdom Metazoa; phylum Chordata; class Mammalia; order Artiodactyla; family Ziphiidae; genus Mesoplodon; species Mesoplodon bidens. Next base: position 197,938,399 of record NC_138176.1, read on the forward strand.
ACTTATTTCTTGTGTTTAGCAATAATGCAAGCATGATTTCCTTACTGATATTTTATAGAACAGATTTCACTAATTTGTGGTGGTTCTCCATACTTATTTATTTATGGTATAGCTAAAGATCTTTCTGCCATAGTTTCCTATATATCACCTATTTCTGTGTGGGTAGAAATATATATACACCTAGCTTTGTATATATAAATGTACAAATACATACACATATTTCTTAGCTTTATATACATGAATACATATACATACATATATCTTTCAAATATTATGGAGATGAAATGGGTATAGTTGACTATATGTATGTCACTAATATCAAAATAGACCCTTTACAGATCTTTCAGTCATGCTTAACTCTTTAAATAGTTTCTAAAACACTCAGTACTAAATCAATGCTGAATGTGAATAAATTAGTAACAAACAGCACTACTGGATATGTTCTAAGTCACTCTGATGTGGTTAGTCATATTATTACAGATTTTTCTTCCTTAGTTTTTTGGGGAGCTTGATTAGTCATGAAAGTCTGCACAGCTGACAATTCTGCATGTCCAAGACTTCTCTAGATAATCCAGGACAGGTTCAAACCATTTGCTCCCTGCTTGGCAGTTTTCTTTCTCTGGCATTTTAAATGTTCTCACCATTCCACACAGCATCTGAGGACAGTATTGAATTTTTTTTTTTTAGTGATCATATTTTTAATGCAGTATGACGTATAAAGTGCACAGATCTTAAGTGACAGCTCAGTGAATTTTTACATATATATGCACCCATATAACCATCACTTAGATCAAGATGAGGCTCCCAGTCCATACTTGAACATAGCCACTCTTCTGACTTCTGTCACAGAAAGCACCGACCAGAAAGCACTAATGTTTATGAAGTTCAATATACCAATCTTTTCTTTTATGGTTAAGGATTTTTGTGTCCTTTTTAATAAATATTTGCCCCAATATTATGAAGATGTTCTTAACTTCTAATAAAAGCTTGTTTTACCATTCACATTAGGCATACAATCCATCTAGCACTGATATTTGATATGGTGTGAGACAGTAGCCAAAGTTCATTTATTTCTTTTTTAACAACTTTATTGGAGTTTAATTGCTTTACAGTGGTGTGTCACTTTCTGCTGTATAACAAAGTGAATCAGCTATACATATACATATAAAGAAATAAAAGGCACCCAAATTGGAAAATAAGTAAAATTATCTCTGTTCACAGATGACTTGATCTTATATATAGAAAACTCAAAGAATTCCACAAAAAACTGTTAGAAATTTAGGAAATTTGCAGGATACAAAATCAATATACAGATACAGTTGCATTTCTCTACACTGACAATGAACAATCTGAAAAGAAAATTAGGAAAAAGTCCCATTTACAACAGCATCAAAAAGAATAAAATATAATACTTAAGAATAAACTTATTCAAGGAGGTAAAAGACATGTATGCTGAAAACTCCAAAAGATGGCTGAAAGAAATTAAAGAAGACACAATAAATGGAAAGGCATCCCTTATTCATGGATTAAAAGACTTAATATTGTAAAATGTCCATACTACACAAAGTGATCTAAAGATTCAGTGCAATCCCTATCAAAATCAAATCAATTTTTTTGCAGAAATAGAAAAAATTCCTAAAATTCATATGGACATGCAAAGAATCAGAAATAGCTAAACCAATCTTGACAAACAAGAACACAGCTGGAAGCCTTACACTCCCTGACTTCAAAACATTTTAGAAAGGTATAGTAATCAAAACATTATGGCACTGGCATAAAGACACATTTATAGGCCAGTGGAACAGAAGAGAGATCCCAGAAATAAACCCATGGATGTACATTTAAGTGAACTTTGACAAAGGCATCAAGACTCCACAGTGGGGAAATGATAGTGTTGAGATAACTGGGTATCTATATGTAAAAGGACAAAATAGGACCCATGTATTATACCATACACAGAAACCAACTAAAAATGGATTAACTATCTAAAAGCAAGATCTGAAACAGTAGAGCTTCATATAAGAAAACAAAGGGGATAAGCTTCAGGACTTTGGTCCTGGCAAGGATTTCTTGGCTATGACACTAAGAGCACAGGCAAAAAAAAGCAAAAGTAGACCAGTGGACTGCATTAAATTCAAAAGCTTTTGTGCAGCAAAGGAAACAATCCACAGAGTGGAAAGGCAAACTATGGAGAGGAGGAACATATTTGGAAACCATATATCTGATAAAGATAAACATGCAAAATATCTAACAACTCAATAGCAAAAACCTAATAACCTCATTAAAAAATTGGAAAAGGACTTCAATGGACATTTCTCCAAAGACTAGCAAATGGTCAGCAGGTTATATGCTCAATACCACTAATCATCAGGCAAATGCAAATCAACACCACAATGAGATAGTGCCCACCAGTTAGGATGGCCATTAGAAAAAAGAAAAAAGGGACTTACCTGGCAGCGCAGTGGTTGATAATCTGCCTGCCAATGCAGGGGACACGGGTTCTAGCCCTGGTCTGGGAGGATCCCACATGCCGCGGAGCAACTAGGCCCGTGAGCCACAACTACTGAGCCTGTGCATCTGGAGCCTGTGCTCCGCAACAAGAGAGGCTACGGTAGTGAGAAGCCCGCGCACCGTGATGAAGAGTGGCCCCCGCTCGCCGCAACTAGAGAAAGCCCTCGCACAGAAACAAAGACCCAACACAGCAAAAATAAATAAATAAATAGATAAAGGAGTTCCTTTAAAAAAAAAATCGCCAGCCCTTTTAGATTAGACTAGTGAGCCAACAGAACCCAAATTTGCCTGTAATTGCGTACATCTTTTAATTGCTTTTAAAAACCCACACTTAAAACGCTCTATTCTTGTTGTTGAGGTTAAGTAAGTTCAATCAACGTGTTTTAGGAGCAAATCCCACATTGAAGAAAAATTTATTTCTGATCCTTGGTAATCTCAGATGGCCTCAGCATTCTCTCTTTAACTGTAGGGCTTGGGTTATAAACTACCTCTCAAACTCTGTTTGCAGTTGAAAGAGTATGACATTTGTGAAGAATTAACTCTTCAAGCCATTTTTGAGTGTGCCTTGTGAAGGCTGACTTACGACTTTTCTTAACACCCAATTCCACTTTGTTGCGGTTTTCATTGTTACAGTTTTTAGCAAGATCTTTGGAACTAAAACTTGCCTCTTAAGTATTTTCATATACTGGTCCTAATTCTGACTTTCGTAATTGCTTTCATTTTCATAATACAGATGAATCAAATACATGAAAATAACTATCATCTCTTCCTTAAATGTTCCCATACCCAGCCTAAGAATTCTGAAATATGTTTTCAAACCCTTCATTCTATATCTTTACCCTTTAAATGTAGGTTTCTCAGTATTATTATTATTTTTTCGTTTCCACCATGTGGCTTGTGGGATCTTGGTTCCCAGACCAGGGATTGAACCTGGGCCCTCAGCAGTGAGAATGTTGAGTCCTAACCACTGGAAGCCAGGGAATTCCCAGTATTATTCTTAAAGTGTGGTGTCTAGACATGGTATGTGACTTTTTCTAACTAGAAAGGGTTTTAGCCAGACTCTGACAATTCAGATTTCAGACCAATTTCAACCTGAACACTTGTGTTCTTTGGCAACATAGTGTTTACATTTTCTTTTTTTAAAAGGAGGGAAAAAAACAAAGAATGCCTTTAGCTAGAGAATGACTCTGCAGTTACTACAGACACACTATTCTATACTACCGCCTTCCTGTCTGTTTCACTCTCATTTCCTTCTTGGCCCTCAGCGTATTTGAAGTAACAGCTCTGTTACCTAGACTTGATTTCATTTAAAACCCTCAAGTCTATTAGCTTTTGTGGTAACTGTAGCTTACTAATAGCTTGCCCTAAAAGTGTTGCTTACTGAAAACCTGGGTGATTTTAAGGTGAATTTTGATTAGCCTCATGTCTTTCATTCTGTGAGTATGCGATCGATTGAAACCACGTGCCAGATATTCTCTTCATCCTTGTTAAATTTTACCTTGGATTTTGGCTTATTTGCCCAAGCCCATAAAATTGAAATATTGATTCTGTTACCTATTATATAAATATCTGAAACTTTGAAGCATTTGTCATTTATGTATTCATCCAAATTGACTGAAACGCTGAACACAGTGGGGCTATGTATGGAATCAGTGCTATAACAAAAGTTTCCCTTCAGCACAGTATTTTCATGTTAATTAATAACCAATACTCTTTGGGTGTGACTGATATTTTAATTATAAACCCATCTAATTCTGATAACCATAGCTCTCCATTTAATCCACAAGGATAATATGAGTTATTTTGTCAAACATTGATGATACTCAAAATATCTGTTCATTGTAGACCTTAAATGGGTTAATTGAGTAACCGTATTAAAAATAAAAGACGTGACCATAGGGGACCACTTACTCTTCCTATTGCTTTATTAATTCACATTATATGCCTGTGTGCACATATGGGTAATAAATAAGATGCATTAGTAGAACACTTTAGTACTGACATTTACCATTTGTAAGGGAATGAAAATGTATGGAAATACCAATTACATTTTAAAATTTAAAGACATCGTTTTCCAAGCAGAAAATAATCAGAAGGATATGATTCTATTAATAATATATGCATTAACCTGACTCTATTTTTCACATTTGAAAGTAATTTCAAAATTCCAACCAGAACACTGAGGCATAACTTAGCTTTGCTTTTGGTTGATTAAAATGCTGCCACAAATCCAATTTAGTTGAGCCTCAGTTTACTTTGTAATAAATTATACAGAAATATTTAACTGAATTTCTCTAAATTTTATAATATTGTCAAGTGATTTGTTTCTTCTTAATAAAACATTGCTTATCTGAATACTACTCTTCAGTATTTTTCTGATTTAGTGCATATACACATGTATTGAAGATTTAAGTATCCAGATTGTAGTCTTGGTTCTTCTGGGGCGGACAAACTATGCTAATTTAGACAAGTTATTTAATCTCTCTGAGTCTTTGCTTCTAAAATAAAGGGCTTGGAATACAGTAAGTGATTTTTAAGGTCCATTCCAGTGCTAATCCTTTGAAAATTTTAAGCTGTTAAAAACCCTTTTAGTTATATGCTTTCATAAATACTTGTTCAGTTTTTAAGAAACTGAGAAATCACTGGAAATATAGTTTAATGTGAATCTTGTTAATATTATTAGAGAATTAGTTCTATTTAAAATGGCATATTACCCATATAGAAAAATCCTCATGATATCAAACAAATCAAACCACACTTCTGTAAAATATTTTATTAACTGCAATCATTTATAAATAGGTAATTATTGCATTTTAATAAGAAAGAGAAAAACATACTGTGAGAGTTGATATAAAATGTTCATAATTACTTTGGACATCTGATTTTAATGATTCTAAAAATATTTCCCACTGACTTGACTCGTGACTTCAAGGAATTGACAATTTCTGAATATAAATTTTTCATTTTAAATCCAAGAAGTTATAGTGTTAAACATCAAATTTTACTAAAACTAAGTGAGCAAAGGAATGTCTAAGAAAATATTCATATTGACTTTATTCAAATGTTTCCTTTTTTTTTACATGAAACAGATGGTGTGGTTTTTTATTGTATTAAAAAATCAATATATGAGCAAAAACTCATGTTTTTCAGCTAAAGGATGAGTAAGAAGTGTTAAGTTGATAGAATTAAATTCTCTAAAAATATTTATTTGTATGACACAACTTGTTAATTTTCCCTTCTCCCTTAATTTGCAGGGACCATTTCTGTAGCTGCAGTTTTTTTGTTTTTTTGTTTTTAGTTTTTTTTTTTCCATCAGGGAAAATAATGCACTTCTTTTTAAATTTAAAGAAAAACCTAAAAAATAGTCTTACTTTGGTCTTCCCTGGTGGCGCAGTGGTTGAGAGTCCGCCCGCTGATGCAGGGGACACAGGTTCGTGCCCCGGTCCGGGAAGATCCCACATGTTGCGGAGCAGCTGGGCCCGTGAGCCATGGCCGCTGAGCCTGCGTGTCTGGAGCCTGTGCTCCGCAACGGGAGAGGCCACAACAGTGAGAGGCCCACGTACTGGAAAACAAAACAAAACAAAACAAAACTATGAAATAAGAGCCAAGTTTCAAAGCACTTTTTTTTATTATACTGTTTTTATTTAAGTTTTACAGCATGTTCTCAGCTTATACCCTCAAAAATGAATTTACGTATTGGAATATAAATGCAATATTTCCTTGATATGTATGCTGTGGGACTACCACCTACCAAAGTCTTGTGTTAGTGTTAGCAATTAAAGCCCCTGAAATGAGGACAACATGGATTTATGTCTTAAGTATTGTACTCTCTTCTAAGTAACCTAAATCAAATACTATTCAAGTATGTTGAGAAGATAAGTAATGTTCTACTTCAAAATTTTCATTACAAGGAGTGTTTTCTTTGGGGGAATCGTATTAAAACAAAACCACTTCTAGTATTGGATAAAGGCGTAAAAGAAGATTTAGATCTTCTATTTGCCAGCGTAATTTATTCTTCAGATTTTTATCCTACCAGTCAGAAGAATAGTTGTGCCTTTGTCTGTAAAGTTAATGTCCCCATCATGGCCTTTGACAGCCTCTCTTTCTAATTATCAAAGGCATTGCTCTAAAATTGATACCCTAATTATGTCTTTAGTCTTTCTATCTCCACAGGCTACTTCTCCCTGACCTTCAATCTATGTTTAGATGTTCTGCAATGTTGTAAAGTCCTTCTTGGCACAGTACTTTCCTTTATCTTCATTTTATCTTTTTCCTTTCCTTTAGCTGATAAATTTATAAATTTTCTTCCTAAGACCACTTTTTCCATTCCAGCCACTCTCTCCTTCATTCTTTCAAATCTGACCTCCCTTAGAACTTTGAAAATAACCTTCCTAAAAAGAATCACTTAATGCCATTCTTGCCATATTGAACTGTTTGTGTGTGTTTTCATGCTTTATATAAATGATGCCATGTTTAATACCATTGTGCAAATTCTTTTGGTACGTTTTCCTCCCTTAGTTTTTGTTTTTTTGTTTGCTTTGCTTTGTTTTGGTTTTTTTTTGGAAAGTGAACTGTGTAAGAGTTAATAGACTAAGCAGTAAGGAATGTCTGCCAGGCAGCACCAGTATTTTCTTAACTCTTGAAAACATGTATGTGTTTCATAAGGATAATAACCATTTCCTTTAAAAAGTTGCTTTTTCCCAACAGGGAAAAGACTTATTTAGCTGGTAGAGAAATTAATGCCTGTATTACTGTATGAGGAAAAAATTAAATTACAATGACTGTTGTCTTCTTTCATAAGAAAAGAAGCCATCATTTTCTTAGATATAATTATATCGGGTGTGTTTACTTTATATAAAACTTTCCCCAACAGTACTAGACAATGGGTATATTTTCTCTCTAAGGAAATATTAAAATTATTTTCTATGAAATATTAGTCAAATTGATATCCCTATGACTAATATCGTATCAAAATATGGGAAGGGAATTGAATAGCCATGTTCAAAGAGCCTTGACTCCTTAAGAAACACAAGATAATCAGTGTTGTCTTGACCAAGCTGTGATTTATCTCCTCTTAACAAAGTGTCACTTATCTCTTCATCAAAATGTGATGGCAGATGCCATGCTGAAGAAATTCACTTCATTTCACCATATTCCCTGAAAGAGTAGTTTCCTTGATTTAATATGTAAACTTAGAAAGTACAGTGTTCCTTGGCTTAGCTGTGGTGGAGTCTTAGATTTGCGGAGAGGTAGGAAAGGAAATTGTAATGATCCTGAGAAAGACTTAGAACTTTTACCTAGGGCCATCTTGGAACTTGCCATCTTGGAAACAGAGATTGGAAACCAGTGTCCCATCCCTTCATTTTCCTTCTTCATCACATCATTGTCTTCTCTCAGGACAAGAACTCAGACTAGTATTACAAATGATAGAAAAGGATGTGGTTTACTTAAAAGGTCAGAATGGTTTGCTTGTGTTCCCTCTTCTACTATGCTAAAACATGCTCAAATTTAGACACTGCTTATGAGGGTAGCGATCATCATTGTCTGGCTCTCATTTTTGAAGTCCACACAAAGAGGCTGATTGAATCCATTTGATCAGTACGTGACTTGCATTTTTCAGACAGTTGCCCAAATTTTCTGGATGCTTTTGATGTAGAATAATGTCTGTAATTTGAATTGCTGAAATACAGAATATTAATAGGAAGTTCTATTTTTTGTGCATGGGATTATTATTAACCCGGGAAAAAAAATCCCTGTTTTTTTTTTTATTTTAGTTTATTTGTAAATATATTCTAAGAAACAAGTGGTCAAGAGGCTGAAGACTGCAGTGCACTATCAAGTGTATCAGACCATTAACTTGCAGATTAGGTGAAATTAAACATTGTCACTTAAACTGTCTTGGCAATAAAATAATGATAAATTATCATTCAGGCTCTTGGATGGGAAGCCTAGGGGAGAATTTCACTTTGCCTTTGGATTGCTTTCCTGCAGGTTACTTTTTTGATTGCTGTGGCTTTGGAGAACAGGATTTCTAGGTATCACCTATTTAGTTATTTAGTTCAGACTAACAACTTTTCTGATATTGTCAATAGAAATTAAACACAAATCGCTTGAACTGTCTCTCAGTACAAAATGTAGTCTGATTTTTCCTATTCTTTTTTTGAAGGCAGCTAGAAAGTTCAAATCAATAAATGCCTTGTCCTAATGGATGATAGTTTTCAACATAACAGAATTGTATTGTTTGTGAATTACTATACTTGCACACCTTTGGTCAAATCTGTTCAAACAAATATTGTTGAACAGATATGGTTATGAATACATTTCACTAACTTTGTTAAGAAAGTAAACAGTAAACTAACACCTGGGAGACAAATGAATTAACCCATTGTGAAAAAAATGTATAACTTTCAAAAATTCTGACCTATGAAAAAATTCCTTTTAGTTTTATGCAAATCAGCAATGGGTATTTTCAGACCTTAGATAATTTGTAGATTTTATTAATCCACAAGTAGATCATAAATCCCTGCTCAGTTAAAATGCCATGTTATAATACGTGTGAAGCCTGATTATTAACAGTGACTGATTTAACTTAATAGAAGCTTGTACTTTGTAGGTCTAGATTAACATGTCAGAACTTGCTTATCTTCCAAGTGAGACAAAAACCACTAAGACAGGGATCGAGTAAATTAATCAAAACACTATATAGCTGTGTGCATTTTCCTAGATTGCTTGTTAAAAGCCTTTACTCTTTAGAAAGAATATTCTATTTATACATTGAGGAATATATTTAAACTAATGGGAAAGCATTTATGAATGAAATAGGACATTTTCCTTCACTTAGTGAATATTAGCTTTGACATGACTCACGTCATTTAAATGTCCTCTCAAAACTGTAGTCTTTAAAGAGAAGTTATCTTGAGTTTAATTTGTATTTTTCCTTTTACTTCATTGCTATTTTTTGGATTTTCTCTGAAGAGCATCTATATTTATGAAACATTTTATGTAATATTTTAATGATCCGAAATTGATATTTCAAACTTGGAATAATTGACATATTTAATGGATGATTTTATTTAAAAAATTGTGTAACTTCATTTTGAAATCTATCAGCATATGATTTTGTTCCAAAACATTTTCATATTGTTACCAAACTCAGGTTCAGCTGCTCGCCACTCAAAAGCCAATAGTTAGAGAGGCAAGTGTTGGTAGTAAGAAAACTGCTTTAATCAGAAAAGCCAGCAACCTGGTGAGAAGGTGGACTCTTGTCCTGAAACCAACTCCGAAGATTTTGCTCAGTCGTGATAGGTTTTCAAGGGAAAAATGTGGAAAGAATCTCAGTGAATTATCGAGGCAGGAGGTTGGGTTCTGCTTCATCCTTCATGGCGTGCAGGCTGGCTGACGTTCTTCCGACGTTATCTTGCCTGCGTGATCTGCCTGCAGGATTGCTTAGGGCATCTGTTGGGGGTGGAGAGCTACTCATTTTTACCTGCTGAATTCTTCATTCTTCCTCCTTTTAAACTAGGAAAAGAATCAACACGTTGGGCAAAGCAGGGTGTACATTCAGGAGAACATAAGTCAGAAGTTAAGTTACATTGCTTAGTGATCTCATTCCTATAATTAGGGTTTTAAGGTTAGAGGGGGACAGAAATGGATAAATAGGAAATGGGCAAAGAGCTGCTTTCAATTCCCCACTGTCAAACATCATTCAATTTCTATGGGATCAGGGGCGAAGGTCCATCTTCTGCAACTTCTTCATTCTGACATGGGGTGCTGTATTCTCGGAGTGGAAGACGTCGACATTGAGTATATAGCATCTCTTTCTTGACAATTTTAGTTGCCCACTTACATAAGCAGGCAGAGCAAGCTACAATTATTTGATGCCCACAAAGACATAGATTATTATGAGCAATCGTGTTAATCCCATTCTCTTGAGGCCAGTTCTTGGAATTGTGCTGGCCGTAGACTCAGTACTGCTCAAGTTAGAGTAGCTTATGTCATGGCTGCAGTCTGGCTTTTTCCCACTGGTGGCAGTTACAGTATCTGTAAAACAACTCAGGAAGGTGCATCAGACACTGAGTCTGTGACTCTGTTGTCCTGATCATTAACTGCTCGAGGCCACTCTTTGTAACTCAGGGAGGCCTGGGAGTCTTCAGCTTTTCTATGACCAGAGGCAGGAGACGTGCAGTGTCCTTTGTACTTGGTGGTGGGCTGGGGCAATGAGCTACAGGGTTCTGCTTTGTTCCAATATCACTTGTTTTTTGTAGGAATTCACATTACAAAATGATCTTGAAGTTTAATAATATTTCATGTTATATACTCAGAGACAAATATTGTATCATCTTCCAATTTGGTAGAGAACATGAAGGCAGAATATAGGAGAATAAAACAATATAAATATCTTCTCCAGTAGGCAAAGAGGCAGATAAATAAAAAATGGTCTTATTCTTTCTAACCAATTCCAGAATATTCACTTAGCCTACATTAATTATGAACACATATGTGCAAGATATTGTGCCATTCACTATGGTCATGAGGTTAACATTTCCCTAGTTGGTGTCCTGATGGAGCTTTCACCCTCATACATGTATTTTCATGACAGAGAGGAAGCCTGATTGACTAAGTAATGAAGTTTTAAATCTATAATCTCAAGAAGGGGCATTGTTTAGAAATAGGTAGGTTTAAGAGTGGTTTAGGTACATTATTAAAGGATCGACATATTATTAATGGGTAAGAAACTTTTATAAATTGGGGGTGAAAATACCTTTGGGGAAGGACGTCTGGGTCTTTTCGTAGCCCAGACAAGAGGGCTGACATGGCCCATGAGCTGTCTCAGCACTGCAGCCCTATTCACTTGGGGACAATAAAACAATGCAGCCAATGTCTGAGCACCTCTCCCTGTTACATGTATTCTAAACTCCAGTGATGTAAGCCTCCTCCACACTTCATTTACTCTTGACTGTGAATTTTCACCAAAATACAGTGCTTTCACATATATGTAAAGCTACTCTTCTCCCTAGGGCAGCATTTTAAGCAAATTTGGATTTATATTATGTCTGCTTATTTGATTTATTCTTGCTTTTTCTATGATAAAGATTATAATTTTTAACTTCCTTAGAGTAAAAAACAAACAAACAAAAAGTCCCAAAGCCTCATGAACCTTAAAAGGAAGTTTTCAAGTTCAAGTTTCCATTTCAGACTTCCTGTATTAGGAAAATAAAAGGGGTTATTCACAGTCACCTCCCCCAAGAGGGGTGGAAGTCACTTGAGAAAACTCTGAATAGAAAAGTAAG